>NC_045427.1:147320959-148570959 GCF_902635505.1 Sarcophilus harrisii
TATAAACCCAGTAGTAACACTGCTGGAGTAAAGGGTATGCACAGTTTGATAATTTTTTGAGCATAGTTCCAAATAGCTCTCCAGAATGGCTAGATGTATTTACAATTCCACCAACAATGTTATCAGTGTCCCAGTTTTACCACATCCTCTCCAACATTCTGCATTATCTTTCCCTGTCAACCTGACAGGTGTGTAGTGTTATCTCAGAGTTGTCTTAATTTGCATTTCTCTGATTAATAATGACTTGGAGTGATTTTTTTCATATGGCTAGAAATAGTTTCAATTTCTTCATCTGAAAATTGTCTATATTCATATCCTTTGACCATTTGTCAATTGGAGAATGGCTTGATTTCTTATAAATTAGAGTCAATTCTCTATATATTTTGGAAATGAATTCTTTCAATGCCTATTTTACCTTCTGATTTTATTACATCTGGGCACTTCTCTTTGATGATTTCCTGTAAAATAGTATCTAGGCTCTTTTTTCATCATAATTTTCGGGAAGTCCAATAATTCTCAGATTAGCTCTCCTAGATTTATTTTCCAGATCTGTTGTTTTCCCAAGTAGATATTTAACTTTTTTCTAGTTTTTCATTTTTTTGGTTTTGCTCGACTGATTCTTGATGTCTCAATGAATCATTCATTTCTATTTGTTGATTTTTAATGAGTTATTTTCTTCATTAGCTTTTTTAAACTTTTTGTATATGTCCAATTAAGTTTTTAAATGAGTTGTTTTGCTCTATGGATTTTTTTTCCCATTTCACTCATTTTTTTTTACTGAGTTATTTTCTTTTTCCAAGTCATAAATCCTACTTTCTTGGGAGTTCTTTATATTTTCCAATTCACAAATCCTACTTTTCAGGGAGTTCTTTACCTTGAAAAATTCACAAATTCTGTTTCCCTGCACTTCCTGGGAGATCTTTACCTTTTTTCTATTCACATTTCAGGAAGTTGTTACTTTCTTGCATAGCTTCTCTTTCCTTTCCCCATTTTTCTTCTAGCTCTCTTTTAAGATTTTTTGTAGTTTCTTCTAGGAGAGCCTTGTGTCATGGGGATCAGATTACATCCCCCTTTGGTGTATTGTTAGGAGATTGTCTGCTATTAGTCTCCTCGGGGTTGAAAATCTGCTCTCTTTCTGTATAGAAGCTATCAATCACCTTTTTGATTTATTTGCTCATTTTTTTAAAAGCCTTTAGGGTCTGCCGTCAGAGCGAGGAGGTTACTAGCTTCCTCTGCAGAGCAGGGATAGGTATATGGACAGTAGCTATCCTGTCAAAGGGCTGCAAAGAGTGGCTAGGCTGCAGGAGTGATCTGAGAAGAGCTCCACACCAAAAATGACTCAGGCCTGGGAATCATGGGCGAGCTGTGAAAGTGCCCTGCTAAGATCCTGGCTGTGTGGATTAGCGACCACCCTGGGGCTAGAGATTGAGCAGTGAAAGTGTCACTACTCGAGCCAAAAACCCACTATGTGTATTAACAGTTGTCCTACCCAATTTGGCAATGGAAGTGTCTCTGCCCTGTGGAGCACAGCCAGGCTGCAGAAGTTCTATTGCCTCAGGCAATACTGTGCAGATTAGAGGCTGCCCCGGGTTGTGCCCCTCCCCCCTGCCCTTTGGATTTGTGACTGCTCCCACAAAAGCCCAGTGCTGCAGAATGCTGCTGCACATCTGTACTGTGACCTGTGTTGATTCACTCACTTCCAGTTTTGGATGGATATAGCCAGATCCTATAGAGTTCTGGCGTTTTTTAGTGTATCCTCTATGTTTGGCTTTAATTTCTCTGCTGGTCTACTGCTTTGCAACCAAAGCAGAGCAGTCACCTAGGGTAGAGTCTTCTATGTAAATTTTCCAACCACAGAGACCACCATCTCCCCTGTCTGCTCTGAATGCTAGCCTCTGGTTCTATCCTTGTTTGTGCTGGTCTACTTCCTCTGCTCAGGACAAAACTTTTCTGGTGATCTTCCAGATTATCTTTGGCTGGAAAGTTGTTGCACTTCCAATCTTCGTTAATTTTACCAGTCAAATACTATTTTTGAGACTGAATTTAATAATTAATAGTTAGGGTATAAGAGAAACTCAGAAAGTCACATGTGCCTTCTCTGCCATCTTGGCTTCACCCCCCCCCCAAAAGTTTTTTTTTTAAATATAATTTTGTTTACGTAGTTTTGAGGTTTATTTTGGCATATACTTTTAACATTTCTGCTTTTCTGTTTTTAATCATGATACTTTTGTGTACTAAGATATGGTCAATCTTTGTAAAGGTAATATGGATCACTGAGACAAAGGTATATTATTTTCTCTTTTATTCAATTCTCTCCAGATACTTTCTATACTTAGTTTCTTTAAAATCTATTCATTTCCTTAAAGTTTTTCTTACTTATTTTGGTCAGATTTATCCAATTCTGAGAAAAAATTAAAGTCTCCTACTTTCATAATACTACTATTTATCTTCACTTATAATTCATCAACTTTTCTTTAAAAAATTTAGGTGCTGTTTCTATTTGATTTGTTGCTATAAATCCTATATTATTCGATACATATAAGTTCATTACCGATGTTGCTTCATTGTCTATGGAAAAGCATCTTAAATATAGGTCTGACCCCATATAGGGTTGCATAATTGAATGTGGGGTTCACAAAAAATGACAACAACAAATGGTATCATATAATCTGCCAAGATTTAATTATTTTTTGTAGAAATAAGTACATCCATTTCATTAGTATGCAAATTTGTTTTCATCTTTATGTATACCAAAGAATTGTTTTAAAATAAATTTCTTTATGATATATTATCAGTAAATGTATAATTTGTATATCTGTTTTTTATACAACATACCCAGGGTTGTATAAAAATTTGTCAAGCTAAAAGAAATCAAGAGTAGAAAAAGTTTAAAAATCCTGGCCTAGGACACCTTTTGTTAAGGTAGTTAACCTTATGTTAGTTAATGTAGTTAACCCACTTATCTCTTTTAATTATGTCTATTTTAGTCAAAACTTAGACTGTGATCCTAATTGCTACTCCTCCCTTTTTTGTGCCTCGGTTGAAACAATAAATTTTGCTCCAACCCTCCATTTTAACTCTATGTGTATCTCATTTTAAAATTTATTTCTTGTAAATAATATATTGTTGAATTCTGATTTTTAATCCATTCTGCTACCCCATTTCCATGTGATGAGTGAATTCAAATTCATCCTATTCATATTCAAATTTATAACTGTATATGTAGATTTCCCTCTATATTATTTTTACCCAATATTTTCTCTTAGCCTCTTTTCACTCTATCCCTGTTTTCTTATCTTCTTCATTTACCCTCTTATTCTATATTTTACCTTCCCCTTTAAAAAGTCCTTCCCTAAAAGAGTATGACAAAAAGAGAGCCTAATCACTCTTTCATTAAAAGTCCCCCTCCATTCTCGCCATCCTCCATGACTGAATCTCATCTAGACTCCACATCTGATTCTAGAGAAAGTGAGGCTCTCCATGAATAAGGCACAGAAGGAATGGTAAATGTTAGAAAAGTGTGAAATATTCATAGAATGGCTATCTCCCAACATTTCCACTACTTTGAAAATGGGGATAAAAGATTAAAACTGGATTTGAAATTATCTAAATAACAGTTTTGTCAAAATAAGAGAGAGACATGCATGGATATTGAACATTTTGGCCCTATGTGACCCATCTATCACCTTCCTGTCTCCTCTAACATCAAGACTTAGTAGAATATCTTAGAGCAGTTTTGACTTGTGATCCTTTCCTTTAGAGGAAAGGTCAAAATCATCTTGTTGAAGATGCAAGAAGTCCTTTTTTTGACTAAAAACATTATTCTCAAAATTATAAAACTTTAGAGCTTTTGATTTTAGAACTTTAGGAACCATTCAGTCCAACCCTCTAATTTTCTAGATGAGAAAAGATACCCCAAAAGGGAAACTGACTGACCAAGAATTAAAACACCAAAAATAAATCCAGGAGAAACCAATGAAGGATGCTAATTACTGAAGACTACACAGGCTACTGAATGGACCATAGATTGGTTCTTAGCTGTCACTCCCCAAGGGAAAAACAGAAGAATTTTTTTCCCCAGTCAAGGACTATATTTCTCCCATAGTACCCTCTGAGAACATCTTGCTCCCTATAGTCTTACACCAAATTCAGTTGGAACTGAACTCAGTTTCACAGAATTCAATTGAACAACTAAACTTTAGTACAATGTGAAGAAATTTGTGTGTACAAAATAAATGGTTGACATTTAATATGCATTAACTGTGCTACTCAGTTTTACCAGGTTTAAAGCACCTGTTGTCTGAGTCACCTTAGTAGGCCCTGAGACTTGAAGTTCCCTGGCTTGTCCACTCTATTTTTGCCCTCTAGTCCTGATTTTGATTATTGACTTTTAAGACATTTTTGTCTTCCCAGCTTTTGGGGTAAGAATTCACTGTTTGACAAAAACTGCTGGGAAAATTGGAAATTATTAAGGCAGAAACTAAGCATTGACCCACACTTAATACCGTACACCAAGATAAGGTCAAAATGGGTTTGTGATCTAGGCATAAAGAATGAGTTATAAATAAATTAGAAAACATAAAATAGCTTACCTCTCAGATGTGTGGAGGAGGAAGGAATTTATGACCAAAGAAGAACTAGAGATCATTATTGATCACAGAATAGGAAATTTTGATTATGTCAAGTTCAAAAGTTTTTGTACATATACTTCAACAACAATACTATATGATGACCAGTTCTGATGGACCAGGCCATCCTCAGCAACGAGATCAACCAAATCATTTCCAATGGAGCAGTAATGAACTGAACCAGCTATGCCCACAAAAAGAACTCTGGGAGATGACTAAAAACCATTGCATTGAATTCCCAATCCCTATATTTATGCACACCTGCATTTTTGATTTCCTTCACAAGCTAATTGTACAATATTTCAGAGTCTGATTCTTTTTGTACAGCAAAATAACGTTTTGGTCATGTATACTTATTGTGTATCTAATTTATATTTTAATATATTTAACATCTACTGGTCATCCTGCCATCTAGGGGAGGGGGTGGGGGGGGGTAAGAGGTGAAAAATTGGAACAAGAGGTTTGGCAGTTGTTAATGCTGTAAAGCTACCCATGCATATATCCTGTAAATAAAAGGCTATTAAATTAAAAAAAAAGTTTTTGTACAAACAAAACTAATGCAGACAAGATTAGAAGAGAAGCAATGAAAAGGGAAAACATTTTTACAGTCAAAGATTCTGATAAAGGCCTCAATTCCAAACTGTATAGAGAATTGACTCTAATTTATAAGAAATCAAGTCATTCTCCAGTTGATAAATGGTGAAGGGATATGAACAGACAATTCTCACACGAAGAAATTGAAACTATTTCTAGTCATATGAAAAGATGCTCCAAATCATTCTTGATCAGAGAAATCCAATTAAGACAACTCTGAGATACCACTACATACCTGTCAGATTGGCTAGAATGACAGGGAAAGATAATGCAGAATGTTGGAGGGGATGTGGGAAAAATGGGATATTGATGCATTGTTGGTAGAATTGTGAATGCACCCAATCATTCTGGAGAGCAATTTGGAACCATGCTCAAAAAGTTATCAAATTGTGCATACCCTTTGATCCAGCAGTGTTACTACTGGACTTATATCCTAAAGAGATCTTAAAGAAGGGAAAAGGACCTGTATATGCAAAAATGTTTGTGGAAGACCTTTTTGTAGTGGTTAGAAACTGGAAAATGAATGGATGCCCACCAATTGGAGAATGATGAATAAATTGTGGTATATAAATGTTATGGAATATTATTGCTCTGTAAGAAATGATCAGCAGGATGATTTCAGAAAGGCCTGGAGAGACTTACATGAACTGATACTAAGTGAAATGAGCAGAACCAGGAGATCATTATACACTTCAACAACAAGCAATACTATATGATGACCAGTTCTGATGGACGAGGCTCTCTTCAACAATGAGATGAACCAAATCAGTTCCAATTGTTCAGTAATGAAGAGAACCAGCTACACCCAATGAAAGAATTATGGGAATGGGAAATGAGTGTGGACCACAACATAGCATTTCCACTCCTTTTGTTATTGCCCGCTTGCATTTTTGTTTTCCTTCTCAAGTTGTTTTTACCTTATTTCTCAATCTGTTTTCTCTTGTGCAGCAAGATAACTGTATAAATATGTATAAATATATTGCATTTAACACATACTTTAACATGCTTAACATTTATTGGTCTACCTGCCATCTAGAGGAGGGGTTGGGGGCAAGGAGGGGAAAAGTTGGAACAGAAAGTTTTACAAGGGTCAATGCTGAAAAATTACCCATGCATATATCTTGTAAATAAAAAGCTAAAATAAAATAAAACAAAATAAAATTATAAGTCCTGAAAAAAAGACATTTTTGGTTTTAAAAAAGCAAGATCCTTTCCTGCATGAGCATCAGGTTTATTAGTTTATTATCCCTTTAGTTTCCAAACAAAGTTGTGATGGCTTCATGTCTGTTACTTTGCTAAACTGGCTTATTTCCTCTTCCCCTATCTTTGTCCAATTTTTTTTTTCTTACACAGTATTCTCTTTATTTCTTCTACCGTTTCATTCTCTATTAAATCAACCTAGATACCTTGTTTCTACTTTTTTCTTGTCTTAGATTATTTTAGAGGGATCTTTCCCATACCTTATCTAAATTGTTTCCTAATGAAAACTTCATAATTTCAATCGATCAATATTTATGAAGTACCCACTATGTCCCAGAACAAGAGAAGAAAATGACATTGCCAATATCACTACATACTGGATCATAAAGAGCTTGATGTGACAGGATAGAACAACAAAGTCCTAGGAATTGTGCTACAGAGGAGACCAAAAAAAAAAAAAAAAAAAAAAAGAAGAAGCAAAAGGTAGTCCCTGCCCTCAAGGACCTTATAATAGAATGGGGCAATAACATGCAAACAAGTATACAAAAAAGCAAAGCATGTACAAGATAAAACAGAAAATAATTACAGATTGAAGGTACAGGAATTACAAGGAGTTGGGAAAAGCTTCCTACAGAAGGTGGGCTTTTAGTTTTTAGTGAATTTAAGATGGAGGTCAGTAGGTGGAGTGGAGGAAAAAGAGCATTCCAGATATGAGAGACAAGGAGAATGCTTGGAGGCAAGAGAGGAAGTAAATGCCCAGTTCTTGCATCAGCTAAGAAACCAATGCTCCTGAATTGAAGAGTAAGTATTGGAGAGTAAAACATAAAAAGACAGGAAAAGTAGGAGGGGTCTCAGCTAGGAAAGGCTTTGAATGCTAAACAAAACATTTTGCATTTTATCCTGGAAATGATAGAGAGACAATGGGTATTTTGTGACAGCATTGGACCTGCATTTTAGGAAAATCATTTTAGTAGCAAAATGGAGATTGGATTAGAATGGGGAGAGACTTGAAACCTGCAGACCAATCTGCAGGCTTTCACAATGATCCAGGTGTGAGGTGATGAGGTGTCTGCAAAGCTGTTAGAAATGCAAGATTGGAGGTCTGCAAAGAGATTGGGGCCAGAAAAGTAGATTTCAGAATCATCTGATTAGAGATGGTAATTAAATTCACAGGAACTGATGAGATCACTAAGTGAAGTAGTATTAATAGAAGAAAAGAGACAGTACTGAATCCTGAATTTCTACACTTAGAGGGAGTGATCTGGGAAAAGAGTCAGCAAAGAAGACAGAAGAATAATCAGATAGCTAGGAGAACCAGAAAAAAGCAATGTACTGAAAACCCAGAGAGAAGATAATATTAGGGAGGAGAGGATCATCAACAGTGACAACGGCTGCAGAGAGGTAATGGAGAATGAGATTTGACAAAAGACCAATGGGTTTGCCAGCTAAGAGATTAAGCATTTACTAAGTTCCTACTACCTGCTATGTACGATACAAGGAATTTATGATAAAAAACAAAAAGCAAAAACCCAAAACCACATGCTTTTAAGAAGCTTACATTTTATCCAGAAACAACATATACATAATTAAGTATATAATAAAGAATTATATGAATAATAAATACAAGAAATTAATTAACCCTGGGCCTGGGTCAGAAAGACCTGAATTCAAATATGACCACATATCTACATGACCATGAATAATTCACTTAACCTTTCTTTCCTCAGTTTTCTAAATCAGAAAATGGGAATAATTATCTCAAAGTATCGATGTGAAAAATAAATGAGATAACATTTGTAAAAAGTGCTGGGGCATAGTAAGTGCCATCTAAATGCTTTTTCCCTTCTCCTTCCCTGCCCCCCTCCCCAATTCTTTACCTTCTTCTATATAAGGCAATTATGGAAGAAGCTAAGGATCAGGAAAAGTCACATATAAAAGGTTGTGCTTGAGCTAAATCTTTAAGGAAATGAAGGATGGTGGAGATAGGAAAGTAGTACATTTCAAACATGAAGGATAGTCAGTGAGTTCCAGTCAGCAATGGCATGGAAGTGAGAAAATTACTGTGTTTAAGGAATAAAGAAAATGCCAACTTGCCTAGACTATAGAGTTCAGGAAATGGGATGACACATAAGAAGACCAGAAAGTCTGGGACCAAATTGCAAAGGGCTTATAAAAGCCAACCAAGGGAATTTCCCTCTATCCTTCTTCTTCCTAAAAACATAGTGACTTGTTCATCCTTATTGACCCATTTTCCTTTAACTAAATGGTAAATAAGTCTTTATGACTTGGTCTTTCACACTATTGTAACACAAACTGTCGATTGATGCTATAGTAATAATTGATGATGAGATACTACTTTAAATTTGGCAAAATGCTTTATATCCATGATCACATGTGAAATTTACCAAAAAAAAAAAAAAAAACTTTGTTGGGATTGAAAATACTATTGATATGATTATCTCTATTTTACAAATGAGGAAAAGAGACTCAGTGACTTCCTCATGCTAACAGTTAAGAAATGTCAGAATCCCAGTCTTCCTGTGACTAATTAGAGTATTCTGTATGCTAAGTCATACTACTCATCTCTTACTCACTACTTCTACTTCACTCCATTCTGGATTTCATTTTCCCATTTGTTTTATTGTGTTTTGTTTTGTTTTGTTTTGTTTCAACTTTTTCTACCAAGCTTTGTCCATGCCTTGTACTTAAGACACACTCTTTATTTCTCTCTGCAGCTATTATCTTATAAAATTTCTATCTCATAGTTTCCTACATACTACAAATATTGTTTTTTTCTTTATCTGAGACTCTAAGACACAATTCCTTTCCTTCAACTTGCCATTGTCTCATTTAGGGTATTAAAGATACATGAAATATTATACATGTAAAAATCAACTCTCATTAACTACCATATTTTAAACATGTAAGAGCTTTAGAATCTATATTTACTTTTTTCATTAATTCATTAATTTCACTGAAAGGAAGTAATAGGCTTGGAATCAAGAGAAATGGATTTAACTTCCTCCTCATAAATTTACTAGGTGTACCCTCAAGGGCTAGTCACTTAATCACTCAGATCCTCAATTCCTTCATCTGTAAAATGGGGAAAATGACTCATGCCATCTCAAGATTATTTATTGAAAGGCAATTAGACATAGAGGAAATAGTCCTGGATTTCAATTAAATTCAACAAACATTTATTAAACAAATACTACGTTCATGAGCTGGCACATAGTAAGCCTTGGATAAATAGTTTTTGGCTAACTGACTACACTAGACACTAAAGATATTAGGATAAAAAAAATGACATCAGTCTAAACTCAAGGAAGTGACAGTTTCCAAGGAGAGATATAACATGTCTCCAAATATTAATAATTCAATGTAATATAAGGAAATGAACAGTAAGAATTGGTCAGGGGAGAAAAGAAGTCTTCTCAGAGAAATTGTCAACTGAATTGAACTCTGAATGAAGGTGAGATTGCTAAAAAAAAAAAAAAACAAACAGTTAGGAGAGAATTGATTCTAGGAAGGAAGATCGAGCAGAAAAGTATTGTGAAATGTTTAGAAAGGTTGGCTAAGGCCAGACTGGAGAAAACTTTAAACCAGTGACTAGAACCCCATTTCTATTCAGCCACTTAAATATCAACTAGGTTTTACAAAGAGATACTTAGCTTAAAAATATTTCAGAAACTATTGTGCAAACATACATATATATATATATATATATATGTGTGTATAAGATGTATATTGTTTTTGTGAAAACATGTGTTAGGTATATGTATGTATGTATATGTGTATATATGAGGATAGACTCAGAGAGTCTTTTAATAGGGGAAAACAGTATAGTAAATAATTAATATAGTCCCCTATTTATTTAACTAGTAATCTAATAAATATTTCTTGATTTTTTTATTTAAGAGGAAAAATCATATAGTGAAAAGAATAATGGACTTGGATACAGGACAGACCTGGAATCATCCTTCAGTTTTGTACCCTGGGAAACTTTTTATCACTAAAGAATTGAAATTTATGACTTCTAAGAATCTAACTCTAAATAGAAAATCCTAAAATGCCTATTTTGTGAATCTCAATTTCCTCATGTACAAAATGAAGATGAAAATAACCAGCACCATCATCATGGCGTTATTTGAACCTTCCCTGTTTGCAAAGTATTTTATAAATATTATTTCATTTCATCCTCACAATGATCCATGATGGTAGGTGTTCTTATTAGCCTCATTTCAGTGAAATGAGAAAAGCTGTGTTTATGTGACTTGCCCAGGATCACATAGCTAGTAAGTGTCTGAAAGATTTGAATTCAGGTCTTTCTGATCCTATTCCAGAGCTCTATTGGCTGTACCATCTAGCTGTCTCTCACTAATCTTACTAAGTCGTAGCAAAGAACAAACAAAACAATAAAGTGATTTGCAAACCTTAAAGACCTAGATTAAATATTATCTTTATTATTAAAGACATGAATTATACTTCAGGCATGTTTAGGAAAGTGTCATGGAAGAAAAGGAGCAAGAGAAGATAGAAGGAAAGGCTTGAACTAAATAAGGAGAAGAAAAAAATGAAGTTTTGGGGATCAATAAAGTATGTCTGAAATTGGATGTGACAATGAAAAATTTGGCAACATTTTAAAGAACTCAAGAAAAATTTGAAAAACATTGTCAAAGTTCAGATAACAGTCAACATTTTACTTATTGAAAGATGAATAAAATCAAGGACAATTAGGCTAGATAAAAATTAGGGATTCCTAACCTAAAGTTCTCCATTTTTAAAAATTATGATAATCATTTTTTCAATATAATTGCTTTTCTTCTGAGCAGTAATTATTTTATTCATTTGCAAATGCTATTGAAACAAGTGATTCCTAGGCATACCCAGGTGGTCAAAGAAGTCCATGATAAAAAAAAAATCAAATTAAATTAAAATGATTAACTCCTTATTATAAAACAAGGACTTATGTAGAAGATTAGGAAGTAAAATCTGAATAGGTGATAAAATCAAAAAGGATAAGAAAGTAAATGGTAAAACAAGGTAAAACAAAGTTTTTTTTTTTTTAAAAAAGGTAAACGAAACCATTCAAGGTTGGAGCAAATTGACATTGGATTGATGTGTCAAGAATATTGGGCCATCAGGCGATTAGAACAGGGAAGCTGAAAGGGAAGAGGTATGTCTGTGGAGATGTTGAGACAAAGGAAAGATATTTAAGCAGAGTCCTCAAGTTATTAAAAGGTGATGACTGAATTTAAAAGTTTTAACTAGACACTAAAGGGTTTAGGTGTTTAAACTTACATGGTATTCAAAGGAACAAGCTTTAATATCTCAACCATTATAAAGACTAAAGGAATTGTGTTGTGACTGGGATAAGATGTAGGCTGTTTGTGTTTCAACCACAAAGAAGTGACTATTACTTGTATTCCAAGGATAGATTAATCTCTTTCCTGAGGAGAATGTGAAGGAATTCAAATAATACTTCTCCACACTGAAAGTTATCAGGGAAAATAAAGTATTCTTAAAGGGAAAACAGGCAAGAATTCAATGGGAGAAACAATGATCTGAGGTAAAGGAGTAAAGATTTAATCCTTCTCAGATGATAATGAAAAGATTGTCACACAAAAGAGAAAAATGAGGCAAAGAATAGCTTATGATTAAAGTTTAAAATGGTTTTAAATTTCCTTTTTAAAAGAAAAGAGCTGCTTTTTGTGGTGGCTAAGAATTGGCCAGTGAGAAGATGCCCGTCATTTGGGGAATGTCTGAACAAGCTGTCATATGTGATTATGATGGAATGTTATTTGGCTTTTGGAAATGACAAGTAGGATGGTTTCAAAAAACCCTGGAAAGATTTGCATGAACTGATGCAAAGTAAAGTAAATAGAACCAGGAAAACATTTTACACAGTAACAGTAATTTTGTATGATGAAGAACTGTGAAAGACTTAACTATCCTCAGCAATACAATGATCCAAGACAAACTTAAAAAAACATGTTGGAACATGCTGTCTGCCTGTGGAGGAAGAACTAGTATTGTGTGAAAACAGGCAAAATTATACAGTTTTTCTCTTCTTTCCTTCCTTCCTTCCTAGAGGTTTTTTGTACTAAATAGCTAATATGAAAAGGTTTTACATGCATGCATATGTATAACCTATATTGGATTACTTTCCATCTCAGGGATAAGAAAGGGAAAGGAAAAATAGAATTTGGAATTCAAAATTCAAAAAAGCAAAGAAAGGTTTTTAAAAAGTTACAAAATTGTCTTAAGATATAATTGGAGGAAAATAAAATATTATTTAAAAGTAAAATAATACCGATTATGCTTTGAGGAGGAAGCTTAAAAAATTTAATGCTATATTAAAAGGTAAAGAAATTATCAACTGAGAGATTATCTAATAAGAATCAAATAAAAAAGAGAAAAATAGTGGAAGCTGGCTTCTTGTTCAAGAATAATAATCTATTTGTTGACCTGATTACAATAGAAAAACTACGTTTCATCCCAGCATATGAATCTAGGACATGAAAAAGAAATTTCTAAGACTTAGTAAGATGAATGATAAATATCCACTTCATTTTTTAATAAAGTCTTTTATTTTCAAAAGACATGCATACACAGTCTTTAGCATTTACCCTTGCAAAACCTTGTGTTCCAAACTTTTTTTACCCTCCTTTCCCCTCAACAACCGCCCAGACGGCAAGCAATCCAATAGATCAAACATGTACAACTCTTCTACACACACCTCCACAACTATCATGCTGCACAAGAAAAATCAGATCAAAAAGGAAAACAAATGAGAAAGAAGTGCAAGCAAATAACAACAAAAAGTGAAAATACCATGTTGTGATCCGCACTCAGTCCCCACAGTCCTCTCCTGTGGTGTAGATGGCTCTCTCCATTACAAAATAATTGGAACAACTCTGAATCATCCTGCCATTGAAAAGAGCCATGTCTATCAGAATTGATCATTGTATAATCTTGTTGATGTGTACAATGTTCTCTTGGTTCTACTAACTTCTTTTAGCATCAGTTTATATAATGCTCTCCAGGCTTTTCTGGAAGCATCCTGCTGATAGTTTCTTATAGAACAATACTATTCCATAATATTCATACACCATAACTTATTCAGTCATTCTCCAATTCATGAGTATCCACTAAGTTTCCGTTCCTTGCCACTAAAAAAAGGGCTGCTACAAACATTTTTGCACATGTGGGCCCTTTTCCCTTTTTTAAGATCTCTTTGGGACACAGGCCCAGTAGAGACATTGCTAGATCTAAGGATAGGCATAGTTTGATAGCTCTTTGAGCATAGTTCTATATAGCTCTCCAAGATGGTTGGGATATCCACTTTTTAGATGTATGAAAAGACACTTCCAAAATGAACTTGAAAAAACATTGTCAATCATTATGAAGACTTGGACATTAGACAAAGAACACATTCATATAGGTTATTAATTCTTCATTATTGAGACAATAAGTAGTACAATGGATAGATCTCTGGGCCTACAGTTGGGAAGATCTGAATTTAACCCAACCTCACTTATTAACTGGGTAATCTTGGGCAAGTCATTTAACTTCTGATTGCCTCTGAAGATAATAATAGCACCTAACTTAAGGTTTGAAGTAAAGAACAATTGAAATAACATCTGCAAAATTCACATTTTAATAAGGGAAATAATAAGCAAATACTGTGTGCAAATACTAAATAGTTAAAATACTAAGTGGTTTGGGAAGTAGGACACCAGAAATTGTAGGGATTAGAACAACCTTTATATCGAAGGTTGTACTTTAGTTTTGTCTTAAGAAAGAGAGATTCTATTAGGTAAAAGAGAATCCATGCTATGCATGAGGTGTAAGAGTCAGTACAAAAGCACACAAATGGGAAAGAATGTGTAGGAGGAAGAGAGAAAAGACCAGTTTGACTGGATCTCTCAGGCTATGGGAGGGGAATAATACTCAGTGAGGTTGACAAGGTGAGTTGGAACCAAGTTGTAAAGAGATTTAAAAGTTAACTAAATGAGTTATATTTTATCCTAATGGCTATAGGGAACCCCTGGAGTTGAATGAATAAGTAAATGCATGTGTAGAATGAGCTGGAAAAGAGGAGGGTGAGTGAATGAACCAAGAAGACCACTTAGGAGTCTACTACAATGTTCTAAGTGAGAGATGATGAGGACCTGAACCAAGGTAGCCCCTGTGTGAGAGGATAGAAGGGATCATGCCAAAGAGTTGTGAAGGTACTAATGGCAAGATTCGACAATTGATTGGATAAGAGGGGAGAGTAAGAAATCAAAGGTATATAATTGTTGCAAATCTGGGAGAATGGTAATCATTTGGTTCTCTTTAAATATGATCCCTTTAATAGAAATAGAGAAATCGATAGTTCCTTGAAGGTAGGAACAATGCCTTTGTTTCATCTTTGTAAAAACCAGTAAATGTCAAGTAAAATGGGGTAGAAGGAAGTCAAATCAAATTGAATTTGAAAATTTGAAGAAAGCAGTGTTTTTTACAATTATCTATGGGGGGAAATCTACATCCATGATATTATTTTGCTATATGTGTGGTCTCTCATTGTTTTTGAATGAAAGGACTCATCAGTGACCTGAGTACATGTCTTGACAAGATGATGATTTTGATCAGAATGAAATAATATAGTAATATATTAGGTTCAAGTTAAAATGATAGAAAAAAGTGTCATGAGACATTAAGGTGCTTTGAATTCTCTCTTTCTTGCCAACCTTTGTAAATAGCCTCCTACCCTAGTATACATTCTCCAGAAAAAAATAGAGATGTTTGGCAGCTTGATTTAAAAGATCATGTTCTTTAAAGATAAAAAACAACAACTTTATGGTATTGATATATCCCAATCTTGACCTTCAACTATAATCCTGTGTTGAATAGAGAAGGCTTTTTATAAAAGCCATCTTATGGATCTTTTATCTCAAATTCTACCTTGTGGCAATGGACTTCCATTTTTGTTCAGCCTTAGATTCACTTACACTATTTGAAAACCAACAATGGAAATCAAAATTCTCCAAAACACACAGTCTCTCTCCCCAATAGTAAATTCCACATATCCTTTTCACTTAAGCAGATATTCTGTATATGGCCAACAGGAGTGCCTTTTCTCTATTTTATCAAACATTTAGGGATCTTCTTGCTGACAACTGGTCTTAAATAGATTTTTAGATGTAAATCTTCAGGTGTGTATAACTGATTAGAGAAATATTTCCCTTCCTGACTATATATAGCTTCTTGCCTAATCTGTTAGTTTTATACAAATAATATCAATATTACATTTGTTCTTACTTTCTCCTACACACCCCAGAACTAATGAGCTACAATTTGGGGAAGTTAAGGCAAGCTTCACAAAATATTTCTGATTCAAGCAGTATGAAAATCAGTTGGAGAAGAGATCATAAATCCTTGTAAGAGAAAAAAGCACCAGGAAGATATTTCTTCTGGTGTAGGGAAAACAAGTTGAGAAGAACTAATCTGGGGTGAAGACAATCACCAAGAGAGAAAGTAGCTAATTGCTGGTTTTCTTTTTTCACTAATTGTTCTAATAAATTTCCTCCTAGAATCAGTAGTTTCTATTTTGCCACAGCATACAAATACTGTCAGCTTCCTCTAACTTCAATGACCTAATGCAAAAGACTAATCTTTGTCCTTTCTATGATGTGAAGGCACTCCCTGACCATTTATTTGATTTCTCCATATTATTAAGGTTCAGCAAAAATCATTATGCAAGTTATTGTAACAGAGATCCTTCATGAAAAAAATGAAAAGATAACATAACTTTGGAGAGAGGTATATGTCCTGATTCTCAGAATAGAAAAGAAATCATTCTATTAGGACAGTGAATTTAAGGACAGGAATTTAGGACAGGAAAATTATAGAAAGATCTAGTCAATACAAAGATAGTTGCTAAACATATAAAAATCAAATAAATGATTAAAAATAACCAGCATGGTTTCTAAGAATAGCTTATTCATAATGACAATAATAATAGTAGTTGTTTTTGTTTTTATCTGTCCATTTTCAAAAGGGACAAATAAATACATCACAGGTGATATCTTGATTTATGCATGAATTGGATTTAATAGAAGCTGAATTGGGCAAAATCATCAGTCTCATTCTCTCTTACAGAGTCATCAAACTTCAGTGGAAGGACAAAAGTCCAAACAATTGTCAACAGCCCAAGATGAAGTAGAAGACTTTGGCACTTCAATGTTTGATGAAACTCTAAACCATCCACAGCATCTGCTTTAGCTGCCTACAAGGGTATCAGAACAAATTGTTCTCATCCACACATTTCCAAAAGGAGAAATCTTCAATGTCTGAGGTAAACATCCCCCAACTTACCAAAGGGTTTGAGGCCTATCGGTTACCCTCAACTTGGTTTAGCCTATCTGTCACAAGGCTTTATCGGAATAAGGCCGCTGAGAATGGTACTGCCTTTTAGAGTCACAGATAAGAGTTGGATGAAAGATGGACTTTAAAGTGGATAAGCAGTCCGGAAAGGGGCACTGCAAATTCTAACACCAGAAGTACCAGTCCTCTTGGACTACCTCATACACCCCAATGATATTAATAATAACATTTATATATTGCTCACTATACCACACACTGAGCTAAGGGTTTTGCATGATCACATTTTATCCTCACAATAATGCTGAGGGATGTTATCCCATTTTATATATGAGGAAACTGAAGCAAACAGGAATTGATTAAATTGCCTAGGGTCATACTGCTGAAAAATATCTGAAGTCAATTTTGAACTCAGGTCTTCTTGGACCTACAAATCAGAGCTCTACTAAAACACCACCTTCTTGCTTCAAACTAACTTCATTTCCCTTATCTGATGAAGAAAATCTTGTGGATATGCTTTACTCTTAATTTAGCAAACATTCTGATAAAAAAAAACTCAAAGTATTTTTAAGAAGATGGAAAGAGCTGAATTATATGATAATATAACTTGATAAATTCCAAACTGGTTGGATGCCCAGACTCAAAGAATAGTTGGTACTGGTTCAATACCAGTGAGGCAGGAGTTGCCGAAGAGTGCCCCAGAGATCTTGGTTGCTTTCCCCTCTGCTATTTAACATTTTTACCAATGACTTGGACAAAACTATAGATGATGGGTCTGTCAAACATGCTTATAACACCAAGCTGAGAGGGAGAGTTAACAGAATGAATCATAGAATCACGATTTTTAAAGGATCATGCTAACAGGCTGAATCTCCTAAGATGAAATTAAATAGAGATAAATATGAAATATTAAAGCTAGACAAAAAATCAACTTCACAAGTATAAAGCATAATTAAACAGACTTTGTTCTGAATAAGATTTGAGAGATTTAGAGAAGAGCAGTTTAATATTAGTACAATATAGCAGTCAAAAGAAGGCTAATGTGATTTTAAGCTACAATAAGAAGGTCATAACTAAGAACTAGGAAGGTGACAAGACCACTATATATAGAACGCTGACCATCAGATATCCTATGAAGTATTATGCTTTGCTTTGGGTGCTATAGTTTAAGAAGAAAATAAAAATGGTGTTGAAGACTGGGCAGCAATGATAATCAAAGATTCTTGAACCCATTTGATATGAAAGAATTAGACACAGATAGATTGTAGAAGAGCAAATTCATGGAGATCTCTCTCCCCCTTGTTTTTAAGCTTTTAAATGGTATGTGGAGTAAGCAATTTCACTTGATACTTTATACCCTAGGGCAGACTCAGGAGCAATGGGAGTTAATTACAAAGAAACAAATTTAAGTTTGATGGCAGGACAAACTTCTTAATTATTAGTATTGTTCAAAACTGGAATAGGTTGCTCAGAGAAGTAGTGGACTTCATCTGCCTGGAGATTTTCAGGCAGATACTGTGATGAGATCGAGATAACAATACCTGGTTCGAAATAAACATGTGACAAATTCACAATGGCCATTCTCTTTAGCAAAAGGGGAATAAGTTACAGACAAAAATAGGAGTTAAAATAGGAACCAGGAGTGGCAAATGGGAAATAAAGTTGAGAGAACATAGAGTTAGCAAGGAAAAAGACAAGTTCTTCACGGTAAGTCACAATTAACCAGGAGAAAGGAAATACTTCATGAAGTGGGAGTAAGCGATTGACTGGCAAGTAAGACTAACCAGAGTTAGCTAGAGTAAGGAGAAAAGTGCTATTAAAAGAAAGGCGCTATGAGGGAGAGAATGAGAATGCCTCATATTGGGCTTAGTCTTGACAGAACTTAGCAAATACTTTCATCATAACCAGATCTTTTATAAGGAAAATACCGCCTTGCAAGTTTTTCTCGAGGAGACTAGAGAAGGTGGGAACTCAGAGGGAGGGATTAGGAGCCATATGAAATGTATCTGGCAGATCAGGCATGTCTAGAATTATGCTAATCAATATCTCAAAGATTGTTTAAAGATACCCAAAAACTGGGGGATGGAAAATGAGGATTGATAAAGAGTTCCTTCCCAGAAAGTCCAGGAATTGATTATATCTGATAATTGCCAGATGAGCTTCTTCCTGACAGGGAAGATAATCAGTTTACAGGGAAGGTAATCAACTAGACTACCACATAATGACAGTGATATAGTGAGTGTTCCTTTCAATGGAGGCAACTAAGTGGTACACTAAATCATATACTTGTCTTAGGGTAGGGAAAAAATATGGCCTCAAGCACTTGCTCGATGTGACCTGGGCAAATTGCTTAACTTCTGTTTGTCTTGTTTTTTTCAATGGTAGAATGCTCACATTATCACCTGCTGGGGTGTTGTGAGGATCAAATAGGATATTTACAAAGTGCTTTGCATAGTACCTAACATATAGTACACAAATGTGTGTATGTATATTTATGCTAGTTAATAGTAGTAGTAGTAGAAGAAGTGGTGGTGGTAGTGGTCATATTAGACTTGGATGGCCATTAAAGTCTCTTTCAGCAATGGGTGTACTAGTAAGTTTAACAGCTATCTCTTCAGGAAATAGGATGTGTGCAAGACACAATAAAAAAACAAAAAAGTATAATCTGTATTATTAACCTTTTCTCTATCTCCTTATGTCTAAGTTTAGACAATAAACAAAACAAAATTTAAAACCCCAATTTGTAACATTGCCCATTTTCACTGTATAAATATAGCTACACTGACAATCTAACAGCTTTCTTGAACTAATATAAGTCGGCTTCAGCCCATCACTGAAAGTTCCAACTTTCAAATTCTATGATTCTGTGGTGTTTAGCATGCCAAGGCGAAAAACTGCACAGGCCCTGATCTCAAAGAAGATAGAATTTAATTAGGGAGAGGAAGGGCACTTCACAAACAAACAACATCTAAGTCATTATATTGTAAGATAAATCTAGGAATCTAGATAATGTGGTATAAAAATTTTGAAGCGCATGAGATTACTTTTAGCTACAGGACCATTTCATGGAAGTTTCAGTGAAGTTTAGACTTGGGAGAAGAAAAAAATCTTAACACTTTATGAGAAATAACCAAATGAAGATATTTTCTAAACCAAAGCATATTAAACTGTGGGTCACCATCTCATATGGGGTCAGACAATTGAATGTGAAGGTTGTGAAAAATCTGGCAACAGTAAAATGTTTCTGAACCCATGACCAAAAATTAATTCAAAACCAAATGCGTAATGAATCCAGGGAGTTTCTGGCAATTCTAGCCCATGTTACATTACATGACATCAGTGCTGCCTTGGCTCTGAACACACAACATGCACAGTTTGCACTGCACATGCAAGAATACTGCTTGAAACATCTCAGCTCAGATTCAAGATGGAGTTGCATAAAAATTCCTCAGTTGAAAAGGGGTTGCAAGTGGGAAAAGTTCAAGAAGTTCTGTTCTAAAACACTGTGTTGTATACTTTAACATATTTAATATGTATTGGTCTACCTGCCATCTGGGGGAGAGGGTGGGGGAAGGAGGGGGAAAATTGGTACAAAAGGTTTTGCATTTGTCAATGCTGAAAAATTACCTATGCATACATCTTGTTAATAAAAAGCTATAATTAAAAAATAAATAAATATTATCTCATTTGAGCTAAAAAACAAACAAAAACAAACAAAAAACACTGTGTTGTTTTTGTTTTTCCATAGAGTTAAGGACTAAATATTCTAAATAAATAAAGTAGAATCCAATTCAAGATCAAAGCACACAAATAAAATAGAAAATATATAAATATAAAATATTTCTAAAATCTAATTGCAAAAAAAAGTTTTAATAGAAATACCTTACTATCTATCTTTGTTCTAATTTTGCAATGTGCCAGCATAATTATTATTTTAATTAGTAGGGATGTAGTCTGGATCGGATCCTGGATAAAAAAAATCTAAAATCTATTCCTATTACTATCAAGGGTATAAGGATATAATCTTTAACTTCTTGACCATTTTCTGCACTTTTGCTTATCAGCAATGGAGATAAAACATCAATTCCAGGTAGAATGGACAGAAACATTGTTGAGTATCTATGAAATTACCCCTCTCTATTCTTGTCTCTAAGCGTCTCTCTCCTCTCTCCTCTCTCTCTCCTTTCTTCTCTCTTTCTCTCTCTCTCTTTCTCTCTCTCTCTTCCTCTCTCTCTCTCTCTCTCTGCTTGTCTCTGCCTCTCTTTCTTTCCATCTATTTGTCTTCATTTTCTTCCTTCTCCTCCTCCTTCTCCTTCTCCTCTTCTTCCTTCTCTTCCTCCTCCTCCTCCTCCTCTTCCTTCTTCTTTCTTCTTCTATATCCTCCTCCTCTTCTCCTATCTATCATCTGGTCTTCATTTACATTTCCTGCCTCATCTTCCTATATTTTCTCTCACCCAGCCTATGACCCAGCCAAATATCTGAACCTGCAGTGTACTTGCCTGTCTCTGTGCTTTTGCATAAACTCTTCCCTCTGCCTAGATTATCCCTCTTTTTAACTTCCCTTTGCAAAATCTAACCAAATCTTCAAGGTCTGACTACAATGCTTCCTTTCCTACCCCACAGAGTTATTTTGAGGATCACATGAAATGATATTCATAAAGTACTTTGAAAACTCTAAAGCACCTTAATGAATGATTTTTACTCTTTATTTATCTACCACCCTATCTCTGAACTGAGAGTTTACAAGGGATTTCTCTCTTGTAGCTCTATGGGCTTAGGGTTTGAGGAGACTTTTGATATCATCTAGTCCAATCTTCATTTTACTGATGTGAAGTGACTTGTTGAAGGTAACACAGCTAGCAAACAGTTGAACTAGGATTAAAACTCAGGTATCCTCACTCTAATTCTAGCATTATTTGCACTACATATTAATATTATATTGATAATGGGATTCTGCTAGAATTGCACTATCTTTCCGAGGAGACTATAAACTCCTAGAAGAGAGGAGTGTGACTTTAAAAAAAAATTCCAATACCTTTTCCTCTCAATCTAGTACCTTAAATGTTGTAAAAGATTTAGTCCATGATCAGTATACTTTTTGCTTTGTTGAGCCCCTTCCTAGGGGTTTCACTGGAGAATAAACATACAGATAGACATACGCACACAAATGTGTATAGATAGATAGATAGATAGATGGATGGATGGATAATGTTTCCACAGATGTAGTTAAAGGTATCCTCACCTTCCATATAAACATTCAAGTTAACAAATATATCTCATCTACAAGTTGGTCATTATATTCCACCTCCCCCCACATGAAATGCATAAGACACAAGCAGACACAATCTCCAAGGAATATCTTGATAAAACATTAAATTCTTGGATGAAATCATAATCCGTGATCATTTTTTCTGATGAGCCGCACATTTCTCTAGAATCATATAGATTCTAAGCACCTAGTTTACATCTGAACTTTTCTTAGAAGAGAAATTTGAGATTATAGTAAAACAGCCCTCCAACATCTGGTAAGTCTCCCCTTCAATGTAGAGACTCATACAAATAGGAACTTAAGATAAAACCCTAAATATGTACTGTCTCCTTGAAAAGATAATGAACCTGGGGTTATTAGAGAAGAAATCTTCTTCCCTTAAAACCTTAGGTATCTGAATAGCAAATAGCAATTTGCAATAGCAAAAGGCAAAGTCCAAGTCTTTTGCTCCCTGATATCATAACTTACGTCCTTTAATCAATTCCTTTACGTCTTCATCTTTGCTACAGTGTATGTATTCATTCTCTTACTCCTTCTCATTTTCTCATTTTTCCTCTTTTCTTTTCCTTTCCTTCTTTTCCATCCTCCTAATATTCCTTCTGTATCCACTCCTCTTCCTCCTCCTTTTCCTCCTCCTCCTCTTCTTCTTGTTCCTCTTCCTCCTCCTCCTTCTCTTCCTGTTCCTCCTCTCCCTCCTCCTCCTTTTCCTCCTGCTCTTCCTCCTCCTTCTTCTTCTTTTCTTTTCCTTTTTCTTCTTCTTTTCCACCTTTTCTCCTTCTTCTACTCCTTTTTCTTCTTCTTCTTCTTTGTTTCTTTTTCTTCTCCTATTTTCAATACATCACTTTTATACAACCCTCATCTCTCTTTTGACACTGTCACCATTGATAGATAAGGCCTATATTATCTCACACTTGAATTGTTGTAAATGGCCTCATTTTTCTCCTATTGATTTCTATCTTCTATTCAACAGTGAAACTGATCTTCCTAAAGTACAGCTTAACCATGTTATACCTACCTTTCCATTCAGTAAACTCCTGTGACTCCCTATTACCTCCAGAATAAAATCTAAAAATTCTGTTTGGCATTCAAAATCTTTCCTAACCTAGCTCCTTCCTACTTTTGTAACATCTTGCTCCCTTCCATCTATTCCACTAGTGACACTGATCTCCTTAAAATAGTGACAGGATAGGTCACTATCCTGTGACCAGGATAATCCATCTTCTGACCCAGACATTTTCAGTAGCTATCTTTTATGCCTAGAACTCTTTCCATTTTCATTTCTACTTCCTGACTTCCCTGGATTCCTTCAAATGTCATGAAAATCCCACTTTCTGAAATAAACCATTCTTGGTACTCCTTAATCTTAGTGCTTTTGCTCTGAAATGATCTCCAATTTATCCTGTATATAAGTTGTCTGTACATAGATGGTTGAACATTGTCTCCCATGAGATTATGAGGCCCTTGAGGGCAGGGACTGTTTTGGCAGGAAGACAGTACTCCCTTTATATTATCAGTGCTTAGTACAGTTCCTAGAATTTAGCAGATCTTTAATTTGCTGTGGTCCCAATGAAAGTCAATTCCAGTGACACCAGTAAAATTACTAACAGAAAAATTTAAGATGTGTTTCTATGACTGTACCAAAGAATTAATGCTATTTCACTAATCTTTAAGATAAAATTTTTAATATAAAATGAATGAATTAGAAAATAGCAATATTTCATTATAAAGATAAAACTGAAATAAAAAATGTCATTTTAGTGATTAGGCTATTTAGTTTCAATGCCAGGCATCTCATTCCACAGGTCTCTTCAACTCCCATTATATCTTACTATGAGATTTTGAACCTTTTTATAATAGTAATTATTGACAAATATCTCAATTACAAAATAAGAAAAATATCTGAAGTTTCCTTAGGAAGTCATTCTTCATTGCAAACAAAGATTTGATGACTATGGGATCATATATTTGGAATAGGAATGAATATTTAGTTCAAACCTCATTAAATTTCAGCTCCTCTTCTATAAACTGAGGAGCTAGGTAGAAGTTAAATACTTGGCTAGAGTACATAGGCAGAAAATAGCAAAGTCAGGATTTGAACCCATATTCTCCAATTCCAAATACAGTACTTTTGCCAACACTCCTTGAATAAGCCAATACATGAAAAGGTTGGAATAGAAAGCCATTGAAGTCCTTTCCAATTCTGATTTCTCTTATACTTGGGTTCTGCTATTGTCCATTTATGAATCTTCTTCAATGATCAGTTACTTCATTAGAAAATCCATACTTGTGAAAAATTACCGATGCATATGTTCTGTCAATAAAAAGCTATAATAAAAATATAAAAAATCCATACTTGGAATAAAAAATGACAATAATTTCAATTTATATAATACCTTAAGGCATGTAAATCATTTTAAATATTTTATGTTTAACTTAGATGAACTCTTATCTTTATAACTTATTCCATCTGTTATCTTGAGCAAATAATTTATCTCTTTAAATATGTTTCCTATTCCTACTCTATAAAATGAACAAGTTGAGCTCCATGATCTCTAAAGTTTATCTAGTTCTACATAACATGTTCCTTAATAATTTTTCTGTCTCTGTCTCTGTCTCTGTCTCTCTCTCTCTCTCTCTCTCTCTCTCTCTCTCTTTCTCTCAGATAACATTCCAAACCTATAATTCAATTGATATAAAAAATTCCCAATGTGAAATTTCCTTTGTCAGTCTTGATCAATAATTTATCTGAGATGAATAGTCTTTCAAAATCATCAGAGGCACTGATAGCTTAAACAATTTACCCAAAGTCGATTCATATGTGTCAAAGGCAAAATCTAAATCTTTCTGACTCCAAGACTAACCTTCTATGTAGTTAATGTTGCCTCTAAGTATACCTTCACAAAAAAAATAATTAACTACATAGAAACAGACACTAGGATAAATATATATGTGCAAATGACACAAACACCATTCTTTCAAATTGAAAAGATTTAGTGGATAAAATTAAGGGTTTCACCATTTAAATTTTCTGAGAATTTGTCACATGCATGGCTTTTGATAAAAGCTTTTCCTGATATCCTTTTATTCTTTAGTTTGGAAACTCACTCACTTCCGCCTTGAAGTACTTCTCACATTGGAAAAAACCTCTCTTCTACACACACCTCTCCTTCTGATTGTCTGATTTCAGAAGGATCTGAAATCTACATTGTAAGAGGAAACTCCAGCCAATGGTATTTTCATTTCTCTCCAGACTACATTCCTGATTCATCTCAAGAATACTTTATCACACCTCTACACTGAATATTTTTCATTTACTTTCCTCCCCGTTCAGATCCATTTTATGTGTTATCTTCTTATATAAGCTCCTTGAGGACAGCAACTGACTTTCTTTCTATAAGTATTTATATTCCCAAGACTTAACACAATACCTTATACACAATAAACATGTTATAAATGCCGCAAGCTAAATACATGAATAGAAGCAGTGTTTATCTTTTATCTAAGTGGTGCAACATATAGAGCACTGAATTTGGAGTCAGGAAGACTTAAATTCAGATTTTTAGCCTTAGATATTTAATAGCTTTATTACCATAATCAAATCTACCTCAGTTTCCTCAACTGCAAAATAGGGATAATAATGGCACTTATTTCACAAGGTTGTTATTAGGATCAAATAGGATATCTGCAAAGTATTTAAATAGTGCCTGACAAATAGTAGGCACTTAGTAAATACTGGTTTCATTATTATGCCTGATTGCCAATCTCACTATGTGATAAAAAAAAATTATGTAACCATATGTAAACTCTGTTCATACAAAACTTTGCTACAGGGTTTAGAGAATGTGCTTGGGGCTTTCCTTCATTGTCTTAAAATTATGAAGCTACCAATGGATTCATCAGTTATCCCTTCCATTCACCATCTAAGCAAAGTGTCTTTTTTTTCATAGTACATTTCTTTATAACCTTTTTTTTCATTGTTCATCATTCTTTATTGCTTCTCATTTGTTGTGTATTTCAGTCTCTTTGTACCAAGCATGCACGATTCCATTGCCCTTTAGTGATATTTATTTTCAATTCTTTAATTCAGAAACTATAATATTCCATGTTTTGAAGTCATAGAACTAGTTTATTAAAATGTTGATATTTAAAAAGGCAAGCTTCAAAAAGTTATCAAACTGTGCATACCCTTTGATCCAGCAGTGTTACTACTGGGATTATATCGCAAAGAGATCTTAAAGAAGGGAAAGGCACCTGTATGTGCCAAAATGTTTATGGCAGCCCTTTTTGTAGTGTCTAGAAACTGGAAATTGAGTGGACGCCCATCAATTCCAGAATGGTTGGGGAAATTATGGTATGTGAATGTTATGGAATATTATCGTTCTGTAAGAAATGACCAGCAGGATGAATACAGAGAGGCTTGGAGAGACTTGCATGAAGTGATGTTAAGTGAAATGAGCAGAAGCAGGACATCATTATATATGTCAACAACAATATTCTATGAGGATGTATTCTGATGGAAGTGGATATCTTTGACAAAGAGAAGATCCAATTCAGTTCCAATTGATCAATGATGGACAGAATTAGCTACACCCAGAAAAGGAGCACTGGGAAATGAATGTGGACTACTTGCATTTTTGTTTTTTCTTCCCAGGTTATTTTTACCTTCTGAATCTAATTTTTCTTGTGCAACAAGAGAACTGTCTTGATCTGCACATATATATTGTATTTAAGATATACTTTAACATATTTAATGGGTATGAGATTGCCTGCCATCTAGGGGAGGAGATGAAGGGAGGGAAGGGAAAAGTTGGAACAGAAGTGAGTGCAAGGGATAATGTTGTAAAAATTACCCATGCATATGTTCTGTCAATAAAAGCTATTTAAAACAGACGAGCTTTTCTTTCATAGAAAAGTTGGGGGGGGGGGAGGTCACTAAAATAGATTTGTAATTTCCTAAAGGTAATCTCTCCTAGTTTACTTCTTCTTTTGTATTTTGGGTTCATTTGCAATGTCTTGGCAAAATACATTTACAACCTAGTAGGTTATCCACATAATTTCATGCCAAATGTATTGTAGGAATTCTTTATACTTGTTTTTTAAAGTATTTTTATTTTGAAATTAGAGATTTAAAAAAGAAAAGCACAAAGTAAAAAAATATACATAGTTCTAACATGGAAGTAGCAATTTATGACCAATTCTATACATTGATTCTAAAACTGTCCTGATTATACTTCCTTCTGAATTCCCTTCTTTTCCCATTGGTGCATTACAAAAATGTTTCATTGTCTCTCTTTCTTCCTTTTGTATTACTACTGGTTTTCCATCATCTCCCAACCCCCCAAATACCCTCCACATGGAGACACATAATTAACCAACAGAAAGAAAAGAAAAAAAAACTTTTTGCAACAAATCACACAAGCATAGTCCAAAACTAAATTCACAATGTGGTAATCTCCAAAAATGCATAACTCTGCATCTTTCATCTTCTCTTTTGGAAGTTGCATAACATTCATCATGAGTCTTTTGGATTCATGATTGATCATTATTTTAATTAGAGTTCTTAAATTGTCCAAAGTTTTGTTTTTTGTTTTTTGTTTTTTTTGTCTTTCCAGTATTGTCATATAATTCTGCTTCTTCACTTTGTGTTCATTCAGTCATTATCCAGGATTCTCTAAAATTCTCTCTTTTGCCTTTTAAGTTCCAAAAATAATTCATTACATTCATATACTTTAGCCATTCTTCAATTGTCTAATGGTTTATTCGACGTTAACCATTAGATTCTGGTTCTCTTCTTTTTTCCCTCCCCTTCCCCTTTTAATCGTTTTTCAAGATCAGGAAGCTCTAACCTCTTGATTTATTCTTTGTGAATAGTTGGGCCAACATCTTTTGAATGGCTTTGGATATGGTACAACAGATGATACAATGTCATCTGCAAACAGAAACATCTAGGGACTTTAATTTCTATAAAGAATGCCTCTTTAATTTAGATTCTGCACTCCATGACAGGAGCAAGAATCTTTTTCTAATCTCTCTGCTTATTCTAGTAATGCTATTTCTTCTTATTCCCTTTGATTTCCCCCTCTCATTTATTTTTAATTTCTCTCTGTCTACTGACTCATTCCCCTTCTTCTTATAAACACACCCATGTCTCCTTTATCCTGAAAAGGTCTAACTTATCCTGTCATTCCTACTATTCATGTTGAATTTCTTCTGTCCCTTGTAGTAAACCTTCCCAAAAAGGCTGTCTACAATAGATAACTCAACTTTCTTTCCTCTCACTCTCTTCCTAAGCCATTATAATTCAACTTCTAATCTTATCATTTCACTAAAAAAGGATCTCTCCTAAGTTATTAATGATCTTAGTTGCCAAATGCAGTGATCTTTTCTCAGTCCTCATTCTCCTTGAACTCTATTTCATTATTGATCACCCTCTTCTCTTTTAAACTCTTTTCTCTCCAGGTTTTAGAACACTTTTTCATGGCTCTCCTTCTACCTATCTAATGACTTTCTCATTCTCCTTTGTTAAATCTTCCTCCAGATCATGCCTTCTAATTGTAGGTATCTCTTAGAGGTCCCTCTTAGACCTTCTTCTTTTATACTATTTCATTTACTGATCTCATCAGCTTCCATGGATTTAATTTCTATCTCCAAATAGATGATTCTCAAATCTTCCTCTTCTGACTCAACCTCTCTGATGACTTCCAATGCCACATCTCCAACTACCTTTCAGATATCTCAAATTGTATGTCTAATATGCATCATAAACTTAATACATCCAAAACAGAATGCATTTTCCTTTCCCCAATCCTTTCCTCTTCTTCCTATTACTATAGAGGGCAATACCATTCTCCTAATTCTTCAGGCTTGCAAGCTAAACGTCATCTTCAAGTCCTCACTATCTCTCTCACCTTCTTTCCGCCTCCATAGTCAATCTGTTTTCAGGTTCTATTTAGTTAATCTTTGTAACACTTAAATATCCCCCCTTCTCTCCTCTCATATTGTCACCATTCTATTGTAGGCCCTCATCACCTCATACCAAGATTATTGTAGTAGCCTTCTTTGGATCTACTGGAATATCCATCTCAATCTCCATTTAGCAACAAATTAATCTTCCTAAAACCAAGGTCCAATCATGTTACTCCCCTCCTCAAGAAATTTCAGTGACTCCCAATTACCACCAAAACAAGATTTTAAAAGCTCTATTTTACATTTAAAGACCTTCATAACTTAACCACCTTCTACCTTTCCAGTTTTCTTACATTAGTTCTCAACAAGCTGCCCTTCAATTCATTGATATTCCAATAACAAGACAACACTCCATTTTTCATCTCAGGGCATTTTCTCTCACTGTCTCCCATGCCTGGAAAGCTCTCTTTTTCATCAGTTCTGTCTACTGACTTCCCTGGCTTCCTATAAATCCCAATAAAATCTCATCTTTTAAAGAAAGTTTTTCCCAATCTCTCTTAATTCTAATATTTTCCCTTTATTAATTATTTTCTATTTATCCCACATGTATGTTGCTATGTAAATATTTTTTTGCTTGTTGCCTATTTTAGATTATAAACTCCTTAAGGGTAGTGACTGTCTTTTGCTGCTTTTTATTCCTTTACCATTTAGAACAGTCTCTGGTACATAGTAGGTGCATAATAAATGTTTATTGATTGTTTAGCTAACATCCTTCTCCCTGATTTTGCTTTTCTTGAAGTTATCTTTGTTGTTACATACTTTAAGTAATTCTGTGTAATTCTTGCATATTGATAAAGGATTTCTTGTTGGAAGAGAACCTTGATAGAGGCATTTTGCTCTTTTTAATGAACTGATGATTTATACAATTAACAAATAGCAAATAGTGAAATTTTGTGTTCAAACATTTTTCAGTGATTTAGTTGTGTTTAGTTGGTAAAAGAATCATCTATTGTGGAATATCATTCATAAAACCATGAATTTCTTTACAACTCTCATAAAAAATTTAAAAGACAGAAAACTGGGAATAAAGGTCAAATAGTTGTGTGTTTCAATCGCCTTTTTTATAGTATAGATAAGATCCAATGATTTTTCTATGCCTATGGTATTTTGCCTTCCTTTAAATTCTTTATGAATTCCTCATTTATATGACTTTCAGCATGAATTTCCTCTGTACACATTTACTCTAATCTAGATTCTTTTCTATTTCTTTAGCATAATTTTATGTTGCATCTATAGGCATACTTAGAACTATGTTGTTGGAGTCCAAGAATAGTGGTACTGGTTTCCTTGATCCTGAAATCAGTTTTTCATTATTTTTGCTAGTCTGTTCAGCTATTTTTTTTCTTTATGACTCTTATAAGTTTCACTCTTAATTATGCTTACTTCTACTTTGCTTAATTCAGCTTCTCATCAATATTTCTTTAAAATGAGTTTACCTTTCACTTCTCTGTTTTATGAAAAAAAATTCATCATTCTTTATATTTTCCATAATTTCCATAACATTCTTACCTAGTCAATAAGTATCAAATTGTATGTTAATTTAGTGTGGAGGTTTTATCAAATTTTCATGGTTTTTTAAAACTCCAACTTTTTCAACAAGATGCAATCATTTTCAAAGTTGTCCTTTTAGAAATACTTATTATGGCAGGATGAATATAGAGAGGCTTGGAGAGACTTACATGAACTGATGCTGAATAAAATGGAGCAGAACCAGGAGATCATTATACACTTCATTATACACTTCAACAACACCTCATACAGTATGAGGATGTATTTTGATGGAAGTGTATATCTTTGACAAAGAGAGAATATAATTCAGTTCCAATTGATCAGTGATGGACAGAATTAGCTACACCCAGAGAAGGAACACTGGGAAATGAATGTGGACTACTTGAATTTTTGCTTTTCTTCCCAGATTATTTTTACCTTCTGAATCCAATTCTTCTTGTGCAACAAGAGAACTATACAGATCTTCACACATATATTGTATCTAGGATATACTTTAACATATTTAACATATATAAGACTACCTGCCAACCGGGGGGGGGGGGCGGTGTGGAGGGAGAGAAAGGAAAAGTCGCAACAGAAGTGAGTGCAAGGGACAATGTTATAAAAAATTACCCATGCATATGTTCTGTTAATAAAAAGCTATAATTAAAAAAAGAAATACTTATTATGACCACTACAAGAAAAAATGACCAAGTATTTCTAGGAATGAAGGTTCTTTTTCTTAATTTCATAGCATGGTAAGAAATGAAGTACAAACCTTTGCACTATGGTAGAATATTATAGAGATTATAGAGATTACAATCTCCTTTAATCTAAGGTCACCTCCATACCCCTACAAGACACCAGGTTATATCTGGTGAATGAATAGAATGAATAGAAATAAAATAACAACAATAAGGAAAAAGTAATAATTATTAAAGAGTAATAACAATAATGAATAGAGGAAGCTGGTTGTGCAATGGATAATGCACTGACCTCAGAGTCAGGAAGGCCTAAATTTAAATATGACCTCACATACTTTCACTTACCAGCAGGTTTGTTTTGAGAATCAGATGAAATGATATTTAGGAAAAATGCTTAGCACAGTGGTGGCATAGAGTAGATACTAGATAAACAGCTATTTCCTTCTTACTAACAATGACAACAATAGAAATAGTAAAAATGCTTTAAAATTTACAAAACATTTCAGAACCATTATTTCATTTGATCTTCACAGCATCCTCATGAATTATGTAATACACATACAATTAAACTTACTTTCCAGAGAAGGAAACTGATAGTCTGAAAGATTCTATTTTTTACACAAGTTCATAGCAAAATCATTCTGAACAATAGGATTTTGATGAAGATTGAGTCTGGCATCTCTGATCATAACAACACAGAGTAAGTAGTTTGTTATTTTTAAAAACAAAGCTCAAATAAAGAAAAAAAATTGGAGATCATAAATTATCTGATGGAATGGACCAAAAGGTAATTGCTTGACAGATCTCCACTCTGCAGAGAAGATGATATGTTGATCATCAATATCCATTACCAGATATTAGCCCAATTGGACTTCACTTTCTATTCTTGCATCTGTCTCTGGAACAAATGACAATGTTAAGTAAAAAGTCATACCATATTAAAAATTGTCACCTGATACCTGCTGTAGCTTGTTTGGAACTCAAAAGACAAGTCTTCATGCAAATCCAGAAACACTGAAAATACCTGCAATGTACTGAATAGTCAAATGCTGCATCTGATCTTAATCAATGCTAAGAAAAATAATTCAACAATCTGAGAAAAAAAATTTCATTCAGAAATGGTCTGAATGCTGAATAAAATGGAGCAGGACCAGGAGATCATTATACACTTCATTATATACTTCAACAACACCTCATACAGTATGAGAATGTATTTTGATGGAAGGGGATATCTTCAACAAAGAGAGCATCTAATTCAGTTATAGCCATTAGAAAAGATCTAAGTATGAAATAAAATTCTATATTTACCATCAGAGGATTTATCTTTCCTCCCAAAACCTCCGCATTTGTCTAATTTCTTTTTTATTGTTAAGAATATCAACATCCTCCCAAATACTGAAGTTCACAAACTAGGTGTTTCCTAACTCTTAGTCTCCCTCTTTTCATTTATTAAGTCCTTTTCTTTCTCTCTACATAATATATTCAGGTACAATCCTTCTTTTCTCTGACACTACCACCCCCCAGGTTGGCATTTAGTAAAGTCCTTCAAATATTTATTGATTGATTGGTGCAATCTTTGTCAATTCAAACTTTGACTATTACGCAGCTTTCTGGCTTATCTCCATTGCTTAAATTTCTCAGCATTTCAATTTATCCTCCACTCAATTGTGAAATTAATCTTTCTAAAGTGCAGATCTGATCATGTTTCCCCCTCCCATTCAATAAGCTCTACTATCACACTATTACCTCAAGGATCAGAAAATAGAAATTTGTCTGACTTTTAAAGGTCTAGATAATTTGGCCCTACATTTCCATTTTTTATATCTTACTCCCATTCATATACTTTATGATCCAGTGATCCTGACCTCCCTATTATTCTTCAAGTGAAATCCTGCATCTCATCTCCCAAATCCAGACATTTGCACTGACTATTCCTCATTTCTGGAATGTTTTTTTTTCCTTCTCATCTCCACATGCTACCTTCTCTGGCTTTTTTACATCTCACCAAGACTCACTTTCTTCAAGAAACCATTCTTAGTCATCATTTATCTTTGCCTTCCCTCTGAGATCATCTCCACTTTATCCTTATGCATCTTGTTTGTACATAGTTATTTTCAGGTTATCTTCCTGATTAACTCCTTTTTAGTTGTGATTATTTTGCCCTTTTCTTTACATTCCCATTGCTTAACACAGTGGCTGCTGCATAGTAGATACTTTTAAAAATATTGCTGCTTTGATTTGATGACTTCCCATACCATGTTTGCTATCCAAATTGGATTTTTTGGGAACTCAACATCTCTTATTTTTCTTTATGCATTCTCATTAAATATATTTTATTCTTAGAATTCACATTGTCCTCAAATTCTCTTGAAGTGAGATCATTGGATGAATCTCAAAGATGTAAGTGAAAGGAATCTCAAATCATCCATCTAATGAAAAATCTTCATTTTATAGATGAAAAATTTAGGACAAGAGAAATTCTGATTGCCCAATTCACAGGAATAGTAAGTAAGAATCAGAATTTGAAACTTATGTCACACCCAGCTTGTTTTCTATTACAGGACTATTCCCATCAACATGGTATGTTTTCTTTTTAGCTCTGGGAGATGACACATTAGTAGGAACTTTAAAAATGCTTATTGATTGACTGATTATACTAAACTTACTCTCTGAACCCAGGTTTTCCTTTAAGGTTCACTTTATCTATCAATACATCCTGAAGGCTTCCCTGGTCTCAGCCTTAATTTTAAAGCTTTCTCCCTCATTAAGTTACAGGTAAATAAACTTAAGTCAATTTTTAAAGGAATCTGTCTGCCTCAGTTTCCTCATCTGTAAAATGGGGATAATAATAGCACCTATCTCACAGGATAGTTGTAGGGACCAAATGAAATAATATTTTTAAAGCATTTAGTATAGTGCCTAGTACATGATAGGTAATATAGAGATTACATATATGTTATAATTATTATAATTAATATAGTTATTGTTGTTATAATTATTATAATTAACATTATTATTGTTGTTTCCCTACTTTACAAAGGAGTAGTATGTAATATAGCTGGAATTCAAATTCTGGTCTTCTGATTCTAAATCCATTGCTTACATTGCTTATCTCTCAAAAGGAAATGATGTTAGTCAAATATGATCTGTGACAAACATATGTTGGCCTTTTGTGATTACTCTCATTTTTAGATGCTTATAAACCAACTCTTTAATAACACATTTTAGCATTTTACCAAGAATGGAAGCTAAACTTACTCTGCTCTATTTTCAGAACCCAACTTCTTCCCTAGCATAGAATTTTACTAAAAATCCTGCCTAGGGTAAATTCAATGTTTGAAATTTGTGGATAACAAAATTTTCCATCAACCTTATGGGAGAAGCAAGGAAATTGTGAGAGAGGACAGCTTTGAAAAAAAGGAGAAAGGAAAATCTTCTGATAATCCTGTAATCTCTTTTATTATTATTATTATTTTTAGTAGCCTTTTATTTACAGGTCATATGTATGGGTAACTTTACAGCATTGACAATTGCCAAACTCTTGTTCCAATTTTTCCCCCTCCTCCCCCCCACCCCCTCCCCCAGATGGCAGGATGACCAGTAGATGTTAAATATATTAAAATATAAAGTAGATACACAATAAGTATACATGACCAAACCGTTATTTTGCTGTACAAAAAGAATTGGACTCTGAAATACTGTACAATTAGCCTGTGAAGGAAATCCAAAATGCAGGTGGGCAAAAATATAAGGATTGGGAATTCAATGTAATGGTTTTTAGTCATCTCCCAGAGTTCTTTCACTGGGTGTAGCTGGTTCAGTTCATTACTGCTCCATTGGAACTGATTTGGTCGATCTCATTGCTGAACATGGCCAGGTCCATCAGAATTGGTCATCATATAATATTGTTGTTGAAATATATAATGATCTCTTGGCCCTGCTCGTTTCACTCAGCATCAGTTCGTGTAAGTCTCTCCAAGCCTTTCTGAAATCATCCTGTTGGTCATTTCTTACAGAACAATAATATTCCATAATATTTATATATCACAGTTTATTTAGCCATTCTCCAAATGATAGACATCCACTCAGTTTCCAGTTTCTGGCCACTACAAAGAGGGCTGCCACAAACATTCGTGCACATACAGGTCCCTTTCCCTTCTTTATGATCTCTTTGAGATATAAGCCCAGTAGTAACACTGCTGGATCAAAGGGTATGCACAGTTTGATAACCCTGTAATCTCAAGGAGCAATCTCCACAAGGCTGATGGGACATAGAAGAATATTTGATCAGATTGGGCATAGCACCACTGAACAATCTTGGAGAACATAAAGATGGAGAAATGGGAAGAGGGTTGGGATAAAAAGTGTTAATTTCTACTGTTTAAAGATGTGCTCTGGAAAAGGTCAGAGTTCTTGAGTGCAAACTGAACAACTCCAAACTCCTCCCTCCCCTAAAGTAAGGATAAAAGGAATTGAAAACAGTCCAACCCCTTAAGTACAATCCAAAACACAATACTGGAGGATGTAGAAAGGGATGAAGATGACAGGCAGGAAAGAAGAGCTCATCACTGGGAGAATGGAATCAGGATCAATACTGTGGAAGCACAGTTGTTCTTATTTCTAGAGTAAAAAAACAAAGGAAAGGTGACAGAGGGATTGAGAAGAAAGTTTGTCCCAATGAGTCCAAGCACCCTGTGTACTCCTTGGAGTAGTCAAAGAAAGGAGAAAGTGGCAAGCAGAGATTAGACAGAGGTAGAGATCTTGCTAGTAGAAAATAAGATCTAGATAAGGTTGCATTGTAAAATCTTTAAAAGGAGCTAAATAAGAGAGAATGCAAGGAGTACATGAAGAAGATGGCATATATAGTGGCACCGAGAATTCCTTGGGAGTAGTTGCAAATAGAGTGCAGCAATGGAGAAGAAGGGTGAAGAGTCCATGATGCCTTATGCTACATGGCCCATTTTGCAGGGATACATGTGTTTTGTGAATAAGAGGAAGGGAAGAAAGCACCAGAAAGGCTAACACCATAGTACAAAGTTCCTGTCATGTCATTCTTATCACAAAGAAAAAACATAGAAAAGCCAGGATTTCAACCCAAAGCCTCTGACTCTAGAATGTAATGGTTTAGATCTTTTTTTTTCCAACTAGAAGACATTTAATGAATAATTTTTTGAATCCTGAATAATCATTGAGGTATAGGATTAATGAATCTCAAGAATTGTGAAGAACCTCAGAGATCATATAATCTAATTCATGCCTAAACAAAAGTTTTCCTCCCCAAAAAAATCCCCAAAGAATAGAAATCAGCTTCCATTTAAGATTTCCAAGGATGAGAAACTCATTACTTCTGTAAGCAGCCTATGCCATTTCTAGACACAGCTTGTTTGTAAAAAAAAAAAATCAAGTATGATGTAAATCTGGTTCTTTGGATATGTAACTGAACTATGATGAGACCCATCAGATTCATCTAACAGTCAACAAAAGTACCTTTATTTACCTAAGTGTGAAAAGAATATTTAGTAAGGTAGTAACACCAATGCAATTGAGCCCAGTTCCTCTGATATGTTACTCTAGGATGAAGAGAAGCAGTTCTTGATTCCTCATGGCATAAAGGGGCACCTTAGGCAGATTATGTAATTCAATGGATAGAGGGCTACAAGTGGAATCAGGAAGACCTGAATTCAAATTTGGTCTCAGACACTCAATAGCTATGTGACATTGGACAAATCACTTAATCTTTATTTGCCTCATTTTCCTATCAGTAAAATGGAAATAATAATAGCACCTGTCTAACATGATTATTTTGGTGATCAAATGAGATATTTGTAAGGAGCTTAGCATAGTTCCTGGTCCATTATGTCATTCCTTTCCCTCCTTCATGAACAGATATATACTTAGGCTACCAGGAAGATCCATCAATACTCCAAGTCTTATTCCTCTGAGTCAGTTAAGTCTTAAGTGTTTCCAATACTTTTCAAAGGAAAGTGAGTTGAGCCTGTATGACAGATATTGCTGCAACTGCAGAACATAATTCTATCCATTGGCAACTCAACTCTTGCTCCTATTTATATCAAAAATTTCAAGAATCATATATTTTCTATTTTTTTTTTACCATTTGACAACAATTACTATTCCTTCAGTCTGTTTGACATATCCCAGGACTGTACTTAGCATTTCTTGCAATCAGCTTAGAAGACCACATAATAATCCAGTCTTATTTTTTAAAAGAAAGAGAATTCATGATAGAAGGAAAGATCCTCATTAGGCTTAAAATAAAAGTGAGTCATCTAACAAACCCTTTGGTATCTCACGGGAGGGGAAAGTTGTGATGGGAGTGGCACAGAGGGCCAACCATTCAATCTTCTCCTGAGATTTCTACTTTCCACATCATTCTTTCCATCAGAAATGGTACTAACAGGATGATTTCAGAGAGGCCTGGAGAGACTTACATGAACTGATACTAAATGAAATGAGCAGAACCAGGAGATCATTATATAAGGCAACAAAATTATACAATGATCTGATGAATATGACTCTTTTCAACAATGAGATGATTCAGGCCAGTGCCAATGATCTTATGATGAGGCGAGCCATCTATACTCAGAGAGAAGACTGCGGGAACTGAGTGCAGATCACAACATAACATTTTCACTCTTTTTGTTGTTTGCTTGCATTTTTTTATCATTTATTTCCTTTTTGATCTGATTTTATCTTTGCACCAAGATAATTGTATATATTGGATTTAATATATATTTTTACTATGTTTAACATAAATTGAATTACTTGCCATCTAGGGAAGGGGGTGAAGGAAAGGGAGGGAAATTGGGACACAAAATGTTGAAAAATTACCCATGCATATGTTTTGAAAATAAAAAGCTTTAATTAAAAAATGGTGCTGAAATAAACAAAAGGAAAGACCGTAATAAGTGGGAGAGCCCAGATGACATTTCTCTACTTTGTATATTCATACTATCATCCACTTCCAAATGGTCTAGTGTTTTATTTCTTCCTATAATACCAGCATCAGCTAGGGGATTCATTAATTTCACAAGAGCTATGGAGCATCAAACAATTATGAGGGATCTGAAAGGGGAGTAGGCCTAGAAAGGAAGGAAAGATCATGAAACAATAGGTTGGCTGAAATATGGATTTTGCCTTCAATAAAAGTCCATCAACATTTGTTGTACTTATCTTAAGCTTACAGTTACAATTGCTTTTCTATTAAAGTTAGCAGCATTTATATTATTCCATAAATAAAAATTTAATTTAATTTAAAAAACAACAATAATGATAATTTTGAAATTTATATAGCACTCTAGAGTTTACAAAAGCTGTTGTATACATTACTTCATTTCATACAACAATCTTGTCTCCTTTTACATATAAGGAAACTCGAACTCCAGGAGTCTTGACCTTGGTCACAGTTAGTGTTAGAATCAGAGTCTGGATCCAGATTTCCCTGGCTTCTAGATTAGAAGTATATTCACTATCTTACAATGCTTCTACTTTAAAACATGCAAGTCACTGAAATGTCAACCTTTCAGAGCAGGGACTGTTTCATATTTGTTCTAAGAGAGACTTAGAACAATATATATCTAATGTATATCTATATATCTAAGAAGCATTTTCTCAATCAAACTGAAATAAAAGATTATGGTACATAATTCACTAGCTCCATGATCTTCTTTAATATAGACACTACTTTAAACAACACATATCATATCATAGCGCATTGATGCCTTCCTATCAAGTTGCATCATATCTATTTTCTTCCACAGATCATCCATAAGGGATCCATAATCCATAATATGTCAACGTCATTCTCTTAGAATTTTTTTTAACATTATAATGTTATCAGCTCAGCATTGATCATCTACTTGATAGTCTTCACTCAAAACATCATCAGCCAAAATTCTTTTAGTAATTTTCCACCTCCCAACTATTTTTACAGCACTCAATGCATATATCATCAGTAACCATGTGCTAAAGCCTACATATTCCCACCATGTGTCTCTCCATTATCCTATCAGTCACTTGCAACTGTGATTCTTCAAAGAGTGAGGGCTTTTGTACTTTTAATTGGTATTTTGAAACTAGCTAACTGACTTCTACAACGTAAGTATAATCTGGAAGAAAGAAAAAACAGACATTTTGAAAAGAAAATGTTTAGCTGCAAAAGTCAGATTCATTTTATTCTTCAACAATAATATTATATATATATATATATATATATATTCACAGACAATAAACTTACATATCAGTAGCCAAGAAAGCCTAACCTTGAATAATATTAAGTTAAAGGATACCAAGAAGTCAAAAGTAATCTTAGAAATTAACTTAGATAAGAGGCAGCAAGGTCAGATAGTCAATAGATAGAGCTCCAAGCTTAAAGATCTCTGAATCTGCATCCTACCTGAGACACTTATTGCTATGTGATCCTAGGGAAGTAACTTAACCACTATATACCTTTTCCCTCATCTGTTAAATGAGGCAGTTGAACTGGATGACCTTTAAAGTCCTTTTCTTTTCTATGTCCATAATCAAAATCTCTACCCAATGCAAGCTTATCTTCTAAAACCTCCCTGATAAATCATCTTTTTTTTTTCCACATTCACTGAATGGTTCTGTGGTTGGGTCTTAATGATAGAGCAATTCTACCAGTTGTTGGCCAAATACTGGCCAAACAATCACTCATGCCCAATACTAGATCTAGCCTGGTTGTTGAGGGCAACCAAAATAATGGGTCACAAATGGTCAGTCCCATTATTTAGGTTGCCTTGACAACTGGATTTGATCAACTGTTCAGCAATCCAGTACACAGCTCAGCACTCAACTTTTCTGATAGACAAAAACGGACCTCTGTGATATTCAATGCAGCCAACTGTTGTGTTAGAGATCATTAACTGTGAATACACTTAATCCCTGGATCCGGTGGAACCTACTGAAAACAGATATTTATTAATATTTATTAGAATTAGGGTGTCTGAAAATAGGGAAATAAGGAAACTTTTTAAATTTATAAAATATCAATTAATAAATAAGTGAATGAGTTTGGTACATTTTGAAAAGGGTATCAGCTCTCTTTCTTTATTCCTCTAACAATATCAGTATGGCTTAGGTTCTATTTCTGCACAGCCTCTGACTAGCTTTCTGATTTTGTTTATTTTGTCTATTTGTGTCTTTGTCTCTCTATTTGTATCTCTGTTTCTCTGTCTCTTTCTCTCTGTTCTTATACCTCTCTCTCCAACTCTTTCTGTTTCCATCTCTGTCTTAGTTTCCCTCCCTCCCCCCCTCCGTCTGAGTGTCTTTCTGTCTCTCTGTCTCTGTCTCTGACTCTGTCTCTTTGTCTCTCCCTCTGTCTCTCTGTCTCTCTGTTTCTCTGTCTCTCTCTGTGTTTCTCTCTTTGTGTGTTTCTCTCTCTCTCTCTCTCTCTCTCTCTCTCTCTCTCTCCATCTCTCTCTCCCTCTCTCCCCTTCTCCAACCTGAATTTACTTTATTTCTTTCTTTTCAATACTGGTATTTTAATGAGCTAACTGTAAAGCAATCTAATCTATCAACAAGCATCTTAAAAAGAAAATATATTTATTACAATCTCAAAAGGAAGTATAGAGGCAAAATCAAACTGATATATGCATAATTGAAGTCTCTGAACAAAAGCTATAGTCTTACATGGGTAGGGTTCTTTATGTCAATAATATCACCCAATCTTTGTTCTTTATAATGATATAGTAATAATAATAGCTATCATCTTCATAACACTTGAATGTTTGTAATTTCTACACATTTGTTATCTTATTTGATATCTACAACAATCCTCTGAGGTAGGTACTATCATTATCTTCATTCTACAGATGAAGAAATTGAAGTTGAAGAAGGTTAAGGATCATACAGTAGGTGTCTTAAGGCAATTTTTGAACACAGGACTGCCTAAATCAAAATTCAATGTTATATTCACCACACTGCCTTGTTACTGCCAATATAAATGGGCTTGACTCCAGGTCTAATAGCGAGAGAATACAGTTATTCCTCTCTTCACTTCTCAGAGGGGCCATTCTTGCATTACCCAGCCTATATAAATAGATTTATAACATGGCTAGGAAAAAATCTCAGAGTGAATAGCAGTTAAGAAATTTACTGAAGACAGCATTTTCATCCTATTTTATAGCTTGCTTCCTTTGCAGTTTCTTCTTAATCTTATACTATATTCTTTGCTCCAGATCTGGTCGTTGCTCCTTAGGTTCTGAGTTATCAGAGGGAAGTTAGTTCTGCCCTATCCATCCCTTGCATCAGAATTAAGACAGTATACAAATGTAGTAGGTAGTATAGCAGATTTAGTATTGGAAGTAGAATTGGGAATACCTAAATTGAAAACATGCCTTAGAAAACAACTAATTGTGTAAACCTGAGTAATTCATTCAACTTTTATTAGCCTCAGTTTCTCAACTGTAAAATGAGTATAAAAATTACACCTTCTTCACAGGATTTTTGTTAGAATCAAATGAGATAATATATCTAAATCACTTTGTAAATCTTAAAGTCTCATATAAATGCTACCAAGATCTTATTACTTTCCTCCAGTTAATAAACAGTCAGTTAACAAGCATTTATTAAGTATTTACTATGTACCAAGTATTTTGCTAAAAATGTAATTTCAATTGTAAGGCATGTAAGCATCAATCATCATGCTAAAACCCCTTTTGGATAAATAACAAGTTCATGGAATAATAGAAAGAATTAAATTCTTCAGGTTAATGGGCTAGTTTGGTGATTCAACAACCATGTTGAATTGTTAAAGAAATATTCCACTGGGTGAATAGATCTAGATTTTTGCTTTGTCATGTTCACTGAAGCCTCTAAAAATGTTTTCCAAATTAAGGCTCTTCAGTAAGTATTGAATCTAATTAGGAAAGATTCAGCGGCAGAGTTCTTCAAATAGCTGAGCAAATATTATGCAGTGTAATTGTAGTGAGTCCCTTATGATGCCCCTGCCAAGCATCTTTGCTATTTCCTAGGTAACTTCACAGATAGAAGGAAAATTCAATTCATTACAAAGAGAGACAGTTACTTAAATATTATTTCCTGATGCTAATCTATTAGGAGTTGTAGATTGTGGATTTCTAAATGTACTTCTCCAAAATAAACCTTTCTATAACAAATTCTATTATAAACATTTGCATGGAACTTAAGAGATGTCTCCACTTTATTTATCTGTGTTTTATCAACAAGACTAGTAGTGATTTATAAATCATTCTGACCTTCTTTTGAAACTGATAAATGTCATGCTCCCACTTCTTTTGACTAGGCAGAAAGAAGACTTTTATTGCTTTGTCCTGCTATTTCTCAAGGTGAAAGAAAAGAGTTTTTTAATCAGTATAGGTTGATTTTACATTGACTTGAGAGTCAGAATTTGTAGATTGGATGGAATATTTTATTTAGATAAAACCTGTAACGACTGTGCTAGTTTCAGCCCTCTACAAGAACCCAAACTTTATTATCTGGGGATCATTTTACCAGCCTGACAGGCAGCATGGCTTAGCGAAAAGAACTAGACTCTAGGTCAGGAAGATGTTGAGTTCAATGCCCAAAGGGCTATCAAATTATGCATTTCTTTTGATCCAGTAGTGCTTCTGCTGGGTTTGCATCCCAAAGAGATAATAAAAAAGGGGAAAGGACACATGTGCAAAAATGTTTGTGGCAGCCCTTTTGGTAGTGGCAAGGAACTGGAAACTGACTGGATGCCCATCAGTTAGAAAATGGCTGATATGATTACTAATGTAATGGAATATTATTGTTCTATAAGGAATGATGAGCAGGCTGATTTCAGAAAGGCCTGAAGAGACTTACATGAACTGATGTTAAGTGAAGTGAATAGAATCAAAAGCATATTATATACAGCAACAATAAAAATTATGTGATGATCAACTGTGATGGATTTGATTCTTTCCAACAATGAGGTGATTCAGGACAATTCCAAAAGACTTGTGGTGGAGAGAGCCATCTGCATCCAGAGACAGGGATATGGGGACTGAATGTGGATCACAACATAGTATTTTCACCTTTTTTGTTGCTGTTGTTTGCTTGCTTTTTTTTTCTTTTTTCCCTTTTTGATCTGATTTTTCTTGTGCAGAATGATAAATATGGAAATATTTTTAGAAAAATTGCACATGTTCAATCTATATTGGATTACTTTTTGTCTGGGGGAGGGGAAAGGGGAGAGGAGGAAGAAAAATATGGAATGCAAGGTTTTGGAGGGTGAATATTAAAAACTATGTTTGGACGTATTTTGAAAAATAAAAGGTCATTATAAAAAAGGAAGATATGAGTTCAAATCTCATCTCTGGCACATACTAGCTGGGCAGATCACTTGGCCTTTCAAATTCTTCCAAACAACTCTCTAAGCCTTTAATTTGTGAAGAAGTTTCTAGGTTCAGTTGGAGTATTTTCTCATAATTCCCTGAATTAGATAGACAATTCTGGGAAATTACTAACCCAGGCCCACTGCTCAAAAAGTTCTATTAGCTCCTTATTTACATTCAATACTTTCTAATCATAAATGAACAAGTAGTATTGAGCTGAGAAAAAAAAAAACTGAATAGATAATCTTGGCTCTAATGACTTCAAGTTGCATTATTCCTTCTTCCACCAACTTGTAAATAGAAAAATGACAACAAGGATTGCCACTGAGGTTCGTGGGCATCCAAGTTTTGATCTTTCACACGAGGCAGCTATGTGTCTCAGTAAATAGGGTGCAGAACCTGGGAGTTGTGGAGATGTATATTTGAATCCTGCCACAGATTCTTACTAGTTGTGTTACTCCTTGGGCAAGTCACTTTTCCAGGCTGCCTTAATTTTCACATCTGCAAAACAAGGACTTTCCAAGGATTATTTGAGGTAAAGTGAAGTAAATCATTTTGCAAATCTTCAGACACTTAGTAAGTCCATGCTATTATTCATTGATGTCTGTGAATTCCTTGAAAGCTGTAGCTTTTTCTCAGTCTGGCTTTTGCATGTTAGTGGTAGCTGCTGCTGTCCTTCACACTGTTAAATACAAGGTTCTCCCAGTAAGGCTGAGCACAAAGGTGCATGGGAGAAAATGGGGGAGGGAGCAAGTAGAGCATAATAGACATTACGAAATAGCCTTCTGGAATGAAAATCATCAGTTATGCCTACTTTTTTTTTTTTTTTTTTTTTTTTTTACCAGTTTAACATCCCTGCTGAGAAATGGTTTGTTTGCATATGAAGATAGGACAAGTTGAATGATGGAGACAAACAAAGAGTCATGGATTGTTAAGAGTTTCAAAAAATCATTTAATTCAAACTCCTAATGTTACAGATGAGGAAACTGGCCTGAAGAGATTAAATTACTTTCCTATCATGAAAGATATAATAATATATTGAAAGCATCTTCAAGACACTCTCTGATTCAGCCACTTCATTTTACAGTTGAGGAAAATGATTGCCTGGACAAGGAAATAAATTTTCCAAGATCATACAGGTAGTAAATATCAGAAGTAGGATTTGAACTCAGGATATCCCAATTCTAGAGTCAATGATCTTTCCACTAGGAAGCAAGATTTGGATTCCTATCTGCTTAGCATGAATCCAGATTTTTACTATACTCCAAATCACACAAGCACTTAATGGCAAAGCCAGTGATACCCAGAGCTCCTGACTCACAATGTAATCCATTACATAATGCTGTTTCTCATAAAGTGAGACTTGTCCAACTTTAACCCTTCCCCTCTTCTGCTATTAACTCCATATAATATCCTAAATTTATTTGTAAAATTTAGACAAAATGTACATTAATTTAATTCAATAAAAATTTATTAAGTACCTACTGCGTGAGAAGCATTGATCTAGGCCTGGTAACAAAAACCAAAGTAAAAAAGTATTTACCATCAATGACCTTACACAATCAGTTAAGAAAGGTGAGAAACATTGAGTTAGAATCTTTAAATTTGAGGGGTTATAGGATAGAAGAGGAAATATGTAAAGAGTAGAAAACTGAGAATAGAAGGCTCATTTCCCATTTCCAATGCTAATGAGATTCCTGAAGAATTTGGAAATTTTTCATTTTGCCCCTCCCTACAACAGAATCTGTAACAAAATCCAATTTATTAAAATTCCAGGCAAGGTTTCCAACTTTCAGTATTGGAAGGACTCAAAAAGTTTGAACAAACTGGCAGCAAAGTTGGCCTACAGGTTGTCTTTGGCAAACTTTGTGCAGTATTTCCTTTCCCCTGCCCTTAAGAATTGTTGAAGAGAAGGAGAGTTAGCTAGGTTTAGTCTGATCACCTGCCCCTTGTATAGTCCAAGGTTTCCCAGCTTGTAGTACATGGCTCCCTCCCCATTTCCCGCTAAAAATTCCATTCCTGCCAACACAAAATTATTCAGGACATGGAGAAAAGTACAACTACCTGACTGTCCATTTTATTGACAGGCAGGGAAAGAAAGTATGTATAATTGGAATTTACTGATCATCTCAATCACTTATTTAAGAAACTATTTAAAATCAATACTGTCATCATCTTTCAAATCACTTCTTAGACTTTAGAGACAAAATCTATCCCTTTTGTTTTATAGATGAGTAAAACCGAGGTTCAGAGTAAAGTAACTTGCCCGAGATCACCCAAGTAGCAAGTATCAGACTTCCCACAAATGAACAAAATTATATCTGTTTTAGATATTCTACTCATTTTTGGAAGAAGTAAAAAAGAAAAGAAGAAAAAGAAAAAATAAGACCCTCAAAACATTAGGATTTATTGAAATTCACATAAAGAGAACCTGAAATATACTTAAGCCTTTATATACCCAAAAATCTTCATTTTCTCCTCTAGACCTGTGTTAAAATGCTGTTAAGTTTAGCAGTTTGGACAAAGTCCAACTTAAACTCTAACTTAGGATAGGCAAACAGGTTTGGATAAGAACTGACTTTCATCAACTCGGAGACTTTTTTTTTCCCCGAGGTTATAAAAGTTCAGCTAATTTTGTTTGTCAGTTTGCATTTTTCATTTCTGGGCAACTTTACACTTCCTGGTTTTAACCAGACCTGGCAATTCAAGCCACCTGATCCCACAGAGAGGAAGCTTTCTTGTGGCGTGGTCAGCTCCAGCAGAATCTGGATGAGAGAAAATACCCTCAAATGTTGAATCTAAAGAGGTTGCCACATCGTTGAGTAAATGTTAGGTCTGGAACATTCAGAGCAGTTAATGAATGGAGCTTGGGAGTTGAAGTCAGACAACCTGGGCCGAATTGCTAGCTGGTCTATTGTGGCCATCTTAGACAACTCATTCCACTACTCAGTGCTAATAATGGGCTGATGATTTGCAGTCTGCAGACCTCAGAAGCGTATTTGGTATGGGGGTGGGGAAAGAGAGCTGATGTCTGAAAGTGCTTTAGTAGAAAGGTCTGCACTCCTAAGAATCTCCATAAATGTTGTTGACTGACTGCCTGCCTAGCTTTGACCCTCTCTGAAAAGGGGCTAAATAAACTCAAGGTATTATCATAATAATACCTGCCTGCCTACCAGGAATGCTGTGAAGATAAATGAGTTCTCTTTGTATGGCATCCCGAGCCCCCTGAAAGAATGAAAATGAAGTTTAACATCATTTGAGTGAAACTTTATGTCCCTTATAGTACCCCCTGATTCCAGATCCAGATAGAGGCCTCCCAACCAAACTTGTTGAGGCTTTTGAGCCAAAATTTGACCTATCTTGACACTGTTGATTTTGCTGTCTTCCAATTATCCTAGAATCATAGGAATAGACTACATCTGGAAAAGTCTTCAACAAGTCTACTCTCTAAGGAAAAATAATATCTAAATCATATAGAAAAGGGACTATTACATTCTTTCAGGGCCTCGAAGAGGAAAAAATTGTCAGCTTTACTTTGTAACTCATTCCAGTATTTCTCAGCTTCACAGCCAGAATGATCTTTTTTTGTTTAATCAAAATCCCTCACAGCATACCAAGCAGTTAATTTCCCCTTTCTTTTCAACATGTTCTTAATGGAAATAGAATTGGGGATGTATTTTCTGCATTAAAACAAAATTTTTAATGCAGAATGTGTATTCTGCATTAAAATTGGAGAATTTAAGAATCATTAAAATAGAGCAAAAAGAGACTTATTTTAAGAAATATTGTGGGCCAATCCTCTTATATTACAATGAAGAAATTAAGACTCAGAGTGAAGTAGTCTTGTCCCAGATCACATAGGGAACAAGTAGCAAAGTCAGGATTCAAATCTAGAGTCTCTTTGGACATTCTAATCCCTTCTAAAGCAATTCTAGCTCCTCATCTTAAAAATAATTTTTTGGGGTGTCTAGGTGGTGCAGTTGGTGGAGCATCAGCTTTAAAGTCAGGAGGATCGGAGTTCAAATCTAACCTTAGACACTCAACACTTACTAGCTGCATGATGCTGGGTAAATCACTTAACCCTGATTGCCTCAGCAAATAATAATAATAATAATTTTCCCCACCTATCTGCAAGTTTTCAATAATGGTTGTACATAAATTACTTATTAACTGTATTCAATCACATATTTAACTGTATCATCCCAATGGAGCTATGAACAGTGTTTTGCAACAAGCATAACAGTAACATTCATAGTTTGGAAATCAGATACAGTGAACTATTAAGGCATTATATACTTTGTTATGTTGTATTATTGGTTTGGGTTGTTCTTGGGGCTTGGGAACAGAGGTTATGAGAATTTGGGCATATATACTACAGAATAATGCTGTGCTTGTATGTTTAATGATTATGTTGTTTGTCTAGTGAATAATAGTCCCACACTGCAGGGTGTGTATATCTTTTTGGAGAAGCCTATGACTTTGTGATACATCTAAGAATACCCGTTCCAGCAGATAAAAAAATGAAATGTAACCAATTTCTCAGGGTTTTAAAAAAATACATTATTATTAATGGTAATAACAATTTGTCAAAATATATAGAAAGCTAGCCTTGAAACCAATAATACTCCAGTTCATAATAAATTTCTATAAACATATGTCAGAGCAAGGTTTGAATTCAGATTTTGCCTTGATAGATGCATATTAGCTGAATGTCCCTAAGCATGTCACTAAACTTTATAGTTCCACAGGCAACCCTCTTAAAACTATAAGTTATAGATCAGTTTCTAAAGTATATCATATCCAAAACAAGATTTGCCTATATGGGTGCAATCACAAATTTGTACTAAAAATGACAATAATAATAAAATGGCTGAATTTAGTAGTTAATGAAAATGTGTTTCTTATGAAAATTCAGGACCAAGCCAGTGACATCAGAAATTGTAAAAGGAATGTGATTCAGTGAACAATTTAGATAATATAAGGTAAATAGTAGATATTCTGCAACATCAATACAAGTTACAAAAAATAGCACTTACTTGGCAAGATATTTTTATATGAGAAATTTACTAATTTACATGAAATGACATATGACAAATGCTCACATAACAAATACAGACTTTAAAATATTCCAGAGAACTCAACCAGTAAACCACATTGGAATTCAATCATTTATCACAGAACAATCTATTGTCCACAACTCTCTGAATATAACATTAATCCACAGAAATTTAGGAATTGTGACAAAGAACTGGAAATTAAGAGGATGCCCATCAATTAGGGAATGATTGATAAAGAAGGGCATATGCGTTAATGCCATAATCTTTTATTATAAATAATAATGAAAGGAATGGCTTCAGAGAAACCTGTAAAATGTTTTTTGAAATGATACAAAGTGAATTGAGCAGAACTGGATAAACAATTTATGAATAAAAATAATGTGAAAAAAGAAAACATTAAAAAAAACTAAACAACTTTGAAAGTCTTTATAAAATCTGATCAATACGATGACCAATCATAATTCCTGAGTACTCATAATGAAACTGCTACATTTAGAGGTCCCTCCTCCTCTAAAGAGAGGTAGATAGATACAAAGATAGGTGATAGACTTAGAGTAGAGATTGAAGGGTTTTTTTTTTGTTTTGTTTTTTGGACATGGTTAATATGGTTAGCATGACCAAGCATACTTGTAGTAGGTTTTATGTTTCTTGCTTTCTCCTTGGGAATGAAGGGGAACTGAGAGTGAGAGAACTGGAAATAAAAAGAAAATATATTTGAATTTTAAAAATCAATACACTTAAGAACCCAGACCAATACAGTGATCAACTGGGATTCCGATGGGAAAATGATGATGCAAACTATACACCTCCCAAAAGAAGTGATGTACTTAAGGTTTAAGATGAGACATATTTTTAAAAATATGAACAATAGGGTAATTTGTTTTGCATAGCTACTTATTACATACTTGTTACAAGGATTTTATTTTTTGTTTTTGTTTTTTTTTTTTCTTTTTCAAAGGGGAAGGAAATGGGAGGAAGATAAAATGAATTTTTAATTAAAAATTTGTGCCAAAATATCTTACAAGAATGTTGAAATTTTCATTTTAATAAATGATGCCACACTATATTTTCCTAATTTCCAAGCTATATGTAGAGAAAAAAAAATTTTAATAGAGACCTTTAGCAGAGGAGATCAACATGATAACAAGTTGATGCTGAGTTACACATCATCCTTTTTTTTTTGTCCTCTGTGTTACAAATTTCAAGATACTTTCATAAGTCTAAAAAACCTGGGATTCTATTGTAATACCTTTATTTCATCTTTATTTATTTTTTAAAACAATAATTTTACACACTTGTTCATTAACTCATATAAATAATATATATATATAATCAAAAGTTATTATAAATTAATACTAGCAAAAAAAAATCTGAGGACCATTTCTATTTGCTGCCCACAGGAAAAAAAAAAAAAAAGTTGATAATAGTTGTTATCATAAAAATAACTAGAGTTACTCTGAGGATGTTTTCAAAAAGCCAACAAAGAAAGAGCTTTATTATCATATATTATTATATTATTTTAATTATAATACATTAATATAATATATATAATTAAATATATTATAGTATTTTATAGTATTAATTATTATAATATATTATTATAACTTAAAATATAAATTATTCATCTAAAATGTGTTTTCCTGATCCGTGCAATAGCCCATAAAACATTAAATGCAAAGGAATAATATCAAAATAGGGACTTGTCTCAGCAATGTTTGTATTTGTAAAAGATGGCAAGAATGTGAAGATAATACATTTCCATAAGGGTTCCAATATTAGTATACATTGTAACCCTATGTAACAGGCTCCCTTCTTGCTCAAGGGGCCAGATACATTTGGGGGAATTAATTTCTTTTTTTTTTTTTAATTCTTCATTTGTTTAACTGACTGGTTCTATCCAGTTAATAGGGGGATTTCTGAATCTAATATTCCTTTGCCCCATAAGAAGGTCATGACAAGGGCATAAACAAGTTTTGTAAGTAAGGAAATCAAATAGAAAACCATCAAAAGTCATAGAAAATAATATCACCCATCCTTCTCCCAGAGGTCCGCACTTTTTCTTTCATATGCATGGCTCCCTCCACAGTTAACCTTCCTTAACCTGCAGCTGCTTTTTTCTATAGCTCATGACTGCAGTAGCTTATAGCTGCTCAATCTGAAGGTTCTTTTTTCTGTCCTGTATTGCTCTCACTGAAGGTCATAATCTTAATAGCTAAAGGGTTTAGTAAATACAGTTCTGGATCCAGTGTCAGGAAGATCTAACTTTAAATCCTGTCTCAAACATTTAGTAACTTTGTAACTCTAAGTAAATTACTTAACCCCTGTTTGCCTCAGTTTCTTCAACTGTAAAATGGGATAATAGCAGCATCTACCTCAAAGGGTTATTGGGAAGATCAAATGAGTTAATATTTGAAAAGGATTTAGTGCCATGATTGACATATAATAGGCAATATATAAATGCTCATTCCTCCCCATTCCAACCCAAAAAAAATTCTTTCCAGGAAGTAATAGTTTTCCAGTTCCCCACAGAATCTGTTCTCCATCTACAGAATTGCTAACAACCTGTGTCACAATTTTTAAAAATGTAGCACAATTTCTGAAATCTTTCCTTGTTTGGAAAATATTTCCTTGAAGAAACAAGTTTAGAGGGTAAAAAGAGTACTCAATTTGCTAAATGACAGGAAACTTATTTGAAGTTTAAGATAAAAACTTCTAGAAAACAAAAATATAAAGACTTGACAAAGTCTAATTTATATATCTCACATATTAACAACATGTCTGAATTACAAGATTTTTTAAACTCAGAGCAAAAAGTTCATTGCAGAAGCTTCATGGGAAAGTTTAGTGACTTAGGAGCAGGGAATGCAAAGTAAAATACTATTAATGACTTTGGAATCTTCCATTACCAGCAAAAATCTGCCACAAGAAATTTAGTGTAGTCAGAATGTGCTGTTTTAGAATGTTTTGCTGCTAAAGGTCTCTCCAACCTTTCTATTAAAAGTTATGATTCTCATTGATTCTGTTAATATTTTGTATACTAAGCTAGTATTTATGAATTGTTACTTTTAGTATTTCTGAACCAGTAAAACGCTGGTTTTGAATAGAGCCACTTTGATTTCTAGTCTAGACAAAAAGAGAGGTATATCAGAGCAGTTCCATAAACAACAGCAACTCTTATGCATCTGGATCTTTCCCAAAAACATTCAAGTTAGCACAAGGTAAAGAGAACAGCAAAATGGCAAATTATTTCAAAAGAACATTATAATTATATTCAATATATATTTATTAAATTTCCCCTGTATGCAAGTCTTATGAATGCAATACATACCTAAATGCTTCATTTATCTTTGTATTTATATCCCCAGCATTTAGCAGAGTGCTTAGAACAGAAGAGATCTTCATAAAGGCTTATTGATTGAATTTTCTTCCTAAAGTAAAAGCAGTACCCTCCCTGTTTTCAAGAAGATTATAATCTTTCAGAAAGACATACACAAACAAAGATTTCCATTGAGTGGACAATCCAAACAAATTGTGGTAGATAACTGTAATGAAATAGTTCTATCCTGTAAGAAACTATATAGGCACATGAAGAATATCAGGTGGCATGGAAAAACTTGTAGAAATTGATGATAAGTAAAGTAATCAGAACCAAGAAAGTAATATGCACAATGACAACAAAAATGCAAATGAAATGTAAAACCAAAGAATCAATATTCTATAATTATAATGGCCAAACTTGTCCTCAAAGAAAAGAAATGAAAAAAAAATGCATTTTCTTCTTTTGGGAGGATATAGAACATTTCAATATTTACAATGATATTTGATGAGATGATTCATTTTGTTGAACATTTTCATTTTTTTTTCGTATTTTGTTTTTATTGTTCTGAGGAATGGTGCCCTGAGTAGGGGAAAAACAAATAATTTAGAAACAAATTTTACATATTTTTTAAAAATCAATAAAATTAAATTGGTATACATAAATAATTACAATTGTTTAAAGTGAGGTAAGTGCCAAGAAGAGGACTGGAAAAAGCATTATGAGAAAATTGAAGAGAATATTTTCATCTGATGAAAGTGGAATGTTAGAGAAACCTTCATGGAAAGGAACAAATTTGAATGGACAAGGACAAGAATTTCAAAAGCCAGATATGAAATGAAGAGTCAGTTCTAAGCATGGCGGACTATGTTTACAAAGGCAAGGAGAAAGAAATAGACATGATAAGAATAGAAGAATTTGGCTTTACTACTTGCATGAAGCAGAATATTGAGGAGACACTGTTTAGGCAAATGCAAATCAATAGACACTTATTAAGCACCAACTGTGAGGTACCACAAAGACGAAAATAAAATAGTCCATGCTCTCAAGTAACTGACATTACATGGAAGAGTAAAAATAAGAGATATATGAATAGACGACCAAACACAAAGTATGTGCAAAGCTATTGCAAGATGTCTAAGCGTTAACCACTGAGTGAATTAAAAGAAGTCTCATGTAGGAGGAGATGCTACCTGAGATGGAATTGGAAGGAAAGTAGGGATTCTGAAAAAGAAAGATGATGAGCGGAATACATTACAGATATGAGACCATCCATACAAAAAAGATAGAGACAAAACATGAAATACATATCAGCAGGCTGATTTGGCTGGAATAGACTACATAAAAAGAAATAACAAAAAGTCATATTATGCAGATTTTCCAATGGTAGACATATAATTTTATACTTTATCCTAGAAGTTACAGGAGAATTTGGAGTAGGGAAATCTTGTGTTAGATCTGTGTTTTTACAATGTCAAATATAAAAGTTTTAGAATTACTTGGAATTTTATTCACATAAATATTGAAAGAAAGAAAAAAAAAAAGATCACCATCCTTCACTTTATCAAAGTTTCACTTCTATGACTTATCAAAATTTCCTAGCTGATATGGGTCATCACTTTTTGTTTGCAAAGTGCTTTGTAACTTTGGAAAGGAAGGCCAGCACTGTGGAGCCCATTGAATTGATAAGGAAATTGAAGCAGGAGAGTGAAAAATCATTTAGCAGAACAGCACCAACAGTAAGTGGGAAGAGATGAAAAAGCCTCAATTTCTTTATCCAAACTCTTTGTTCTCTTTCTGCTTCTAATACCTACAACTAAAATTTATATATGATAGGCTATCCCTATTTTTACAAAGAGTAAAACAATGAACTAAGATTATGATGGATTTAGTTGAAGCCATTAATGAGATACAAAGGACACTACCCCTCTCTGGTGTTTGTTATGGGCCAGAACTCTGAACTTAAAACAAGGTACTAACTAAGTGGAATTGATGATACAATGGTTATCTAGTTTAGCATGATGTTTAATAGTTCTTTAAATTCAGTATGATTGATTTAATCTTACAACAAATAACAGTTTCCTGTGATATAATGATTGGTTTATACTCAGTGTAAAGCATATACGCTAGGAGCCTCAGCTAGGTTGGAGAGAGGCAGAGAAGGCAAGAGAACTGGAGGCAGGAGCTTAAGCTCTCTGACTGAGAAAGATTTCAAGACAGAGACTGTGATGGTGGTCCTCCTGCCTCCCCCACAGAAACTAAGACCTTAAGAAAGCTGGCTCAGGCCCCAGGCAAGGAGACAATAAAGAATTTGGACTTTGGATTTTAACCCCTGGCTACTCTTGTGGTGATTACTGAACTGAAACAAAGGCTTCTCCCCAAGACCTCAAGAGACCCCAAGATGCTATTCACATAAATCCCAAATCCTTTTGAGCAAAACATAGTAATGCTTAATAATTCAAAAATTATTAAACAGTCTTCATTTCTAAACTGGATCATCCCCCCATTGTGGAATAAATGGCAGGTTGAAAAAAATATTAGATTTGCAAGGAAAACTTGGCTCTATTATGAGCTTTGTCACCAACTCGCTTTGTGATGTTTGGTAACTCAGTTAAATTACTTGAGTCTCAATATCTTTAAATACAGGCAGTTGGATTAAAAATTCTGTAAAGTTCTCACTAACTCTGGCATTCTCTAAGTCTGTTATTCACTGTAGGATAATGTGTATTACTAATTTTAGGGCTTATAAGGAGCCATTTGCCAGGTGTCAAAAGAGAAAATAAATTAGTCATGAGAATGCTGATTTTATTGATTACTTACTGTCTGTTTGGGAGGGCATACTGGTTTTTTTTTCACACCAGTAAAGTAAACTTGTTCTGTAAGATATACAACAGGTATTTTGACAAAATATGAAAAGAGAGGTATATAAAACCACACTTGCTATATGATTAGATGATTTTAGCTTAGATAGCACCATCTATTCATTGGAAGAAACTCCAGAAATCTAGTTAACAGAAGGTTACATATTTGGCCCAGAGCAGCTGAATCATGAGCAAAGGACTCTGATTTGAGGCATAGCAATTAAGGGAATGTTAAAATAGTCTCTGATATGATGGGGGAGAGGGAGCTGCCATTGACAAGGCAGGTCAAGAACTTCAGAGTGTCAAGATAGAAGAGAAGTGTGTGAAATAGTATTTCAATGACATTCCCAAACCTATGAGTTGCAGAAGGATTCTAACAACTCTAGAGTCCAGGAAAAAGCCTTAAGCCAGCCTGTAAAGACTCCTGAAGATCTCCTTTTAGCTAATAACACAGAATTCCCTGAGGAAAATTTTAAATATTTGTTTATATTTGTGCATAGAAGACGGAAAACAATCTTGATGCTTTTGTTATTGTTATTCAGTTGTATCAGTGGTGTTCAATCCTTCCTGACCCTGTTTAGGGTTTTCTTGGCAAAGATACTTAAGTGGTTTACATTTCCTTCTCCAGTTAATTTTACAGATGAGGAACTGAGGTAAACAGAATTAAGTGACTTGCCACATAATTAAGTGACAGAATCATACAATAAGTGTGATAAGTGTCTGAAGCCAAATTTGAACATAGGAAAATGAGTCTTCTTCACTTCAGGCCAAAGAAACTATCCATTGTACCATCTAGATGCTCTGTTCGGCTCTATCCTCTTGTTAATTACTGTATTATTCTATCTTCACTAAATATGTTATTAATTTTTAGTTCCTGCCTAGATGAATGGGAATAGGATTTATAGATGCAATTTGAACAATTACCCTTACTCAAAATTCCTTGAACTGAACCTATAGTTATAAACAAGTTCCAAAACTGAGACCCTTGTGATATATCTATATAAGTATTTTTTGAATATTATAGTAAAAAGGTTTTTTAAATTTTCAATAGTATTTTATTTTCCAAATACATGTAAAGATAGTTTTCAACATTCATTTTTGTATGACTTTGTATTCCAGATTTTTCTCCCTCCCTCTCTCACCACCCCCCTCCCTAAGAGAGCAAGCAATCTAATATAGATCAAACATGTGCAATTCTTTTAAACATATTATCATATTTGTCCATGTTGTGCAAGAAAAATCAGACCAAAAGGGAAAAATCCATTAGAAAGGAAAAAAAAAACAATAAAAAATTGAAAATCACCATGCTTCAATCCACATTATCTCCATAGTTCTTTTTCTGGCTGCTTTCTGGATGAAGTTGCCTTGAGTCATAGCATTGTTGATAAGAGCAACATCCATCACAATTGAGCATCACATTTGTTATTAGCTAGTAAAGATTTTTGTTGAATAAAAAATGCAAAATGTTTTCCATCATATTCTTATCATTTTCTAGAACTGACTAACAAAATATTCTTTTCCTATACACAATTAAAATAATTGTTTTAGGTTTATTTGCATATCAGAGTCAAGGAGACCTGAGTCCAAATCTAGCCACAGACATTTACTAGCTGTGTGACCCTGGGCAAGTAATTTCACCTCCACTTGTTTTAATTTTTTCAACTACAAAATGAGGGTAATAATAACCATCTCACAAGGTTGTTGATAAGATAAAATAAAATACTTGCTTAACACAGTTTTTTGGGACATGGTAGGAGATATATAAATGCTAGCTACTGTTATTGTTGTTACAAATAACATAGAATTTTTAAATAGTTTTTTCTAAAATTTCATGTCTTTGCTATTCAGTAATACCATCACCACCACTCCAGTTTCCAGTAGCATTTTGAAACCTAATTAATGATTCTGCTCACTATTATCAACAAACATTTGCAGAGTATCTATTTGTGCAAATCACTGTGGCTAATTCTAGGATTAAAGAGGCATAAGGTTTAGATCCCATCTTCAATTCAATTCATTAAATATTTATTAAGTGTTTGTTGATTTCCAGGCCATGGTGGAAAGTGCTGGGGAGCCAAAGCAAGAGGGGGAAAGAGAGAGAGAGAGAGAGAGAGAGAGAGAGAGAGAGAGAGAGAGAGAGAGATGTGTGAAGATAAGAAAGCATGGCAGTTTTGCTGGAATATAGAGTATATGTAACAAGGATAATATGTAACCAAACTAAAAAGGTAGATGGCTACATATTGCTAAAATCTTTAAATGAAAAGTAAGAACCTTGCATTTTATTTTGGAAGCAATGGGGAGTCACTGAATTTTCTTGAATGAAGGAGTTATATGATCACAACTATACTTAAAATTTTTTAAAACAATTAATTTACCTCTGTATGGAGGATGAATTAGACAAAGGAAAAGACAGATCCAATGTTTTCTGAACTCTGTTTAGACTTTGTATACTTATACTTGTACTTTCAAAACTATTAAATTTGTTATTCACATTTGTTCCCCAATGTGAAAAAATAGATTAGTTGAACATATATCTTTATAGATAGATAGATAGATTAGATTATAGAATTTAAAGGGGACAGTAGAAATACAGAATGTTGTTTCTAACTCTGAAAATTCTTACTTCAATATAGATTAGAAAAAATAAATGTAAAAATTCATTCCAATACTATCATACTGTGAACTGGCTTTTCACCCCTTCCAATTCCTGCCCCAGTTTTGGGATTCACATGGCCCAATATTGATCCTGCAGGCCAGATGCTCAAGGAATCGGTTTAATTCAGGAAAAGCTTTGGATTAATGTTGAAGCTCATGTCTAGGACTTCCCACAAGAGTGTAACCAGCAACCCTTCCACTCAATGTTCAATATAAGTATCAAGTACAAAACAGCTTTTATTTCACCCAGATCAGAAAAATTCATATGAAACACAAAGCTTTCAGGTATCCATGCATAAATGTAAAAGCAGAAAATCCTCACCTAGTGCTTTAGTTTCATTTAATTCTTTTCTCTTTAATTCAAAGGCTAAGTACTTTGTGGGATCCTGAGATTCTACAGTGAGCTAGTCCAGAGATTACACTGTTTCATCTTGTATCAGCTCATACAGGTTTTTTCATTCTTCTTTGTATTCAACACTTCCATAATTTCTTACCACTTGATAATATTCCATTATATTTCTGTAACATAACTAGTTCATGAACTCTCCAATCTATGGACATACATTTTGTTTCCTGTTCTTTGCTAGAAGGTGAGGGGCCCTTTAATTTTTAGGAAAACCATTGCTCCTGGTTTTGCTATCTAAAGATAAACTGGAATAATCTAATATTGTACCCATATTGCAGCTTTTCATATATTTGAAAAGACCTTTCATGTTCCCTGTGAACTTTCTCTTCTTCAGGTTAACTATTCTAAATTCCTTCAGTTACCCCTTATATAACTTGCACTTAAGACCCTTCAATACCTAGGCTGTTTTCCTCTGAATGTTCTCTAGCTTATCAATGTTCTTCTCGAACTATAGCATACAGACTTGAAAACAATAACAATAAAATAATGACCAAGTCAGACTTAAGCATGTCTATCATCTTCTTATTCCTGAAAACTATGTTTTCATTAGTCTAAGTTTACATTAGCCATTTTTGCTTCTATATCACTTTAAATTTCTAGTCCCATTAAGATTATGATTTATTGAAACCCTAGATTTCTGTTAAACAAATGGATTTGAACCTCACAACAATCCTATATTATGATGTGATTATATCAATAGATGAATAAAAAGCTTTTGATAAGATACAGCATAGATTTCTATTAAAAACAACAGAAAATAAAGTACCAATGTTCTTTTTCTTAATGTAGCAAGTAGTATCTGCTAAAACACGAGACAACATTAATGGAGATAAGCTAGATACCTTGCCAATAGGATCAGATAAAAGCACAGATGACCATTATCACCACTATTAATTGACATAATGTTAGAAATGCTAACTACAGCAATATGACAAAAAAGAAAAAATGAGGGAATAGTTACATAGGTGGGAGATAAATATCTTTTTGTAGATGATATGATGACTCAACTAAAATAATTTTGAAAATTAATAATTTCAATAAAACTGTAGGATAGAAAATAATTTCACAGATAGCATTTTTAATATTACCAAAAATATCATAAAAAGAGAAAGATAAATTCTGTTTTAAACAACTGCATATCTGAGTCACTATTGATCAGAGAAATACAAATTAAGACAACTCTGAGATACTACAACACACCTCTCAGATTGGCTAGGATGATAGGAAAAGATAACAATGAATGTAGGAGGGGATGTGGGAAAACTGGGACACTGATACATTGTTGGTAGAATTGTGAATGCACCCAACCATTCTGGAGAACAATCTGGAACTGTGCTCAAAAAGTTATCAAACTGTGCATACCCTTTGATCCAGCAGTGTTACTACTGGGCTTATATCCCAAAGAGATCTTAAAGAAGGAAAAGGAACCCACATGTGCAAAAATTTTTGTGGCAGTCCTTTTTTGTAGTGGCAAGAAACTGGAAACTGAGTGGATACCCATCAGGTGGAGAATGGCTGAATAAGTTTTGATATATGAATGCTGTGAAATATTATTGTTTTGTAAGAAAAGACCAGCAGGATGATTTCAGAAAGGCCTGGAGATGCTTACATGAACTGATGCTAAGTGAAGTGAACAGAACCAGGAGATCATTGTACATGACAAGAAGATTACACAATGATCATTTCTGATGGATGTGGCTCTCTTCAACAATGAGATGATTCAGACCAGTTCCAATGATCTTGTATGAAGAGAAAAACATCTGCCCCCAGAGAGAGGACTATGGGAACTGAATGTGGTTTACAACATAACATTTTTATTCTTTTTGTTGTTGTTTGCTTGCATTTTATTTTCTTTCTCATTTTTTCCTGTTGCATTTGATTTTTCTTGTGCAACAAGATAATTGAATAAATATTTCTATCATGTTTCACATATACTGGACTACTTGCCATCTAGGAAAGGGGATGGGGGATGTTGGGGGGGTTGGAATACAAGGTTTTGCAAGGGTTAATGTTGAAAAATTATCTATGCATATGTTTTGAAAATAAAAATCTTAAAAAAAACTGCAAGATGTTTAAAATACATAGTAGAATATTTATTTATACAGAGTGAAACTATATGACTACAACTACAAAATATTATTTGTTTCTTCAATTTATTTTATTTTTAATTTATGGAATAAAACAAGCATTTCTGTAACATTAAAAAGATAATTGTACATGAAACTTCAAATCTATTGTGTACAACTTCTTATTCCTTTTAAATATATAATAAAGTGGGGCAGCTAGATGGAACAGTGCTAGATAGCATGCTCACCATGAAGTCAGGAGGAAATGAGTGCAAATCCAGCCTTAGATACTTAATACTTCCTAGCTTTGTGACCCTGGGCAAGACATACATACACACACAGACACACACACACACACACACACACATATATATATATATATATATATATATATATATATATGTATATACATATGCATATACATATATATATAAAGTTATAATGTAAATTTCTTCATTTTTCTTCTCCTCTCTACTCAAGAGATGGCTACCATTACATGCAATTATCCACACACACATACATATGCACACATGCACTTACACAGATATATGTTTTATATATATAAATCATTTTATACGTACTTCTATTTATCCGTTATTTGTTTGGATGCAAGATAGTATCTTCCTTCACATGTCCTTTATAGTTAATTTGAGTATATATCATAGTAAAATGACAGTCACTCAAAGTTTTTCTTAAAACAATACTGTTGAAGAGAAGATCTAACTCAGTTCCAGTTGATCAATGATGGACAGAAGCAGCTATACCCAAAGAAAGAACACTGGGAAATGAGTGTAAACTGTTTGCATTTTTGTTTTTCTTCCCAGGCTATTTTTACCTTCTGAATCCAATTCTTCCTGTGCAACAAGAGAACTGTTTGGTTCTGCACACATATATTATACCTAGGATATACTATAACATATTTAATATGTATAAGACTGCTTGACATCTAGGAGGGGGTGGAGGGAGGGAAGGGAAAAGTCGGAACAGAAGTGAGTGCAAGGGATAATGTTGTAAAAAATTACCCAGTCATATGTTCTGTCAATAAAAAGTTACAATTAAAAAAATACTTTTGTTATTATATACAGTATTCTTTTGGTTCTGTTCATTTGCTGTTTGTTATTTTTGCTAGTCTATCCATGTTTTTCTAAGATCATCAAACTCATCATTTCTTAGGCATAACAGTATTGCATCATAATCATATATCACAACTTTTTTAGCCATTCCCCAATTGAAAGGCACCCCCTACAGTTTCCAGTTATTTGTTGCTATAAATATTTTAGAACATATAGGTTCTTTTCCTTTTTACCTAATCATTTTTGGAGATATTCCTACTAGTGATATTGCTAAGTAAAAAGATATAAGAACTTTAATAACTCTAGGAGCATAAGTTCAGGTTGTTCTCTAAAATGATTGGATCAGTTCACAATTACTCCAGCAATGAATTGGTGTTCCAATTATTCCACTTTCCCTGCAACATTTGTCACTTTCCCCTTCACAATCATTTTGAACAATCTGATAAATGTAAAGTGATACTTCAAAGTTGTTTAACTTGTATTTATCTAATCAAAACATTATATCTTGAAATAAAGATGCATCTAAATAGTTGGGTACATATTAATTAATCATAGATAAGTAAAGCCAACATAGTAAAACTGACAAAACTTCCTAAATGTATTACCAACTCAACTAGCTCTCTGAATTACTCTACCTCCTCCCCAGTGGCCTTACCCTTCCCAGCCTCTTTCAACTCCTTTTTTTGCTTCTGTTTTCTGTTATTGGAAAATAATACTCCTTGAGAATAGGCACTGTCCTTTTTTTCCTATTTTTGTGTCCTCAGCACTTAACATTTTCTGAAACATAACAAGAATTTATGAATGCCTTATATACTTAAATTATTTATGCAATATCATACCAATCAAACTATCAAATTGTTACTTATATAGAAAAAAATAAAAATTAATTAGGAAAATCAAATGATCAAGAATTCAAAAAGAATGATAAAAAAGTGAAAAGGAAGGTGGGGTAGCAAGACCATATCTTAAACTATGCTATAACCATCAAAATTATATGAAATTGCTTAAGAAAAAAGAAAGTCCATTCAGTGGGACAGATTAAGTATACATACAGTATACAGAAGTATACAACAACACTATAGCCAATGTTTGATAAATCCTGAGGCTCCAATGGCTGGAGTATGAACTCACCCCTGGACAAAAGCTGCTGAGTAACCTAAAAATAGTCTGGGAGAAATAAAGTTTAGACCAATGTCTTTGTATATGAAGGAAATTTCTGAATGGCTACATTACTTAGACATAAAAAGTGACATGTGTCAACAGTATGAAAAGCAAGTGGTTATTACCCTTCAGGCTCAGGAATAGAGGAATAAATTATAACTCAACAAAGGATAAATAGTATCATGGGGAGGGAAATTAGAATATTTTAATCACATAAAATTATAAAGTTTTTATACAAACAAAACCAATGTTAAAATTAGAATCAAAAGAGAAAAGTATGGGGCAGATAGGTGGCGTGGTGGATAGAGCACCAGCCCTGAAGTCAAGAGGACCTGAGTTCAAATGTGATCTCAGACACTTAACACTTCTTAACTGTGTGACCCTGGGCAAGTTACTTAACCCTAATTGCCTCAGCAAAATAGAAAAGTATGAGGAAATTTTTTACAGTAATTTATCTTGGATAAAAGTCTCATTTCTCTGTTATTTAGAGACTTGATTCAAATTTTTAAAGATAAAAGGTATTTCTCAGGTGATCAAAAGATATAAACAGATAATTGTTCTAAGTAACTAATAATTAGAAAAATAAAAATTAAGACATCAATGAAATTTCATTCCCAGAAGATTAGCAAAGATTAGAAAGATGGGAAGATGGCAAATTTTAGAGGGACTGGTAGGTAAACAGGTACTCTAGTACACTTGTATTGGATCTGAAAATTGTTTCAGCCATTCTAAAAAGCAATTTAAAGCTATGTTCAAAAATTTACTAAGCTGCAAATACTTGCAAGAACACCTCTAGACCTAACCTCAAAGATAGAATTTTTTAACAAAGGAAAAGGACTCTAGTACATAAAAATCTCTAAAATGGTTCTTAAACTGGCATAGTGCTGAAGACTAAAGAAATATCCATTTATGGGAAATGCCTGAAAAAAAATGTTGTTATATAAATGTAGTGAAATGTTCTTGTATTGTAAGAAATGATAAAAGGGAAAATTTCAGAAAAACCTAGGAAAACATGTCAAGTTGGAATGAAGTTAGTAGAATCAGAAGAACAATTTATATAATGACCACAACACAAATAAAACCAATTTGGAAAGACTTAAGAAATCTGATCAATTCAGTGACCAACCAGAAGATTTTTAACATGGTCAAAACAGGTATTTGTTTTGCTTAATCATGCATATTTGTTAGAAAGTGTTTTTTGTTTTTATTTTTATAATAGGGAGAGAAGAGAATAGATTTTTATTAATTGAAGTAAAACATTTTGTTCAAAACTCTGTGAATTAGGACTACAGGTACAGGTATCTCCATGTTACAGTGGCAAATTAAAGCTCAGAGCAATCAAATGATTTACCAGTATTCAAACAGCTAAAAAATGTCAGAGGTGGATTTTTGAATTACACTATTCCTGAGTCTAATTCCATTATAAATATGGCTCTCCAGACAAATGAGTATTTACATATATGTGTGTATACACAGACACACATATATGCATGTGTATATACATATATGTATATGTGCATATCCATATTTTATGTGTATAAATCCATATTATTTTCATGCTCCAAAAATGTGAAAACTATATAAAACATCTTTCTTAGCACAAAGGATAAATAAGCCACCCTCCCTTAGAAGGCTTCTCTCTTAAAAGAAACCTGATAGTAGAAAAGATTTGTTTATTTCAATCAGAGTATAATGTTCCCCTATGCATGACTACCTGAGAGGAAACTAGCTAGATGGCAATTCTACTATTGCTACACCCTTGTTTCTTACTTTACACACCCTGGGAACATATTCCCATTTGGGATTGCTAAAGCCTCTTATACCTAGAGCAAAGTTTTCTTTCTGGCATTAGGCAACCTTTTGTGTTTATATAACAACCCTAAATGTTACTATTTCTTATGTGAGATACTGCCTAAGATCTCTCTTCCCTACTCTCTGCTTCAGTAGCATAGAGAAATGAGGGCTTAGCGTGCAAACCCATTTATATAAAGACTACATTATCTGTCATATATTACCCCCATAATAATTACTGAATTTTTTTTAAAAATCATAAAAGGCAAATTTCCAACCTTAGATTGATCCCCAAGTGATTTAATTTTCTATGCTAAAAGAACAGAGAATTGAATACAGATTCTTAAAGTAGGAAAGGTCTTCTGTCATCATGAAGTTTAGCTTGTAATTATCAAAAATCCATTATATAACAAGTTTAATAAATGGTCATCTATTTTTTTTTCTTAAAGACCCTAATGAGGGGAAAGTGATTCCCTACTGAAGCAACCAAATCTCCTTTAGACTGTCTTCATTGTTCAATTTTCCCTTTATATCAGATCTTAATTCACCTCTCCAATTTCTACCCATTGTTCCTAGCTAGACTTTATATCAGACTTTTATTCATCTCTGTAACCTCTGCCTATTTCTATTTCTGCCTTTTGTAGCCTAATAGAAAAAAAGAAATCTAATGTCCCCTCTATAAGTCAGCTCTTCAAAAAAATAGTTTAAAACAATTATTATTTCAACCCTTCTACCCCAAGTTTCTCTTCTCCATTTTTTACATTCTCACTTCATTCAACCAGAAACCATTACAATAAATGTTCCCTCACACTAGATGTTATTCTGCCTACCGATGTCTTTCTTAAACATAGTCCCTAAACTCAACCAACACTCCAGGATTGTTGTATGCCTCCTCCTGTATCTTATTCTTTTTTGAGTGCAATTTAATATTGTTTTGAATAATAGGTAGTTATATAACACTGTCAACTCACACAGGTCTTGAAATCCATTAAAAACCCAAAATTTTTTTCAGGGAACTTCTATCTAATCATAATTAAACCTATCTTATTCTTATAAAATAGTTTTTTGAAATAAAACTCAAAGAAACTAGGTCAAATAAAATATGCCAGATTTAGATTAGTGGAATATCACAGCCTTTTAAAAAATATCTTTCTTCTAAAATATCATTATGCTAGAGTAATGAAAATTGTATTGGCATAATGAGTCACACAAAGCAAATAAAAATTAATGGTAAGAATTAAATTTTTGAATAATATTCAGAAAATTCAAATATTAGAAATTCATTTCTTAAAAGCCTACAATATTTCTTTGTCAACTTACCAGACGAGTTGAATGAAGATTTTTGATTACACATAAAAGGCTAACCCTTTTAATTTTAACACAACTACATCACATTTTTAGTAGCAGCCTTTCTTAGCTCAGTAAGTCACAGGAGCCTTTTGAAATAGTTTTCATTTTTGTTCATTTTAATAACTTGATTTAGACATCCACTTAAATAAGATGGGGATAAAGGAAAATAAGGTTTAAATAATTTCTTTAAGTGGATTTGGAAGTGGAGGCAGTAGCTCCTATCCAAAAGTACATGCCCTTACGACTAACATCAACAATAATTGAGCTGAATGCAATAGGAGAAACATTCTTTTTGTATTACTGATTCTGAATATCTGTACTGATATCCAGGATCTGCCTATCAATGGGACCAAAAGATTTTGATCTCTTTTTACAAGTCCTTATTCTAGGAATGGGAGGTAAACAGCAATTCTCACAGAAATAGAATCATAGGATGTTAAACTTGGAAAAGACATCAGAAAACCATCTGAACAGACCTGAACAGAAATTCTTTCTTTTGCTGTTCACAATGTATTATGGCTTTTCTGTAACTGGTTTTTTCATGGGAAAGGAAGTCAAGTTATTGGATACAGTTTGGAAAACTCCTTGATTAAAAGAGAAACTAAGACAAACACTATTTAATGAGAAAGATAGATATAATTCTAGTTCAATATCTCCCCACTGAGGAAAGCACCATAGAACAGCCTTATGGACATAATCTGCTGCTTCTCTCCTGACAGGAAAAATCATCCCTAGAGAGGAGTAGGGGAGTTTCTAGAGATATCTATATATCCCTTCCTTTAAGCTGAATTTTGAGAGATTTTTCTGGACATATACATAATCTTAATGGGCATCTCACACACACACACACACACATATATATATAGTGTAAATATATTTGCATGTGTCATGTGTATATATACCTTACACCTAACTTATTGCCTCTCAGGGATACTTCAAGCATGCTTCTTTTTCAATTTGAGACATAAGGAACTTTTGATGAAGAAATTCTCTACTCAATGCATGTCAGCAACTTCTCTGAAAATTCATGTCAGAGAGATGACTGGGGTACTGAGAATATAGTGACCCCAAAAGAGTCATTCAACCAATATGTATCAGTGGCACAATTTGAACCTAGGTCTTCTTGATTCTTAGACTGGCTCGGTGATCACTCTTTGAGAATACTTTAAGTGTGGTCTTACCTGAAAGCAAAGAGAAAGAGGTACAAATATCTCAAAGTCCATTCAAGGACTATGATTTTAAACTCTGAAGCTTAACTCCAGTGGAGGATGAAAAGCCTTACTAAAAACCGTTCTTTAAATATTATTGGGTGTCCAATGGGAAGAAAGTTCATCGCCAAGTTTTAATAGCTTTCTTTTTAAACTACATGGAGCCTCCTCATTACTTAACCTGTTTGTTCACATACCTGAGAAGTCACTGATACTAATGTAATATCACAGTGGAAGCAGTGGAATTAACTATTCAATTCTGAAAGTCACAGGAGACGCTTGACCAATGACAAGAATTTTTTTATTACTATTTTTGTAATGAAATGGAACCACAGGCATCTACAAGTTGCCTCCCCCACTCCCCTCCCAAATCTGGCTGGGGCATGAAGAGACCCTTCTGGGACTGTAATTTAGGAATTGGGACTGCTTCAAGGTGAAAGTTTTTTTAGCCTCTTCTTTGGGGAATTTTTTTCCCTCCAAAGGACACCATGTGCCTGTCTTTCTCTCCACCCTCTCTTCTGGATGTCCCAAAATACAAATCAAGATTCAGTTTTCTAAAGACTAAATGTCTGTTTAGTATATTTTGGTTTTCTCACAGCGATATTTCCTACCTTTGCCAAGATAAATGAGTGTGTCCATTTATTTTTTAAAAACCTCCTACAAGTCCCGGTGGGTCTTTTGGCATGAAATATTCATAATCTAGCTCCAAATTACAGTTTGGAACATAACCACCTGAATTACTTTTAGTCCAAATTCATTTTGGATTCATATATGAGGGGGAAGAAAACCTGGACGACACAGAGTGTCCTTTGAAGGAAAGAAATCCTGAATGAAGAAGTAGGTGGGAAAACACTCTCTCATCCCAAACCAAACCAAATTCCCATGTTGTTTGTACCTCCAGACTCATTTAGGGGAGGAGGAACAGGGTTTGGCAGAGAGAGGGGATACTGAGAGTCAGAGGCCAATGAGTATGCTTTATTTTTCTTCATTAATGCTAATTTGGGTAATTAAGGTGAATAAAATGCTGTAACTATGATAACTATGCTTCATCTATAAATTTTAAAATTATTCAGATTTTTCAGTTACTATTCAGATCATTTGGTCACATTAAGACATGATGTATAGTTGATTGGTTTGATTTTAGATTTGGGAATTTAGAAGAGGATCTTTCTATTCAAAACCTACTGTTTGATGTCGCTGAAGTGTTACCTGGCTGATCTGTTTGCAAATCTATTTGCAAATGCAAATCTATTTCCCAAAAGGTATTGATTTTTTGTCTAATTCGGATGTAAATAATTTTGAGAAGCAAAATATTGCTTCTCTATGCACTTTCTAGAACTTGGATCCAAATACTACAATAAAAATTGTTAGAAAATCAAACCAATTATCTGTATGTATCTCAGGAAATGAACTCCTGACTTGGATTCACACTGAACAAAATTATACTAGGGATAAAGGGATTCCCAGAGAGAAGAGTCAGGTTTTTATCACATTCTCTAAATTTTTATGTGCCCAATTCAGAGTAGAATTCCAGGGAAAAAAATTTCTAAAATAAAGCCTAGGAGTGATTCATGTTGAGGGTCACCCTAAAGTTAATAATCTCTAAAATATGGCTACAGCAAAGCTATTTATGTCCTTTGCCACAAATGAAATGCTTTTAAAAAAGAAGACATATAATATACAATTAAAAAAGCTTAAAATATAAAGCAATAAGCCCTCACCATCATTATATAGTCTGTAATAGACAAGGTACTTTGTGTGACTGCTGAGCAGGTATTTCACTTTTGCTGGGCTTGCTTGACAAATCCACTCACAAAATTCTTGTCTTCTGGCTTGCAAGACAAGGCTCTTGAATTATTTTAGGTTAAAAATGAAACTTTCAGTGGATATTTTCTCTGAGAAAAATGTATAGTTGCTGGAAGTATCTCCCATTAGCTAACTGGAACAATTCAATAATTCTGGAACTCCCAAACTCACAAGGGAGATATCAAGGATGGGAACAACAGAGACACTTTAAGAATTGGTAATCACACATCATTTTCGATCAAGAAACACAAAGTCAGAAGAAGGAAATTAGAGGCTCAGGCTCATCTAGGCAAGCATAAGTTTTACAGATGATGAAAATGACCATTTAAAAACTGACACATGAATAAATGACTGGCATAATGCTTAGATAATTATAAAATTGGTATTAGTAACATATCCATGATGTTTCCTTTGCAAATAAAATAGCAATGTTCTAATTGCAAGTGTGAAGTAGATGATAATCGTTTATTCTGTCACCCATCTTTCAGAAGCTCTTCACCTCCTCTTTTGTCCCTTTAAGCCTGCTTTCAATAAGTTGTCAAATAATACCTGCTGATTTTGAGTCAATTTGTGACCTTTATTATTTCATTTATTCATTCACTAAAGGCCTAAAGTAAGAAAGGAAGAATCTCACAGAATCTTAGAATGGGAAGGAATCTCTCATTCTAAGCCAACATGAACTTACAAAAGAAAGACACAGAGTCTGCTTGAAGATGTCCAATTCCAAGGGAGCTGATAATAGGTAATTCTAATTGTAAAAAAGGAAAAAAAATAATTCTTCCTTATATGCAATCTAACTTGCTTTGTAACTTCCTTTCATCTTTCATAGTTCATCCCTTTCAAAACAAACAGATCAAGTCCAATTCCATCAAATACTTGAAGATAGCTCTTATGTGCCCTCACCTTCCATTTTCCACATTAAATTTGGTTCAATCAAACCTAATAATTAGTGATCTCAAGCCCTTCTCAATACAACTTGCAGAGTAAAAACAGCAGTGGTTCTATAATTGAAATACCTAGGTTCAAAAGACATTTGTGTCACTTATTACCTGTATAACACCAAGTAAGCATAGTTTTCTCTTTTATAAAATTATACAGTTGAACCAAATGTTCTCTAAATTTCCTTCCAGGCCTAAATCTATGTTTCATAAGTTGTGGGAGGATCAATACATCTCTAACCTTTCTAAGTGGAATCCTCTCTTACACTAAATTTACTTATGTCATTACCATGGGAAAAGTTATTAAATTACCAATTTTGTTATTACCTAGTCTTTATGCCAGTTACTTAATCATTTGTGTGTTTTACCATCTGAAAAATGGGTATGATCCCTGCCCTCTTGAAACTTTTAATCCTAGCAGAATAGAACACATACTCAAATACACAAAGTCATATAATAACTATAGTACAGAATAGACTAACATATGTGTAAGAGTATACTAGATAAGTTTAGAGAAAGAAATAATCATCTGAGACTTGGACTAGTCATCAAAAAGTAACTCCTAATTGATGCCCATTCTATTTTCAGGCATCAAAACAGAAAGCAAGGTAGAACATTTTGGGTAGTGACCTAATGGCCCCATCAAATCATGACATGTATGATCACCTATTCCACCAGTCATACTTGAAGCCTTGTGTATAATTGTTGTATTTAATCTCTTTTCCTGAACTGACTCACTCATTTCTAATCAGTCACAGATTTCTAAACAAAATGAGCCACCTCCTATATCCTTACATGCAACTGATGTTGGTATTGCTTCTCAACCTGAGAAGTGAGATATCACAAGTATTTTAAGAGAAACTATATACTTCTCTTTCTTTAATCCAAAACTTTTGATCCATGAAAGCAGAAGCTCAAAATATTTTAGCAGGATTCATGGCATTAAATTTTAAAGTTAGATTGGTATGCTGAACATAAAATAACTGATAAAATAGAAAATTAGCAATGAGGTCATAGAATTAGATAGGATAAAGCATTTTAAAGGCAACTAATCTCAACTCTTCTAATATACAGATAAGGAAATTGGGTCCTGAAAGGATAAATGATTTGCCAAGGTCTTCCAAATAGCAAAGCAGAATCAAAATCAGGATTTGAATGCTGTTCTTTAGCCCCCAGACCCAATTCTCTTGTCATATACAATGCTGACTTCAGCTGTAGCATCTCTCTTTCTCCAGTCTTTATCAGAATCGTTCGATTAATAGTAGAACACTAAAATGTTAGAACTTGAAGAGAATTCAGAGATTATATAGTTCAGCCTTTTCATGTTACAGATGAAGAAACAAATGCATCCTAGAGTGAAGTTTTTTTTTTTTTCTTTTCTAAGGCAAAGAAGACCTGCTGAAATTTTAAAATCTTTACAAGTAAAATAAGCTTTAAAATAATACCTTTTAATGAAAATGTAAAAACAGCCTTGAAAATAGCATTTTCTGATTCATCTAAGACCATTCTTTCTCAAACTGGAGAGAGAGTAGGAATTTAGAATCCCAGCTTAGTGTTAGGCATTACTCATTCAGCAAACTTTTCTTCTCTGAAATTCTGTCAACACTATGAGCAGTGCCTTCCTCCCTTACTTACTTATCACCATCTGCTGTCTGGTGGGCTCTATTCCACCCCCCTATTCCCTGATTATCAACTTGTTCCTGACTTGTCCTCCCTTTCAGTCCTACATTAAGCCATCCATTATAACTTTTCCTTCCTGAGAGAACGCAAATCTTCAAGACAAATTCCCCAAAGTTGGTTCAGGTTTAAAATAAAAATATTTATCAATATCTAATATCAATATCCAAGGATCCATGATTTCACCATTCCTTGCATTGATCACATGCCAGAAGAGGAGTGTAATATAGTTATAATGGAAAAAGAAGATAGAGTTCAAGTTAGCAGAAACCTATATTCAAATCTAGGCTTACCATTTGTGTGACCATGAGCAAATTACATAACCTCTCTGAGCATAAATATTCTTTTCTGTTAAATTCCTAGCTGTTAGTGTCTTCCTCTCCAATTCAATTTGTTGTGTGCGCATCTATCTATACATTTCTTTCAACTAGATTACAGGCTTCTTAAAGGGCAGAGATTGGTGTTTTATTATTGCTGTTGTTTAATCCTCATCTTTGTATGCCAAGGTCTACTGAAATGCCTGGTACAAAGAAAGTGTTTAATAAATGCTTTTTTTTTAACTAACTTACTGATCAATTAGTATCTCTCTGACAGGGTTATTAGGGAAATGAATGAGAATACATACATAAAGCATTTTGAAAACCTTGCAGTGCAATTATTAATATCATTCTATCTCAACTTTAATACACTGTTTTCATTAAGCCAGCCTTCTAGTGATAGACCCCTCTAAATTTAGCTAGACTAATGCTTGGATAATGTATGGAATCTGTGTGAATTGCATATTTTATCTCCCTTTCCTATTGGCACGTGAAGCTTCTTTTGTTGTCAGCCCATTCTCATAAAATTTACTGAAGACAAAAATTAACAAAAGACCCATGCAATTCCCTACTTATATAGCATGAAACAAAGATAATAAATGAAATTTCAAATATTTATAATAAAAAATCTATTAGTATATTTTATGGAGAACAATACTGTGAAAAAATAAAAAGAAACTTAGATAAGAATTCTTAAATGGTAGAGGCTAAAGTCTAGTGGAAGATATTATTTACACAATACCTCAATAGCAATAATACAAAATAACATAAGACAAATGTATAGAAGTAAAAAGCAAAGGTTTCTTTAATTAGATTGGAAAGACATTGTCAATTGGAATTATCTGGTAAGACTTTACTGAGGAAATGATTTTTGTGTTTAAAGCAGGGGTCTGTAATCCAGGAAGAGTCAATTTCAAAGGATCCAGGATCTTAGATGGGAAAAACAAACATTTTATTTCAACATAGTTTCCTTTGTATTTGTATGTATTTTATTTCAAGCATTTAAACAAAACACTGTTCCAAAAATGGATTCATAGGTTTTAATCAGACACATACACACACACACACACTCACACACACAGGCTGAGAACCTATGCTTTAGAGTATAGATAGAAATTGATCAGGCAAAAAAAGGAAAAAGGATGTTCTAGGACAATGTGAGGGAAGATAGGGAAGAAAATGGTAATATGAATGAGAAAGGGAAAAGAGTAAATAGTTTATTTGACTGAAATACAGAATATATTGCAATAAAAAAGATGGGCATTTATGAAGTTGTCATTCATGAAGAGGATAGATAAAATTATAGGTGACTTGCTTGTGAACTGGATTTAAATGAGGCAGAAGTGAATAACATCATCAGCCTTACTCTCTCTTCCAGAGTCTCTGAAGTACAGTGGCAAAACAAGTCAAGACAAATGGAAACGGCCAAGGATGCAGTGTATAACCTTGGTGTTTTCACTGTCTGACCAAACAGTAAACACTCCATATGCTTACTTTCAATTGTTTTCACAACCATTGAAATAAATTATTCTCATCCATACATTCCTCTTGGGAAAGTCTTCATATGTTTGGGGTAGACATCTCCCTAATTCACTGATGGGTCTGAATCTTTGTTGGTTATTCTCAACCAGGTTTAACCCAACACCTGGACAGTTTACCAGGGTGTGGTTACTGTGCATGCTATAGCTTCTTGGAGCCACAGGTGACAGTTGGGTAAAGATGAATGTCAAAGGCAGATAAGCAGCCCTGAAAAAGGCTCATTAAGCTCTAACCTCAGAAGTGCTTTATCACCCCATAGGAAAAAGTAGGGTGGTGCCAGATTGTGAAGTGCATTGAATGCTAGGCAAAGGAGTTTTAATTTTATATAAAGAGTCAGAGAATATCTCTGAATAGAGGCATAGCATAATCAGATCGGTGAATGAAAAATATCAATTTGATAGAAGTATGGAATATGAATTAAAATAAAAGAAGGGGACAGACAAGATTACCTTTTAGGAGACTCTTGTCATAATCTAGGCAAACGACAGTGAGAGCTTGGAATATGATGTTAATGGTAGAAATAGAAAGGAGGAATCATAGAATCACAGAGCTAGAAAAAAAAACTTTAAGAATTATTTAATGTCTTGGTTTTCTAGATAAGTGAACTAAGGTAAAGGCAGGTTAAATGATTTTCACAGAGCCACACAAATGACAAAAGACAGAACTAGTGATCTGATTCAATATTCACTGAATGAAGTGAAAGTGTCATATATTGTCAAGTTATAAACAAGAAGACTATACAAGTGATTAAATGTGAGTAGTGAGAAATAGGAAAGAGTCAAAGATAACTCTGAAGTATCCAATATGGAAGCTGAATAAATGTCAATATGTCATTTAGAATTTGTGAAACTAGAAGACTTCATTTGGGGGCATGATTAACTTGAGCTTATATCAAATTGTCCAGGTGAAGATATTGTGGGAAGTTGGAAATATAGGCCCAGAGCTCAGAAAAAAAATAGACTAAATACATAAATTTAGTAGTTATACTAATGATTATTGAATTATTGATTATTGAAGCCCCCAAAATGTAAATGACTGACAAAAAAGAGAAAATTTAGAGAAAAAACATCAAGGACAGAACCTCAGAGAATTCACTCCTTAAAAGATATATAAATTCAGTCATCCCAAGCCATCAAATTATAGAGAAGAAAAGTCACAGAAGTATAGATCTATAGCTAGAAGGGAATTCAGAAGCCATCTAGCCCAACCTGTTCATTTTATAGTTGAAGAAACTGAGGCACAAGAAATCTAAATTTCTCAGAGTTATGCAAGAAATAAGTATAAGGGATTTTCTTCCTCAAGTGATAGAATTCTTAATAATCTTATTGCCTCCCTTCAGTGTCCTGTCCATGAAATTAAAATATTGTGAATTTTTTAACCATTAGGTATTCAACAAGCCCTATATCAAAATGAAACAAGAACCTATAGTTTTATTCTTTTCAACTGGGTCCTTCTGATCATTTCCATTTGATCCTTTTGCTCAAAATTAAAAGAGAATACAGAAATAGTGGCTGAACACAGTGATTTAAATGAATTCCAAGTCACCACTCCAGAATCCCTGGAGAATACATTATTTGGGTTTGTTCCCTGGAAGTACTATTTTAAGCATGCAAATCCTGTCAGTGTTTCTGTATTTGTGATCGAATTGAATATGAATCAAAGGCTTAGGCCATCTTTTTCATTCTTCTCAGATTATAAAGTCTGAAACGGCTAAAAATGTTTTACCCCATGGAAGTTTAGACTTTGCTTGTATTCATCACTGTCACAAATGAGCTCAGGGAAAGAGAAAGTCCTGGCCCATCAGATGCTATCTAGATCTGGAAATTAGAAATTAAAATGATTAATGTCTAGAACATAAAACTCAATTATAGAAGAGGTCATTGGGGTAGTGATAACACACAGTGAGAATGATGGGATTACATACAAATTCTGAAGCCTCTTGTGACTGATTTTTAAGTCATTTTATCCTCATGGGCAACTAATCAAAGAATTTCTCTTTTAAAAAAGCTCCTTTGACTCTTGGTTGAGATTTCTTGCATTGTTAGAAGAAATTCTATCAGTGCATTGTTGAGATGACTTGGTGTCCTGTGGAGAGCTCTTCTCACACTTCATCTGAATCATCATCCTCACTAAATCATTTTACACAATATTGTAGGACACATTATTAAATTTCCACCTCTCTAAATCAGGCTGGCTCCTCCTTTAAGTACCTGACTCTTGTTTCCTGGTTTCTGTTGTCTCCAGAGCACAGCATTCTAACATTCTTCTATGTTTGTCCCTTGAAACCCATTTAATGTGGGGGTTTTCATGACTTAAGATTTTATCCACAGTGTCCATTCATTTTAAGTGAGTCACCTTACCTGGAATCTAAAAACCCTCCCTCTATCCAAGAAGAGAACAGAAGTAATTTATCTTTTGTTTAATAGGGAACAAAGTTCATCTCTCAGACTTAATTTGTTTAAGTATTTGGAATACATAGGGTCCAAAATATTTTTATCTGCCATTTTGAAAGTATTATAAATATACTTCTGGCCAAATAGGCAAAGGAATGGATCTTCAAATTCTTTTCATCCTCTGTTGGTCTTGAGTCGATTAGTAATGTCTGGCATTTCATGACCTGTTTAGGGCTTTTCTTGGCAAAGATATAGAAAAGGTTTGTCATTTCCTTCTCTAGCTTCTGAGGAAACCAAGACAAACAGGGTTAAGTGATTTGGCCACAACCACACAGCTAGGAATTGCCTGGGGCCAGATTTGAACTCAGGAAGAGGAGTATTCCTGACTCCAGGGATCAGTGCTCTATTAACTGTGCCACCTAGCTGCCCTTCCATCCTCTTTCTATTAGTAACTTACTGAGTGACATACACTTCAATATGCCTTTCTACTCATCAATAAAATAAGGGACTATATTAATGAATTAGGTTGAGTCTGTGTTAAATAATTATAAAATAAAAAATGTTTTAAAACATTTCAAGAAAAAAAAATCCCTGTAAAATAATAAATTTGATTGGCTCATGAAGGTGCATTCTTTCCTTTGGGGAAATGCAATCTTATTGCCATGTAGCAGACAAATCAGGGAACTGAAAATCCAATGTGGAACAATAAAAAGGACATTTGCTTTGCAATGAGAAGAACTAGGTTTCAAGTGCCATTTTGGTCACCTACTACCTGGGTGATTCTTGACAATTCACCTCCAGGGACCTCCTTCTGTTTACAATTCAAACACATGCATCTACCAATAACTGCAGGAATGGGGCTGAGGTTATATACTGACGAGGTATTCCAATTGGCTTGCCACCTAGTGAAACCAATAACTTAGGAAGCTCTAAGAAAGAACTGAGTCTGAATACAAAGTTTAATGTGATTGACCCTCAAGTAACTCTCTTCTGAGCTTTTCCTTCCCTTCAGCAAGTGAAACGGCACATGAAATCCAGGTAGAAGAATAATAGCTGCCTTATTTTCCACCCAACTACTATGTGTATAAATACAGGTGTCACTAGGTTTCTATTTCTTTTGTATGTTTTTTCTCCAATCTTAGATGAACATGTATGTGGAAATATAATCAACCAGCTTTCATCTTATTAACTCTGAAAGGTGGAAGGTGCCATTAGAAGTCTTCCACTCTGATTCAAGGCAATACCAGTAGACTTGTGATAGAAAGAGCTATCCACGTCCAGAGAGAGAACTTTGGAGACTAAATGTGGATCAAAATATAATATTTTCATCTTTTTTGGTGTTATTGCTTGTTTGCTCGTTTTTTTTTCTTTCTTGTGATTTTTTTCTACTTCTGATCCAATTTTTCTTGCATTGCATGACAAAAATGGAAATATATTCAAAAGAGTTGCATATGTTTAACCCATACCAGATTACTTGTTGTCTGGGGGAAATGGGGGAGGAGAGAAAATTTGGAACACAAGATTTTGTAAAGGTGAATGTTGAAAACTATCTTTGCAAGTATTTGGAAAAATAAAAATGTATTATTTAACAAAAAATAGAAATTTTCCATCCCCTCCTAGCAACTGTAGTTGGAAGCAGTCTACCAGAAATGGTAGTACAGCTTAATGTCAGAGGAAGCTCCTGATGATAAAAGTGGAAAGACAATCATCCAAGGACCAGCAGCAGCATCAGAGTTTTGACAAAGAGTTAACTATAGTCTCTCTAATTGCACAGGTAGTTGATTCTCAGTCCTTTCTTCCCCAAGAAGTATACTTAAGGAGACTATGATAAGTTCTTAAGAAAGAAAGAAAATTGCCCCACTCCAGGGAGTGGAAAATGACTCCCGTGGGCCCTGACTCCATATTAGTTACCTGTATTTAAGTTTAATCATGCTTTCCTCAGGTATCTTATGAATGCAAAGGGAGAGTTTGTGCCTCTTGGTTTGGAAGCACTCTTTCCTAGAAGTTAATTGATATTTTATGGTTGATTGATACTGGGGAGGATGTCTAATGGGACCTTATAATAAACAATATTAGAAGACACAACCACTCAGATTTACTTTCTAGGAGTCAAAGTAGGGAGAAGTAGGAGGCATTTTCCTTCAAGAATCCAACTTATTACTATGATTGGTGAATTGGAAGCATGAACTCAGGAGATGCTATTCTACTGCCAAATGAAAACCAAAGAGTCCTCTAACATCTCTTGGGGATTATATTTTCTTTTATAAGGTCATTTGACTGGATATCTTGGATAGAGAAGAGATTTTCCTTTACTGTGAGTGAGATTTCAATATTCCTATGGAAATAAGTAGTTACAACCTTCATCAAGAAAGAGACTTTTCAATTTTTTCTGAAAGTGATCCAAGAGGAAGTCTTTATCAAAATGAGTGAAACTTGGCAAGAGGACTATCACTTAGGGCAGGTCCACCAAGTTGGACTGAATTCAAGATAGCAAAGTGAAACTAGATGGCAGAAGGAAGATTGGTAAAGCTAGCTCAAAATTTTGAAGACAAATGTACAAAGACAAATGTGGGTGGACAGAGGGCTGGTGGGTAACTTATATAGCATATCTCCCAGGGACAACTATTTAGCAGCTGGGAGGACAAGTGAAAAAAACTTTAAAAAGTACTTTCAAACTTTACAAATTATTGGGATATTTTGGTTGGGGGAGTTCAAAAGTTTTGAGTCACTGGAAGAGGTTGGGTATCTATTGCCAGTCAGGATACTCAATACAGGAAAAACTGAAACAAAAGGAGACCAATTTAGCATATTATCAATGGTAGGGAGTAAGGAAGATCCAAAAACTGAAAGAGGTTAAGGGTTATTATCATTAGGAAAGCTGAAATCATACATTTAGCCTTCAAAGGGTCAGGAAAAAATAAAGTAGAACATTGAAGTCAAAATGTTTTCTAAGAAGGGTGGTAATTGAGCAGATCCTCTCAGCTTAGTTTAATCTAGTCTTTGTCCTAAAACTACACATGACTGTGCTCTCTGTTACAGAGCCTGAGGGTAGGTAGCTCTTTATAGTAAAGAACTTGTCTATTTATAACACATTTCTTCCAAAAAAGACCATGCAAATTAATTACCACCTATTAGAAATATATGGAAAACTACATTGTTCAAATTTAGATTGAGAACAAAAGGAGAGAAAAGAAATTGAGTAAAAATTCAGGATTTTTAGGATTTTCAGGATTCAGGATCTCCCAAGTAGCACTAAGATAATAACCCTACTCTTTCAACTCCCAGTGCTATAATAATCCACTAGACTAGATAATAGAGTAAAAACTCCACATAGGAACTGATTTTTCAGCTTTATGCACAATTAATTTGAAAGGTGGTTTGGCATAGTGAGAAGAAAGGCTTTCCTCAAAGTCAGAAAAGCCTAGATATAAGTTTTGCTTCTTATGAACACTTGCTATTTGATTGTGGACGGACCATTTAATTTCTCAGTAACTCAGACAATTCTGTAAGACTTAAGTTATTGAGAAAAAGCAATATGACTTATGACTAAGTCAGGAAGACTAGAATTTGAATCCTGTCACACATTTAACCCATCTATCTTCTTCAATAATTAGTTTGTCCATCTGCAAAATAAAAAAAAAAATAACACCTGACACAGTTGTTGTGTAAAGCACATAGGATATGATTTGCAAATCTTAAATTGACACCTCACTATCACCTTTTATTATGATCTGCTTTGGTGGGGGAAGTTTCCACACACAAGATGCTGACCATCCTAGTGAAACTTCAAGTTCATACTAGGGATGTGCTGGAGCCAGCTCCTACTGATTTTCTAGAGTATGAAAATTTACACCTCTATACAAATCAGGGCTTGATTTTTTTTGTTTGTATATGTTGATTTTGAGATGTAAGAAATAATGAAGAAATAATAATGCAGATAAAACTTAAAAGTTTGATATGCATAGTTTGTTTGAAGAGCTATAAGACAAACATTTATCAGAATACTCCTGGTTTCCACTGTATTTTTTAATACATGCATAACCCCAGAACCTGGGGAACTAGGTGGCTCAGTGGATAAAGTTCCACATCTGAAATCAGGAAGACTCATCATTCTCACCATTCTTAGCCACTTCCTATCTTTGTGGTCTCAAACAAGTACTTAACCCTGTTTGACTCAGTTTCCTTATCTGCAACATGATCTGGAGAAGGAAATGACAAACACTCCAGTATCTTTGTCAAATGGGATCACACAGAGTCTGACTTGAACTGAAAATAACCAAACACCAACAACTTAGTCCCAAAACCCAATGGTATGGGTACTCTTTGTAATAGCATCTATATCATTAGCAAATTAAAATTCAGTCACAAGGTCTTGGCAAGCAAAAAGTGCCAAAGAGATGTCTGAAAGTAATTATTCCCTCATCTCTTTTGGCGATGTCAAGAGTGGGATTTTCATCCAACATTAAGGACTAAAACCAGGTGAGGAAAAGAACTTAAGTTGTAATCAATGGTGAGGGCTCACTTCCTGCCTCTGGATATGTCTAAGCCCTTCTAACCAAGTCCACAGCCTGTTTGAAATTATACCATTTGCTTTATTAATTTTGTTCTGCACCCATAAATATTAATTAGGCTAAAACACATACAGCTTGTATTTCAATTCTCAAACTTCATGAGGATTCTAAGTAATTAAGATCTCTTACAATGCAAGAATTAGGATACTTCTTCAATCTTCAGTCCTTCAATCCTCATGTTCCTATTTGTTAAATTGGGTTAAATCAGGACAATCTTAACATTCTACTGATTTCTAGTGACTTCCAACATGTGATTTTATCTTGAATACCTTGTTTTTTGTGTAAGCTACTAGAGGACAGGAATCACCTCTACGTTTGCAAAAGTACAAAGCAGTACTAATAAGATTGATAGGATAATATAGAGTTGGAAGGCACTTTTAAAGCCTTTGAAATCATTAATTTATCCCTCTCATTTTTCACAGAAGTGAAGATTGGATAAAAGATTTGTACAATCACACAGTTACTTTAAATGCCTGAAGCAAGATTTGAATGAAGGGCTTCCTTTCCACTAGTCCAGTGCTTTACCACTACACCATAAAATCTGTACTTAAACTATTTCAATTCAACAAACACGTGTTAATTGCATACCATTTGCAAAGCACTACCCTCTCTAGAAGCTCAACAGTAAAAGTAAAATGTCAGTGCTTTCATGAACTTTTCATTCTACTTGGGATATAACATGTACATAAGTAAATAAATACAAAATGTATGCAAATAAACTTTCAAGATCACAGAATTAGAGTAGATGCAAGTTACAAGAAAGGGCATTAAAGGGCATCTGGTTCAACCTCCCCACACACTTTATAATTAAGGGAAATGATGACTTGGTACAAAATATCCTTGCCTATATTTCCACAGGTTATGTCAAAAGGAGTGTTTGAACACCAGCCTGCTGAATGGAGACTGTTCTTTTTCCACAGTATCATAACCAAGCATAAGGATCCAATGTCTTATAGAATGTGTTATCTTTAGAGTAGAAAAGATTATCTCTCCCTTTTTTTGGAACTCAAATTTATATAACAATTAAAGATAGGCAAAACTCTTTCCTTAGCACAATGCTGTGGAATAAATAGTGCAAGTCATTTTACAGATGAAGAAACAGAGGTTTTAGAAATGATTTGTCCATGGCTAAGCAGTTAGTAAGTATCTAGTAGGATTGGAAGCTGGGTCTTCTGACAGATTCCAAGTATGTTGATACTTCTCAGCAGATGATGGCAAAATTTATACTTTCACTGCTGACCTGGACATTTAACCCCTAGGCATTTTTTTTATCATTACCATCCAAGTCACTTCTTCATCTATCTGTAATTCCTATACTTATTTTTTTTGTTTATAAGTTAGTAACTGTAATGATAGTATGATTTTTAATGCTAGAATGTATACTTGTTAATCAAATTATTTTGCTATGTGGACTGTGAGTGGAAAAGAAGCTGGGTAATAAGTGATCCAACTTTTTTTTAGTAGTATATTATTTTTCCAAATACATGTAAAGATAGTTTTCAACATTCACTTTTGCAAAACTTGATGTCCCAAGTGGTTCTCCCTCTCTCCTTCCCTTCCCAAGACAGCAAGCAATCCAATATAGGTTAAACATGTGCAATTCTTCTAAATATATTTACACTAGAAACTGTGTGAATGCCCATCAGTTGGAGAATGGCTGAATAAATTATGGTATATGAATGTTATGGAATATTATTGTTTTATAAGAAACTATTAGCAGGATGATTTCAAAAAGAACCGGAGAGGCTTAAATGAACTGATGCTAAGAGAAGTGAGTTGAACCAGGAGAACACTACACACAGCAATAGCAAGATTGTAAAATGATCTATTCGGATGGGTGTGGCTCTTTTCCACAGCAAGGTGATTCAGGCCACTTCCAATAGTCTTGTGATGAAGAGCGCCATCTGCACCCAGAGAGAGCACTATGGGGACCGAGTGTGGATCACAACATAGTATTTTCACTTTTTTGTTGTTGTTTGCCTGCATTTTGTTTTCTTTCTCATGCAGCATGATAATTGTGGAAATATGTATAGAAAAATTGCACGTGGTTAACATATATTGGATTAGTTGCCCTCTAGGGGACGGATGGAAGGTAGGGGAAAATTTTTGGAACATAATGTTTTGCAATGGTGAATGCTGAAAATTATCTCTTAATTTGTTTTGAAAATAAAAAGCTTTAATTTAAAGAAAAGAAATAAAAAATAAATTAATGTATTTTCATATTCGTCATGCTGCACAAGAAAAATCTGACCAAAAGGAAAAAAAATAAGAAAGAAGAAAAAAACAAACAACAAAAAAAGTAAAAATGCTATATTTCAATCCACATTTGGTTCCCATAATACTCTCTCTGGATGCAGATGGCACAAATCTATTGGAATTGTCTTGGACTACTTCACTGTTCTTCACATAATCTTATTGTTACTGTGTGTAGTTTTGGTTCTTTTGGTTCTGGTAACTTCGTTTATATCAGTTCATGTAAGTCTTTCCAGGCTTTTCTGAAATCAGCCTGCTCATCATTTTTTATAGAACAATAATATTCCATTACATTCATATTCACCCATTCCTCAAGTGATGGACATACACTCAATTTCCTGTGCTTTGTCACTACAAAAAGAATTGCTAAAAACATTTTTGCACATGTGGATCCTTTTCCTTCTTATGATCTCTTTGGGATACAGATCCAATAGAGACACTGCTAATAATCCAATCTTCTTACAGAAGGAAGACTTCTCTGCTCTGAATTCCCCTGTGCTTGACAACTTGGAGGAACAGATTTTTGTTTTAACTTAGAAATAGGGTCTGGCCAACAGTTAGCAGCTATTTTAGAAAGACATGTCCATCAATTGGGGAATGGCTGAACAAGTTGTAGTATATTGTTGTGATGAAATACTACTATGCTATATTATGCTAAGAGAAATGATGAGTTTAATTATCTTAGAAAAACAAGGCAAGACTTGCAAAACCAAGAAAATATTGTATATTGTAACAATAATATTATTTTAAGAATGATTTTGAATGAATGAGTCATTTTTCTATTATAAATACTTCAATTAACCATAAAGGAGATATAAAGAAAGACCCTATATGCATCCAAAGAAAGAACTGATAAATAGATGTACAGAATAATTTTACATAAACACACACATATTTGCATCTAATGGTAACTAAAATGCGAGGGGAAGAAAAAAAGAATTGTATATGATAACCTTATATATTTAAAAGTAATAAGTCTTACACAATTGATTTGTAGTTTCATATGCCATCATCATTTTATTATACTATGTTATGGAAAAGCCTGTTTTGTTCCACAATTTTTAAAAGACATATGATGTATCTGTTCATCTAAGACTATTCTGTGACATCTTGAGTAAGAAAGATTTTTGTTATTAAAGAGTTTTTCCCCTCTTTTTCAGGGAAAAGTTCAATGTATAAAATATATCTGAAGCACAAAACCCTGATTTTTTTTTTCATAGACACTAACAATTCCTTCAGCAATTTTCATTCTTTGAAAAGGATCCACATCATATGTTTCTTTTTTATTATTTATTTAATAGCCTTTTATTTACAGGTTATATGTATGGGTAACTTTACAGTATTAACAATTGCCAAACCTCTTGTTCCAATTTTTCACCTCTTACCCCCATCTCCTCCCCCAGAGGGCAGGATGACCAGTAGATGTTAAATATATTAAAATATAAATTAGATACACAATAAGTATACATGACCAAAACGTTATTTTGCTGTACAAAAAGAATCAGACTCTGAAATATTGTACAATTAGCTTGTGAAGGAAATCAAAAATGCAGGTGGGAATAAATATAGGGATTGGGAATTCAATGTAATGGTTTTTAGTCATCACCCAGAGTTCTTTCTCTGGGCATAGCTGGTTCAGTTCATTACTGCTCCATTGGAAATGATTTGGTTGATCTCACTGCTAAGGATGGCCAGGTCCATCAGAACTGGTCATCATATAGTATTGTTGTTGAAGTATATAATGATCTCCTGGTTCTGCTCATTTCACTCAGCATCAGTTCGTGTAAGTCTCTCCAGGCCTTTCTGAAATCATCCTGTTGGTCATTTCTTACAGAACAATAATATTCCATAATATTCATATACCACAATTTATTCAGCCATTCTCCAACTGATGGACATCCATTCAGTTTCCAGTTTCTAGCAACTACAAAAAGGACTGCCACAAACATTTTGGCGCATACAGGTCCCTTTTCCTTCTTTATGATCTCTTTGGGATATAAGTCCAGTAGTAACACTGCTGGATCAAAGGGTATGCACAGTTTGATAACTTTTTGAGCATAGTTCCAAAATACTCTCCAGAATGGTTGGATTCGTTCACAACTCCACCAACAATGCATCAATGTCCCAGTTTCCCTGCATCCCCTCCAACAATCATCATTATTTTTTCCTGTCATCTTAGCCAATCTGACAGGTGTGTAGTGGTATCTTAGAGTTGTCTTAATTTGCATTTCTCTGATTAATAATGACTTGGAGCATCTTTTCATATGACTAGAAATAGTTTCAATTTCTTCATCTGAGAATTGTCTGTTCATATCCTTTGACCATTTTCCAATTGGAGAATGGCTTGCACATCATATGTTTCAACATTAGGTTCAAGAGAAATAACAATGATGTTAATTTAGTAGTTAATAGAATGTCTTGTAAGAAATCTGACCAGTATTAAGCTCTGAAGAGTTTAATACTATTACTTTGAGAACATTATTAATTCCCATACAGTTGGGAGAAAATGAATTAGAGAAGCATTCTCTATTCCCTTTAAACAAGGTAAAGATGAAAAAAAATGACAACAGAACTAGGAAGAATTCAATGTGAGAATCCTTTCAAGAAGGATTCTCACATTGAATTCTTCCTAGTTCTGTTGAATTCTTCCTAGTTCTTATTTAAATTTCCCAAAGGAGAAATGGATTGGTATAAATAACAGAAGCAGCAAAAAAGAAAAAGGGCTAAGAGAAGAGTGAGGGGAATGCTTATTTAAAATTCTAAAAGCTACTATAGTTTTACATAAAAATACAAGAAATGATCCAGATTCTTTTGTACAGATGGAATTTTAATGATTTATAGGGAAAATTCTGTAGTGAAAAGAGTGAAAGACGGAAGATAGTTGACTCTGTAGTCAAAGATTCTGGGTTTCTTATTACCCAAGTAATCTTGGGCACATTTGACTTCTGTCCTGATGCTAAAATTAGGAGATGGGAATAAATGACTTCTAAGGTCCTTTCCAAACTAAATATATAATTATATTAAGACAATCATTATTGTTTAAAAACTGTGAAAATTTATTTAGATTTCAGGGTGGGGAGAAAGAGCATTATTTTTTTCCTCATGGTTCTAGATATATGTATCTCCTCACTACTATTAAGGATTCCCCTCTATATCTTAAGATGTCTAAGTTCTTTCAAAAGAGAAAGTTCAAACTTCATTTGAAATATGAATTCATAACCAAAGAATAAGTTTGTCTTTTTTCAAATGCACGATGGGATCTATCAAAAGGTATAGGTAACATTGAGGAGATATCCATTATAGACGTCCTTCACTTGTCAACAGAGTTCCTAGAGCTGCTTTTATGGACCAGCATGAGAATAAATATTAGCATTTTCTACTCCCAAGAGGACACTTCCTTAAGAAACATTTTTGAAAGAACTTGATTGGACATTTCCTGATAAATCTGTTTTTCATCCAACATGTTTTTCATTTTCTTAGAAGATAATTAATTTCTGGCTTCTAATTTATATCATTTCAGCACCATACCTTGTTCCCACCTAAAGTCTGGGAGGTCATAAAATCACTGTAGCACAGAATTAGAAGAGTCCTTAGAGACAGGATTTTTTATTTGGAGTTCATTCACTTTAAAGATAAGTGAGAGATAAAGAGAGACAGAGACACAGACAGAGATACAGAGACATAAAGAGAGAGACAGACAGAGACAAAGAGAAAGATAGAGACAGAGAAAGACAGACAGACACAGACAGAGACAGAGATAGGCAGAGACAGAGAGAAACTATTTCAATATCATTGACTTCCTTTGTAAACCTATATATTTCCATCTTTGATACTGATTTCGTACATCTCTGCTTCACTCAAATTCAATTCATTCATAAGTCAAAATATTTCCTTCCCAATGTCATTGGTCCTCTTCAACAGCCAAGGTCAGACAATAACAATATTTTACCTTATACATTTAAAAACATTATTTGTATTAAGATGTCCATAGACTTTATTACCAAAGGAGTTCCATGACACAAAACTTGGCTGTAGAATTAGTCTACTTCAACTGCCTACCTCCAGTAGAATCCAATGTACAAAAAATGTATTGGTAACAACACTTCATTTATGTAAGAGTATTTAGATTTACAAAGATTAAATGACTCACCCTAGATCATAATGCCAAAAGTGATAGAATTAGAACTGAACTCCATGTTTTTAGACTTCTAATTATTTTGCATTACTTTTCAGCAACTTGATGCTTACTTATATTTTTCCCAACATAGAGTTAGTTCCTTGAAAAGAGGAGTTGTTTCATTATATTGCTATCTCCCCATACCATCTGGTACCTTGCATATAGTAGGCTCTTAACAAATGTTTTCTGAATGGAATTAAGTTGAATTTTGACTTATGTTCTTATGGTTACCTATTAGATACAGAGACAGAGTGATAATAGCAAAAGAAGGATAGACAGCAAAATACTTGCTAGCTTAAACTCTTTAAGCCTCAGTTCTTTCATCCATAAAATGGACCAGATAGTCTTTAAAAATCCCCTCCAAATCCATATTTCTATGTAATCTTATAATCAGAGATCTACAGAATGAAAGTATTTTGGTTTCTATCAGCTTTTAACAGCTGAGAAAAAGATCACACATATAATGAAAAACTACATTCAGAAAGACCAAGCATCCACTCATTTCTGGGAACAAGGCCTGAAACAGAAAATGTGGAGATTTATTTTGAACCTTCACTTAGCCAAAATTAATAAACATCCCTTGTGACCCTGAAAAAATGAGGATCTTGCTCTCTCAATGTCTCTCTGACTCTGTCCTTCCTTCCATATTCTGTTAGCCCTACCCTACCTCTCCCTCTTCTCTCTTTATGTATCTCTGTGTGTGTCTCTTTTTGTCTGTTTCTCCATTTCTGTCTCTTTCTATGTCTCTCTCTCTCTCTCATAATTTCCCTCTCAGTGTCTATCTCCCAGGTCCTGTCTCTGTCTCTCTGTTTCTTTCTATCTCTGTCTGTCTGCTTGTGTCTCTGTGTATGTCTGTCTTTCTATATCTCTCTCTCAATCATTTCCCTGTCTCTCTGTTTCTGTCTCTGTCTCTCTCTGTCTCTGTCTCTCTGTTTCTGTCTGTCTCTGTCTGTATGTCTGTCTGTCTCTCTCTATTTCTCTGTATGTGTATGTGTCTCTTTTTGTATCTCTCTCTCTGTTTTTCTGACTCTGCTTTTTTCTGTCTCTATCTGTCCATCTGTGTCTATCTATGTCTCTTTCTGTTGTCTCTATTTCTCTCCCTTTATGTGTCTCACTGTGTCTCTTTCTGTCTGTTATCTGTCTGTGTTTCTCTGTTTCTTTATCTCTGCCTCTGTTTCTGTCTCTGCCTCTCTCGAAATCTGTCTCTCTGTCTCTGTCTGTCTCTGCCTGTGTCTCTGTGTCTGTCTATAACTGTGTGTCTTTATCTATCTGTGTCTGTGTCTGTCCCTTCTCTCTCTCTCTCTCTCTCTCTCTCTCTCTCTCTCTCTCTCTCTCTCTCTCTGTCTTATTCTGTTTTTTCTGTCTGCCTTTGTCTCTCCCTCTCCCTTTTCTTCTCCCCCTCCATTTCTCCTTTTCCGTCTTCCTCTTCCTCTTCCCCCACACCCTCCTTCTCTTTCTCTCCCTTTCCTTCTCCCTCTCTCTTTCTCTCTTTCCGTCTCTCTTCCTCTCCCTCTTTCTCTCTCCCTCTTCCTCCTTTTCTTCCTCTCTCTCTCTCTTCCTCTCTTGCTCCCTCTCTCCCTCTCCCCCTCCCTCTCTCCTTCTACCCCTCTGTTTTCCCCTCCCATACCTCCCTCTCTCCTTTTCCTACCAAACCTTCCCCTCCCCCATCCAAACTGCCTTCACTGTAGTACTCTTTAATTTCCCCTATCCTCTGCCTCAGTCACAGCTATGGGAATAGCTCCTTAACTCACACAGCTGGAAGCTGGGGCGGGGATTTGAGGTGATGGTATTGAGAAGGGGAGACAATGATGATTGAGATGCACAAGGTGGCACGTAGCCAAGATACTACATTGCCCTCAGAGACAATTTACTCCCAACTATATGTAAGAAGAAAGGAAGACTTGTTTGGGGATAAATTGAATATAAGGAGTAAAAGGCAGCTGTGGAAGCATCCCTTAATCCTTAAGAAAAGGGGAAAGGTACACACACATACACACTCACACCAGAGGAAAGGGAAACCCTTTAGTTTAAATCAATTCCTTGGGGTTACATGTAGAATGGATTTGACAATCAACAATCCCTGCTTCCTGGCTTAAGATATTCAAAATATATGATATTCCCAAGGAATCTCCTATCAGGATAGTCTGGAAATGATACCTGATTTATTTAGGAGCTTCAATAAATAATCATCTTGAAACTCATCTTATAATAAAATCTGTCTTTTTCTCTTTAAGATACACTCCTGTACTTGAAATCAGAACATTAGAACTCCCTAGGTCTTTGGAGTTTGCAAGGGCTAGAAGTATAGGAATATAATCTGAGAGAGTGGACTGCACAGTGGACACACTCAAAAGACTTTAATTCTAATGTTTCACTCTTTGAGAGTCTATAGATCCATAAATGAAGTCCATAAATTACTTGATTCAACAAACATTTATTAAACCTTTGCTGTATACAGGACATTGTGTTAGACCCTAGGAAGAAGACACAAATGAAATGCTGTACGTTCTCAAGGAGCTTACAGGTTTATTTTGAGAATAGGGGAAGAGAATAGCTATTTACCTACTATGCCTACTCTATGCAAGGCACTCTATTAAGAGCTTTATAAACATTATCTCATTTTATCCTCACAATAACTCTGAAAAGTAGGTGCTATTAGTTCTCCATTTTATAGGTGAGAAAACTGAAGCAGTTTTTATATGATTAACTTAGAATCACACAACTAGTGTCTGAGGAGAGATTTGAACTATCTTCCTAACTTTAAACCTAGCACCCTATTCGCATTATATATATGGGTGGGGGGGATATCCCAGACCAGTTGGACTAGCTGTCCAAAGTCTAGCTGAACCTCAGTGGTAAGGTATCATTTGTTAAGTAAGGATAAATTTGCAATACTTCTCATATAGTTTTATTATAAGGAATTTGATTTTGAAAGTGCTATATAAATGAGTTACTTGGAATTGCAAGGAAACTCAAAGTTTTTTTGGATCTTTAGGCTAGCACCTTAAAAAAGAGAGAGAGAAAGAAAGGAATCACATCCTATTCTGATCATTTCCCAAAAGTACAAGAAAATACATTGTTTTAACTTATTCTTAGGCCCGGTTTCTCTCCAAGATGAAGAAAAAGAATTAGTCGCTTCCAGCACTAAGTATTCTGAATGAGCTAGATACAAGAGACATGACACATCCTTTGATATTCGATGAGAATACCTGAATTTCTTATTTGAGTTAGAAATCTGCTTTTCAATCAGTCCAGTGTTGAAAAGCAAAGATGCCTCAGGTAAACCTCTAAGATATCCTGCTTCTGCTATGCATTTTAGACATCTTAATGAATCCTTCTAACTTGGTGCAATAAAAATAAATAAGTAAAATGAAAATTGGTGGATCTTGGTTTCCTATTCCAGTTTTGCCACTTTCTACCTGTGTGATTTTTGGTCATGTTAATTAACCTCTCTACACCTCAGTTTCCCCAAGAAAATGAAGACTTTAGACTAGATAATTTCCACTTCCATCACCCTCTGGTCTTTAGTAACTTAAGTTTAATTTAAAAAAATAAAAATTCAGTACCTTGTATGTTCCAAGACAACATAGTAGGCACTGGGGATGTAAGGACAAAATGAAAAATAGTTCCTTCAAAACTTAATATTATATACATATATATGCATGTGTGTATATGTATATATGCAAGAATATACACACATACATGCATACATATATAATATAGAGATATATATTTCTTGTACTTTTCACAATGAATCACATAAACACAACTACTCTGCTCAACATTTTGGGCTCTACTTTACTGACATGCGATAAGGAAATACTTTTAGTTGTTTCTTTTCTAGGGAAAAAAAAAGCCTCATCGATTGAGGCTTTATTTGTCTATTATGAAACTTTTCTGTTTTGTTTTTCAGTCATTTCAGTCCAGCTCTTCATTTCAGGTTGAAAAAAGGTACTAATGAGATTTTTCAACTCCTTCAACTTATTTTACAGATGAAGAAAATGAGGCAAATAGGATCAAGTGACTTGCCAGGGTCACACAGCTAGGAAGTGTCTGAGGCTAGATTTGAATTCAAGAAGGTAAGTCTTCCTGCCTCTAGATCCACACTCTATTTTGCCATACAGCTATATAATTTGCAATGAAAGGATTTAATAAACACTCAAAACAGACAGAAATAGCTACAACTATAATTTCATCAGACTTTTTCCAAGAGCCAATTCTAAGTGAATGAAATTGTTTGGTACCACAAGTGAAATTAATAGATAATTTTGATATCTGTATAGATATCATGCAACTTAAGCCAACACAACTTAACATTTTATTATTGCTTCCTTGAGAGTCAGTCAACAATCATTTACCAAACACCCAGTATATGCTAAGCATTATGCTAAATTCTGGAGATACAAAGAATGGCCAAAAAGTCCCTGACCTCAAGGTGATTACAATACTATGTCTAGTTCTTGATTTTAACCTTTTCTAATTTTTCTAATTATTTACTAGAATTGATTCACATATCCAGTTGTGCACAAGACTTCATGGAGAGATGGGCATATGTCACAAATATTCCATAAATACTTGCCAGAAAACTAAGTCATGAAGGAATAATATTATGCCATTGTTATGTGCAGAAAGGTAGTACTCAAAAAAATATTTTCTCTCTTTCTACTCAAAATGAAACCACATCCTACTTTAAGTGTCCAATTGTCAAACAATGTTTATTGGAAAGTTTGAAGGTGTTTTTCATGAGAATTCAGCAAATTATTATTGTCTTCTTTGCCTAACATCAACTGCAGAAGTGACAACCATAAAAGTGCCTCACTATCTAAAAAAAAAAAATCCTTCTGAAACTTCCAATAACATTTTCTTGAAATTTATTTATCTATCATTGATCAATAGAAATTATTTGAACAATGTTTTAAGTAATTATATCCTGCAAAAAGGCTCCAGGAGCAAAGAGATAAAAAAGAATGATAGATATTTTTATTTACAATGTAGATATAAAATGAGATGTTATCTCATAAGTTCTTTGAATTTATGGGAAAATTAAGATTGAAAACATATAAAATCATGAATATAGTCAGTTCAGTGTTTCCTCTAAGGTATTGGATATTATAAGACATTTTGGAATTAATTAGAATAGAGAAGAGAAGAAAAATGAAGGAAGGGAGGGAGGAAGGAAGGAAAGAAGGAAAGAAGGAAGGAAGGAAGGAAGGAAGGAAGGAAGGAAGGAAGGAAGGAAGGAAGGAAGGAAGGAAGGAAGGAAGGAAGGAAAGAAGGAAGGAGAGGAGAGGAAAGAAAGAGAAAAGGCAAGTGGAAAGAAAGGAAAGAAAGAAAGAAAAGAAGTAGGTAGATTAGTCACTCTGAACAGTAAATAAGGTGGGGTAAATTTGTCTGTTCATTGCTTACTTCCAGAGAAATATTTCCTGGATAGAAAGTCGATGGAGGAAGTCATTTGCAAGTTTCAGACAGAGACTTTCGAGCCAGACACTGAATAAAGCTTCCGAAACCAAAACCAGAGAAAGGGGGAGTAGACTACCGTGAAAGACTGTCGGTTCCAAAAACATAGTGTATTTGGGGAAGAAACAAGGTTCAGAACTTTTTTTTCTCCTCCCTTTCATTCACACGAGATATTTATTCCCTGAACAGCATTCATTAACCAACAACCTTGTTTTCCTTTAGGAAGAGAGGATACATTTTATTACCTCCCTGCCTGCTCTGCTTGCCGGCGGTAACCCTCAGGACTCAAGGTCCCCTCTGCCAATTCCTCCACTGCAGGAGGGTGGAGTAGGGTGGGGTGGGGGCTGGAATTCCCCTGGCCACAAGAACCGCCAGGAGGGTTCTGGTTCTGGCCTGCACAGGATTCCAACAACCTACAAAGAAGCACCAGGAAATAGCGGATATCTTAAGAGCCTACGAAAGAGAGCTGATCATCTTGGGTGGGAGGAGCCGGTCCCCCCACATAAACCTAATCAGTTTCCCTAAACCAGTCTTCAAGCCAGTAGCCAGTGGTGAGTATGAAACACTGTGTCCAGAGAGAATGGACGAAAGGGGGCGCTAGACCTCTATTTTTAAGCCTTTTTCTCTGGGGTTGCTGAAAAATATCTGCCCTGGGAATTCAACAAGACTCCCAAAGAGCGCCGAACTGGTAGTGGTCTGTTCCTTCACTTCTGAGTTTTCTTTCGTAGTGCCTCTCTTCATGACTCCTTCTCTTTTCTAACTTATAGGATGTAGGAAAGAGGTAGAGGGAAGGGGAAAATCAAAAAGCGTTCCCAAATAGAGCAAATGGATTTTGATAGGGGTAGGCTTTTTTTTTTTTTTTTTTTTAACTAGAAGCCAGTAAGAAAAGTTTAGCAGCCAATTTTAAGTAATTATATTTATTTTCTTTTATAAGAGCGAGTCTACTAATGTTTCAAGTTTCTGAATACACAAGCATAGTGTAATGTAAAGAGAAACTTTGTCTGGGAGTCGAAAAATTCGGAATTGTCTTGATTCTGATTGGTCCAAGAAGCATTATTTTCTCAGTACCGGGAGACAACTCTCCAATTTTGAATTATAGAGGAGCTGCAAGTGTGCATACTTGGAGGGAGTTTCCTCAAGGACAATTCCCTAAACCAAAGACATCATTTACTTACTGAGAGCTATGCATATAACATGGCTATGTTTAGCTAGGTTTTCATCACGTGTATAAATATTATGTCATCTCACCATTTTGAATCCTTAACACACATTGTTATCCATTCCCTTTCAAAATTCTTTGGAGAGGCCCTATGATTCGAGAATAACACAAGGAATCCCCAAAGTGTTAGTGCACCTTTAAGAGCTAGTGGCTCCTAACTGCACTAAAGATTTTTGAGATCCCGGTACAGAGCTTTTAAAAGTACACCAAGCTCCTGCATGTGCATTATTTTATTTGTTCTCACAATCTAATGAGATAATACCATTGTTCCGATCTGACAGAAGAGGAAATTAAGACTCGGGGAAATTAAGTGTCTTTTCCCATGGTCACATTACTTGCAAGTGTATCACAAGCGACATTTGGATCCAACTTTGCCCTGACTCCAATTCCATCATCATTTCCAGTAGATCTCCTGGTTTCACTCTTTAACCTCTGGTAACTGAATAGTAGGAGTGTGGCTATCTGTTCCCTTTCTGTTCTCCAGCCATCCACTCTAAAGGGTCAGCTAGTGCCATCCCCTCTGGCACTCCCAGGCTCGGGGAAGAATGCCCAATGCTAAGGCTGCAAAGAGAGTCGCTTATCCGCACAGCTTTAGAAGGGACCTTGGACTTTTCTGGGGCCAACGGATTGGTCCTCGCCTAGCAGCTCTCCTAGAAATGTACGCAGATGTTCAAATATACTGGGCAAACTGCATTTGGTTTAAATATTTCCGACTGCAAACTTGTCCTGTGGCAATGGTGTAGGTCCCAAGTTGACTAGGATCTGTACACTGCAAGCGGGAGAGCGGTTAAGGGTGTGTGGGTTGAGCAGACGAGTATTTGTCCTTCTGCTTTTGCTGGCCACTTGGCTTAAGGGCTTTTCTCCGTGTCGTCCTCTTGTCCGTCTTATTTTCTGTTCATCTATATACAGTGTCTATATCTAGCAAACCCTCTTTTTTATCCACCATCTGTCTGACTCTACCTCTGTGTAACCTACTACAGTATATCTGTCGGTACTAGCTGTACACTTATATCAATGAGATGTCTCCCAGTTCGTCTGTCTGCTGGCGTCTGTCTATCTCTTCACCTGTCTATCTCTTAACTGCCTATCACCGATTGATCTCCATTTGTCTTCGACTCTTGGCAGGGACTGCAGAAATTGGCCGCGACGACCATAGGCGGATTTTCAGACCTTGGGGTTCTGGGAGGGGTGGATGTGAAAGCAGAGGCTTATGAGGAATCCCCTCTTCCTCGACTGGACTGTAGTCTGGACTCCAAAGAATGAGTTTCCGTGGACTGGCTGAACTGGGCTGGTTCCTGCTACTCCAGGGCTGACTGTCTGACCTGGTAAACCTAAAGAATAGTACGTACTGCCAAGGGTCGACTGGAACAGAGAGCAAAGAAGGCGTGTGTAAGAGAGATCTGGGTGTTTTTCTTTCTTTCACTCTCTCTTTTTAATCTCTGTTGGTTGGAAGGGAGGAGAGAACACCAGAGGGAAGAACATTCCTATGGCCCCAGTCTATTTCCGTGAGATTTGTTTGCTTATTTATTTATTTCTTCCCCTTGTCGGTTTGTTTTAGTTACGAAACTCTGTGGGTACCTTGGTTGTAACTGGGTAGTAACCTTGCAACCGACTTTTCTGAGTGTCAGATTCAATCGAAGATTCCAAAACCCAGGGACTTTTGCCTCTCTACCCAGCACCAGACCTTTCCCCCTGGCCTTCTGCAGCCGCCGGGTTCCGAGGCAGAAAATGTTCCCACCATGCACCATAAATGGCTGCTTGGGGTCTTAATTGTAATAGGGAGGTCCCTCCAAGGAGCAGCAGCAGGAGAGTTAAAGGTGTGTAAACAGTTTTTCTAAATATGACAGGGCTTTGCAAATTTACTCCTTAGTCGGGTTGTTTTGACAGGGAATGATCGCCCAGAGCAAAGAAACCCGGAATAAATAAATCCAGGGTTTATAAGCCGCTTCTGAGAGAAGCCCGGGAGCCAGTCTCTGTGGCTGGCAAGCGCAAACCAGCCGTGCCAAGTAGCCTAGAGAAGCATGACCGTGGAACTGCTGCCCAGGGACCAGACACTAGCTCCCGGGGGCACTGACCCCCCTTTTCCCGCTACCTTGTCCCCTTATTCACAGCCAGCGTACAAATGGAGAGGGAAGAAAGAAAATGGGCAGTCAAAATTTTTCTCTCTCTCTCTTTCCCTCTCTCTCCCTCTCTCTCCTTCCCTCCCTCCTTCCCTCTCCCCCTCTCTCTTTTTCCATTTCCTCTTGATTATCTCCTCTCCCCCTCTCTTCTTCCCCTTTCCTGCCTCTGGGATAGTTCCTTGTAGCAAGGAATGGTGTCTGTTCAGGCGGTCCGGTTTTTGCGAAGGGGCAGGTGTAGGATAGGGGGGCAGAAGCTCTCAGCCTCACGCCTAGGTGTGAGCTGATTATTCAAATAGGCTGCCGGGGACCTGGGGATTGGAGGCCAGCCCCAGCGCGCTGTGCTATATCACCAGGCACTAACGTCACTGCAGCACTCGTCCTCCTCCTCCTCTTTCTACACCTCCTCTTAGTCCTCCTCCTCCTCCTCCTCCTCCTGGTCGTCCTCCCCCTCTTCATGTAGAAGGTTTTCCGTCGCCTTAGGGCATCTTTTCACTGCTAGCCACTGCCACCCACCCAGGCAGCAGCAGCAAGAGCCGGGAGAACAGCAGCAGCCTCAATACCTACAGCAGCACACTTCCCCCCCCCCCCCCCACTTTCCCCCTCCCCCTCTTCCTCCTCCTCTTCCTCCTCTCCCTCCTCCACCCTCCCTGCTAGCCCACCCCTCCCATCCCCTTCAAACCACCACCTCCGGCAGAGGGAGAAAGAGGGAGTGAACCAGAGAGAGTGTGTGTGTGAGGGAGAGGGAGGGGAGGGTGGCTTGCCTGTGTTTTTTTTTTTTTTTTTTTTTTTTTTAGGGGTGGGGTGGGGGTGGGGGGGTGATTGCTCGTCGTTTGTTGTGGCTGTTAAATTTTAAACTGCCATGCACTCTGCTTCCAGTATGCTGGGAGCTGTGAAAATGGAAGGGCACGAGCACTCAGACTGGAGCAGCTACTATGGAGAACCCGAGGTAAGAACTTGTCTCCTCTCTCACACTTTTTTCTTTCTTTATTTTTTCTTCCTTTTTTGGATTCTGTGGGATGGTGGTAGTTGCTGGTGGTTGGTGGCGGTGGCGGTAGTGGTTTCTTTTCCCAATTTAGGCGGCTGCCGCCACCACCACTACCTCCACCCCCCTTCCCAGCCTCCCCCACCCCCAACTTCTCGCTACAGCCTCCTTTTCCTCCCTTCTTAGGCTAAAATGGGTCTCTTTTTTATACGACACTGTGTTAGCCTTGAGATAATATTAACTTTGTGATCAAATATTGACTTGTGGCGCCTCCAAATCCTCTTCCGTGGCTGAGCCACACTATCCTAACAAAGTTGTGTTTGGCAGAGATCGGTTGGGGAGGGGGTGGGAGGGTGAATAAGGGGAGGGGAGGGGAAGGTGGGTAGTTGGAAAAGAAAAGGACTGGAAGAGGAATGGAGAAAGAAAAAAAAAAGAAAGTTTTAAGATTTCTAAGTAGAGAAAGAGTTCGCATTATTCACCATACCCCGGATTAAGTGCAATTTGATTGTTTTCAGATTTGAATTATCTAACTTCAACCCCGGGGGGAGGGGGAGAGGAGGGGAAAGACTTCGGATTGTTTCTAAATCAGGTAACCCCAAATCTGTGCTTGTGGCCCCGGCCAAGTGGCGTTTTGCAGGCTTCCGTTGCTGGGTAGCGAAATGTGAATCTTCCCCCTTCCCTCTCCCCCACCCCCGCCCAATTCAAGTTGGGAGCCGAGTTTCTAGATGTGATTCAATGAGTTTGGGGCGACTTTAAGAAGAGGAGGAAATGTTAAAAGAAGTTTAAGTGGGAAATAAAGAATCTCTGTGCTAAATTTGGGGCGATTGGCCTGACCAACCCGAAGTGTAAAAAGTCTCAGGCCACTGCTCGCGGCTCCCACACCTCTCTCCACACACCACTCCCGGGCGATCAAGGGACGCTTTGTGGGATTGAAGTTGGAGAAGCAGGTCTGGAGGTGGCTGCCCTAGATAGTCGCCTAGCATTCTTTCTGGGCTGGAGGAGAGGGAAGGGAAGGGAACTGAACGCACGGAACCGGGAAGCTCAACTGCCTAGTTGGCACTTTACTTAAGTGACCTGGGGTGGGGAGGGAAAAGGGTCCTTCTAGTGCTGTGGGGGAGAACATCGCCTGTACAGTCCATTTCTGTGTTAATACTCTGTCCCCTTCTCCCCCTCCCTCATTTTTTCTTCATTCCTCTATTCCCCTGTTCTCTTTATCTCCCTCCCTCCCTCCCTGCCTTACCCTGGTGTCTCCACAGGGCTACTCCTCGGTGAGCAATATGAATGCGGGCCTGGGCATGAACGGCATGAACACTTACATGAGTATGTCGGCTGCCATGGGCAGCAGCTCGGCCAACATGAGTGCCAGCTCCATGAATATGTCTTCTTATGTGGGAACTGGCATGAGTCCCTCCCTGGCAGGCATGTCCCCAGGGGCTGGGGCCATGGCAGGCATGGGGGGCACAGCCGCCCCAGGGGTTACTGGTATGGCTCCCCATCTGAGCCCCAGCATGAGTCCACTGGGGGGACAGGCCCCTGGGAGCATGAACAGTCTGGCTCCCTATGCCAACATGAACTCTATGAGTCCCATGTATGGGCAGGCCAGCCTCAACCGATCCAGAGACCCCAAGACTTACCGGCGGAGTTACACACATGCCAAGCCTCCCTATTCCTACATCTCCCTCATCACTATGGCCATTCAGCAGAGTCCCAACAAGATGCTGACACTTAGCGAGATCTACCAGTGGATCATGGACTTGTTCCCCTTCTACCGACAGAACCAGCAGCGCTGGCAGAATTCCATTCGCCACTCACTCTCCTTCAATGACTGTTTTCTGAAGGTGCCTCGCTCACCCGACAAGCCTGGCAAGGGCTCCTTTTGGACTTTGCACCCAGATTCTGGTAACATGTTTGAGAATGGCTGCTACCTGCGTCGGCAGAAGCGCTTCAAGTGCGAGAAACAGTTGGCACTGAAGGAGGGAGGGGGAGGCCCAGGGGGTGGAGGCAAGAAGCCAGGTGGAGGAAGTGGTGGAGCTGGAGGGCAGCAAGCACCATTAGGGGAGGGCAGTGGGGGTTTGCCCCCCACTAGTGGCTCTGACAGTTCTGCTGGCACAGAGTCCCCTCACTCCAGCGCCTCCCCCTGCCAAGAGCACAAACGAGGTGGTTTGGGGGAACTGAAGGGCACCCCCGCAGCCCTGAGTCCTCCTGAGCCTGCCCCATCCCCAGTCCAGCAGGCACACCTGCTGGGTCCACCCCACCACCCAGGCCTGCCCCCAGAGGCACACTTGAAGCCGGAGCACCACTACGCCTTTAATCACCCCTTCTCCATTAACAATCTCATGTCATCTGAGCAACAGCATCACCACAGCCATCATCACCATCACCACCACCACAAAATGGACCTTAAGGCCTATGAACAGGTGATGCACTACTCTGGCTACAGCTCCCCCATGCCTGGCAGCCTGGCCATGGGCCCCATTACGAACAAAGGGGGCTTAGAATCCACACCCCTGACTGGAGACACAACTTACTATCAAGGGGTATATTCTCGGCCCATTATGAACTCTTCCTAAGAGTTGGGGTTTGGGGGTGGGCAGAAGGACCTCTGCCTATGGAGGTGGGAAAAGAAGAGAAGGGATGACTATGGACTTTTTGGTTGTTTTCTGAGAGGAGAAGGGTGGAGTGGGAGAATCAAGGACATGTTGTCCATATCTGCAGAGAACACCAGTTCCTGTCCCCTAGCTTTTGGCTCCCTGGCTCCCCATTATTGTGTAGGGAGGAAAAGGAAAATGTTTTTAAAGTCTCCAGTTTTCCACTACTGTTTAGACGCCCCGTTTCTCCCAGCATCGTTTGAATTTTGATTTTTGTTGTTGTTGCAGGGAAGTCTTACCTGTTTTTTCTTTGTGAGAGAGTGATGATAAAAAAAAAAAAAAAAAGCAAAAAAAAAAACTGATTTTGGTGTAAAAACTTGTAGTTTTAACTAAGAACCAAAAGGTTGTGCCTGTTGTTTTGTTTAAAAAAAAAAATAGAGGGAAAAAAAAGCAAATAGAAAAAGTAAGGGTCTGTTGTTGTAATTGACCCACCCCTCATTCATGTTCCTGGGAGAGTGAAATACAGTACTTGGCTCTGATTAATTTATGGTTTCTGTATGCTTTATTTATGGCTTATAAATGTGTATTCTGGTGGTAAAGAGCCAGATTTTTCATAAATCTCTATTAAAGTGTTATTGCCAGTTTTCCCCACTGAATTTTTTCTTCCCCCTCTTCATTACATTAAATAAAATTTAAATGTTGGCATCTAGAAATAAGTTTTTAAAGTGTTGGGAAAGAAACAAGGAGCGCCTTTTTAATCCTGCACTCATAATCTGTGCCAGTGCTCAGGTGTACACAATACCCTAGCAGCCCAAAATACCAACAACAGAAAAGGACAACCACATCTATAGATTATTTGCCAGGAAATTGTTGGGGGGGGGGGTATTTGTGTGTGTATGTGTTTTTAACCGGCCAAAGGCTATTTAAACATGTCAAAGCCACTGAGCACTAAATGTGGGAACCTTTAAAATATTTTTAGATAGAAGAAGGCTCGTTTATTTTTTGTTCATCTCAGTACATAAAAGAGAAAGGCTGGCAAGTTTTAGACCATCTTATTTCCCAGTTCATTTATTACAAAGTTGGCTTAGCATATAGGGAGTTTTAAAGGTATGGTTGGAAAGTAGACTCCCCTATTCTTCTCCCCCCTCCTCCCTCCCCTCACTATCCAAAGGAGTCCTTTTATTGGGAGTGAAGCTAGTCAGATCTACCGAATGTCCACCAGGTTAAAAAAAAAAAATTCAAAGACCTTTGTAAAACCCTGACTCTCAGTCTTGCTGGCGCCAGGATGAAATTTCGGAGCTTTCTCCACATACATCTCTCCCTTCTTACCCCACCTCCCCAATTCTCCAACTATCACAACCTTGAAAGTATTGCTTAGTCTGGGAGGGGAGAGGTGACTGATGCAAATCCTGTTTTGCAATCCCTCAAACGATTAGCCTTGAGAAACCGAAGTACTTATTAGAGTCATTTCGGTTGGAGCACAATGAATTGATGACTTTGATTTTTAAATAAATTTCGAGAAATATTGATAAAAATCAACTTCCTAATAGTAGATTAAGTGGGAGAGTGGGGAAGAGGTATTTGCCTATAAACCACCTAAAAGATTACAATTGGGTAGTTTCTGGATTTTACTAAAAAATCACCAGGCATCCCTGAGTGTGGGGGTGGGTGGGCGGGGACGATGGGGAGAAGAGGGAGAAGAATTGATTCCAAAGACGATCAGAATTTGGCTTTCCTCTTCAAGACTGGATTACATCAGATACCTGGAATGGGCTTTCGAATCCCCTGAGAGAGTAGACTGGCTTGCGAAGATACGGGAAAATAGTAGGGCATTCTCTGTTCCTGATTCCAGAAGTCCAAACGGATCATAATGAACAAATCCTTACAAATCTGCTCTGTTACCTCTAGACACACAGCCCTAGGGGAAAGGAAAAAAAAAAAAAAAAAAAAGATTGACTATATTTTGAGCTGAAAAATGAGAGCAAACTATGCCCAGAATCCTTTTAGCTGCCACTAGCTCGTTTCTGCTAATTTTGGGCTGGTGAAGGGAGAATTAGTGCTAAGAGATATTATGGTTCTCTTTCAGAACCCAATCTTCTTGCATGTTTCTTGGAAACAGAGAAAAGGTAGGTGTTTCTGTTTCTCCACTGTACCCATACACTGGGGCTACCATTCTAGCATTACTTCAGTTAAGGCCAAATCTCAGAACTGACTTTTATCAAGTCTCAGAAGATTGTCCCTGTTACAGACAGGACAGTCAGCAAAAATCTGAGTAAGAAAAAACCTTTTTCTTTTATGTCCTGAGATGAGCAAAAAATTATGTGTGGTAATCACATACATCAATCTAATGATAAAAGAACCGAGGCAGCAGACTTAAAATCAAGACGTAGGTTCAAACACACTCTTGTCATTTGCTAGTTGTGTGATCCTGGGCACATCATTTAACTTGGGGGGGGGGTATTGCTTTCATCTGGAATATGGGGATCAAAATAGCTCTCACGTTCTTACTTTGTTGTGAGACTCAAATGAGATGACAAAGCACTATGTATCCTCCCTTATTAGGATTTGATCCTCTGAGCCAGTTTTAATTGAAAAGAAGCCAAAGACTTAGTAACTTTACTTTCTTAGATTATTCGAAGGTAGGCCTTAGGTCAGTTTCTGAAAAAGCTGGGCATCTCAGTTCGTAAGCCCAATTAAGTGACTACCTCTGTAGTCAGAAAAAGAGAAGACTCCAGCTCTGCGCCCAAACCCCTTCTTATGTTCCCACGCGTTTAGGGGGAGTCCTAGCTCTGCTGTCCCCCAAACCACCTTTAAATCCCTTCTTAACATGCTACATTGTCCTACGAACAAGGAAGGGAAAAAAATGTAAAAAGGAGGCTCTAGCCAGAAATCTGTCCTGTCTCTATATGGCAAGGACACACACGTTGTGAGCCAAAGCATAAAATGTGTTTCATTATCACATAAAAGGCTCCCGTGGCGAAGCAGCAGAGAGGCAGGGAATGGGGCTGATTTGGAAACAATGGGGCCTGAATGCGATGCTCTAACCTGCTATGTTCCATATCACAGGCCCATTGTTGGCTGGCCGTTTTAAACTACTTAGTGTTCTCCCCTCCACTGATCCCAGTAGATAAGATATAGTTGGACCCTAATACATAAAAAGGATGTCATTGGGGATGGCTGCCATAGAAGCTGAGCTTTTTCTGTCCCTGTTGTCTCCTTATTCACATCCCCCCAAGTCCCTACACACCCACATATCCACAAACCATCTCCCCTTCCGTTTCTTCTCCTAGCTAGAACGCACTCTAAAAATCTCACAGATCCAAAGACTACAGGAAAATAATTTCAGCGCCCTTCCCCCCCCAAAAAAAAATTTTACTCCATGTATTGTTTGGGGGTGGATTTTCCCCCCTCCAAGTGCTTTCTGCCGCTGCCGGTTTAAGCAACCGTGATCTGTGAATAAACAAAGTCAGTAAACAACGAAAAAAAAAATCTAGATCCGAATTCCAGGAGGGTAAACTTTGCAGCCACGTCACACGTCAGCAAATTTGCACAGATATTATATTGCCTCCCCCCCTTTTTTATTTTTTTTTCGGAGCCCATTGTACTTAACTGAATTTTATAACGCTGATCGATATCTTGGTAAAATATTCATTTTTAAACTAGCGGGCAGTGAAATCTTTGCTTTGTGTGCTAAAGTCAACAGTCGCACAGTTCGGGCTCCAATAAATGCGGCGATGCTGCGGCTTGGAGCAGTCAGGGCGTCTCCCAACGCAAGACAGTCCTCGCCGGGCCGTGGGCTGAGGAGGGCCCCGCACCAGGTAGGGATCGCGCCCACCTGCAGGGCCAGCTGAGAACTCCGACGGGTGGCGCCTTTATTCGGAGCCGCGTGGCCCCCACACCCTCGCCCTTTCCGCCTGTGCGGAGGGCCTGGGCTCTAGGGAGAGTTGAGGGCCTTGAGGAGCTGGGATTTGTGAAGAGGTTAGGTGTAGGGAGCCCTAGACTGAAAAGTCCCTTGAATTTCGGTGAGGAGAAGGAAGGAAGAGCGCGCGTGATGTGGGGGGGGGGGGGGGGGGGGGGGGGGGGGGGGGGGGGGGGGGGGGGGGGAGCGCGAGAGGAGAGGGAAGAGTTCGAATTTCTTACTAAAGGGGGGAAAAAAGGCGGTTGCTTGGGTCCAAAGCTATCTAAAAGCAACCCCGAGCTAGGAAGGAGCACTATTAGGAGCCGTGAAGGCCAGAACTAGCGAAAACCGGTCATTCAGCTGGCTTGGGAAAACTCTAAAAGGGCAAGAAGTCTCTGCAGAACAGGCCCGAGGCTGAGGTCCCGGAGACTTCCCTAGAATGGCACTGCCAGTTCGATTGGGAGGGGCAAGGAGAAGGGACCTGATTTAGTTTCCGAAATCGTCTGGGCAAGTTATACACTGAGCAGGTTAAATCGTTTGGGGGAAACAGGCTTGAATTTAAGGACTAGCTGAGAGACAAAAGGTGCCCCATCCTTCTGCACAAACCGAAGTCCCTTGCCCCTCCCATCTGTTGCCCAAAATCTAAATCTTCGCTGTTGTCTTTGCCCCAGTAGTCCTGGGTCAGTTCCGATCTGCCTCTCAGGGGTCAGGATTGCCTAATTTGGGGGAGGCGGGGAATAGATCCACTGAAACCCGAACCGAGAGGGTTCTGAACCCTTTGTTAGAAATTGGGGGAAAAAACCCGACTGCCGCCCTAACTAGACCTTTACTGCTGGGTTGATCGCTTCACTTATGTCTGGGCCTCGGTTTCCTCACCTGTAATATGAATAGATCAGACTAGATCATCTAAATCCTCTAACGTTCTAGATTCTTTTTCACCTAGACAAGTTATCAGATTGTATTTATAAGAGATTGTAGGATTCAGTGCACTCCCACCACTCCCTATTTTTCCTCTTTTTATTTTCATTTAGCAAATAAGCTCAGTGTGCAAAATTCCTTTTCCTCCTTTCTGCAGGTTAGTCAGAGCCCTGGGGCTTAAATATAGTTCCGTCATTTTTCTGCAGCCCCCACAAGGTTTGAGGGCACACTTTTTTTTCTGCATTCTCTTCCAACTAAAATAACATAAAAGGTGACTCCCTTCTCTCTTCCTTCCCACATCTTCAACACTCAGGAGGAGCAACTTAATACTAAAGGATTCTGGGTCTGAATAGGAGCAGGTGCCTGTTTTGTGGTCACAAATGACACCCACAAAGGCACATTGCAGAAGAGTTTTGCATAGTCTTGTATATCTCCCAAATGATAAAGAAAAACCCGGCAGGGTGATAGGTAGAACCAGCTACTAGGATAATCCGACTCTGCAATTGTTTCTCATATTAGATTAAATAAAGGGAGATATCTTCCCTCCCCCCCATCCTATCATTATCAGCAGCTCCCTTCACCCCCACCTCCATTCTCTTCTCTCTGACACCACCACTCCCAAAGCCTCAATCCTTAAAGAGAATTCCTGACTTTGGGGCAGCTGGGACTACTTTTGGAGTGTGGAAAGGCTGGCTTTTCCTGCTAATCACTGGTTTGGAAAGCGAATTATCAGTAACAAGAAAGAGAGGTTCTGTTTGTTATATCCCTCTGAAATATGAGGGTACTGTATTTTGTGATTGAAATAGTCTTCTGGTTGGTTTGGTTACCTCCTCCCAGTAACTGGAAGGTGGGAAAGCAAGATGTTAAAATGTTAGCTTTCTTCCTGGAAGGACATAGTAGAGGCCATATGGTCCAATTCCCTTAAGTTTACAGATAACAAAACTAAGGCCCAGAGGGTTATGCGACTTAACACTGGTAGTAAGTGAGCAAAGACAGAGAGATATGAAACCAACACTTCTGACTCCAGACACAACACTTACAGTTCCACCAAAGCACTCCTGCCTTCCACTCCCTTGTTACCTCTCTGAGGGAGGGGTAGATGTGCAGGTATGAAAAAGTTATAGCCTCGTGTGTATACTAACCTCCACAGGCATCCAGCTGTGCTCATGGGCCCTTGGTCAATGGATCCTGTGTATTTTTTCCTGAGCTCTCAGAAATGGCCATGAACGTGCTCTGCAGAAGCTAGGGAGGGAGAGAGGGCAAACTGCAGGGTGGCTGGTGGCTGGCCTGGCCACTCAGCTCCCCATCTCTGCTGCCTCGACAGGTTATATGTATTTCCCGAACAAGATGGAATCTGTGCAGGACACACAGAAAGGCTAATCGTTTTTAAATAATTAATACCTTCCTATTCCCCTAGTAATGCGAGGCCGGGATTTGTCAATTACTTGTCATTAAATGAGTGTCTTTCCTTCTAGGCTTTTGATAGGGGTTGGGGTGGGGGTGGGGGAAATAACCTCTGGCAAGTCCACTCCAAGTCTAAATTCAAAGCGGATGGCCTTTTGATATCTAGGTTCAGAGTGGCTGGGGGGGGGGCTTTAATTCAGTAGGACTTTTGAAAGAAAGCTCGGCGTGTTAGAGAGATGTAATCTGCCAAATGACCAATTTAAACTCCTGATCTTTATCGTTTGGGTGCTCTTTTAGTTTATAAAGAATAGGAGGCGTGAGGACGGAGTCGGGGTGGGGAAGTGGGTGAAGAAAGTCAACCTTTCCTCGCTCACAGCTTTGCAAGATCAAGGAGTGGAAAATGAGTTGAAACCGTTTCCATTGTGGACCACCTCGTCCAAAAGCTTCTATCTACCCTGTGGAGACTTTGGAGTCGCCTGGTGAACTGGCCTTGGGGATTGAGGTTGGATGGCTATAAATTGTGGGCTCTTTTATAGATTATATTAAAAAAACAACAACAACAAAAACAAACAACAACAAAAACCCAAGTATCCGGATGATTGAGGTGTGGTGAACTGGAGTTCAAACGGATGGACCAGGGCTTGGAGGGTCGGTGGGATCAGTGATTAGATTCTTCACTGGGCTAGAAGAAAAAAAAAATTTCCCAGTGTATCAGCGACACTGCTCCCTCGTCCCCCCTCCCCATTTTCTCTCTTGTCCTCTCCCAAATAGAAAACAGGATTGCAAACCTGCAATGATTAGTCTGGTTTAACAAACTCAAGATGAGACAGCCCGGGTCTCTTTTTACACCCCCTCACACACGCACACAACTCCCCCACTCAACTCTACCCCCAACTCCATCCGTCTCCCTCTGCCCCAGCCCCCCACCCGCCCGGCCTGAATTAGACAGTGAGTTCACAGGCTGCCGGTGCCGCCTCCGCAACTGCAGAAGAAAAAGGTTTCAAATGTCACCTCGGAGCCCCACATGCCTTTGGTGTGGGTTGGAGTACATCACCCACGGTCGCGTCCCCAGCACCATGGCAACCCAGGCCAGCACTGGACTAGCAGCTACCAGGTTTTTGTTTTGGGGTTTTTGTTTTTGTTTTTGTTTTTTGTTGTTTTGGTTTGGTTTTGGGTGGGGTTTTTGTTTTGTTTTATTTTTTTTGTTTTGTTTTGTTTTGCTTTGTTTTTTACTTTGTATCTCAATTTAATTACATTTCTTGCCAAATCCCGCTTCCTCTCTTCTCAAATTTGCATGATCTAGTAAACACAATCTGGACCTCCCCTATCCTTTCTGCCTTCTTTTGGCTGAAACAATGCCGGATATATTTAACCCTGTTTGACTGCAGAGCCACCTCCCTCCATGAGTTCAGTAGGAGCTTCAAAACAAGATTTTTGCTTTGCCACCTCCTCTGCCACCCACTCAGAATCTTAACAAGCTCATTTTATTCTTCGAGAAGGGAAATTTTTTTTTTAAATTCAGAGAAGTGGGGAAAAGATGGTAGATAAACAAAAGGAAGTAACAGTAAAAGAGAAAAAAAATTGAAGAGGAGGATTTCAGTAAAGGGGATATTGTGAATGTTGTGGTGAGGGTATACAAATATCTGAACTAAGCTTTTAGAGCAGCCTTAAGTATTAACTTGGTTTGCTAGAAACCCTTTTGGTTCCTATACATTTTGTGATTAGTAATCTTTGAAAAATGCCTCAAATAACTTACCATTATCATCTAGAAAGACATCAAAGAAATAAGATGTGATCCCTCTACCTGTGGTGGAGTAGAAAAGTGGTCAGAGAACCCTCCCCCCTTTTTAGGTCTGATCGTCACCACCTAGTACAGAAGGAAGAAGCAAATCATATTTCTCTAGGTTTTGATTACTAATATATAAGATAAGGGGGGGTGTGCTGGTGGACTAAATGATCTTTATGTGAGCTAAAGCTCCTATTATTATAAGATGACACCTCATCTCCTGTCCTCAGTAGACCTAACCTTGCCTCTTCTGCCTTGAACAAAATTGGCATCATCATTATACTCTGTTTATCTAGTACTTTGTGTTAAGCAATTGCCTCCCCCTTCCCTTCATCATCTTCCTGCCTACTGTTTTATCCTTCCCCCCTTTCTTCCTTAAAACAATCATATGGAGGGAGAGAATGCATGTGTTGATGACCTAGCACACAAATGCACACCAAACACACCCCCCACATACAAAACCAACAACAACTTGGGAAGGGAGGGGAGACTAATTATTACTGCTGCTAACAAGGCCTGGAACACCCAAGTAGATCCGAGCTGTCTCCAGGGAGACTGATGGAGTCCTATTTTACAAGCTGTAATTCTGTCTTAGTCCCTATTGCAAGAATCCAGGCCGTTCACACTCTCCTGATTTAGTCCTCCTCTCCCCCCACCCCATCCCTTTTCAACCTTCCTAATATTCCTAATCCTAAATTTCATTCAGTTGGAGAAGCTGCTACCCAGAACCAGAAGGCACTTCTAAAATACAGGTGGAGGGGAAAAGAACATGTCTTAGAAATCCCAAATTTAAAATCACCTTTTCTCTTTTTTCTTTTGGGAACTCTGTAATTAACCTTCAGATAAATAATTATTCTGTCAATTTTCTGAAATAATTTATGTGAGCCTGTGGCTCTGTTATTGATTTAACAGTAGGGATGACTTCTCTTCATTCATGCTTCCTGGAAAGGAGGTGGTCAGTTTTGTCGCATTTCACTTATCCTTTCTCCTCTTCTCCTTTTGACATAAATTCTCTTTGAACCTCAGAGTACAGAAAGATTTAATAAATAAAAAAGAGAAGAAATTATTCTGATCTATATACTTGTATTTTAAATGCCATAAACAAAATACACACACACACTAACACACACACACACACACACACACACCACACCACACAACTCAGCTGAACTCCAGAATTGAGAACCACTTGGATTTTGACTCTTTCTGCCTTTTAGGCCACAATAAAGTAAGAAAATTTCCCACAAAATGCCAGTGGCCAACTCTTCCCTCTTCTTCTAATCAATTATTGAATTTTATGGTAGGAATGAAATTTTATGCTCATATAAACTTTTTGGAGAAAGGAATACAGAACAAACTATAAATATATGTGAAAGGGAAATTTTATTTGGTTATTTTAATGAGATCTTTTTATGTTATACTTTCTCCTACACATGAATACTTTTAAATTCATTTACTTTGATAGTTCTACTTGATTAAAATAATTAATGAACAGAGCACTTTTGTGGGGAAAATAGGCAGAGAGGCTATTCTTTCCCAATACCGTTTCATAGAAAGTAGCCACAAAAATAAGCAAAATGAAAGTCTCATCATATTAATCTGGCATATTAATTAGTGAGATCAGATTTGGTAGATCGCTTCTTCACTCAATACATTTTTACTCTGTCCTTCCTTTTATGCAACTTAATAATGGTTTTAATCTGATAGAATATTTGACTTACTGCAGGGGAAGGGGAGAAGGGGAGAAGAAAGGGGGGTTGGAGAGAGAAAGAGAGACAGAGACAGAGAGAGACAGAGACAGAGAGACAGAGAGAGACAGACAGAGAGAGACAGAGAGAGAGAGAGATCAACTATGTTGAAAACACATGAGTTGCAAATATAATTTAGTTCTGATGTCTTCAATATAGGTGAATGTGAGAATACACAAGGTGGGGGAATTAAAAATAAATGAAAAACTACTGAGAATTTGGGAATTGAGAAATATTTAATTACATTTCAGTGGGGAGGGGCATAAAGTTAGAAGAAATATGGATATGGAGCAGTTGTTGGAAGGTTGAATGTAAGGTAGGATACTAACTCTGAAACAAAAATACTTCACTCCTATTCATTTTATACTTTTATACTTTAAAACCTCATCTTTAGAAACAAATAACGAAAATAACCTCAAGAATACCTTTTTTATGCATTTAGCTAAACTCTTTCCCCAATGATGATGTCATACATTTTTATGGATTATCTTTTTCTTTCAAAGGACTCATATTTTATCATTGTTTACATCCACTTAATATTCATATTCCATTCATTTTAGGATAAAGGTATGTTAGAGTTGAAAGGGATTTTATTTGACCTGTCTGAAGGAAGTTGGACCAAATCATCTATAAAGACCCCTCCAATTTATGATCTTCTGATCTCTAAATGATTTGTCTAAAGTCATATAAGTGTTAAATAGAAGAGCTACAGCTTCCTATTCTAAATCCAGAGCACTTTTTTGCTGTAATCTGTTGTTTCCCTCCATTTCTTCCCCTACACATACCCAGGAAAGGAGACAATCAAATATTTGGGTTCAGCAATTTATCCCCAAAAAGTGAGTTAGGTTCTCAGAAAACAGGTCATTATTTTCAGGCCCATTTCTTTCGTTCAAGTTTAGATATAGTTCAAATAAGCAGTTACTGAGCACCCAATATTTGTCAAAATTGTTTAAAACATTAGACAAAATGAAAGACAAAAAAAGACAAAGATGGAGGAATTTCTGCCTTTTAAGGAGCTTCCATCATCATGGGGGAGGTGGGGATGACAATTTCCGTGTGTGTGTACATACATTATATAGATATATTAATTCTGGAAGGAGATGAGTAACAACTGGGAGAAGAAAGATTCTTCGAAGGAGGAAACATTTGAAATTTATCTGAAGGAAACTAGGCTAGATATGCCATGAAATGGAATTGAATACAGTGAGTATCCTAGATATGGTGGACAGCCCATACAATGACATAGATTTGGTAGATGGAATGATAGATATAGGAAATAGTAAGTAATCTATATTTGGTCAGAATGTTAGGATGTGTGAAGGGTAGTACTGAGATAAATTTGAAAAGATTGGTTGAGGCCAGTTTGTAAAGGGCTTTAAAATGAAAGGGTTTCATTGTATTTAAAAACAGCATCATCAACTACAACAATACTTAAAGCCTCTTTTCCTCACGTTTGTTTTTTTCTCAGTGCCTTCCCTTTCCATTTTGCCTATCCTGGTTCCAAACTTAGAGGACCAAAAGAGCTAGAATTTATCTAATAATTTATTTCAGCCTCTTTCTCCAGCTCTCCCCATGAAAAGGAAGCGGTGGCTAATAGAGATGGAATGACTTGCTTCATATTTTACACAAGCAGTAAATAGAAAACATAGGGTTGGAAATAGCAAATCCAGTGATTTACACTTATTTATTTCTATCCAAGTCAAGAGTTCTTCCAGAAACTAAAATCATCTAAAGAGTTGATTTGTTTTGTTTAAAAAGGAAAAAAAAAAACAGGTTCCAAAGACAGAAAGCCTAATTTCTTCCAACTAAAAGAACTAGATCTGACAAGCTGATCTAAGCCATGTATTAGAGAAAGTCAGAAAGCATTGCTAAGAGATCTGAAGGGAGACAAGGTGTCATTGTGAGAACAAGTGAATGAATCCCATTCTATAGGATACAAGACAGCATGACTCCTGGCTTCTAAGAAGACTGAGGTAATGTAATAGGCTAGATTATTTCTCTTCATATTTTTGTCCCTTTCTAGACTGGCCCACTGCTAATTCTTATGATTGACTCATTTCTGTCTTAAGAATCTCATCCTTATTCCTTTGTGAAATTAGCCTTATTTCTGGGGCTACTTAGGAAAAACTCCCAGGTATTCTGGACAGAGTTCTGTCCCTGCTTCTGGGGAGATCTTTGACAATAGGGTGATTGGGGAAGAGATAAAATACAAATCCATATTAATAAAATGGCCTCAGAGTGATTTTTGCAACAAAGTGCAGGACCAAGGAAAAGTTGAAGGAGAGAGGAAAAGATAGTCTCTACCTTTCCTTTGGAGCAGGAACAATCACATTTTAACTATACATGAATGAATTATGTATTCAATACATGCTTTTATTTATTAGGACTAAAGGAAGGTTTTAGGTCAATTTGTTCCTTATATCTAATGGAATTTGTTTTAATAAGTGACATGAAAGAACCTTGCCTCTGAACTCCCCCTGACCTGCACCTGAAGGGCTGGACAAACCGAAGTCATACCTTTTGTTGGAGTTGCTAGAATGAAATCTCTAGCTAACTTGCACTCCCTCCCCCAATACGACTTTCTGTTAATTCCAAGGTATACACTGTTTTTCTCATAGCATATATGCATGTACTTGTCTGTTCATACATCTGTCTGTATGAATATATATATTTATATATTCATTGTATGAACACTAACAACTTGATACAAATCAACAACTAGACTAAAAGAATGGTGTGTGTACTGGAATGGGGGGGGGATAACAATACAAAATAACAAATCAATTTAGCATCTTGAAGATTCTAAACCCCATAAAAATGAATTAAGGACAAGTAAAGGCTCTCACTTGCACATCATTCCAGCTGGATTCCCTCAGGCACAGGTTATTCTCAAGGTATTACCTTTTTATTTTCCTCCCCAAACCCTTAAAGAATAGAACTCCTTAGTCCCTTATCACTACTGTTTCAGTCATCACTATCATTTAAAGTATACAAATTTCTGCAAAAACTAGTCAGTCCCACTATTTTCCCTCACAAGACCAGTATTTATTTCAGGGACTAAATTCTTAGTATTAAAGATTTGGATAGAATCTTTTTTACCTTGGTTTGAGAAATCAAAGTTTGGTAGCTTGAAAAATTATTGATAATTTGATAGTCTAACCCTGGGCTAGAGATGAATTTTTAGAAATAATCTCTTTGGGGTGAGGAGAGAGACTAAGAGTTTTCAAGTATATCAATAATTCTCTTTGTGTTTTTTTTAAACGGGAGTTTATACAAGTATTTTTCAGTATATAACTTTCTTCCAAGCTCAGCTTTAATGAACATTCCACTCTTTCTTGCTGTACAGCCCAGGCTCCTTCTATTTCTTCTATTTCCTTAGACATAAGTACAGGGGAAAGGCAATTAAGTCTCCCTTCAACAGCTCCTGTACAAGGCGCTTCCCTATCTCTAAGCATCAAGCCATTTGGAGGAGTTTATCTCAGGTGCCTAACCTGCAGTTATCAGAATGCCAGACTAATTTAGGGAGCTCAGCTCTGTAACCCAAGGCGATCCCTTCATTGATTGTTTAAAGTGCTGTTTAGATTCTGCTCTTCCTTGGTAAACAACTAAAAGTAACTGCCCTTATTTGTGGTCCCTTGCACACAAACCCTATTAAGTCATTCTCTCCCTCTCCCTCTTTCTCTCCTCTCCCTCTTTCTCTCCCTCTCCCTCTCCCTCTCCCTCTCCCTCTCCCTCATCCTCTTCCTCTCCCTCTTCCTCTCCCTCTCCCTCTCCCTCTCCCTCATCCTCTTCCTCTCCCTCTTCCTCTCCCTCTCCCTCTGCCTCTCCCTTTCCCTCTTCCTCTCTCTCTTCCCACTCTCTTGCTTTCTCTCTTCCTCTCTCTCCTCATCCCCGATTTCTTTATCCTTCCCTCTCCTTTTCTTCCTTCCACTCTATTCCTCCCCTACCCTCCCCCATGTTCACTTTGATAGACTAAGGGAAACTGAGATCTCTCCATGACATCTTCTTGGAATGAGACTGCAGTATTATTAAGAAATTTGAACATCTGAGTCAGAGATTGGGCCAGTGATTGTCAAATCCCCAATTCCTCTGTGTGGCCAAGAGATGCTACACCTTCTCTAAATCTGCTTTTTTTTTTCCTTAAAGAGATTGCCATAGCAATCAGTATTATATTACAAAGATCTCTCCTAGAAGATTTACTTTTCCTTTATGATTTCCACAGTTGCAGTGCATTCTTATAGAAAGGCTAATATTATAACTAGTTATATGGCATGGGGCATTCTGCTTTCTTCTCTCCTTTCTTCAACCTACCTTTTCTTTTTTTTACTTTCTGCATCCCAGCCACAAGTGCTCTCACCAACTCTAGCAGGTGACCCCAAAATGAAATGATATTTCTTATTTAAAATTTTATTCTGCTTTCCCCCTATTCAGAAATACAAATAATTTTATTTTTAAACCAGAGTTAAAAGAGAGAGAATGTATACAACCTGTGACTCAATCTAAAGTGACCTAATATTAGGGGAACAAAATCTTGATTAATAAATTATAATGGATATACCAGAATTGGAAGATTTTATAGACTAAGGGGCATATTATATTGAATAGATATTTTATTGAAACATTCTTTTAATGAAGTTTGTAATATTGAACTAAGGAATATATTAATACACATCTGCATGCACACATTTCACTAAATACGTAATATATGCATAATATATACATGTATGTCTTTCAGATATTATGATTTATTACTTGTTTTATATTTATAAAAAATGAAATGTGAAATTATGGTTAACCTGTCTTTTTTGTATAAAAAATTTTAAACTAATAATTGTTTATGCTAATTGGAGAAGAGAATATGAATCCCTAATATTTTATACTCAACAAATATATGCAGTAGCTAATTTAAAATGGTAGGCAGAGAAAGGCTAGATTTTACAGAGTGGTATTATTTCTGTTTTTAGAAATCACTTTTAAAAGCAGCCTTTTCTTTTAATGTCTTATTTCAAGTGAAATTTCTTTATTATTTGTCCTTAGGATTCCATTAGCTAGATAATATTTTGAAACATCATCTGAATTTCTAAATCAATTCCTTATTACCTTTGTCTCTTACCCGTCCATCCTCTCAAGCTAATTCCAGGAGCTTCCTTTACAATTTGATGTCACCTATCTCTCGCTCTTGAAAATAAGAAAATGCATCAAAATCGAACGAATTAAATCTCCGTAGTACTTAAGCGCGAAGGGACTAGAGGTTGAAACTTTTTCTTCATTTTGGTGCTGCAGAATCTTCTCTTTTGGGGAAGTAAGGAGGAGAAAGCCGGGAAGCTATAGACTAGAAGGATTTGTTAAACCTCAGGGAAAGAACTGAAGGGTGTAAAATGCAATTTGATTATGTAATTTCCCCAACACCAGTTCCCAAACAAACCAATAAAAACTCACCTGTCGTTTTCCCTTCCTTTTCTAATGTTCTTTTGCAAAGATTTTATGTACAAAATCACATCTGTCGGAAATATTATATTTATCTTTTACAAAACAATCTACAGATTTGGTGAGAATCATTCATAAGAACAAAGTAAAGATTATATTTTTTATGAAGGATACTGAGAAAAATGTAGAAAAATAATGGTCACGAGTATTACATATGGGCTGTTGATTACTATGGACTGTTAATATCAACTAAGATTTATGTTCGTCATTCTCATTATTAACATTGTTGCTTCAAATATCAAAATGAATGTAATGCAATCCAAAAGTTATGCAAACTTCCACTGTTATTATTTTGTTCATTAAGAGTGCTGCTTTCAACTAAATCATACTCGAATTCATATATATATATATATATATATATATATATAAAGATTCCAGCGGTGGAGAATTAAGGGAATAAGGAATATTGACGTGAAAGTGCCAATTTAAAACGTCTTCCGATTTTGGATTATTTCTCGATATTTCTTAAATTTTGTTGTGTATTTTATTTCTAATCATAATATTAATTACCTTAGAAAATCTCTCTCATAGAGGAAGGTAAAATCTTCCAGTAGGATTTGTATTGTTTTGAAGTTGTTAATATGAAGAAGAAAATATTCCTGGGTTCTTGCGAGATTCTACACGGTTTGCACCTGAATTGTTTCTACGTAGAGACGGCATTCATTTAACTCTCCGCCTCTGCCCACATATGGATTAAGTGTGGTTTTACCCTTTTTATATATATCCAAATCTCATCATTATTGACTAATGAGCAGAGTTAATGCCAGTGTGGAGGAGGGTGGGGAAAGTTGGGGACCAGTTTGAATGTGCTAAATTTTCAGGTCTTCAGTTAACTATTCGATTCGTGTGTGCCCGTTGTTCCTTAAGCTCAAATCCCCGAGCTCGGGCTCGGGTGCGGGTTCACATTCATACTCACAGGCACGGCCCACGGTAATTCGGGGGCAGGGTGGTGATGGGGGTTAGGTGTGTGTTATGTATGAGAGAGGTAGGGGCAGAGAGGTCTGGTGAAGGGAGAAAACGACCTAACGGTATTTACATGTGTATTCAGCCATGAAATTGAATGTTACCAAAGTTGAAAAAAAAAATCAAATTAAAACCGGTAAATTGTCTTTTGATTTGCAGTAGCGTTGGGCCCACAAGTGTTTGCTTAGAAGTAGATTTTTTTTAATTAAAAAAAAATCCAGGGGAGGGGGGGTTGTGTAGATCCAAGGAATAGATACTCGCTCTTTAATTCCAGATTAAAACGTTTGGGGACGGCTCTTCAGCAATTCTCAGGATCAGATGAAGTATGAAAGCAATCATTCCTTTTCATGCATTTCTCCCTTAATTCACCGAAATCAAGAGACCTTTTAAAACTTCTTAAGTTTTTGCGTTAGGGTTTCTCCGGACGGCATGGACTGGGCTAAAAATGACTAAACTTTTTTTTAAAAATTTATTTATTATTATTTTTAAAATCTAATCCTCTCTCCAATCCGCAGAGTTTTTAATCCTTATCCAGTTATTATAGGAAAAGCTACGAACAGAAAGTTCAACTCAGTCAGCTGTAGCTTGGGGATCTTCCTCTCCCAGAACCCCAGTTCAGAGCCTGGCTCCGCAAAGGACATTGCTACTTGGAACATGGGGAAAGACCGGTCCCAGAGCATTGGTTATTCTTTCACGCAGTCAGCCAAGCTCCCGAGAGCCTTAGATCTCTAGGTGCAACAGCCTGGAGGTGGGGGTGGGAAGCAGAGTGTAGTTAGTTACGCCTGCTTTTCAAAACTGGTTCCTCTTCTAATCTTCTCTCACTCCCTTTGGTCCTAAACTCCCAGAGTGCGTTTGTGCTCAAAATACAATGATGTATGTCAGGTGATTCACAGGTCTGCAAAGAAGCTGACCCAAATGTGGTCCTACACTACTAACATTCTTCCCTCCCCATGTTACCATAATTTCTATAATTCGGGAAGTGGTAGTCGAGGGGGAGAAGGATGCAGTGAAAAAAAACCACGGTATGATTTATATTTTGTGGTTGGGGAACTCAGACTATCAAACCCACCACTAAGCTTTCAGTGTTAATGGCAATATGTCTGCATTTTGAAGAATCTTCTCCATTCATTCTAAATTATTATCCTTCCTTCAGCCCACTACATCGCCCAAATCGAAATCCAACCAAAGCCATCTGCTTTTTTCGGATACCAACATTTGTTCGTACTGGAATGGACAACAGGTTTAACCAACCTACCCTTAGGTCCAGACCAATGGGGAAAGGGGAAGGAGGGAGGAGAGCCAGTAGAACAACAAGAAAAAGAAAAATAACAACAACAACAACAATTGTACTCCTTGAGGGAAACAATTTGGTCATGAATGGAATAGGGCAGAATTCTCAGTATAATGTAAGGATCTTAAACTCCTTTATTTTGGGGGATTTTGTCTTTTCATCCCCATATTCTTTCCCGATGCTTTGCACGTAGTGGGTACTTAATAGTAAACATCTGTTGAATGGATCCCAATTGAAACGATAAGAAGCAACCTTAAGGGGGCAATAAAACTCAGGCCAGAAATGTCTGCATCCAAAAACCTCTAGTTACTTTAGAATATGGAAGGCATTATTCCTGTTCCAAGGAAAGGAACGCCTGTGAAATACATTGTTTGACAAAATTGGTAGGGAGAATTTGTCTGACTTGGTTAGATTTTATTTTTTTTTCCTTTGAGTGGATTTTTTGTTCAATTTTTCTATTGCTATTGCTCTTCACTGCTCCCTCCATCCCTTCCTCTCCTCCCTCCCCTCCCCATTTATGGAGAAAGTGAGAAGATGCTGAGGACAAATTTACTCAGCATTAATCTGTGTTCCTGTCCTGTTATTTTTCTCAAAGAAGCAATTCAATCACCTTAGCCCAGGATTTTGAAATCCAGCAGAAAGAAAATCACTTTTTGACTCCCTTTCCCCATTTTTCTTTTCCAGGCACCTACTGGTAAGGAGCAACCTATTCAGTAGTCGGATAATTGTGGCAGCAAAACAAGGTGTGCTGTGATTTTCATATTCCACCTTGGGCTACATGGGGTGTAAGTTTTTATTTCAGGACAAGGTTTCGTAGGATGAGAGAAAAGACTGGGGCATTGGGTGTGTGTGTGTGTGTGTGTGTGTGTGTGTGTGTGTGTGTGTGTGAGAGAGAGAGAGAGAGAGAGTTCTGCTGCTGTTTTAGCTTTTAAACTGTTGATTATTAAATGCAAAGAAAGATAGCAGCAAATTAAAATGAAATATAAAATATACTTCTTCACTTACCATGTTGTCTGTGATTTCTTGAACAGGCTCCCTGGGGACCCACAATTTTCCCAAGCCTGTTAACGGGTGACAATGAATGAGTGCCTGGTTTAATTTAATTTTCCTGTCAGACTAAATAGAGCTACTTTGTAAACCTTAGATCTACTCCAGCAGATAGGATCTCCTTGTTTTGCCATTTGCACCATAAAGACCCCCCAAAAGGGACACTGTATTGTGACCTCTGGTCTTGCATAATTCAAGAACTTAATGACATTTTCCATTTAAAAAAGGGAACTAATTGCTACTGATGCATAGCTTGTGACCTTATTCCAATCCAGTATGAGAATGTAACCATCTGCAGAGGAATAAAGGCTTCAGGGAAAGTAGGTAAAAATAGCTAAGTGGAAAGGAAATGGGTGATACCACAGTGAACATTGCACCATATATCTGGTATTCAAATAGAGCAAACATTATGAAAAGTTTCTTGGGGTTTCTCTTTCCGCCAACCTACAATCCATATTCCAGATAGCAATCCCCCCCTTTTTTTAAATCACGTAGTCCACTTTGTAAAAACAAGAAAACAATTTGAAATTGTGGCATCTGATAACCTCTTTTTTTCCCAAAGTTATGAAAAAATATTTATGATATGGCAAGCAGAATAATTCATGAGGAGGTTAATTTTTTCTTTTTTGTAAAATTGATCACTTTCTTCTGGGGAGGGGGACAGGAAATCACATAGCAGAGAAACACCATTTCAGTGTTTGCTATTTGAATCAGTCCGATTTTCCAGGAAGGTGATGTTGACATTTGTTCCCTACCAGCATTCTCACTCTTCAAATTAGTTGAAAATTGAAGCTTATCAGGTGTTTTTATTTTTCCCAAATAAAAATGGTCAGCAGCAAAGACATTGTTACTTCATCACTTAGAGCTCAGCATTATCTCTAAGAAGAAAATAGAAAAAGAAATTAGGGAGAATAAAAACAATCACCACTTTCCATGATAAACACAAAGAGCGAAGTCCTCGGATGTTCTCATCATATTTCCTAAACTTTCTGAATGAATCCACAACCAATTTGCACCCTTTAAAGAGCGTGAATGAAGTTAGGAAGTTAGGGAACACAACAATTTCCTGTCCTGTAGGTTCAAGATATTTCCTCTGCATCTCCTAAATGATACTTGGTGGCAGGGAGCCTCATCTCAGCAGAGAATTTGTTCATTTAAATGACATCCATAACAGACATACTTGTGCTTAATGAATTCATTAAACATCTCTGTGTATTAGGCTGGAAAAGTAGTCAGTCCTGCCTTGGGAAACGTCTAGAAAACAAAATACAGGATATTGGAATACAATTCTTTCTAAAGACATTCTCATTATATGAACAATTTTGGCAAAATTATAAAAACATTTCTGAATTACTGAATAATGTGCAAGTGAAAATGGAGATCCCATTTGGTGTAATTTGATCATATTTAAGAGAAGATTTTTAAAATAATCATAAAATGTTCAGATGTAAGGAAACACAACTTCAATGCTCTAAATTTTTTGGAAAAGAATCTCCTTTTCCCATTTTGACTTGTGAAAATTAACATGACAGAAGAAAGAGTAATGAAACATCATGCATCTTCTTTTAAACATTCCTTTAGCACATATATGCAAAAGAATACAAAACTGAAATGATATATTCTTACTCAGAAATAATATTTTTAGGACAAAAGAGAAAAAGGTCAAAACTATTTTTGGCAGATAAAGATATTGACATATACATATTTATAGAGAAGCATATGTAGAGAAGTGAAATCAATCCTATTAGAGATTTTTATATGAACAATGTCTTCTAAATAAATTCTCATATTTAGTTTTATTTGTCTCTGCTCATACTTACATGTGAATAGTTTTGATGGAAAGCAAAAAGATTCTGAAAAAATAATACCAACTCCTGCCATTGAATGTCTCTGTTATTTATCAATTTTATTTTCTTTCCTATTTAAATATAACATTTCTTGCTGCTTTCCTCTGTTATTTTGGTCAATTAAATTTCTCCCCTTTTCTCTCTCTCTCTGTCTCTCTCCCTTTTTCTTTGCATAACAAATCTAGGTCAATAAATAAGACTATCATTGAGTTTGTTCCAAATTGTTAGTTATTTTTCACAATTTTGGCTGGAAAATAAATATTTAAGATAGTATCAGTGACTTAAAAGATGGAAAGAATTATACTTTCAACATTGCTGTCTAATTATTACACTTAAACTGCTACCATGGACAGGACTCTGTTTCTCTCTCTCTCTCTCTCTCTCTCTCTCTCTCTCTCTCTCTCTCTCTCTTTCTCTCTCTCTCTCTCTCTCGCTCTCTCTCTCTCTCTCTCTCTCTCTCTCTTTCTTATTTCACCTTTTTCACCTCTTGGGGAAATTTTTATTTTAATTCATATGGAAAATTTAAAGATTATTTGCTGGCAAGGGACTAATGCCTTCCTCCTTTCAAAGATGCTGCAGCTAAAGTATCTGAACTGATTTCCTTTGCAGTTTTTGAGATATGGGAAGGGGGAGTGAAAGAAGGTATAATAAACCCTGTTCTAGATTTTTCTTTCAGATTCACACTAGTAATATTAAAATCTAAAAAAATTTAGATTTTAACAAAATCTACCGTTACTTCCATAACTAATAAATACAAAAAGTATCCCTTTAAATGCCATTTTCATGTGTTTTCAAATATCTGATGTGAAAAATAAATAAATTTATTACTATAAATAAAATATCATTTTGCTCAATTTTTCTGTATTATTTAAATGCAAAATATTTTGAGGGAAGATATAAAAAGAACAATGTACAAATTCTACTCATAGAATGATTAGGGTATTGAATAATATTTTCTTAACTTATGAGACACAGGTTTCAGAAATGTGAAGTAAGTTTCAATTTATAATTGAAGTAAAGATCTACCTCACATTTTTAGTGGGTTTGTGTTTTCAGATTGTTCTTACAGTGGGATTGTTCTGAAAGTCACAGGAAACTCTCATGATACCTAGCTATTGGGTCTACTCTCTTTCCCAAAAGAAAATAGAAACTTAAGATGATGTAATAGAAGAACAAAGAAGACAATATCATCCCCCCAAAATAATCCAAATAAAGGAAGCAAGCTTAAAATTATGCTTCTCAAATATCTAGGTAAATGAATCAAAATTTTACTTCTTACATATGAACATAACCTGGGAGACATGGAGCAGGGGAAATGATAGATGCTTTGCTTTTCATCCATTCCTTGGGGGCTATTTGAAGAAATTTTGCACCAAATGAGACCCTACAAAGATTTGTAATTGTAACTGGAAAGGGGTGGATTTCTATTTGGGATTCAAGAGTGTCCAAAGACAACTTCTTCCAAAACATCAATATGGATACAAATCTGTTCTTATTATATCTAGTGATGTGTGCATGTATCCTCTTTTCTTTCTGCCCCTTTAAAAAATATTTTCTTTCTCTCCCTTAAAAATGTTACCTCAAGGACTACACTTCAAATGTGAGAGCTAATGAAAGTCTCAACACATTTTTGTTCATTAGTTTCCCTACACAATTAAAGGGTTGTTTTCTAAACTTCCATTGTCTCCCATAGAAGTTGCAATAAAATATGTTCACACTGGATCAAAATAAAGTTTGTTAGGGATGTATATAGAAAAGTCATTCTGCTTTTAGCCCTGGCTAGATTTATGTCACTCCTCTGATAGCTGAGTGTTTCAGTGTGAAAATCTCAGACTAGATCACCTGGAGCAGAGATGCCACTTTTAGGAAAGAGGTTGGGAAAGGAAGGGTGGGAGAGGGAAAGGGAGAGGGGAGGGTGGCAGAGAAGAGAGAGAAACATATCATTGAATATATCCTGGCATAAATATTGACCTCATTTACCTGTACCATATTCCTCTTCCTACATGTTAAAACTGACAAATACTTTCCAAGACCTATTTAATATCATTGTGTAAAGAAGGTAAATGATATCTGGATATCTCTCTGGATATCTACCTGATGTCCACTTCTTTGCCATTAATTTTAACAGCATTCAAGAAGTATTTTGATTTTCCTGGGCATGGAACTGGATTGGGAGGAGAGCCAATGATATCTTGAGGACAGCTGGGTTTAAAAATGTGACTAGGCAATGGACTATATTTGCTTTGTGTGTAAAGAATCTTCAAATAGGTATCTGAACATTTCTTACCAAGCATTGCTGAAAAGCAGCATAATAGCTTCTTTCATCTTGACCTAAATATCTCAGAGAGACAGTGGGATTATGCTTAGCCTATATGTGGCTATTCATATCTTTAACCAAGTAGATGTTAAAAGACAAGAAAATTGTTTCTCCCAGAGCTTCAGATAACTATTAAAAATATAGAGGCTTGTCTAGAAATATGTAGATGAAATGGACCTCAAAGGCTAATGGATACAAATCCAACTTGGCTGAAACATTCTTTTCCAACAAGTGGTCTCTCCTACATTGAACTTTAACCACAAAAAGGTTGCTCTCTCAAGAATGAGCTCCACAGAACAAGACGGCTTTTGGAAGTTTCTGCATTGAAATGAGAAGAGGTGCTATCTGAACAATAACTGCAAGATGGTGAGATACAAAAGTCAGCTCAGTAAAAGATAGGGAATATGTTTGAATGGACATTGTGCATGCAGTAATGACATTCATGATAAGATAAAAGATCTATCTGATAATGTATCATTTAGAAATTCAGATTTGCTGATGATTGATGGAGAGAGCTGCTAAAAATCAATTAAGGTTCATAATTAATAAGATACAATATTTGACTTATCCTATAAAATTTGTTTACCAAGTTATTTGAATAAACAATTAACTTCCTTACAAAGTTATAAAACTATATTGATGAGCAACTAAGACCTAGTGATGCACCAACCCCAGATAACAGACTTAGCAATCTTTATAACTAACTAGCAAACAGAACTTACAAATGACCTGAAAAGTTAATGGACCCAGAGAATTAGAATAAAGTAGCTGTCAGCAGCCAAAACATACATGTTTCAGTTTATCGATATGAGAAAATGTCCAGAAGAGTGTGTGTGTGTGTGTGTGTGTGTGTGTGTGTGTGTGAGAGAGAGAGAGAGAGAGAGAGAGAGAGAGAGAGAGAGAGAGAGAGAGAGAGAGAGAGAGAGAAAGATTGTTTCTTAAGCAGGACCGTTTTTCCTTTTGCTGTGACTATCAGAATCTCACCACTTTGCGAGCCTTATTTTCCTCACTCAAAAAATGCAGAGATCTACCAATCTCCTTCCCAGACCCATGACAAATCTAATACATTTGTGCCCCCTGAACACCAGAGCAGAGTTTGTGGGAAGGAGCCATTCATTCAGTTGTAGGGTATGAAATGCCTATGGATCGTACCAACCTGGGACAGGGCAATAGTGAGGAATATACTTAACGATCATAGCACTCATTTACAAACGGAGGAATATATTTAACTAAAATTTACACCAATTTAGGAGATGTTTATATATTTTAAAATGTTTAAATTATAAATAAATTTATGGAAAAAATGCGACTGTACAAATTATTGGTTTTGTTGTTTTAAATGAACTACTAAATACTCCCAATCTATCATGTTTTTCCTCTAAATTGGTTGGCGTTGGGGGAGGGGGGAACAAGGAGTGGGGAGTGAGTATTATTCATAAACTTTGCATTTCCTGATTGGGTTTTTGTTGCTTCTTTTCAGTCGTGCCCAATTCTTTGTGACTCCATTTGGGGTTTTCTTGGCAAAGATATTGGTTGTACCTAAGCTATAATGTGCTTTTTACAGGCTGCTTTGTATCTGTGAATATAATTTCAGGAGACACTTGAGCAGCTTTGCCTTTCAGCCATTGTTAACAGGGGAAGTTCTATAGGAAGAGAAGGGGGAAAAAATAGACAGACATTGACCCAGACTGCAGGATGGAAAACTAGGGCAAAAGAGCTGATATCTCTTTCCAGTTACTTATTAACCACTGTTCATTTGAGGGAATCGATATTTCCAGCAAAGGAATAAACATTTAGGATACAGAGCTCCCTCCCTCTCTTTCCTTTACAAAATGATTGATTTTATAAATGCATCTGCCTGAGAACAACAGAGAAAATGAAGCATAGTGTCTTTTATCTTGGGGATATGCAAAGCACATCTATTTTCAGCTTTTATCTCCTGAATTGTATGTTGATCCCATACATATAGATTGATTTTGTTCAGGTAGATAATGAAAAGTCAAGTGGAAAATTTACACAATGGCACTCACGATCCTGGCCTTATAGTGGTATATAAATTGGTTTATTATTTCATTCTATTAAGAAGGCTCTTTTGCACTAAGGAAACCATCAAATACCCAGTGTTCAAAACCCAATGTACCTTGGCTGCATTTTCTTGGGGGTGGGGGGAGTACAGACAGGAGCAACAGTACAGAAGTAATGGGGAGGATATGTTTGCTAATTATAGCAATTAAATTAATTTTCAAACTGATTGTTGTGTTACCTTTTCTGTTTCCCTAGTCCCCCTTTTCAGAAGCTTACCACATGAGCTATATAATCCAAGAACCTCTTCTGCACTAGAATGGATGTACATATTTCTCATATAACATAGGCAGGTATTATTTTACCATAAGCAATCATCATTTTGCTGTTGTAACCCAGAGGGGCATACTGCTTAATCAGCAAGCAAGAGGCACAAGGCATGTGGGTGGCAGGAGAAGCAAGCACTATCAGTAGGAGAATAGTAAAGGAACAGCTTGGAACCAAAATACCGGAGGCAACATTATTAATAAACATCTTCTGGACATTTGGTGGCACATCGAGCCTGCTCCGGCTTAAAGCAATTAATTCAGGGTACTGACATAAACTCTCCAGTTCTTTGACAGCTTGGGGCTGAAATAAAAATGCTAGTTCTCCAGGGAAAAGAAGAGGATAGTTGGCTCTTTTCTGGACTGTTTGCTTATAGGCCCAGAGAGCAATCTTCCTTGCAGAATGAAATGCAAGGACACAAACAATGTACCAGGGAGAGAATAGAAGATGGGAATGAACAGTTTGAACTATTTGCTCAGCAGAAGGGCAGCCACAATGGTCGGCCAATGGCTTTCCCATGCATCAACTGGGGCTTCTTAGGCCCTTTTGTTGTTCATCTTCTTCCTCTGGACAGATAAGAGCACAGCTGCAGCAGGGCAGCTAAGTAAGGTCTTCTACTTATTCCCCTAAATCTCAGACCACATTTACTGTAAGGTTTTTAAAGTTGTATTGGGCTTTTAACTAGAGGGGAAAAAAGGAGGGGGAAGACATTCTTAAAAACTGATTTATTTAAAGCAGGATTTTTCTTAAATCAAAGCTGTGTTCACATAGTCTTTATAGGGCATTTACCCTGAAGGGGTACACAGGATTTTGGTTACCAGGCCAAAATACTAGCTCCTCCTTTTTTGGGGGTGCACTTTGATCTGAATAAGCAGACCAAGCTGGTGGTAGAAGTGGGATAGCAAGCTGCTTCATTTTAAATGTGTACTCAGATGCATGTTTTTACCGTTGAAAACATTTTTTCCTACTACCCCAATCATAGATCTACCTCTATTCACAAGTCTCAGAAATGAGAAGCATAAGAGATAATCAAGATAAAGGCTAAGATTTATATTTTAACAAAATCTACCATTACTTCCATAACTAATAAATACAAAAAGTATCCCTTTAAATGCCATTTTCATGTGTTTTCAAATATTTGATGTGAATAAGATTGGCTTAAAATTCTGTAAAAGATAGAAGATATGCTAATTACAGAATTTTAAAGAATGCAGTCAGGTTAAACTGTTAACAAGAAGTTGGTCCTAAAGTCATAATCTCCCCTAAACAATTGGAATATTCAATATCTATTTTTGACACCTCATGTTATGCCCCATATAGTTTTTGGGAACCAAGACACCATGCTTAATTCCATTGTAATAAGGTTTATTTAGCCTGAACGGTTTTATGAGGTGAAAAGGCAGAAAGTTTAACACTGAAGAAAATTAATGGTTTACTAAGATTACATTAAACATTCACAGACAGGAAGCACACCTGCGGTAAATACAAAGTTTAAACACTCCTTTGCTCTCAGACAAAAATCTCAGCAACCTTAGTATGTTTTTCCTACTGGGTGGTCAGAAGGAAAATCTCAAAAGCAAAAGGACTTCCATTGTTTCTATGCTGTCTTAAGAACTGACCTCACGTGTCTCTATAGAAGACAAACACCTGTTTATCTCCAGTGAGCTCCTGCATGTGTGCATGTGTGTGTGTGTGTGAACCAATACACATGTACTGGACTGTCCCGCATGATCCCCTGCCATTATACAGAAAAGATGGATCTTAGGGCTGATGAGAAAGAAATGCTTCTCATTCTCAAAATCTACTTTGTTTTTTAAAACAATTAATGTTTTCTATGTTTTCTTTCCACTCTGTCAATCAATTATTCTATCTAATATATCTATGCAACTTTAATATTTCTTTATTCTAATATGGGAAGATTATTCACTAGCCCACCCCCACCCCCATCAGACATGTACAAATAGTTAATGATGGAAAGGAGGGAGGGCAACAACAATGATTACTCAATGAGATTATGCCTTGTCTTATTGTGGTGTCTGATGTGGTTTATAAATATACTAACTGATTAGATAATCCTTTCCTAAAGGAAAAGAAATGTCTAAAAGATACCTTGGATTTTTTTAAATCACAAAACATCATGCTTCTTATTTAATATAACCTTTCCATCATACAATAAATAAATCCAGTCCTGATCAACTTGTGCCTTTATGAAAACTGGGTCCTCTATTTAGAATCTCCACTTTTTTTAGCTCTAGATGAATTTGATACTTTTTAACTATATGTATTGGGTTATAGAAATACTCACCCCTAAGACATGTGCACGATAGCATTTTGAGTCAGAAAAATCATCTTGAATCAATGAACTAAGTGAAAATCTGATTTTATTAATTTTTTTTCACTTTTAAAACCTGTGTTATTTGCAGGAAAAGAAACACATTAATTATTTTGTGTTTTTATGAACCGGACACATTCAACTGGTGAATGGTAAGAAATATCCCCTCATGTTTCAGATTTTCTGGCTTAGAAGGAGACAAAGGTCACTCTCTGCAAAACAACGCACCCAAATTTAAAAGTGGGTTGGAGAAACACCAGGAGCAAGGGATACCGAACTTCCTTGTAACTCAGCTCTGGACATCACACCAGCTGCCAAGACAGGTTAATTAATGAGACATTAAAGAGACTGAATGACACTTACAACTAGTTACTTATGGTGCTAATTTCAAAACACTTTGCAATAGACAAAGAGACTCGGCTGTTAATGCAAAGTAATTTGGGATGTGTTCTTGCTGAATACATTTAGGGAAGCAAATATAGTTATGCAGAATTTAAATTAAGGTTGACACTAATGTAAACATTGCAATGCAGCCGCATGGCCAAGAAATATGATGAGGGTATGGGTTTTAATCAGGCCTCTTCCACCAAAATAGCATTTTAAATCCCCACCGTTTAAACTGGATAAAACACTTAAGCTATGGCTGGCTGAAAATGAATTTACTAGAGAAAAAAAGAAACACAAACATTTTATTTTATCAAAAGATCTCTGGGGACATTATAACAATATTCTGAGCTAAGGAAAGAAAAGGTAAATGGCCTTAAATATTAGTTTTATTTTTCACTTCAGATGCCAGGTCATATGATCATAGATTTTGAGCTGGAAGGAACCCTAGAGATGATTAAACCAGGAATTTTTTAACTGAAATTTGTGAGCTGGAAAAAAAAAAAAAAAAAGGAGAACTCTATTTCAGTGTAACTGATTTCCTTTGCATTTCCTTTCCATTATAATTTTTATTTAAGTGAAAAAATGTGATTTTGAAAAGGGTCTTTGCCAAAATGACAAAGGAGTAACTGTCCCCAAAAGGCTAAGAAGTGATCTATACCAATCCCCTCATTTTACAGATAGAAAAAAAACTGGAGGTAACAGAGGTCATATGCTTTGCCCAAGGCCAATAGGTAGTGGCCAGCAGGGATATGAATGCAGGTCCTCTTACTCTAAAGCCACTACTCTTCTGATTTGATTTAAACTGATTTATTAGCAGCATATTTTGGAGAGTCACAATCAGTTTTTACTATTTTATAATTTATAATCATTTAGCATTTTTGCATAGCATAGTTAATTGCTATCACTGAACCCATTGGACAGAAAAGGAAAATAAAGAGAGATGAACTCATTTTGCCAAAAGTCATTGAAGGTTGGAGTCTATGGTCTCTTTATGTTGTTTCATCTGTATTAGTAGATGAATGATAAAAAATTCCTTTTATTATTTACAAAGAAAAATCCCAAAGTGATTATATTACTAGACTCTAGGGGGCTAGCCTTTAGATTGACTGTACATGTGTGTGTGTGTGTGTGTGTGTGTGTGTGTGTGTGTATGTGTGTGTGTAAAACTTTAGTATTATTGAGAAAGAATTATACCCAAGTGTTTGTTCAGAGGAAGTTTATTTTTTCAATTTGTAAATATTTTAAAGTTTTAGGAAAGTTTCAGAAAGTTTCAGTCGTTTATTTCCTGGGCTACTGTAGATCAATAAATGGGTAAGTCTGGATGTTAACATTAATTGAAATGCTAGCAATTTGGGGTGAAGTGATGGGAGACACATTATTAAAGATAGAGCAGTTATTAGTCTTACTATTGGGTTTGTGGAGAAAAAGAAATCGAAGGTGACAAGAAGTTACAGTAGGCAGCATTTACTGCTATTACTCCACTCCTGTTTTTTGCCTTCTTTTGCCCTAATTGTCTCTGTGACTGAAAGGAACTTCCTCATTTCCTTTAGCTCTTTAGATTTGTTTCTTCAAAGCTCTGTTTAAATGATCTCTATTACAAAATGTTTTTTGTGGTTATTGTTGTTCTCTTTCAGCTACTACTTCCAGCCTCTCCCAGGTCCAGTTGGTTCTCTCTCTTTTCTCTTTGTTTCTCTACCTTCCTGCTTCTCTCTCTCTCTCTCTCTCTCTCTCTCTCTCTCTCTCTCTCTCTCTCTCTCTCACACACACACACACATCTCTGTCTGTCTGTCTGTCTCTGTCTTTCTGTCTTGTTTGTCTCTCTTGTCTCTCTCTTCTCTGTCCCTGTCTCTCTCTGTCTCTGTCTTTGTCTCTACCTCTTTCTGTCTCTCTCTTTTTCTCTCTCTCCTCTCTCTTTTTCTCTCTCTCCTCTCTCTTTCTCTTTCTCTCTGTCTCTCTCTGTCTCTCATCTCTGTCTGTCTCTCTTTCTCTGTATCTCTCTGTCCCTCTGTCCCTGTCTCTCTCTGGCCCTCTGTCCCCGTCTCTCTCTGTCTCTGTCTCTACCTCTCTGTCTCTCTCTTTCACTCTCTCTCCTCTTTTTCTGTCTCTCTGTCTCTCTCATCTCTGTCTCTCATCTCTGTCTGTCTCTCTTTCTCTGTATCTCTCTGTCCCTCTGTCCCTGTCTCTCTCTGGCCCTCTGTCCCCGTCTCTCTCTGTCTCTGTCTCTACCTCTCTGTCTCTCTGTCTCTTTCTCTCTCTCTCCTCTTTTTCTCTCTTTGTCTCTCTCATCTCTGTCTCTCTCTGTCCCTCTGTCCCCGTCTCTCTCTGTCTCTGTCTCTACCTCTCTGTCTCTCTGTCTCTTTCTCTCTCTTTCCTCTTTTTCTGTCTGTCTCTCTCATCTCTGTCTGTCTCTCTGTCTCTGTCTCTTTTTCTGTCTCTCTCTGTCTCTGTCTCTCTCTCTGTGCCTCTCTCATCTCTGTCTGTCTGTCTGTCTTGTTTGTCTATCTCTCTCGTCTCTGTCTCCATCTCTCTCTGTCCCTCTGTCCCTATCTCTCTCTCCTCTCTCTTTTTCTGTCTCTCTGTCTCTGTCTGTCTGTCTGTCTCTCTCTCACTGTCTATCTGTCTGTCTGTAATATAAATCCTGGCATTGGGTTCAAGATTTGTTGATTGTGGAAAAGGTTCAGCTTCCTGTTGTAGAGATTCTCATTTTAGTGCACATACTAGTGAGAATTCTAAGGAAATTAACCAGAACATCTGAGATGAGGGTGGAGGGTGCATATTATTCACAGCTGCAGAACACAAGTTCTTTTCTAGGGGAGAAAAGCTAAATACATACTTATTGAACTGTGATGATAACATTTATAGATTCTCTACCTTCTTGTTAGGTTGGCAATGGCATACAAGGTTAACAACAAACTAAAGGCTTCATGAAATCACCTTCCCAGTGCAAAATGCAATATGACTTCCTTATTTCAGCTAAGTCTTTAATGTATGTGGTTTTAAGTGTAAACATTAGAAGCCACTTTTCGGGAAATTTAATTTTAGGCATACTTCCTAGTAAAGAAATGAAATCTCTAATTTCTCTTTTTAGTATGGTAGAAAAAAATGCCAAGACCTGAGTCAAGAGAAACTTGTTTCAATCCCACCCCTGAAATTTACTAGCTATGTAACCATAGGTATATAAACTTCTCTTATTCTCAGTTTCTCTTTTGTGAAATGAGGTTTATAACACCAATAGTATCTTCCATATAGAGTTGTAAAGACCAAATGAGATGAAGTATGTTTTGTAAAATTTAAAGTGCTATATAAATGTCAGCTGAGATTATAGCTCTCATCATTAATTCATAAAAAGGAAAGAAACTGAAAATGCGTGATTATATAAACATATGCACATATATATGTATGTATGTATTTTTTGTTCAGTTGTTTTCACTCATGTCCACCTCTTAATGACCCCGTTTGGGATTTCTTTATCAAAGACACTAAGAGTGGTTTATTATTTCCTTCCTTAGCTCATTTTACACATGAAAAGCTCAGCCAAACAGGGTTAAATGACTTGACTAGGATCAGACAGCCAGTGTGTAAGACCAGATTTGGACTCAGGAAAATGAATCTTCCTGACTCCAGATCCCGCACTCTAGCCACACTATACCATTTAGCTTCATACATACAGATGCATGTGTTTCTATGCTTAGATATACATACATATGATACATATATACTATTATGTGTACATGTGTGTTTATGTCTATATGTACATATGTGAATATGTATGCATCTCTCTTCTCTTTTTTTTCTCTTCTTTCTTTTTTTCTCTCTCTCTAATGTAATAGATCCTATTCCTATACAGTAGCATTAAACAGAGGAGACATCCAAACATAAAGCTCTCTACTTCTAGACTTATGATTCGAACTTCCATAAATTGGGTGCTTAGGATTAAGCACAAGCTCTTTTAAGATACCTCAGGGGCCTGTTTACATAATAAGGAATAATTTAATTAGATTTCTATTCCTTTTATATGAAAATGTAACTACAGAATAGAGTTGAGAGGTAGTTAAATGGGGTCAGTAGGCATCAGAGTATGGGATGATAAAGCCAATGTAATGGGGAGGATTAGGTAATTTGGCTGTCACTGTTGACAAAGAATATCATCTCTGGTGGTATTGTAGGAAATGTTTTGCCTACTGCTTTCTTCCTAGGATCTTTCCTCTGATTTCTATGCTAATCTACTTAATTGAAGACTGCTGTTATAACTCAATCTCAATTCCTGTTTAGGCGATGAATTGTGACTAGATTATGAGCATTACTTTGACATTAACTAACCAACTATTTCCCTTCCCAGAATTCAACTTGAAGTATACCTTCTCAGCTCAGGAAGTTCACCCACCCCATCTTAATATCTGTGAACTTCCCTTTGTCACAAAAACATGAATCATTCATACTAGGACAGACAGATCCAATAGTCATAATTAGGTTTTGGGGGTTGAATAATTACATTAATAAGATGCCTCAAATGTAGATTATCATTGTTATCTTCTAAGATCATTATGTTAAATCAAGAAGCGTTTATTAAGCACTTACTTTATGTACTGGGCACTGTGCTAAATATCTCTGATTTAAAGAAAATTGTAAACATGGCTCCTTCCCCAAAAGGAACTCATTCTAAGGCAGGAGCTCACATTCCAATAGCCTCAGCTTTCATTCAGATATTCTTCAGGAAGCTAGTGTTTTCTTTTTTATTTCTTTTTTTTGTGTATGATTTCTTGATTTCTTCTATAATAGTTCCTACCTGATCATTTGAGAGCAATGTAACCATCTCCTTTCTTGTGGTATTTTTGTTTTGTTTTACTAATTTATAAAGCAATTTTAAACTCTAGTGAAACTAAAAAATATATCTTAAAAGCCAAGAATTTCTATTATTGGGAGGTGTTAAGTCAAAGAAAAATCTATTCTTGTCATACCCAATGGAAAGGCAGGTGGTATAAGAGGGCAGTGGTATGTTCCATTGTTCAATTATTTCATTAGTATTTTTTGTCACTTCATCTGGAATTTTGTTGACAGAAATACTGGAGTAACTTGCCCTTTCCTTCTCCAGTTCAATTTACACAAAAGAAAAATGAGACAGATAGGGCTAAATGACTTGACTAGGGTCACACAATTAATAATCATGTGAGGTCAGATTTGAAAACAGGAAGATGAATTTTTCTGACTCCAGGGCTGGTACTTTATTCACTTCACTGCTTAGCTGGGAGAGGGGGATTTAGACTCAGTAAAAATAGCAGAATACCAGAAAACTGTGTTACCCTCATATGGGGATAAAACAATGGCTAGTATACCACAGTTATGATTCTCAGTACATTCATGAAATATTAAAGGAGAAAGAAAAACAAAACAAAGTAAAATACAAATTCCAATCTTAGGTGACTCCTAACTTGGTGAATGACTTTGGGGCATGCAACCTCATATCTCTATGCCTCAGTTTCCTCCTCTGGAAAAAATATAAATACTACTTAAAAGAGCCATTGCAAAAAAAAAAAGTATTAAAAGTGTATACCATACAATGTGTCATAGAAATGAATGATGGCAGTGATGACAAGGATATATTCAGGGCTCGTTTTTTCTTGCTATAGAAACATAGCCAAACATGTGATTTGAACAAATCAAAAGAACAATCTTGAGTTGGCTCTTGTGATCAACTGAAACTTTCACATTCTTTTGCCTACTCTTTGAATGACATTCAAACCTGTTTCTCCTGCCCCACCTCTTAATCCTGAATTTCATTTTGAATCCCAACATAAACAATGTTGCTATGGCTTTTTATGATTATCTTAAGAATTCCTCTCAAGTGAGACTCAAGGACCTTCTCAAGAAGGTGCTGCGATCTTCATTTCTTTCCCTGCACCTCAGCTTAGCTCATATAACATGCCTTCATTCCTGCCTTTCTGTGTCTCTATGTCTTGGTTCTTTTAATAGCAGCAGCAGCAGCAGCAGCACCAACAGCTTGGTCAAAACACAGCATGTATGCTTCCAGGAACTCAGGAATTTGATCATATTATCCTGGTCCTTGGAGACCTTCACTTATTCCATATTAAACAGAAAAGATCACAAAGTTCTCCTTCTCACCTATAAAGCTTTCTTTATATATAGGAATTATTGACACCTTAAACAACAGAACTCATTTTGCTATGTAGAGGAAATTTCTGGCTTCTAACAGAACAGATGAGGCAGAGTGGTGGAAGCCCTTTTCCTTTGGATCTGCTCTTTGGTAGAGTGATAATGAGAGAGTATTGTCAGAGATTCTGTCTAATACGCTTATTTGGAACTTCACAGGTAAAATATAGTTATCAGTAGTTGGTCAACTATTGATTTAAGGTTATAAATAGTTTGAGTGGTGCTGGTAAAAAAAGCAGTGTTTTTTTTTTATTTAATAGCCTTTTATTTATAGGTTATATGTATGGGTAACTTTACAGCATTAACAATTGCCAAACCTCTTGTTCCAATTTTTCACCTCTTACTCCCCACCCCCTCCCCCAGATGGCAGGATGACCAGTAGATGTTAAATATATTAAAATACAAATTAGATACACAATAAGTATACATGACCAAACTGTTATTTTGCTGTACAAAAAGAATCAGACTCTGAAATATTGTACAATTAGCTTGTGAAGGAAATCCAAAATGCAAGTGGGCATAAATATAGGGATTGGGAATTCAATGTAATGGTTTTTAGTCATCTCCCAGAGTTCTTTCTCTGGGCGTAGCTGGTTCAGTTCATTACTGCTCCATTGGAAATGATTTGGTTGATCTCATTGCTGAGGATGGCCAGGTCCATCAGAACTGGTCATCATATAGTATTGTTGTTGAAGTATATAATGATCTCTTGGCCCTGCTCATTTCATTCAGCATCAGTTCGTGTAAGTCTCTCCAGGCCTTTCTGAAATCATCCTGTTGGTCATTTCTTACAGAACAATAATATTCCATAATATTCATATACCACAATTTATTCAGTCATTCTCCAGCTGATGGGCATCCACTCAGTTTCCAGTTTCTAGCTACTACAAAGAGGGAAGCAGTGGTTGTTAAGGATAACTTTTGGTTTGGGCTGACTCACAAACTAGGTGAATACAGATGGGGGAAGGGAGGAGATTTATTATCTCATACTGATTTATTGAAGCAGGTTCCTACTTGCCAACAAAAGATATTAGCATTACAATGGTATGCCCAATTCCATTTTTAGATGGCTTCTCAGGAATGCCCCACATCTCTGCTCTTAGTCTACCCTCTTGGATTTTGGTTTCCTTTTGCCATGCTTGATAGATGAAAGAAGAAAGATGTTTCTTTTCTATCCTCTCCTTGCTTTCCTAATCATCAGTTTTCAGTCATTTTTCAGTTATGTCCGACTCTAGATGGCCCCATTTTTTCTTGGCAGAGGTACTGAAGTGTTTTGCCATTTCCTTCTCCAGCTCATTTTACAGATGAGGAAACTGAAGCAAACAGAATTAAGTAAATTTTCCAGAGTCACACAGCTTATGAGTATCTGAGATCAGATTTGAACTTAAGAACGTGACTGTTCCTGACTCCTGGCCTGGCATTCTATTTACTGCTACAACTAACTGCCCTGAAATCATCAATAATAACACAAAATCACAGAAAGTTAGAGAAGGGACCTTAGAAATTTTAATCTTGCATACTAGTAAAAAATGTTTATACATTCACCTCTAACATGCTTATACTTCTATCTATATGTTTTAAGCATACAAAAAAGAAATGAGATTTCTTAAAAAAAAGAATGAGATAAAGATAAAATAAGTGTTTCTACAATCAATAAAGAGCTATTATAGTTTACTGATTAAGAGAATGTGATGGTCAGATATTCTCTGGCAAATCACATTGGCAACTGTATAGAAGATGAATTAAAGAGAAGAGAAACTATTGAATTGTAATTGTGAATAAAAAGAAGAAAGTAGAAACAAGATTTGACTACTGATTGGACACATATAATGAGGGATCATGAAATCAAGATGATACAGATTCTTATGTACTTGAGTGACTGAAAGGACAGTGGTACTCTTGATAGTAGGGAAGTTTAGAAGATATGTAGTAGTTTGGGAATAAAGGAGACATGTAATCTGTTGTAACATATCCATGCCCCTTTATCCTGTCCCACTTAAACAAATGGAGGTCTGCTCTTACTCACCTGTCATTACCTCAGCTTTACAAGATACTTGACCTTGAGTTGATCTTGAGGACAGGGATGCCCATGCTAGAGGACATTCAGTTTTTCAATGGCATATGCATTATGTTGTGGGTTACTCTTGTGGGTATCTGGGTATTGCCTAAAATAGAATTGTCTTAGAAGAAGATAAGAGTTATAGGCAGGTTGGGAGCTTTCAAATAAAAGGGAAGAGAATATTGAGATAGAAAGGTGGGTTGGTTATTCTGGAGATGAGCTCCATAATTGGCTATTACGGGAAAGGTGGGATGTGATCTGATTTTCCCACTCTTTGATTAATTGATGACACAACTTTTGAGGATCAGGCCCCATCCAGTGTGGCTCTAGCCCTTACTTGGGGAACCACTGATTCATTCTATTTTACAGATGAAAAAAAGGAACCTGGAAGACACTTACCCTGGGTCACCAGGGGCAGGGTCAAGCCTGGAAGCTAGGTCATCTGCATCTCAGACCAGTGAATGTTCGATATTCCCATTACACACCACCCTTATCAGTGTTTGATTGTACTTGCAGTTTTATTCTTTAGCATTTTTTTCTTCATTCAGAGTTGTTTTTTAGCCAAGTTGAGAGCCAAGAACTGGTTATTCAATCTGTCTGTTTTCCAGACAGTCTATTATCCTTGTTCTATCTGGCAATCCCTGTTTGGGGGCTATTTTTTTCAGTTTGTTAGTACAAGTACAAAGGTGAAGAAAGAGTGGCTGAAAAGTAACTGTCTGCTTTGTACTTAATAATAACTGGCATTTATTTAGTACTTTATATACTTATTTTTACCCTCCCAACAATCTTTTGAGGCTCTGAAACTGCAAGTATCACTACCCTTATTTTAAAAGATAAAGATATAGAGGCTCAGACAGTGGGCATTAAAAGAAGAAATTAGAAATAGCTAGGTAGCCCAGTGGATAGAATGCTAGACTTGGAGCCAGGAGGACCTGAGATCAAATGCAGCCTCAGGCATTTGATATATACTAGCTGTTTGATCCTGGGCATATAATTTAACCCCAATTGCCTCACTAAAAAAAACAAAGCAAAAAAAGTAATCCCAGGTCTTCTTGACTATATCTGAAAAGGGCCATCAGTGAAGAAAGTTGAAAATTATGACTTGTGTGACATTAACATTTACAAAACATCTATTATGTGCCAGATACCATGCTTTACAATTATTATCTCACTTGATTTCTATAATTCTGGAAGATAGGTACTGTTATTATTGTTATTATTCCCATTTTACACATGAGGAAATTGAGGCAAAGATTAGGTGACTTGCCACAAGTCATACAGTTAGTAAGCAATCTTAGGCTAGAGGTAAACTCAGCTTTTCATAAGTACATGGCCAGAGACTGGATCAAATACCTCATAGTCTAACCAAAAGTCTATTTTTTCAGCTTCCCATTATTCCTTCATTATAAAATAGCTGTACATTTTAAACTACATATATTTATTTTTAATCGGATTTAACAACATATACTTATTTTGAGTTGAATGAGGGTAGAGACTTCAAAGAGGAAACATTTTAAAAATGCTTAGCTAGATGGTTACAAATGTTTTCCTGTTTCTGTTCTTCTGCTCCTTAGAATTGCTGAGGAACCGTGCAGAACTCAGCTGCTTTGACCCACTACAAATCAAATGCTATTTAATTTTAAATGGGCCCTCACTGGGCCAGAGACATTCTTTATTCATCCCTTGTTGATTCCCAATCTCACTCTCCACAAAGCGTTCTCAGCTACATTCACTTTTTTCAAGCACCGACTCCCATTCCCTGTTCCATCACTCTCAGCTGATGGCCTTGATTCCCACTGGGCTGAGAAGTTTGAGACCATCAGGTGTGAGCTCCCTCATTTCCTCCCTTTGCATCTCAAAAATCTTCATCTCTCTGTACCTACTCCCTCTTCCTTTTCTCTTGAATCAGAGAAAAAGGAATCCTTTCTTTTTTTAAAAACTCTGTTCTGCTATGTCCAAAGGGCTATCAAACTGTGCATATCCTTTGATCCAGCAGTGTATCTACTGGGCTTGTATTCCAAAGAGATCATAAAGGAGGGAAAGGGACCCACATGTACAAAAATATTTGTGACATTCCTTTTTGTAGTGGCAAGAAACTGGAAACTGAGTGGATGCTCATCATCTGGAGAATGGCTGAATAAGTTATGGTATATGAATGTTGTGGAATATTATTGTTCTATAAGAAATGATCAGCAGGATGATTTCAGAGACTTACATGAACTGATGCTAAGGGAAATGAGCAGAACCAGAAGATCATTGAACACAGCAACAGCAAGATTGTACAATGATCACTTCTAATGGATATGGCTCTTTTCAACAGTGAGATGATTCAGGAGAGTTCTAAAGGTCTTGTGATGAAGAGAGCCTTCTGCAACCAGAGAGAGGACCTGAGTATTATCACTCTTTTTGTTATTGTTTGCTTGCATTTTGTTTTCTTTCTCATTTTTTCCCTTTTTGATCTGATTTTTCTTATGCAGCATAATAATTGTGAAAATATGTACAGAAGAATTACACATGTTTAACATATATTGGATTGCTTGCCTTTTAGGGAGGGAGTAGGGGAAGGGAGAGAAAAAATTTGGAACACAAGGTGCAGAAGTGAATGTTGAAAATTATTTATGCATATGTTTTGAAAATAAAAAGCTTTGACAATAAAAAAGTAAAAAAAAAAAAAAAAAGAAAACTCAGTTCTATTAGATCCTATCTATTATCCTAGATATGTCAAATATCTTACCTTCAAACACTCTACATTTCAGCTAAACCAGCCTACCAACTTTTCCCTGAACTCTACATTCTCCTTCCTGTCTCTTTTCCTTCTCATAGGATATCTCTTGGAGGTACCTTCCCTTCACCTAACTTCTTGAAATCTATGGCTTTTTTCAAGACAGAGTTCAGGTTCCATCATAAGAGCCTTTCCCTATTTATATTCTTCCTGCCTAATTCACGATCTCCATCTTCTCAGATTACATTGCCTTTACTAAAGTTGCTCATATGTTGTAACACCCAGTAGAATGGAAACTTCTTGAGGAGCAGGTACCATGTGATCTTTGTATCCCCAGGGTGCAATCAGTAGGTGCTTAATACATACTCATTGAATTCATTCAAATTTGATCCTATAATTTCATTTCTCTAGAATCTTCTCTATTCAAATATTTGATATATCTCCAGCATTTTATTTTTCAATCCTATGTCTTTTGATATTCAATTAAAAAAAATCTTTCTTCTTGGCCCATAACGAGGCACAGATCTGGGCCATATTCAGAAAACCTTCATGGTGCTGATCTGTGATGTCTGATGATTGCCTTTTTATGTCCTTTGCTTTCCTATTAAACTTTTCAAATGAGTAGTCTAAATCTGTTGCCTCTATATCCTTAGCACCCACTTTCTCACACACTTGTAATCTTGCTTCTGAACCACTTTCCACTCTGTAGAAACTTTACCCCAAAATGCCATCAATAACTGTCACTATCAAATTATCTTTTCTCATTCTTTCTTTTGTCTTCTCTGGAGCATATAATACTGATATCTACACATTGTACTCAGGAAGTCTAATTTTATCTTTAAAGACAAACATCTGTTAAATTTTCATCATAAAGAACTTTATTTTCATCAAAGAAAACAAAACAAATTTTAAAAAATGATGAAACATGCTCAGAAAGGAAAAACATTTTACCAGAAGTTTCTGGGCAAGTTCGTAGAACAGTGAAGTCTAGAACCCAGGTCTCTTTATACTCAATCTAATACTCTTTTCACTGTACCATGCTGATTCAATAATATTTATCATCTGTTCTGGGTACTCTAAAAATGTACAGTAACATATTTTGTAAACTTGGTTCACCTGACCTTAATAATAGTTTATTTAAGTTTGTTTAAAATGCCATCTCTTATGTTCATTCTAATATATGAATTACGAGCATATAAAAATTCCTGCTATGTAAAAGACACCTACTGTGAGCCAGGAAAAAAATAACAAAATGAAAATGGGGATTTCAAAGTAGAAACATTTAAGAAAAAAACATAGCTATGTTTTCCTGTTTCTGTTCTTCTGCTCCCTAGAATTTCTGAGGACATATGCAGAACTCAGCTGCTTTGACCCACTACAAATCAAATGCTATCTAATTTTAAATTCCCTTCAAGGAGATTATTTTACTGGGTGGTGAGAAACAAATGTCAACATATATGCCAAATAGTTTGAGGGAATCATGAGCAACAACAACAAATGTCAACATATATACTAAATAATTTGGGGGATAGCAGTAATAAGTGGGGAAATAATGGCCCTATATGGAAGGTGATACTAGAACTGAGCTTTGAAGAGAGTTCAGTATTCCATAGATATGTTAAAAGGAGAGCATCAATTTAGCAAAAGAATGGAAGTCACAAATGGCAAATAAGGCTTGTGTGGATGAAGTGTAGATTGTGGGGATGGAGAGAAAAAAGATAGGAATCAATTTGTGAACTTTAAATGCTAAACAGAGAAGTTTGTATTATAGAAGAAGCAAGCCACTGAAGTTTCTTAAGGAAGAGAATGACATTGATGATGATGATGATGATGATAATGATAAGAATTTATAAAAAAATTAAGGATTTCAAAGTGATTTACAAATATTATCTCATATTAAAAACAACTAAGTAGTTCTGTGGATAGAGCACTGGGTTTGGAATCTGGAAGATTCATCTTCCTGAGTTCAAATCTAAGCTCTGACACGTGTGACCCCTAGCCAAGTCACCTGTTTGCCTCAGTTCTTACTATGTAAAATTGAGCTGGAGAAGGAAATGGCAAACTCTCCAGGATCTTTGTCAAGAAAACCTTCAATATGGAATTATGAAGAGTTGGCAATACTGAATGTCTCATTTCATCTTCCTACAATAACCCCTCGGTGGTATCATTGTCCTTGTTTTTATAGAAGATGACATTGAAGCAAATAGAGGTTAAGTGAGTTGTCATAGTTACTAAGTATCTAAGCTCAAATCTGAACTCTTCTTCCTGATTATAGGTCCAGTGTTCTATCCACTGTGCCTGTTGATCTGATCTGTCTTTAAGGAATATCAATTTGGCAGCTATGTGAAGGATAAATTAAAGAGGAGAGGCTAGAGGCAGGGAGACAAATTAGTATCCCATCATAAAGGTCTAGCTGAAAAATAATGAAGTTTGAACTAGGGAAATAACTGTGAGCAAAGAGGAGGGAATGGATGTGAAGGAGTGATAAGTGTATAGATTTTCATACCATAGTAGCTCACTTTTACATAAAGCATTCATATTTATAAAATGAGTTCAGATTGGTGCAAAGTAGACTAAATAATTGACTGGGAGTCAAGAAGATTCATCTTCATAAGTTCCAGTGTAGTCCCAGACTCTGCGACCCTGGACAAATCACTTAATGTTTGCCTCAGTTTCCTCATCTATAAAATGAACTGGAGAAGGAAATGACAAACCACTTCAGTATCTCACAACTCATACATCATACACAACATTCGTCCCTTATTTGGGACTCTGTGCAGGCCCCAATACACTTCCTTTCCCCCCCAGCTCCTTAGAATCTTAAGCTTCCTTCAAAACTGAAATCAGAAGCCATTTCTGAAACATGAAGCCTGTCCTAATCTCCCCAGCTACTACTGTAATCTCATAGAAATTACTTCATTGTACACACACACACACACACACACACACATTTGTATTTATTTATAAATTGTTTTTAATTGTTTATAAATTTATAAATTTGTTGTTTCTCCTGATAGAATTTAAGTTCTCTGAGGGCAGAGAGAGTATTTTTTTTTCCTTTGTAATCTAACACAATAACTGACAAATAGTAGATGGTTAATAAGTGCTTGTTACATAATCAATTGCATGATAGGTCACTTAAAATGGACAACAAAGTCATTGCAGCACCCAATTCCCCCCCCCCTTTCCTTCCCTTTCTGCCCAATCCCTTCCCCAAGACAGCAAGCAATCTAATAGAGACTATTTCAGACTTAGTTGATTATCACATAATTTTGCCATTACTATGTCCCTAGGTTCTTCCTGCTCAACAAAGGATACTGCCATCACCTTGAATTTTCCTGCTGAGCTCTTCTTCACTTGTGCCTACCCTTCTGAGTACAGGAGTACAGGTCTCCAAAGCAGGACCAAGTCTGATGAAAGTGAAACAATATTTTGCAATTTTTGCTATGTAGTCTCTCCATGTAGTTTTTCTTCAAAAACTGAAACATTGTTTTATTTTGTTTTCAAACATTAAGGAGATGTCCCTAAGACTTTATTTATTGGTCCAGGGCCTTAGGATTTGTAGGTCAATTCTTCTTCCCAGGTGCCTAGAGTATAAAAAACCCAATTTATGAGGACAGTGGTGAGAGGAATTTTAGAACACCCACCTACCCCTACTCCTGTACCATTGTGTAAGCTAGTGTTTTTTTCCTTAAAAGCTATTGAAACCATACTTAAGACTTGATCTGACTTTATAATTGATATCACTTGATATAATTGATATTACTTCCTGGTTGCCTAAGTAAAAAAGCAGGTATGAGGAATAATATACTTCCACTGATGCTTGGCTGGCAGAATATGGAACTTGGAGACAGAGGAGCTTTACTTTCTTAATCAACTTGAGATGTCCTTAATGTCTATCCTTATTAAATATCCTTCTTCTGCTTCGACTGTGTAAATCTCTTTTTGTTAAGTGTTGAAAGGCCTTTACTTGTCTCATTTCATTCCAATATCAAACATAAACCATCAAGGGACTAGCATGAGTCAAGCCCAGACCAGAAAAAAAGAATTAGCACCATTCATATTTAATGGATGTCTCACTGTGCCATGAGTCAATATACTCTTCTGACCAAACATTTCCAAGTAAAGATGAGGAGGAAAGAAATATATCTGAATTAGTTCAATATCTTTGTTGAATATCCATAAACTTCCTTTTTGTTAAATGTTGGGTGGTCCATGAATGTCTCATTTCATTCTAATACTGAGCCTTATCATCAAACTAGAGTTGAATTAGACCTGACCCAGAACATATGGGATTCTGACACACTGGAATTCCTTGCAGGAAGAAAGTATCACCCTTGATATATTTATAGGCAATAGCACATTGAAATCGTCAAAATGGTCACCAAGATTGAATGGAACATGTAATTCAGTCTTCCCATTAACTATAAAATGAGGGTGGGGAGAGAGTGTGAACTAAACAAGTTCTAAATTCAATGGTTATCTGATGCTCTATAATCTTCCCAAATGCTAGAAGTACCCACCTTATTTCCTTATTAAGTTCACCTATAGTTTTTTTTTTTCTCTTCTTCCTTTCCTTATTGTTTGCCTAGTGTTTGTAAGGAAGGGACCTTTTGGTAACTTTATCCTTTGCCTTTATCATTGAAGACTTAATGCTCCTCTATTGTAAAGAATTCTTCTATCTCTTATTAGAAATAACGCATCCCCACCACTTCCCAGAAACCATTAGTTAAGTACTTTAGCATGAAGTCAAGATTTTCATTTTCAAAACCACTAAGTTTAAGACATCTACATATTATCTCTCCTACATCTTCATGTGGTGATCATTTTTATGGGATTGTAGGAAACTATTCACTTGCACAGAAATATATAGGAAAAGACATGTGAGGATCAAGAATGTTTCTTTATTCATGGCTGTTGACATCTATATTTTGATAGTTTTTTTTTCCCTTTCTTCACAGGAAATACTGAGCTTGGATATTAGAAACAAAATAATAGGTAGTTTTCAGTGGTGAAAATAACCTAGGACTAGTAATCTGACAGCCTTTTTCTTCCATTATCTAACTCTGTGACTTTAGACTTCATTTCATGTCTCCCACATATTACAGAACAGGATATGGAGAGAGAGAATTAAAGTGAATTATCCAAGTTTATATAGGAAGTAGTAAAGCTGAAATTTAATAGGTATCTTTACTCTTACTCTATTGCTTTCCCACTTAACTATACTGTACTTTCTTTTGTTGAAACCATAGTTTAAAGGTCTGTTGATCTAGAAAATCATCTAGAAAATAATGAATGCAGCTGTATTATTATTTTTATACAAGATTCTAACTTGAAAAATAAACAATCCCTACCACTACCTACCAAATCTTACAAGCCATGTTTTTCAAATATTGTCAGGTTTGTTTTCCCTTAACAACAAAGTCTTCCATGCCATATACATCTGATTTGTTATGTAATTTTAAAAAGTTTAATAAATCATCTGAAATACTTCTTTTCTCCACTCTGTTATATCAGTTTTTTTCACCACGAACACAGAAATATGAGCATTTTTTTTAGGATCAGGACATCCTGATGAGAAAGATTTTTCTACCAAGTCAGATTGCAACTCATATATGGATTAGTAAATAAGTTTGTCGCATAGCTAATAATTGTTGGAAGACTACTTCGAACTCCTCATTATAATTTTAAGCCTAGCACGCTATCCATTATACCATTGTGTATTTCTAGAAATCATACCTTTAAAACCCTGATGCTAGTGAAAGAAGTATATACAGCAAGAATAACCTAAGATGAAAGTAGAGAATTTTGAACAATATGATAGTTTAGGATACATACTGGATTTAAAAATCAAATTATCTGAATTAGAATCTTAGGCCTTAAAAGTGAGACTGATGATTTAATGTAGGGTCCAGGAAGTAACAGGAAGCCATTGGTACTCTTGAATTGGGAATTATCTGATGTACCCCAGAAATATCACTTTGGCAGCTGAAGGGACAGACTGGAATAGGGAAAGATTTTAGGCAAAGAGACCAAAAAAGCTATTGTAATATTCTAAGTGAGAGATAAAAAGGGTCTAATGTAGACTATGGCTGTGTGACTGGAGAGAAGACATATACAAAAGATGTTAGGAAGGTAGGAAAGCCAAGATTTAACAGTGGATAAATGAACAATTGGATATGTTGGATGGGGGAGAGCCAGGAGTTAAGGAAGACACTGAGATTGAGAATCTGGATGACTGGGAGGATGGTAATACTTTCAACAGGAATAAAGAAGATCAGAAGAGAAATAGGTGTGAAAAATAATGACCACAGTTTTAAACAAGTTGAATTTGAGATGTCTACAGTCAAGCAAATTTGAAAAGTCTAGAAGGTAGCTGGTGATACATGTTTGCAGCTCATGGTAGAAAGTGGTGCTATATACATGTAAATCTCGGAATCATTTACATAGAGATAATTAAATCTATGAAAGCTGATGAGATCACCAACTAAGACATAATAGAGTGAAAAGAGAAGAAGGCAAAGGGCAGAATCTCGAGGAGCATCCTTGTTTAGGGTATATGACATTCATTAAAGAACAAGCAAGAGGGTTAGAATGATTGGTTGGAAATGAAGACTAGAAGAAAAGTTGTAGTTTTAAATCATTTAACCCAGAAAAAAAGGAAAAGCATGTGTACACCTGCTTATTCTCAATGCCAAACATCAGAGACATTCCAAGGGCTCTCAGATTCTGGGCCACCTATTGATGCCAGGTGTTTCTCCCTTCCTTACCTCTAACAGTGTACTTTTGGTTTTCCCTAGTTAAAAAATGCTATATAAGGTGAAGGGAAAGGCTACCCTACCGGGTACCAATTAACACCTCAGTAGGAGGCTCTTTGAACTTCCAGTAACAATCTTCATCTCCTTCCCTCCCACATTACTGCCAACCATGTGCAAATGCCTGAGTATTCACCAAATAATGAAAATGAGTTTTATATATGTATATGTGCATCCATATATAAAATGCATTTCATCATATATACATATATTATCATTTAATGTTTATTAAATGCCTATTATGTGTCAGTCACTCTGCTAAACTTTAGTGGTACAAAAGGAGGCAACACACAACCCATGCCCTGAGGATTTAACAATCTAATGTGTTGACAATAACAACAATAACAACAAAAATCCTAACAATATACATGATAAATATGAAATAATTAACAGAAGTTCCACTTTCTTTAAATTACAATTTCCTCCAGGACTCATGAGGAAATCAATTGTAATGATAATAATTCAAAAAATAAGAGGACAATATATGCATGTGAACCAGTTTAAAACAATAACAATGCTTATGTTGCACATAAACCCACAATAAGGATATTTCTAATTGGTATTCTTAAATTACCTCTTACTTATACTCTTCTAATATAATTCTTTTTTCTTTTTGATTCATAGTGGTTGTAGAGGTAGAAGAAACGTCCAAGATCACAACTGAGTAAGCAACAAAGGTGAGATTTTAAAGTCCAGTTTCCGTACTTCAGCCAAGAAGAAATCCGATGAGAAATTATGATAAATGAATTCACCTACTCTACAACTGTATTGGACATCAGATAGAAGACTGAAAGGCAAAACAAAAGATAAACCCAGAATGGAGTGATCTCTTAGCATGACCCGAGACTAATAGGAACATCTCTAGAATGCCAGACTCTGTGTCCAAAGGCAACCAGAAGAGGTTATCTTAAGAAAGGCCTCAGTGTTTTCCACCTTGGAAATGCTGGAGAATGATACTAATATCTAGCATGCTGTGCAAAGATTGGGACTATCCAAAGTCAGTGATTCTAAGGTCTCTAGCATAGTGTTTTGAGACCACAGAAAAGGGCCAGATGGTCCAATGCTCTAAACTTCAAAGTTTCAGAAATTCCTACCCCAGGACGGTAGAAGTCAGTGAAAGAAATCAGGATACCCAAGGTGGAACCAAGTAGAGCCAACTACTTCCCTCAAAAGTAATAGCAAGTGGGTAGAATAAGGCCCTGACCTAAATCCCCAATTCTGCAACTAAAGTCAGAGAGATGGGGAAATTAAAGAAAACAGTGACTAGTGTCAAAAATTATTGCAAGTTGAAAGATCCTCCAAAAGCAAAAAAAAAAAGTCTCTATAAAAACTGTAAGCAAGAGACTTAAAAGAAAAAAAATTGACTCTCCACAAATGGCATATCATGAAATGAGGAATTAAAAATGAAGTATAATAAAAATTTTAAGGAATAATTAGTTGGAGAATAAATAAATTAGAAGGGAATGTAGTAAATCTTACTCAACTAATGAACTCTTTAAAAACTAGACCAAACAGAAATCAGTAGCTGCATGAAACAAAAGACATGTTAGAACAAAATTAAAGATTAAAAATATAAGAAAATCTAAGATATGTGATATAAAAATTAATCTGGAAAATAGATTGAGAAGGAATTTAAGAATTACTAAACACTGAAAAACCATAATTAAAAAAAGATGCTATATTTCAAGAAATCATAAATTTAAACAACCTATATCTAAATTTTACAATTAAAAAGGCAATGATAAAGGTAATATACCAATTACTTCCTGAAAGAACCCCTCCTCACCCCAAAAGTCCTAGGAATATGATAATCTAACTTTAGAGCTCCCACATCAAAGAAATGTCTATATTGAAAGAAGTTCAAGTCTCAAGTGATCAGAGTTCAGAATCACATAAAACCTGGCAACTTCTTCCAAAAACAAGAGTTCTTAAAAACAATATTTTAAAAGGCTTACAACTATGAATAAATTACCCCACCAAATTGGGTTTAATCTTATGGGGGGGGGGAAGTGATCTTTAATAGAATAGAGGATTTTTCAAGTATTTTGTTTGAAAAGACCAGAATTGAGTAGGAACTTTGAAATCCAAATATAAAAAAGAAGATAAAACTAGAAAAATCTGTGATCTCCTCAGCATGAGGTATTATTGGCAAAGAAAACTCATTCTACCAATAAGGGTTAGCATCTATTATGGATTTAGAGCCTCAGAGTTGCTTAGAAACACAGAGTGGTTAAATGATTTCCCTAGAATCATAGACAATGTATGTGGAGGACAGGACTTAAATAGTGGTCTTCCCAATTCCAAGTTCATTTCTCTTTTGAGTGCTTGGCACAATTCCCGGTACACAGAACTGACTGAAGAAAAGAAAGAAAGGAAGAAAAGAAAAGGAAGGAAAGAAAAAAGGGTAAATGATTTTTACACATCTTTTCTACCAGTTAACCTACTGTGCAAAGTGGTTACAAAGGTCAAAGAATGCATAACTTGCAATAAAATGTGATTTAATAATTATGGGTAAAAGAACTTTGAAAATATACATGGAAGGAAGAAACAATATTGACAAGGAGAGTACTGAAATCTTTGGAGAAGTCATAGCAAATGGAAAGTTGGATAAAACAAATTTTAATAAAAATCAATTTAAAAGTATTTCTTAAATTACAAAGAATTCGTTTGCTTTTGTTTGTTTCTTTGGAAAAGCATATTGACTTACTTGAGGAATATCTAACCAAGTTTTGATACATTAGTGTAATGAAATATTATTTTTCATAAAAGAGGATGAGTATGATGACTATAAAAAAGCAGGAAGGACAAAACAGAATAAGAACAAGGAAAACAATATTACAGTGACTCCAACAATGAAATGGAAAAAACAACACATTCAAAACTGAATGCTGCAAAAATTGAACAAGCTTGGTCATACATTTATCCATATATATCCATATACACATACATATAGAATGCATATATGTATATATATACATATATATATATATATATATATATATATAATACAGCCTATTTCTATCTCTATGGGTATAAAAATTACATAGAAAAGTTAGACTTTTTAATATAATATTATATTATGCCATAATATAATATAATATAATAATATAGGTACCCTAAAGACAAAAAATATCAACCACTTTTTAAAAATAATAAAATTCAAGTATTCAGACACCAGAAGCAATACTTTATTTATTATAAAGAACAATCATACAACATTACTTTTCTTTGGTTCATGAACTCTGGCTGTTGTCAGTGGAAAAGTGCTTCTAATCCTCCTTCCTCTTTTTATATCCTTTATAAAGGATCTTATTCTAAATCCTTTATTTGCATTTAATTTTGCTTCATATTTTTAGGTACAAATCTTAATTCTTCTTTTCTGCTCTAAACTCCTTGGGAACAAGGTACAGTGTTTTTTTTTTTTTTCACCATACTTCCATTCCCAATGTCATATATTGAAGTATTTGATAAATATTTGTATAATTGAATTGTGGATCATTTTTTCCAAATTGAAGAATTACCATTTTCACTATCAAATCCATATATGACTCAGGGAAATGTATGTCACCTGGTGCTATAAGGATAATAGTAATGTCTTCATAGCCTCTGACTCATGAACATATGGTGCTCCTAAGCATTATATTTGTTTACTGTACCCTGATAGATTAGTCAACCCTAGTTGTAGAATGGATCTATATGCCACCTGGCCCTTTACTACTTAGAGTTGGGATTTAAAAATCAGCTGAATATACCATGATAGCTAGAGAAGGAGTATGATTATTGATAGAGGTTATTTCAAGTTAAAGCAAATTGTCTGCAGACCAAAGGCATGTATGCCTTTCCTAAACTCCTCCCATGCAAAATTAGATGAGGATTTTTCCTTTTTCAGCATACCCAGCACCACAAGAGAATTGAACCTAGGATTCATACTTTACAATTCAGGATAAGGTGTAGAAAATGTTTCAGGGTTCAAATTTTCCCAACTCTCATTTTTTTTTACTATCCAAGATTATTAAATAAAAGTTAATATATTTTATATATCTTCTATGCCAAGAAGTCTTGACTTGAAAGGTATACATATGAGAGGTATTTTAGATTTATGCAAAGATGAAATCAACAGTCATTCATTAATCATTTAACACATAGCAGAAACTGTCCTAAGAGCTTGGAAAATAAAGAAAATGAAAAAAAATGAAAATTTTACATTGTAATAGAGAGAATATGTGTTGATCAGTCTTTTTATTTTCTTTTAATCGTTCCTGATACTTTGTGACCCTATTTGGGATTTTCTTGGCAAAGATATTGAAGTGGTTTGCCATTTCCTCCTTCAACTCATTTTTACAGATGAAGAAACCAAGACAAACAGAATTAAGTGATTTGTCTAAGGTTTCGGCTAATAAGTATCTGAGTCAGGATTTGAACTCAGGAAGATGAGTTTTCTTGATTGTAATCCCAGGGCTCTATCCACTAGACCATCTAAATGCCCCATATCCATATTAATAAATATATGCAAGTCAGATGAACCTGGATTAGAAGTGGGTTGATTTACCTATTTTCTATTAAGGGGTCTCTACTCTGGACCTAGGTATATGGTCTATAAGACATATCAAGTTCAAATAGAAAAGGAAAGTCAGTAAATGGTATAAAAGAATTTGGTGGGTACATATTGACTTTAAAAATCACATATTAACATTATGTTTTATTGTATTTTTATTTATTTTGTTAAATATTTACCAATTATATTTTAATCTGGTTCTGGTCTAATTTGGAACTGTTGTAAACTGCAATGATTAAAATTTAATTTGGAAATAACTAACAAAATAAAAAAAGATGTAGATAATAGATATCTATTTTTTACATCTCACATCTTCACTTTTTGATACTCTTTACTACTCAAGATCACTAAATAAAGATTAATACCCTTTATTCATCCTCTGTGTCAAGGAGTATTAACCTCTGATCTATATCATGTTTGATTTTGGAGGAAACTAGCCTCTACTGATCTAAATCCAGCCTCTGACATTAATTGTGTGATTCTAGGGAAGTCACTTAACTTCTATTTGTCTCAGGTTCATTATTTGTAAAATGAGGATAATATTACCACTATCTCTCTGAGTTGTTATGAGAATCCTATGAGATAATTGTAAAGTGTATTGCCTGGCACATAATAAGCTAATAAGTGCTATTTAAATGTTAGCTATTATTATTGTTATTATTATAACTTTTATTATAAGTAGGTTTGGATCTTTTCTCATTCTCTTCAATTCATTAAATTCCTAATATTTTGATCTTATTGAGACAGGTGATAGAGATCCTGAGACCACATATAGACCACCAAGTAAAATCGATAAGGGCTAGAAACACTGCATTTGTTTTAGTCTTCTTATGCTCAAACGAATATTTTCAGGTTTAAGGAACTGACTGTTCCAAAAATCAAACCCATTGATTTTTCTAAAGGGTAAGTGTATGCAGATAGTTACAGTAAACATGACAGTCCTAAGCTAGAATCTTTGTATTTCAACTAGGAAAAACACCAACTCTGCCAGAAGCTAAACAAGGTTTAGAAATGAAATCTGGAAAAATTATGTCGAGGTGGGCACCTAAGGTTGGCAGGCTACAGGTATTTCCTAGGGAAATGTACTATTTTGGGAAGTGAAACCTGGATATGAGAGTGGGAGGAAAGGCACATAAGGGGTGGCAGTACAAGCATGTCATCAGTATAAATTGACTAATGCCCAGATTGTTTAGTTATAGCTAAATATCTCTCTGCTTATGACCTCTGCTTCTGATTTTGATCTGAAATCATCACCTTGGTCCTTATATTGTAAAGACTTCCAGTTACTTTAGAAGGAAAGCTTGTTAAGGGCAAAAGCATGATGTCACAGATGTCAGTGCTATACAACAAGAAGGAAAGAACCAGGGTTTGAATCCTGCCTCTATTAACAGCTGTGAAAGGAATAGCAAATTATTGAAGCTGTCTCAATTTTCTCATCTATAAAATGATAATAGGAATAGCTATCTCACAAGCTAAAGTTCTTTGTAAACTTCACAGTATGATAGAGTGTATAAGCTCCATCTCTACCTTTTCTATAAGAATATATGTTTATATAGGTCAGAGATTTGGAGTTATGTCATGGAAGAAAGAGGTGACCAAGGGAATAGCTTGGACTAGTAGAGTTATATAAAACATTTCTCCTCCCTTTGGAATAGGCTCTTCAAGGTCAAGCTTTGAGCCCTTGGGCCCCTTAGTATCTGAAGCATGATTTCCCTAAGAAAAATGTCCAAATAAGTAACTTAAGGCTGATTTTTAAAATGACCAATTAAAAAGGAGAAGATTGTTGTCCTTTTCTTATTCACTCATTCTTGTCTGGAATGAATCCCCAAATTCTAAAAGTGAGTTCATCCTTATACTCCTTGAGCATTGTGGCTAAGAACTGTAGTTTAAATTTGCTTTTCTATTGTAGAATACTATGAAAGTCTTTTCATGGAGAGAGTTTGGAGGTCTGTTACTGAACAGCAAGCAATAATCTAGTCAGCTATTGTGACTGCCTTTGTTTTTAGTTCCATGAAGTGTTTCTCTAACACTAATGATGTAATAACTATTTTCTCTTTGAATCAACTCCAGATGGAATTGACAATGAAGATACTCTTCACGGGGGAAAGAGAAGTGGACCTAAAGTCAAAAAGGCTGGAGATCAATTCTTCATTCTTGTATTTAAAGCCAGTGGGACCATAAAAAGTCATGTGAGCTCTCTGAGGCTTTATTTTTCTCATCTGTAAAATATGGAGAAGAATTCTACTGCTACCTTCCTTATAGGCATGTTATGATCAACACACTTTGGGAAATTCAAAGTACTATGGAAATGTAATCTGGTGGTAGTAGGGCAAGGATAGGGATTATTCCTATTATTAAATTGGTACAGTGAATTTGGGTGAGAAAACTATAGCAGTCTCCTTTTCTCTCATTTATAGTCCTGGAGAGTTGGCTAGAGCACAGAGAAGACCTGCTTAGGATTTACATTTAGGTTTCCTTGACTTTGAGATCAGATTTCTATTCCCTCAGCCATGTTACTTTTTTAAAAAATAATTATGAAAAGAATACATTTACAATCAACTCATGGGGTCACAGAATGTTAGAACTGGAAGGTAGTTACGAGCTATAACCATAATAATGATTATTAAAGGTCACACTCATAGGGTTGATAGATCATTTTCCTTTCAACTTCAAATGAGCACACAGTGCAAATTTCATCTCCTTTTCCCAGAAAAGAAAAACAAAATTATAGAAGTTGAATGACTTGCCTACTTTATATAATGAATAAATAAAAATGATGGTGGAAAGCAGGTTTTCTGATTCTGAATCCAATGTTTTTCCCATTGCATCAAGCTGTCTAAAATGTCTGTTAAGTTAAAGTCAATCTTTATAAAGTGCTTTCTGTATACAGGGCATTGGGAAAACAGACAAATTGAAATAGTCCTTGCCTTTATTTACAAATGAAGAAGCAGATTTAGAATGGTAAACTACGATGGCACTTTCCTTTGAAATGGGTGGGAAAAGTTAAGGAAGGCAACAATAGCACCCTCTGGAATTGAGGAACTCACTATAGGAGATAGTATGTTGTTATAGCAAAAAGAGAACTCAGTGAGAATTTCAAGATCTGAGTTCTAATTTCATCCAGCTCTGCCACCAACTACCTATGGAACAATGATCAAGGTATCTCACCTTCCTTTCCCCCATCTTTAAAGTGAGATTCATATCTGCTCTGCTTGCTCCACAGGGTTGCTGACAATCAGCTGAGATAATAGATCTGATATCTTGGCTTATAATGCTAAAACCTAGATTCAAAGCCAGACTGTGATATCTACTACTTCTATGATCCAGAGCAATTCCCTTAACCTCACTCAGTCTTAGTTTCCTCATTTGTAAAAGGAAAGGAGCTAGACAACATGATTTTGGAACTCCCTTCCAATTCCAAATCTGTAATCTACTGTACAAACACTTTAAGGGTATTAAGCATTATTCTAACTGTAAGAAACAATATTTATGGCTGCCCTTGTATGTATGTTATTTCTATGGGGCAACAGGAAGAAAAGAGCTCTTTTTGCTCTTTTCTGATAAGACTTGAATTTGAATCCAGACTCTGACTTATCTAAGTAACTGGATAAATCACTTTTCCGCTCTGGGTCTCATTTTTTTTTTTTTCATCCATAAAATGGGAAAAGTGAGCTAGATAATCTTGAGTTCATCCAGTCCTGCTTTAAATCCCATTTGTCTATGACTATCAAAGATGTATTAGACCCCTGATTAAATGCTGCCTTGAGCCTGGAAAGACCAATGTGGGTCATTTCTTCATCCAAGTCCTCAATTGGACACATTTGGCAAGACCTAAATTACTTTAGAAGACTAATGACTTGAATTGTCAGATGTATTGTTTAGGTGCCCGAAGAGCAATGACTTTGTTCATAAGAGGTGCCAGGTTAAGGAGCTCCAGTTAAGTAGCCCCTGCTGGGCTGCAGTTAATACCCATTGTATTACTGACAGTCACTGTAGGGCCAGTCCCTATCACCTGGCTTTGAAGTGGGTTAAACAAGGCTTTCTTCTTTCCTCTGAACCGGAAGCTGTGTTGGAGTTGGGGTCAGATGGAGGAGGGGTGGAGGGAAGACACCACCCCCAAAAGCAAAGAGCCTCAGAGGACCATAGGAAGAATGAAGGAATCAAAGGATGATTTTTAAAAACCAAGACAGCCCCTCCATCCCATCCCCCATTTTTGGAAGTACATTTAAAACTGGGAAACTTGAGCTGGGCTTTCTCAGTCTTTATAGAAACAACCTTTTCCTTCACTTTAAACAACCTCTTACAAAAGGGCCATAAATTGCACTTTGTTCTTAGGGCAGAAAAAGTCAGGGTCAAATCTCCTAATGACCACATCTAAAGCTTCTAGTTTTCCAAACGAAGAGGGAGTGGAGCAGAAGTGAATGGAAGGTCTTTCCTTTTTAAATTCTAAGAAAGGCTGTTCAATATTCTTTGCCTGTTGTGTACTCTGTAGACTGCTAACCTGAGGCCTCAAAATATAGACATTGCCTCTGAAACTTTCCACTTTAAATTCCATACATCATAGTACTGGCTCTCAAACTGCAGTATAGATTTCTCAGTGTTTTACCAAAGATAGGACCTTGATTTTCTAGCATGGAGTTTCTTAACCTCCAATATTCAGCTCCACACTAAAGGTCAGAAGTCATTTGAAATATTTTTCAGGAGAATGATTGAAGACTAAGGACAAATTTCTGTACTCATTTAAAACCTCCTTTCCTTCTTTCTCCCCCAACATTCAAAAGTGTATTGTTGTGGTCATATTAGTTATATCTCTAGGATAGTCTGTCTGGTATTTATTCTTAATATTAGCATATTAACATGCTTTGATTGATAAAGTTTGATTGCTAGAATGAAGAAGTGCAAATCTAATTAGGTTTTTAAAAATTATGTTAGAATATGTAGACTATGATATGGATTTGCACATATAACAGGCATTAAAGGAGCTTAATATATAAAGTATGAGACAGAATTCATTCATTCACTTATTCATTCAGCAAACCTTTATTTAGTTTCTACCTGGTGCAGAGTTTGAACTTCACCAACTACTGGGCCCATCTAGAAGGTCAAACTTCCCAGTCTAGAGATAGGGAACCTTAAAAGAGTTATTGAAATACAACTTTATCATTTAGTTTGAGAGGCAGGGGATTATCAGTGTAACATGTAGCATATATGTAGCAAGTATAGTCACTGGGTTAAGGTGAATTCACTTACTCTAACTATTGGTGTTCCAGTCTCACTGAGAAGTATGACTTTGAGCTACTTGATGGGGGTAAGAAGTGACATGTGCTCTACATTCTTGTGGGAAAGTTCATGATCCCCTTACAGTAAGGGCAACCCAACACTATCTGCATGCACTTTGTGGTCTGTTAACCAGGAAATTCTAAAATCCTGAACTTGCACTTGAAACCCCAACTTTAAATCTCAGGAGTTTTAGGACAGATTCTCAATCTGCAGTGAGGGGATAGAGACTTCCTCATACTCGCTACAATATGAGGCAAAGGTCACTAGCTCCTCCCTGTCCTTCCATTTCCTTCTTGAGGATTTTTGAGGTTTTAAAGTAATTTTCATGGTTCTGATTCCAACAATAAGGGGTACAACAATTATACTTTAAAAAGAATCCTCACCCTATCAAGGAGGCTAAGGGGATTTTTTCCTTAAGGTTGGAAAATGAAATGGTACAAAAGTCACCTGAGAGACTCATATATATGCTGCCAAGTGATTGTGCCCTGATTAACCAATTAACCAAATAACTGAAAATACATTTATTAGTTGTATAGGCATGTTGCTCATACAATCTGTCTGTCTGTCTCTCTCTTTGTCCCCTCAACCCCACCCTCTTTCCCCTCCTCTCCCCCACCCCTCCTCCTCACCCCACCATGTACACACAGAGTTGAAAGAAACCTAAATATTAGATGACAGTTCTAGGCAATGGTAGCAACAGCTTACAGACAATCAGCCAATTTATATACGGAACTGCAGCAAAACAACAGTGAAATACAGAAGCTGCTAATGGAGCCTGAAGATTGTTCAAGCCAAGCCATGAAGGAAAAACAAAAGTGTGAGATGACTATAAGGTGTACCTTCTTATATCAGCATGGGAAACTGTGGGAGATTATTTTCCTTTGTCATGAAGAAGAGAAAATTATTCAATGAGATTTTTCTTTGTTATCTGGTATTCTGAACTAATTAAAAGTAATATATTTGATACATTTTGAGATTCCTATTTTGTTAATAAAGAATGTAACAATTGGAGTTTGTCACATTTATCTAATTATGATTATTCTGAGTACTTTTAAAATAGCTTGGGGTTCCAGATCACGGGAGATCCATGTAACAAATAGATGCTCTTTCGTGTATTCTATGCTATTACATAAATCACACATTATGATTGAGAATCATAGTAAAATAAGTTTGTTGCCTTGATATTAACTGGCACTGTTTTATATTAGGCTTCTGCTTGTTTATGATGAAAAATTTGATGTTTGTTTTTTATAACATGTTTTCCAATATAATGATAAATATTATGTAAAATAGATATGTAATATTCACTAGAAGAGAATTGATGGATCTTATGGATTCTACCCTGGTCACCCCATTTGAAAAAAGTATGCTCCATTCAAAATATTACATCTTGGAAAGAAAATTGATAAGTTGGAGCATTTCTATTCATTAGAAGATGGTGAGGATGATGAAGGGTTTCAAGGATCACTTGAATGAACTAGGGAAAAAGGGAATAAAAGATTTAGGAATGACATAATATAGGGTGGTAAACAACACACATAAGTTCCTAAACATATGGGATCCCTACACTAATAAGCAAATTTGGTAAATATCATCATCTTTACCTTATGTCCTCACATATCAATCCAATTAATTGGTAAACTTAATGAAATGGCTGGCCACCAGTCAAAGTTTTAGTGCAATTAAACAATACCCATAAATATAGCTATTAAAAAACCACCAGAAGTTCCTATCTTTACTTTCTTCCTAGATTTTGATTGGGACTAAATCCTATCTTTCTCTCCTCCCATTCTCAACTGAAACTGAAGTAAGACTTTGCTTGAGAGCCATAATCAATTGACAGCATTCAATTTTCCAGATGTTCCAACTTGGAGAGGCATATAAGCCTATGAATGGTCAGAAAAGGAGTGCTGCTCTTAAGTACTAGTTGGAAATATATTTATTGAGAAGCAGGAAAGCAGGTTTGTTGGTTGTTCCTAGAGGGATGTATTGTCAAATAGATAATTAACTAATGTTAGTATGATTAGTAAAGTTTGACTGCTAGCAATAAAACGTATAAATCTAATTGCTTTCTATTGCATTCATTGACATATGTAACAGTAAAGTGGATTTGTACGCAAGCCATGCATTATACAGTTTAATTTCTTACCAAGCCTGTTATCCAAAAATATGTGAAAAACTTGAGCTAAATTTTTCAGATTTCGTCTCTGCCTCTATCAGAATAACCTTGTGCATAGATGGAAAGTTGCGCCTTCTGTAGTGATTTGAATATGTTATCACAACTTGGACACTTATTATCTGGGCACGTGGATGGGGAAGTCCATAACAGGATCATTGAATTGGAAATGAAGGACTGTAATATCTTGAAGGCAAGGATTTTACCTTTCCAAAATGGGGAAATGTTGAAGTATTCAGTTTGGAGGTAAGAAATGGTTCAAGGTTCTTATTGCTTTCTCTTATTATATAGTTTAGTTTCTTTGATTAGCTGAGTGTAACCTTTAAAGTAATAAAATGCTAGAAAAGAAGAAATGTCGGAGAAACAAGAAGATGAGCATTATCTATTACATTTGTTTTTGTTCAGTTATATCTGACACTTTGTGACCTATTTGGGGAAGTTTTCTTGGTAAAGATGTTGGAGTAGTTTTGCCATTCTCTTCTCCAGCTCATTTTATGGGATGAGGACACTGAATCAAACAATTTAAAAAAAAACTTGCCTAGAGGGTCATTTGCCCAGTAAGTGTCTGAGAACAGATTTGGATTGATGAAGATGAGTCTTCATGATTCTAAACCCAGTGCTCTATCTACTATACCACTTAGCTGCCCTATCAGTCATCATTACTGATCTCTAATACCAAGTTCTTTCCTATGAGTAGATAATTAATCATCTGTTGTGGTGTGCTTTGAAGGATTCTGAGTTTATAAACTCACTGTATTACAAAAACTTGAATGTAAAATGATGTCTTAGCAAATACTAGGAGGGATGGAAGGCCATTGGGAACTGAGGTGAGCTCCCTATTACTCCTGTATAGTCTGCTTTTTGATGTAGTATAAAGTTCTCTTCTTTCAACCTCCAGTTGTTCCAATAACACTTATCTGAGCTCTGTGAATATCACTATTACTCCCCCCACTCTTTTCAATTTATACTTGTTCTCCTCACTTCAGAACCTACTTCCTGGGTCCTAGGAACCAATTAGCTCTGACCTCCACCCAAGGATTTATTCCAATGTTCACAACTGTCACACTTGCCTAGAAAAGAATATTATACTCTGATAACTCTCTAAAATATTCTTCACAAAGTTGCTAAAGGTTCTGAAATTTCACCCTTAGAAATGAATTTCTTTGGGTTAAACACATTTTTCTTTAAGAGGTTCCTTCAGAAAACAAATAACCAGCGTTTCTAATACCTTTATATGTCAGTTAAGTAAAATCTCTTTCTGAAGATAAAACAGTTCCTAAGGGAATACTGAGTTGTTTGGTTGGTAAGTGAGGGAGATGCAAAGGTCATAGAAATGTGAAGGGAGGAGGATGCCAAAAGCAAACCACCTACTTCACAGTTTTGCCAAGAATAGATCTTGTCTACCAAAAAGAAGGATGATATCCCTCTGTACTAAAACCAGCCTCAGTAATCCTAAAGCTTGAATGCATAAACTCAAAGCATTCTGGGCCTGTCATCTTCTAACCTTCTCCAATTACATAGTTGAGGTTTTATGATTAGCTAATTGTCATCATAAAAACAACAGATCTCTGGCTGGGGAGAGGCACCCAGACAGGAGAAACAGGAAGATGAGGGAGAAACAAGGAAGAGGAGTAATTTATGTGGGAATTCAATGTAGACAAGTGAAGAAGGGAGTGGGGGATGGAAGAAACAGTGAAGCAGTGTTTCAAAGGTTTATTGCCAGCATTAATTCAATTCATAAAAAAAACCCACAACTTTTTAGATAATTACTGTTTCTTACAAGGCACCATGCTAGGTGAGGAGGACACAGTGATACAAATAATAATAATTTTATTCCAAAGAAACTAATATTCTATTAGGGATATGGAGTGCAGTTTACAGATGACATTATATAAATATATAAATAAGTATAATGCAATCTTATATATGTTAATCATATGTTAATCACCTCTGGTGCCAATCACTGTGACAAAACACTGATGATACAAAGAAAGCATAATCTATTGGTGGAGACAATATGCAAATAAATAAATAAATATTTTATGATTTTATATATATATATGTAAATAAATGCTTATTTATTTATTTTTTGCTGAGGCAATTGGGGTTAAGTGACTTGCCCAAACAAACTATTTATAAAAGGTTTAAATATCTATAATGTTTATATATAAAAATATAATTATAAAAACTAGCAGGGGAAAGGCATTATCATTAAGAAGAATTGGGAAAACTTATAGAATGTAAGATTTTGAGTGAAGCAGTAGGATGAAAGGTGGGACTTGAACAAAGTTAGGAGAAAGGATAAAAGGGAAAGGGAATTCCAGAAATGGGGGACAGCCAGTGAAAAACCCTAGTTGGGAGTTGGAATATTTTGTTGGAGGAATAGCAAGGAGGCCCATGTCACCAAATTGCAAAGTACGCAGGAAATAAGTGTAAATAATTTAGAAAGGTAGAAGACCAAGTCATGAAAGGCTTTGAATGTCAAAAGATTTTATGTTTTATTCTGCAGGTGATAGGGAACCACTGGCATTTATTGAGAGAAGGGGAGAGGAATGTAGAAAAGAATATGGTTAGATATGTGCTTTAGGAAGATCGCTTTTGAATAGGAGGTAAGGAGGAGTGAGGAGGGGGGGGACCTATGGAAGGCAGACCAACAAAAAGGATTTTATATTTAATTCTAGCGATAACAGGGAATTATTGTAATTTATTGAATGGGAGAAGTAGAGTTGGCATTCAAAGCCTTTCATAACCTTTTTCATTCATTGCTTTGTTTTGTCAGTGTAGACCCAACTCAGATTGTTGTCACAATGATGAAATCCACCCCACTTGAGAATTTAAAATTAAATCAACCAAAAAGCTAATGGGTTGCATAAAAAGAGAGCGGTAGTGTTCATGATCAGAGAATACATGGATCTAATGGATTCTGCCCTGGTCACCCATCTGAAGAAGTATGTTCCATTCAAAACACTACATCTTGGAAATGAAATTGATAAGTTGGAGTCTATTCATTGGAAGATAGTGAGAATGATGAAGAACCTTAAGCATCACTTTAAGAAACTAGGAAAAAAAAGGAGAAAAAAAAAGATTTAGGAATGATGTAATAGTCTTTTTTTCTATATTTGACTAGCTGTTTTGGAGATATTCTACTTTTATTTACTCCAGAAGGCAGAGGTAGGAACAATTCTTAAAAGTAGCAAGCAGGTAGATTAAATGATGTAGTAAAATTTTTTTAAACAGAATTGTCTAAAAGTATATGTGCTGCCTCACAAGAAAATGGGCTTCTTTCTCCTACGAGTCTGAATAATGAATAATCACTTGTTGGAGATGTCAAAGAAAGGATGCTAGGACAGTTATGGATAGGATTACATAAATTATGACTCTCTGAGATCTACTAAAACTCAAAGATTCTATGAAACAAATTGAAGCCTGATTTAAATCCATCTGGGAATTAGGTATTAGATCTGAACAAAATGTGAAATTTCTGTTCCATAGGATTTCTATGACTTCACATGACCAAAGAACTAGTAAGGACAAAGAGTCCAAGAGAAATGTTACCTAGGCTCAATTGCAAAGTGTAGTACCCTTCCATCTATATAACTAGCTAATTTTGAAGATATTGCTAATAAAGTCATTAGTTCCAGACTAAGCTTTCTTAACTACTTTATGTGTGTCATGGACCCCTTTGTTAATCTGACAAATGCAGTAAGACCCCATATCTGAATAATATTTTTTCTTTCCATATTCATCATTGAAGGAAAGGTTAGGTTTTTTTAGAGCTTAGTGAAAATAAAGATGTATTTTTCCCACTTAAATTCACAGTTCTTCTGAAATCTACCAGTGAATCTCAATTTAGGACTCCCTGTTCTAGATTCAGAGATTAGTAACTTTGGAAGAAAACAAATGTGAAAAAAATGTGCCATTTACTTTTCACAGAAAAGAAAAAAAAAGACTAGAATAGTGTGGATGAATGAGTTCATAAATCACTACTATAGGAAAAATAACTAAAATTAATCATTTGTAACCTTGGATGATATGGGCTGTGGACATTTGAATCATAGAATTTTGTTTATATATTCCAACTGCTAGTTGGAATATGGACTTAGAAAAATTTGGGATAGAAAATGTCACCCCCACTTCACCCCCCTCCACCTCACCTCACATACATGTATCCTACTTTCCAATTATCAAATCCCCTAGAAGAAAAACTAAGTCCCAGCCCCCACACCAACTAGGTTATTGAGTGCTGTGCCAATTGTCCTCCCTGACTTTGGGGCCTGCTAATTAACCTTTGAGTTGAAGTAGTTCTGTGAATTAACAAAGGAAGGGGTGAAAATGGAACCTTCTTCAATTATATGAGGTAATTTTTTAGACTTTTGCACTTAGAAAACAAAGTTTGGAGGGACATTCAAAAAAGTCATCACTCTTTTGGAATTCCTGCTTTTAATATATAGGCCTTTATATAAAAGTTCCTTAAACCATTGACTAAAGCAATTCTACATAGTCTTTCTGGAGTAAAAGACACCATTCTCCCCAAAATAATTCCTCATATCCTCTTCCAGTATCAATGTATGTACCATGACTTTCTTATCTGAAACATCATGCAGTTGGTTGGACTGAGATAATCTCTAATGTACCTTCCAGCTCTGCTTTGACTCCCAAGCTCAATCAACATCATGTTACTTGGTATCAAAATGAAAAGAAATGAGTGATAACTCAGTTTCCTGACCTAATAGGGGCTTAAAATTATATTAATTTTATCCATATATTACATATTATATGTGTATATATATATATATATATATATACACCTGAATATTCAAATATACATATGTGTGTGTATGAATACACAAGTCCACCCCATACCCATCATGAAGCAATATTTTTTATTGGATTGGACAGAGACAGGTTTTGAAATCTGATGAAACAAAAAGTTATATCAACTCCTGATCTAGGAATTATTTTCTTAAAATTCCTGTCCCACTGAGACAATTATCTTGCTGCACAAGAAAAATCCGATCAAAAAGGAAAAAGTCTGATGGAACTCTTCTGAGCTGAAAAAAGCTGAATCTCAAGAGAAAGCATCTTTAATTCTTCCTTCCTTCCTCCCTCTCTCCCTCTCCCCTTCTCCCCCTCTCTTCCTCTCTCCCTTCCTCCTTCTCTCCTTCTCCTCCTCTCCCCCTTCCCCTCCCCTCTTCCCCTCCTCCCTTTCTTTCTTTCTTTCTTTCTTTCTTTCTTTCTTTCTTTCTTTCTTTCTTTCTTTCTTCCTTCCTTCCTTCCTTCCTTCCTTCCTTCCTCTTTCTTTCTTTCTTTCTTTCTTTCTTTCTTTCTTTCTTTCTTTCTTTCTTTCTTTCTTTCTTTCTTTCTTTCTTTCTTTCTTTCTTCCTTCCTTCCTTCCTTCCTTCCTTCCTTCCTTCTTTCCTTCCTTCCTCTTTCTTTCTTTTCTTTTCTTTTGTTTTCTTCCTTCCTTCCTTCCTTCCTTCCTTCCTTCCTTCCTTCCTTCTTTCCTTCCTCTTTCTTTCTTTTCTTTTGTTTTCTTTCTTTCTTCCATCTTTCCTTCCTCTTTCTTTTCTTCCTTCCTCTTTCTCTTTCTTTCTTTCTTCTTTCTATCTATCTTTTTTTTCTTTCTTTCCCCTTACAGGCAACATCCCACACCAATTTCTTAAAACTTCAGTTATCAAGACATCCAGGGCAAACTCCTTTGTCTTATTCTTTCATTTCCCAGCCATATAATGGAAGATTCAAGAATGTGGAATATCCTTTTCCTCATTTCCTTCCCAGCATTTTTGATAATCATTCAATTCTAGCTACTCCTTGAGTGAAAGAAGGGCAAACTCTGATCATATTTCAGACTTCCAAACTGGTCAGTAATATTGACTAGATATCGTTAATCATGAAAAGAGACCTGAAGACATTATCCATTCTGCATCATCACCTGGGTTACCTCTTTCCTTGACATATAGATTGGGATTTATTTTCTGGTTTACAATTTGGGTAACTCTGTGACTGTTTGAATATACCCCTACTTCCTTCTCATTTGTTATTGATTCTTTTCATCACTTTGTAACTTCTTAACCCTTCCTTTTGAAAGTCTCTCTAGGTTTCATTCCCTGTGTATTTGAAGTATATCACATAAGGATAAACATATTCATGAATTATAGAGAACATATTTTTAGCTTTCCCCTCCCAGAGTAGAAATTCTTTAAATAACATTTCTAATGTAAAGTCATCACTCTCTGCTTATGAACAGTGATGGAGGACTGAATAAGTAGTCTGCTCCATTATTGGATGGCTCTAATAGTTAAAAAAAGTTCTTATAATATATTGAAACAAAAGTTATCTCTTTTTAATTTTTGCGAGTCCTAATTATGTGTGTATCATCTTCTATGCAATCTCTCTTCAAATTACTTGATTTTTTTTTGTTTTGTTTTGTTTTGTTTTTTGGGAAAGAAGGAGTCCTATCAAATTCCTTCAAATTACTTGAAGACAGCATTAATTTCATCCCTTTTCCACCCAAGTCTTCTCTTTTCCTGAATTAATGTCCCTAGTTTCCTCAAATGCTCTTGGCATAACATGTTATTCAGACTCTTTGATATCATTTGTATATCCTCCGACCAATAGATGTGTCCAGATCAGTATAGAAGGCAGGTAAAATTTTATTTTGTCCTGACACTAGATTTTTTAAATTAATAAATTCATTCATTCATTCATGAATTAAAAGATTGAATTATATTTTCTTCTGTTCTTAGCAGCTTCACCAACAGTATTGGTTCAAATTGAGCATATGGTTGATTAATGCCATATGGTCTTTTTCCTATGAAAGACTGTCAAATCAGGTCTCTCTGAATCCAGGCCCTGATCTAAATAATGAAGAGATTGGAGTTAAAGATAGAGCCCTGTTCTACCAAATTGCGCATTTAATCCAGCAGTGTCTCTACTGTATCTATATCCCAAAGAGATCATAAAAAAGAAGAAAAGGACCCACATGCAAAAATGTCTATAGTAGCCTTTTTGGTGGTGACAAAGAACTGGAAAGTGAGGGGTTGTCTATCAGTTGGGAAATGGTTGAATAAGTTATGGTATATGAATGTTATGGAATATTATTGTTCTATAAGAAATGATCAGCAGAATGATTTCTTTTTTATTAAGCCTTTTATTTTTAAAACACATGTATGGACAATTTTTAAACATTGACACTTGCAAAACTTGGTGTTACAATTTACCCCCCTTCCCTCCTTTCCTCTCCCCCAGACAGCAAATAATCCAATATATGTTAAACATGATAAAAATATATATGTTAAATCTAATATATACATATATATTTATACAATTATCTTGCTGCACAAGAAAAATCTGATCAAAAAGGAAAAAAATGGAGAAAAAATAAAATGCAAGCAAACAACAACAAAAAGAATGACAATTCTATGTTGTGATCCATACCCAATTCCCACAATTTTCTCTCTGAGTGTGAATGGCTCTCTTCATCACAAGATCATTGAAACTGGTATGAATCATCTTATTGTTGAAAAGAGCCACGGCCATCAGAATTAATTATTATATAATCTTGTTGTTGCCATGTATCTCCTAGTTCTATTCATTTCACTTAGCATCAGTTTATGTAAGTCTCTCCAGGCCTCTCTAAAATCATCATGCTGATCATTTCTTAGAGAACAATAATATTTCATAATATTCATATACAACAACTTATTCAATTGTTCTCCAAGTGATAGACATCCACTCAGTTTCCAGTTTCTTGACACTACAAAAAGGGCTGCCACAAACATTTTTGCACATGTGGGTCCCTTTGGGATCTCTTTGGGATATAAGCTCAGTAGAAATACCACCAGAATTATTTCAGGAAGGCTTGATGCTTATATGAACTAATGCTAAGTGATGTTAGTGGAATCAAGAGAATATTGTACACAGCAACAATAGAAGTATGTGATGGATGATCAATTCTGGTGGACATTGCTCTTTCCAACAATGAAGTGACTCAAGTTAATTCCAATAGATTTCTGATGGAAAGAATGCGGATCACAATACAGTATTTTCACTTTTTTGTTGTTGTTTGCTTGCTTTTTGTATTTTTCTCATTTTTCCTTTTTTTGAGCTGATTTTTCTTATACCGCATGATAAATGTGGAAATATGTATACAAGAATTATACATGTTTAACATATATTTGAGTACCTGCTGTCTAGGGGAGGGATAAGAAAGGGAGGGAGAAAATTTGGAACACAAAGTTTTACAAGGGAGAATGTTGAAAACTATCTTTGCATATAAAATAAAAAAGAAATTATTTTAAAAAAATAAAAGGAAATAGTTGTGTCAAATTAAAAAAAAAAAAAAACTTTACTCTAGCTTAGTCAGCATTTTGAGCCACCTATGAATCCATTTAAATGTCCTAATACCTGGTTCACATGTTTTCTACTTTACAAACAAAGATATCCTTTCCCTCAAAATAACTAAAAATAAGTTATTAGGGTCCTAATGTGTACAAGTTAAAGCTCTAAACACTGGGAAGTTGAAGATTAATTGGTAAGAAATGATTCCTATCTAGGAAATTACCCTAAACTAAAAAGCCTAAGATATACAAAAAGTAAACAAAACTATAAGGCTAAGTGCAATAAGGAAGGCTAAAAAATGCCATAACTTAGAAGAAGGAAATGTACAATTCTATTCAACTTTAACAAACTGGATTCAATTTTAAAAAATATTAAGAACCTGCTCTATGTCTGGCACTGAACTCCATATTGAAGAAAAAAAAGTGTTGTTGAAAAAGTGAGAATGTGAGCTACCCTCAGCGAACTTTTCATCTAGGCAGAGGGTGAGATATAAAAACAAAAAAAAGTATGAAACCAAAATCAATCAATAAGTACTTATTAAAAACCTACTATGTGTCAGGTATTTTTCTAGGTGCTGAAGATTAAAAGTTAAAAATCAAATAATTCCTGCTCTTAAGGATCTTACATTCTTCAGAAGGAAACAGCATGTACATAAAAGAAATATACCTAGAGTATATATATATCATAAATATAAGGTAATTTTCAAGTAAGATATGTGCTAAGTGTTGAAGAATCGGGAAAAGTTTTAGGTAGAAAAAGATGTTTAATCTAAATCTTAAAAAAAAAGAAAGTTTACAAGTGATAGAGGCCTAAAAGGTTTCAAGCAACTCAAGCATGAAGAACAGGCAATTAAAAGGGTTAGTGATGGAAGATATAAAGTTATATAGGAGAAACAGTAAAAAGAGTAGGTGAGAGATGTAAGAAAGAGACTAATTAGGAAGTTATTGCCATAGTTTGAGTAAATGTTAATGAGAGTTTGAACAATGGAGGTGGATGTGTGAGTAGAGATAGGAGCCAGATAGAAGAAATTCTAGAGGCAGAAAGAATCCATTTTGACCAATGAATTGATAAGTGCAGTGAAGGAGAGTGAAGAGTCAAGAATAAAGTTGAGGTTATGACTAAGAGATTGGGAGATCAATGGTGTCCCAGAGAAAAATGGGAAAGTTTGGTAGAGAGATCAATTTGGGAGAAAGGATAATGAATTTTATTTTAGACATGTTTGATTTTGAAATCTCTTGGTGTTCCAGTTTTAAATGTCCAATTAAACAGTGGTTTAATTGTTAGAGTTAAAGAGGGAGAGTAGAGCTATCTGTATATCTGAGTTATATGGATATAAATTATAATAATGCCTGATACATACATGTATGAGCTGAGAAGGCAAAGAGCCACATGACTTCTGGGGATGAAAAAGCTGTTTCAGTGGTAGGCTTTCTGGAAGAGAGATAGTATTCAAGAATAGTATAATGGATATAGTGATGGACTTGGAGTCTAGAAGACCTGGATTCGAATCCTAATTCAGACTTTTGCTAACTTTGTGCATCTGACTTTTGTTGTTGTTATTCTTGTTGTTCATTCAAGTCTAACTTTTCATCATCCCATGGACATGCAAATACTGTCCATGAGATTTTCTTGGCAACAATACTAGAATGATTTACATTTCCTTCTTCAGTAGATCAAGACAAACGGAGGTTGTAGACTCCGAAGTCAAATTTGAACCTGGGTCTTTTTGATTCCAGGTTTAGAGCTCTATTCACTATCCTATCTGGGCTCCATGTGAATCTGAGCAAGTTGTTTAATTCCTAATTACCTCAGTTTCCTCATCTGTAAAGTAAAGAAGTTGGATTCCATAGCCTCTAAGATTCCTTCCACCTATAAACATATGAGACTAAGAATGGAATGAGAGGAATGGAGGAAAGGAGAGAGAAGGGTCGGAGGAGTTCAGAAATAGCAACACGAGCAGTCACAAAGAAAAAGGAGGAAAAGATATCTGTGGGACAGAAAATAAGGCAATTTTACTAGAGTGTACAGTTTGTAAAAGGGAATAATGAGATTAAAATACCATGCACAAAAACATGATCCTTAGGTCTAGAGATGCAAAGTCAGATTAGGAAACAGTCCCTTCCCTCAATGAACTTACATTTTACTGGGAGAAGCAACATAGAAATAGAGAAGTAAATTCAACGTATTTTAAAGAGCAAGAGATAATTTAGAGATCAGGAAAAGCTTTCCTTGGGAAGTGAAACCTGATTTGAACCTTGAAGGAAATAGCAGCTTCTAAGTGATGGAAGTAAGAAGGAAGTGCATTCTAATGACAGTAAACAACCTCTGGAAGGTCACAGAGGCACGAGATGGTATGTCGTGTTTGATGAATAGAAAATAGTACAATTTGTCTGGAACAAAAGATGGATGAAGAGGAAAGCTATAAAATGTTTGAAATGTTAGACTGGAGCCAGGCTATGTAGAGTTTTAAATAACAAGTTTGTGTTTTATTATGGAAGAAATAGAAAGTCCTTGATGATTCTTGAAGTTTGGAATGATATTTTCTGGGCTTTAGGAAACTTAGTCTGGCAGCTATGTGATGGTTCGTTCAATGGAGAGAAAAGGAACTGGAGGCAGATCTATATTAGAGCTGGTGATTGAGAAAGAATTTTTTTTCAGGTTTGGGATATATTATATGGCCATTGAATTCCCTTCCAACTCTGCGATTTGGTGATCTGGTCAATTGAATGATAATCTGTTTGATAGTCTCTAAGTTTCTGATCCTTTTCCTCTTTTCTGATATTTCAAAATATTCTTGACAATAGTTTTACGATCTTACTTGCAAATCGTATTTTTTTTGTCCCAGGCACACGTCTGGATCTAGGAACTTAAATTCAATCCATCTTTCTAATTGTGCTACTGTTTTGTCCTCTGCAATTTGCATCCTCAAGTCTCTCGTTAACATTGTTTAATATTTTCTTACTAGTTTGAAGAACTTCCTTAATGATGGAGACAGAAGATACAAATCGATATCATCTTTTGAATTCATTAAAATTAAGTCATCTTCACTTCTTCCCCTCTCCCATGTTCAACACTGTGCCAAGTCCCATTAAGTCTACTCCATAAAACTCTCCCATCTCTATCTTTACTCTTCACTTCTTAATAAGCAGATTTCTTAGACTGGAATTCAAGTTCTTCCACACTGACACTGACCTATTTTTAATTTTTAAACTCTGTCATACTACTCTCCTTTCATTCTTCTTTGCCACCAAATTAGACAACTCCATTTCCTTCCCTCTCCAGTTCTGACACTATTACTGGTATATTCAATTCTACACTGTCTTTTATTCTTTAATCTTTTGCTTCATTCCCCTATCAATACATAACTCTTTCTGGACTTCAGCTTTAGTTTACTCTCATGATTTAATTCCTCTGCTCCTACTTATATACTGCTCATTGAAACTGGAGAAAGTTACATGATGATACTGAATGAGTACGCTAAACTCATGTTATCCAACTTTGACTATGTCCTCACAGTGACCAATCAATTTTTCTTTCTTCTCCCCTAATTTATTCACCATATCACTGCCTACAAAAGTTTTTTTAAACCCTTTCTTCTCTCCTCAAGTTTTCCACACTTCTCTACCTATTCCTTATCTTGTCTCTTCCTTTTAGTTAAGGACCTTGCCTCTTACTTTACTGAGAAAATTGAGGCTATTCAATATTAGATAAATATTCTAAGTACTGGGAATACAAAGAAAAATAAAAGACGTTCCTACTTATACCAGTAATTTTTTCATAAGAACATAATATTATACAATAAACCAGGCATTGTGATCATTAGAGCATTGGGCTTGGAATCAGGAATCAGTATCTTTGCCAAGAAAACCCCCAAATAGGGTCATGAAGAGTCAGACAAGACTGAACGTAACTGAACAACAACATTATTGTATGGTTTTTTTGTATTTTTCAATATATGTTCACTTACATTTCTTATTTAATCCCCAGAACAACACTTTGGAGAAGTGTTATTTCTATTCCATGGAAAAACAAACTAAGATCAGGTTTAAGTGACTTGTCTAAATTCATACAACTTATGTCTACTGTCTTTTTGATAAATGCTCTAATATGCCACAGGGCCTGTGAAAGTGTTCATTTAGGTACTTCCCTGGGAATGTCATGAACTGAAGGACTGAGCTAAAGAACAATGGATGTCTTTTTAATATTCTAAAAGCTTCACAACATTGTTGCTATATTGTTGATTAAGTTTTTCTTTTCAAATATATATATATATATTTATACATATGTTGTATACAATACATGTATACATAATATATACATATATTATATATATATTAAAAAGGGTTTATGAGAAGTGCATGGTAATGGGGCACAGGCATGCTGTGGCATGTTGGAGCCAGCTCTTCCTGTTGAGCTAATTGCTAAATTTTCAGTGTCAGAATTTACATTCAGAAACAGGAAAATGGGAACTTCCAGGATTGTTTCTAAGTGGAGAACACTCAGGAAGTACCTTGAAATGAGCCTGATGTTTTAGAGAATCATCTCAACAATCCTGTAAGGTAGATGCTATCATTATTCTTATTTTAGAGAGAAGAAACTAAAAGAACAAGTGAATGACTTACTCAGGATCATATAGATAATAAATATCTTTAAGGAAGCCTTGGAATTCAAGTCTTGCTCATTGCAAGTCCTGTTCCAGCCACTGCTTCATCCTATAATAGTAGCTGACATTTATCTAACAGTGTCTGGAGCTTTATTAAATAGGTCACAGGAAGAATTTTGTAAAGAGGTAGGAACAGATAGAATGGGGAATGATCTTGATTTTCAGAGAGCCAAATAGTGTTACTGATCATAAGGGACCTTGGGGATCATGTAGTCTAATTCCTAATTTTTAATTTCATTTAAAATTTTTAAAAATTATTTTAAAAATTTCCCCTCTTAATTTTCCTTATTTCTCCATTCCTTCTCCCCTTCTCCCCTCTTTCCTTAAGTTTGTAGATGAAGAAGCCAAGGTCTAGAAAGATGATGGTGAATAATTATTATTGTCTAAAGGCTTCTAGTAAATTAGCTGGTTTTTCCCTACCTCTCTGTTTTGTCCTTATAGACTCAGATTAAAAGACTGATTTCCAGAGGGGTACTACTAAGTTTCTTTTGACTAAAAATTGCACAAAAATTGGATATGGAAGGGCCTTCAAAAATTATCAGGTCCAATCCTGATTTGGTCAAGAACCTTCTCCACAGCAACCCCCAAAATGGGTCATTCAGTCTCTTCTGGAGACCTCCAGGCTGGGAGCCTGCCACCTCATAAAGCCACCTCCCCCACCATTAGATTGACTCACATTCTCTTCTGTGATTAAATCTGGAAAAGTTCACATTTAGGTGAAAGGAACTCTGACTTAAGTAAATAAAATGCTTGTTGACTGAGCCTGCATCCCCACAAACAAAGCAAAGTGGGGCATTGACACAACAGTCTAGGTAATTCAGTTTAAGAGAATTTCACCCGAAATATGTGGCTCCTTAAAGCATTGTTTTTCTTGTGAAATACCTGGACAATTGCTTCCCTTCTCAGCTTACTTGGGCTTTGGTGGTATAGCCAATGGGTCAGGTTCCTGCTCGCTCAGCATAAGCCACAACACCCTCTCTATTTCCAAGTAAACAAACAAGGAAGAGGGGGCTAGCATTGGGAACAGGACTAGTATAGAACAGACTGAGCAAATGACAATAGCAGGGGCTTTTTCATTGGCTGAAAGGGACAGCAGAACAGGCCTCGGCTCCATTTTTCTTCTGTACATAAAGATAAGAAGCAGATGGCCCCCTTCCAAGAGCAAACACCTTTAATTTGAAGCACATCTTCATCATGATCCACGGGACAGAATTCACAATTGTGTTTATCTGCTTGGGCCATGGTGGTCGCTGGCTGGGGAGGAGTCTTAATAGCAGGTATAAATCTGCAGCAAATTTGACTATGCTTGGGCTGTGTGATGGGGCAGGTTTCATTGCAGAGACCACTGTGACTTGGTCATTTCGAGCACACAATTAAAAACAGCGCCGATCCCAAGCTCCAGAAGCCAGGGGAGACACTGCAAGTTATTGCATGTGGAGTTCTGCTTTACAGTTTGCTGTGTGCACATCAGGAGACCCTCAGGAATGCATAGCAGGGCAGCTTCGGTGCATTCAAAACAGAGAGACTGCCTTAATCTTTGCAAAACTAACAAAGATAAGCAGCTATAGCATTGAGTTGGCTGAAATTAGCAAATGGGGCTGCTACACAATGCCCTTGTTACCATTAGCCAGGCAGTGACCGCTGAATGGCACTGCTCAAGTATGCTGGCAATGTTTAACAAACCATCTGTCTTTTTTACCTGTTCTTACTAAACAGGAACCTTTGTTTGAACCGAGGGACCCATCCAGCAGGGCTGTTATCTGCTTATCGGCAAGATTAATCTGCTACCCATCATCCTGTTAATTTTAGAGTTGCCTTTATTATTCCATGGGATCTTACAGGATGGCTCATGTTGGGTACAAGTTTGGAAGGAGAATGGAGGTGTTTTGCTTTCTAATTGTAACCTCTATATCTAATTCTGAGTTATAAAGAACAAAACAAGGAAAAATCTAGTCAAAACTTTCCTGACTGCAAATGGTGTTTTAATATCCATTTGACTATTGATTCTAATGCCATTTCCCTTAATTTGCATCTCTTTCCCTCCCTTCCTCCTTCCCTCCCTCCTTCCTTCCTTCCTTCCTTCCTTCCTTCCTTCCTTCCTTCCTTCCTTCCTTCCTTCCTTCCTTCCTTCCTTCCTTCCTTCCTTCCTTCCTTCTTTCCTTTCTTCCTTTTTTTCTCCTTCCCTTTCTCCTTCCTTCCCTCTCTTTCATGTTCAAACCTCAAAGGAAAGGAAATGGTTGTATCCAAGTAGCAGATTTCCTACTTCCAAAACAAACAAACAAACAAAAACTCTCCAGAGATTAATTTTCATGGTTATTTGGTACTTGTAAGGTAATCAAAACCAGTTGTTTTAATTATTTTAAAAAAGGATTTTGAGAAGAGGACTGTGATTATTCACAAACATTATTTATGAGGGACACTGCTTTTGATGGGAGGAAAGATCTATCAAAATTCCTGCAGTAAGAAATCATTCCACTTCATTTCTCCACCAATGATTGTCTTCTTTCTATAGAATGAAAAAAAAAATTCACCGTTTTCTTTTTTGATGTGAAAGAAAACAAAACTTTTCATTCACTCATGTATTGTCTCAAGCTTACCTTTGCAATGACTATAACAGAGTTTGGCTTTGAACTCAGGGTTCTTTGTACTTGTTATGAATGCCCAGATTGGCTTTTGGATTTACTAGTAGCACTCTGTGAGCAGCCAGCTGGTATAGTAAATGGAATCCTAGGTCTTGAGTCAGGAAGACCTGAGTTCAAATCCAGCTTCAAACATTTATTAGCTGTGTGAACCTGGACAAGTCATTTAACTCTGCCTCAGTTACCTCATCTGTAAGAATATCTGGAGAAAGAAATGGAAAACCATTCTTAGTAACTTTGCCAAAAAAAAAAATTCCAAATGGGGTCACAAAGAGTAGGACATGACTGAACAACAGCAACCTTGTAGAAAGAATATTTGACTAAGAATTAGGAGACCTGGGATATAGTTTCAATACTATGGCCTACTAGTTGAGGAAAAAGCGTTCCAGAAACATTACTGGGCCTCAAAGTTTCCTCACTTATAAAATGAGAATATTAGATTACATGGTTTTCTATCTCTCCAAGGAAATGCAAATATCCTCATGTTTCTCTAAATATCTTCTATTCATAATTTCTTAACAGTAAAAGAATATTCTATCATATTTCTATGCCATAATTTACTAATCATTCTGCATTTGATAGACACTCTATTTACAATTATTTGCTATTCTTAAAAGTACTATTATGAATATTTTACTTAATAAAGGATAATGTGGTTTTTTTCCCTGAGAGTACATTTCTTAGTAATCAGTAGAAATTCCAGAAAATAGAAGGCAACATCCATAAGAATTGTTATTATTATGTAAGAATGGACTTGGTTGACCACATCTCTAATGTATAAGTGGTAACCCTTTAAATCCTCTATTTGTATTAATTTTTTTTATCAATTACTGCATGCTTTTTTGAGCATTTACTATATAAAAACATTACGCTAAGTTCTAGGAGGATACTAAGAATATAATATTTGATCTCTTCCCTCAAGAAAGATGAACTGATATTTCAAGATTAGGCAGTCTGTCTCTATGTTAGAGTGATCACTGACTCTTTCTGAATACAGTTTCGTTTTTCTAAAATGTACAATTAGATAGGAGATATTCCAATCTACATTCTTTTAATCCAGTTTAAAACAATCTGACAAATAGAATGAACTCTTCAATAAACATTAATATCAATAAGGGTTTTCAATTTCTATCAAGACAAAACTCCTCAGTTATAAAAAAAGAAAAAAAAAGAAAAATCTCTTGAGATGTTATCTATTCTTGGTAACATGTGTTATTAGCTCTGACACTTACTGTATAAGGGTAAGGCATTTGCGTTCTCTTTGGGCAGGGTGGAGGAGGCTACATAATGCGTAAGATTTCTTATAGGTTTCATATTCTATTAGTATGAGATTTAATGACACATAAAAGGCTGTGGTGACACATAAAAGGCTAGACTAATTAATCCAGCTTTGGGGGTAGGGAGGTCTTAGTTTAACTATTTAGTGACCCTGGACAAGTCACTTAACTCAGTATTCTGACCTGGGAAATGGAAACAACTAATATTATTACCATTCTGGGGAGGCTAATGCAGTAATAATGGTCTCTGAGAATCCCAATCATGAGGCATCAGACACGCATATTTGGAGGACTACAAAGAGAGTCATTGTTGAGGGTCTAAATTAGATTTATGATCAGGGTAAACAGAATATTGTAAAAAAATTGAGTATACCATCTTGGATATATTATGGGATGTCATATCCATGCCACTGAATTATGATGATTTCTGATCACAAAAAAATCTAAGATTATTTTGGCTTTACTTATTCCCTGTTTTTTGAGGGGAAAGAGTTCATACGAAAATTCATAGAGTGAGGCAGGGTGTTTCTTAGTACAGATTGCTGAACAGAGTGGGTCATTTTAGAAAGTCCTTAGAGATATAACATTTTACAACATGAGTAATCCCTTCCCCATCTAGTTCATTAGAAGTATACGATTTTTTTATTGAGTTAGAAGAAATCTGATGTCTCCTACACAAGTCTCTCTTTTTTAAACAAATGAGAAAACTGAGGTCCAAAGTTTTGGAATGAGTTGTTCACTTTCCTCAGACATTAACAAGCAAAGCCTGATTTTGAACAAGGATTAATTGATCACAAATCTAGGACTCTTTCCACTATGACACAATAAGAGGCTTCTAGGTGACTGATATTCTACTCTCCAAATGGCAAAAAATCAGAAGGAAATGGATTAGAATGCCAAAGTACATTATTTCTAAGAAGTTGGCAATATGCTCTTTGGAGGCGGGTCCTAGGTCCCTAATTAACCATCAGAATCCAAACTATCGGAACCAGACACTATCCACTCCAATCCTTTTAGTTTACTAATAGGCAAGTCTGTTAACTCCCATTAGATTCAATTTCCTCTATGTATAAAGAGAGAATTGGACTAGAAGACCTCTAAGATGCCTTCTATCTCTGAAACTATAATCCTATGAAATAATGGAACTAGTTCCCAGAGATGGAGAATGGCTATCCCAGAATCACAAAGTTGTTTAGTGAATGAGCTAGAACCACTTGAATTCTCCTTCCAGCCTCTCTTTTTAGAAATAATGTGCCTCACTTTAGGAAGGTATCCTCAATATATCAAAAAGTAATGTGTTAGAATCTTATCTTACAACTTTTAAAAAGTGGCTATTCCCTCTTAGGAGTTATCTTTGAATAACAAGAAATAGTTGTGCCATTTATCTGTATATTCCCATTACTTCTATGGCTTATATATGGCTTACAGATCCTTCAAGATGGAAAACTTCTGACTCTTGGTTTAGCAGTGAACATGCAAACCATCAAGTCAAATTAACATGTATTTATTAAGCTTCTGCCCTGTGTCCAGTATGGTTCAAAGTGCCATGGGGGAGAGAGGAAAAAAGTGTGCTGCATAATCTCTATCTTTGAAGAGCTGACAATGTCTAATTTGAATCCATATTACAGTAATAATAAGTTCATAATGATCGCAGTACATTGTTGATCTCTGCCTGCCTGTGCATGTACAGGTACATGCTTGTGCACATGTACGTGTGTTAAACATGCTAAACGAACCCAGGAAAACTCGAAGAGTCTTTCTCTGGCCACCAGGGTGGCTCTTTCTTATCTTTATTAATACTGTGGAATGTAATTGTCATGTCACTTCCTTACTAAAAAACATCTAAAAGGAATAATCAGAAAGTAAATAAGACAGGTTGCCTAGTGTTACCCAGACTCTACAGAGTGATCACAAGGAAAGCAGGGAATGAACAACCTCTCTGTTGTGTACTCAGTCAGTTTACAAAAACCCTCCAAGCTTAGGAGCCCAAGGGGAGATTGAAACTATTTAATCTCTAAAGTGAAGTGGAAAGAACACTAGTCTAGGCCTCTAAAGGATTGGAGTTGTTCTGGCACTGTCCCTTGGTAGTTCTGTGACCTTAAGCAACCTTTCATAATCTTAGTTTCTTCTTTTGTTACATGGGGATAATAATACACCTATAAGATTGTTGGAAGGATCAAATAAGACAATTTATAAAATGCAAATAAAAATTACCAATAATAATTGTTACTATGATCAATATTAGCACTGTTTGTTGCTAGCTATTTTCCTTAGTTTAGAGTTTTGAAGGCATTGATACATAATACTAGGAGAGAGAGCATTTTGCATTTTACATGACATTACACATCAAGATAGTAGTAAGGTAATCTGGTTTCTTGACTAGAATGTACAATTGAACTCCTCTGTGATGTTGGGCAAATCATTTGCTCTTTTTCTTTTTTCCCCACTTATAAAATGGAGACAGCAATACCTTTCCTGCCTACTATCTTGTGTTATTATAAGGATGAAATCTGGTAAGGTATGGGAATCAACTTTAAAAAGTTTTTTTTTTTTATTTCAGAATTGAAAAAGAAGAGGATAAAAGGGGATTGTATTTGGAAAACTGCATATAACATTTTCAATGATCTTAAGCTGCTCTGTGAGACAAAATCCCACATTTTTAGTACCAATCATTTCCCAGAAATGATAAGTCACTTTAAATCTCAGAACTCCACACTCTCCAAGGAATCAAAATTTCAGGTCATTCTAAATAAAATGGAAAGAAGCATCAGTGTAAGAACATTGGCTGCATATTACCAGCAATATCTTTCCTGAAATATGTGGCAAAAAATCTAAGTTTATGGATGGAAAAAAATGCAGTCTGATCATACAATGAGATACTTTAGGGGGATAATATATGAGCAGCCTGAATGTTGCTCTATTATCATCTCATTTGATCCTCAGAACAATCCTGCAAGGTTGATGTTGTTATTATGCTCATTTTACAGTTGAGGAAACAGAAGTAAAATGGTTTGCCCAAGGAAAAAAAAGATAATAAATATCTGAGACTGGACTTGCACTCGATTTTTTTGACTTAAGGGCTCCATGCTCTATCCACTGTACTACCTCCCTGACTATGAGGAGTGCAGAGATGAAAATGGCGTAAGATGAAAGGGTATGGATTCATGCAATTTGCATGTAAGTATTCACAAAATTCATCAAAAGATTGAAATATTGTTCCAAATGGACAGCAAGTATCTTTTTTCTATTACTGGAATTTAAACTCTTCCTCTCCCATCGTCTTCTTATACCTTTTGCATTCCTCTCTGTATTGGTCTAATATCCTTTTCTCCATTTCTCTTAGGGTGCTTAGGCTGTCTTCTCTCTTTGAGCTCTTGGGCAAAGTTCACTTTGGATTACTCAAGTTTGCACAATGATGGAACTGGGACATAGCTTGTGTCCCCTGACTCTCAGCCTTGCTTTCATTCCATTAGATTACACTGCCTGTCTGTGACAAGCTGTTGACTTTGAATTCATTGAATCATCACCAATCCTTCAGTTTCCTTTGTGCTGGGTCTACACAGAATTAGGCACAGAGAGTGTGGTCAGAGTCACACAACATAAGACTTGCTTGGTAGCTGGAATCTCAGTTTCCCATTTCTTATCAATTACTAAGCCTTTTTTATAGCCATTTTGTATTTAGTGTCTGTTGCCTTACATATAATGGCTATTAAAAATACAGAGTTATCAGTCTTTAGGTTTTAAGCAACGTGAATCTATTTTAAAATATACTGAACATTTGCATATATTTAAAACCCTTGAAGAATTAAATTACTAGACTAAATGATACTGGGCAGAAAAAAAACAACAGATAGGCATTAAAATTAGTACCTTGATTTTAATATTAATTAACTATGAATGTTACAAGACTCTCCAAGTGTTTAGATATATAACTATACATATGAACCAGGACTACTCAGGTGCCATTTTCTGTTAATTTTTCCTTGATTCCTACTTTCATTAGTGTTCTTTGTTCAATTTCCTCTGTGTCCCACAAGGATGAGTTGACTGATTGGAACACTTGAACCTCACTCTCATCTGAATTGATTAGAGGAAGGAAGAATATACATAGAAATACATTTGGATACATAATTTCATCTTATCCACAAGAGAATTAGGAGGGAAGGGGATAACAGAGAGGGGGTAAAAAAAACAGTAGATTAAGATTGGTAGTGTTCAAAAATAAAATAGACTTCTGAGGAGGGTACAGGGTAATATAAGGCAGGAGCAAGTGAAATATATAGTCAGCAATCATGTAAACGTACATGGGATAAACTCTTACATAAAATGGAAGAAGACAGCAGAACAAATTAGAAACCAGAATCCCACAATATGGTAGTAAGAGATATACTTGAAATAGAAAGATATACATGGAGTTAAATAATAGCCTAGTCCCAAATCTATTATGCTTCAGCTGAGGCTAAAATAAAATACATAGTAACCATCATGATTTCAGATAAGGAACAAACAAAAATAGACCTAATTAGTCAGAAAACTACATTTTGCTAATAAAATACTATAAGTAATGAATTGTAATCAGCATCGATATATGTGCACTAAATGCCATTAGCTTTCAAATTCTTTCAAAAAAGTAAATGTTATAGGAAAAAGTATGGGAAGTTTCAATTTACCCCTCCCAGCTCTAGATAAATCTAACTATAAAATAAACTAAAAAGAAGGAAAGAAGTATGACATTTTTTATAAAAACTAGATATGATAGAGCTTTGGAGAATATTAAATGGGAATACAAAGGACTATTCTTAATATTTGCTAGGTATATGTATCTTCACAAAAATTGAGCATTAGGACATAAAATACTTACAAAAATGAGAAAGAATAAATATTAAATTCTACCTTTATCAGATGACAGTGAACTAAAATTACATTCAATGAACAATTTTTGAAGCCCAAATTGAAAATTAACTGGAACCATTTAATAATCTAAATGATTTAATCTTAAAGAATGAGTGAATCAAAGAACAAATCAGATAAGTAATCAACAATTTCATTTAAGATAATTATGAGACAACATAACAAAATTTGTGGGATGCAGGCAAAGGAAAATTTAGCCAAAACAATACAAAATTTCTATCTCTAAACCCTAAAATTCTAAACCACACATCAGTAAAAGAGAAAAAAAGGCAGATCAGTGAATTGGGCATGAAACTAAAAAAAAAGAAAAAAAAGTAGGAAAACAACAAATTAAAACCTCAAACTAAAGACTATAACAGAAACTCTGAAAAAAATGATTAATAAATTGATAATCAAAATTAAAACTAATATCTAGTTTTATTAAAAAATAAAGCAATTAGTTAATATTTTTAAAGAAGATAATCAAATTACCCAAATCAAAAATGAAAAGGGAAAATTTGCAAAGCAACAAAGTTGAAATAAAGCCAGTTATTAGGAGTCACTTTGGCCAATTGCAAGTCTATAAAACTGACAATGTAAATCAAATGTATGAAGATTTACAAAGATATAAATTGCTCAGATTAACAGAAAAAGAAATAAAATAATTGAGCAATCCTAACAAGCCAGATACAAATTCCTTGAGGAAAAAAAAAAGACAAAACAAAAACCTAGGAACAGATAGGTTTACAAGTGAATTTTATCAAACATTTAAAGAATAATTAATTCCAATACTAAATAAAGTATTAGAAAAGGTATGTAAAGGAGGAGTCCTACCTAATTCCTTCAATGACACCCATATGATTTCTATACCTAAATCAGAAAGAACAAAAACAGAGAAAGAAAACTATAGGCTGATATCTCTAAAGAATTTTGATGTGAATTTCTCAGGAAAATACTAGCAAAGAGATTATCACAACATGTCACAAAGCAAATACAAGAAATTCCATGTCAAATCTTTGGATAGGAAAGAGTTTATGATCAAATAAGAGACATATTAATGAGGTTAAAAGAAAAATTTTAATTATCTAAAATTAATGAGTTGTTCCACAAACTAAATCAAAGTTAAAATTAGAAGAAAAGCAGAAAACATGGGAAAATTTTTAACAAGTTTCATTGATCAAATTAATTTTTCTTAAATATGTGAGAAATTGAGACAAATTTATAGGAATAAGAGGAATTCTCCAACTGATAGTCAAGGGATATGATTAGGAAGTTTTCATAGGATGAAATCAAAGCTACCAATTTATCTATCCATCCTTTTTTCCTTCCTTCCTTTCTTCCTTCTTTTCTTCCTTCCTTCCTTCCTTCTTTCCTTCCTTCCTTCCTTCCTTCCTTCCTTCCTTCCTTCCTTCCTTCCTTCCTTCTATATGTAAACATTATATTTGTAATAATTGGAAAAATACAAATTAAAAAAAACTCTTCGTTACCATTTCACAACGATTAAATTGACTAAGATAACAGAAAAGGAAAATGACAAATGCTGAGGAGGATGTGTGGAAAGAGGTATAGCAATGCATAGTTAGTAAAACTATGAATTGATGCAACCATTCTGGAAAACAATTTGGAAGTATATAAAAGAAGATATTAAATTGTGTATACATTTTGACCTAAAGATACCATAAAGGTCCATGGATCAAAGAAAGAGGAAAAAGAAACAAAGAGATGAAAATATTTATAATGGCTTTTTTCATGTTGGCAAGGGATTGCAAACTGAGTGGTTACTCATTAATTGTGGAATGGCTGGACAAATTGTAGTATATGAATATAATGGAATACTATTTTGTTAAAATGATAAAATGTATGATTTTAGGAAAATCTGGGAGGATATGTATAAAATGATGCAGTGAAATGAGTAAATAGAGAACAATTTAGAAAGTCATAGCAATATTGTAAAGATAATTAACTATTAAATACTTAGTAACTCTCATCAATACAATGATCCGCTACAACTCCAAAGAATTCATGATTAAAAAAAAATGCTACCCACCTTCAGATAGAGAATTGATGAACTCAAAATGTAGATTGAACCATTTCTTTTTTTTTTCTCAGAAAATGATTAGTGTGGAAGTAGGCTTTCCATGACTTTATATGTATATGTATAATGGATATTATAATTCTTGTCTCCTTTATGGATGGGTGAGTGAATAAGGGGAAGAAGATTATTTGAAAATGAAAACAAAAAAAACTAAAGAAAACTCCCCAAATTTCTCCATTTTTATTCATCTATGTACATTTCTTTTCCCATGGCTTGTTGCCCTCCTCCACACCTCCCAAGAAGAACTTAAGCTCTTTGTAAGAAGGGGCTTTTTTCCCTTTTGTCTCTGTAGTTCCACCCTTCCCCCACCTATCATAGTAAAATCAGTGAGTTTTAAATTGTAGTCATTTAATAAAGATTCGATGAATTGAATTAAATGTGTCTTTCTCACACACATAACTATAAGTTCTTGAAAACAGAAATTGTCTCTTAGACATACCTTTATTTTCCATATATCCAGAATAATATCTTGCAGATATTTGTTGGATGTTAAATATTGCTGAAGATCTTGTGCTAGCCTTTATTTTTTCCTATTTATACCATATAACAACAATTCGTATTTAGCCCTTTGTTTTCTATATCACTTTTTTTTTTCAGAAAAATTAGTCATGACTGTTTAGCAGATATTGAAACCATAACCAAGTTGTGGCCAAAGGCAAGGGAGGAAGGCTTTCAATTTCACTTCAGAGAGTTTAATGAAGATTCTGTCTCCATCACATAAGCAACAAGAAATGTCATTTCGTACTTCTCTGTTCATCAGTCTTTCAGTAATCAGCAGAGAATAAAGAAATCAATCCTTCACCTTGAATGTAATTGTAATTTATATGTAATAGTTACAGAAGATAAAGAGTAGAGAACATACTGTTGCAAAGAAACCAAAAGACAAACAAACAAATAAAAGCTTCATTGGAATCTTCAAAATTCAAGAAAAAGACTGTGATACAAGGACTTCATTGTGAAAGTGAGTTTGAAGGAGAGTGATAAAAACACAGTTGGAAAAATGGGAATTAGAATATATAAGATGAAAAACTCCTGACCCCTATGGAAAGCTATGAAGGGCAAATAATAGTAAGAGTTAATACCCTATAGTACTTGGAAATTTGTAAAATGTTTTAACACATTTTATTTGGCTCTCACAATCCCTGTGTAACCAGTTCTACAGGGGATACTACTATTCTCATTTCTTAGGTAAGAAAATTTAGGGAGATGATTAAATGACTTGCTCATATCACACATCAAACATTATCCAAAGTCACATTTGAACTCAAATCTCTCTAACTTCAAGTCCAACACTTAATCTCTCCCTCATACTGCTTTTCTTAGGGAAAGAAAGATATAATATTAGACATGATTAAAAGATCATCTGTTTATGGATTTGTGTTGTAAGGGACCTTAAAGGTCATCTAGTTCAGTGGTTTTCAAAGTGTGGTCCAGAGAATTCTTTTGCAAACTTTTCAGAGGGTCTACAAATGCAAAATTAGTTTTTATTTCTAATATGGTAAATACTATATATATATATATATAATACATGCAAAATTTTCTTTGCATAGATAGATCCTCAATAATTTTTTTAAGTACAAAAGTTACTGAGAACAAAATTTGAGAACAGTAATCTAGTCAAAACTCCTCATTTTAGAGATAAGTTAATGTGGATCTAGGAAAGTTAAGTGATTTGTTCAAAGACCTAAGATAATAATAGCAAGAACCAACATTTGAATTTAGGCTCTCTGACTACAAATCAACACATTTTCCACTATAATATGTTGAGGATGGGAACTAAAGTCCCTAAAATAGAATCTGTTCTGGGTGAATCCAAAAGAGATAGTCAACCTGGGTAACCTTCAACAATCTGAATCAAAATGGAAAAAAAAACCAACTTCATTTTTTATCTTTATTTTTAACATTTGTTTAAAACATTTTTTGTGTTCCAAATAGTTTCTCTTCTAATCCTTCTATACTTATTTAGAAGGCAAGCATATATAATATATAATGTAAATTATATATGTGAAGTTATGCAAAACATATTTCCATATGGGTCATGTTACAAAAAAATAATAAAAAGAACATAATTTTTTAATGTCTTCATTTTGAATAGCATTTTTATCTTGGGTTCTTTGAAATTGTCTTAGATCATTGCCTTGATTATAGTAGCTAAATCTTACATAATTCAAATTTCAATATTGCTATTACTGTGTAAAAAATTCTTATGGTTCTTCTCAGTTCACTTTGCATCACTTCTCATTGGTCTTCCCAAGTTATTCTGAATATTTCTTGCTTCTTATTTCTTATAACACAATAGTATTTCATCAAATCATACACCCCAACTTGTTTAGCTATTTGGCAATTGATGGGCATCCCCTTATTTTCCAATTCTTTGTCACTACAAAAAAGAACTTTTGTAACTATTTTTGTACATATGGTTCCTTTCCCTTTTCTTTGATTACTTTGATATAGACATAATAATGGTATTGCTGGGTCAAAGAGTATATGCACAATTTTGCATCCTTTTATGCACAGTTCCAAATAGTTTTCCAGAGTATTTGGACCAATTCACAACTCTACCTACAATGCACTTGTGTACCTATTTTCCCCCCATAGCCCTTCAAGTATTTATCATTTTGCTTTTGCTATCATGTCAATCAGTTTAATGATGTGAGATGGTACTGTAGTTATTTTAATTTGCATTTCTCTAATCAGTAGAGATTTACAGGAATTTATCATATAGCAATTGATAATTTTGATGTCTACTTCTTAAAACTGCCTATTTATATTCTTTGTATAACTTGAGAAAATGGCTCTTATTTTAAAATTTTGGATCAGTTATTTATATATTTGAGAAATGAGACCTTTTATTAGAGAAATATCTTGTAAAATTTTTCCCAGCTTTGCTTTTTCTGTCTAATTTTGGCTTTATTGAATTATTTTGTGCAAAAATATTTTAATTTAATGTTATCATGTGGGTCTATGCCTAGTTTCTGACTAACTAATCTCCAGTTTTCCTATTAATCCTTTTTTTTTCAGTTAGTCAGTTATGGTTCCAAAAGTTTGAATCTTTGGATCTGTCAAACATTAGATTATTATTGTAATTAACTACTGTGCATTATGTCTGTAATCTAGTTTACTGATCCTTTGTTCTATTTCTTAGCCATTAATAGATTGTTTTTGATGATTTTCACTTTATATTATAGTTTGAAATCTGTTACTGCAAGTTCACCTTTTTTCACATTTTTCCATCAATTTCTTTTGTACTTTTGAACTTTTGTTTTTCCAGATGATTTTGTTATTTTTTTCAAGCTCCATAAAATTATTCTTTGGTAGTTCAACTGGTTATGAAGGTTATGAATAAGTAAATTGATTTAGGTAAAAATTTTATTTTGTTGGCTCAGCCTACCTACCCGTGTGTGAACAATGACCATTTCTCCAATTGTTTATATCTGTCTTTATGTATGTGAGAAGTGCTTTATTATTGTGCTTATATATAAGTCCATAGGTTTGTTTGAGGAGGTATATTCCAAAGTATTTTATGTTTTCGGCAGTTATTTTAAATAGGATTTATTTCTTCCTGCTGGATTTTGTTGGAAATAAGTAGACATAGTGATGACATCGATGTCCTACTTTATGTCTTTCAACTTTGCTAAAACTGTTAATTCTTTCAATTAGTTTTTGGTTCATTCTCTAGGGTTCTCTATGTATGTCATTATATTATCTGCCAAGTATGATAGTTTTGTTTCCTTACTGATTATTTTTATTCTTCTAATTATTTTTTTCTTATTTCATTATAATAGTATTTCTAATCCAATACTGAGTAATAATGGTGATTTTTGGACATCCTTACTTCAAACTTAATCTTATTGGAAAAACTTGAGTCTTATTCCATCATGGCTTACTCTTGGTTTTAGATAATTATTATGTATCATCTTAATCCTATTTTTCCTAGTATTTTAAGAAGAATGAAGTGTATTTTAGCAAAGGTTTTTTCTTTATCTATTGATATAATCATCTGAATTTTGTTGTTTATATTATTTGTATAGTCAATTATACTTAAAGTTTGCCTAATTTTGAACTAATTTTTCATTCCTGTTGTAAATCTTACCTGATTATAGTATATTATCTTTGCAATATATTGCTGTTACTAGTATTATATTTACAATTTTGTATCAATAATCATGAAAGAACTTGGTCTACAATTTTATTTCTGTTTTTGTTCACTGGCTTAGATATTAAAATTATATATTTATGTGATAAAAAGAATTAGAAATCATTTATCTATTTTTTCAAATAATTTATTTTGCATTGGGATTAATTATTCCTTAAATGTTTGGTAGAATTTACTTGTAAATCCATCTGGTTCTGGGGAATTTTTTCTTAGAAAACTCATATGGCTGATTCAATTACTTTTTCTAAGAGAGGGTGGTTTAAGTATATTATATCCTCTACTATTAATCAGAGCAAATTATATCTTTGTAAATATTTATCCATTTCGTTTACATAGTCAGCTTTACTGGTATATAATAGGATAAAACATCTCCAAATAATTGCCTTTATTTCATCTACATTGGAAGTATATTCACTCCTTTTATTTTTAATATTGGTAGTTTTTTTCTTTTTTTTTAAATCAAATTATCCAATAATTTATCTATTTTATTATTTTCCCCCATAAAACTAGCTCCTAGTTTTGTTAGTTCAATGGCTTTTTTATTTTCAATGTTACAAATCTGTCCTCTGAGTTTCAGGATTTTCATCAATTTATTTAATGAAGTTTAAATTTGTTCTTTTTCCTAGATTTTTTAGTAGCATGCCTAATACATTGATTTGCTGTTTCTCTCTCTCTTGTTGTTGTATGTATATATTTAGCAATGTGAATTTTACCTGTAGTACTACTTTGGCTGCATCCCACAAATTTTAGTATGTTGTCTCATTGTTGCCATTCTCTTAAATGAAATTACTGATTGTTTCTATGATGTGTTCTTTGACTCACTCATTCTTTAGGACTAGATTATTTAATTTTCAATTAACTTTTAATCTGTGTTTCAGTGAAATTTTTAAAGGCAATTTTTATTGTATTGTGTTCTCAAAAGGATGTATTTAATATTTCTATTTTTCTGATTGTGGGGGTTTTATGCTCTAAATGTTTGGTTTTTGTAAGACTGAAATGAATAGCTGAAAAAAAGGCATAATTTTTTTCTACTCTCACTAATTTCTTTTCAGAGTTCTATCATTTCTAAATTTTCTAAAAAATCTATTTATCTCCTTAACTTCTTATTTATTTTATGGTTAGATTTTTTTTTTTTTGTTTAGTTCTGAGAGGAAAAAGCTGAGGTTCCCCAGTAGTATAGTTTTATAGTCTATTTTGTTCAATAAGTATTTAACTTTTCCTTTATACTCTTTAGTGGATATATTTTTAGTATTGATATTACTTGAACGTCTTTGGTGCCTTTCAGCAAGATGTAGTTTCCCTGCTTATGCTTTTTCTGAGATCATGATTGTTTTTTCTGCTTTCTTTTACTTCACCTGAAACATAATAGTACTCTATATAAACACAATACTTTATTTTACTCTGTGTCTTTCTCTCAAGTATGTTTCTAATAAACAACATGTTATTGATTTCTGGTTTCTAATTTATTCAGCTACCAGCTTCCATTTAATAGGAGTATTTATCTCATTTACATTCACAGTTATTATGACTAATTGTTCATTTTCTTTTATCATAGTTCCTTGTGTTTTATCCTTTCTTTCTTTTTTACCCTGTCCTTTCTCAAAGGTCTGTTTTGCTTCTGACCACTTCCTCCCTTAACTTTCCCTCCCATTTTGTCACACATATGCCTTTTATCATCTTCCCTTCCCACTCCTATGGGTAAGATAGATATATCTATACTCAATTGAGTTTGTGTGTATAGGTATGTGTGCATGTATGTATGTATATGTATATTCTTCTCATTTTGACTCCATTTGAATGAAAGCATTCATACATTGCTTTCCCAACTTTTCATCCATTGTAAAAACTCTCCCCTCAGTGCTTCTTTTATGTAAGGTGACTTTCTTCTTCTCCCATTCTTCATTTCTTTCCCCTCTTCTTTCAACACATCTCTGTTTTAGATCATCCAAATATAAATTATTCCTGTGTCCACTGTCTAAGCAGAGTCCTTCTAACTGCTCTAATAATGACAAAGATCTTAGGAGTTATATATATCATCTTCCCATGTAGGAATGGAAACAAATTAATATTATTAAGTTTCTTATTATTTCTCTTTCATTTTCGTTTCTTAAGTTTTATATTTGAAAGTCAATCTTTCTATTCATTTCTGGGCTTTTTGTTGGATATGCTTGAATGTTCTCTATTTTCCTCCTGAAGAATTTTACTCAGTTTTGCTGGGTAAGTTATTTTGAGTTATCATTCTACTCCTTTGTCTTCTGAAATATCACATTCTAAGCCCTTCATGCCTTTAATATGTTTGTGGTGTCTTCATCATATTTGAATATTTGAATTGTTTTCCCTGACTGCTTGAAGTATTTTTTCTTAGACAAAGGAGATCTGAAATTTGGCTATAATATTCCTGGGAGGTTTCACTTTGGAGTCTCTTTTAAGAGATAATTACTGGGTTCTTTCAATTTTGGTTTTACCTTCTTGTTCTAGGATACCAGGGTTTTTTTTTTTTTATAATTTATTGAAATGTAATATCTAGACTCTGTGTGATATTTACTTTTAGGTAGTTCTATAATTTTTAAATTCTCTCTCCTAGATTTCTTTTCCAGGTTAATTGCTCTTCCAATTAAATATTTCATGTTTTATTCTTTTTTCATTCTTTTGTCTTTGTTTTTACTGTTTCTTTTTGTTATTATAACTTTTTATTGATAAAACATATGCATGAGTAATTTTTCAACATTTACCCAAGCAAAAACTTTTGTTCCAACTTTTCCCCTCCTTCCCTCCACCCCCTCCCCCAGATGGCAGGTAGTCCCATACATGTTAAATATATTAAAATTTATGTTAAATATAATATATGTATACATGGTTATACATATAACAAATAGTTATATAGTTATATCAGTTATAAATTGTATTTATACAATTATCTAAATAAAATTTAGAAAGAAGGTAAAAATAACCTGGGAAGAAAAACAAAAATGCAATAACAGAAAGAGTGTAAATGCTATGTTGTAGTCCCAACTCATTTTCCAATGTTCTTTCACTGGGTGTATCTGGTTCTGTTCATCACTGATACATTGGAACTGATTTGGATCCTCTCACCTCTCATTGTTGAAGATAGCCACTTCCATCAGAATTGATCCTCATATAGTATTGTTGCTGAAGTATATAATGATCTCCTGGTTCTGCTCAATTCACTTAATATCAGTTCATGTAAGTCTCTCCAAGCCTCTCTGTATTCACCCTGCTGGTCATTTCTTACAGAATATTCTATATTCTATAGCATTCATATACCACAATTTATTCAGCATTCTCCAATTGATGGGCTTCCATTCAATTTCCAGTTTCTAGCCACTACAAAAAGGGCTGCCACAAACATTTTGGCACATACAGGTCCCTTTCCCTTCTTTAAACTCTCTTTGGGATATAAGCTCAGTAGTAATACTGTTGGATCAAAGGGTAAGCACAGTTTGATAACTTTTTGAGTATAGTTCCAAATTGCTCTTCAGAATGGTTGGATCTGTTCACAACTCCACTAACAATGTCTCAGTGCCCCAGTTTTCCCACATCCCCTCCAACATTCCCCATTATTTTTCCCTGTCATTCTAGCCAGTCTGACAGGTGTATAATGGTATCTCAGAGTTGTCTTAATTTGCATTTCTCTGATTAATAATGACTTGTAGCATCTTTTCATATGGCTAGAAATAGTTTCAATTTCATCATTTGAAAATTTTCTTTTCATATCCTTTGAGTATTTATCAATTGGAGAATGGCTTGATTTCTTATAAATTAGAGTCAATTCTCTATATGTTTGGGAAATAAGGCCTTTATCAGAACCTTTAACTGTAAAAATGTTTTCCCAGTTTAATGCTTCCCTTCTAATCTTGTCTGCATTGGTTTTGTTTGTACAAAAGCTTTTTAACTTGATAAAATAAAATTTTTCTATTTTGTGATCAATAATGATTTCTAGTTCTTCTTTGGTCCCAAGTTCCTTCCCCTTCCACAGGTCTGAGAAGTAAACTATCCTATATTCTTCTAATTTCTTTATAATCTCATTCTTTATGCCTAGATCATGAACCCATTTTGACCTTGGTGTATGGTGTTAAGAGTGGGTCAATGCCTAGTTTCTGCCAAACTAATTTCCATTTTTCCCAGCAGTTATTGTCAAACAGTGAATTCTTATCCCAAAAATTGGAGTCTTTGGGTTTGTCAAAAACTAGATTTCTATAGTTATTATTTTTTCTGTGAACCTAATCTATTCCACTGATCAACTAGTCTATTTCCTAGCCAATACCAAATGGTTTTAGTGACTGCTGCTTTATAATATCGTTTTAGATAAGGTACAGCTAGGCCACCTTCATTTGATTATTTTTCATTAGTTCCCTTGAAATTCTTGATCTTTTGTTCTTCCAGATGAATTTTGTTGTTATTTTTTTCTAGGTAATTAAAATAGTTTCTTGGGAGTCTGATTGGTATAGCATTAGATAGATTAGTTTAGGTAGTGCTGTCATCTTTATTATATTCTCTCAACCTATCCAAAAGTATTTGATATTTTCCCAATTGTTTAGATCTGACTTTATTTGTGTGGAAAGTGATTTGTAGTTTTGCTCATATAGTTCCTGACATATAGATTTGGCAGATAGATTCCCAAATATTTTATACTATCTACAGTTATTTTAAATGGAATTTCTCTTTGTATCTCTTGTTGTTCGATTTTGTTAGTGATATATAAAAATGCTGATGATTTATGTGCATTTATTTTGTATCCTGCAACTTTGGTGAAGTTATGGGTTATTTCTTATAGCTTTTTAGTAGAATCTCTGGGGTTCTCTAGGTATACCATCATATCTTCAGCAAAGAGTTATTATTTGGTTTCCTCATTACCTACTCTTATTCCTTTAATCTCTTTTTTTCATACAATATTGAATAGGAATGGTGATAGTGGCTAACTTTGTTTCACTCCTGATTTTACTGGGAATGTTTCCAGTTCATCACCATTAAATCTGATGTTTACTGACGGTTTTAAATAAATGCTACTAAGTATTTTAAGGAAAAGTCCATTTATTCCTATACTCTTTAGTATTTTTAATAGGAATGGGTGTTGGATTTTATCAAATACTTTTCCTGAATCTATTGAGATGATCATATGGTTTTTGTTATTTGGTTATTGATATAGTCAATTATGTTAATAGTTTTCTTAATATTGAACTAGCCCTGCATTCCTGGTATAAATCCTACTTGGTCATGATGTATTACCCTAGGGATGATTTTCTGTAATCTTTTTGCTAATATTTTATTTAAGAATTTTGCATCAATGTTCATTAGGGAGATTGGTCTATAATTTTCTTTCTTTGTTTTTGTCCTACCTGGTTTAGATATCAGTACCATGTCTGCGTCAGTTTTTACTATTTCTTGATCTCACATAGAGTCACTAGCTTCCATTTGCCCAGTTTTAATCTTCAAGAAATTACTTTCTCCTGTGAGATTTTGTACCTTTTTTTCCTGTTTGGCCAATTCTGTGTTTTTTTAAACTATTGTTTTCTTCAATATTTTTGTACCATTTTTAACCAAATTTTTGGTTGTCATTCATAATAATTGTCTTTCATTGCTATCATTTATTTTTCCATTTTTTCTTTGCTACTCATTTAATTTTTAAAAAAAATTTTCAGGGCTTCTAGGAATTCTTGTTGGGCTTGTATGGAGCACATACTTTTGTTTGAGGTTTTGTTTGTAGCTATTTTGACAATATTGTCTTCTGAGTTTGTGTCTTAATTTTCTTAGTCACCACAGCAGCTTTCTATGGTTATATCCTTTCATTTATTGTTTGCTCATTTACCCAGCTTATGTCTTCACTTCAAATTTCATATTAAAGTTGGGTTATGTTTACAGGGTAGAGTTTGACAGGATACCGAATAAAGCCTCAAGCTTTTTGCATTGCTGTTTTCAGAACCTTTTCTTGGGAGCCAAAAGTTTTTGGTTTCCAGGGTAGTGTGACATGGGGTGAGGTATGACTATTATTTTCTTATGATTGGAACCTATGCTGCTTGCTCCTCAGGGCTCTTGTTCCCTTGTGCTTAAGAATGACATTGTTTCTCAGGTTTCCTGCTCCCTTGGGACAGCAAGTACTCTGCTCTGGATCTATGACATGGAAGTGGGTATAGACAGTTAGGTTGCCAAGTAGTGCTATGCCTTGAAACCAATGTTAGTTCAACAGTCCTGTATAGTCTCTTTTTGATAAATTACCACTTTCCTCATAATATCTCATCTGAGATATCCCAAAGCTGTTGCTGTTACCACTTCTAAGTTTACAACTGGTAATGTTGTCATATAAGCCAGTTCCTACCCCAGGGTCTCTAACTCTCTTGCCAACCTCCTAAATTGTCTTGCTCCTCCTTTCCTCAAAAAAAGTCTTGTTTTGACTTTTTATTTTCTATTATTTCAGAATTTGATTTAAGGTGATTTAAAGTAAATTTAATATATCATTCATAAAGGAATGTTGAAAGAACTTGGCTGCTTTCTTCTACCATATTGGCTCTGCCTCCAGAAATCCAATCTTTTATTATATCAACATAAAGAAAAATGATTGACTTTCTAGCTGTGTGACCCTGGGCAAGTCACTTAACCTAAATTGCCTCAGGAAAAAAAAAAAAGAAAAGAAAACTGACTGGTCATTTAGAAGCATCCAGATGATGAATTCATTTACCGTATGTTTGGTATTCTGTAGTCAGAGTTTTCATGATATTGTTTTTGGTAAGATTATCTCCCTACCCTGACAAGGTACAATTTTCAAAGGCAGAAGTCATGATCATATCATCTCTTCTTTAGTTGCTACTGAAGAAGAAAAGAGTGAAACTATGCTATGCAGCAACAAATGGCATTTATTTTAGTGTCCCAGAGCAGCATGTGGAATTTCTTAAAACACAAAGCAGTGGCTGTCATTGGTGATTTTCCCCCCTTTCTTCCTGTTAATGCTGAATCATTGGTATTTTTATTCCCAATCCTTTGGAACAAAGGGAATCATGCCAGTTTGTAGCGTTCTTTCTCAAGAGGGGTAGGAAAAATCCTCTCTCTTCTTTGCCTAGAATGGGACTCTCAGAGAGAGGGAATAATTTACCACTCTGGTTAGACTCTACCTGTAATTTTATCTTTTGCTAAAGTTACATGAAAGGATAGTTAGAGATCAATAATATGGATGTACTTTTGGCTCTCTCAGCAGTCAACAGTAAGATTGATGAAATTGAGAAGTTGTAGGCTATGGTTGACAATGCAATAAACTGAACTGTCTAGTAGATTTAAGTTTCCAAAAGACTTTATGATTATACAAATTATATTACTATTTTTCACTTAACAATTGAAAATATTGCTTTGTTCTCAGCTGCTGACTATGGCTTGAATAAATAAAATTATGCTATGGTATTTTAATGTTCTTAACAAATGGGCAAGCCTATCTTTTTCATCATATTTCCAGGTTACAGTAGAAAATATCAACTGATCCTATATTTATGCACTAGATTTACTAAGTTCCTTTGTAAATGGCAGTACTGGTACCTGTCACTACCAGTTCCACAAAGATGTTATAAAGAGAAATGAGACAATATATGCCATCATGCTCACAAACACTCAGGAGAAAAGATGCTCTTTAAATGCAATGAAAGAGTATGAGATTTCATAATATTGAAATGAAATTATGTGTAGGAGAATGGAAAATGTGTAGGAGATACAGATATTTGAAAAATATATCATTTCTTTTATTCTTCTTAAGTGCATATAGTTTCAACTTAACTTTCATTTATGCACACACACCCTCTTCATCACTTAATGAGACAGAAGAATAATCTCTTTGTCTTTGATAGAGATCCTTAAACTTTTTTTCGAAGTCCTGCCCAGACTGCCTCCCCCCCCCCCAATAAATTGCTTATCTTCATTGTGACTGGTAGAAGACATTTTACTTCCTTCCTGTTTGCTGTATGTTCTCTGGAGGTATCGTCTTCACTCACCTACATCTCCTCCTACATCTCCCTAGTATATTGAGTAATTACTACCTTGTCCAAGCCTATCTGGCATCTGGTTTATTATCTTTATGACCTTAACTGGTCAGACTAGCCACTGAGACAGAAGTTGCAGGTTTATCTGACTCCATTCCCTTAATGTGACATGGTAGGGAAAACATTTAACTTAGATTTTGAAAGATTCCTTCCTTGCTACTTATTTTCTGTGAGATATTAATACCTTCTCTGGACCTCAAGTTCCTCAATTACAGAATGAAATATTTGGACTACCTGATCTCCAAGTTCTCCTCCATCTTCTACATATTTGTAAGTCTTTAAGATGTGCAAAGTTTCTCACAAAGATGTCATATAGATGCAACATAGGATAGTACAAAGAATGTTGGCTTTGGAGTCAGGGAACGTCACTTAAAATTTTAACTGTATGTGACTACCTATATGAAGGAACTCATATTACTTTTTTGAGCCTCAGTTTTCTTCTCTATAAAATTCTTTCCACCCTCTTGGAACAAAGGGTATCATGTCAGTTGGTGGTCTACTTAACCTGCAATTTATCTTTTTAGTACTAAATATATTGCCCTAAGTAAATAGTTTTATTTTTATTATCCCCATTATAAAGGTGAGGAAACTTAGGCACCAGGAGTGAAATGATTTGCAATTGGTCACTTATTAATTATATAGCTGAAGTAAGATTTGAATACTAGTATCCTGAGTCTAGGTCTAATGCGCACTCAAATCTTGTCATATTGCTGCTACTCAGTTTTTTTTGTTTGTTTGTTTATTTTTTAGCATTCAGTCAATCAGTTCAAATCCCTTTGAAGTTGAGACATCCTTTTATGTTTTAAAGGACATAAATTCTTGGTTCTTCCTTCCCACTCTTGATATTTGCAATGATATATTATACATTATATATCTATTTATTTTGTATATATATATCTTATACATATTAACATGTTATATTGCATATGTGCATGTGTTATATATACATATATATGAATATGTATGGGTATCCATAAAAACATGCATAAATTTAAAGCAACTCTAGCCAAATCAACCAAGTATTGATAATTTTGAAATACCTTTTGAGATTATTGCATCCTTGTACATATTAAAATCATGGGTGAATACCAGTCCTGAAGTCAGGAGGACCTGAGTTCAAGTGTGACCTCAGACATTTATACTTACTAGCTGTGTGATGCTGAGCAAGTCACTTAATCCCAATTGCCTCAGCAAAAAAAAAAAAAAAAAAATCATGGGTGGAAATTGCCAGTTTTAGGCATTGACACACTTCCATCTCTTTCTTCTACAGAGCTTTCTTCCTGAAAGTTCTTAGAAACTCTCCTAAAAGAAACTGTATTTAGGTTCCAAGAGGTTCTAAAAGGTACTCTTTTAAAAAATAACTCATTTTAATATTTTATTTTATGTAGTTTTAATTTCAGAATATATTTTTACCCCTACTCTACCTAGCAAGTCATTTTGTGTATCAAAATAAAAAGCGAAAGGGAAAAATGTAGACCAAACTAATCAGCACAATAGCTAAATCTGAAATCATATACAATGTTCCAAATCCATAGTCTCCACATGTGAAAATAAGGGAAAGGAATGATTTTTTTTGGAAAACATTTTAAGCTTTCTTTTCTTAAAATAATTAGCCTTAGTCCTGGTTTTTAATATACTTATTTGATTTATATATCTATCTCTATATATCTATTTTGTACACTTATTGCTTTTGTATAGATGCCCCTTAATAAGAATTGGTGCCAGTGTCAGTCAAACATATGACACTTTATGGGTAGGTTTACTGAATAAATGTTTGGTATAATTCATCTCTCCTTAGGGCAGGCCAGACTAGTTGAATATCACAGTTTATACTAAGGGCTTTGACTCTGCAAGTATGTCTTGGATTAAAAATGTCAATCATAGTGAATACAAAGAGCACTGAAAGAGTGAGTTGTTGACTGGGCATGAAGGTTAAGGATTTCATTTTGGATTAGTAAATTGGTTGGTTACTTTGCTTGATTTTTCAGTGTTGATAGAGATGGATAGGAACACAACTCCAAAGTATATATGATATGTGATATCATAGATTTGACTAATGGTTCTGACCATGATATCCCTACTCTGATAAAAGATGCTAGGATCTTCCTCCTAACATACATGGATTTATTGCTCCACAGGATTGGATAATTCTATCATATGACCATTCTAAATTCTTCCAGTTCTATGTTCAGTGCTATGGGCCACTTTTTACAAAAGACAAAAACTTGGAAAGAATTCTCAGAATTGGGGAAAGGCATCAAGATTATTCCATATGAATATCATTTGAAGGCAGCTGATATATTTAGTCTAAGAAAAGAAGTCATGATAATGCATACAAGTATCTAAGAAGTTCTTACTGAAAAGATGGTAGAGCTCTATTCTTGACCTCAGTCATCAAATAGTAATACAGAGTCATTGGTATTTAGGTGAAAGTTACAAGTGAAGATTTAAACATGATATATAGAAAACATTTCTGGCTAAAATGACAGCAAAACTCTCTTCTAAACAACTTTTAAATAATTCATCAAATCAAATTTTAGAATGGTAGAATGAGCAAAAAGTCAGAGAGACATTTTTCCAATCTAAGACAATTTAGGAGATACACAGGAAGGGTCTGTAACACCAGGGTAGACTGAAGTCCTGAGCACAGAAGGAGTATCAATAGTGTGCGTTAGGGGAAAGGAGGCTTTCAGCCCAGAGATGGTAAGAGGTTAAGAAAACTTTCCAGAAAGCGATTACAGCAGACTTTTTGTTGGCACTAGGTACAACTGGTCACTGATTGCAACTCTATTGCCCATAAGCGGTTCTGGGTCATATTTCCAGGATGGAGAGGGAATTTGTGATTTTTTAATAAGGAAGTAGGAGCTAAGAGGAACCCTAGAATTTGATGAAGGGGAGCACTGGAACTTCTTGATTAAAGATCAGAACCCAGACCAGGAGAACAGTGATCACCCCACATCAGACCACCTTGAGAACATGGAAATCTTGCAAAACCCTAGAACTACTTCTTATAATAGCAATGAGAAAGTCTAAAGCTTGACATAGTAGCTCCCTGATCCCTGGTGAGCAGAGCCCAATCTTAACATAAAATTCAAAGTGAATAAAAATTAGGTCACGAAAATGAGCAAACAACAAAAAAGAATATGACCATAAAAAGCTATTACAGTGGTAAGGAAGAACAAGACATAAATGTATAAGATGATTATAAGAAAACAGTTACAAGCAAAATCCCAAATGCTAACTGGACCCAAGGCCAGCAAAAAATCCTAGAAGAATTAAAGAAAAACACAAGAGTGATAGAGAATAATCGGGAAAAGAGAGTAATGAAAAAAATTACAAAAAGAGAATTAACAGGTTGGTAAAAGATGCACAAAAATATTGAAAAAAATAACACCTTAAAAATAAAATTGACCAAATATAAAAAAGGTACAAAATCTTATTAAAGAAAACAATTCCTTAAAGTTAGAATCGGTAGATAGAAAAAAGATCCACATGTGCAAAAAATATTTGTAGCACCTCTTTTTGTGATGGCAAGGAATTCCCCACCAATTGGGGAAAGACTGAATAAGTTGTTGTTTTTGAATGTAAATGGTATACTATTGTTCTATAAGAAATGATAAGCAGTCCGATTTTAGAAAAATCTGGAAAAAAATTCATGAACTGATGCTGAGTAAAATGAGTAGAACCAGGAGAATATTGTACATAGTAATAGCAAAGTTGTATGATGGTCAACTGTGACAGATTTAGATCTTCTCAATAATATAGTAATCCAAGACAATTCCAATAATTTTGGGATAGAAAATGCCATCCATATCCACAGAAAGAACAATGGATACTGCAGATTAAAGCATACTATCTATTTTCACTTTTGTCATTGTTGTTTTTCTTGTTTTTTTCCCCCTTTGGTTCTGATTTTTTTTCACAACATGACTAATGTGGAAATAGGATTAAAATGATTGTATATAATTGCTTGCTTTCTTGGTGATGGAGGAGGCAAGGGTAGGAAGGGGAAAATTTAGAACTCAAAATCTTACAGAACTGAATGTTTAAAACTATCTTTACATGTAATTGGAAAATATACTACAAGTGAAAAAAGTTTTTATAAAATTTAAAATTGATCAAGTAGAAACTAATGATTCCATGAGACATCAAGATACCATAAAACAAAATTTTAAAAGGAAAAACTAGAATAAAATATGATATGTTTCGCTGGAAAATTATTGACTTGGAAAATAGAATGTATTTAGATCCAGAATTTAGATCCAGAATTTAGATCCAGAGGGAAAAATAGAAATAGAAAGTATACCCCAATCACTTCCTGAAAGAGATCCCAAAATGAAAATGCTCAGACTATTGTAGTCAAATTCCAGATCTCTCAGGTCAAGGAGAAAATATTAAAAGCAGCCGTTAGAAAAAAAATCAAGCCATGGTCAGGGCCATACAATATTTAGTAGCAACCATGTTAAAAGAATGGAAGGTTTGGAATATGATTTCCCAAAAGACAAAGGACGTAGATTACAAACAAGAATAGCCTACCTAGCAAACCAAGAATAATTGATATTTAATGAAATAAAAGATTTCAAGCATTCTTGTGGAAACAACCAGAATTTAATAGACAAATTGATATTCAAGCAAAAGATTCAAGAGAAATGTCAAAAGGTAATCATAACTCAATGGACTTAAACTGTTTACATTCCTATATAGAAAGATAATCTGGGGTAGCTAGGTAGCCGCAGTGAATAGAGCACCAGCCCTGAAATCAGGAGGACCTGAGTTCAAATTTGGCCTCAGACACTTAATACTTCCTAGCTTTGTGACCCTGGGCAAGTCACTTAACCCCAATTGTCTCAGCACGGAATTCCTAAGAACTTATTACTAGGGCAATTTGAAGTTTGTTTAGACTGATGGGCACAGATGGACATCAATTATATTGAAATGATTTCTAAAAAAGAATGTAAGAATGAGAAGGATGAACTGATGAAAATGGGGAGGAAGAGGTAGAATGCAATTTTTTTTAAAGAGAGCTTTTATAATGAAGGAAAATTGAGTGGCTGGTGAATAATGTTTGAACCTTATTCTCATTGTAATTGGTTGAGAAGAAAGAAGATAAATAAATATTTATTTGGGTATAAACATTTATCTTACCCATCAGGGAGATACAAGGTGAAGGCATATGAGAGATGTGGTTTGGAGAATGACAAATGAGGGGGTATTTGGGGAAGCACTGGTTTGAAACAAGTATAGACTTTTGAGGTAGGACTAGATCAAGAAAGAGTCAAAGATAAACAGAGGAAAATGAAATGAAGGGAAACTCACAACTAGAGATAGTAACTATGAATGTGAATGAGATGAACTAACCCATAGAATGGACAGGGATAGCAGAATAGATTAGAAACTAGAATTCAACAACATAATGTATACCAAAAATATACTTAGGACAAAAAGGCACACACAGAATTGAAATGAAGGATTGGATTTAGAGTCTTCAGAGTCTCTGAAGTTATGCTTTAGATGAAATGAAGAGGGCAGAAGTGGCAACCATAATGTCAGAAAAAAAATTGACCTAATTGAAAGAGATAATCAGGGAAATTACATTTTGTTAAAAGATATCACAGACAATGAAATAACATAAAAGAATTTTACTTTACAGTTTCATTGATAACAAGTTTCACTGATAAAGGCCTCATTTCTCAAATAAACACAGAACTGAGTCAAATTTATAAAACTAAGAGGCATTCCCCAATTAACAAGTGGCAAAATTATATAAATAGAAAGATTTTAGAAGAAGAAATCAAAGCTATCTGTAGTCATATGAAAAAAATGCTCAAAATCAGTATTGAGTAGAGAGATATAAAACAACTCTGTAGTACCAACTCACACTTCTCAGAAATAACAAATGCTGGAAAAGATTAGGGAAAATAGGTACATTAATGAATTGGTGGAGTAATAAATTGGTCCAATTATTCTGGAGAAAAATCTGGAACTATATCCAAAAGATTATAAAACTCTGCATACTCTTTGTTCCAACAATACCATTATTAGGTCTATATCCCAAAGAGATCAAAGAAAAAAAGAAAATGACCTATATTTACAAAAATATTTATAGCAAATATTTTTGTGGTCGCAAAGAATTAGGAATCGGGGCATATTTATCAATTAGGGAATGATTCAACAAACTGTGATATCTGATTGTGATGGAATATTATTATGCTACAAGAAATGTTGAGGTGGTGATTTCTGGAAAAAATATGGCAAGACCTATGAACTGATGAAAAGTGAAGTGAGAAGAATCAGAGATCACTGTGTAATACAAAGATTGATATAATTCCTACTTGCTTAGACATGGGATAGATAATATTTCCAGGTAAATATATATATAATAAATATAAGTAAATCCACAAATAGAAGGATGCATACTTCCTAAAAGTTATTGAAGCTGGAAGTGAATTCTTGGGGAGACAGGGTGAACTGGGCTGGCCTTGGACCAAACTATAAAGTAAAATGTGCATACCACATTTCCAGGTCTACTAATATCTACTTCTCAGCTGTTTTCTACTAAGTAACCCTTCCCACTCCAAGTGCCCAGTGCTCTAAGTTCACCTTGTTCCTTTTTATCAAAGAAAAATGAATCTGATAAACTCATTCCAACTAAAGTCTTAGTGACTGATAAGAATTTTATGTTTACTTTTTCATTTAAAGCATTTTATTCACTTAAAGATAATCATATCTTTACCTGGACAGGATGATTTTTAATTCCAAAGGAATCCCTATTGGTTTAACTACAGTCATTTTATCACTTGGACAAGACAGTTTTTTTTTTTCTTTTTCTTTTCTTGTTTTTTTTTTTATTTTATTTTAACTAAGGTGCCTTTCAAATAACATCATATGGACATTTGGTTATTCCACCCAAGTATGGCTAAGGTTAATTGTGGGAGTGAGAGGTATAATATTAGAGATGGTTATTTCTACTGTCCTTCATAATGGTATAATGGGAATTAGAAGGCGAGAACCCCCAATTGGGATAGGTGATTTTCTTCATAATATAGGAGCACATATGGCCAGAAAAGCTGGGAGTCCAAAGAAGCACAGGGGCTGGGAGGCAAGAGGTCTGGGTCCTATTTAACTTCAGCTGAATTAGAATTGTGTGAATTTTGATAGGCCACATAACTTCCCTAGCTGTCAGTTTCCTCATCAGAAAACAAGGAGGTTGTGCTAGGTTGCCTTTTAATTGTGAAATGCTTTGATTTTATGACAATATAAAAAGGAACCTCAGCTCATCAAGTTGAAAACCTTTCCGGCTGAGAGGGAAGACCCAGTAGAGTCAAAAGAAATGGAATCTACCTGAGCAGAAGTAGGCCTCTGAATTCTTATTCCAACTGTCACTGTCCAGGTTCTTCTTAGTTTATGCCAGTGTCTGAGATTGTTCTCAGTTATCTGATTCGTGAATCAAGGAGAGAGTGCTTGTTTATCTGGAACCTCTGCTCAAGCTCCACACAGGCAGGGAACTGAAGGTCACAGCTGAGCTTCAATTAAGCTGCAGAACTTGGCCATCACTAGAACAGTACCCTCAGCCTCATTGCCTCTCCTTCTCTCCAGAGGAAGCCTTTGGCAAGAAAAGAAGATATTGGGGGAGGGGAGGGGGAGGAAAAATCTGAGGGCAGCACCAGATGCAAGCTGTTGTTTGCAGAGGAAATGTGTTCCTAGGAAGGAAGGAGCCCATTGAGCAGCTGCTCCATGAAGCCAGTGATAAAAAAATAAAAAAATAAAATAAACTTTGCATGTGAAAACAGCATTAGAACAACATCTGCAAAGCACCCAGCAGACCCCCTTGTCCTAACGCAGGGAAAAGACATTCTAACCAGAAGGGAGCCACTTCACATAGGTGGATGCAAGCTGCCAATCCTTTTGCCTAGTCACACCACTCATACAATAAGCCAAGAGGAAGAAAGCAACTTGAGAAGGGCAGCTGGTGAAATTGGGAGGACCTTCAGGCACAGTGCCCATCAGATTGTCCAAATGTACCAAGAAAGGAAGGTTCCAGTGGGAGATGGTGAGCAGAACCTTGGAGTCACCATCATTGTGACATTTCCTGTAAAATCAGACAGAACTCCAGTATCTTGATATTGGATTTGGAAACAGCTAGCTGTGGAAGATCAGGTTATTAGACCAAGACAGGTGTTTCTTAGAGATGTTCATGTGCTACATGGTTACTAACAGACATATATAAAAGAATAATCCATTGTTTTATTTATTTAATTTTTAAATAAAATTTGAATAATTAAATTTAAATAAATATTTTAAATAAAATGAGTATGGTCAGAAGGGAAGGATCTTTCATAAGATAATGAATTTCTATTATATTGTGCTTCTTGTTCTTTTAAAAAATATTCCACATACATCTTTCATAGCTTCCCTGATTATTTTCAGTAAGGCAGTTAACTAGCATTTATTTACTATGTACCACTCACTGAGCTAAACTTTGGGAGTACAAATATATGTATAAAGAAAGAGTTCCTGGCCTCAAGGAGCTTAGCTTCTAATAAGAAAAGACAAAACATAAAAGGAAGTGAAGAGGGAACAGTAGGTGGTACAAGTGTAAGGGCATGTGAGAGAAAATTCAGAGTGCTGTTTGGAGAAGAATGAGGCATGGTTTGCCTGGGTGCCCTTCTGAAATGTAGTCTCAGAGGTGTCATTAAATGAGACAGAGACAGAAAGACAGAGAGAGACAGACAGAGACAGAGACAGAGAGGAACTGAGAGGGAGACAGAGGGAGACGGAGATAGAGACAGAGAAAGACAGAGAGATAGAGACAGAGGTGCAGACGAAGAAACAGAGACAAAGAGAGACAAAGATTGAGACATAGAGAGAAAGCAGGATAGAGACATAAAGAGAGACAGAGAAACAGAGAGACATGCAGAGAAACAGAGGGGAAGAAGGAGAGGGAGACAGAGACGAGATGAAGAGATATAAAGACAAAAGCAGAAAAATTCACAGGAAGGGGGAATGAGAGAGAGAGAGAGAGAGAGAGAGAGAGAGAGAGAGAGAGAGAGAGGAAAGAGAGATGGAATATAGTAGAGAAAGTCTGAAGAAATGTGACCTATTTTACTGGAGCAAATGATGTATACAATCAAGTAAAGCAAATCTCCACTTTGGCCATTTCCTCAGAATGTATATCTCATTCTATATCTTTAATTTATCACCTCTTTATTAGGTTTGGGGTAGCATACTTTATTACTGATAGTCTGAAACTGTGGGGTAATTATTATATTGATCAGTTATTCAGTCTTTCAAAAGTATTTTTTACTTTAAAAAATTGTTTTATTGTGTATTCTCCTGATTCTGCTCACATACTGAATCAGTTTATACAGTTCTTCCTAGATTTCTGAAACCATTCCATTTATTCTTTAAAAGTGGGATTGGACCACCCCATCTTATTCTAACTCAGATATCTTATGAGGTAAGAACGTATCTCACTCAATCACAGGACCTTAGACTGTCTGAAGAATCTTGAAAGCATTTGTATGAAGTGAATGCATTAGTTAGGAAGGATGGCCTATTAGGCTGGGAAACTTGCCTGCACTTCTATTGATGTTCAGCCTATCTGATCAATAAAATTAGAAAAAGATAGACTCTATAAGTTTTAAAAATAATCTCTTTTAGTCATGGCTGACTCTGTGATCCCATTTGGAGTTTTCTTGGAGCTTTCTTGGCAGAGATACTTAAGGAGTTTGTCATTTTCTTCTCCAGCTCATTTTACAGATGAGGAAACTGAAGCAAACAAAAGTGCCTGAATTTGAATTTAGACAGTCTTCATGACAACTGACTTCCTGATTTCCTGACTCTTAGGCCTAGCCCTCTATCTCCTCTGCTACCTACTTGCCTCCATATATCTAGGGACTGTCAACAAATTATCAGTTGAGTTGAAAAGGTATATAAATCATAGACATTGGAGTTTGTGATTTTCAAGGATATTTTTGAGGAATAAGATAAGGCTTAGCTATAATAGAGGAGGTAGTTATTATACCATGTCATTGGCTCCCTAGGCATATCATAACAGAAACCTCAGAGTAGGGAAAGTCCCCAAAAAAGGTTGGCTCTTCCTGCTTGGCTCCTATATCTGTTTCTCTCTAGAGAGACCATAATATCATCTGCTTTATGATTATTTAAACCTTTTCAGTAAACTAAAATTTGTATCAACCAAAGAAGCCAGGATTTAACTATCTATCTATCTATCTGTCTGTCTGTCCGTCTATCTATCTATCTATCTATCTATAGATTTATTGCTACTGTGCCTCAATTTCCTCATCATGAGTTGCAGAAGGTAATGGAAAACCACTCAAATATCTTTCCTAAGAAAACCCCAAATGGGATCAGCAAAGAGTTGAATAGAACTCAACTACTTCTACTACAGCTAGCTCTTGCTGACTCTCTAAATTTATTTATCATATATTATTTTATGTCTGTCATATTCATTTTTAATTTACTTAGTAAATTGTGTAAGATGTTGGCTTATATCTAATTTCTGCCAGACTACTTTTCAATTTTTCCAGAAATTTCTGCCGAATAGCGAATAAAGTCTTGGTGTTGGCAAACCTTATGCTATGTCTTCTGTTTCTACATATGATGAATGTAATCTGTTCCATCTATCCATTTCTCCATTTTAACAGTGTCAAATTTAACTGATGATTACTGCTTTGTAGTAAAGTTTTGTGATCATTTCTTGCTAGATTTTGTTTATAATATATACACAGAGACTTCTGGACACTGCGTATGTGCATTTATGTTTACACACACACACACACACACACACACACACATACACACACACTTCAACATGTATGGATATATATCTAGCTAGCTGTGTATATATGTATGCATGTATCTATGTGTGTATATGTTTGTGTGTGTGTATATATATATATATATATATGAATACAGATACACCCATACCATGTGTGTGTGTGTGTGTGTGTGTGTATACTATATATTTATGAGGGTTTATTTTATAACTTGCAAATTGCTAACTATTATAATTAATTTTTATAGTTAACTCCTTAGGATTCTTTAAACCACCATGTCATCTACAAAAAAAAAAAAAATTTAAAAAATACTTTTTCTTTTCCTATTCTTATTCTTTCAGTTATTTTTCCTTATCTAATTGCTATAATTAATATTTCTAGTATTATATACAAAAATCACAGTGATAATAGATATCCTTGTTTTGCTCTTGATATTATTGGAAAAACCACTAACTTACCTATATTTCATATAAAGATGGTTCTTGGTTTTAGACAGATGTTATTTATCATATTAAAGAAAGTTCTATTTATTGCTATATTTTTTTGTTTAGTTTAGATTTTTAAAAAGAAAAAAAGATATTAAATTTTATCAAAGACTTAAAAATATCTAATGATAAAATTACATGACTTTCTTGGTAATATTATTATTCTATATTATAATATTCATATTTCTTAATAATGAACCAATCCTTTAGTTCTGGTATAGATCCAAAATAATTATTGTGTTTCAATATATGTTTGTAATTTCCTTGCTAACATTTTATTTAACATTTAAAATTTTGATATTCATTAAATATATTGGTCGACAATTTTCTTTCTCTTACTTATCTCTCTTTACTTATCAAGACGATATTTTATTACAGTAAGAATTTGATTGAATCCATTTTATTCTTGTTTCTGCAAAAATTTGTCTGTTTTAATGAACTATTGTTTATATATTTTATGATTTTCCCCTCCCAAATCATGTAGAAATTCATTTATAATTTCTTCAATTTCTTTTTCTGAGATTCAGTTATTTAGAATCTTTAATTTTTATTCTCCTAATCTAGATATGTCATATTTTATAAACATCTATTTTATTAAGTTGTCAATTTTTATAATTTGTTTAGAGTCATTATTTAAAGGCATTTGGAGAGGTTTGGGGGATAGCTCGGGAGAGTCTCTGTCTTCACTCAACCATCATGGCTCTGCCCTTAAGTTGTCAATTTTTGGCCTATATTTGGACAAATAATTTGTAATGATATAATTTCTTTTTCATTTGTTATAAATTTTTATAATTTTTTTGATATGGAAAACTTTTTCTTTGTTTTTCTTTTTATTTATTTATTTGTTTGTTTTTTGCTGAGGTAAATAGAGTTAAGTGACTTGCCCAGGGTCACATAGCTAAGAAGTGTTAAGTGTCTGAGATCAAACTTGAATTCATGTCCTCTTGACTTCAGGGGTAGTGCTCTATCCACTACGCCACCTAGCTGTCAGCTGTACCATCTTTATTTTTAAAAATCTAGTTAATGGCTTATTCAATTTATTGGTATTTTTAAAAGTTCCTAGTTTTATTTATTAATTCAGTGTTGTTATTTGCTTTAAATTCTGTTAATATTATCTTTGACTTTTTAAAACAATTTTTATTTTAATGTTTTTTTTTATTATAGCTTTTTAATTAACAAAACATATGCATGGGTAATTTTTCAACATTGCCTCTTGCAAAAACTTCTGTTCCAACCTTTCCCCTCCTTCCCTCTACCCCTTCTCTTAGATAGCAGGTAGTTCCATGCATGTTAAATATGTTAAAGTATATCCTAAATACAATATATGTATACTTATTTATACAGTTATTTTGTTGCACAAGAAAAATTGGGAAGAAAAACAAAAATGAAAGCAATAACAGAAAGAGTGTAAATGTTGTGTTGTGGTCCACACTCATTTCCCAGTGTTCTTTTATTGGCTGTAGCTGGTTCTGTTCATTACAGATCAAACTGTTTTGGATCCACTCATTGTTGAAGATAGCCATTTCCATCAGAATTGATTCTCATATATGCTATTGTTGTTGAAGTATATAATGATTTTCTGGGTCTGCTCATTTCACTTAGCATCAGTTCATGTAAGTCTCTCTGCAAGCCTCTCTGTATTCACCCTGCTGGTCATTTCTTACAGAAAAATATTATTTCATAACATTCATATACCATAATTTACTCAGCCCTTCTCCAAATGATGGGCTTCCATTCAATTTCCATTTTCTAGACACTATGAAAAGGACTGCCACAAACATTCTGGCACATACAGGTCCCTTTCCCTTCTTTAAGATCTCTTTGGGATACAAGCCTAGTAGTAACACTGCTGGATCAAAGGGTATGCACAGTTTGATAACTTTTTGAGTATAGTTCCCAATTGCTCTCCAGAATGGTTGGATTTTTTCACAATTCCACCAACAATGCATCAGTGTCCCAGTTTTCCCACATCTCCTTTAACATTCATCATTATCTTTTCCTGTCATCTTAGCCAATCTGAGAGGTATGTAGTGGTACCCCAGAATTGTCTTAATTTGCATTTCTCTGATCAATAATGATTTGGAACACCTTTTCATATGAGCAGAAATAGCTTTCATTTCATCATCTGAAAATTGCTCATATCCTTTGACCATTTAGCAATTGGAGAATGGCTTGATTTCTTATAAATTCGAATCAATTCTCTATATATTTTGGAAATGAGGCCTTTATCAGAACCTTTAACTGTAAAAATGTTTTCCCAGTTTATTTTGATGCCTGTTTCTTAAAAATCTGTTTTATTTTTAATTAAATGCCCAAGTAATTAAATTGTTCTTTCTTTTATTTTTAAAAATGTTTAAAGATATAAATTGCCCAAGGACTGCTTTAACTCCATCATATGATTTTTTGCTTTGTTGTCTCATTATTTTTTCGATGACATTGTTTCTATAATTTGTTCATAAGTTTTTTAGAACTACAATTTAATATTCTAAAAATTATATTAATTTAATTAATTTTAACCCTCTCTTTAATAGAATTTTTACTGCATTATCATCATCAAACAATATGTAAAGTATTTCCAGGCTATCTCCACAATTCTCTCTAGGAAAGTAAAGAAGAGAAATTATTATGGGGAAAAAAAAAAAAAAAAACTTCTGCCATATCTACATCTTCAGAAATAATCAGGGTTTGTGTGTGTGTGTGTGTGTGTGTGTGTGTGTGTGTGTGTGTGTGAGGGGGACAGTGCTACATTAACTAGTAAAAAAAAAAACAATGTAAATAATAAATCATGTTTTATAGACCTATTATAGACTTTAGTATTCATGTATTACAATGCTCTCATTTTTCCCTTAAGGAAATTGAATCTCAGAATATTTAAGTGACTTGTTCAGGGTTATAAATATAGTAAGCAGTAAAGCATGGATTTGAGATTTTCTTTTTTTAATGGATTACCCATTGCCATTGACCACCAACATATCCTAGGCGAAGCCTCATTTGGTTATTGTTTGGGTCCTGATTGACTCATCAAATATAAGTAAAAATCCTTTCTGCTTTGGCCAGAAATCCCCTTCCAGATTTAATTATTTAGATTTTTTGGACAAGGTGAAAGAGGAGATTCTTTGCCTCAATTGCTACTTAGCTGTAATCACTGAATGGGTATGGTCTCAGTCAAACTGAGACCTGTTGAGGACCTTAACTTAAATAGGCCAAGGTCTTCCATTTCATCCAGGGACATATCCAGTCATCTTGATCTATATTTGACCACTGGATTCAGATAGCTCTGGAGAAAAACATGTGGCAGGTGACCTTGAACAGCTCTCCCTTACTTAAATTCAATTCACTTGCATGTTACAGCTTTACTTCCCTGATGTCATGGTCCTATTCCAGAAGAAAGGACAAACAACAATTAATATGGAGAAACCAAGTGATTTCCTAATGCCCATTTCTTAGTAGAAAAGTTTTCCTAGTTTTCAATATACTCTGGTGCTTAGGAGCTAACTGGAGACAAGGGAAGAAGAAAAGTTTTCTATTCTGAAAAAAAGCATAAGTTATTTCCTATACTTCTTCCCCATCAAATAAAGTGTTCAGGCATAAGATGAATGACTACATTTCAAGAATACCATAGTTTAGATCTATTTGCTTGGTAGGGGTTAGAATTGATGACCTCTAGTACCACATCCAGTTCAAATAGTCCATTAGCTTATTTTAGGCTCTACACATAATCAATTATGTCTAATTCAAGGACAACAGTAGTGGGATTTAGTTGGTAGGATTTATTCACTCAACAGATTTTAATTAAGCATTTATAGTACTTAAATATTTAAAATAAGTATATTTAGAAATATCAATAGTTGTTCCCTAAGTAATGGGACTGAAAGATGAATTATGGAGAAATGTTGAATACAGGTCATACCATGAAATTGAGTAGTACAACACAAACATATGTATTTCTTGGGATCTTATCTTGGTTGGTCTTTCTCAAGTACACTGCTAACTTAAGATAGGTTCAAGAAAAATTCCTCCTATGTAATTGGCTCCTGAAATATTTTTTTCCCTTTTCCTTGAATAACCTACACTGAAGTATTTCTCTAATATCTTACCATGGGGCATAGAGGTTATCATGGGATTTTGAAGGTCATGTCGGTAGAGAGTAAACTATGACATATTCTAGAAAGCTGGAAAATTTATGAGTAGAAGACTAAAGATTTGGCTTTATAACTTTTCTGATGGTTAGCTTAACTTTTTTTCTCCCACTTATTTGTTCAATAAACTTTTATTAATGGGCTACTCTATGTTAAATAGTGCTAGATTTGGGGGATACAAAACAGAAACCAAGTAGTCCCAGCTCTCAAGCAGTTTACATTCAGGGAAACAACCTGTATATAGATACATCGTTACCAAATATATAATATAACTTCAGAGTGGCTGAGACACTAGCAACTGAGGGGGTTAGATTATTATATTAGGGGTGATATCAGCTGAATTTTGAGGGAAGATAGAAATAATAATAAAAATGAATTTAGAGAGATTCAATTTCCTCAACCACAACAATTTCTTAGTGTACTAAGGTTTTCAAGGAAGTAGTTAGGGCTTTTATGTCAATGAAAGAAATGCCCACATAGATGAGATCACAAATCCTTGAAGTCTTCTAAGTAGACATAAATTACATGGTTAGAATTCTCTTTGGTCTGGAGGTGGGATGGCAGTTTCCTTTTCTCTTTCTTCATCAACCCAAAACATGCTTCCCAAAGAATTGGGTTTTCACCATGTTTTAAATCAGTTTAGGTTAAAACTTAAATAATCATGAATTGCTGGTATGAATGCTGCATTTGGCATTATAGGACTTGGATACTTTTTATCTATGTAATTATGGGTAACAAGTCTATATCTTATTTTCTTTATAAAATGTGGGGATCTGGCTGAATCTAGATGACACCTAATGTCTTTTCCTTTTTTAAATCTGAGCTTGATCTAATAATCTTCCAAATAAAACAGAAATAAAGTGAAATTTGGAATGTAAAATTGGTTGCCTATTTCTTTTTTGCATACAATTAATTCTGGTTGCTTATTTTTACTATTTACTATATTTACTATTTCCCATTTGACAGGGAATCTTTTATTCCCTAAAGCCCAAGTTGTGCCTAAGTTTTTTAGTATATGTTTAACTGATATGTAATCTAAATCTAACCTCTCCCTCAACAAACCTTACTTCTATTAGAAAGTGCCATGCTATAAAGACCATCTATTAATGCTAGAAGAAGCATAACATGCTTCCCTGTAGGATAGTAGAGTAACTATGTCTGTCTTACAAGAATCAAAAGCAAATAATCAGATTTAATGTGTGGTCTAGAGTTTTTATTATCCCAGTGAATTGTCAGTGTAAAAAAGAGAATTTCTATGGAGGCTGATGAACCTAAATGTCCTGTGCATTTTGTTGGAACTGATAACATTATTTGGATTGTAATCCTCCCACACTGTGACGTCAATTCTTTCTGAAATGACTAACTTTTGCCCTTTTGTGAGCCTTTTTTTCAGCTGGATGTCACAAGGTACTTCCAAATCACAGATTCACCTAAGCCCTAGGTGAGATAGGAATGGATGCTCTTCTTCATTTAACAGATATAGTAGGATGATGGCAAACTGCCTTAGACTAGAGCTATGTATATCTTATCTCTTCTATTAGATTGTAAATTCCCTGAGAGCCCAAGCTATGTCCTTGATCTTTGTAACTACCTCACTTTGTCCCTTATTGCCTAAAACAGTTCTTTGAGCATAGTAGGTATTCAGCAAATTTTTGACAAAGGAATTTGAGCTCATATCAGACACTTAAGTAGCTGGATATCCTAGGAAGTTACTAACACACTCTAATCCTGGGTTTTTCATCTGCAGAGTAGGGAAAATAATACATGTAGCACTTATCTCATAGATTGTTCTAAGGATCAAAAAATACGTAAAGCTCTATAAATTTTACTTATTGTCATTATTTGTACAAGTGAGTAACTAGTCACAATAAGGTTGGATTTTCTGTAAATGGATTCAATCTCCTACCTTTAGGTTTTTCTTTGCATGGATGGGAGCCTTTCTCATTTCTGACTGAGGAATCCACTCTGATCTAGGGCCCCCTCCTATGAGAAAATTTGTATAATTCTTTTACTTGTTAGTACTCTTAATTTATTAACAACTTTTTGCATACATTTTATATTTATATACCTTTCTACATGTTGATTTCCTCACAGAGAGTGTAAATCCTTAGGCAATACTCCAGTTTCAATTTTGTCTTTGTACCTTCACCCAGCCTAGTGCATGGTACATAGTGGATCCTTAGTAAATGCTTGTTGGATTGGATTGAATAATTGAGTACATTGAGTAAATCTTCCTAGTGAAGCAACCTCTACATAGTTTCAGGTCTTCCCTGGGGGGACGGGGTGATAAAGTACTGGTCAATTCAAGACAAATATTTATAAAGCATCTACTAGATTTAATCCCACCCAGATTTGCTTGTCCACCTTGGGCAGGCCAAGCTGATGTTACTTCCTCATCTATAAAAAAGGATATTAATAATTTGCCAAACTTCTGGTCGGGTATGTGATTAGGATGTGGTGAAGATCAATTAGATTAACTCTAAAAGTCTTTTGTCTCTTTCAAAAGGTGATAGACAAGTACAAGAAACTTCTTAGTTTCTTCTGATTTAATTTTTTTGTTACAGTTACAAGATTCTCCTGTTCTGTATGCTACTTGTCAATGTCTACTGAGAAAGCTGATAGAAAAAAATGTGTTCATTCTGTAGAAAATGTTTTACTACTTCACTGTCCCTTCACAAATGCCTTGTGCTAACAGTCTAGGCCAAGTTTTGAGGATGCCCAGTGTTCTTGCTTGTTTGTATCTCTTCTCAAAAGAACATGAGATAATGTCAGTTTGACATCAACACAGCAGTTTTATATGTTTTGAAGGGGAGGGAGAAGGAGATAGGAGATGAGCCCTAGTTTGGCAACCCCCAACCAAAATCATTGACTTTACCCTGGAGACAAAAGGATAAGAATAGAGGTAGAGAGAACTTAGACGATTTGTGTTGGTAACTATGGAGCTTGGATGTACAAGACATTAGGGATTTGATGGAATTCTGATAAAAACAACCAGGTAGCAAAGGAAGTTTTAATGTGGTTGTCATTTATCCTAACTCAAGTCATGTTTACATAGGAGCTCCCCACTGTTAAGGCAGGCAGCTGCGATTTTCCATACAAAACTGGCAGGGGACACCTGTATTTTATTTGCTGAGGATAGAAAGAGCAGAACACTCCATATGAGACCTGGAATTAGATTTCTGAATAAGAAACCCCCTCAAATGACCACACCCCATACTAAATAACAGAGTAAAAGAGGCTATTTCATGTTCTACCCAAAGAAAGAAGGAAAAAGAAATGGAATGTTTTCATTTGGAATACATATAGGTCACTTTTCTGGGTAGGGAGAAAGATAACATTATAATGGGGAGGAGGAGGAGGATATTGACTTTTCATAATCATGCACCATTCCTATTCCAGGGTCAGAAAGTTGTTAGCCCCAACCCATGAAGATAATATATGTAAAGTAGGTAGGGGGAGTTATAGCTGCGTGCCTCAATGGAAGGACGGGAGGGTGGGATTGTGTATATGGGAGTGGGAGGGGTGTGTGTATCTATGTATTAGGGGGAAAGATTGGGGAGGGGTGGTAGTGGCCCAAAGGGTAAATTGAAGGCAGGTGGAAATGAAATCGACAAGCCCCATGTGGCCCCCCGTGCTGGCCCGGAAAGTTGAGAGCTGGGCCCATGTGTTCATCGGTACCTGGTTATGACTGCAACGGACCTGATGGCAAATATGAAATATCAAAGCGCTTGTCAGCACTCCTGAATGGGACAAAGAAAAGGCGCATTAATGATTAACTCGGCTAAAAGCTCCGGCTTTTGTATTCCCATGGTGCTCCGACTATCTGGCTGCCATGTGACAGCTCAGGCCATTTTCTAGCAGATTGGGGAAAGCTAGTGAGCAAACACAGGTGCTTCAGAGTCAGCAGCGCTGTCAGGGACAACCACAAACAGCACCAGCTATGCTTGGTGAAATTAGCTGCTCTGTTTGCCTCCATTTTTGCTTCCTGGAGATCTTACTTTCTACATCCACTGTCTTTTTCTGCTGTCGGTTTTCAACTATTCACATGAGGCGCTTAAAAAAATTAAAAAAAAAAAAAAAAAAAAAACAACTTTCCACACACACACACAAAAGAGTTGTACAGACAAACGGTTGTTTGAATCTAGAGCAGCATTTGCTGGCCCAATGTAAAGAGCAAATGAACTTATTAAAATTGCTTAGGTCTTTAGCAACAAAATAAAATGAATTACTCTCTCCCAGTGTTTTTTTTTTTTTTTTTTTTCTTTGAAAAGTGAGCCTAACACACCAGTGGACTACAAGAGTCAGGCCATTAAACACAGAAGGGTGCCCTGGTCTTCACAGTTGGGATCTGAATATTTCATTATTGATACTGAAAGTGTATGGTTTAAAAAAAATGCCAATGAAATTGTAGCTTGAAGAGAAGAAATGTATTTTATGGGGAGTCAAAAGTTCTGGGTATAAATTCTGACTGCTCCTTTATTCCCTGTGTCTTCTCAAGCAAGTCAATTCTCCTGGCCTCAGTTTCCTTACCTGTAAATTGGGAGGGGGAGAGAATGGAGTTTGAGCAGAATGATCTGTAGGATCCTTCTAGTTTTAAATCTATGCCTCTATGATTCAATGATTCTCTTTCTGTATTCCTAATCTGTTTTTCTGGCAGCAGAAATAAATTGGTAGGGTCCTTTGCAGGATCCTGACCTCTCTAGGAAGCTAATTCAGAATCAAGGTCCCTCTAGTGGTATTATTAGTTTAAATTTATTCCTTTCCAAGCCCAAATCAGACAGACTTTCTTTCCCTGTTCAAATATTTATATATGTGTATTATTGTACTGTGCTTAAACTGTTCACAATCACACCAAGGGCAATAAAGTGGAGACTATCAGCACCAGATGATAAAGGTGCTTTGAGTAAACATGAGAAATGAACAGAAAATGAAATAAAGTTATAAAAGGAGGACAGCATGAATGTCTACAAATAGTCAGTATATCAGTCTGTAGATATTCAGGTAATTAGCTACAACAGGAAAGAAATTTTATCCAAACAATATCATGCAATGATTATTGATGTTTGATATTTAAATATGACATTCTACTGGATCCTTCATTTTTAAAAAAAAAAGAAAAAAAAAGGCTAACCTCAGCGTAGAGCCTTCTTGGATGCGGTTCTCAGTTGCTGAATGCCAGCCAGCCCAAGCACAGCTGTGCTATGTTGTGTTACTGTCTTTTCCCAGTTGATGCAGACTGAAGAAGGAAAAGCTCCAGCATCATTTGACACCAAATGGGATACAGGCTACTTCCATCTATTATGGTTGTTTGTTTGAGATTTATGTATCTGCCCATCTCAGGTTCTGCAACTTTCCAGTGTGTAGATGGAGACAGTTTTTATTACTGGTTTGAAAGGTTAGTCTCTATGGAGACCCTGATTTCATCCCATGTTTACATATCATTCATATTGATGCTCTAACGCACCTCTGTGTCCAAAGAAAAATCTCATCTCCCAAAGAACAGCCAGCTACAGACTGGCTGTGGAGATTGAACTAAAATCAACTGGGCTGGTTGAATTCTGTGATTCTTGTTTCAAATTTATAGAGAGTGTGGCCTCCCTGTTGCCCAGAAGGCTTCAAAGATGATGATCAGATTCACAAATCTCCCATAGCCAAAGCAGATATGAGAAGAGATTAATGAGGGGAGCCAATCTGAAAACCTGAGATATGGAAACTATCTTCCATGGACAAGTGAACTGGAAACTGATCAATAGTGCTTTCCTTTTATCTCTGGGTTTTTTGGTAAGGAAAAAAAAAACAGTGTATATGGTCTTATTCAATTTACAAAATTGCTGAGGAAATTATATTTACAAATAAAGTTGCGAGAAGGACACTGTTAAAGGATGATTGGACACCTAATGGGAGAGCAACATATTTAAGGAATTGTCAGAAAGTTTTTCTTTGATGTACCATATTTGTTGGCAAAAGTTAATGTTTCATTTGGAAAAGCTGAACTTTAAATCGTTCATAGCAGGTAGGTGGCAAAATAGATAGCCTGCTGACCTGGAATCAGGAAGATTTGAGGAAAATTCTGGCCTCAGACATTTCCTATGCATGTGATTCTGGGAAAGTTATTTAATTTGTCCCAGTTTTCTTAACTGTAAAATGGGGATAATAATAGCATCTACAACCCCAGGGTTGCTATGAAAATTAAATGTGATAATATTTGTAAAAATCTTAGGATAATACCTAGCTCATAGTAGGCACTTCATACATGGTTTTTCCTCTTCTCTTCCTTTGTGAATTTAAGGGACTAGTATTTTAAAACTATTACCCTCAAGCCTAAAAAAAATAGTTCTGTAATCGATACCAAGCCATTCTTGGAGTTGGTAAGACTGAAGTTCAGTTCAAGTCTTAACTCTGACACATATTGTCTGGGTGACCCTGGACAAGTCACATTTCTCAATGCTTACTGGCGCTATACAGCCTATAAGGATACAGGTTTCAGAATATATGTACTGGTAGACAAAAGTCCCCTTATTGGTAACTCCCTATGAAAACATGAGTCTAGCACAAACTTCAAGTTGTGAGAGGCATATTAAGGGATAGGATGGCCTAGGTTCTAATGCATAGTCAGAGAGAAAGAGAGAGAGAGAGAGAGAGACAGAGACAGAGACAGAGACACACAGAGAGAGACAGAGAGACACAGAGAGAGAAAGAGAGAGAGAGAGACAGAGACAGAGAGACAGAGAGACAGAGACACACACACACACAGAGAAAGAGAGACACACAGAGAGAGACAGACAGACACACACACACACACAGAGAGACAGAGAGAGAGAGAGACAGAGAGACAGAGAGAGACACAAAGAGATACAGAGAGACAGAGAGAGGGAGGGAGGGAGGGAGGAAGACAGAAACACAGAGAGCCACAGGCTCTTTCTAAGACCATATGGTGATACTCCAAACTGATAGTTGGAAAGAATTTCTCACACTTATAAAATCATTTATCTGGGGAGGGGGGAAGTTAAGCCAGCTATCGTGGCTCAAACTTATAATTCAACCTCTTGAGGAGTTGGACAGAGGGAGTTCAGGCAGATATATCTCTTAAGCTTAGGAGTTCTGAGCTGAGTGTTCTAAAGCAACCAATCCATACTAAATCTGACATCATTATAGTAGCCCTCCTGGGATAAGGAGCCAACAAATGATCTAAGGAGGGATAAATTAGTCCAAGTGGAAAGTGGAATAAGCCCATGCTCCTGAATCCATCAGTAGCTCCTGTCCTTATAGTCTGGGGAAAGATAAGGAGAGCCAGACTTTAAATAAAAGTTAAGGCAAGTCGAATTCTATTTTGGGGGAGGGTAGAAAAGTATTTATGGTAATAAATGGGTTTTAATGACATTTTCTTTAGGTAAACCTTCCAGGTTCAGTTAAAATGGAGTTCATCTTGAGGGTCAGAAATGAGAGAACTGTCAAAAGATTAGAATGCGCAGGAAGAGGTCTCAGTTCAGCAGCAGCAGGCACTGACAAATGCTGACAAGAACCCAGCATCAAGATCAGGATGAACTAAGATCAAGGGAAATTGCTGTGGATGAGGAGAGAGCAGACAAAGAGGAAAAATTTCACATACGAAAAAATTAAAATCTGTGTATTTAGCAAGATTATGCCTGGAACCCATAAGTGCCAATTTATTTTTTCTCTATTGAGCTACAGCCAATTCTTTCCTCTGTACAATGATGGATAAATATCATTAAAATAGTTCGAGATGGAAGCGACTGATGCCCTTGCATTAGCTGAAATGAGATCATGTGCACAAGAGGGAAGGGACAAAATGGGAGAGATTTGGATGTAAATCACTCAAATGAGAGATTAAGAACACCTGGATAAAGGCAAATGGGACCAAGCAAGTGAAGTACTAGAGAAAGAATGGTTTAGCCGAAGTCAGACAAATTGTGATCCTTATTGAAGAGCAGCTTCAGTACTATAAAAATTTACCTGCCGATAATTGGTGGGAGAGCTAACCTAAAAGGAAAATCTCCAACTGCTGCTGTGTATCAGATATGACCAAAATACAAGAGGCTGTGTTTAAAGAAGTAAAAAAAAAAAGATTTTGCCCATCCAAATGAGCAGTGTCATTCAAAATTACTGCCTTACAATGCAACACGTTCATGTCAATGGTGGTCTATCTTTTAAAACTTTAGTCAAAAGGTGCCATTGCTCAGTATAAAGAAAGTTAAGCTTGGGATCATAAGACCTGGATTCTGTTCTCTATGACCTGTGTGATATTGGACAAATCACTTCAGCTCTGTGGATCTCAGTTTTCTTATCTGTAAAATCAGTGGGTTGAATTAGATGATGTCTAAGTTTCTCTCTAGTTCTAAATCAATTGTTCCATGAAGTCTTTTTTGGAAAATAGCTCTTAGGCCTAGACTGGGCCAAACAAGAATGATAATTCACATTTCTATAACACAGCAAGTTTTATAATTAAGCTTTCTTAATGATAACCCTGTCTAATTATCTCCTTGTTTCATAATCACTTACCTTGTGTTTTTTTTTTTAAATAAGATCATTTATTAGCTAGCTTAATAGACTGCATAATTCACAGATTTAGCCTTGGATAACTTTTGACTATTTTCAAAATTCATATAAATTCTCTGAGTACAAAGATTTGTTATTATTGAGGATAATTTTATTGCTGTAGGATGTAAAACTGGAAAGGATCTTAGGGATCATTGAGTCTAACCTTCTAATTTCATAGATAAAGAAATTTAGGAGATTAAAAGAAACCAAATGACTTATGCAGAGCCAAAGTTTCATAAGCAGCAGAGTTGAGATTTGAAGCCAGATTCTTATAACTCTAGTTTCAAAGGTTCTGAAGATAGCTGCTCATGAGGAATTTCACAATAATATTTAGTACTTTTCCCAATGGGTCCCTTTGAAGAAGACAAAAGTCATCCCAATTTCTGTTCTTGTATTTTCCTTGGAGGGAGTGAAATCCAGTCATCAACTTCATTGCATGGACTTCAAGACATCCCATGAGTTTGAATCTTTGACATTTGTCAAGTCATTTAAGTTCATTTCATCTCAGTTTTCTCATCTATAAAAAGGAAGATAATGACAGCGCCTATCTCATATATACTATGATGCTACTTTCTTTTTTTCTTTTTCTTTTTAAAGCTTTTTATTTTCAAAACATATGCACAGATAAATTTTCAACATTGATCCTTGCATAGCCTTGTGTTTCAGATTTTCCACTCTTACCCCCTACTCCCTCTGTAGATGGCTACCAATCCAATATGTTATACATATTAAAATATATGTTAAATCCAATATGTGTAAACATTTATACAATTCTCTTGCTGCACAAGAAAAATTAAATAAAAATAGAAAGAAAACGAATAAGAAAACAAAATGCAAGCCAACAAAAAGAATGAGAATGTTATGTTGTTATCCACATTCAGTTCCCACAGTCCTCTCTCTGAGTTGTAGATGGCTCTTTTTATCAAAAGATCATTGGAACTGGCCTCAATCATCTCTTTGTTGGAAAAAGCCACATTCATCATGCCATGTATGATGATCTCCTGCTTCTGCTCATTTCACTCAGCATCAGTTCATGTAAGTCTCTCCAAGCCTCTCTGTATTCATCCTGCTGGTCATTTCTTACAGAACAATAATATTCCATGACATTCATATACTATAACTTATTCAGCCATTCTCCAATTGATGGTCCATTCAGTTTCCAGTTTCTTGCCGCTATGAAAAGTGCTGATACAAACTGATGCCACTTTCTTAGGAAGCATTTCCTCATGCCTCACCATTATCAATGCTTCTTCCTCAAATTACATTCTTTTTACTTATATATTTTTTGTTGTATCCCAATGTAGTAACTGATCACTTTGAGGACAGGGATGAATTTTTTTCCCTACATTTTTTGTCTTCTTTATTAGTAGGCAATTTATAAATATATACTTTTTGGATGTATTTAGTTGAATTGCATTCAATTTATTATTTTCAAGAAAATGAGAAAATATGTGAAGTATTTTATGGACATTTAAATGGTGTTTAAAGAAGAAAGATATATGTTATCTGGAAAATTTATCACTGATTCTTTAAGAATTCTGGATAACAGAGGTTTTCTTATGTTTTAAAAATAATAGATAAATAACTTATTAATAGGTATTTTAATCTTTGTTAAACAATATGAATGAGCTATCATACAATAAGGGCAAAGATAGAATCCAACTTTTCCTGACTCTAGTTCCAACACTTTGTGCACTCAGTTACACTACCTGAGCATTTTCACTGCTGGTTCTAGAATCAGGAAGACTTGTGTTCAAATTCTACTTCTAATAGTTAATAGTTATAGATTTATGAGAAATTCATTTAGGCTTTCAATCTCAAAACCTGAACAAGCAAAACTCTATGAAATATTTAAGTTATGGATAGTTGCAGGATAAAGGGAGGTATCACATCAAAATTAATTCAACATTAAGTAAATTAATTCAAAATTAATAAAAAAAGAAATACAAGGTTTTCTGTTTAGATAGTTAAAAAACAAGCATTTCATTCATGCATGAATAACCTGATTTGTTTATGTGGAAATGGAAAAATCCTATTTACTTCAATAATTCTAGCACCTGGAACAATACCCTACCAAGAAGATTCACAAACCTTTGTTGAATTTGTTAAATGGAATCATCCATGGCAGGTGTATACTATTTTCATAATACCGAAAATCAGAATTGCATTTTATTCCATGATTGAATGACATTTAAAGTACAAAGAATTATGCTAGTTTTTGGGAATTCAGACTTATTGAGGGACTAAAGTTGGTGGTTCTGATAGTTCAATATATAGAGTTCTGGATATGGAGTCAGAAAAATGAGTTCAAATACAGCCTTAGATACTACTTGCTTTGAGTCTGGGCAAATTACTTAACCTGTCTGCCTTAATTTCCTCATCTGTAGAATGGGAACAACAGTAATAAAATCTGTTTCCCAAGATTGTTGTGATGATAAATTGGGCTATTTGTAAAATGTTATGAAACTTTAAAAGTATTATGTAAATGTTAGTTATTATTGTTATTATTATTATTAATTATTTCAAAAGGCAGACAGTCTTTTAATGTCAAAGAATTTATATTCTTCTGGGGGAATACAGTATATGCACAAATAAGTAGTTACAAGGTAATTCCAAGAGGAAAAGAACATGCAGTTGTGGGGTGGGAAACAACACTCAACAAAGGCCTAATATAATGGGAAATAGAAGCCAAATCTTATTATCAATAAGCTAGACGTTTGAACAGGTGGAGGTGAAGACAGTGTGCATTCCATATAATGGAGACTACATGTAGTAAGGCAAGAGATGCAAGTCATGTGCAGAAAACAGCTGGCAGGTCAATTTGACTCCAGTGGACTATGGTAAGTAGAGTAATATGAAATGACTATAAAGATAATTGGGATGTAGATTGTTAAGGACCTTAAATGACAGGTTAAGGATTTCATAATTTATCCTAGGAAACAGGGAGCTACTGGAAATCTTTGAGTAAAGGACTGCCAGAATCAGATCTCTGTGTTAGAAATGTCTGAAATAATTCTCAAAGAAAAAAAAAGAATTGGAAAAAGAGGTGGAGGAGGAATAAAACTGGAATATTTTTGAAGCATATTTATATTGAAATATGCCTACTGCAAATAGCAAATTAAACCAGCAATATTTATTTTTCTCTGTATGGGGTGTTGTCTGCCTGTCTGTATATGTGTGTGTGTGTATTGTGTGTGTGTGTGTGTGTGTGTGTGTGTGTTTGAGTTTCCAGTGATGAAAACATTTGCTTATGAATACTTTTGTTGTGTCTATCAGCATCATACCAACAGGCAAAAACTCTCAACTCTTTTTGGCATTTTTCCCCAGGGCATTCTCCAGAGAGTTTTCCAGTGGACTTTGCAGTGGCCCTTACCTTGCTATTACATAGTAAGAAAGACAAAATCTGTCCCTGAGTCATTAAAAGCTCTGTCTATCTCTGCATACTATTAGTTTCTTACTGGACAGCAGAAAGTACCCAACTTTCTCTTTACCCCTATCTCTTTTCAGTGTATGGTGATAGTTGGGGGCTCCCTCCCTTTTACCTCCACCAAATGTTGAGGCCCCCAGAGGTCAGATTGCTAGCTTTGTGAAAGTGTAAGAAGGGAAGCGATATGCTGTTAATCGATATACCCAGTGATAAATGTTTATCTTGGACTGAGAGCAAATAAAGGTGGGTTAGAAAGTCCTTTATTGCCCAGAGCTTGGTCTGATATGTGATCAGCAGCTGGAGTCTTTTCTAGGTCATGTGGAATAAAAGTTTAACAACCATTTTTTTTCCCTGAGTGCTGATGACATGTTAGAAAAGGCTTGCCAGGGACAATATTTATTTACTTTCTACTTTTCTTAGAAATGTAGTCTTTTCAAAGGCCTAAGGCCAAAGTAGGAAAATCCCTTTCTTTGTGTTAAAGTTAGCATGCACACACACACACACACACAAACATGCACACACACATACACATGCTTGTGAGATTTTGTATATATCTATATACATCTGTATAGACATAGCACTTAATACTGACTGATATCCTATAACATTAAGGGCACTTTAGGCATAAAAAGAAATGTTTGTGCCCTGGGAAAATGGTATCTTAAGTTTTTGACATAGTAGATGCCACCTCATTTGGAAGATACAGAGATTTCAGGACCCAGGCGGGCAGGGAGAATATTCCTATAATAGCAAAACAAGTATCAATGCTATTAGTGCTCTCTAGAGTCATCATGCTGGGGCAAAACCATATGTCCTTAAGTTAATTAGGGATTTGAAATGATCACTTGGATTCTTACTCTCTCTTATTCTTATTGAGCATTAATATTAATATTCTTAACACAAAGTAAAATATGGTTGAATAGCCATTATTACTCAAGAATTAACTAGTGACATAGATGGTGAAGTTGAGAGCATGCTTAATAAACCTCAGTCTTCATCAAGCACCCTGGGAAATGAAGATTATAACACCTGTACTGCTTACTTCATTGTATTGTCATGAGGAAAGAACTTTGCCAACCTTAAAAATCTGTAGAGATGTGTGATGCTATGCACTAGGAAAGGAAAGTCTGCCTCCTTAGTGAAAGGTCATACAAGGCCAAGGGACAAGGTCAAAACTCAAATCATGTGGCCTACATGTTAAGGAAGGATTGAGCAGGCACATAGGAATGTGACACATATTTCATTAGGATATATCCCTTGAAATTTTATTTATATTTTAGGGAGAATATTTATTAGACATTCAATAAAAATGATTGTTATCTTTATTGATCTAACAAAATAAAGACTAAAACTTAACTTTTAATAAAAAACAAGTAAGCACAATTTAAAAAAATGTATTTAAAATGAAACAGATTTTGTAAGGTTAGCATTTGCCCTGGCCCACCAAACATACCATATTACATAGTTACGGTCAGATACAAGATGACAAAATCCTAAAGAGAGCATGAAGCAACCATATTCATAAGCTTTTTCTCAAATTAGCAAGAACCTTACATCAGAATCATTAAAAAGTCTGACAGACAAATCATTTACCCAGGATCAAAACAAGAATCTTGGACCTGTGATTGGTAACTCACAGGGCTCATTGGGCTGTATAAGATAGTTGGGAACCCTAGTAACTCTTAAAAATCTATGTAGTAGGGGTAGCTAGTAGTGCAGAGTATAGCACATCAGATATAGAGTCAGGAGGACATGAACTCAAATCCCACCTGAGACACTTGACAATTACTAGCTGTATGACTTTGGGCAAATCATGTAACTCCAATTATCTCCTCCCACCAAAAAAAACCCAAACAAACCTAAAAATCTATGCAGTGAATGGCCCATTTATGAATAAAATAGCCCACATATGAAACACTATACTAACTGTTCAATTCATGGCATCTCTAACATGAATTATTGGGCTATATTAAGGATCTATCTCATAATTTAAGAGGCAAGTCTTAGTGATTTGGTAGAGACAAAGATTTCAGTTATATGACATTGTCAAACAGCAAGTAAAGGTCAGAGGCCAGGTCTTCTCAGTTCCAAGTCCAGCAGTCTATCTACTAAGTCAGAGTGCTTACTTAGGAATGGTTAACATGTTATATTTTTTCCCTTAAGAATAAGATTGCTAAGTGCTTTTATTCATGTTTTTAATTGGATAGCCACAAATCTACTAATAAACAAGTACTTACTATTTGCCAGACATGATCCTGAGCTTATTAATGGTGATAATATCAGAAGAGGTCAATACTTCATAGAGTTTTCAGTTGGCTGGATTATTTTCTTAAAATAATAGGGATAATGAAAAAAGGGTGTAAAATGACGGGCTTAGCTAAATGGGGACAGGCAGTAAATAGAGTGTTGTGCCTGAGGAACAACTACTCAAAACTTTGATCAATTTTGCAAGAAGCATAAGGTTCCTTGAGTTGTCCAATAGTCAAGTTCTTCTAAGAATGTTTAAGTAGAGGAAGGGAAAGGGAATAGAACTCTGTATGTGGCAGGCATTGTACTGATTGCTTTACAACTCCTATCCTCAGAATATAACATTTTCATGTCTGCATTATATAGACAACATAGGTGGTACAGTTAGAGCACCGGGCCTGGAGTCAGAAAGAACAGAGTTCAGATTTGGTCTCATAATCCTGAACAAATCATTTAACTCCTATTTATCTTAGTTCCTCATCTATAAAATGAGGACACAATGGAGATGGAAATGGCTAACCATTTTAGGATGTTTGATATTAGGGGTCAAGTAGAGTCTGACATTACTAAATGATTGAATAATAGCAACAATATGTTAAATATTTGAACACATAATAACTATTGTATAAAACATATCTATGAATATTTCTATATTTCTTATGGATCTCTATTCCCATATATATGCATTTCCTTATTTGTATATATATTATCTCTTATACTAGAATGTAAATTTAGGGTACGCATTGCTTTCATTTTTGTCTTTATATTGAAGTTTCTAGTAGCCGATATATATTTAATAAATTCTTATTGAATTAAATTGAGATGGAATGCAATATTATCAAAACTTTCCCATAATTCTTCAAAAGATTACTGTGTGCCAAATGGAAAGAATATAATATAGAGGAAAGACTCTGGAAAACACAGGTCAGGAGGCCTGAGTTCTATCTCTGTCTCTACTGCTTGCTTCATTTTTCTGGACCTCAGTTTCTTTATCTATAAAATGAAGAAAGTAAACAATCTCCAAGGCCCTGTCTAGCTTTGAGATTCTCTGATTTCTATGCCTTTTTTTTCAAGGAGGGAATCCTAGGCTCTGAGTTAGATTAGACCAAAGTTCCAATTTACAGGTAAAGAAGTTAAGCTCAGAAGAAGTCCACTGACTTGTACACAAGTTTATGAAACAAATTCATGGCAGGAGCAGTGGTGCACACAGATTCCTGTGCCCTACTCTTATAAATAGATGGTATTGGGAAAAGATGATGGAAAATTGAACAAATGATATCAACACACAGAACTGCAATTACTCATCATGGAAGTTGACCCTGCTTCTGAACACAGGGCTATCACAAGTTGATTTCACATGTTTCAAAAGGAGTTAATATGTGGACACAACAAGGCTTGACCTGGGATTTGGCACTTATCCCAGAATAAGTAACCTAATGGTGACAAGCACTAAGAAAAATCCCTTTGCCTAAAATTGAAATGGAACCTGGATGTCTTCTTTTTAAAAAAAATAGCTGAATAATAATTATTTAGAAATTAAAGAAATATTTTATAATCTTAATGCATGAATTCACTTTCCCCAAGAAAATATAAGCACTCATTACAAATGAAAACACATCTTTTTTTTTTTTAAAAAAAAGAACTCTTTTCACAATTCAGACACTCTTTCAACTTGAATTTTTTAAATATTAGTAATTAGGTAAGTTTGGATATCTATATTAAATACTTCCTTTAGTCTTTTCAATGCTTTATTTTCTTTAAATTCTCAGAAACAGCAATGTATCTTCATTTATATGATAATTTCCTTCAAATAAATGTCACCATAAACAAATGGCATCTCTGGAGTAGATGAAAAACATATGGGTGTTAGTCTACTAGGGGTTATTAATTTTACACTTTCCATCTGGAGTCTATAAAGGATTCATTCTCAGAGATAATAAAGATCCAAGGTCACACGGAAACCTTTAGTAACTGCAGATAGGACTTAGTATTTATGAAAACTGGGGTCATCACTCCAATAATAATTCCAAAAAGCCACACCAGCTTACATATAATTTCTCATTTCCACAAGTGCACAGATATACAAAGGGTTTAATTATGTTAAAATTCCAAGATAGATAATCATGACCTATGTCCATTGGAAAATTGCAGAGATCCAGAAAGCAGCACTTAATCTTAATAATCTTATCACCTCATGCTAATTAATTTTCAATGCCTAACAATTGAGTGACAGACAGAAACAAGATTCAGTCTTCCTGTGGAGGTTACAGTATTTGCTTCAAGACTATACATCTTCCTCCTAATTCTATCTAGCCTCTTGGACATCTATACAAGTGATATAAGGAGGAAGTCTAGTTTCCCAATGAGGGTCATGACTGCCTATACATTCAGATTTTCATTGTTAGGTTTTATTGTTGCTTGTATGAGCAAGAAATATTCACAGAAATTATCTATAGTATTACTGTAATAACACAGTGATATCTATGATACAGCAATACTTGGTTTATTGCCTATAATAAGAGACATAACAGGGAATAATGAATAGACAGATGTTCAAGCCAGGAAGGCTGAGGTTCAAGTCCGACTTTTGACACATCTGTTCAAAGCAGAAACACTGAGGGTCTCCCTCCCAGATTCATTCATTTATTTCTTTAGTTTTTTTTTTTTTTTTTTTTTTGGACTGGTAAAAGAAGACATTCTTGCAACAATAGCTACCTTGCCTTAATCACTAAATGGGTGTGGCCTTAATCAAACTGAGACAGGTTGAAGACCTGAGCTTAAAAAGGCCAAGGTCTCCATTGCATTCAGGGCCATCTCCAGTCGTCCTGATCTATATCTGGTCACTGGTCCCAGATGGCTCTGGAGAGGAAAGTGAGGCAGGTAACTTTGCCCAGCCCTCCCTCACTTAAATGGAGTTCACTTGCACATCATGGCACACTTCCCTGATGTCATGGTCCTCTTCAAGAACAAAGGACAAACAACAACTTTTGGCACATATTGACTAAGTGACCATGGACAATCATTTAAATTCTCAAGGAAGTTCACAGTCTAATGATGTATAATACCTCTAATCATAGAATTCTTATATAATGCTTCTATAACCTATATAATATCTCTATCATAGAGCTTCTTAATTTGGGGTCCATGCACCTCAATGGATTTCTGGAAAGATTTCAGAAAGTCCATTAATTCGCTTTTATTTTTAGGATATTAAGTCATTAAAATATTAGTTATTTAAATAATTTATTGTTGATTAAAAGGACAATTTATTAATTATATTAAATATTTTTATTTTAACGTATTACTATTTTTAAAAAATAATTTATTCTCTTTGTAATGTCTATTTTTTTTTCTTTTAGGCATTTAAAAATATTATTCTGAGAAGAATTCTGTAGACTTCATCAAATTGACAAAGATGTCAATGAAACACACATAAAATGTTAAGAACCATTCCTATTGTTATTGCCTGTAATAATAGAATACATGTGTTATAATTCCTCTATTATTAAAATTAATAATACAGTAATACTTGGGATTTAAAAATACCTTTAATGTTATCTACAATAATATTAATGCACAATAATCAATGGTCAATAATAATGCCTATGGTACCTTACTTTGAGGTTTATTTCGAGGATCAAATTAGAAATGACATTGGGTTGTGAGTAAAATTCTGGACTTCAAACCACGAACATTACCTCCACGATCAAAACCAAAATTATCTGTTTAGCTCTTAAAGTTCTTTATAATCTGGTCCATCCATTTTTTTCCCATCCATCTTCTACTGTATTCACCTTCATGCACTCCAACAGCCAGTCACACTGACCTAATTACAGTTCTTTGAGCATGGCATTCCATCTTCCATTTGTTTGTTCCTCATACCTGGAATGCCTTCCTCCTTCATATTGGCCCTTTAGTTTTCATGGTTTCCTTTAAAACTTGGTACAAATCCCACCTTCTGTAGGAGATGTTTCTAGGTCTCAGCTGCTAACATTTTCCCCTATTGTGTTATTTCCCCATATACTGTTATATAATGTATATACATAGTTACATGTGTTCTACCATTTTCAGAATGTATGCTTCTTGAGGGTAGGGTCTCTGGTTTTTGTTTTTGCCTTTTTTTTGTAACACTTAGCATTATTCTAGCTACCTAGTAACCTCATGGTAAGTGCCTGTTGATTTGTTGACTGACCCACTCTTGTTCCTTTTTCCTATATCCTGGAGTGGGTATCTATTTACCAAGAAACAAGCCAAAACACAGAGAGCATTTTCTCCCATATAAACCTATTAGAAAATTCACAGGAGACCAGACTGGGTCAGGACCATCCCCATGCTTCTAGTTGGCCAGAAAATTGGTTTTAGACAAATGATTCTGTGATGTTTCCATTCTATGCAACTCCCATAGTCAACATTTAATTTTTTTTTTTACCTTTTCTTAATCTGCTGGTTCTACATCATTCATTTCATAGCACCCACTGTCATAAGCAAACAGCTTTTTGGACACTATAGCTATAACATTACATATAATAACAGAAAACTTTAGAGTTTGAGATGAAGAATATTGGTGCGTTCTGCTTTTGTAGTTCCTCACTGACATGATCCTGTCATTGTTTACTACCTGCTGATTTTGATTTCCAGTCACATCTCTTTGGATAAGGCACTATAAGGTAATGTGATTTGATGGTAGAGATCCTAGGTCCAAACTTGTTTCTGCTACTTATTATTTCTGTGACCATGGTCAAGACATGCAACCTCTCTTAGCTTAGCCTTCCATGTTTACTGAGGGAAATGGATAAATATCTCCCAGCTCTTGATACTTTATGAAGTCTCTGAGAACTTAATGCCTAAATTGGAGAAATAACTGTCCAAGAAACAAATAATGGTTGGGCTTTGTGTCACTTTATTATAGAATAGCTCTATGGAATTAAAAAAAAGTTAACAAATCTTGCTGAGTGATAATACTGGGCAGTTTAGGAGAGCTCCCTTATAGATGTTTTTTATTAATGTAACCTGTTGGATTGACAATCTGATTATAAGATTACAGGTCATGGTGCCTTAGAAAGAGGAAGAGACCTTAGAAAACATTTACTCAATCATTTTTGTGTATTGTCTTAATTGTTTTTGGCAGTTGGACAAAACCTATGGAGCTTTTCTTAGAATAACATTTAAATGCATAAAATATAACAGATTAAAAGGAGGTAATTATATTAGAATGGATATATCTATCTGTCTTTCTATTTGCCTGCAAGTTAACACATCCCAAGTTAAGAGCTCTTGGTAGTTTAGTGTAGTTTAGGTAGTGTAAAAATGAGGAAATTGAGGTTTCAGGTAGATGGCTTGCTAAGATAATACAGACATTGAGTGGCAGAATTTTAAACTGATATTTCTTGATACAAATCCATTGCTTTTCCCAATATTTATGAATCTTTCTCTCTTTTGAATCATTCTTTTCTTAATAAAAAATTTAATCTCACTTTAGCTCTTATTCTATAAACACTTTATAAACTTTGTGACATGGACTTATCTAAGACATGTTTACAGTACTTAATAGCATATCAGAGAAATAATGAGAATGCCTTTAAAGGTTGCCTTTCTCCTCGTGCAGAAAGGGTGGCAAAGAAAAACAGCAAGATGAGAATCGAGAGTCCAGCAAGTAGAAAATTGACTTAATTTCTTTTCACCACATGAAATGGAGTGTCTGGGTGATTCTGACGAAATGCATGGCCTAAAAACCAATTAATTTTGAATTGCGAATTTGTGAGTGTCAGGTTGTGTGTGGAATTTCAGATGAGGTGGTGGCTGGTAGTCTTGGTCTTGTTTGTAGAAGGTAAAGCTTTTCCCCTTAAATTTCCTTAATAGTTCATTTAGGGAGGGAAATGTTTTTTGACAGATCAGGATCATGAAAATCCCATTTTTCTTTTTGCTTTTCACTGTGCCTTTAGAGATAGTCTTTTAATGGCATGAACCAAGATTAGAGATTTACCTAGCATATCTTTATATGATTATACTAGGACAGATGCAAAGCTGAACAATGTACCATCTCTTATTTAAAACTGAACCTTTTTCTTTAGTAGCATCTTCCTGTTGAATGTGGTAGAAATGCCCCACTTTGACCCAATATAATAATCAGAACTCAGATTTGCCCTGAAAATTCCCATACTTAGTCACAATTTTATGCATCATAAGAATAAACACTGGTAGAATATATACTATTTCATAATAGGGAGAGTTATTAGTCAAACAAAGAATTGGAGCAAAAAAGAAAAAGTACATAATTTCAGTTATAAAAACTTGAAAAAATTTTGCACAAACAGAATCAATACAACTAGTATAATAAGGGAAATTATAAATTGGGGATAGGGCAGATAAGTATCTTTAATAACTAACATATGAAAGTAACAATTAATCAATAAACATTTATTAAGCATCTACTATGACTGTTTATGATGTTGAAAGTACTGGAGAAGCAAAAGAGGCAAAAAAAGGAGTATATAATCTATATAGGGAAGCTACACGTAAACAAATATATACTAAATAAGTTATGTACAGGATAAAATAAAAATAATTAATCACATAGTAACAAACTACAGATTATTAGAAACATTTTATAGATAATTATGTGAAGAACAATGTGAATAAAAAGTGATAATCTCAACAGAAAAAGGAAAGTTTGGAGAAAGTTTTTTTTTTCTTTTTTCTGTAGGGAGAGAGAACATAATGTATTCTATTTTGAATAATCTAAGTTTGAGAAATTTATGGGACATCAAAACTGAGATCCAACATTTACTATATGGTGTCAGACTGAACATCAGGAAAAAGAGAAAGCTTAGTGAGGCAATTGCTGTTAATTGATTTTCCCTGGGTCACACAGCTAATTAGTGTTAATTGTTTGAGACTGGATTTGAACGCAGGTTCTCCTGGCACCAGGACTGATGCGCTTTCCACTATGCCATCTAGTTGCCTAGAGCTATTTGAATACAGTTGATAATTGGACAAATGGGAATTTATAGGAAGCAGTATAGAAAAAAGAAAAGGGTTCAAGATTTTTATTGAGGGATGCTAATGTTTAGTGAGTAGAATAGGGATGATTATTCATAGAGAACATAGTCACAGAAGGCAGGTGAGGAATGTCTAGGAGCAGAGAGTTACTGACAATTTCAAAAGCCACAGGGAAGTCAAATAAGATGAGGATTGTAAAAAAGAAAAGGCCATTTGATATGACTACTTAAAGATTATTGGTAATCTTGGAGAGGGAGTTTTCACTTGAATGGTGAAAGGGTTGAGGTAACCATGATATGTTTGTGTGAAATAAGTAAGGAACCCAGGGCATAAGGAAAGATTGAACATAAGAGAAAGAGGGAGAATGAATATCGAGGAAAGTTCTTTGAGGAGTCAGGTTGGATTGCGAATAAAAGAACAGCGAAGTTGTGGACCTTAAAACCACCTCTATCACAGGCTAGAACATAGTAAAACAACAGAGAATGAGGAAAAGGGATTTTGAGGTACAGAATTTGGAGAATAGAGAATTTATGATAGTTTTTTTTTAATGAAGTAGAAGACGAGATCTTTTGCGAGAGAGGAAAGTTTAGAATAGTTACAATGAAATGTATAAAACCAAATGAAGCAGGAAAGAGTAAAAGAATTGCCAGGAGCAGCTATTTGGTACAGGGGATAGAGTATCAGCCCTGAAGTCAGGAGGACTTGAGTTCAAATATGGTTTCAGGCACTTAATACTTCCTAGCTGTGTGACACTGGACAAGTCACTTAACCCCAATCACCACAGCCAAAAAAAAAAAAAAAAAAAAAAAAAAAAAAAAAAAAGAGAGAATTGTCATGCATCAGTGAGATTACATGATGAGAAAAAATAATAAAAATTTGTAGTAAACTGTCTTGTTGTAATTATATGACTTTTTCCAGGAGTTTCCAAAAATGTGTGAATAGAAATAAAGTGGATAGTGGAGATAGCAAAAATTTGGATTTAGGCAAAACATGGCTGGAAAGGAGGGCAAAGTATTCCAGGATATTTGATTACATATGGTTGAGTTTTCAACATCAGGATCAAAATTGTGACAAGAGGGAAGTAAAGCCAGAAAAATATTCAAAGAGTAGGGGGAAAAAAGGATTGTTGCAGAAATTGTGTATCAGTGAAGATAATGAATAAGTTTAGGATGAGGGGAGATGTTGAAAGATGAGAAGTTATGGTCAGAGTGACATTTCAAAGTTGTAGGACATGGAAATATATAGCTAAATTAAAGGATTAACTGAAGATCGAGGATATAGGAATTTTGGAGGTTGATGAACTGAAAAAGCCATGTGTTTGAGGAGATATCTGGAAGTCCCTGGATGTGAGGTAATGGTATAGGTTGGAGAGGAAATCTTTGAGCTAAGTCTCGAAGCCATATAGGTAACAATTCTCAATAGGTCAACTCTCTTGAGACATAAAATGACTACTGATGGTCCAGAGCTATGTAGGTTTATCTGAAGTAGATAAAGGGAGTTAGAACCTATTATAAATGCATCAATATTAGAATAACAGGCAGTAGGTCCAAACAGTCTTTGCCACTAAATCAAATTCAAATATTTTCACTTCTCAATGTGAACTGATATCTTAAATGATACAACATTTTCTTTCAAGCAAATAACAAACAAGGATTTGTTAGAATGTAAACTCCTTGGGAATAAAGATTGTTTTATTCTTTGTATCTTTAGCACTTTCAGTAGTAGCACATTCTCAGAAATGTAGTAGGCATTTAATAAATTGCTTGTTAACTAATTGATAGCTTTTCTGAAAAATGTAAATGGAACTTTAATGAATACATTCAATTTTTAAGAAATTGTATAAATTGAGTCATGTTTCTGTGACTCCCACAAGTATGACAGCATTAGGCAAGAAATATATTTAATAAATGTTTGCTGATTGATTATTAGCATTTAGCCACAAAATATATGTTGAAATGGACATTACTTTTTAAAGTATTACATAATTTTAGTTCCCACAAAGCACTATTTTTAGAAAATAAAATTCACCAGAACTGAATAATTTGTTCTATTGAAAAAGTCAGTGAAACTTATTTTACATTTGCAGTTTCATAACACTATACTTTCCCCATAGAGAAGCCCTGAAAAGTTAAAGGTTGGTAGAGTAGGAGGAGTTGCAATGAAATCTATTCAGTAATTTCTTTGCCTTATGACACTATCCCTGCCTCTTTATCTGATTTATGAAGAATATTTTGTTAGTTCATAGCAACCAAGAAGAGAAAATGCAGTCAGCTGAAACAGTGTGGCCCTATTTATCAGAAAAAAAACATGGGCTGAGGGAAGGGGAAAAGCAAGAGTAGAAACTTGAACTCAAGTTATCAAATTAAAGTGAAAGAACAAGAAGGAGGAAAAGCAACGTGGTCAGGCCCCAATTTTGAACACAGAGCATTATGTGTTGGGGGACTGAGGGAGAGGCTTTTTTTGCTCATGTAATATAACTCCAAAGCAGGTTCTTTTCCATGGCTAGCCTCAGATACACTAATCCTAAAGCCAGAGGTCATCTGGTTTGAAGTCAACTGGACTCCCCTCTACTGTCATCACATTCTTATTCCTGGAAAAGCAGGTCAATATTTTTTGTTTAGTTTCCTGGCTTGATCCTAAATGGGTTGTCCCTCCACCCTTCTTTTCATTTGTAAAAACCATTTAAGGGTTTTACTTAATACAGCAATGAAAAATCCACCAATAAATTCTTCACTCAAAAGATTAAAGACATTTATGTACAACATAAAAAGTCTTCCCTACATCACAGTACTGATGTTTGTATAGCTTAATCAAACAGAGTATAATATATGAAAGACAAGGACTAACACAGACATTTCTTTTTGTAAAACTGGGATCATTTACTCAAAAAAAAATGTTGGCTGCCTTATTGTTCTTAAATGCTTTTATCTCTCTGTTTTATAGTAGTGTATCTATAGAATTGCTTTTCCCTGCCTGCCACCCCCAAGTCCATTAAAGCTGTGCTTAGTCAACTTCTTTGGCAGGTGGATCCCCTTAATCATGGCCCTCACCCAACTGTGCTCTGTAACTCAATCAGGGAAGCTGCCTCCCCTGCCTGCCATACCTGGTTAACTCTATTCATTATTGTATAATGGCAAATTTGCTTGATGGCAAGTGCACATTAATTGTTTTATTCCAAAGGAAAAATCTGCCTATAGATGAAAAAAAGGAAATTGTAAGGGATGTGTCAATGAGAACATGCCATAGAAATCCCCCCAAATGTTGTTTTACTGTCTTTATCTATAAAATAAAGATAATAAAACTGTACTAAAACACTTGTTTATGTATGTGTATATAATGTCAAATATATTCTATATGTGAGGAATCATGATACATGTTGGAGATACAAACTCCAAAATGAAATTATTCTTACCCTCAGGAAGCTAAGAATAGTAATTAAAACACTGACACATATTGACACGTAAAAATTTTTTAAAATCATCTCCACAAAAGTATTCACAAAATATGATTACAGCCTTTTTGATTGCACAATGACAACTCTCTTCCCAGTATCACAGAGCATTGCAAAATTTCAGGAGGAAAAATGCTTGGACTTAGAACCTTCTTTGACTTCTAAGAATTGTGTCATTTCTTTTCAGTACATCTGGAAAAAAAAAAACAGACTATGTCTGGGAAAAAAGGCGATCAGAATAGTCCCATTTTTATTTGAACACTTATTTTTATTTAATACTTATATTTTATTTAACACTTTTATTTGAACACTGCATTTGTAGTCTCTTAAAATAGTCTTTGCAATTGGTATTCGATATTTAAAGGGAATTATATCTGATATACAAGAATATTTCTCTCACTTTTTAAAACATATCCATCTTGTTTAAGAAAAAATGTAAAGTGGATGCCCACAACTCCTAAAGGATTTCAAACACTTTCTAGAGTCTTAGAGTGAAATTTTTTTGGTTATTTGTCTATGAGAAATTTCAACATATTCCTAATGGATTTAGGAGCAATAAGGGTGTTTCCACCCTAGAGGGCCTATTAGTGGCTTGGGCAACCTGCCAATAAATTCTTCAGTTTTTACTTGCCTAAACCAAGGAGTTCAAACAGATGGAGTTAAACTTGGGTATAAAATCCCGCCTTGGATTAGTCTATGTATTACCTCCTATAGAGAAACCACTGAATCTATTTAACTTGTTTTATCCTGAACCCTATGCAGTCAATTGCATGTGGGTGCTTGATGAATCCTCTCTGATGATGGAGACTACACTGGTGGGATTTACTTGGGACTTGACATGTAGATATATCTCCTCCCCTCTTAACTGGCTACCTCCCCCTGAACTCAAATGGTATTTTAATAGAGACTTTTTATGGGATTTCTCAATCACAGGAAATCCTTCCTTATAAGGGAAATGGTACCCTTGTTGATAAAAGAGCCAATCCCCAGCAGTGTGGTTGACCTCGAAGTGCAGCATCTTAATGACTTCATCACTATTCTGGCATGTTAATACAGAAATATTACAAGTAATCATAACAATTCTCAATAGCTACTTCAACATCAGTAAATTATCATGAATTGTAACTTACATGTATTTTGGAAAATATAGTGCTATTTTTTTGTGAGCCTACATTGTTTAATTTATAAAGCTAGTGCCCATGAACAAGGAATCCAGGTAAAGTTCCACTAGATGGACAGTGGTGCTTTGATTATAGCCTCATGTAAGTTAAAATCTCCATGTGAGATACATAGGTTAACATTTTCCATTAAAAAACAAAGAAAAATATTTTTATTAAAATAGCTAGACATAAATGTTAATGTCATATTTTAAATGGTTTTTGATGATTTTTTGTTGGTTTTTTTTAATACAATTGTCACCTCTAATTACCTTACCCTTCCCCTCAGAATCAAGAAAAACCAGTGGTGAGGACTATCAAGACTAATGGCATATGTAATAGTTTATCATCTATCTATTGAGAGGAAAATAATAATGATAATTTATAAAGCTAAAACATGTTTGAGAAAGATTTAAAGAAATACAAAAACCTAGGTACAGTTGAATACTTCCTTTAACAATTCTTAATTATTGTGATTAATTGAATAATTTGGTGATAGTTCCTACATTCCTACTTGGAATGGAAACAGTTTCCTTAATCTTTATGTCTCTAGCTATATTTATTGGGGTATGTAAACAGTTCTGCTAACAATCTTTGATTTCCAGGTAGCTTGAATGATTTTAGCACAAGAATACCAAATTATGGTGTTCTTTGCAAAAAAACAAATCCTCGTTATTACTGTTAAAAAACAACTGAAAAACAACATTTAAATGGTCAGAACATTAAGAAATTTTGATTGCTAATGAAGACTACTTCCCTATTTCAGAACTATAAAATGGGTACACAAAGGAACATATAATTCAAAGTCTTTGTTGTTCTGATATCCTTTTAGTTCCCTACTGGACACCTCCCCCCTCTTCCAAATTTCTATTTTCTCTATCTTCTCTCCCCAATTTCCTTCTCTGTATTCTACTAAATGATTTCTATCTCCTCTGAGGGCTAAATTAGAAGGAAAAACCCAAATCAAAATAAACGGAATAAAACAAAAACTTTTAAAACTGGGACCCTTATATTGTAATACACAGAATATTGTCTGTAACTAATGATTTAATTGAGCAATTATGAAAACAAACTACTTATTTCAACCTTTCCTTCCACATCCCCACATCCCCCCAGTATATGATCTGTCTGGGTAAAGCTTCATGCCCTGTGGCTGTTTAGTTACTTTATGTGTCACTATCCTGAGATAGTTTATGGCAGTCTGGTAATTAGAGACACACTGAGGAATAAACTCCTCGTTATGTAAAATAAAATGTTAAACTGGGCAATAATGGAGCAAATTAATAATGCCCTGAAGACATTAAAGGTAAATATAATTGTAAGGTAAACACAGTGGCTTTAAATATCAGCATTTATGTGACAGCTGCTCTCCAAGCACCTGCTTTGGACTCTTATTCACAACACTAATTTAGAGTCACCAGCTTCTGCTTAGACTGACTGTTCACACAAAGGAGAATATTGCTATATTCCCATTCAACTGCTTTTACATTTACCCTCTTCTCTAATCCTTTTCTTCTGGGCTATTATTCATCATCCTTTGTGATCATGTGGGTATATGTGTAAGTGACCCCAGAGCTCGATTACCAGCCTCAACATTAAGAGCCTGTTGCAGTATCATGAGGCACAACTATAAGAAATAGAGAAAAGGAACATCCCTGTCCTGCCCCCAGAACAGCTGCTGTACAATTCCATGCATCCATTTTCCATGCATAAATGAATAAGCCTTGGAGTACACTGGTTTCTAATACTGGCACAGCTCTGTTTGGATGGAGCTCTCTTCCCCATCAAATTGGGAAAAGCCTTTGCCAGTTGAGAAGAGTAAACAGTTTATTATCATGATCATTTACTATATTAGCATACTGACTTTTTATTTCTTTGTTGAATGTTATTGTCAATACTTTCTGACATTGCTCTCTATGTGATCCTAGGCAAGTCACTTAACTCTATTTGCCTCAGTTTCCACATCTGTAAAAATGACCTGGAGAAGGAAATGGCAAACTACTATAATATCTTTGCCAAGAAACTTCTCAATGGGATCAGAAAGGGTCAGACAAAACTGAAATGGCTGAACAACAATAACAACAAAACAGTTCAACTTAACAAACACATTACCTAGCTTTGCTGTGTTGTTAACAAGATACTAGAAGCAAAAGAAAAATAGAATTATAGCATGGAGGAGTGCAAAGGACCTTAAAGGTCATCTAATTCATCCCCTCTTATTTTATAGATGAGGAAGCTGTGGTTAGAGGTGAAATAACTGGACTAAAGTTATTTATTGATTACCCAAGCCAGGGCTGGAATCCGGGTTTTCTGGCACGAGTTCAGGACTCTACAGAATGCCACATGTAATAGGAGAGAGAGAGAGAGAGAGAGAGAAAAAGAGAGAGAGAGAGAGAGAGAGAGAAAGAGAGAGAGAGAGAGAGAAGAAAAAGAATAAGAAGGAGGAGGAGGAGGAGAAGGAGGAGGAGGAGGAGGAAGAAGAGGAGGAGGAGGAGGAGGAGGAGGAGGAAGAGGAAGAGGAAGGGAGGAAGGGAAAAAAGGGGAGGGAGGGAGAGCAAAAGGGAGAGGGAGGGAAGGAGAGGGAGAGAGAAAGGAGGGGAAGGGAGGGAGGGAGAAAGAGGGGGGAAGGAGGGAGAGAAGGAGGAATAGAAAAGGAGAAAAATCGAGAAAAGGAGAGGGGAGAGAAAAAGGTCCAAATATTTTATTATCAGAGCTGTGCTTATGCTTGGATGGTTTGGAGTTTCTTGTGGCCTAAGGGGTGCAAGAAACAGAAGTATTCCTGTATCTTGGGATATAGAATTTAGAAGGCAGCTAATAGAAAACACCTTAAGAAAAAATATATTTAACTTTGTTGTTCTATTAGATTCGACTACTTGTGACTCTGGATTTTTCTTGGCAAAGCAACTGGAATTGTTTGGCATTTTCTTCTCCAATGGGTTTGGCAAAAGGAGGTTATGTGACTTGGCCATCTTCACAATGCTAGAGGTTAGATTTGAACTCAGGTTTTCCTGATTCTAAGACCAGTGCCTCTTAGCTTCCTCTATAACTTAGTTTAGCCCTAGCTAACAAGAATATTTAAAATAAGAAGCAATTGCATAAGTTCATCTTTAGTTAGCCCTGCCCTGTTCTACTTTGCTTTCCAAAACTGAGGTGGCCTTAAAGTGTCTTGAAGTGTCAGCCAATTGGAAGCTGCTCAGTCCTCATGGAGGTTTTCTGTCTCATCTTCTCACAACCACTTCCAAAATGAATTCACTTCAAAAGTTAATTTGAGTGCATCCTTTGTGCTGTTTGATTGGGAATTTAAAAAAAAACTTGCCTTAGGCATCAACATGTCTAATTGGCAAATTAGCTCTCTTAGAGCATCTTTATTCTAAGTTCTTTAAGAGGTAGTGACTTTAATTTTGATTGTATTATGTGATGTGTATTATGTATGATGTGTATTATGTGGGTATCTTTTAGTGTGATATTTTCAGCTCTGGGGCTTTGCAATTGGTTTAGTTCTTTTTCTAAACAAAGTAGTATTTTGAATTGAGCTGAAAGAGACTGATTAGTTATTTGATCTTTGAGTTTGTAACTCCAGCTATTTGTTATTTTGAACTGAGTGTCCTGCAACTATCTTAAAGATAACATGTCCAAAATTGAACTCATAATCTTTTTTCTCCAAATCATACTTTCTTCCTAACTACCCAATTGCTGTTGAGGGTATCCCCATTCTCCCAATCATCCAGGTTTGCAACTTAGCTGATTCAATCATAAATTCTTCCTAAAATCTTTCATATACACCTTCTTCTCTTCTGTGATGCTGCCATCACACTGGTCCAGATTTTTATCACCTCACACCTGCTTGGATGATTGCAGTAGTATAGTGTCAAGCTTGTCTCCTTACCTCATGTCCATTTTAAGTCCATCTTCCACTTTAGCCAAAGTGATTTTACTAAATGCAGATCTCATCATGTCACCTGCTCATTAAATAAACTCCAATGACCCTCTAGTATCTGCAAGATCAATTATAAAATGGCGACTTGATGTTGCAGTAGAAAGAATATTGGATCTTATATCAGGAATGCTGAGTTTAGATTGTACCTCAAATACTTAATAGGTAGGTAATTCTTTCCAAAACATTTAATTAATCTTTGCATCAGTTTCTTCAACTCTGAAATGGGAATGATAATAATAATAGCACCTATTTTAGGGTGGTTGTGATGATAAAATGAAGTAATACTTGTGAAGTGCTTTGCAAAATTTAAAGACCTATGTAAATGCTAGATATTCTTCTTATTATTACTTTTTTGGCATTTTAAAATCCTCTATAACCTGGGCTTATTCTATCTTTCTAATTTCTTTCATCTTATGCCCTCCACATATTTTAAAACCTACTGACATTGGTCTCTGTTATAACCAATCTATTTCCCAGTTCTGAGCATTTTCCCCAACTGCTTATTATATTAGAATTTTCTCCATTCTCATCTTTTTTCAGGTTTAAGCTAAAGTCTTACCTTCTGTAAGTTTTTCTTAATTTTTATGTATTAGTTATCCCAACTTTATCTTGTGCATATCATGTTTATATATAGTTATTTGCATGTTGTCTTTCCCCTCTCCTTAAATGTAGGCTCCTCAAGAGCAGGAACTGTTTCTTCCTTCCTTCCTTCCTTCCTTCCTTCCTTCCTTCCTTCCTTCCTTCCTTCCTTCCTTCCTTCCTTCCTTCCTTCCCTCCTTCCTTCCTTACTTTTTTCCCCCTCTAGAACTCAGCACAATATTTGGCACATGGTACGTTCATTTAATATATGCTTTTTGGGTGCATACACTCTGAGAAGAGAATATAAAGCAAACAAACAAAAAAAAAAACCCTCTGGCTTATCTGTTTGACTCATCAATTTTTAGATAATCAAATCACTAATGATTTGATAATCAAATCACTAATGATTTGAAAGACACATTGATCTTAAAACATAGTAAACAAGATAAATTTACTTTGAATCTTAACAAATTAATATGAGAAGTCATTTCCAGATGTAATTCTACCCTCACCTTTTTCCTGTTATTTAGAAGTAAAAATAATTCCAGGTTAAGATCAATGAAAATCTGTTAATCTGAAGGAACAGAAAAATTTAGAGATCACCTTTTTCTTCACACTTGAGATTTCTTATTCTCTTGGAATCTTGGAATCACTGAAGTTTACATTGTCAGTGATAATTTATAAAAATTGAACAACATCTTGACCAAGAATAACCCTTCCCAAAAAAAGGAATCTGAAAAGAGAATATGATCACTAGATCTCAGTTGAGAGCCTATAATATACTAATGTGCAATAATTATTTTGAAAGTAATGTTTCGAGGAAAATGCAATAATACTGTTGTTGTCTCAGGCAATCTTCTAGAATAATACCTAGTACTGAGAAATTAAATTGACTTAGATCTGAAATTTTTTTCCCAGATCCATTATAAAAATTTGTCCTTCTGGGAGTGCAGCCAGAGTAAGCAGAAAGGATAGTTGGTACCTGAAGTTGGGTATCCTGATAAGAACTATGCCAGAAACATTGAGATGCTTCCAGTTTCTATTCTCTCAATTTCCTTTTTATTCCTAAATGCATTATTACAATTTTACAAGGTTGAAATAACTTACACATCTTTAAAACTCCTTTGATTGTCTAAGATCTCAGTGCCATGGCTAGTATAGATCATGTTCCAAGCATTTATTAATATATGACAGGTACTGTGCTAAACACTGAGCATACTCAGAAACAAAAGGCAGTTCATGCCCTCAAGGAGTTTGCAGTCTAATGGGAAAAGAGACTATAGTCACAGCCTGAGCTCTAATCACATAGGAACTTCGACAATGGAGCAAACTTTTAAACGTCTTGTTAAAACCTGAGCTAGTCATGGAAAGAACAGAATAGCTCTCTAACTCTTGACTGAATCAATCAGCATTTACTAAGCTTAGGTTTTCAGAGGTCCCATGTCATTTTAGTTAATATAGTCCTCCTTGTATATAGAAAGTAGGTCATAAAGACAGACTTTCTTTGGGCTTACCAGAGACATTCTTTCAAGAACATTTGTCATGTCCACAATAAAATAGTTCTCTGGCCTGAGCTGAGGAACTGAGATATTCCTAATCTACTACTAGGTCACTGGGTATATATGGTAAGAATGAAGTGTGTGAAATAGTATAATCTATTGACTACAGTGTGACATGGGTGGACAGAGAGGAGGGGCCATTATAAAATCCAAAATAAAATACACTGAAGAAATTATGTTACTCACACTATCTTACTACTCTCCTCTCATTTTCATCCTTTGCCACCTTTCCTGCTTCCTTGTCTTTCCCAAATCCCTAAATTTCTATGATATGATTATTTATGTTTTCATAGATGTTTTCCTTTTAACATCTTATTTCCTTTTTAAAATTATAATGGCACAATGTCCTTCACCCTGCTTCTTTCTTTCCCCCTCCCCAGGATTTTTCACCTAAGCTCTAGGATTTCTTCCACCTATCATAACTTGTCATATTGTATAAATTGCAGGTTAGAAATGATTGATGTAAGATAAAGTGTTTCCAGTGATGTGTGTGTGCCCATGTTTGTTTAGTAGTTTTAAATTCATTCCATTTAATCCTAAGAAAAGGTACTACATGAAGCCTAGTGATGAGCAAATCTGAAAAGGGCCTAGAGGTTTGGTTTGCTTTGGATATGCACTGAAATGGTTAGTTCTTATTTAAACCTTCTGGGCCCACCCACTGTGGGCTTTTCTCCTTTCTTTCATACTACAATATTAAATCACATTTATTGAGTTCTCTGGCCTCAATAGATAACCTTTTGAAATAGGAAGTTCAAGAATTATATCCATTTTATAGATTGAGAAAACTAAGGCCCAGAGAGATTTTGTCTTACTCAAAGTTACACAAGTAGTAGACGTGATATTATTATTAGAATGTGTAACAGCTATGACTGATTCAATGAAGTGTTCAGCCTCCAAATTCAGGGCTTTTTTCTCTAGGGACATACGATAAGACTCAAAAACTCTATCATTCTAGTAAGGTAGCACTTCAGCCTTGCAAATAACATCCAGTTTACTAACAAACTGAGCAAGATAGTTCATGGCAGTAAATATTTATTTTGCACCAATTCCATGTCCAGCTGTAATTTAGTACAAGGTCCTGGACAAAATAGGTACTTAACAAATGTTTAGTGAATTGACAACATAAATAGATTGACAATACAAAGCCATAGGTGTTTGGTAGTTTCCATCTCAGAAATTATATGCTTTCATATAGTTTCTGCCCAGATTAGAATAGGATCAAGGGAAAGGGGAGAGGCATTTATTAAGTGTCTAATATGTTTTAAGCACTGTGCTAAGCATTTTACAAATATGATCTCACGTTAATGTGATTGTAAAGAAAAGAAGGACATGGTGCTTTCCCCCTCAACTGCCTGCCAGTATTGTTGTTGTTGCTGTAATATTCCATCATTATTAGAATGTATTGTCCAAAGATGAAGTCTGACAACTTATGGAACCTTTATCAGATGTAAACAACTCTCTAATTGAATCCAGAAGGAAACGACAGGATTGGATAAACAAACAAACAAACAAACAAAAAGTGTGTGTGGTGGGTGAGATTGTAAACTGGTAGCTGTCTGTACAGGAGATCCATGCAGGAAGAGAAGGGGATTTATCTTATTTCCATTATTCCTTCTTTGGCTATGTAGATTCTAAGGGCCCATAAGAGATACTCTGCTTAAAGGAGACAAAAGAGACACACACAGTCACCAGACAGATATAGATACACAGAGGGGGACTCTAAGGAGGAAGCTGACTTGAGAAATGAGAACATTGATATCTACGAAGAGAACCAAGAGTGAAAAGGAACATAATCTTGAAATTCAACTGAGCAATCATCCCACTAGAGTCAGTTTATCATTGAGCTTACTCTTTTCATGAAAGCCATGTGAATCTAGGGATGAGTACTCTGCAACTTCTGATAGGATGCTTCATAGTTAATCTTTTTACTATGCCATTTAAGTAAATTCTTTTGCTAAGAGCTAATTGGAGTTTGCTGCTTGATTGTTAATGGAAAATATACCATCGGAGGCATGTGAGTTAAATTACCTGACTTTTAACTGTTGTGCTCTTTCCACTGTTTTGCATGTAACTAAATAGTAGGAACAATAGATATATTATTGAATATTTAATTCAACAAACATTTATGAATGTTTATGAATTGTAATAGTACCTACTACATGAAAAGTACCAATGAGACAAAAATAAAACAGTCCCTGACCTTAAGGTCAAGGATCATATACTCCATGTTGTATATGGAGGTATATAACATGTACATAGCTAAGTAAATAGAAGGTCATTTAAAGGGGGAGCCATTACTGACAACTGGAGGAATCAGGGGAGGGCTGGGGAAGCAGATGGCACCTGAATGGAGTCTTAAAAAGAGATAAAGATTTTAAGAGGAAGAAGTGATGCAGGAGTAAATCCTAGGCACGCCTGACTGCTAATGCAAATAAAAGGAAACAGGAATTAGGATATACAGTTTGAGAAGCATATTCTAGTCCACTTTGGCTGGAATTATGAGTGTGAGAAGGGGTACACTATGTAATAAGTTTATAAAGAAAGATTGAGTCATATAATTGTAGATGTGGCAACTGTATTGATTTATTTGCATTTGTTACATATATATGTTAAAGGAGTAGGTTCTATAGGGAGTGAAGAGGGAAAAATCATTAACAAATGACAATATTATATGTGTGCACACACATGCACATACATGTGCATATGTACATACATGCACATGCATGTATATAGCGTATATGCATGAAAAGAACATCAGTAAAAACAAAACAACAACAACAACAACAACAACAAAAACTAAAGAAAAGACCAAGGTCCTTAAAGACCAAGCTAAGGAGTTTAAATTTGACTATAGTAAAGGAGAATTCACCGAAGGTTTTTGAGCAGAGATGTAACATGTTCACTTGAGAAGGAGTCTAGGATGGGGTGCTAGAACTGGAGTCTAGAAGATTTTACAAATCTTGCCTCTGACAAAAGAAAAGTGCCCATTATCTTTGAACCTGTTTCCTTGTCTATAAAACTGGGAAAGTATTAACTTTAGTTGACATCTCATGTTTATTGTGCCATTCAAATGAGATAATATATAGAAATCATTTTGCAAATGTTAAAGTTTTTAAATAGAATTTTATTTTTCAATTACATGTACAGTCAAATTTTAGCATTCATTTAAAAAATAATTTCAAATTTTTCCCCCTCCCTAAATGAGAATCAATTTGCTATAAAGTACATGTGTGCAATTACATAAACCTTATTTTCATATTAGTCATGTTTTAAAAAATCAAGAGACCATTCAAATAAAAAAATGTAAAAAGGGGAAACAGTATACTTGGATTTGCATTTAGACTATATCAATTCTTACCTTGGAGTTGGATAGCATTTTTCATGATGAGTCATTTGAGAAGGTCTTGAATCAAAACATTGCTGAGAATAGCTGTCATCCACAGTTGATCATCATGCAATATTGCTGTTACTGTATACAATGTTCTCTTGGTTAAACTTTAAATTGTTTTAAACAATAAACAACAGTCATGTAAATATATCTCTTATTATCTTTGTGAGTATCTGAAAGAAATGAGAAGTAACTGGAGGAAAACAGAATGAATTGTATGCTATTGAATTAGTGAAGAAGAGAAGGTATTGAGTGGATATATGAGTGAATTTTATGAGTAATGTGAACATCTGTAGAATTAATAAAACTTGGCAGATGAGTAGATTTGGAGGAGAAATATAGACATAAAAATCAAGGATGTTAAAATTTAAATAATTAAACTTTCAATTGTTTTCTATAAGTTTGCAGCATTTATACTTCCAAAGTTGTCTAAATGACTGGGAAGACAGTTGTGCTTTCAATATGAATAGGAAGTTGAATTAAAGATTGGCTTATAGGACTGACATAGTCATTGCAAAAGTAAATAATAATCATATAGGGTATATATGTACCCTAATAGTACAACTTTAAAGCTGAATGTCATAATTATAAATGCTGTATACTTACAAGAACATCATTCAAAATATAATTATAAATTCTTTATACTTATTTAGTTTTGTAAATTTTGAATAGTACATTTTAATTTTAAATTTAATTTTCTGGATTACACTTTCTCAGACTGATGGATTGGTAGAAAAATCTTTTTTACCTGGTCACCTAATATATCTCTCCTTTGGAGATTTTTCATGGGGAATTCATGTTAAAAGTTTTGGGTATGAGTGAAAATTATATGGATTATCTTTAACCTGGGGATGGTACAAATGTAAGTTGTAAGTGTTCAATCACTGAGCACCAAATGAGGAAAGTTTTTCTTTTCTTTTTCTTTTTTCTTTTTTTACAAAATTCTGAAAATCAAATTAAGCAATATATATATATAGATATATATGCAGCACAAGACAGTGTTTATGTTAAATTTTTTATAACTTTTTATTTACAAGATATATGCATAGGTAGTTTTTCATCATTGACCCTTGAAAAATCTTCTGTTCCAACTTTTCCCCTCCTTCCCCCCACCCCCTCCCCTGGAGGGCAGGTAGATCAATACATGTTAAATATGTTAAAGTATATGTTAAATACAATATATGTATATAGATCCCTACAGTTATTTTGCTGCACAAGAAAAATCAGACTTAGAAATAAGGTAAAAATAACCTGAGAAGGAAATAAAAAATGCAAGTCGTCAAAAACAGAGGGAGTAGAAATGCTATGTTGTGATTCATACTTATTTCCCATAGTTCTTTTGGTGGGTGTAGCTGGTTCTCTTCATTACTGAACAAATGGAACTGATTTGGTTCATCTCATTGTTGAAGAGAGTCGTGTCCATCAGAATTGATCATCATACAGTATTGTTGTTGAAGTATATAATGATCTGCTGGTCCTGCTCATTTCACTCAGGATCACTTCATGTAAGTCTCTCCAGGCCTCTGTGAAATCATCCTGCTGGTCATTTCTTTTTTTTTTTTTTTAAGCAGTCAAACCTATTGCATTTATTTATTTATTTATAATTTTTTTTAAATTTAATATCCTTTTATTTACAGGATATATGCATGGGTAACTTTACAGCATTAACAATTGCCAAACCTCTTGTTCCAATTTTTCACCTCTTACCCCCCACACCCCCTCCCCTAAATGGCAGGATGACCAGTAGATGTTAAATATATTAAAATATAACTTAGATACACAATAAGTATACATGACCAAAACATTATTTTGCTGTACAAAAAGAATCAGACTCTGAATTATTGTACAATTAGCTTGTGAAGGAAATCAAAAATGCAGGTGTGCATAAATATAGGGATTGGGAATTCAATGTAATGGTTTTTAGTCATCTCCCAGAGTTCTTTTTCTGGGCATAGCTGGTTCAGTTCATTACTGCTCCATTGGAAATGATTTGGTTGATCTCGTTGCTGAGGATGGCCTGGTCCATCAGAACTGGTCATCATATAGTATTGTTGTTGAAGTATATAATGATCTCCTGGTCCTGCTCATTTCACTCAGCATCAGTTCGTGTAAGTCTCTCCAGGCCTTTCCTGAAATCATCCTGTTGGTCATTTCTTACAGAACAGTAATATTCCATAATATTCATATACCACAATTTATTCAGCCATTCTCCAACTGATGGACATCCATTCAGTCTCCAGTTTCTAGCTACTACAAAAAGGGCTGCCACAAACATTCGTGCACATACAGGTCCTTTTCCCTTCTTTATAATCTCTTTGGAATATAAGCCCAGTAGTAACACTGCTGGATCAAAGGGTATGCACAGTTTGATAACTTTTTGAGCATAGTTCCACACTACTCTCCAAAATGGTTGGATTCGTTCACAACTCCACCAACAATGCATCAATGTCCCAGTTTTCCCGCATCCCCTCCAACAATCATCATTATTTTTTCCTGTCATTTTAGCCAATCTGACAGGTGTGTAGTGGTATCTTAGAGTTGTCTTAATTTGCATTTCTCTGATTAATAATGACTTGGAGCATCTTTTCATATGACTAGAAATAGTTTCAATTTCTTCATGTGAGAATTGTCTGTTCATATCCTTTGAGTGCTGGTCATTTCTTACTGAACAATAATATTCCATAATATTCATATACCACAACTTATTCAGCCATTCTCTAACTGATGAGCATCCACTCAATTTCCAGTTTCTAGCCACTACAAAGAGACCTGCCACAAACATTTTGGCGCATACAGGTCCCTTTCCCTTCTTTAAGATCTCTTTGGGATATAAGCCCAGTAGTAACACTGCTGGTTCAAAGGATATGCACAGTTTGATAACTTTTTGAACATAGTTCCAAATTGCTCTCCAGAATGGTTAGATACATTCACAATTCCACTCACAGATTATATTAAATTTTAACAAGAAACATATCCATGTGTTAAAATTTAAATAATTAAACTTTCAATTGTTTTCTATAAATTTGTAGCATTTATATTTCCAAAGTTATTAAAATTTAAGATGCCCTAACATTTTTGATATATATCATCACATGATATTTTTAGTATTATTATTTAGCTTTTAAATTAATTGCCAAATATTTGATGCATACAATAAAAATGCATTTCTGATAATTAGGGAATTATCACTATGATCTTGAACAGTTAGGAAAGGATGCATAGAGAAGATAAAATGAATTGTATAAATTAAAGAATAGGCAGGCTTTGGTGTTTAAGAAAAGGGGAGGATATTGAATGACTTCAGTGGGTGGGGTGGTGGACAATACAAGTAAAGACTAGAAGTGAAGGAAGCTGATATGAATTAATCACTTCATTCATTTATTAATATAAATATGTTGATTGTAGTATAAAATTATTAATATATTAATGAATATATTAATATTAATTCATTAATATGAATTAAATCCTCCCCCTTTTCCCTACTGATTCCATTGTAATAATATATTCTCTAGAAGAGGGCACCCCTCCAACATTAATTAATCTAGCCCTGAGTACTGGCCCGCCCTAACAGTGTTCCTGGTACAACAGAATAAAAGAATCTGATTTGACTGATACAAAACAAGGAACACATCCACTGTTGATAGAACTTGATTCTGTGATTGTATAACTAAGGAAGTTCCCAGGTAAGGAAATTTCTACTGACATGCTTTCTCTGCAATTTAAAGAGTTATTTGAGCACCTTCCAGGGTCACATAGCCAACATATCTCAGAGACAAAAATCAAATGTGCAGATTTTCTTTGCCTCTCTGTACATTACACCACACCACATATACCCTGATGAAATAGTACACTTTTCATTAATTTAACTACCATTAACTGGAGGGCAAATAAAAGACAATTAGATACAAGACCTCAATGAATTTTGTAAACTCTCAGTTCATTGATTAATATATAGTTCAGTCAGTTAGGCGGCACAATGTAGATATAGTGCCTGAAATTAGGAAAATTTGAATTCAAATCAAGCCTCAGACTCATACCAGCTGTGTAACCTGAGGCAAATAAATTACTTGACCTATGTTTGCCTCAGTTTCCTAATTATTCTCAATTATCTATTGGGGTTTTTTATGAGGATCGAAGGAGATAATATTTCTAAAGTAGCTAGTACAGTACATAGCATTTAGTAGGTACTATGCAAATATTTATTCCCTTTCCCTGCCCTCCCTAGTCAATAACTCAATTTTTATTGTCTCCTATGTGCCAGGCACTGTGTAAAGTTGTTAATGTTCATTCATTTTTTCAGTCATGTCCAAGTCTTCGTGATTCAATTTGGGATTTGCTTAGCAAAAACACAGGAGTCATTTGCCATTTTCTCTCTCTCTCTCTTTTTTAAACAGATGAGGAACTGAGCCAAATAGGGTTAATGAGAATCACACAGGTAGTAAGAGTCCAAGGCTGAATTTGAACTGGGATATAAAGAAAGGTAGAAGTCAGTCCTTGGTCTCAAGGAGCTCACAATCTAATGGGGAAGATAATATATGAATAACTATGTACAAGCAAGTTACATACAAGATAAACTGGAAATAAACAACACAGGGAAGTCCTTAAATTTAAGAGGGTCTGGGAATGGGTTCCTATAGAGGGAAAGATTTAATCCGGCACTTAAAGGAAGTCAAGGAAGAAAATAGGCAGAAATGAGGAGAAAGAGCATTCAGAATAGCCCGTGAAAATGCCCAGTTAGATGTTAGAAAAACAGCAAAAAGACTAATGACACTTGATGGGGAGTATAAATTGTAAGATTGGAAAAGTACATGTGTATGGGGGTCCAATTTATATAGAGCCTTGAATGCTAAATAGAGGATTTAATATTTGATTGTGGAGGTGATAAAGAACCATGGGAATTTAATTAGTGGAGTTAGGAAGACAGGATCAGACCAAAATTTAAAAAGATCACTTTGACAGATAAAGAATAAAATCGAATGAAGAGAGACTTTTGGCAGGCATATGTCAGAGAAAAGAAGGAGAGATGTTAAAGGAAACTTATTTCTAATAAGGATGACTGATAGCAATGGGAATAACACTCTAAAATCTGACCATAAGGACCAATTTCTTTAGGCATTCTTCTGCTTTTGTATTTTCTTTTGCATCATTCTCATTTTTCTTCCCAATTTTTCTTCTGCTCTTTTATTTTGATTTTCAAAAACACTTTTGGGCTATTCCATGGCCTGAGACCAATTCTTATTTTTCTTGGAGTCTTTGAATGTAGGAGCTTTGACTTTGTTATCTTCTTCTGAGCATGTATGTTTTGATCTTTCTTGTGACCACAGTAGCTTTCTATGGCCAGAATATTTTTTCTGTTTCCTGGTCATTTTCCCAGTCTATTACTCAGCTTTTAACTCTTTGTTAAAGGCTCTATTTCCATGGTGTAATGTCCTAAACTTCAGGGCTTTTGTGCAGTGTTTTCAGATATTTTTCTAAGAACCTGTAAGCTTTAAATTCTTCCACGTATTATGGTCCAAGGAGAAGCATGTTTAGGTGACCACAAGTACTATTTTATGCCCTTGAACTGTGAAGAGGGTCCTCACTCCACTGTGGCTATAAGTTCTGGTGTTCTAAAGCAACAGAATACTCTCAGTGCTAGTAAAGAGACTTCCTTCTAGCCAGTTCAACCCCTATCTACTGAGATCTCCAGAAACTGCTGCAGCTGCCATTGCCTCTCACCCTAATGAGCCAAACATTTTCTGTTCACTTTCTAAATTATTTTTGATGTCTCTATGCTGAAAGGTCTGGAAACTACCAGAGCTATCACTGATGCAGAGGGCCTAAGGCCTTCTGGTTTGCTAGGACTGGGGCTTGACTTTCACCCTAGTAACACAGCTTTCCTGCTGACCTTCTAAGTTGTCTTAGGCTGGAAAATTGCTCCACTCTATTTTTGTGGGGTTCTGATGCTCTAAAATTTGTTCAGACATTATTTAGGGGTTTGGGGGAGAACTTGGGTGATTCCCTACTTTAATTCAGTTTACACCCTCAAATCTTCATCTCTTCCAAGAAAGTGTCCTTTATTAGAATATTTTGAGATAGTGAACTTTCTTCAGGATTATCCCACATAACGAAAGGACTCCAAAGGAAGGTTGATACATCAAAAAGCACAAAATGATGTCACGATTTTGATAAAATTTTCTTTGACCTCATCAGGATTCATTATGATGAGAACATATGTAATGATGATGGCCATGTGGCACTTTCCTTCAAGTAGCTTTGACATTCGTCTATCATTCACTACTTTTGGAAGGCATGAGAATTTGACTAGATTTGATTTGATTGCATCATCTATGCCAACTTCACAGAGCTTCCCTTTACTGTAGCCACTTCAGAAAACATGCTTCCAGCTCTGACTTTGGTCTTCACATACCATCTTTGCTGTTTGGATGTGATACCTGCTGAGTTTTCTCACAAAAAAGACCTGTTTGTCTTTAGTTCTACTAGATTTCATGTTATTCATAACCATGTGCATGTTCATTCCATGGGCCAATAGTGAAGGAAATAATCTTTGCGAAGGTTTTTGTATAATTTTTAATTGTTTTAACCCCAGAGGAATCTCCACATGACAAGGATACTCTCAAGGTCTCTTTGAAGAACTTTGGAATTGATTATATGACATGGGACACACTGGAAAAGGAACACAAGGCATTGTGTGTCCACTTCAAAGAAGGTGCTGTACTCTATAAGCAAATCAGAATTGTAAGAGATCAAAAGAAATATGACATGTACAAATTTAGAGCCATCTCCACTCCAAGTGTTCATGTGGACTATTTGTGTCTAAGCTGTAGTAGAGATTTCTGAGCTTGCATTGGTCTGATCAACCACAATTGGATACACTATACCTTGATATAGTGATGTCCTTTTGGTCCTCTTCAAGAATGAAGGACAATAACTACCACCACCATTTGACTCAGTTTCCTCAGCAATGAAATGAGCACAATAACAGCAACTACTTCAAAGGGTTCTTGTGAAGATCAAAGGAGAACATATTTTAAATTAGCACATTGTCTGGAACATAGTAGATGCTATTTAAATGTTTATTCTTTTCCACTCCCTTCCTTGCCTGTACTCTTTGACACATCAGGAGCCACTGTTGTATTGCAGTTTCTACCAGGGCTCACCTCTTACCTTCTGAGTAGAATTGATTATAGATATAACAATCAACATTTCTGTAAATTGTCTTCAACAACTATTAATTTCTTTGAAGATTTCATCAATAATTAATTAATCCTGCTTTAATCCGTGTCTCTCTATAACAAAATGAGTTTCCCATATCTATCTATCTAAAGATAGACACTCTGACAATGGAAATCTATCACAATCTTTTTGAGATCCTTGGGGTAACTCTTCTTTCCCCAAGAGCATTTGAAGAACTACAGCCTTTCTTTCCCCCTACTTCCCATACCTTCCCTCCATAAGCCTTCAGCCTATAGGGTCTCTGATAATCCAGAGAGATACATCTCCAGAAACAGACCTAAAGAGCATCTCATCTCATCTCTGTCTTGAAACTTCTACAAATAATACCCCTTTGTATTCCTAAGAATCCTTGAACTTTTTGCCATCTGCCTCGCCACTACATCATGAAGACTTTGGAGCATTTTCATCTATCCTGCAGTTGAACTGTCTTGTCTTGTCGCTTCTAATTAGAAATCAAGAATCTGTCTCAAATTTCTTTGTTGTGTCCTGTCTTGGCATGTAGTAAACACTTAATAAAACACTTGTATTATATACTAAGGTTTATTCTCATTATGAAGCCCACACATACATACCACGTATGAATCACTACTATAAACCCCCCTCTCACTTCTGGGACAAAAATAATATTCCAGCTTTCACTCCAACATGTTGCAATGAATGTAGAAATCTCTAGCTGCTTGTAGAGATTCAGGCTGCTGTTTTAGAGGCAGCCCTGGATTGGGATCTGAGATTTTGAATTAATCTCCTAGTTTAACTATTTATTCCATGGCTGTGCTTGTGCCTTATTTTGTTCCTCTGTAAAATAAGGGGATTAGATACCATGACCTCAAAAGAAGAGGTGTCCCATACATAGTATGCGATCCACAACTTTCCTAAGTGTAACAGAACTATATGAAAACATAGTTCCTATCTGAATGTTTTGATGGATTAATAATAAAAATGAAATATATAAACATGTGTGGGTTTTCTAAATCAATATGCAAACGCAAAGAAATCTTTATGTATTGTTTAATAAAAATCATATCTACTTTGAGATAACTACTCTAAACCCCCCCTTAACCCCTTCTTGGGGTCAAACTCCTCTCATCCCCACTCCCTCCATTAATTTTGCCCTCAAATGATACCACTTGGTGCTAGTCACTTTCACAAAAGCAAAATCCTGCTAAACAAAGGAGTCTTGATCTTGATTGACTTGAAACTCTTTTGGTTCAAGAATATTTTTGCAGATAGGTAGTATAGGGTATAGATACATTTGCATATTGAATATATAAAGGCCCTTCACACACTACCTAAATGCTCTTTCAAAACCTTTCAGATCTTATAGTATTTATTTTTTAAATTTCAGTAAAAATATCTAGCTGATTAAAAAGATAGAACTCCCAGTGTTCCCTTTGAACCAGATTAAAAACAATTAATAATACAGGGCAGAAGAGAAGCTAATTCCAAAGGCAACTTATCCATTTGCTTTCAATTTGGGGATTTGAAGTAGCTACAAAATGGGGGTAGGGAGAAAATATTGATGTTCTGCTCTGGGGAATTTGATTTTCTTTAGTGCAATTTCATGGAAGACCCAGGTACTGGGGATTTCCTTCTCCCTCTTTGGGATACCATAAGTAGAAGTTTCTGATCTCAGCATCCCGCTGATTGGTGTCTGACACCAGAAGAGAAGCCAAGTGAATCCAGAATGATGTTTTTGTCCCCTTCCTAAAATCTAACCAGGTGCTCTCCCTTGGACTCTAAACTTTGAGAAGCCAAAGATATAAGTGTATAAGAAGAATATGAGAGGTAAGTGTTCTGAGATCTTTGTATCCACTTATAAGAGGAGAAAAGGGATTTAAATCTGCAAAGAGAAGTTTGATGCTTCCCCATTACACTATAACTACCTGTGCTCCCTTTCAAGAATTGTCTCTAAATTATTACAAAACACAACTGTTGTTAAAGTAAGTTCTTAATTCTTTAAGATTTTTAATGCTTCTAGGAAAGAATTGGAATATAGTCATAATCAGAGGGCATGAAGGGGGGAGCTCTTAAATCTAAAACTCATAATTCTGAAGCAATGTTTTTGGAGTTAAGTGAAAACCTTCCTTTAGCATCAAAAGTAGATGCTGAACAGACATCTCTCATTGCCAAAAGAACCATTCAATATCTACTAAAACTTTCTCTAAGCAACTTTCATAGACTCAATTTTTAAGTGAACAATTTTATAGAATCAGAGCTTATTTTGGCACAGATATGCAATCTGTGTTCATTTGGAGTTCTCCCTGTCTGTTAGTTGCACATATGTTATGAGTTTAGGTAGAAGTTGGCTTGAATTATGGTGAAATCCCTTTCAATGAAGGACATAGGACATGTTAGTGAGTCTTACCTAAATCTCAGAAAATCCTAACATGGATTGTAAAAAAATATTTGGGCTATCAATAACATAACATTGAGAGTTAATTCATCTGAATAAATGGGATTCAACAAGATAGTAAACAGAGTTGGTATTAAAAACTCCTATACTTTAAAAATTTTCCCCATTCAACTGCCATGTGATCAAAATTCTCACCATACAATGGGCATTTCTCTTCTTTAAATATGACCCTCTCTAGAAAAAAAAAATATTTTCATTTGCAAAGTGTTTTTTTTATTAAGTAGGTTTTTTCTCTGTTACTACCTTTTCCAAAAAAAATGTACAAAATGTTTGTAAAATCATGCAAAGTCAAAAAAAAATAAACAAACAAAAACCAAAAAGCCCTGCAAACAAACAAAAACTAACTCAAAAAACCACTCCCACTTCTCAACCAAGTAATTCTTGCTGAGTGAGGCATATTTCCATGTGTGAAAAAAAGTCAAGTAAAAGATCATTTACTGATTAAGTGACTGTTCTGTGTCCAGTAATAGGCTGGGAGACCTCAATGAGTTAGAAGATACCCAACCCTAATTTGTTAACTTTGCCTCAGTTTCCCCATCTATAAAATGAACTGGAGATGGAAATGTTGAACCACTCCAGCTTCTTTGCTAAGAAAATCTCAAATGGGGTCTTAAAGAACCACACATTACTGAAACAACTGAACATAAGACATGGGTAATATTTGGATAGTTGGAGAGAATGTAAGAGATAGAGAATTGTAGCTAGAACTGACATAAAAATGGAGAATGTGTCTAATAGAAAGGCAAAGTAAAAGACTGGTCAACTGCCTATGTCTTGCTATTTCTTAAAACACAAATATTCTAATTGGGTAATCCATGGAAGCACTAGCCATTGAATACCCATGTGATCCAAATTCCAGACATCTGTTATAATATAAATGAGGTCCAAGTTGTTTGCCAGCTAGACCAATTCCTCAGTGGTATTTACTAAGAGTTGATTTACAGATGGTTCATGTTGATCCCATAATGCAAAGTTTGTTTAACAAACTCAAGTGATAGTCCTTGCTCTCTCCATACTTAAAATATAAAATTGATAGTAAAAATTCATCTAGATTTGTAGACCAATGCTTTCCAATTTAGAGACTTATCAAATAAAATTCAATTAAATACTCTACAAATTCTGACTTTTTTTTCCATTTGTTTAACCAGAAGTTTCCAACTATAAGTAGTGGGGGAAAAATAGATTGCCCTAGAATAGGATCCAGAAGAACTGAATTCTACTTTAAGCTCTGTCAAAGAGAAGTCAATCAATTTATTATGGAACTACTGGCACTAACTATGCTAGGGATCCAAATAACAATGACAATAGAAAATGTATTTGCCCTCGCAAATACATTCTATCACAGGAAAAAATATGTGCACATAAAAGAATATACAGAAGAAATGAAAAATCATTACAGGGAGAAGAGGTAGGGGTGTGCCACAGCCAGAGTGAGATCTAATTGTTAAAATTTCAGTGTGAGTCTACTTCTTAGGAATCAGCAAATACTACAAATCTGTTTGATTTTTTTGTTCTGTTGATTGTAGATTTAAGAAAGTGATGCAGTAATCTGATAGTGAAAATAAACTTAAAAGTGTGTCATAAATCCTTTTTTTTCTCCCCACAGAGCCATCTGTTAAACTTTTACCAGCATGCCCTTTGGGGAAGGTACTAAGAGTTAACAGATAAGGTAATATTTTATATAGCAATTTCACATTTGAATTGTTATGTAGGAAATTTAGGTGGAGGTGAGCAAGTCATTGAACATATCTGAACTTCATTCAGCTTACTCATTGATGAAATGGTGCTTCTCTTTTAGATTCCTTTCAGTTATCATTTGTGACAATCCTAATCTCTATTTTATTGTGTTCCACACATTTTTTGCGTTAATTGGGTCCAGAGAGATTCTGGACTTGCTGCTCTGAATTTTTGATCGGCTGAGCTGAATTTAGCTACAATATTGGATCTAGTCATTGTAGAACTCTTAACCTGTAATATTATCTCTTATAGTAAGGAAGAAATATTGGATTTATGTAATCATTGATCTCTAGAAATGAATAGAGGAAGATTCCCAGAGAAACTATGGAAAAAGTAAACTGTGAGTGCTTCCAATTTAAGAGAAAATATTCTTTCTCTGTACTTAGTACTATCACTATCTGATACAATTATTCACCTCATTTATAGAACTTTCCATTGTCAGGACTTCTATGGTTCATGTTTTCCTATATATTGCAACCACTCAATTTAAATACTCTGATCATTTCTGTATGAGGATGCCTCCCATAGTGATTCTGTGAAAATTAACTACTTTGTTTGCTTCCCAGAATATTACTCATTTCTTTCTCTAACTTATTTGAAAAGGATTGCTATCTAGATTAATTTTTATTCACACAAATATTGGGGAAAGGGTGCTCTGAAAAGCAATAATAATTATTGTTCTCTACTCTTGGCAATAATGAATGTTTATCACAAAAGGGCATGGTCTTATATGTGGTTTATTACTCATTTTGTCCAAGACTAAAGGAAATTTTACACACACACACACACACACACACACACACACACTATTAATTTCCCCAGCTTTTTAGATATCTTACCTGAGACATTTATACATCTTTAAATTGTGGCATCATGAGATGTTTTGCAAATTTTAATGTGAGGTGGATATAGTTATCATTATAGAAAAAAAATAATCATTCTTATTCTGTTCAGGGAAGTTCAGATAGAAATAATCTTATAAGAAGACATCATTTTGCTACAATTCTAAATTTAGTTTTTCATGATTTAATGCTTGAGTGAAAAATTGTGGCTTTTTGTTGTTGAATAAAAGTACTAGAATGTTAGTTTATCTTCTATAGGCTTACAAAAACATCCTTGGTACAATTCTTATAGCAAATAGAATGAAGGTGAAATGCATTTTATTCTTTCTCCAATAATTTTAGTTTCTTTTTACAAGAGCTCTGTATTTTTAAATTTTTTCATAGCATGTGATCTGGAGATCATGAGTATTTGATATGATAATATCAATTGAAAATATTATTTTTTAAGTTTTTGTGGATTGATGTTACAGCTTGGTGATTGGGGACAATAGTTTAATTTGTGATCACATTCCATGTCTAGTGCAATTTATTGATTGTGTTCTCATGGATATTCTGAGGCATGTCTTTGGGGTCTGAGATTTACCATTAATCAATCTATGAGAGAGTTTTTGGTGTACAGTTCAAATCTCTAGGTCATGCCTTTGCTAGGAGCTGAATTTTTTCAGCCTGTACAGATATGTTTCACAGTTTCTAGTATTTCTGTGTAAAATATGCATTGATCATCAAGGATAATTCTACAATTTCTGGTGACAATGACATAGTCTTAAATTATGATTATAAACCATTTCCATAAAATGTAATGACTGTTTATGGCTCTCCATTTTCATAAAAATATCCATAACCTTTAGTCATTTGCTTAAGTCTTGTCTACATATCATTAACTGCATTCATGTAGATATTTCCCATGCAGGGCTTTGTAATTTCACACTTGGATCTTAGCTGTTTCATAGGTGCTGGCCAGAGGTAAATTTCTTTTGGTTAAATTTTACAATTAGTATATAGTATATACCTATTGTCTCCCTTCTCTTTTGTTCAGTAAAGTTATTCCTGCCTTTTCCAAAAATATCTCTGAAAGTTTTTGAAAAAATGTCTGTCAATCTCCTTCCTCTTTTTTAGATTATTAAGTGTTCATCTTTCTATAATTAGATTTGGTGATGAATTCTGTAATTAATTAACATACTTTCTAAATCCTTTGTGGTCCACTTTAGAATTCTGAAAGCATATAAAATGTGCATTAAGATTGGCATTATGCAGGTGTTAGTTGCTTTAAATGCATTCTACTGATTGAGCTTAAATTTTAGCATGCCAATAACACTCCAATTTAAGCTAGCATTTATAAAACACATTATATATAAGAATATATCATATATATATACATATATATATATGTATATATATCAAAAAACCTGATAAGACACATATGAACTGATACAATGTGAACTAAGAAGAACCAGAAGAATATTGTACATAGTAAAGGCAATATTATACAATGATGAACTGTTAGACTTGGCTATTCTGATCAATTCAGTGATCTAAGACAATTTAAAAATAACTTTTTTGTTTTTTCCAACTACATACAAAGGTAGTTTTTAACATTCACCTTTGCAAAACCTTATATTCCCAATTTTTCTCCCTTCTTTCCTTCACTCCCTCCCAGACAGCAATCAATCCAATGTAAGTCAAACATGTGCAATTCTTCTAAACATATTTCCATATTCAATATGTTGCTCAAAAAAATGAGACCAAAAGGTGAATTTTAAAAATGGGAAAACAAACCAGCAAGCAACAACAACAAAACAACATTCAGTCTCTATAGTTCTCTCTCTGGATACGATCGAAGACAATTCTGAAGGACTTGGAATGAAACATATTATCTACCTGCAAAGAAAGAACTTTTGGAGTCTGAATGTAGATTAAAGCATAGTTTTTAAATTTTGTTTTTCTTCTGATCTGTTTTCTTTTGTAACATGGCTACTGTGAAAATATGTTTTTCATGACTTCAAATATATGATCTGTTATCTAGTTATTTACTTTTTTTTAGAAAAGGAGACAGAGAGGGTGATTATTTGGAATTCACATTAAAAAGAATGTTAAAATTTTTTTACATGTAATTGAGAAATAAGTGAAATAAAAATATATTGTGGAGGAAAAGGGGAAAAAAGCAACCTTGGGATGCAGGTGATATTATCATCCCTCTTTTACAGATGCGGAAACTAAAGCACATAAAGGTGACCAGGTCATACAACTAGTGACTGATCTAACACATCCGAACACAAGTCTTTCTGACTTCAGAAACAGTGTACTGTGAACACTCCATCAAACTGCCTCTAGGTTATGTTATTGTTACTATTATACTATACAGTATACCTTTAGTTATCAAGTCACTAGACTGGCTCGCTCCATATACCATATATGTATATATATAAATATGCATACATGTACATACACATATCTTTACACATGCAAAGTATGTGTATATATACATATATGTATACATACATACATACACACACATATATTTGGTTGGTCCAAATATGTTTTCCTTGGCTACAATGCATTTGAGAATAATTCTTTAAATACTCAATTTTTTTTTAAATCAGGGCATCCAGCAAGCAGTATCTGATCCTCACTTGGTGACTGTGCCCTCATTCTCCCTGACAATGGGAGAAAGGCCCAGAGAACTGTTTAACTGTTTACTACTTCAAGACATTTTAAAAGGTAATGAGTGTACAAACAGCATTGGAAAAGAGCACTCTGGTAACATGGCTTAGACTCATGATAGAAAATTCAAACAATATTAGACTCAAAAAGTCAATATTAGACACACTTCTACTAAGGACCTACAAACAAACAGAGTTACTCTGTACACACATTAACAAACACAACTCCAACAGCGATGGCCGCTTTCACCTTTTCAGTCCCATAGTTTACACACAAGCCTTTGTTGACCAGCAGTTTTCATGTTTTAGACTCTTCTCCCTGGCAGTTCTTGTATAGAGAAGACTAGGGTAGATGTTCTTAGATTCAGAATTCTGGGTTGGGATTAGCTTGCAACATGAGTCTTGAAAAATTCATTTTGATCCAATGATATGGCATGTTTTTTTGTTAGTAGGAAAAGAATTTGGAGAGGATGAAAAATGAAATTCATGTAAAGATTATCTGATTTATTCCATCTAATTAAAAGGAAGATCAAAAATCACTTATTTTGACTGCAATATAATATATGCTTTCCCTTGTCCCCCCAGCATCTAACCACTGTGCAATCAGTATAAAGTTATTTTTTAAATTTTATTTTATTTTCAATTCACTGAACAAAATAATTATTTTCTTAACATAGTGTAATATAAAAGATTATTGCATATGAAACTACAAATATACAATGTGTAACTTGCTATTCCCTTCAAATACAAAACAAAGTTATTATGTACTGAATTTCCTTTGTATTCTTCTCTTCCTCCAGTCCAAGAGATGTCTACAATTAAAAACAAATAGATGTGTGTGCAAATTAGCATGTGTATGTCTATGTATTTGTACATATATGTATATGCATGCACACACATGTCAATTTGTTCTATACATATATCTATTTGTAAGTCCTTTCTCTAGATTCAGATAGCATCTTTCTTCACATGCTTTGCACTTCATCAGCATAAAGTTTGAGACAAAGGATAAAGAAACTGAGAGGCTCTCCATATTTCCTTCCCTTGTGGATTGCATAATCTAATGAATTTAAAATGATTAAAATCCAATTCTCCATTCTTGTTCATTAAATGATAGTGACAAGATTCTTATGAAAGGCTTCCCTCAATTCTCTCACAAATAGGAGGAATTAAATTAATTTTCTGTGTGTTAGAATTTTACTTATATTCTGCTTAGATTTTAGTGAATGAATCACAGTCAGAGCTAGTGCATTGAGTTTACCAATGTTTTAAAAACCAATAATTTTAGATCCCTTTCAGGTTCTATGAGAAAAATAACATCTAAATGAAAATTCAGGTGAGAGACTTATTTTTCATTGATTGTTCTATGTGTTTATCATAAATTGCTTTTAGATTTGCATCATCAGAGGTTCATTCCAAGTCTATATAATGGCAACATTTCATGTTTTTTAAAAGACAAGTAGTATCAAGATAAAATAGACATAAAGATAAATTATACATGTATGTATCCATGACATCTAAACACGTAGGTATGTTTATATGCACATATATAAAAATATGCTTCAGTTCACTTGAAAAGTATAATCCAGGGGCAGCTAGGTGGCACAGAGGATAGAGCACCAGCTCTGAAGTCAGGAAGACCTGAATTCAAATCTGATCTCAGACACTTAACATTTCCTAGCTGTGTGACCCTTGGCAAATCATTTAACCCCAATTGCCTCAGAGAGGAAAAGTATAATCCAGAATGTTTCATCATTTAAAATGAAAAAATATAGTATATATAAATGATTTTGCTTTTTAAGTAAAGAGGCAGTGTGAAGTAGAGGAAAGATTACTGAGTTGGGATCAGGAAGTTTGGGGTTCAAATTTCACTTGATATTGCTAGCTTTTAACCACTGACAAGTCAATTAGGCTAATTGAGCTTCAATTTTTCTCACATTAACAAATGTAAAAAAAATCTAGAAACTATAAAGCTTTTTCAATTGGTTTGTACTCTTAAAGAATATGTTAGATGGTATGTGTCTATCTTGTTCTCTTTTAAGAAAATGTTCTACTTTTCTCTAAATTCAGATAGAAATGACAACTAATTTTATGCTTGTACAGAGACTAAAAATGAGGATAATCTGGAGTATCTACCTTACAGAATCAAGCAAAATGATTCTTGTAATTTGTGAGACTTAAATGTTATTATTGATGTCAGAATTAGATGACTTTTTAAAAAACGTAGTTAAAAAAAGAGATAAGAAGGAAGAAATGATGCAAAGCATGGAGTAAAATTCAAATAGAAATGGTGACCACTAAACTATATATTTCCCTGAGGGTTGTATATTGACTTAGAAAACAACATATTATCTATGTTCTTATTTTATTTTTTCTTTATTTTGTTAAATATTTTCTGAATTTATTTTTAATCTATTTCTGCTGTACTCTCTGGCTACATGCTTGAGATGTATATTTGACATTTCTGGTACAAGGAATAGACAGATTATTACTCCTGGAAAAAGGGAACAGGCCCCCAAAACCACCTTTTTTCCTTCAACATGAAGATTTGAGAAAATAGGTTCAGCAGAGGAGATCAATTGTACATGGAGGACCAATAAAGAATTATGAGGGGATGTAATATGGGGTGCCTTGGGAGTAATCACAGGGAACAAATGTGTTTCTCAGTGTTCCCTTGTTCCACAAACACACCTTTAACATAATAAGAAACTATTTGACTCATGCTAATTATGTTTCTGATTATTATTGTGAAACTAATTGGCATAAGATTTAGTACAATATACTCGACAAAGAGAAATATCTTCCCTTTTCTCTCTAATAAGAAACCATAAACATATCACTTTGATTACTTTTTATACACCTAACTTTAGAATTTGTCTTTCTAAATTAACTTTGTGTCTTGAATCATTTTATAGCATTTTGTTATATACTCAACAAAGAGAAATATCTTTCCTTTTCTTTCCAATAAGAAACCATAAACATATCACTTTCATTAATTTTTATATACCTAACTTTACAATTTCTTTTTCCAAATTGATTTTGTGTCTTGAATAATTTTACAACATTTTATTAATTATATTTGTTATGTCAAAAGATAATGTTTCAAACTGTTACAAATATTTGCACATCTTTTGGTGTAGATTCTTCTTCATTGACCTTTTTGCTTGCTTTTGGCCATCAAACTACATTTCCATTAGAGTCATGAGATGGATTTTCATCTGTAAAATGGGGATGATGACAACACATAACACACAAGATTGAATGTGAATATCAATTTTTTAAAAATGTGTGCATATATGCATACATATATGTGTGTGTTTATATATGTGTGTGCCAAATAAATGCTAATATTTTTAAACTGGATATTGGGACAGATATAATTTTAGACATTCTGATTTGATTTGGCAAACAACAAAAAAAGTTTTTTTGCAACAATATATGTTTGTGTCATAATCAAGATATGTATTTCTTTGATATTTAGGCCCTTAAAAAACTAGTGCCAATCTATTGAACTAGTTTCCTTGAAGAGGAAGTTTCAACTTGGAATACTCATTGCATTGAATCATAAAGCAGAAGACAATATATATGAAGGCTAAAGTGACTTTCCAATTAGACCTTCTGCATGGAGCAAAAGAAAAGAAAATATTCTCTCATTTCCATCATGACACAGATTGCTATCCTGAGAACATTTGTACATTTGCATTCAAAAAAAAAATCTAAATTAGTCTAGATATCAGATTTTCTTTAGAAAAATCTTCCCAACTCAAGAACCTTCTAATTGTTCTTGGCCCCATGCCTTTCCCAGGGCAAGTCAATAGCATACAGCAGGCAAAACCTGGGTGGGGGCTGCTCTTTGATAGGCTCTGATAATGCAATCCTCTTTCCTTGGATCAAGGTATTAAGGTTTAGGTTATTTGTATTGATTTTATGTGCTGCTGTGCAGCGTCAGTCATGCTCATATTTGTGGTTCACAAATTCCTCTTTAAAATGTCACGGGCATTTCATCTCCTTTGGCCATCAATACTGCAAATAGGAGGGTGGGTTTATTAACCCTGATGTCGGCGTCCTACCTGCTGCAGTACAGATTCCAAAGATACATCCTCAATGATGTGTGTGCATATCTTTCTCTTCTTCTGTGTTTTTCTTAATAATAAGAAAATTATTTTTAAAGATTTTTCCTTTTCAATGAAAAAAAAAAAACAGACTTTTTTTTTTTTTTTTTTCCTGGATAGAGAAGAACAGCAAGTTGCTAGGCCCTCTAGTGGTTAATGTACTATTCTGATGTTAAAAATTCTCGAGTTTAAGAAATCCTAGGCCTAAATTTCAAACTTTACATCTTTTGGTTAAACACACACTCACATCCATTAGCAGATGTATGCACAAGGAATTATGTGCCAGTAATTTGTGGTTCTTGGACAAATATGTTTAATTTTGTGTGAAGGGAATCTTTAAGAAACTTTGTCATGGAGGCAAAGGATTTTTATCAGGCTTCCCCCTAAGATTCTCCAGCAATTCTTACTTAAATGAATAGTTTAACTAAGCCAGCAATCAATTTTAAACAGATACTTTCCTCTAAATGTTCAATAACACTGGGCCTTACCAAGATAGAACACAGAAATCCACAATTATATAAGAATAATGACTCTATCTATTAGTTAACTGTCTTCCTATTTTTATCTGTGATCCTTTCACAAACACATAGTAGGAAGAAAAATAAAACACATGTTTTCTCTTATTTCTCCACAAGCCAGCTTACTTAAGCTTTTATTATATTTGGCCATGGGACATTCAGTAAACTTACTGATGATATCAAAGAATGATTTTACAAACAGTAAAAGTTACACTATTGACACCTCCAAATTCTGAAGTATTTACATTGTGTTAGGTGCACACTTGCTCAGGGAGATTAACAAACATTACTAGAAAGGCTGTGGCCAAATCCACCCTGGTTGTTTATAAAACCTTTACAACTCATCAGCTTCCACTAACATACTGGCACTGTTCAATTACCATCACTTTTAGAGAGCCTTAGCAAAACATCCAGTGCCCATGTAAATAGACAAATCTGAAAACTAGCTGGTCTGTTGGCTTACATACTGTAGGTAATGTTTTCTTTTGCTCAAATTTGTTCTGGAAACTAATCACGCTCTGATAAAGCCATCTGCAAATATGAGAAAGATTGACATCCACATGTCAAAGTTTACACAGCCTGACCAAGTGTACATATAGTACAGATGATGTGAGGGCCCTGCTGTTCGAGTTTCTTCAGGGCCATGTTGGAATGGAACATACACTATAACAATGCAGGCTCCTATGGCCAAGAGAAAACTAAACAGCCATGTCTCCTACCCAGCTGATATCCCAGATGTCCCATCCCCAGGATCAGATTGCCTTTTTCAACATTGGCCTCAGAACCTAGCTCTCATTCAATAGCCATCTTCCAAGTAGAATTGTGGAATCAGAAATATTTTGCTAATCTCAAACACAAATAATTGTTTTCCTACAGGTCTCTTTATCTAGGGAATGCTAAGAAGGCAATGTGGTAAGGATGCATTGTCTGCTTAGAAATGGTAATGTCTCATATTTAGACTTGTAGGAAGAACTATATCAGGTGTGTACATATATACACAGACATAGTTCCTGTACTACTTGGAGGAAATACAGAGAAAATGTTTGAAAAAAGCTTGAAGTTTTTTTTGTTTTGTTTTTTTACTGAAATGATAATTATTTGAATTCCTGTTGTATACCCTCAGTAGAATGGAGGGCAAGAACAGTTTCTTTTCTTTTCTTTTTAAAATACACAATGATTAGCAGAGGGTCTTGTATGTGGTAGGTGCCTGATAATTGTTTCTTAAATTAAATACTCTAAAACAAAAACATAAAAATCTTACAAATAATAATGACTTGAGATGATTATTGACATTACAGAGAAATGTGTTGTTTTACCAAAGTATTTACTATTTACCATAATGTTCTTTTACAGCTGTAGTTCTTAACCTTGTGTGTGTGTGTGTGTGTGTGTGTGTGTGTATGTGATGGGCTCACTTTGACAGTTGGATGTTACATATGGAGACCTTTTCAGAATCATGCTTTTAATGCGTAAAGAAAAAAAGTTTAAGATTGTAAAGGAAACTAATGGTTAGTGAAAATAAAGATGTCATTTATTTTTCCCAACCAAGTTTATGGATCCCTGAAATCTGGCTGACAAGTTAAAATCATTGCTTTACAAAATTAGTTCCTCTAGTGCAATTATTGTTGTTTTAGTTATTATTGTTATCTTATTATTTTCATCAGTTTTGGTGAAAGTGAATGGGTGCTTGTATATTATTTCATGTTCTGAATGGGATTGTTTCACGGGTGAATAAAATGTTTTGCTTTTTTTGGTAAATGGTTCAAAGAATTGAAATATGAATTTTTTCTTAATAGGCTCCCTGAAAGCATTGTTGAAGCAAGTCTGGTGGAAGAAATCATGAAAGGATTGATATGTATCTATTCACTTTCTCACATACTTTTGATTTCTTCTTCTAGGTCTATATTTTAAATTTTTTTCATTCTCAATTATTTGAAAATTATGGTTATTCAGTATTGTGACATCTATTAAAATGTTTATTTTTACCTTTTTGGAGATCAATTTTATATATGGAGAATTTTGAGAAACAAATTTTTACTTAATAAAGCTATAGTTTGAGTACAGTTACCTATTGCATACTAAAGATTATGTTGGGGTCTGTATTTTGTCTTTTGGGAATCTAAAATATGTTAATTATTTTGATTTATACTTTTTGATAAACAAAAATCTATTTTTCTCCTTTCAACCCATCTCTACCCTCTGATGAAAAAAGAAAGAAAACCAGAATCCTTATGAAATCTGTTATTTTATAAAGAACATTATTCTGCTGTACTATTCTGACCACTGATTTTATTTTTCTCTTTCAAAACATTTGGTAAATTTTATGTGTCTGTGTTTGTGCATATTTATATATACACACTTGCATGTATGCATATACACACATACACATATATTTACATATACAAATACATATATAAACACTATGTATTGGTGTGTAAATACAGACATACATTTCATGAAGTAATATGTTCTAGTTTCTAATGTTTCCTTGCATAATCTGCAATGATTAAGCACAGGCTAATTAGGAATAACCCTTCTCTAATTTCTGATGGTAATGATCTGATCCTGAATTGCTATCAAAATCTGTTTCATTTTAGTAAAAAAATTGATGCTTTATTTATTTGATGATTTTTTTGGGTCAACACATTGTCCATTGAGCTAATGTGATGTTACCCTTGGAGGGCCTTTTGATTCCATCTTGGATCTTAGTTTTTTAGTAGAATATTTTGTAGAGACAAAACACTTTTTACTAATATTTGAAAAATCCCATGGTGAATTTTTTTAAAGATGTTGACCTTTACTCTTGTTCTGTGAAGCAGTGATTATTCAGGAAGAATTTTTAAAAGTATTGTCTATTATATTCACCAAGAATGTTTTAATCCTCTTCTTTTATTAATCTTCCTATAACTTTTTTAGGGTTATGATTTTTAAAAAATATTGTATAGGTTTTTATTCAGATACTATCTAAATCTATTTTTAATTTTACTATTTCAGAAGAAATACCTTCCTTCTTCCTCCATCTTCTCTTCCTTAATAATAATGAAAACACTTTATGAATCAGCAAACCTTTCTTAAGTATTTATTTTATGCCCAACACGTGGCATCCATTATTAAATCAAACTACATTTCAATTCACAGTTAAAAAACTACAAATAAGAGTTAAATTGAACTTTGCTTCTATCTAAATATTTCTGTTGTTCATCCTGATGAGATTTTATCAGTCAAATTGTCTTTACTCTAGCAATTTGATCACTTTACTTTCTTGCCATTTTTCTCTTTCTTGTTACCTAATAATAGATATTCAATAATATGTAGAAAGTTATGTCATTATTATAAAATATTTTATTTTTATCATATTTTATATTATAAATATATTATTAATTATTATAAAATTATATTTGGAATTATATAAAAAAACTTTTGTTCCCAAATTATCTTACTGAAAACAAACTATACTGTATCTTAAAATCCTGTTTCTGAAGAATATCCTCTAAAGCACTAACTTAATAATTCATATCAAACAATAATAATCATATCAAGTATTATTATCAAATATTTTATTAACAATAGTTAGTATTTACATGATGCTTCCTATGTGTCACATACTGTGCTAAGTGTTTTGCAAATATTGTCTTAATCCTTACATCAGGTCTAGGAGGTAAGTGCTGTCATTATCCCCATTTTATAGTTGAAAAAACTGAAACAAACAGGTTAAATGACTTATCCAAGATCACATATCTAAAAGTGAGGCTTTATTTGAATTTAAATCTTCAGGTCTTGGAGTTAAGACCACACTTATTCATTCTTCATACTTTCATATCACATCATTACTGACATGAATGATTTCAATCTACTTATACCAGGATTATTTTTAATATTTTAATATTCTATATTGTCATATGTTATCCATCTTTTATACCTCTTTTTCTCCATGATCAGTCTGCTTTATTTTCTAATCATACTTTTCCTATACAACATGTTACATTAATTTTTGTAAGTAAAATATATATGGCTTTATGTAATAGGCTATTTATGTTTGTAGTGAAAATACCAAGAATATTAATAACTCTGGTTCTGGAAATGCATAGAGACTGACTGATTAAATGCCATATGGATTTCTGAAAGGGTGTCAATCCTTGTCACCTATTTCTTGTCATTCAGTCATTTAAGTCATGTCTGACTGTTACCCCATTTGTGATTTTCTAACCACGATGCTGGAGAACTTGGCCATTTTTCTCTCTCTCTCTTTTTTTTTTTTTTTTTTTTTTTTTTTTTTTTTAGGTGAGAAACTAAGGCAAATTGAGTTAAGTGTCTGAAGGCAGATTTGAACTCAGGAAGATGACTCTTTTTGACTCCAGGTTGAGTGCTCTACTCACTGAATCACTTAGTCGCCCCCATGTCACCTCTATCTAAAGGCAATTATATGTCCTCTAAAATGGTCACTGCTATAATGTGCCTTGTAGCTGTTCTGTTTACTTTTGAGTTTTGTTTGTAGGAAAACAGCCTACTTTTTTTTCATGATTCAAGGTGAGAATTAATAAGCTGCTTTGCTGTGTGGCACTTTAAAAAATAACGTCGAAAATGATCATTAGTCTTGCTTCTGAGTAAAAAGGATTTGCATTTGGCTTTCATTGTGCAAACAGGGCTTTTGTTGATTTACCAATAGGACTTAATACTTGGGGTTTGGGATTAGATTCCAGAAGTTGGCAACTATGCTCTAAAAATCTAAACACAGAAAAGAGAAAATAAATCTCTAGCTCCTACTTACAAAAAATATTTATGTGAAATTGAATGAACTTCCTATCATGTTGGTTAAGAGAACAACGCCATTATTACCCTAGTGTCCTGTCATGAATTATGTGACTTGGTGGCCCGTTGAGGGTTGAACCAAGTTGAAAAATTTGCACGCAAAAAATGGGTCATGCTTAACAAACTGGAACTAAATGAAAATTTCAGAATCAGATTCCTTATTGAGAACTTGGGACTTTGTGAAAGATTCTTACCCTTGCTTATCATTCTCCTTTATTCCTAATGGAAACACTCCTATCCTCTGATGGATCTCATTGTCTACTTCTTGCATATATTCTCAATGTGTTCTAAGTGCTCTTAGTCTTTCTTTTCTCAGAAAGATACATCCTGAGAAGAAAATACTGCTTTTTAAATATATTACAAATATTCATAATGATAGAATTTCTTTTAAAGTTTAATCATAAAATTGACCTTAACGCTTCTAACATTATTATGAAGTTCTAGTCATAGGTTAGGTGTAGTTGCTAGAGAATTAATTCGCAATTACTTCTGAAATTAATTTGGGTAGTCTTATTTTATTTTATGACTCACTCTAAAGAGTTGTGTTGAGTATTCAAATTGTTACTACAATGGCAATTAAGAAAATAGTAGCTAGATTCAAAATCATCCAGGAAATATATTTACTTGGATTTAGGAATCTTTAAATCAATAAAGAATTATATTTTCTGCGTGACAATGATGATGGCATTCATATAGTTTCAATTATTAGCTAGACATTGTACTAAAAGCATTACAAAAGTATCTCATTTCGTACTCAAAAATTCTTTCTGATCCAGCTTGATATGAAAAAAAGATTACTGTAAATGAAATAAAGAATTGAGTACTGGTGATAGGACCAGTCATTTAAATAGGAGATGACTAGCTATTATCTGTGTAATATATAAGCAGTTCCAAAGTATCGAAGGATCTCTAAAGTTCTCCTTTAGAACCAGCCATTGTTCTAACAGTTTGACTGTCTCTTTTGTCTTAAAATTTTTTTCTGCTTATGCTTTGTTCTACTCCATCAGCCATCTTATTTTATATAGTCTTACTGTAGGACGCAATTAAGTTCATCACCATTTGTTCTGTATTTTAACAGTTTATAATGACAAAATTTTAGATTAATTGATTTTTCCTTAAAATAATTATTATTTCATTGTCAGTTCCTAGATGCTTTATGACAAAGAAAATCAAGAAAGTCAAAACATCCAGTATAATTACAATAATTGGCTACATACATGACTATTTTCCTGGCATTGCCTTGCCTTTCCACTAAAAAGATGTGTTTCACATTCTGATTTATAAGACCTCCATTGATTTTTTTAGTTACTTTTAGTTCAACTTCATCTCTGTCAACTTTTCATTTTACATATATATATATATATATATATATATATATATTCTCTTGTGTTCTTATTTAATCCTGTAACACTTCACAGATATATTCTAGGGCTTCTCTGCATTCCTTGTCATTTTTAAATTCCCAGTTATCTTTCATTACATTCATGTCATAGGGGTTTTCAGGTATTACCCATTCAACAGATACTTGTTTTGCCAGTTCCCTGCTCCCCACCCCCAAATTCTCCTGTGAATATTTTGTTATATTGTGTCCTCTTGCAACTCTCTTCGGCTTCATGTATTTTTTACCTAGTAATGGGATCACTGGGTCAAAGAGTATGAATGATATAGTCAATTTGCTTGCGTAATTCCAAATTAGTATCCAGAATGGTTATAGTATCTCAGTGTCTATCTTCCCTCAATCCTTCTCTCATTGACTATTTTCCCCTTGTTTTCATCAGTGATATTTCCAGATCATAACTGGCTTTCCTTCCAACCATTTGTCTATGTGTTTTTTTTTTTTCCTCCAAGGAAATAAGCATATTGAAGGAAGGAAAAGAAATACTGATTTTAAGCATACATCAGACAAACCTTTGTCTGTGTACCACCAGCATCTAGCACAATATTCTTTTGAAAATCAGAGTTGTTTAATTCAATTTTTTTCTTATTAATTGTTTCAAAATGATTTCATATGGTTAGTTTGCAGTTCTTCTTTTGAAAATTTCATATCCCAGGGACAGCTAGGTGGTGCAGTTCATAGAGCACCAGCCCTAAAGTTAGGAGTATCTGAGTTTAAATCTGACCTCACACACTTAATACTTCCTAGTTATGTGACCCTGGGCAAGTTACTTAACTCCAATTGTCTCAGCAAAAAAAAAGAAAGAAAGAAAGAAAGAAAATTCCATATCCTTTGTGACTTTGTCTTCTGGTTCTATGTATTCATATTTATTCTGTATATATTTTGTATATATATACATTTAATGAAACTATAACTCTCATAAATTGTTTTTCTTCTTATCCTATTTTAATCGATTTAATTTTTGCAAAATGTTTCAAATTTGTTACTTTTATTTTTCATAGTTAAAATTATTTCCTTACCAAAATTATCAGTTGCCTAATCTCATTCTTTTTCTCTATTTAAAAAATCCAACCTCTTATTTTCATGAATATATTTTGAGTTTATGACATATGGTATAACATGTTGATCTAAACTTAATATTATCTAAACTGCTTTTCAGTTTTTAGTTAGCATTTTTTTCCCCAAAATTAAAGTACTTTCCTCAGTAATTTATACTCTGAGGCAGATTTCAGAAAAATTTGGAAAGACATGTATGAATCAGAAAAACACTATACACTGTTTGCAATTGTATGATGATCAATTATGAATGACTTAGCTCTCCTCAGCACTACCACAATTCAAAACCAAGCACAATGAACTCATGAGAGAAAATGCAATCCATATCCTGATAAAGAACTGGTGGATTCTGAATTTATATCAAAGCACATAATTTTCAATTATTTTTTTCATGCTTTTCTGGTCTGTTTCTTCTTTCATAGCTTGACTAAGAGTGAAATATGTTTTACATAAATGCATATATATAACTTATATAAAATTGCCTTTCATTTGAGGAAGAAGGGATGGGAGGCGAAGGAAGAAAAATATTAAAGTTCAAAATCTTGTAAAAATGAATGCTAAAATTGTCTTGACATTTTTTAACTTGGGAAAAATTAAATAATAAAACAATGTATGCTATTTAGCTTTTCAAAAAGAGACTATTTTCTGATTTTATTTGTTATGGTAATTATGACTTTTTTTGATTTTGTAAAGCAGTTGGGGTTAAGTTCCTTGTGTAGGGTTATACAGCTAGTAACTATGTCTGAGGTCAAATCTGAACTCAGGCCTACCTGACTGCGGGGTCTGCACCACCGAGTTGACCCTAGTTTTTCTCTTTGTAAACAATTTCAAATTTTTTGAATGATTTATAGAATATAAGAAAGTTTGACATCCCAGGAATGTGATATCTGCTTTATATTTCTTTTCATTATTTCCCTGGAAATTTTGGACCTTTTCCTCTTCCATTGGAATTTTATTATGATTTTTGTTTCATTCATGGTAATTTGACTGGAATAGTTTTCAATATGTAAATTATTTCAGTAGTATTATAAATTTTATAATATTGCCACAATATGCTTATGAAGATAAAATATTTTCTATTCCATCCATCCATTTAGCCAGCTAGATAGCTATCTATCTATTTATGCATCTATCACCATCATCATCTCTTATCTATATTTATAAAAAATACTCATTTGAACCTTAAATAGTCAGAAAATGGATAGATTGCCAGATATATTATACATTTTCAAGTTATGAAATTTCTATTATTCTATTTATTCCATGAGTTTGCGGTTTCTGCTGCATTACTGAAACTGTTAATTATCTCAGTTTCTTTGCTTATTCCATGGGGTTTTCTGAGTAAACCATAATGTCTATCTGTAAATAGCAAAAATTCTATATGTTTGCTTCCCATATTGCTGTTTATGGCTTTAATCATGTGTTTTTGTCTTATTGCTATACATAGACTTCCCAGAACTTTAAAAAATATTGTAGAGCAATGGGAGTAGTATTTCTTTACCTTCATTTATCTAATGTTTCTCCATAAGAAATACTATCAACTTGTTTTTAAATGTATGATTTTGATATTAAAGGAAACTTCCATGCTAAAACTTTTTTTAAATATTAGTGATTGCTGCATATTTTCTATTTTCTATTTTCTTTTCTTTTTTGTTTTTGTTTTTTATTTTGTTTGTTTTTTTCTCTTTTTCTGTTTTTTTAATTAAAGCTTTTTATTTACAAAACATATACATGGGTAATTTTTCAACACTGACCCTTGTAAAGTCTTCTGTTCCTAATTATCCCTTCCCCCCCCCCAGATGGCAGGTAGTCCAATACTTGTTAAATATATTGAAATATATGTTAAATCCAATATATGTTTATATATATATATTTATATAGTTACCTTGCTACACAAGAAAAATCGGATCAAGAAGGAAAAAGATTGAGAAAGAAAAAAAAAGGCAAGCAAACAATAACAGAAAGAATGAAAATGCTATGTTGTAGTCCACAGCTCCCATGGTTTTCTCTTTGGGTGGAGATGGTTCTCTTCATCACTGAACAAGTGGAACCGATTTGAATTATCTCATTGTTGAAGAGTGCCATGTCCATCGATTACTGCAAATTTTCAAGAAATTTTCTTGTGTAATTATATAGTTTTAAAATGTTATTCATTTGACTAATTATGTTGTTATATTTTTCCTAACCTTGAATCTAGAAATTATAACATATCATATAATATGATATACTTTAATATGTTACACCATATTATATATAATCCAGTATATTTTGTTATATCATAGTATATGACATTCTATTACATGATATGACATTTCTTATTACATGAAAGGCGCTCTGCTAGGTATTAGAGATAGAAAGATGAAAACTCATAAAACAAACTATGTAAGAATTACATGCTTTTCACTCCTTGACTATAAAAAAGGCAGATCAAGAAAGGTTATTTACAGGTAATGGATTTCAGAAGTGATATTTTTCTAGGCTGCATGTAGAGAATGAAGAGTGAAACTGACAAAGCAATTTAACCCTTGCTCACTTTTTTCATGTAAATCTATATCAATTGACACAAGTCACACAAGGTCAAATGGTATAGATTTCAATTCCTGATGGTTATTTCTATATTTGGACATTGGTGATTCCCCCAAAATTGGGACCACGGTTGAATATCCCCAAAATTATGAAATTATATTACTTGCTCTCTGATGACCCCAAAGTTATTTAATCAGTTAAAATCATAACCTCCAAAGTATGTAACCAACCTTTTCCTAAGCAGGTCCTGTCCCTATTTTGAGAAATGCTATAATGTGAGATAGAAACTTCAGTTTATCTGAGTTTATGAGCTTCACATTTCCCTTTAAAGTAAAATTAATGTCCTATGTGAACAGTTCTATATATGTTTTGAAGAAGAATTGTAATTAAATATTCACTTTTTTCAGATTTCTTTACTAATTTTCAATTAGAACTGAAGATTGGAAGGGATACTTCATTAAGATATCTTGATATGAGAAAAAATTCTATTTCCCAATTTCAATTCCTTGGCTGTCTTCCAATGTCCTCTGTAGCCAGTGGCTACTGTATCTTTCCAGCCTGATTTCATATTTCCACAGTGAAACTAGGCAGCTCTCTGATCCATCCCCAAATAAAGTGTGTTCTCCAATCTCTGTACTTTTGGTTAAGCTGTTTCTTATACCTTGAATGAATACCCCTTCTTTCTTGCTCACTGCTCTATTCACAATCAAACTCAACAGCTGACTTATTTAGGAAACCTTTTATGAATCACCATCCTGCATCTCTTACTCCTCCAATAGGTAATGTCGTTCTTTCCCTCATACACATATTTCAGGATTTTGTTTGGGAGTTTTTAATTTTTTTCTTAAAGCTTTTTAATTTTCAAAACATATGCATTGATAATTTTTCAGCAAGAATCCTTGCAAAACCTTGTGTTCCAATTTCCCCCACCTTTCCCCCCAACCCCTGCCCTAGATGGCAAATAATTCAATATATGTTAAACATGGTAAAATATATGTCAAATCCAATATATATGCATACATATTTATTCAATTGTCTTGTTGTACAAGAAAAATCAGATCAAAAATGAAAAAAGTGAGAAAAAATAAAATTCAAGCAAACAACAATTAAAAAAAAATGAAAATGCTATGTTGTGATCCACTCAGTTCCCACAGTTCTCTCTCTGGGTGTAGATGGCTCTCTTCATGACAAGATGATTGGAATTGGCCTGAATCATCTCATTGTTGAAAAGATCCATGTCCATCAGAATTGATTGTCATATAATCTTGTTGTTGTGTACAACAATCTTCTGGTTCTACTCACTTCACTTAGTATCATTTCCAGTAAGTCTCTCCAAGCATCTCTGAAATCATCCTGCTAACCGTTTCTTACAGAACAATAATGTTCCATAACATTCATATACCATAACTTATTCAACCATTCTCCAAATGATGGGCATCCACTGAGTTTGTGGGAATTCTTTAATTTATTCCTCAGGGCAATTAGGTGGATACAATGTCAGGTCTGGAATCAGAAGAACCTGAGTTCAAAACCTACCTTAGACGCTTACTAGTTATGTCACCACAGGCAAATCACTTAATCCTATTTGCCTCAGTTCCTCATCTGTACAATGAATTAGAAAAAGAAATAGCAAACTGCTTCAGTATCTTGCCAAGAAAATCCATAAAGAATTGGATAACTGGTTGACTAAACAATAACATAGAGGGAAACATTCATAGTAATAGCAAAGATGGCATACTTAGGGGTCAATCTTAAATAGAAGAGAGAATGTGTATTGAAAAATTGTAAGAAGTAAAGATGTTTAGGTAGAATACCTCAAATGCTAGATTAAGCAAGTTAGATTTTCATTTATGGCATTGGAGAGTCATTTTGTGACTAAATGAATGTCATGATAATCATAACATTTTAGGAAGAGAGAATGAAAGATGAATTTATTGAGTCGTGTTGGAAGAAGGGAAAAGGATACTGGTAAGAACTGGGACAGAAATGCTCTCATTAAATAATGATGAAGATGATGATGATAATAACAATAATAAACACCTTTTTAAGGTTTGAAAAGTGTTCCATATGTTATTTCATTTTTATCTTCCCAATAATCCTGTGAGGTAAGTTTTATCTGCCTTTTAAATTTGAGGAAACTGAGGTTGTGACTTCCTCAGATTTACATGCTTAGTAAGTATGAGTCGAAAATAGCATACCATTTGCTGTGACATCCATGTGCTCAGTGCACTGATGAGACAGGACTTGTAGCACACAGATGATAAGAGTGGGGCATGGAGATCTGATGAAAATACAAACTCCACTAGTTTACCTGGCTGATACAATCTCTTTAGGTAGAGGATGCTAGGAAGTTCGTTTCAAGAAGAAAAATAATGGTATTTAAACATATAATTCAAGATTAATTTTTGATGTAAGAACTATGTTAGCACCTTAAGCAGTAGAAAGGAATCTTCAGGAGTGGGACTCTCAGTTGGTCAACTGAATCTTCAGTTGGGACCACAGCCCAGTGAAAGAACTCACATGGCAGTCTTGTTACATTTGGATGTGAACTTGCGTGTGTGTGTGTGTGTATGTGTGTGTGTTATACTATATAGGAAAAAAGCCAAAATGTGCAATGACCCCAATCCTTGAGACTAAAATAATGTAGGGGAAATTGTCCCCTAGAATTCTTATGGAAAATGTTTTCATTTTATTATTTCTATATCACTAAAGAAAATATCCCTTAGTGAAAAACTATGAAAGGTTAAGTTATTAAACAGAATGGGGATGTTAAAATGACCCTCTAGTAATAAGAGGATAACAGCCAATAAGTGTTAAATTTATATCAATTAGAGAAAAAAAGCTCCAAGCTCTAGGGGCTATCCCCTGAAAGAATGAGGATATGATATTACAGGCCTTACCTATAACTGAGATAGTTGGCCAGAGCCTGCTTATTACACATAGAATAACAGGGCATTCATTCTTTGTTCTCAATGCCAGCTTACTCATCAGACTTTTCTTATATCATGACAAAGATTTCCACAAAAAGTTCCTCTCTAGATTGAGTACTTACTTTTAAAATGGTAAACATTCATACACACATATAGGCAGGCATACATGCACACATGTATGTATATAGGTACACATACATTTATACAGATATAAATAGAGAAATAACACACATATATCATCACAGTATATCTATGTATATATGTATATATATTTATATTTATTTTATTTATATTATATATTTATATTTATATATATAATATATATATTTATACTTACATGTGAAAAAAGTGAAAAAAAACTTTCCTCTGCACATCCACAAATGAACAAATATCTTTAAAGCTAAAAACTAACTGATAAATATTTTTGTTGCTCTTTCAATGAGACAAGTATGAAAACTACATAATGGAAATTTAGAGAAATATAATAAAATAATTTTGTAACAAATATCCAGAAGGTATCATTGTTTCCCTTGAGTGTATTTTATTCATTAGTCAACCAACACATCTGTTTCAGCATCTGTGGAGATTATAATGCCATGGAGATTATAATGTTTCAATATTTTAAAGGATCGGGAATTGAATTCACAACTACAGATCACAGCTTTTTCCAGATCTAGCAGAGAATTATATGATTTGCTGTGGCCAAAAACAATTCATCATTGGGTGATGAATCCTCTGATGATGAGATTTTCAGAAATTATTTATACTAGTTTTCAGACAACAAATCATTTTTTTTGTCTCTGGTACCAAATTGAAACTTTTTTAATCTTAGGAAAATCTTCCAGAATTTGCATTTATTGAAAAACCTGACAGACATAGAGTTAGTTCCATGCCATGAAGACTTTAGAATTATTATCTTTTAAGTGTACTTCTCAACCTGGAGAAGAAGACACACGAGATAAAACACAACCAAACCCAAGTATGTGTTGTATGTACAAGTGTTTTGTAGACACATAGAACTTTACAGTTAGAAGGGACATCATTGTCCAACTAATTTATAAGTTGTCATCTGCAACATGACCAAGAGTCAGCTAGCCTTTGCAAGAATTCCTCCTAAGCAATCCATATATTTTGAGTAGTCTCTAGGTGCTAGAAAGTTCCTCCTCCTACTCCCTGTTGTTTGTTATTGTTGTTTTCCTTCTTCCTCTTCTTCACCTTCTTCATTCTTTCCTCTTCTTCCTCCTCCAACCAGTTACCTCTATTAAAGTAACTAACAAAATACTCTAGCTATGATACCTTAAGCACACAATACCTCTATTCAAAGGCATTTAAACTATTGTGCCGGGTACATTTGGATTAATTGAGGAGACATAATCACAATGTTCAGGGCATATATAAAATCACCCAAGCAAATTTTCATTCTAGCATTCCAGTGCAATGAAAGAATTTGTCATGGATACTTGAGATGATGCTTTATAAAAACCATTTTTATTATACCCCCTCAGCAAATAATTCCTTTCTAAAAGTAAAATCTGAATGACTAATTAACATCACGGGGAAGGGAAGGCTGTTGGGTGGGAAGTTGTGACTGATAGTAGTAAAAAAGAACCTTTAACTTAACAAGATTTCTCCCTAGAACTGAAAAAAGCCTTAATAGTTGCCTTCTGAAAATAGCCTGCATGTGTGAATGGAAGTTGGAAAAAATCCTGAGTTTACTAACATCAAACCCAAATATGTTTCTTTGTAATTCTCTCCCATTGTTCATAATTTTGTCCCCTTGGGCAAAATAAAATTCAGACTTTCGACCTATTTAATGGTTTTCCTTCAGTGTGATATTCAAATAGGAAACTGTGCTCAGAATCTTATCTGATTAGGTCAGAGTTCAGTGGAATTATCATCTTATTTCTAAAAGAAATTAGAAAAGGAAAAGATGATTGTCATTTTAGGTTTATTTCAAAAGTTTTCATGAAAGAGAAAAATTTTGACTTTGTTAAAATAAAGGTTTTAGATTATTGGAAACGAGTTAAGAATATAATGTAGATGGAGTAACAACAAGGGAAATAAATAGCAGATTTGAGCACTGCCGTGTTTGGAGAATAATGAAAAGAACACATGAACTACAGAATATTTTTAATAGATGGGATCTTCCTATCTTGGCCATGTTAAAAATGTTGGTAAGGACCTAATCTTACTCCTGAGCAGCAAAGGAACTTTGACTTGCTCCATTTCCAAAATGAGCCACTTTAGCTGTCCTTAGGCAACCTATTTGCCTGACAGCTCCCACAGCTTTACTATATTGATGCTAAATCTAATGTTGACTTCTGTCTCTATGACTCACTGAAGCTCAGAATTCTTGAGCTGCTTCAGCCTCTTAGATAGCTGAGATGATAGGTATGTACCACTATTCTTCTGGATGAACTATAAATAGTTAAGTAGGAAGGTGACATGTTTTAGGGAAGATTAAAAATGAAACACTATTCAGGACATATTAATGGAGGAGTAACTGAAGGCAGGCAGACTAGTGAGGTCCTTGCTATAGTAGTCTAGGTGAGAAGTGAGAAGAGCTTTGGCAAAATTGCAGCAGCTGAAATAGAAAAAATTTATAAAACAAGACCTAACTGAATGTGATGTTATACAAACAGTTGTGGAAAGGAAGACAGCAAAAATGACTCTCAAGACTGAAGAGCCAAAATAAATGGACAAAATGAAAAGAAGAGCAAATCTAAGGGGAGTAAGTTGATTTTGATTTTGGTGATTCTATAAGGCCATTGAGGTTAGAGGGTTTCCAAAAGGCAGGAGGGTAGCCTGCACTTTTTGTAGGTGCTTGTCAGAAAGATTTGGCCTGATATCTCTGATACATCTACTTAGTTTTCACAGGAATTTTCCCAAATTGCTTTGGTAGGTAGCATATAGCACCTACTTACCTATACATATAAATACATAATAGGTATATATATTCTTATGCTCTGTTTTAAAAAGTTAAAATAACTGCTAATAAAATGCACATTCATTTCTGTCTGTTTCCCTTTCTCTCCCCTCCCAAATTCAATTCCAACCATGGAATTATGAAGAAACAAAAATTCTTAAAAAAAAATTCCTTGCTATACTTTTGAATCTCTGCAATATAAATGCAAGACCAATTGGGATGATAAACAAAGCTAGTCTATCTGGCTTCAAAAAACAAACAAATAAACATAAAGGCAGATGATGATTTCCTTGTGGAAATTTTACTGGGGAGCTAAGTTATGGAGAGTACATGGAATGGGAATATTCATGCAAGCCAGGATGGTAGAGAATTCAGCTTCTACAAATGAGTTGAGTAAACCAAATCAAATAAGTATTCTAAATTTGGCTAGAGTAGATAGTTACATAGTGTTGAGAATATATTTCATCTGCTTCTTAATACACAAATACACCAACACAAAGTTTTAAAGTGATAATGCTGTTTTAAATTCAATTAGATCTATAATTTCATTGATGTGGGTATTCTCTTTAATTTAGGATGTAACATTTCTGTGACTGTTGCTTATAATCTTCTATAAATTTGCCAAAAGGGATTCTCCCAACATGTTGTTGGCCTTTTTAAAATTCTCCTGACATTTCAAGAATACCAATAAAGCACATGTGTAGTCTATCAATTTTCTTTCACTCTCAGCATTATTTTATAGCACAGGCTCTACAGCTACTTTTCCAATCTCTACGCTCACTGACAAGTAAGGTCCCAGAAAAAGACTTCTATATTTTTTCAGTGTTACAAAGTTAGACCTGATGCTTTGGAAGAGTTTATATGTGCCTTTCCAGTGCGATTATTTGTAAATGTTCTCACCCTCTATCATCAGTTTTTGGTGATTACTAAATTATCTTTTAGAAAGTTATTTAATAAAGTAATGTACAGTAAGGGTTTATGCAAAAAATTACCCCAAAACTTTATGACAACCCTCTCCCATCAGTGTATGTTGAATCAAAGGGAGAAGTGGACTTTTATTTAAAAAGCACATATTACAAAAACAAACAAAAAACTCCACATATAACTATTGGAAATCCTTTTGCTGTAATTTATCTTTAGGTATGATATAAATTTATGATAGACTTATTTTATTTATGCCCAGTATAGCTTATCACTACTTTACGTAAGGTGAGCTAATTGTCTTGACTGATCTTCATCTTTTATATTATTTTTAGACTGTTGGTGAGTCATATAAATCATGTCCAACTTTTTGTGACCCTATCAGGAATTTTTTTGGTAGATGCAAGAGTGATTTGCCATTTCTTTGTCTAGCTCATTTTACAGATGAGGAACTGAGGCAAACTGTGTTAAGTAACTTGCCCAGGGTCACACAGCTATTATGTGCCTGAGATTTGAACTCACATGCTACTGACTCCAGGGCAGGCACTCTATGCTATTTGTCTATGGACATCTTTTTCATTGATTTTCATTTGATGCTTTAAATGCAATATATTAAAGCCTCTTCATTAACACCATATTCCTTTCTGTGGTTCTTAAGGTAATATTTGATTTCAGTTCTTCAGAAAATGTAGTGTTACAGCATTCACAGATGCCTGATATCATTGGAAGAAAGTCTCCCATGTGTAGATAAAAATACCACTTTATATGATAGACCATTCTATTTTTTTTTACCTCCTAGTACAGTGGAGGCCACTTAACAGACATTTCATAAATACTTGATTGATTGATTATAGATACATAGTTTCTTAACATATCAAAAACAGGGGGAATAGTGAAGGCATTTGACCTGATATAGACTTGTGAGCGACTGAGGTTGTTAGAGAGTATTTTGGATTAAAGTAGTGAATGGGCTGGATTGGGTGATTGGAAGGGGAAAAAGGAAAAGTACATCTGTGAATATCCTTTTGAGCAATCTGCTTAGTTAAAAAGCTCTTTCTGTTCGAATTTGTTGAATTTAATTAAACTGTTATCAATTAACTTATTTGAAAACATAAAATATTCTTGGACCTAGTATATAAAGCTAGAGATCTTAAAATATGGGAATCAGGAGAGAACCCTCTTAAGTAAGGGGTATACTTGTTGCTAGTCAATTATGTCTGACACTTCACAATCTGATTTTTGGCATTTTCTTGGCAATGATACTAAAATAGTTTGCCATTTTACTGGATGAGGAATTGAAGCAAAGAGGGCTAAGTGAATTATACAGTATCACTTAGCTAATGAGGCCAGATTTGAACTCATGTGTTCCTGATTCCAAGCCCAGTGTTCTATCCATTGTACCACCTAACTGCTAGTGTGTAGCCAAGGGATCAAATATAACCCCCATTGAATTCAGAGAAGAATCTGAAGAATTCTTATTATGACTGTGGTAGCTCTCACCTGAAGCTAGAACTTTGTCTATGATACAAATGTGTTTGATATTCTTGAAGGGCAACTAGATGGTAGGTACTGTGGATAGAGTACTAGATTTGGAATCAAGAAGACTTGAGTTCAAATGTAATTTCAGACACTTACTAGCTCTATGAACCTGGGCAAGTACTTAATTCTGTTTGCCTTTGTTTCCTCATTTTTAAAATGAGCAGGAGGAAGAAATGGCAAACCATTCCAGTATCTTTGCCAAGAAAACCCCAAATAGGCTCATGAATAGTCATACACAACTTAAAAGTGAGTCAAGCAAAAATCAATTCGGTGGCTATTATGTCCTTTTATTATATGAAAAGATTCAAATCATCTGTGCTGTTTTTCTTTTATAGCCAAAGCTACTCTCAGTAAAGTTTTTCTTTACAGCCCTTCCATATCTACACTTATACTGCTACAAATATAGGAACCTACCTGGAGTTTTCCCTCTTCAAAATAGGAAAACACATAAATTTGCCTTTGAAATCTATCTCTTTTTAAGTGATCCTTCTCTCCTAGTCTGGCCTACTTGCTTCCTCATCTCCATTTCTTGCTAATTTCTTCTTAGGTTTTTGATGAATAATTGTGGCCTATTTCAGGGGCAGTTGTGTTTTCATAGGAAATTCTAAAACACCTCTAGAATCTGAATGAAAAGTTTATAATGATAGGATTTTAGACATTAGCTACTGGTGTAATAGATATGTGAAGGTTATCCATGAGATCAAGTTATCTTTACCTCATTAGGTTCACTTGGAGACATAATATAGATTTATAAGCAATTCCTGGCCATTGACAGAAGGCCTTATATAATATATAGAGAAAGTAAACCCATATCTCCATTTTATTATTAATTACTGAGTCCCATTGCATTGTTAAGGACAGAATATGCTTTTTTGGGCAGCATTCGGAATATTTATTTTATAAATTTTCAAAAAGAAGATTTAAACATTTTACTTTCTTCCTTATGCAGTTTCCTAAATTAGCCCCTTTCCTTTTGTTTGTTATTCAAAGCACAAGAATGTGCCAATGACTATAAGCTAAGAAAGAGCAAAGGGATTTTAGGTGGAATATTTTAACTGAAGGAGTATGTCCTGCTGAAGGGTGGTCATATTGCTAGCTTAGTAGGTTAGGCTCATAAATAGAGAAAGAGAGACTCATACACTAGAGCAGTGAGGATTTGGGAGATTTGAAAAATATTTCTCATCAGAGATAATAGACAAGAGTAGGAGAATACCATTTTCATTGGATACTATGATACTCTCTTGGTCAAGTGGGGTTAGGAAGTAGACTATTCTGAGAAATGAATCTTATAAGTTTAGAATAATGTTCCATAGCCTGTGTTTTAAACTAATACCTATTTGAGGAAAAGGAAATTTCTTTTGTGAGGAAGCATGCTACCACAGGAAAGCCTGCCGGTGTATTTGGAATCATAAGATCCCAAGTTAAGCACAGGCCAGTAAGACTTTAGACAATTCATTAATCTATCTTAGTTTTCTCATTTGTAAAATGAAAGATTTGGCTTAAATAAGGTCCTTTTTGCTGACTTTGTTTTTTTAAATAAAATTTAAAAAATGAAAAAAACTGAGATTTAGTTTGGAAAGGATCTTCAGTGACCATTTAGTCCAACCCTATCCCTCATTTGATGGCTGGAATGGGAAAGTAACTTGTGAAAGATCAACCCCAGGTCCTCTGACTCCAGATACATTATTTTATCTCTTTTCCCACCTTCTTTCTGGATCTTTAAAAGTAAAATCAAAAATATTCAGAACTCCCCTTTGCCTTTTTTTAAACCTCTGCCTAGAAGGAAGCACTTTCTTGAGAATTGTGTTCAGTATTGATTTTCGTTGTCTACTCAAAGTTGTCTTCACCTTTATATTAAAAAAAATAATAATTTAAAAGAGTTAGTAATAGCAATGTGACTAGCATAATAGAATCACATATTATTTTTATTTCTCAGAGCATCACCAGAAGAACGCAAAATACCTCTCATCATATATCAGAAAGACTAGTTAGGTAGGATTTCCAAATGGAAATGATGAGATCCATCTTGTAATTTCTGGGTTTCCAAGACCTAAACTAATTCAAGATGTGTGCACATCTCTATGGAAATGATCAAGTAACTTATATTTAGCAACTTCTGGGACTTTGGCCAAATTGGTAACAGGAACACTTCTCCCATGGAAAGTTCTCATGTGAATATGCCAGTCTGGGACATGGCCCAGGCTGGCTGCAAGGAGAAACCCCCTAATTGGAAAACTTAAACTGTGTCTATATAAGCATGGTGAACCAGATGTGCAAGCATACGCTTAGGTTGGCCTAATTTGCTAGGGGTCATCTTCATGCTGTGATGGCAGCCAGGACAGAAATTCTGGATCTTAGCCCCCAGCATGGTGCTGCTGTGTCAATAAATCTGAGACAGCCAGAGCTGGCTGAATGTTACATGTCTAGTATGCTTCTCTGTTGGATTATAGACGTGACCATAGACAACACATTTAACTAATTGGTGGATCTCATTTCTCCCTCCTATTTAACTGCTGCCTTCATTAAAGCATCTTCTTCAATAAGAATACATGCATTTTGCAGCACTCTTACTTATCAGTTTGGATAGATACATGAGGAAAGAGGCCAAATAATAATTTTTTAATTAGTAATAATTACAATGTGAATAGCATAGATGAAGTCATCTTTCATGTTTACTTCTCGGAGCATCCAAGAATACAAATGGAAGAATAGAAAATATGCCAGGTAAAGGCCTTATAAAGCTCATGCTATTAGCAGAGTCAACTCCTGCCATCTAACATAATATCATTTTCTTTGTGACAAAGACTGGGATTTTTTTTGTGTGTGTGTGTGTGTGTGTGTGTCTTTTGTAAAAAAAAATAAAAAAAGTTTGTTGGATAAAGTACAATCTGCTTCACCTTTTGCCTTTTAGGAGCTGGACTAATCTTTGGCCTGTTTGATATTTGCTTCTTTTTTTAATCTCAGTTTAATAGAAATTCTGCATGCAGGTTCATACCCCTGCTATTAGGTGCTCAAGGATCCTTGTTGGAAAACACATCAGCATCAATCATTGTCTAGGACTCCTTAAAAAACAAGCTTGATAGATAGACTAGCAGCCAGCAAAGCTTCCTCTCCGCCTCCACAGCATGCTGCAATTCAATTAGTCATGGTCAGAGGGTAGCATTATTATTCATACATTACTGATTGTTCCCAAAGCAAACAGCACTAGGATGGGGTCTGTGATCCTTCCAAAGCCCTTAGAGGGGACACAAAAGATGAAGCTTGGGAGACCCCAGGGTGGGACATTTGGTCTGAATTCTGATCTCCTTTGCAAGCTTCCCAATCAGATCTTACTGGTTTTGATTTTTTTTTCCATATCCCTTAAAGATAAGTGTCCTATTTATGCATACAAAAACCCAGCAGGGCTATTTTATTCCTAACAATGCTGGACAGTCCTTCCCACCCAGATAACTATCCTTCTCCTCCCCATTTACTTTGAGAAGTTAAAACTTAAGAGTGTTATGATTCAACATCACTGAAGCCCCTACCCATATAACAGATCAATAAGACTGACCATTTGTGTAAATAACCAACATTGAAATAAAGGGTTAACATTTAAATTTTACAGAATAGCAAAGAATTTGAGCCAGGCTAGTGAGTCATTTGTTTGTTTATTAATATTGAGAAGTTCATGCGAATTTATATGAAAAGCCAACTTTTCTTTTATAAAATTGAGAAGTCACTGAAATGACCAGAGCACAAAGAGAAGTGAGAATAGAGTTATGTGCTCAATCAAAAAAAAAAAAAAAAAAAACAAGAAAGAAGAAAATAAAACAAAAAGATGAAAGAAAAGAGAAAGGGGGGGGGGAGGATATTTTTAGAGAAGAGTTACTAATGGGACAAGGTCCTCCTCCTCCCAGACACCTAACTTGGGCTTTTAAAATTGCTACCAAGGCATCCATTTTTCTCTGTCAGTTACATATGCTGAATTGGTGAGCTGGGAAGATAAAATCAACAAGAATTCATTCACATAGGAGAAGAGAAATGTACTCACTCACTGCCTCAAAAAAAGTTCAATAGCCAATAAATTGGATACGAGATTTATACTATACAAGGCAAATTAGAGAGTCATCAATCAGCTACTGAATTTAGAGATCTGGATATTTTGGGTTCTTACTTTCATTTTTCCTTTAATCAATCTACAAATTGCTACTATAGTCTTAGATAGGGTCTTAAAATTCTAGTTTAAAGTTCTAATACTGTCTTGCTGATTTAAAAAAAAATCTCAAATTGCAACTATATTGGTATAAGTAACTAAGTAGAATGTTTATTAACTAATGTCATATAATTTGTGTCCACCTTAGAGACCCAATGAGAGAATTAAAGGGTTAAACAATTTATTTGTGGTTACATTACTAGTTTGAGTTAGAGGAAGTATATGAACTTAGGTTTTCTTGATTGTAAATTCAATCTGCTATATATCATGTTATGCTATCCCTCATCATCCTGAATAAACTAGGAGAAATCACTTACACTCATTTAATTTCTATCTGAACTCAGAGGCAGAAGTCCTAGTTACTATTCTTATTCTAGTGCTTATAAGTTATGTTTCATTGAACAAATTACTCTATACTTCTGATTCTGAGTTTCCTATCTACAAACACATAACAATAGGCTTTATTCTTCACAAGACTGCTGCAAGAAAAATGTTTGAGAGTTATTTTATGGGCAAAATGGAGATAGCAGTTTGAACAAAGGAAGAAAAATGGAGAACAAAAGATATTAAAGACTAACTGATTATTAATATATTAAGAATCTGTTTGTTGCTGTTCAGGAAACTGACTCCACACATGATTTAGAAAATAGGGAAAATGGCCACCAAAATATTCAACCAATGTAAAACTATGCCAAGCACATATGGCCACACTTGTTTCCCTCTTGTACTCCAATAAGGAAGATCAGATATTCAACTCAGTCTAGTATAACGATTACATACTTATTATGTGCATAACACTATGCCAGACTTTTGAGCACTAATTCTTTATTAGCTATTGTACTAGGAGACAGACATGCAAAGGCAAAAATGAGATAGTTCCTGATTTCAAGAAACTTACCTTTTATTGGAAAAGCTTACATAAAATATGGTACCTGCTGGTCACCTTATAATATCCTTCCAGAAATTTGGAATCAGAGGGTAAGACTGCAAATTTTGTAATCACTTTTGTCATCTGACAGCTTCACCTATTTGGAAAGAAACTAAAAAGTAGGAAGCAAGTCAAAGCAAATCTTAAAAGAGTTGGTGAAATGGATGTTATTAAGTCCACATACAAAAATTATCTATTTTGCCCATAGGAGAGCACCTTAAGACTTCAACTAGAGTCCAGTCACAATTTTTTTATACAAAGTTCTGACAAGATTTTCCATCTGGTTTCTAAATGCAAATTAGAAGGAAGAAGAGTTGGATGCTTTAGGCAGCCAAACTAACACTAACCAGAATTCTGAAAAGAAAGGAGAACACAGGAGAGAGGGAGGGAGAAAAATATAGAACTCAAAATCTTATGAAAATGAATGTTGAACATGTTATTTACATGCAATTGGAAAATATAATTTATATTAAAAGTAAAATGTATTGTATAGGATTAAATACATCAAAAGTGTTCTGATTTGAGGAGATGAGATTGGGATATCCTTCATTCAAGATTAATGCAGCCCATAAGCCCATTGTCTTTTTAGCTGCCATTCTATACTGTTGATTCACAATGAGTTTGCATTCCATGAAAACTCTTTAGATTTCCTTGGTAGAAACTGATGTCTCCTCCATCTTGTATTGGTGAAATTGATCTCTTGTAGTCAAAAGTGGGAACTTTATATTCTATTTTAAATTTATCATTTTGAAATTTATTTCATTAATTTTGATCTAATCAGTCACAAGTGCTGGCGGGGTGGGGTGAATCTCTAGCTGAATGTGTAAAATATATCATGTCTAGCTTGTTGTCATCAAGAAACTGATAAGCTTAATGCTTGTGCAGCTGCATCAAAGTCACTTATGAAAATGTTGAAAAACATTGGGCCAAGAGAACTAACATAATTCATTAATTGACATACTTTTGGTAACATTATTTAACAAATTCTTAATCTACCTAATTTTACTATCATCTACTAGATAGTTCTCCATTTGTCCACTATAAGATATTTGATCAAATGCCATGCTGAAACAAAAATAGATAACTTTGGTGTAATTGGCAGAAGAGGAAACATAGTTTGTCTGGGTTGATTTATTCTAAGGTTGGCTCACAGTGAGTATTGATTTCTTTATGTAAGTGCTCACAAACCATTTCTTTATAATGCTTTCCAGATATTATATTAAGTGAGTGATTAAAATATTCATACTTTTTTACTTAGAGATCCCACTGCTCTTCATATAATTCAATGAGGTCAATAGGGGAAAAAAAAAAACAGAACATATGTACGCCAAAATATTCATAGCAACACCTTTTGAGGTAGCAAAGAAGGTGAAGCAAAACAGATTCCCATTGTTTGTTTAATGGCTAAAAAACTTGTGGTAAATGATTATTGTTACAAACACAATCCAGCAGTGTTACTACTGGGATTATATCCCAAAGAGATTATAAAGAAGGGAAAGGGACCTGTATGTGCACGAATGTTTGTGGCAGCCCTTTTTGTAGTGGCTAAAAACTGGAAACTGAATGGATGTCCATCAGTTGGAGAATGGCGGAATAAATTGTGGTATATGAATATTATGGAATATTACTGTTCTGTAAGAAATGACCAACAGGATGATTTCAGAAAGGCCTGGAGAGACTTACACGAACTGATGCTGAGTGAAATGAGCAGGACCAGGAGATCATTATATACTTCAACAACAATACTATATGATGACCAGTTCTGATGGACCAGGCCATCCTCAGCAACGAGATCAACCAAATCATTTCTAATGGAGCAGTAATGAACTGAACTAGCTATGCCCAGAAAAAGAACTCTGGGAGATGACTAAAAACCATTACATTGAATTCCCAATCCCTATATTTATGCCCACCTGCATTTTTGATTTCCTTCACAAGCTAATTGTACAATATTTCAGAGTCTGATTCTTTTTGTACAGCAAAATAACGGTTTGGTCATGTATACTTATTGTGTATCTAATTTATATTTTAATATATTTAACATCTACTGGTCATCCTGTCATCTAGGGGAGGGGGTGGGGGGGTAAGAGGTGAAAAATTGGAACAAAAGGTTTGGCAATTGTTAATGCTGTAAAGTTACCCATGCATATATCCTGTAAATAAAAGGCTATTAAATAAAAACAAACAAACAAACAAACACAATCTATCATTTGATTATTAATAAGGTGTCAGGTAGATGGGAAACAAAGAACTATGTTATTATCAAGAGAGGAGTTTTTAGGTAATTCACAAGGACATTGTAAGGATTCTAAACCTGGGTAATGATTAACATATATAAGGGTAATCTTAAAGAATAAAAATTCTATTTAAAATTTATTTAAAAATTTAAAATTACTAAAATATAATAAAAATCAAATCCAAAAAGAGATGGTGGGGTTATTTAAATTAATTTTTGCATTCTAAAACAAAAATCTGCATTCTACCATTCTTTTCTATTCATTGATTCAATAAGAAGTAATGTATTTCCACAGTTGAATTTGTGGGCTAAAATGAATCATGTAGTGACACACATTTACTTTAGTTTCACCAGAAATTTACTGGGAGACTGACTTTAAATTATCATTCTTTCTTTTAGGATTGTACTTCATTGGAACAACCTTAGTATCTGTAATTTAGAGTCACTTTTAATGAAAGGATTGTGTCCTTAAAAAATGCCAGCTAAGATTCAAAGGTGGCACATAGGGAGGGTTAACTAATACTTTACTCATTTTATGCCCAATAATATACTAGTTTATGCTATCTTGTTCATCTCTGTAGCCATCTTAACCTTCATAATAGATTTTAATAAATAGTTGATGAATAAATGGAAATTATTTAACCTTTGAAAATAGTATCTGCAGACCAAAAAAGGTTTTGACCAAGCCTTTCTGACACAGTTGTTTTGAACCCAGGACTTGCTTGAGGAACATCATGATTTGTCAAATTCAATTAAATAGATTAAATAGGTCCTTTTAATGCATATTCTGTGCTTTTTTTCTTTCTTTAGTGGTATTTGGGTGAGACTCTAATAAAGAAAATCAAGTAGCACAGCAGTTTGAGCTGATCAGTCCAAAGAATTAATTTGCTGAAAGACGTACATTCTTTCTGCCCCTTTCAGAAATGAGTACCACGTGAATGGAAGTCCCTTAAAGATTGACCCCTTCCTATTATAATCTTGTACCCTTATTAAAGTAACTTCATAAATCAAAACAAGCAACAGAAATTTCTCTCCTTACCTAGCTCCTAATTGGCTTAACATCAATATTCATGGTCTGGGATTTTCCCCCCTTCTAATTAAAATTGTTCATTTACTCTTCCTCCCTCTCTTTATCCATGCTCCCCCCCTCATTCTTCTTGATTCAGTTTTTTAAAGTAGGTATATCTAAAATAAAACATAAGTACAGATCTTAAAAACAGACCAGGTATCTGCCGAAAATGATGTCAAGACCCCCCTTTACCTAAAAACTTTACCACAAAGGTAGCTGATGAGACATACACACACACACACACACACACACACACACACACCACCGACAGAGAGACAGACAAATAGAAACAGAGAAAGAGACACAAAGAAGAGAAATGGGAGGGGGATCCGAGGAGTTGAGATAGAGATAAAGATTTAATAAACTCCCATGGTTGTGTGTAGAAATCCTGAAGGTAAGTAAAAAGTCAGAATCTTTATGGTACAGTAAAGTCAAAACTGCCATGTTGTAGCTTGTAAGACAAATACTTCTATCTTTTTTTACTATAGCATGTGCCTTAGTACCAACACAGTACCAAGGAAAGAGAGTTTGCTTCTGTCATCAGAAGACTTCGCTTCAAATTTTCACACTACCAGTTACTTCCTGTGACTTAAGTGAAGTTAATTTATCTCCCTGAACCTTGATTTTCTCACTAGGAAAGTGAGATCTGGACAAGATGATCCCTTATGACCTTCTCACTCTAAATCTATGATCATTTTACTATTTTTATTGTCAATTATGAATTATAATTTACATAAATGAGAAGAAATATACCATAGTAGATAGAAACCTGCTCTAGGAAGATCTTAGTCTAGGTACTGCCTTTTACACATGCTAGCTTTGTGATCCTGAGCAAAGTAATTAATTCCTCTGTGTCTAATATTGAAAAAGATACAGAGGAATTGCCAAACATCAACAGGTTCCAAACAGAAGGGAATTTATGCATAATGAAATCACAAGTCCAGATCAACACAAAACTAAAATTTATTTACTGGCATTTGACAGATTGTAGAATTCTTTCTTCACAAATCTGTTGTGTGATATAAACATCATTATCATCCTCATTTTGCAAATAACAGAAATTAAGTATACTGAAGCAGAAACTACTTGCATCACATCAATTGCTCAGATAGTCTTAGAGTCAGGACATAAATCATCTGACATCAAAATTGGTCCCCCACCTCTATTTGACCTACATTTACTTTCAGTCTGGAGCAAACTATAAAGAGAAAACAGAACACTTGGGCCAAATTTATATCGAATTAAAAATATAATAGAGGCAAAGAGGACCTTTTAAGATCATCTAATCCATCTCATCCATTCCCCATTTTACAAATGATCAACAAAGACCCAGAGTATTTTGAGTATAAGCTAAGAGGTCATAGAGTCAATCCTAGATTTCATGTGTCCACTCTTTTGGACCAGGATTTTTTCCCACTCTATTCCTTCATCCATTTCTGATGTGTTCAGTCTGCAGATTGAACTTTCTACCATGGCCAACCCCTCTTCAAAACCATTTTTTGTCTGCAGACAAAATTATTACAAGTTTTTCTTGCCTGAAAACACCATGACAACAAACCAATGAAAATACATTTATTTATACATTCAAATTATTATTTGAAAAATTTAATAACAACACAAAATTCCCACAACAAATCATCTGTCACATTCTTACCTTCTTCCATTTTCTATCCTTCACTCCTATATTTGTGTATACATTTTTTTCTTTTATTTTATTAAAGGCTCTCACTCCTATTGCCTCACAGAAGGAGCATTTCTGCCTTGGGTTCTTATATTCTATAACCGTAGAGTGAAAGTCTCAGCAGTCCCACCTGCTAAATCAGAAAGGTTTTGAGTATGGATACTAGGCTACTGAAATTCAGATAGGATCATTTTTAGTCTAGTAAAAGTAGATAAATTTTATAATTATAGTAAATGAGGGGCATACTTATAATGATGCAATCATAAAAGTTTGTAGAAAGGAAAACTTTTTGCAATCAATGTGTGTTAGTTTGATTCTACTTTGCATAACTTCAGTTGTAATTTCTTAATTTCCGGATATTCTTTGATGGTGGGACAACGGATAAAGTGCTTGTTAGACCTGGAGTCAGGAAGACCTGAATCCAAATACAGATTCAGGTATTTTCTAGCTTTGTAACTCTGGACAACTCACTTTTCTCATTTGTAAAATATAGTTAATATAGCACTTATCTCCCCAAGGATATTATGAAAATAAACTGAGATAATATTTGTAAAATGCTTTGTAAATTTTTAGGTAGTATATAAATGATAGATATTATTATTATTTTACAAATTAATTGTTTTGTAACCTTATACTGATATGTTTATTCAACTTTGATGTGTTTTTATGTTGTTTCTTTAAAATTCAATTTTATTTTCAGTTATGGATTTATTTTGTCCCACTTATCCCCCACCTGTTCATTGAAGAAATAAGAAACATAAAATCTGTTACAAATATACATACATACATATATATATATATATATATATATATATATATATATATATATATTTTGCTGAGGCAATTGGGGTTAAGTGACTTGCCCAAGGATCACACAGCTAGAAATATTAACTGTCTGAGGCTGGATGTGAACTCCGGTCCTCCTGACTTCAGGGCCAGCACTCTTTCCACTTCACTGTCTAGCTGCCCCTGTTACAAATAATTTTAACAAGTAAAACGAATGTCCATATTACATATGTCCAATTACATATGTTTCAATTTGTATTCAGAATCAACAATCTCTGTACCTTGAGAAGGATAATATATTTTATCACGAGTACTTTGGAAATGTGATTGAGTGTTGGGTTGATAAGGATTTTTAAAGACTTTCAAAGTTCATTTTTACAATATTGTTTTTATTGTATTGTTTTCTCTGATTTTGTTCCTTTCACTCTTTAGTCTAGATTTCATCCAACAATGCATTGGTGTACCTATTTGCCCATATCTTTTCCAGCATTTGCCATTTTCCTTTTTAATCATTAGTCAATCTGCTCAATGTAAGATGGTACCTCAAAGTTATTTTAACTTTCATTTATTTATTAGTAATTTAGAGTATTTTAATATAATTGTTGATAGTTTTTACTACTTCTAAAAACTGACCATTTAGATACTTTACCATTTATCAATTGAAGAACAGATTTTATTTTCATAATTTCTATTAAGTTTCCTATACATTTGAGAAATGACATCTTTATCAGAGGAACTTGATGTAAAAATTTAAAAAAAAGATCTTTCCCTACTTTCCTACTCCTCCCCCCTCATTTTGTCTGCATTGATTTTGATTGTGCAAAACCTTTTGAAATTTTATATAATCAAAATTATCCATTTTACACCTATTCTTCTCTTTACCTTGTACCCTCTTCAAATGTGTCTTTGCTTCTGACTGCTACCTCTCTTAATCTACACTCTCTCTTATTATCACTCTTTTGTTAACCTCTTTCTCTATTACATTTCTTTTGAGTAAGAATAATTTCTATATCCATGTTTTTGTATATAGTTATATTTCCCCTCTTTGAATAATTTCAGATAAGAGTGAGATTAAAGCATTGTTAACTCCCTTATCATTTTCCCTTTCATTGTAAAAATTATTTATTTGAGGGCAGTGAGGTGTTTTAGTGAGTAGAGTACCAGCCCTGAAGACAAGAGGACCTGAGTTCAAATATGACCTCAGACACTTAACACTTTGTAGATGTGTGACCTGGGCAAGTCATTTAATCCCAATTGCCTCAAGGAAAAAAATTTCCTTGTATACCTCTTTAATGTGAGATAGGTTTTTTTCTCATTCTTCTCTCTATTCTCTTAGTGTTTACCTCTTTCTAACCTTTTCAGTTTTATTTTGAAGTCATCCCAACATCATAGATTCATGCCTCTGGACTGTGTCTAGTTAGATTCCTAAATGTCGTAATGATAATAAATTTCTAAAGGATTACATTATTATCTTCCCATTTGGGAATGAAAACTATTTAACCATAAGTCTTTTATGACTTCTCATTAACGTTAAATGCTTTTGTTGTTGGTTGTTTTTGCTCTTCTTAAATCTTCTTTTTGAATGTTAAATTTCCTATTTAGCACTTGTCTTTTCCTCAGGATGATTTGAAAGTTCTCTATTTCATTAAATATCCATTATCCCATATAGGTTATATTAAGTTTAGTTAGGTTGACTTTTCTTGTTTATAATCCTACCTCATCAGGACCAGGAGATCATTATATACTTCAACAACAATATTATATGATGATCAATTCTGATGGACGTGGCCCTCTTCAACAACGAGATGAACCAAATCAGTTCCAATGGAGCAGTAATGAATTGAACCAGCTACACCCAGTGAAAGAACTCTGGGAAATGAGTATGAACCACTACATAGAATTCCCAATCCCTCTATTTTTGTCTGCCTGCATTTTTTATTTCCTTCATAGGTTAATTGTACACTATTTCAAAGTCCAATTCTTTTTGTATAGCAAAATAACTGTATGGACATGTATACATATATTGTATTTAACTTATACTTTAACATATTTAACATGTATTGGTCAACCTGCCATCTGGGGGAAGGGATGTGGGGAAAGAGGGGAAAAATTGGAACAAAAGGAAACAAAAGGTTTTTGCAATTGTCAATGCTGAAAAATTTACCCATGCATATATCTTGTAAATAAAAAGCTATAGTAAAAAATAATCCTAGCTCATTTGCTTTTCAGAATTTTATATCCCCATCTCTCCATGCTTTTGTAGTAGTAGCTGCTAAATCTTATGTGCGTCTGCCTGTGGTTCTATGGTATTTAAATTGTTTATTTCTGCATGCTTGCAAAAATATTTTCTCCTTAACTTGGTAGCTAAGGAATTCAACCTTATAGTATTCTTGGGAATTCTCATTTTAACATTTCTCTTAGGATATGATTAGTAGATTCTGTCAATTTCTTCTTTGTCCTCTGGTTCTAAGATACTTTAATAATTTTCCTTTATGATTTCTTGAAACTGATGTCAAGGATTTTATGATCATAACTTTCAAGTGGTCAAATAATTCTTAAATTATTTCTCTTTGATTTATTTTAAAAGTCAATTTCTTTCCTGCCACATATTTCTATTTTCTTCTTTTATTTCCCATTCTTTTGAATTTGTTTTATTGTTTATTAATATCACTTGACCAATTCAATTTTCAAGTAGTTATTTTCTTCACTATTGTAATGTACATCTTCTCCCATGTGATCAAATCTTATTTTTGAAGTTGTTATCATCAGTAGTAGACTGCTTTTATCAAACTATTAATTTTCTTTTCATAATTTTCTTCCATACCTTTCATTTATTTTCCCATTTTCCTTCTGCTGTTCTTATTTGATTAAAATTTTCTTTTGCTTTTTTATTTCTTTCTTTAGCACTTTGAGAAATTCTTTTGGGGTTTTCATTTTTCTTAGGTATATTCTTGCTTCTAGGCATATTCAAATCATAATCTTCTTTTGAATAAGTGTCTTGAGTTTTTGTGCTAACATCGTAGTTTTTTATGGTCAGATTATATTTTTCTTACTTGTTCATTTTTTGGTAGCTTTGACTTTGGATTTGATTTAGGGTTGGGCTCTGCTTATCTCAGGGGTTGGAAGTAATGACTGAATTCAGTTTTTATGTTTTATATCTTCTGCTGCTTTCACGGCTCAATGAGGAGTCTGTACATTTTTATGTTTCTAAAGTGATGGGATTTGGGGAGACATTGGGTCTTTACCTTCCTTGTTGGTGCTCTGGTCTTCACATAAGTAGTGCCTCTGCTCTCTCAATAACACTCTTTTATCTACTTTGGAATTGAAATCAAGTACTTGGTAATGGGTGACAAAGATACCAAAGTGCAGCATTCCTGCTGCCAATTCTAGTCTAGGGATCTCTTTTCTGAGCATGTGTTTAGCCTCTGCTGCCTTCACTGAATTCCACAGAAAATGCTGCTTTTGCTATATTATACTCAACCCTTTTACAGTGTCAAAGGACCTCTCTTTCTTTAGAAAATATTCTAGGCTGAAAAAATAACTCACTGGGATTTTTTTGTTACATTTCCCACTAATAATTAACTTGGATACATATTAAATTTATTGCAGAAAGGGTATATTGGGAGAGCTCAGCAAAAATGCAGGCTTTGCTGCACCATCTTGGTGCCAGCTCTTTTGTTGTGGCCTTGTAAGAGATTATGATTGCTACTCCAGCTTTTTTATTTCAGTTGAAGCACAATAGATACTCCTTTAACCCTTTCTATTTTAACTCTGTTAGTATTTTTCAATTTCAAATGTTTTTTTCTTCTAAACAACATATATTTGGGTTGTCATTTCTAATCTATTTTCTTATCTTCTTCAGGTTCATGGGTGACTGCAATCCACTTATATTCACTGATACGATTCATAATCATTTGTTTCCTTTCCTTCTATTCTCTTATCCTTTTCCTTTTTCTTGTCCTCTTTTGCCCCCTTCCTTTAAATAAAGATTTGTTTTTCCTTTGAATAATTCATTCCTCATTCTAGTCTCCTTGGCAAATCATAAAAAGCATACGTTCATGATATCCCTCACATGTGTTCTTTTCTCTCCACTCATCACCTCTTTCCTGAAATATTGTAATTGTAATAGATTTTTAATTGAACTTTGCCTACAATTAATTTTTTAATCCCTGATTTATCTACCCCACTAGTTAACATGTTTTCTCTCTTGAAACTACTTTGTATACAATTCATATTTATTTACTTGTGTATATTTTAACTGCCTCCTTAGAATATAAATCCCATTGAGGGATAGGGATGTCTCTTTTTTGTCACTGTAACCAACATAATGTCTTTCACATAGCAAGCATTTGATAAATGTTTGTTGAATTTGATTGAATTATTAGAGAAGTCAAAATTATTTAGAGCAATTACTTATTTCTTCATTCATTTCTTGATTGAGGTGTACATATTAGCTCCTCATTCCTAGAGGACAAATTATTATTCCTGAAGTGACATTGAAGAATAAATCAGACACTCCCTGACCCCACAAAACCATACACTCTTCAAGAGGTAGTTATTTGTACTTTGTAAATGGAAATCATTTCAATATCTCTTATCATCTGCTTATTGAAGTGAGCAGTACCAGGAAAACATGGTACACAGTAATAGTAAATCTTGTACTATGATCAATTATGATTAGCTTAGCTCTTCTCTACAATATGATGATCCAAGACAATTCCAAAAAACTCATGTTGGAAAATACTATCCACATCCAGAAAAAGGACTGATGGACTGTTTTCACTTTTTTAAAGGTATTTTTGCCTTTTATTCTGTTTATTCTTTCACATGACTAATGTGGAAATATGGTTTACATTATTGCATATGTATAATCTATATCAGATTGCTTGCTATTTTGAGAAGGATGATAGAAGGGAGGAAGGGAGGAAAATTTGGAATTCAAAATCTTTCAAAAATAAATATTGAACATCGTCTTTGCATGTAATTGGAAAAAATAAAATACTATTTAAAAACAAAGAAACAAAAAAACCCTTATTTGTCTTATGTAAAGACATGTAAAAACATGTAAAACCCTTCCTCTTGTCTTATCATCAGGGAAAGCAGCTAGATGTCATAGTAGACAAACTGAGATTTAGTGTTAAGAAGACCAGAATTTCAATCCTGATTCAAACTTTTATTAGTTGCATGAATCTGGGCAAGTTACTCAACATCTGTGTTAAGGACCATGCCTAAGTGAAGGGACAGGTCAATTCTCTGAGAGCCTCTGCAGCTGTGAATTGTGACACTTGAGGGAATTATGGGGCAGCCTTAACTGACACAAGTGTTGCTTGTGGACTGGGAATGAAATAAATTGGAGGCAGAGGGAAGAGGAGAGCAGTCAGAAAATGCAACTACCTCTCAGTCAGGAGGTCAGAGAGCAGCAACTGCCTCTTAATCTCCTTGTATCATCATTATCTTTCTCACAGGAAGAGATCCATTCTACAGGTCTGAGTTAGACCTCCAGCAGCCAATGGCAGGTGGCTCCCATAGCACAACACATCTGTCCATAACAATTTCCTTCTCTGTAAAATAGGGATTATGACAGTACTTGACTCCCAGGATTGTTTTGAAGATTAAATCAATTGCTACATAAAACACTTTGGAAAACTTGAATCCCTATATTGGTGCTGAATATACTATGTCACTGCATTCCTCCAACTCAATTAACTCTAGTGATTCTTTATCCCATGTCACCTCTAGGATCAAATATAAAATCATATCTTTGATATTCCATGCTCTTCAGAGCACTCTCTCCTATCTCTGTAGTCTTCTTACATCTTATATCAATGAATGTATGTATTGAACCAATGATTGAGCAAGACACTCCTCCTAACTCCAGACATTTCCATATATTTGGAGCATTCTACCAACTTGCCTAACTTCTTTCAAGTACCAGTTAAAATCTTATGTTCTAAATAGAAAGCTTTTACTCAACTTCCTTAATTCTAGTGTCTTCTTTCTATTGATTATTTTCAATTAACCTGTACATAGTTTGTTTATAAATATATTTGTGTTTGCCTGTTGTCTATTCCATTAATTTGTGAACTCCTAAAGAACAAGTATTATCTTTTATCTTTCTTTGTTTCACCAGCTTTTAGCAGTACCTGGCATATAGTAAGTGATTAACAAACGTTTATTGACTGAATTATTATTCAAACTCACATGATCACTCCCTAGCTTCTGATAGCACTATGATCTAAATGGGACTATAATACTACTTGACGTCTAATTAATACTTTATTTTCTTTAGGTCAATATATCATAAATCTCTCTAGTACCATTTATTTCTTGATCACTCTCTTGTCCTCATATATTATGCCTTGATTGTGTAGAAGTGCAAGTCCCAAAAGGGCTATCAAACATGAAAATTGGTTTAATTTATAGTGATGAAAGATCTCACCCAGTTTTGATTCAGCCTTATCCTTTAGCACCTTTAAAATATAATCTTAATTCTTAACAGGAACTTGATGTTCATTTAATCTAAGACCCTTAATTTATAGTTGAGAAAACTGAGAGTGGATAGCATAGTGTAGTGCAACACATGTAAAAAACAGTTAGACAATTCTGATTTAAACACTGCCCTTAAACTTACTAATTAGAGGACTACGAGAAGTTCAGTAAACTTCCTAAAATTTAGTATCCTTCTATGTAAAATGGACAAAATGATTCTTGGCCAACCTACTCAGACAGAAATTATGAATTAAAGATGTTTTATTAATATGTTTATCATACAAATACTTATAAGTGAGTATAAAACTTACTAAAAAAGTAAAATAACTGAGCAATACATAATATAGTGATTAAATCTGAAAGTGCATGGAATATTTCAATCTATAGTGTCCTCCTCTCCTTTAAAAATATCAAAATCTGTTTTTTTCCTTCCTCTTTCTTATTCCTATTGGGGAAAAAGAAAAAAAAGTATATTTCTTATAACAAATAAGAACAGTCAATGAAAACAAATCCCATCAATGACTACACAGACATAAATACCCATATATGTATATGTCTAAACATAACACATATGTATATAGTCTAATCATGCAAAGATACATGCCAATTTCTATAAATGTATATTTTATGGATATGTAAGTGTGTATATTTCTCACCCTAAATCTATCACCTCTCTGAAATTGCATGTTTCATCATTCATCAGTTCTCTGAAATAATGTATGGCTATTGTATTGATCATAAATATTATAACTTTTAATGTAATTTTGTGTAATAAAAAATAAGGAAATAAATGATGTTTAAAAAAGACATCAAAAGACTTATATGAATTGTTGCAGAGTAAAGGAAGCAGAACCGTATAAACTATTCATAATTTCAATAAGAAAAATAATTTAAATAATTTTATAAATGAGTAAAAAATGAAATGAGTGGAACAAGGAGAATAATATATAAAATAATAACAACATTGGACCAGTGATTTTATTGGTATAGGAGAACTTAAATGAGGAAATTGTCTCTATTAGTACAGCTTTGTACCTTCTTTGAAACTTAAAGACTAAACTTAAAGAGAATATCCTAGAGCACTTTGAAGTTAGATGACCTGCTCAAAGTCACACACTCAATATGCATCATAGGCAAGAATTGAACCCAGTTCTTGCTAGCTTCAAGGCATTTCTCCGTCTATATAATACACTTGCTCAAGTCCTTAGAGTACTATATAATAAATGTTACTCTAAATAGCCTTCAGGTCTTGATTTATTTTCATTGATTATGCTTAATTGTCATAGACATTTCCTTTTCTATTTCCCCAATAGGGGTAAGGAATGGGACGGAGAAGAAATAGATTTCAATATTTTTAAAGGAGGGAGAAGGTACTATAGATATGAAATATTTCTTGCACTTTAAGATATAGTCACTATATTATGCATTATTCAGTTATTTTACTTTTTTAACAAGAGATCTCTCAAGAAGTTACACTTAACCTATAAATGTTTATAAAACAAACAAATTAATAAACTTATAGTTAAAATTGTAAAGAATTATAATTGTAGAGAACTTTCTCTTTCTTTGGTGAAGACTGATTGCTCAGTTTTCTGTATTGGCAATAGGAATGAAGTTGACGATAACTAGAGATGAGAGAGATCTGGATTCTTTTCACTTCCAGTTCTGGGAAAGAAGGTATAATCTCTATTTAGGTATCTGAAGGAGAGAAAGACTCTATAACCTGCACAGACAAAACAAAAATGCATAAAAATAAAACACATAACACACATATGGATATACACATATATCTTGCAAGTCTTTATAAATATATCCCATTAAATATCTTTCTCAAGGTCCCATAGTTAAATAATGAAAGACTAGTAACTGAAAACCTAGGTCCCTTTACTCACAGTCCCAAACTTTTTTTTCAGCTTACCTTATGGTATACATTGCACATTTACATAATTACATATGCACACATATACTTGACAAACACAATGTAGTATTTATATATGTATAAACACATGATATATATGTACACATATATTACAGATGTATCTATGCATACATTATACATCCATTTATGATTTAATTTAGAAGAAAAAGAAATATTCCAAATGGAAGGCAGTACAACATAGCAGATAATTCATTAAACTTATGTTCAAGAAGAACTGGATTCACATTCTGGCTTTATCACTTGGTCTCCATGTGACCACACTCAAATCACTTTACAATTGCTGGGCTTTTGGTTTCCTCATTTCTGAAATGCAAATTATGATATCTAAAGTATGTAGCTCACATAGTTGTGATGATACTCAAAAGAGATAATGTCTATAAAAATAAAAATATGATTGTCAAATGTTTTAATTTTTTAAAGGAAAAAAAATGTCCAGATGATCAAATTCTCCTCCATAAAGTTTGCAGGTTAGACTAGAGTGTCAGTAAAGTTCTTTCATTTTATATTCCAGAAACAATAACCCTGATTTATATGCCAATCTAGCCAATTTATGTTAAATAACATTCACATCAGTCTATTATTGAATTAGCTAGAAGGCAAAAAATACATTAAGTATCAAAGATCATAATTCCACTGAAAAATTTACAATGCCATTAAATGTTGAATTTAATTTCTCCAAAGTTCAGAAAGACATACAATGTACAGCTCTGGACTTGCCAAAAAGTGACCTGACAGTTGTTTCAGCCAAAGAACTTGTAAATGTTGCTATCACTCCCAGACATTGCCAACTGGATGGGATAACAGCCTGCCACATGTCATACAATGCCTCACATACAATGCAAACATACCATTCATGTCCACAACTCAGATATTTACGACATATTCTACGGTTGCCATGTCAACCCATCTAGCAACCACCACATTAAATCATGCTGTCAATAGGCCAAAACACTAAAGCTCTGCAAGAAAATTCCAGTTGCTGACATGAAACATTTCATTTATCATTTCCAGACTTTTTTTTTCAGTGGCCCCTTGCTTTTTACTCATCTATTACTTTGGGGCTGTTCCTTTGCTATGCAAGCAGAATATAAATGAATGCTTAAAAATTCTGGAAAGAAGTGAGTGTGGAGCCACCTGCCAACCTCTGGTCATTTCTGCTGTTATAGAAATTATTTTTACAGCAGGGGGTGTTGAGCAGAGAGGCAGGAAGAAGAGGATCTAGGGGAGCTAATGATCCATAATGATCTATTACACAATTTATTATGCACATGATGCATTATTATATTTTAAACTCTAAAGCTCTATGTAAAAGTGATATAATAATAATTGCTATTATTATTATTATTATTATTAGTAGTAGTAGTAGTAGTAGTAGTAGTAGTAGTAGTGATGATGGTGATGGTGATGGTGATGGTGGTGGTGGTGGTGATGGTGATGGTGATGGTGGTGATGGTGATGATGGAGATGGTGATGGTGTTGATGGTGGTAGTGATGGTGGTGATGGTGGTTGTGGTGGTGATGGTGGTGATGGTGGTGGTGGTGGTGGTGGTGGTGATGGTGGCAGTGATGGTGATGGTGGTAGTGGTGATGATGGTGGTGATGGTGTTGATGGAGATGGTGATGGTGGCAGTGATGGTGGTGATGGTGGTGGTGGTGATGGTGGTGATGGTGGTGATGGTGGTGATGGTAATGGTGATATTAATGGTGATGGTGGTGATGGTAATGGTGATGGTAGTGATGGTGGTGATAGAGATGGTGAAGGTGGCAGTGATGGTGGTGATGGTGATGATGGTGGTGGTGGGAGCAACAGATACTGTGTTCATTTTAATGACCTGTTTTCCACATCTTTCTTTGTGTCTTAGGTTACAGAGCTATCATGAGCATCAAATGAGAAATCAATGTAGAAATAAGTATCTAAATGAACTTATTGATTCACTTTGAGGAAATCATGTTAGTCTTTCAGGATCATGGCTTTCACAATGTAAGGGACATTACCAGTATTTTTTTTTGTTTGTTTGTTTGTTTTTTTAGTGATTTCCACCCTACATTTACATCTAATAATACTGAAGCCCAGAAATGTGAACATTCTCACTTAAGTTCTTACAATAGAAATAGGGAAGACCAATCTTTTAGCCCAAGTATATATCTGTCATTCTTTTAGCTGAACATTGCCTTCTTGGAACAAGTAAAAATCAAAAAGGCAAGAAGATCTTAGATTATGAACAAGAAGCCCATTCCTGAAGGCTCTGGGCATATTTTATAGCAGGATAGAAAGTTTCTGTGGACAAATTCTTCATGAATAATATAATTTCCATTCCCTTTGCAAGAGAAGATAAAAGTAGCAGTGTTCCGACTGGATTATTCAAGGCACTCCAACTCTTCCCCTACAGTTGTCCCTTCATGCTAATGGTGCCATTTGCAAAATAGTGGTGTCATAGAGGCATGCTTGACATAGTGGATAGAGCCGTAGGCCTATAGTAAAATCTAGTCTCTAATAATTACTAGTTTATTTAAGCTCTGTTTGCCAAGTTTCCTCAACTATAACAATGGAGAAAATACTAGCACCTAAGCTCCTTAACAATCAAGTGCGTGGCATAAAGCAGATACCACATAAAAACCTATTTTCTTCCATCATCATAGAGAACTTTCCATATGTAGTGAAATCTTTAGTTTTGACTCTGTACAGTTCTACATTCTACATGTGTGACCTTTTAGGATCCCTTGACAGCCATATTCTTCTAAAGATATTATTTTGCAGAGGTTAAGTAACTTATTTAATATAGGCAAGACCATGAAGTAGAATTCTCATGTTCTGAATTCCCTGTCTTTTGATTCACCCCAAAACTATTCTATCATTCAGTTTTCTGAATCAGTAGGAATGTCATGAAATAGCTTTAGAAGTAGACTCCAGGGGAAGAAGAGAGAAGAATCATTTGAAGAATATTTGATTGTCCTACCGAGAAAATCAAGTAACACTGAATTCCCCAAATTAAGCTCAAATAGTTGCTCTGTCACTTTCTTAAGGGAGTAGGGGACAGAAAGCCTCAGTAGCTTTTTTGTAACATGGAAATAATCATATTTGTAATAAGTGTTTTTAAAACTCTAAAGCTTTATACAAATGTCAGCTCTTATCCTCTGATAATTTTAATAGAAATCTATTTTCATTCCTTGTCCTTTTTCCTTCTAAGACATTGACCTGAACATTGAACGTATAGGAATGTTGAGTTGGAACATGCCAGGCTCATAAATAATAACCGCAGGTAATAGAAAAGGAAAAAAGTTCCCTATAATTTAAACAAAACAAAAGAAAAATAAATAAAACTAAACACCTTCAAAACCACAAACTGAAATTGGCATAGTTCAATAGCACAAAATAAACTGCTAATCCATCCTTAATCCCTGCCTGACAGTTTCTTATTCCAGAGAACTTTTATAGAGATACCTTCCGTAATGATTAATAAGGCATTTATTTGTAATGTATAATCCCATAAAACACAGATTCCTTATAAGGTGATTCTTAAAGTCAAATTATTGCTCCATGTTTGAATATTTAGCACCCATTACCATGGGGTTTCGTGGTATTGCTTCAGAGTCAGGTTGATCCTGGCTTGTGATTGTCCATAGGACACACATTGGCAGGCTTCCACAGATTTAGCATTCAATCATTCATTCATCAAACATTTATTAAGTGCCTATTGAACCAGAACAGAACTGTAACTAGGGTGAGGAATCTGCATATTGTAGAGCAGGATGCTATGACACAGACCAGTGCTTCTTAATTCTACATAAAGTAGATTATTGTTGAAATACAGGAATGGGTTCTTTAGGACAAGGGATATAAGTATATTTCTCCAACTTTCCCTTGAACTCACACATTTACTCCTCAAGAGGATCACTGTTACCTTGAATTCAAAGGGATATGCACTTTTGATACTAAAGCTTATGAGTCTCCCCTAATGTTCTTCCCACAACAATGTATTGTAATAATTCAGATAAAAATCTTTTACTAAGAGGGGTTAATGAATAAAATAGCCACAAAACTGGGCTATAATCTCCCATAAACTCATATGTTTTTTCAGGTAAAGTAGTCACAAATTCAGCATTTTGCACAAATTTGTAGCCAAAGAAGCTCACAACTTCTGAATTTTAAGTACTTGATGTATTTTATGTTCTCATGGAATATGGTAGAATCAGCTCTCAATTATGAGGACTAACTCTTTCTTGAGTCTATAGCCAGTTCTTTTTTTTCTTTTCCAAGAGATCCTACTTTTAGAAGTATTTCCTCTTCATAATGACTGACTCTCTGTATTCTTGATTGTCTGAAGAATGTGTTTCCCTCATCTGTGCCTCAAACTTGATAAAGTTTCTTTTTCTGGGTGAATTGTCAGTTGGGATAGGGGAAGAAAATCTTCTACACCTACATCTTTAAAAGCTCTTTTGATGTAAAACATAAATAGCTTGGAACTGGATCAATATACAAAGAGCTCAATACCAGGCAGGCAAGGCTTGTTCAGGTTATTAGGGCTTGTAGATATGTGCAACTCACTGGCATAAGGCTTAAGAAATTCAATTCACCAAGCATTTAAGTGCTTAATTTGTACAAGTCACTGTCTTTTTAGATGCTTTGGGCACAAAGACACTATTAAAAAACAGAAGTTTCTATCTCAAAAAACATATTATACTGGAAACATGAAACATTGATATGGATAAATAAATGCAAGATAATTTGAGGAAGAGAAAACCCTGAGATTAAGAGAAACTTACTGTATGAAATGACATGGAAGTTGAACTTGGAAAGAAGCTAGGGATTCAAAGGGATGATGAAATGGAACATTTTTGGTATGTGAAATATCCTGTGCAAAAGCTTGGAGAAGAATGGAGATGGAGTGAGCAGTTTAGAAAAATAGAAAATACAATAATTTGGCCCAAATGGGAAATGCATAAAAGAGAATAATGTGAAAAATTTAAAATGTAGACTCTTGCCAGATATGAAAAGATATTAAATGCCAATTTTAGGAGTTTGTATTTTATCTTAGAAGCAATTAAAAGACATGGTCATACCTTTGAACTGGGAAGATTATTTTGGCAGTTGTAGAGAGGTGGTTTGGACATGAGCTAGAGCAGATAGACCAATTAGGAGATTGCTTAGCCCTGCTGATAGGGGATTGAATGAGGATAGTGGAGAGAGAGAGAGAGAGGAAGAAATTTAAAAGATTGTGAGGGCATTCAACATCATCTCTATATATTTATGTTTATTATCTCATCTTATTTTCAAAAATATAATCTTTCATTTGGTATGCCAGGTATTATTATCCCTATTTTAGAGGTGAGAAGACTAGAAACATTAAAAATTAATTCTTAGTTAAGCAGAAGGTAAAAAAGAATATACAAGAGTCAGGACAAGGATTTTTCCTGTAAGAAGTTTCCATAGAAGCAAACACTAACAAAGACAATTCCAGCCAAATAAAGTGAGAAAATGCTTTAAGTGGTAGATGTGCTTCCCTGATTTGTTCATGAGAAAGAGGAAACCAAGATTTTGTATTTGAAAGTAAGTGTTGACTAAATGCTCAGTTTATTGATGTGTCTTCACTTGATAGCCATATGCTAGGTCTTATGATACAACATTGTGACCTAACTTTTAGTCTCAATGAAGCCATGACATGATTTATCAGATAGGTAGTTGAAAGTTTGTAAGCATGGTTTTTATTTTCAGTTTCCTTTCTCTATTTTAGATGACTTGAATTTTCTCTTCTTTCTTTTCTTTCCCTCCAGATTTCTTGGTTGTTGTTATTGATGTATTTTGGGGGGTCCTTTATTACATGTCTAACTCTGAAAAACAGAGAAAAAAACACATTAAAAATAGTGAAGAAAAATACCTTTACAGAAAACTGACCTTGGATAATTCTTAGAAGTTTCTAAATGTATATACTGCCATGTTTTCCCATTAACATTCTTAGAAATCCTTTCTTACCTCCATTCTGCCTTGAAATAGGTAATTAATTGATTAATTATTTATTTATTGAATGCCTTAATTGTCTAGGATACTTTGATGGACTAAACTCTGTGAGGACATAACTTCTATTTATTCTTGTATCCTCACTATCTGGTATAATATCTGGTACATAATTTGTGCTCAATAATTTCTGTAGGGCTAATAACTTGATTATTCAATCCTTCTCATTTTGACCTAAATTGGAACATTCTCTTTTTTTCTCAAATTTTTAGATCCAGCTGGAAATCTTTGTTCCCCTTCTTGTTTTTGCACCTATATATAATAACACTTTTGTGTGTCCTACAATTATTTCTTGGGTCTGAATATGGCATTGTCCTATGTAAGGCACCCTAGTGATAGCTTCCTCCCACACCCACGACTTATACTGCTTTTTTGGCTTTATGTCTCCAAGTCTTATCTCCTCAATTCCATTGAAAGCATCTTGAAAGGATTTGAATGGAAATTCTTTGAAGGAAAGACTATTTAGTTTGTATGCTAGTATCCCAGTTCCTAGATTATCGTTTAGAATTTCACATAGTGAGCACTTTAAAATTGTTTTTTGAATTGGATTGAATTGAATTGAGCAGAGATCACATTTCATGTACATAGGCATATATATATACATATAGATACATGCATAAATACACACATATATACACACACTTATACAAACATATATATTTAAAAGTTCAACAATGAGCATATGCTTATATGCTCAGTAGATCCTTGGTATAAAGGTACATTTTTCACATGCCAAATACTTGGTACAGTCAATAAAATTATTGGATCATTTAAAGTGAATATTGTAGTTCACTCTAAAATGTGTGTTGGACATACATTTCCCCCTACCCCTGAACCAGCTGTTAAACATTTAGCAGCATATCCTTTAAAGACCTCTTGAAATGGTGCTTGATGGGTCTTCAAATCATCTTGTAAAAAGACAAAGAAAATTAGGAGTTTGGATGCCACGATGAAGTTTTAATAAAATTTTCCTTTGATGTTCCAGAAACAAATATATCTTAAATATCTACTTAATGTGGAACTTGGATTCTAATAATGATACTGATTTAATTAAATTTAACTCAATTCAATAAATATTTATCAAATATTAATCTCATGAAAATAATCTACTAAGCAATAAACACGAAGATAAAACAATTACTGTCCCTCTTCCCTGAAATCTTACTATATAGTGAATGGATTGATAGGTAGTGCTGGTTAGAATCTTAAAGTGAAGTCAGGAAAACCTGACAAATCCTATCTGCCTCAGAGAATCACTTACTGTCTCTCATCCTCATTTCTACAATCTACAATGGGTTATAATAAATGCACTTATCTTACAGGATTGTGGGGATCAAATAAATGAGTATGTTACAGCCAACTCAAATTGACTTATGAAAGTCAATTGTTAAAATTTTTCATATCTTGGTAACTCCCCCCCCAAAAAAAAAAAAAAAAGAAGAAAAGGAAGGGAAGGAAAAGAAAGAAATCAGTAAATTCTAAAATCAGAGCTTGAGAGGCAGCTAGGTGGCACAGTGTATAGAGAACCAGCCCTGAAATCAGGAGAAACTGAGTTCAAATCTAATCTCAGACATTTAAGACTACCTACTGTGTGACTGTAAGTCACTTAACTCCAATAATTGCCTCAACAAAAAATATATAAAACAAAATAAAATCAGAGCTTGATTTACTGTTTTTATCAATTTCCTGGTTTTAAGACAGTGATAAAGAAGATGTTAACATTGTAGCTCACTCTAAAATGTGTGTTGGACATACATTTATTTTCCCTTGCCCCTGAACCAGCTGTCAAAAAACACTTAGCAGCATATCCTTGAAATCATATAAAATATAAAACACTCAGTGAAATTTACTGAATGTTAGCTATTATATAATTTGAAATTATACAATATGAAATAGAACAGGATAACTACAATAAAGAGAGATAAAGGGATAAATGGAAGAGGAGAAAAAAGAAAGACTATATGGAGAGTCAAGAAGCTTGAGTTCTGATTTCTTCTTAAGTCAAAGAAATGACCTCAAGCTTTTCCTAGCTTTGATTTTCTATCTAAAAAATAGGAATAATAATGTCAAGGGATATGTTGTGTTAGTTGTGCTAGATGATAAAATAAAAAATACAAAATATCATCTTTGCTTAATTCAATCCAGTTAAATAAACTTTTTAAAAAAAGTTCCTACAATGATTGATGCAAAACAATGATCTCATGAGATAAAAAGATTTAAACAAGAATAAATAAAACAAACAAAAAAACAAAATTAGACAACATTTGCCTTCAAAAAGTTTGAATTATTTTCTTAGAGTTCTAATGTGAGGGTGAAATTAATTAATATATATGAAGAGCTTTACAAATTTTGAGTTCTATACAAATGTTAGTTTATGTTTGTGTCAAGGGAAAGGGAAAAACAGAAGAATCAAAGGAAGAATTTATGGAAAAGATTGTGGTTGAACTGCAGAATATTTCAATAGGTAGAGATTGGATAGGAGGAAAGGGATGCTGGAGAAAAGGCAGAACATGTTAGAGGTATAAATTATGGGAGGCAATATGTGACTATTAGGCATGCAAATTTTAAATTTACTAGAATATAGGGACAGAGAAAAGGGCTGCTCAATATACTAAATTGAAGAAATTCTTGAATGCCATGGGACTTTGTATGGAAGGCTGTAGCAAGCCATTGAAGGAGTCTGAGCAGACAAGTGGCCTTATTATATCTGTATGTATGGAAAATAAGCCTAATAATTATAATAGGACATTATCACAACAAGTATAGGAAATAGTCATATGGTCCTATAATAGGTTCATAAAAATGGCAATAGAAAGGAAGAAATGGATTGAAACAATATTTCACAGGTTAGAATCAATTATAGATGTTAACTACCTGGAGGTCAGAAGGAAGGAGGAGGTAAAAATAGCACACAAGATAGCACCAAGTTTTGGTACATGGAGATTGGCAATTAATGGTATCAAAAAGAGCAAAAAGGAAGTTAGGAATAAGAATATATTTTCATAAGAGATAAATTATTTTTTCCTTTTCATTTTATTAAGTCAAGTCTTAGGCACTCAGGAGACATTTAGGCAGAGAGCAGAAAATTAGTAGAAATTCCCATGGAATCTGAGTAAGAAAACTTGGTATCTTAACTATGTTACCAAGATATTTAGCAGATTGTTTATTTGGGTCTTAGTTCCCTCAACTTAAAAAAAAAAAAAAGGTATTGGATTGGACAATCTATAAAGTTCTTCAGTTTGTAATCTTAGACTCTGTAAGTGATTGTTAATGAGATTTTCGAGTTTAGGAGAAATGATGTGGCAATGTGGAGATATAGAGCTGGGAATAATTGGTTCAAGTGTGAAAGATGGAGTTGAATTTGCAAGCACATAGACTAAATTATAATGATTTGGATATTGCATGCACCAGTAATATTTAAAAATGTTATCATTTAAAAGTGTTTTTCATGGTAAGAGAAATTGTCCCTTGAAGCCTGTATTAAAGTGTCAGATCACAAAATCATCAAATAAGCTGTTGGTATAATTAAAATTGATAATTGAGATACTTTTTCAGTTCTCAATAATAATACTAATAATAGTATTTGTTGTTTATCCTTTGTTATTGAAAATCAATTGTATCACCTATGATGTCTTGAATAGCAGATGAATTGCATTTAAGTGAGATAAAGTTGCACTGTCATCTGTCTCATTCCCTCTTTCAGTCACTAAAGTCCAATGGCAAGACAAAAGTCAAGATGGCTGGCAATGGCACAGAATGCAGTAGGCAACCTGGTTCTCTTCAGTGTCTGACCAAATTCTATGTGCTCCACAGTACCTGCTTTAGCTGTTTTCATAACCACTGGAACAAATTATTTTCATCTACCCATTCTACCTGGGGAAATTTTCACATGTTTAGGGGAGACACCCCGCCTCATTTGAGTTTGAAGTCTGTCAGTTATCTGGTTTAGTTCACCTGCTGAGACAATTTTTACCAGTGTGCAGCCACTGTGCATGGATATAGCTTCTTGAGCAAGAGGTAAATTTACAGAGCATTTTAGGGATTGCAAAGTGCTTTGTCAATATTATCTCATCCATTATCTCATCTGTTTCTTACAAGTTAGCCCTAGCATTATCCCCATTTTATAGACTAGGAAACTGAGTCAGACTGAAATTAAATGACTTGCTTGAGTATCATAGATCTAATGAAAGCCCTGGGAAGTTTAAAAATTGAGTTTCTTAAGTATATGAGGCAATGTGTCTGGGTACAAGTCATTTCTCATTTATTTATTAGATGAGTTATTCTTATTGATTTCTCTTAGACTGTTTCTTCATCTATAAAATGATAATAATACCTGGAGTACTTACACTACATTTATATAGTATTCTTATCTACATATCTACAGAGATTGTTGTAAATTTCAAAAGAGAATTTAGGTAAAGAGCTATATGAAGGCATTAGACATTATTGGGGAATGTTTTGGTCATGTCCAACTTTTAGTTAACTATTTCCATACTATTAGCCATAGTTTATATACTATGTATACTAGTACTATAGTTATTTGATGTATTAATTTTGTCTAATTTGAACTAGATTATAAACTCATATTGCTCAGCACATAATAAGCACTTAATAAATACTTTTTAATTAATATGTTCATCTTGTGTCACTCATTGCCCAACAGCATAGGGCAGAAACTCCAAAAATCTTTTTGATTGGAAAAAAATGAGAGAATGTAAATTTTAAGGCTGAAAGAGAACTTAAAAGAGCTCCTCAAGTATAGTTAAAATAATTTATATGACAGCAAACTAATTTAGTTACAGTTTTTCTTGTATATATATTTTTGCATATAGCCATTTGCTTATTATTTCCCCTAGTAGACTGTGGACACTTGGAGAGCAGCGACTTATTTTTATCCTATTATATCCCAAGCACTTAGCACATAGTAAGTGCTTAATAAATGCTTGTTGACTTGATTTATGACCGGTTAAGGCAAATTTGCATCAGATCTATTTTGCAGATGGGGTAACTGAGAAGTTAAGTGATTTTTCCCACAATTATCTAACAGATAAAAGTACAAAGAATTGTACTTGCCATCCTTATCTTTTCATAGCCACCAGGCAAATACTAAAAGGCCCCCGAAGTTGGAGATTTTCAGCGAGGATCTACTTATATTGAAGTTGCTTTTAAAACAAGAGCAGCAGATTTCTCAGCCGTTTCATAGTCACAAGCAAAGTCTCAAAGTCCCTAATGTGCTTGTAGATCTAACTTCTGCTCATAGAATAAGAAAGCAGAATGTTTTGCCATATAGAACAATGACTTCATGAAGCCTGCAGTAGAAATGCGGCTACTTCATCTAATTCCCAAATCTCTCCCTTTGCTTCTGGCAACCAGACCGGTTGTTGTTACTGCTCTCTTGGAAAGTAAATTTATTCCTTTGGCAGGAGCTCAAAGAAAAATTACATTCATTATTGAAATTAAAGCAAGTTAGTTTTAAAAGTCCTTATCCCCACGTGGACAGACATAGTGTTGTATCCCAGTGGCACCTTCATTTTTAAAGTTGTGCATGTAGTGTCTTAACAAAGTGGCAACATCTGCAGCTGCTTCCAGACAGACAGACGGTCTGATGTGAATTATTTAACAGAGAGTGCCATGACCTCTGTTAACAAAGAAGGATGCTTTGAGATCCATGGGCAGCACCCTGGGAAGCAGCTGGATCCAAATCAAACTAATTGAAGAAGAGTCTGAATTTCATATATACAAGACAAGGGGAGAAAATTGCTATTCATGATTCTCAAAAGGTATACATGCCAATGCAGTGCTCCAAGACCATAAATAAATTCTGAGGAATACATCAGGGTTTGAAGATAAAAGCAAGTGATTGGGTGGCAAGGCATAGTTAAAGATTAAAATGTTTTTTCTCCCCTTCTTTAGTTTAGAAAATAAAATTATGTTGAAATTTCCTGTCTTTCTTGCAATCAAAAGAAAAGGGACTGAAAGAAATGTGCACTTCAAGGCTTTAAATCTGAAACTTCCTAATCCCCTGAAGTCCACACTAGACTTCTTGCCTCCATGGAAACAACAAAGCATTCATCCAAGTGATTGGCCTCCAATGAATTTTAGATAAGACAGAATGGAAGGGAATTGATGTGATTTTAATGCAGAAGAAAGCGGTGGAAGGGAGGTCCACTTGGTTCATATTTGAATAAAGCAAACACGCTAGACAAAAGGCTGACAGCTGTAAATGACATTGTCAGTACAAAAATTATCAGCCAGTTTACAATCTGTTTGCTTATGTTGAACAAACAGAATGTGTGTGGCATCCTTTGGCTTCATGAATGGCAGAAATACTTGCAGGCTCCAGAGAAAGGCAGATATCTGTTCTCCTACAGTCCTGCTACTATTGCATAGCCATTTGACAGCCTCCCTGAAAAGGAAATTCAGTCCTCTGCTTTTCCCTACTCCCTCTGGTTCTTTTTTCTCTCCCCCACCCCTTTTTTTTCCTCCTCATCCTTCTTCCTTCTTCATAAGACAAACACTAAAGTTGGCTTTTTGCATCAGTGGTGTGAATTATGTCAGTAGTGTTACTAGATCAAGTCATTTACTAATGTGTCTGACATTCCAAGTCAGGAACCTGTAGTAACCTAGTGAGACTCAGTGGCAACATTCCTTGTTTTTTATTCCACACAGGAAGCAGAAACTGGGAGACCCCAAAGAATGGTACTTTTTCCATCACTGGACAGCTTGTCTCTGAGCTTCATTTGCTTTGAACTTGTTAGCATTGTGCCTTTGTGCTCTAGCAACACAAACCAAAAAGAGTTATTTGAGCAAAGCAGAGTGATAAGTTTCTAACCATCAGAAAGCAGGAGAAACCAAGTCCAAATCAATATTCCACTGTGCAGAGAAAGATGCCAGTCTTTCTGGGGAACAAGGTCTATTGCCTCAGCCCAGGCACAAATGAAATGAGTTGTGTGGTCTCTTAATCCCTGCTGTGTTCTACAAACTCATAACACAGAAATAACTCCCTTTGTTTAGAAAGAAAGGAGAGCAAACAGGTACTAATTTTATCCCTCCCATTAGCTGTGAGCTTGTCTCTACTGTGGAACTGCATTAAGAAGCCTAAACCTTCCCCAGTGATTTTTTTTGAGCCCCAGGATGTATGACTACATGCAATTTCTTACCTATTAGACCCTCACCTTGGAGAGTAAGAGCGTGAGAAGGAAAGAAGAAGGAGGGGAGAAGGAGGGAGGGAAGGAGAGAGAGAGAGAGAGAGAGAGAGAGAGAGAGAGAGAGAGAGAGAGAGAGAGAGAGAGAGAGAGAGAGAGAGAAAGAGAGAGAGAGAGAGAGAGAAAAAGAGAGAGAGAGAGAGAAGCTGCTTAGAATTCAATAAACCTCTTTTCCTATGAACAATCAACCTTTGTGAAGCTTCGGACTAAGATATAATGGTCTAATATAAAGAAGAAATTGGCAATCAAAACTAAGGCCTTGATTTTTTTTTATTGATACTTTCAAGTTGGTATATTGTTAATTTTTGTTATGTTTCTTATCAAAGATAGAAGGAAATGACTTGTTTTGTGATGAATCAAGCCTTTCTTTTAGGTAGATTATTTTTTAAATTAAAAGAACATGTTATATTGGATTACTTGCTGTCTAAGGAAGCTGATGGAGGGGAGGAAAGGAAAAAAAAATTGATTTGTAAGGTTTTGCAAGGGTGAATGTAAAAAAAGTATTCATACATATATTTTGAAAATAAAAAGCTTTTTAAAAAAGAACTTTGGTTATTGGTACTTGGACTGTTTGATGAGAAAAAAATAATGACAAATGAATATGGTCTGTTTGTGGAAGATAAAGGGAGTTTAGTAATAATAATAAAAAACCAAAACAAAATACAGATGAATTCAGCAATTGCTTTCAGGCAGTCAAGCATCCACATATGTATGAAAAGTTTATCCAATTATGGTTAACCTGCCATGATAGCTACATTGTGCTACTCTGTTCGTTGTAATCTAAATTGCTGTTTCTTTTTTTCTGATATGGCAATCGGTCATAAAGAGTTGACCACCATTAAAACTGTTTGATTTGGAGCCCTGTAGTGTTTGACTAAGAGGGTAAATGCAAATTTGATGAAAGAATAAGGATAAATTTACATATCAGCCTCAGCTCACATGGAGAGAGTAAACATTCTGTTTATCTCAAGTGTCACTTTATGATTTCAGGAGAATATAAAACTGACCTTGGCCTAGTCATTGCAAAAGACCCGAATGAAATATACTGTTGTCTAAATACAATTTACTCAAGTAGAACTTGTCTGCAAACCCCGTGGAACTCGGCAAACAGTAGTGGGGGGAGTCATTGGTTAGAACAGATTTTTTTCTCCCCTGATAAACTCCAAAAGGAAAATCAGGAATTAGTAATTACTACTGAAGACAAGGAGGGGAAAAATCCATTCTCACTCTATTTTGTTTCACAGAGGTGTAATGTTTAACATGTATATTTCAGAAGAAAGAACACTGAAGGATATTTGTGGGTTTTGTTTTTATTTTTGCTTTTTGTAATTTGAGGACCAAAGTTATAAAACTACTTATTTGTCTGCATCTTCATAATTATAATACATCTGGGGAACTTTTACATTGGGTAGGTAGTTATATTTGGGGGAAATGCCTCTTTCCTGTTTAAACCAACTATATTAGCATTTTCTACAACATTTTTAATTAGCTTTTTCCCTCCTCAAGCTAAGTCAATATTCATCACTGTGGAGAAGCATAAGACATTCATTCATAACAGTGGGAGACTCTCAAGGCTGCATAAAAATTATTCCGAGACAATTTCAAGCCTCTGTATTGACATTTTAACATTCCCTTCAACCCCCATCTCCTCTCTCTCTCACTTTCTCTCCCTGTCTCTGCCTTTCTATTTCTGTCTCTCGGTGTCTCTGTGTCTCTGTCTCTCTGTCTTTCACACACACACACACACACACACACACACACACACACAGATCATTGTGAACAAAAAACCCCCAGTGTAAGATTTCTGACAAAACTGAAGTCAGTGGAATCCTAACAGTGAGATTTGGTCTACTCTGGAACGTTTTGATCAATGTTAATTTTTTAAAAATCTGAATTTAATTTTAACTTAGAATAAACTATGCATTGAGGAAACCATGTAGATATAAGAAAATATTCACACAATTTTAAAATAAGGGTTAGCTGTATGCATTTATATGAAGTATGTTAGTGTGTACATGGGAATGTCTCCATAACTTCTTCTCTATAAAAATGTTTACCTAGTCTGGCTCAGAGTAAACAGAAAGACTCTTAAGGACATGCATACAAAAAAATCTCTTGCTTATTTAATTACAATTAAAAACCAAAGGTCTCAAAGCTACTCTTTAGGGTCAAAGGTTGGATGAGAGACCTAGAAGTTGGTTTGGAGAAACATTCGGGTATATATACAAAGTATCAGTCTAAAGAAAAAGGGAAGATCTCCCAATTTCTGTAAGAATTTCCTTCTCCCCAAAACTGTGCTGGAAAGGACAAGTATGAAGTAGTTGCTATTTTTTATTCTTATGCAGAAGGACCAGACAACTAATGAAAACACTACAGAAGAAAGAATGGCCACATGATTCTTTGTTGAGAAAGGCCACTAATTATCTGTCTATGGCCACATAAGTAATCACCACAAAAGTGTCACTTCCTTCAGGTATTAAACACTTAGATAAGTAAATTTAAGTGCAGAACTTTCATTAAAAAAAGGCATGAGCTGATGTCACCAAAATTTCAATCCTGTCACTCCTTGCAACGGAGAGACACCTCCTTAATTTCAGGTTTATTGAGAGTCATCCAGATACAGTCTTAAATATTTTCTTAGAATAATCATGGATGGTGACAAAGGGAATAATGAGATTTTAGTGAATCTAAATGATGTAATTCATGTAAGGAAAGCTAGCCTCTTAATTACATCTTCCTCTATTAGATTGTGAACTCCTTAAGGGCAGGGTCGCTATTTTCCCTCTTTTTTGTAACTCCAGAATTTAGCACAGGGCCTGGTATATAGTAAATGGCTAATAAATTTTTGTTGATTGATTCTTTAAGCCTCAGTTTTTTTTCAAATAGAGAAAAGAACTCTTTACTTCCTGTCTAATAGTAATAAATTATTTAAGGACAACATTATGTTGTTCTTTTTCTTATTTATTTTATTTTTATTTTTCTTATTTATTTATTTTTGTTTTTACCTTCCTAGGACTAGTTCATATATCAGATATTTAATAAGGTTTCTTGAATTGAATTGGAAGAATTTGCCTACTCAATAATTAAACTAAAATTCTCAACTTTATATTCAACACAGTAGGGCAAAGAAGTCATGTAAGTCATTTGTTCTCAAATCAAAAGTTTTCAATTGGCTCCAAGGAAAACTTACTCTTACTTACCTGAAATTAAAAAAAAAAAGCTCCATATTATGCTGTCTTCCTACCTTTTATAGTTTTATCATATTTTAATCCTTAGCCCATTTATGGTATGCTACCAAAAGGGACAGTTTTCTGCCACTCTCTTCCCTCAACTATTTTCCTCTCCCCATTATAGTGATTTGCTCTACTTCTATGTTTCTGCTACTAACAATGGTTCCTTTGTCTGGAATGGCTTCTCTCCTCTTTGATTCTCTAATTCCCATTTATTTTGACTCTACTGAAGGCAGATGTAGATAGATTTTGGAGCCTGGAACCAGGAGGATCTAAATGTCTAAGTATTTCAGACACTTTTGCCTCAGTTTCTCCAACTGTAAAATGATGATGATAATACTACTGCCAAGTGTTTTTGTGAGGATCAAATTGTTATAAAGTGCCTGGCACATCATAAATACTATATAAAATGTTTACTGATTTGTTGGTGAAGGATCTAATGATACACGGATGTTAAAAATGTTTAGGATAAGCCTAACACACAGCACCACATTCAATATTCTCTTCTCCCCTACTCTTTAAAGCTAAACTCAATTGTCATCTACTCTAACGCATGCCTAAAGTACTGCAGCCAGGATGGTGAATGGCCTTGAGTTTATGACTTATGGGGACAGTATGAAGAACCAGGGTCAGGGTTTAGCCCAGACTTACATGATAATTGTGTTTAAGAATTTGAAAGATTGTCATGTAAAAGAATGATTTGATTTGTTGTGTTTGTCCCCAGGAGGCTGCACCAGAAGCAATGGACAGAAATGAGAGAGAATCAAATTTAGATTTGATAGCAGAAAAAAACAACAATACAGTTATCCCTTCCATTTCATGACTTTCCCTGTCAAGGTCCCCATATATTTATGAGTCAGCATAAGAAATTAACTGAGGATTTTGGGGGAGTTATGTGGAAGCTGCAGAAAGCACAGAAAGGCTAACCAACAGCACAGGAAATGTTTAGAAACTCAAAAAATGTATAAAAATATACAAAAATATTGTATAATATCTTATTTTATCTTTTAATACCATAATAATTCAGACTTTCTCTGGCACAAAGTGAGAGCAAAAAAAATCTTAAGACAATTTTTCCAGATATCCAAGGTACTACATTTCTAACCTCCATAATGTAGTAGGGATAACTGTGATAACAACAAAAGAAAACAAACAGAAACAATAACTTCTTAATAATTAGAGATGCATTGAAATGGGCTGCTTTGAAAGCTAATAGGATTCCCTCTCTTTGGAAATTTTCAAAAGGAAGCTACAAGACCCTTTGTTGGTTATGCTTCAGGTGAGGATTATTTAGAGTATGGATTGGAAGCCCACTGACTTTTAAGATCATTTCTAGCTCTCAAAGTTCAATTGAATCTTTGATTTTGTAATCAACTCTCACCTCCTTTGTAATGAAGTTCCCACCAGAGAGGTGTTCTCAATATCAATTACTAGTGCCAGTTAATATCTCTTCTATGCCATTCATTGACTCTGATTGTGGAAAAATGATTTAGTTAATTAACATCAATTAGCTTTTATGAAGAGATATTTACTGAAAAGATTTATTAAGAACAGAAGTACAAAAAGTGTACTCTTCTCTATCACCTCAGTTTGATAGAAGGCTTCAGTTTAAAGGAGCTGTTACAAAGCATTTTTCCAACCAAATTTATTTCTAATGTAACAGGTCTTGGACAAGTTGTTCCATTACTGCAGAACACAGGGTCTACTGTTACTAGTTTTATACAAGTTATGAAGATCTCACAAATGTTTCTTTAGGGTTATAGTTATTCCTTAAAGAGCTTGGATGCTGACAAACTCTGGTATGGACTCCTATCACTGAACTTCTGCTCCTCAGACCTTTCAAAAATCTCTGAAAGCTTTATTCCAAAGGAGAGAAGACACAAATGGGAAGCTGCCCTATTTAAGATTTGGACACCTTGTTCTTAGCTTGTGGGAGTTGGAGGAAGATCAGCTTCTTTTCTCTCCCCTATAACCCCTGATACTCAGAAAGTTTTTCTTATTCCTTGTGGTTGTTGAGAAGGAAAGAAAAAATCTTTATTAGAGCTTTATGTATATACCCTTTAATTTTTTTATTAAATCTTTTTAATTTTCAAAAGATATGCATGGATAATTTTTCAATATTAACCCTTGCAAAACCTTGTGTTCCAATTCTACCCTCCCCTTTTGTCCACTCCCTCCCCTAGATGGCAAGTAATCCAATATATGTTAAACATGGTAAAAAATATATGTTAAAAAGAGAACTGTTCGGTTCTGCACACATATATTGTATCCAAAATCTACTGTAACCTGTTTAACATGTATAGGAGTGCTTGCCATCTGGGGGAGAAGGTGGAGGGAGGGAGGGGAAAAATTGGAACAGAAGTGAGTGCAAGGGATAATGCTATAAAAAATTACCCTGGCATGGGTTCTGTCAATAAAAAGTTATTTTAAAATATATATATATATATATATATATATATATATATATATATATATATATGTTAAATCCAATATATGCCTATATTTATAGTTATCTTGCTGCACAAGAAAAATCAAATCAAAAAGGGAAAAATGAGAAAGAAAACAAAATGCAAACAAACAACAACAAAAAGAGTGAAAATGCTTTGTTGTTACCCACTCAGTTCCTGCAGTCCTCTCTCTAGGTGTAGTTGGTTCTCTTCATCACAAAGTCATTGGAACTGGCCTGAATCACTTCATTGCTGAAAAGAGCCAAGTCCATCAGAGTTGATCATCATATAATGTTCTTGTTGCTGTGTACAGTGATCTCCTGATTCTGCTCATTTGACTTAGCATTAGTTCATGTAAGTCTCTCCAGGCCTCTCTGAAATCATCTTGCTGGCCATTTATTACAGAACAATAATATTCCATAATATTCATAGACCATAACTTATTCAGCCATTCTCCAACTGATGGGCACCCATTCATTTTCAGTTTCTTGCCACTACAAAAAGGGCTGCCACAAACATTTTTGCACATGTGGGTCCCTTTCCCTCCTTTAAGTTCTCTTTGAGATATAAGCCCAGTAGAAACACTGCTGGGTCAAAGGGTATGCACAGTTTGGTAGCCCTTTGGGCATAGTTCCAAATTGCTCTCTAAAATGGTTGGATCAGTTCACAACTTCACCAACAATGTATTAGTGTCTCAGTTGTCCCACATCCCCTCGAATACGTGTCATTGTCTTTTCCTGTCATCTTATCCAATCTGAGAGGTGTACAGTGGTACCTCAGAGTTGTCTTAATTTGCTTTTCTCTGATCAATATGATAGAACACCTTTTTATGTGACTATAAACGATTTTAATTTCTTCATCTGAAAATTGTCTATTCATATCCTTTGACCAATTACAAATGGAGAATGGCTTGAATTCTTATAAATTTGAGTCAATTCTCTATATATTTTAGAAATGAGTCCTTTATCTGAACTTTTGAATGTATTGCTTCCCTTTTAAACTTGTCTGCATTAGTTTTGTTTATACAAAATTTTTTAAACTTAATATAATCAAAACTATCTATTTTTTGCTCAATAATGATTTCAAGTTCTTCTTTGACCACAAATTCTTTCCTTCATAATTCTGAGAGGTAAACCATATTTTATTCCTCTAATTTGGTTATACTATTACTTTATGTCAAAATCATGAACCCATACTATACTTCAAATCATATTCAGTCTCCACAGTTCTCTCTTTGTATGTGGATGTCATTTTTCCATCCATGTCTATTAGAATTGTCTTGAATCACTTCGTTGCTGAGAACAGTTAAGTCTATCACGATTGATCATCACAAACCTTTCTATAAGAGGTAACGCTTTATCTTATTGTTAATTTATATTTTGGTTCATGTGAGCTTTTGAGAGGGGAGGAGTACAAAGAATCAGAGCGTCCTGGATTCCTTGGAGTTAATTAGTTTATTATATTATTGACAGATCAAGTTTTGATGTGGGAAAGGAGAACATGAAAAACAAGAAAGCACTGGGCACATGAAAGATTTATAAGGGAGGGAGAAAGGGAGGTTGGGGAAAGCAATGAAACAAATGACCAAATTCATCATTTTGAGGTCTAGCCTATAGTTGCTAAGATGCCATGGGGAAGAACTCAGAGCTGTTTATCAAAATATTGAGACTGTATTGTTTTAGAACATTTTAAATGATAAATAGAGGAGTACTAAATTACTCACAAGTCCTGATATTTATTGTAAAATAGATTAAATATGGAATCAGTTTCCCCTATGGTAAGTATTTTTTGAGAGGTAGGAGTGGGACACTTCCAAGAGGCCCTAACTAAAATTTAGAACTTATTAAATTGTTTCCTCACTCTTTAAGCCTCAAGACCTCTGGCTTGCTTGCCTCTTGTGCATTTTTTGTTTTTGTTTGACTAGTATGAAAAATGATCAGTCAGAATTGTGTCAGCATTCTATAGTGTACTTTATCAAATTACTTTAACATTTGTTTTGCTAAAATCTCACCTTATTTTTGACTTTTTAGTAAACCAAAGATTTACTAGGTGCCTAGTAACCATTACTCAAGGTGTTGTTGAGAAAATAGCAAATAAAACATAGTCCCTGGCCTTCAGAAGCTTACATTATTTTTAAGAGGTCAAGGAGCATTCAGAGCAGATGGTATGGGGAAATGGAAAATTTATTGGTCCTTGAGCTAAAGGACATGTTTTCAAATTCTGCCTTATGATATCTGCTTGTGTGATGTTGGACCAAGTTACTCAATTTTCCTGAAACTCAGTCTCCTTTTCTGTAAAATAAGAGACTGGGGTTAGATTAACTCCAAGGCCCTTTCTTGTATTAGGTTTATGATTCTAATACAGACAATGTTAATCATCTATAATATATTGATTTCGGAATTACCCAGGTAGAACAATGGATAAAATAATGGATTTGAATTCAGGAAGAACTAATTTTAAATCCCATCTCATTTACAAATTGGTGATTGATAATTCACTTTACAGATCAGTTTCCATTTCCTCATCTGTACAATGGGGATAATGATAGCACCAACAAGTTTGAGATTGAAAGGAGAATATATGTAAAGTGACTTACAAAAAAATTATATATGATGATGACAACTGTAAAAAAAAATTCTGTTTTAAAGCAACTTCTCATAGTTGTAACCTTGGATTTGGAATTGGAAAAGCCCCAGTTTGATTTGTGCCTTACACTTAATTTGCAGTGTGACTCTAGGTAAGTTACTCAAACTTTTAGTTCAATTGTCTCATCTGTGCAAAAAAGAATAATAATAGTGTCTGAAATAAAATAATTGTGAGAATCAGATGAAAGGAAAGTACTTTGCAAACTATAGAGTGATAAATAAAATCTTTCCCTTCTCTTCCTCTGCTGCTGCTATTACTATTACTACTGCTACTACCACTACCACCACAACCACGCCTACTACAATTACTGCTACTATCATTACTACTACTACTACCACTACCATTATTACTACTAAAACTATCACTACCGCTACTATCACCACTACTACTATTACCACTACTTTTACTGCTACTATTACTACTATTACTACTACATCATCACTACTACTATCACTACTATAATTGCTACTATTACCACTACTACTATCACTACCACTACTATCACGACTCCACCACCACCACCACTACTACTACTATCACTACCACTACTATTATCGCTACTACTACTACTACTATTACTACTACCAATACTATCACTACTTCCATAACAGCTACTGTTACTACTACTACTACTGTTATTACTACTATCACTACCACAACTACTACTACTATTATTACTCCTCCTCCTCCTCATTACTACTACTATCACTATTACTACTACTACTATCATTACTACTATTACTATCACTACCACTAATACAGTATTACCACCACCACAACTACTACTACTACCACCAGTACCACTACCACTACTACTATTATTATTATTACCAGTACTACTACTACCACTACTACAACTATTACTCCTATCACTACTACTATGATCATTACTACTACTATTACCATTACTATTATCACTACTACTAGTATTACCACCACTATCACTGCTACCATTACCACTACCACTACAATTACTGCTACTATTAATACTAGTACTATCACTATCACTACTACTACCATTACTACTATAACTACTGTCACTACTACTATTAGTATTATCACTACTACTACTACTACTACTACTATCACTACTACTATGATCATTACTACTACTACCATTAGTACTATCACTACTACTACTACCACCACCACCACCACCACTATCACTACTACCACTACCACCACTACTACTACCACTACTACTACAATTATTGCTACTATTACTACTACTACTATCACCATCACTACTACTACCACTCCTACCACCACCACCACTACTATTACTACTACTTTCATTACTACTATTACTATGATCAATACTACTATTACTATCACTACTACTATGATCATTACTACTACTACCATTACTACTATCACTACTACTACTACCACCACCACTACTACCACTACTACCACTGCTACTATTTCTATTACTACTACCACCATCACTACTACTGTCACTACTACTACTACTATCACTATCACTACTACCACCACCACCACTACTACTACTACTATCACTACAACTATGATCATTACTACTACTACCATTATTACTATCACTACTACTACTACTACTACTACTACCACCACTACTACCACTACTACTATTACTACTACTGCTACTACTGTCATTACTGCTACTATTATTACTGTCACTACCACTACTACTATTACTACTACTACTACTACTATTACTACCACTACTACCACTACTACTATTACTATTATCATTACCACTACTATTCCAACTAGTTTGCAAAGGGACCTCATTTAATCTTTTGTATCCATTGAGTCTCAACTCCTTATCTTCCCCATTATACTTGAGAAATATTTTTTGAATGAGTGAATTATCAAGTCTTTGGTATTCTCATGTAGACAAAAAAACAAAGAATTTTGGTTGAAGCACACTGAGAAGCTGAGTTCTTTAGGATCTTATCTGCAATCCAATTTGCTGGTGTCAAAGGGGAACCCTTATTATATTCATTGCTGGGCAGTCACATTCAGGGGATAGACTTGGAGTGCAAATCACACATGTTAAGCCTCAGTATAATCCACCTCCTCCCCCAACCAGGGATGCATTTGACAGACTGCATGGGAAAGAACTATCTATATTCTGGTTCATGGCAAGAAGACTCCAGAAGCTAGGGTTTAAAAGGAGGGAAAAATCACTTCTTTTGGGACAAATTACAGTATTGTTTCCCCCTACCAAATAATCGACCTCTTCTATCGGAAGAAACCTCTCCTTCTAAGAGATAAAAGGAGAATGGACTCCTCCTCCTGGCAAGCCCTCCAGCTGAGTCCTGTTTGTTCCTAGGAACAGGGACTCCATGTTGTTTACCCTTCTTAGCAGGACTCAGGCTGTGGATGGGAACCTTCAAGGCCCAAACACCTCTTCACAATAGTTGAGTTTGGATGCTGATATGCGTGCTGTCCCCCAAGAGAGCTATTTCCCTTCAGTCTCCCAGATGTGTTGTATCCCACCCCTGGAGACTGTGGCATTGTCCCTATGTATTAGCTGGGGGGGTGACAGCATTCCCATTTAGACAGGTGGCTTCCCACTTTTTTAAAACAAACAAGGGGAGATAGAATGGGAAAGTTTCCTGAATTTCTGTCACTCCCAAACAGAGCAGCTGTGCTCTGGCCCGGAATGGGGCAGCGGGAGGAGGTGGAGCAGAAGACAGGTCCTTTCATTATTGTTACCCTTTGATGGGATAGGATTATTCTGCCTTCAGTTGTCAGGAAAGTGTATCCTACAAGATTAGGTGCAGGTGCACTAATTAAACACAAGGCTTGCTGAGACCTACAGAGGTCGCATTCTCCGGGCCTTTCAGGTGCCCAGGCTGGGGACAAACCCGGACTAGGAGTTCAAGTTGCAGAGTTATGTTCGTAAGATTATCATTGATGAGTTCAATACGTTTAGGTTACTCATTTAAGTTTTCCAGAGCTCAGTTTTCACATCTGAAAAATGGGGACATCACATCCTGTTTCTTATGTTTGGCTATAAGTCAATAGTATTTTACAAATAGTAATAAGCATTTATATAATACTTTAAATTGTTAAATAATGACATCATCTCTTTTGAACCTCACAATTTTGTTAGGTAGGTAACATTATTCCTATTGTACATATGAAGAAACAGACTGAAGGAAATAAAATTATTTCTTTTTCTTCATGTATCTACTAAATATCTGAGGCAGCATTTGCAATCAGGACTAAATTGTAGTCACAATGCCAAGTTGTCTCCACACTGTTAATAGATCACTGCCTCAACATTGATTCTGTAAAGTTTGGGAGAATTATATTAGCAAGAATCTTGGGCTCCTGCAAGAGAAGGGACTAGAAAAATATGAAATGGAATTTTAAAAATAACAACAATATATTGTAGGGCTTGTGCCTTTCAGAGAACTTTCTTTTTCTATGCTACAATAACTTAAATGATGTATTCTCTTCTTAGAGCCTCACTTGACTTTCCATTCTTCAATTTAGTTGTTATAAGATCATTGGGAAATGGAGAGGAACAGGTAAGTCTTTCCATTCTATGGGGAAAAAGGGGCAAATGGAAACCATGCAAATTACCCAGAGTCACCTCTAATTTGCTCCAATAAAAGCAGGAGACCCTGTTTCAATAATATCTACCCTAAGAGAAAACTAGGAGGGGGCAGCAAATGAATCATTTCAGTTATAAATAAAGTCTTGTGTAAACATATTTCAAAATGTGAGCATGAGTGCACAGTCACTCTAATTAGGTTTTATACACTAAGGAGAAAGTTCTCATTTTCCTAGGTAGGACTCAAGGGCTGATGAAGATGAGAATATCCCTATTGAGAAAGGGTTATATGGGATATGGCTACTGGAACAATTAATTATTAAAGAACATTTAACTCCTTCTCATTACTAGAAAAATGGGTACATTTCCATTTTTAAATTGTTCATTTTCTTCAAATTCAAGGCAAATTTATGATACAGGAGAGTCAGTTTCATAAGAAATATTGAAGTCTTTTAAATTTCTTATGTTTTTTTCTTTTCACAATGCCAGTTTATAACTATTTTTGTCCTTACTGAAATGTATAGACTAAATGAAGCTTCATGTCTTCACTCCAGCTAAATCCTAATTCTCTCCCTGCTTCCCCATCTCCACCCAGATTTGTGAGTGAGATTGAATCTCAAGAGAAAATCATCACATGGTCTCTTCTTTCCTGGTTTCATAGAATGTTACAGTCTTTCTCAATGCCAAAATTAACTTCTTCACCTATACAATTGAACCTGTATTCTCCACTGTTGCTTTCACTTTCCCTGTTTACTGGTACATTCCCTTTTCTATCCTAAAAACAGACTAATCCTTCCCTTAATATTATTAGATTCTTAAAGCAGATTCTTTTCTCTATTATTACTAACATTGACAGATTTTTAGAAAGTTCTTCCCTTTTCTTCCTTTGCCTTCCCTTCCTATTCCACTCTCCTTCTCTTTCCATTTTAGTTTCCCTTCCCCTTCTTCTTTTCCCCCTCTTCCCTTCCCTCTTACATGCTTGGTCATTATATCCTGTTCCATTTCTGGAATTTGCCTTTTATTAGACAAGCTAGTACCTTTTCCTATCTTACTTTAAGGGTGCAAAAACTGGCTACAATTCAGATACTAGAATTGAGTCCTACATAGTTCAGAACTACCAAGCCCAAGTAAGCTACCACCTTTAAGACTTCCATATATCAAGGATCATTTTGGACTAAGAATCTATTTCCGAAATATTAATGATAACCTCCTAATTCCCAATTCCATTGGTGTTTTCTGTCTTCTCATCTTTCTTGACTGCAGTATTTGAAACTATTGTTTGCCATTTATTTGTTCTATTCTCTTTGGTTCTAGTATCTTTAATTGTATTCTATCATTTTTCTTCTTCTTTGACCTGATTGCTTTTTCTCCATTTTGTTCATTGGCTCCTATTTCTTTTCCCAGCATCTTAATTGTGGGTACATCCAAGATTCTATCTTTAACCATCTTTTTCTTTCTACTTACTCTTGGTAGTCTCATTCAGTCCAATGACTTGAAATGCCACCTTTATGCAAATCATTTGGAAACCTTTATTTCATCCTTATTTTTTCCACTGATTCACAGATTTAATTTTTCAAATATATGTTGTACAGCTATTTAAAAAAACAAATTCAATCTTATATTGTATTGTTGGTGAAATGGTTTCCAGAATGAAAGAGGCAATTGAACTATGTTCTTCCTTGATCAGATCATAACTAAAGTATTATGTTCATTTCTGGGCATTATATTTTATGTAGTCAGGATCCAGCTGGAATGTATCCAGATATGAGAAGGATAGTGAAGATACTAGAGGTTTTGCTATGGCAATGATTGGTTGAAAAGAAAATTTTCAGGGAAAAAATATTCCTCTTCAAGTTTTTAAAGGGCTGAAACATGGAGGAAGATATATACTTCTTTTTATTGCAAAAGAGCAGAACTGTGAACAGCTGGTCAGCATTTAAAAGTAGAATTTACCTTGATATGTAAGAAGAAAGAATCCTATCATTTTGAGCACTCAAAATGAAATGGGTTGTGATTCTGATACCTAGACACTCAGATGCAATATGGCAAATGCAATATGGCAAAACGTATTTTTCCCCACTCATCACTCTTCCTTTTAATATACCTATTTTTGTAAATAATACCATTCAGTCACTCAGGCTTAAAATCCTTAAAATCACAGAACAGAAGGTTTATGCAAATCCTATTGATTAGACCTTGATTCAATTTGTCAAATCTTGACATGCTTCTTTTTGTTCCCACTGAAATTTACAGAGAGCATCCTTATTACCTGTCGCCAGGACTACTTCAGCAACTTCTTAATTAGTCTACCTGTCTCCCATGAATCACATGAATCTCAGATTTAGAAGGGACTTTAAAGATCATTTTAACCATGTGTGTGTGTGTGTGTGTGTGTGTGTGTGTGTGTGTGCCATTCACATCTTTTAATAGTTGAGTGAAAGCTATGGTGTCCTGCTCAGAATATTGATTTAAAGAACAAATCATAATTGTGTTTTTTATCAAATCCTTTTTTATGGTCTCCTGTGAATATGAAAATGTTGGTTTTTCTTTCTTACTTTGTATTCGTATAAAATATTTAAAATTACAAAAATTTAAAAAAATAAAAAATCATAATTGAAAGAAATGTTCCTCTACTAAATTTGACATTTCCTGAAATATATAAATAATCTTTTGGAGCATTTATAGATCCCAGATTTAGAACCCCTGTGCTAGTTCTATATTATCAATCTAGTATAGTTGTTGCTGCCAAAATAATCTCATCAAAAGAACACATTTGATGATATTCTTTTATTTAGAAGCTGTTAGTAGCTTCCTGATGGATCATAAGATTAAAGACAAACTCTTCATTTGATATTTATCCAAAGCCCTCCACTGGTTTCATTTTACTTTTTCAATTCTTTTATATTATTCTCTTACTTTTATTTTACGTGCTAACTAGCAGGACTAGTGCCTACTCCCTGATGTCTTCCTTACCTCTCACATCTCTTTGGCATTGCACAAGTCATCCCAAACATCTGGAAGAAATTGTTTCCCCATCTGTGTGTGTTGCAATCTTTCACTTCCATCAAGAAGTTTAGATGCTAACTCACCCCTGAGGGTGCACTCACTATACTCTATGGTTCTGATTGGAAAGATGAAGCAAAGAACTCATCACAAAGTCTCCTTTTAAAGAGAATTTCCAGGCTAGTCAACTCTTTATTTACCACAAGGGTATTTTAGAGATTGGACTTCACTATGCCAAGAACATTCTTCCCTCTCCCCCTCACCCCAAGGCCTTCAGGTTCCTTTTATGTGTATTCCTTTCCCTATGAGACTATAACCCCCTTGAGGGCAGGGGATGTCTTCTCTTTTTGTATCTCCAGAACTTAGCATAGTGCCTGGCACATAGTAGGACTGTAGGCACTTTATTAATCTCTTTAGCTAGACGTAATTCTTTGGATATTTTCATGCTTTTCTGACTCCTCCTACCACATATCTTAGTCTAACTTTCAGTTTACATGCCCAATCAATCTATTTGATTCTAAAGTTCTTCCTTCCTCACTCCTTCCCTTCTTCCTTCCCTTCTTTCCTTTCTTCCTGCCTCCCTTCCTCCCTCCCTCTTTTTCTTCCTTCCTCAATCCTTTCCTTCTTCTCATGATCCCTCCCTCCCTCCCTCCCTCCTACTATTCCTTTCTTCCTTCCTTCTTTCCTTCCTTCCTGTCTCATCTTTATTTATTTTTTATGTTTTTTCCCTGAGGCAATTGGGGTTAAGTGACTTGCCCAGGGTCACACAGCTAGGAAGTGTTAAGTGTCTGAGGTCATATTTGAACTCAAGTTCTCCTGACTTCAGGGCTGGTGCTCTATCCACTGCACCACCTAGCTGCGCCAATGTCTCATCTTTAGTGAGGAACTGGTTCTGGGTTCTTGAAGATCAGTGGAACATAGAAGTTCTCTTTGTTTCTGTCTTCATGTATTGACCCAATGTTGAGCTGTGCTCTTTACAATTAGTATAGAACCTGGCACATAGTAAATGCTTGATTTACTATTTTAGACCAAGGAACAGCTTGTATGAGTATGGAGTGATACCTTACCACTTTATTTATTTTTTATTTTTTTTTTATTTAATAGCCTTTTATTTACAGGATATATGCATGGGTAACTTTACAGCATTAACAATTGCCAAACCTCTTGTTCCAATTTTTTACCTCTTACCCCCCACCCCCTCCCCCAGATGGCAGGATGACCAGTAGATGTTAAGTACATTAAAATATAAATTAGATACACAATAAGTATACATGACCAAAACGTTATTTTGCTGTACAAAAAGAATCAGACTCTGAAATATTGTACAATTAGCTTGTGAAGGAAATCAAAAATGCAGGTGGGCATAAATATAGGGATTGGGAATTCAATGTAATGGTTTTTAGTCATCTCCCAGAGTTCTTTCTCTGGGCGTAGCTGGTTCGGTTCATTACTGCTCCATTGGAAATGATTTGGTTGATCTCGTTGCTGAGGATGGCCAGGTCCATCAGAACTGGTCATCATAGAGTATTGTTGTTGAATATACCTTACCACTTTGACTGCAGGTTTATGACTAATAACTTTTTCAGCCAGAACAATGTCCAAACGCTATTTGCTAAGTTGTCATCTATATCAGTGAACAGAGGTGCTTATACCAATGAAATGACAGGCTTTTAAAGTTGTGACTAAAGAAGAAAAGATAAAGCAGGCCTCCATGAAGGAAGTTAAATTTGAATTGGATCTTAAGTGATGTTGGATTACAGTTTTTGATAGAAATTCCAGGAAAGGAAACAACAGAGAGCAAGGTAGGGGAGTAGATGAGTGCAGGGTATACTGGTAAACACTAAGGATTCAACTTGATACATACAGCCAGATTCCTTCTGGGATTCTCTAGTAATTTAGATTTGCAGTATCTACCCTTAAGTTGCCTATTTTTTCTAGTTAGTATGCCCAAAGTTTGTGTAATAAAAATATTGGCACTTATATATCATGAAAATTTATTTGGAGTTAATTAGGGAATGAAGAAATCATGGTATATGAATATAATGGACTACTATTATTTATAAGAAAGATGAAAGAGAGAATTATAGAGCAATGTGGGAAGATGAATGGATTGATGCAGGACCAGGAAAGGTTTTTTTTTTTTTTTTCTGAGGCAATTGGGGTTAAGTGACTTGTCCTGGGTCACAAGGCTAGGAAGTATTAAGTGTCTGAGATCAGATTTAAACTCAGGTCCTCCTGACTTCAGGGCTGGTGCTCTATCCACTGTACCACCTACTTGCCCCAAAGGCAATTTTGTTAAATTACAAAGAAAGTTGATCTTGGAAGATTAGCTTTCTGACCAATTTCATGATCATCATTCTATCTGGTAGATGTAATGGACTCAACACAAGAATGAGACAAGCATTTTTGGTACTTGTCAATGTGATAATTGCTTTGCTTGACTACACTGTTAATTGTTTTTCTTTATTTTTTTCTTGGTAGGGGGATGGGAGGGAAAGATTGTTCTCCAAAATAGTTAGATCAGTTCATAGCTTCATCAGCATTATATTAGTGTCCCAATTTTTCTATATCCTCTCCAAAATTTGTCATTTTTCCTATCACTTTAGCTAATCTGAAAGGTATGAGATGATATCTCAAAGTTTAATAGTATTTCTCTAATCAATAAGGCTTAGAACAGTTTTTTTTTCATATGACTTGACATATTTTTGAATTCTTCCTCCAGAAACTACCTGTTCATGTCCTTTGGCCATTTATCAACTGAGGAATTATTCATATTCTTATAAATTTCACGAAATTGTGTATATATTTGAGATAAGAGGTCATTAATCGAGAAACTATCTATCAAAGTTTCCCCCTCAATTTTCTGCTTTCCATCTAATCTTGGCTATATTAATTTTATTTGTACAACCCCTTTTTAATTTAACATAAACAAAATTTTCCATTTAACATCTCACAGTACTCTTTATCTTTTGTTTATTTATAAAAATCATCAGTATCTACAAATTTGATATATATGTTCCATGTTCTAATTTAGTTATGATATTTCTCTGTATGTCTAGATTATGTATTCATTTTGACCTTTTCTTTCTAAATGATGTAAGCTATTGTTCTATATCTAGTTTTTGCTATGCTGATTTCTAGTTTTCCCAATAATTTTTTTAACCATACAGTGAATTCTCATCCTGAAAGCTTAATTATTTCTACTTCTCTATAATTTATTTTGAAATATTATTTTTAAGTTATTTATGAGGGAATTTGGGGGTCCCAGGGAGTTCCCTGACTTATTCTGCATTTCCCACAAAGCCCTTGACTTATTTTTTAGATTAAAAATAATGCTTTTCTTATGTTACTTAACTTTCTGAGTATATTGGTGGTGCTGACATTCAATATTCAATAATAGTACAGATCTGTATTATGAAAAGAAACATCACATATACCACAAAGTAATAAAAAGGGAGGACTCAGTTCAGTTAGACATGGGTAGAATCAAAGAAATGGTCAGCATATGAAATTTTTGCTAGGTTTGACAATTTTAATGAAAGTGCTCAACTTGCAGAGCTGCTAGATGGAATAACAGTTATGAAGACAGATCTGAAAGTTTGGCCTACTAGTTGAGAAATAACAGTTCAGATGAATCTTAACTTCTTTCTACATTATTGCATAGGAATGGGCCTAAAATAAGGCCTGGAGACTACTAAATTGTCTGTAGAGGAAACACAGTTATAATATATAAATCAATTCTCACATCAGTACTGTACCAATTTTGTTACTTTAATTAACTTTCATTATTTTTTAGACATTTCCTGGTCTTTGATCTTCAGTGACATTAAACTTTAGTCTTTCATTACAAATTGCTAAGGGGCAATTGTGGTCACGGGGGTAGGTTTTACTTTCGACTCTTGCCACAAACCCATTTATCTTCTAACTTCCCAATTTATGCTCCACCTCTACCTCTGTTATAATTATATTGTTTCTCATATTTTCACTGGAATGAGGCCAGTATTCCCTGTTCACCAATAAAAGATGTCTTTTGCTTTCTAAAGAGAAAAATAATAAAAAAACAACAAAATGTTGTTTCACCTAAATAGGAGGATTTAAAGTTTCTGCATTTTTAGTTTTTCTACATGCCATCAGACATCATTTTCCATGAATTTAAAATGACACTAAATTTATATGACATTTAAGAATTACATTGTGCTTTCCAAATATCATCTCATTTTATACACACAACAATCCTGGGAAGTAGATACTCTTATTATCCCTACATTACAGATGATGAAACTGATGAAACGTATAGAGGTTAAGTGATTTGTTCATAGTTACCCAGCTAGTAAATATCAAAACTGAGGCAAAATTTAAACTCAGGTCTTTATGACTTCATCCATAATACCGAAGACTTACCTAAGTATGAGTTTCATGTGGTAACAAACTCAGACATGATGCAAAATGGTAGACTATTCACTAATAATCAGTGAACTGAAGACCTCTGCAAATTATTAAATTAAATATAACCAATTCTCATTCAAAGAATCTTTCTTTTCTCACCATGTCATTGACTCCAGTGACACAGTTTCAATTTTTTTAGATAGGCAGGTTGGATTTGTTTGCCAGATTTCTGCCATGACATTATTCACTCCCTGTAACTCATCACTTAGTAAGTATTATCAAACTGAAGTTCATGATTCATCAGGTTCGTGATGTTTGGTCTCTTAGGTAACTAGTACCAAATAACAGGACAATTTTCCCACCAACTGACCAATCTCCAAACTTCAAAACAGCCTTTTTTTTCTCATTCAATCAATCACTAAAGGGTAAGGAAGGGGTAGATTGATATAAATTCTGGGGCAAGGAATGAAATGAAATCCATACCCCCAAGTTGATCCCACTGAATACAATTGGAAGTTATTGAACACTGTCCAGTGTACATGGACTTTTCCTAGTTAACAGAATTATTGAAAAATCCAAATAAACAAACAACAACAATAATAATCAGCAAGTCTACAAACCCCTGTGATAAATGTTATACTGGTAGTAGATGATGGTTATTTCTGTTACTGCAACTAAGTCTATCCAGTCTACCTCTTTCTTGTACAATGACCTTGGTACCATAGCCTTTCCCATTTGCTTGTTCTTTAGCATTTCACAGTCAGTGAGGATTCGAAAGTAACTTTACCCATGGGGGCTCAAATTAGAGACCCATAGTTTTGTTGTTTACATCAGTTTGGCATGGAGTAACAAATGATCAGAATTTTGCAATCACTCTTTTATGATTCCAAACTACCTTTTCTATTGATACCTGAATTTCAATCTGATGACTTCCCTAACTTTTGCCCAGTCTCTTTATTTTAGTGATAAGACTGTCTTCCTTAGGCTCTTTCTTTTCTGCCAAAAAAAAAAAAAAATCCCTATGGGAATGATCCTTGCTCTAAACCTTTCTTAACTGATCTTTCTCTGGTTTATCATTAGCTCTGAGATCTTAGACAATTCAATTAGTCTGTTTGGGACTCTAAAACCAGAGGGTTAACTCTGATATCTTTGTATCTGTAATCAGCTGAAATACTTCTTTCTGGATTTTCAAGGTAAGGTTCCAGCCCAGATAAAATCATTCCACTTTTCTCTAGCATTGTCAAACATACTTCCTCTTCAGTCTGTTTGGCTTTAAGTTGCTCCCTCCAGACCTGCTCCCATTCTCTCACCTGGCCTTCAGGTCCCAACTAGTGCATAGCTGCCTATAAATCAATCTTGAAGTAGCATTAAATTAGCATTTCTAAAGGCCACCATTTCATCTACAGAGAAACAGGAGTTGCATTAATAGAGAAGAGGCATATGTCTTTGTGGAATATTATCCAGCACCTACACATAGGAGAATTCCATATTTTCCCCTTTGTTACTGTTATCTGGAGCAGAGTGAACATTACTAAAAGTCAGCAGAAAACAGTTAAAGTGGAGAAGGAAATATCAGCAATTTCTATTATTCAGGTACCTTCTTTTTAACCTTTCTACTTAACCTTTTAGCCTCCCCTCTTATATACAGCATGATTAGAGGAGAATTCTATGAAGAGTAACTCAAGTCAGTTCATTTTGCTCTGAAAAGTGATCTGAACATTTTAGGAAGATGCTGAAACTGCTAAATAAAATGATACCTTTGGACGACTTTGGAGTTGAATTTAGTCATGTAATTATTTCTTTCTGGTAACCATCATGCATAAATTAAGATTTTGACTACTCAAACATGTTGAAGGTGGAGAAGTGTCCCTCAGAAGTCATGTAGTGCAATTCCTTAATTTTGTAGATTAGAAAATTAAAGCTTGGGGAGATTAAGTGATTGCCACAGGTAATAAATAACAACCTTGACATTTGACCTCAAGTCATAAGATCATAGATTTCAGAGCGCAAAGGAACCTTAAAAGATAATTATTTCAAACCCTATTTTATTAACAGATGAGGAAACTAAGTTTTACAAAAGTTATAACTTTCCCAACATCACACAAATAGTAGGTGGTAGAGCTGGGATTCTTAACCAAGTGTTCTTTCCATTGTATCATTCTCTTCAGTTTCCATATTAGCTCTTTCTTTGGAACCACTTGTGATAGTATATTCCTAATAGGCCAAAAATCTATGCTTTTGTTGACCTTCCAGCATGATAATTTCCTCTATCTAACCAGACTACAACTGCTTATGCTTTAGTAGTTTTAGTCCTAAGGTATTGCTTGAGGTACAGAGGAGTTAAATTATTAACCATTGTCACACAGTGAATAAGTGACAGAAACTAGATTTTAATCTAGGTTTCTCTGACTCCTAGTCCAGAATTCATTTAAAGTTGAGGAAACTGAGACCCAAATAGTTTAAATGTTTTGCTCAAGATCAGAAAGTAACAGAGATAGGATTTAAACTCAAGTCATTTAGTATTTAGAACTGGACCTTAGAGGAAATTTAAAACTGGGGTTGACTTTTTGGGGGAGGAACAAAGACCCCTTTGACAAAATGGTGAAACTGATCTACTTCTTTTCTGAATAATGTTTTTAAATGCATAAAATAAAACATGTGGGATTACAAAGGAAATCAATGAAACTGAGACAAACATCAAGATATTTTTAAAATAAGTTTTTAGGCCAAAAATTAAGGACCACTAATCTAATGAAGAGACTGGGAAACTGAGACTCTGAGACAATAAGTGACTTACTTGTTGTCACATAAGAAGAAACAGAGATAGAATTTCAAAACAAGCTTTCTCACTCTAAATTTCATTCTCTTTCCATACTGTTCTGTTAATTCTTTCCACAAATCCTCTACAGAGGGTCTATTCACTGTATTAAGAACCTCTGTGTTTGGTTGTTTGATTTTGTAACAATGCATTTGATATCTGTTTTAATATATTAAAACACTAAAAATAATCCAAACTTTCCTGGTAATTCTCAGAAAGGTTTTTTCAAAGGAATTCTCTGGACATCTTTTTGAAGTCTCAGGCTAGGTATGCTAAAAGCTTTGGGAATAGTGAAAATCAAAATAAGGTACTTTCTGTCTTATAAAGAGAAGGTAACAAATTTTATTTCTTTCTTAAATTTCTAGTGTCATGAATTATAAAATTTATTGAGGGGAGGGTTAGGGTTTCAATTATTAATAATTCATGAGCACTAATTTTGAGACAAGTTTTATGATCCCTTTCTGGTCATGTGAGTAAAAGAAAAATTCATTTTTCTAACTGGCTTTGAATTGTGTAATTAAAAAAATAAAGGAAGAAGAAGTCTAGTCAATGCTAAATACAATGTTTATTTTAAAATGTCTTAAGGTAGAGACATTGCTAGCAAGCTTTTATAGTTGAGTTAAAACCCCATATAGGAAATGTGGTTCATAATGGAAATGCTGATATTTCCTTAATTATCAGATTGCCAGTGGATACTAAAGAATTGAAGGAGTTTCTTTAATTTTGAAAGATACCTTTTAAGAGATGTTGAAGGGGAAAGAAAAAAAGAAAGAAAAAAGTCTTCATGGAGCTTCACCGCAGCCAAATGGTGCCATCTAAGGGAAACAAAAGAAAAGTGGAGTGTGGATTTCTGCACCCAGCAAAGTCTGCTCTGGTTCTATAATCATCTGGTTGATTGATACCTTTAATTTTTGATTCAGAATGGTTAATCAAAAGCAGCTACTTAGTTCCCAGATTTTGGCTTCAATTGTGTCCCTCAAAACACAAGCCCATATAGTAAGAGCCTGATGGATCATAGTATAGTATTGAGAGTCAAGAGTGTAAATTTCTATTGGATCATGAGCAAGTCACTTAGACCATCTGGGTTACAAATTACTCATCTATAATATGAAAAATTGGACTGGATAGATGACCTTTAAGATTCCTTTCGGCTCTAATCCTATCACTTAAAAGTACTCAGACAATATAGTTATTCCTTCCACATCCAGTTAGGATATGGTACCCCTACTATCTGGAAAATCGACATAAAATTTGGTAGTCCTTCCTTCTTACTAGAGAAGAAATTTGAATTTTTTTCATTTTCTTTTATGGTGTGTTTTTAATACCTTATTGTAAATTTTGGGTTGTCATAATACAACACTGTATAGTTTTGTCATACAATGCTATATATGGTTTTTATACATTTTTGAGTTTTCTGTGTCATTTGCTGGACGTAGTATGTGGTCCATGGCTTCCAAAAAAATCCCTCTCCCAAATTTCCATCTAATTTCTTATGTTGATTCATGATTTATTGAAATTGTAATTGGGAAAGTTGCAATGTGGAAGGGATAACTAAGTAATTCATCCTTCATTCCAACACCTTTTGCTAGAAGAGTTCCACTTTTTGTCTTTGTAGTGACTTAAAAAGGTAAATGCTATACATAATTTTATGAAACAAAGCCAAACCATCATATTTATATAATGTACCTTTGTTGGATCACTACCTATGTCATATCCTGAAACAGTATCCTGTATTGGGGCCTCTTCTGTTTAAATCATCTTCCTTGGTGACCTCACCAGTTCCCATGGGTTCATTTAATATCCATGTTCACATGATCCCCAGATATATGTATTGTTGTTGTTCTGTTATTATTAATTGTGTCCAACTCCATGGGACCTCATGGTCAAAGTACATGGGATTTTCTTGGCAAAGATACCGTAGTGGTTTGCCATTTCCTTCTCTAGTGTATCCCTATTTTATAGATGAAGAACTGAGGCAAGCAGGCATTAAATAATTTTTCCAGAGTCACACAGCTAGTATATGTCTATATATATATATATATATATACACACACACATATTCACACATGGCTATAGGTAGGTAGATGTATGTGTGCATGCATGTGTATGTATGTGTGTATATGTAATGGTATAGCTACATGGTACAGTAAAAAGGGCACTGTATTTAGAGTCAGAAAGACTAATTTTCCTCCTGAGTTCAAATATGGCTTCAGACACTTGTTAGTTGTGTGACTCTGTGAGATATATTTGTCTCAGTTTCCTGATCTGAGAATGTTAAGTATTTGAAAGATAGGTGTAAATAATAGAACCTTTTCCCCAGTGTTATTGTGAAGGATAATTGACTAATATCTAAAAAGTATTTGGCCCAGTGTCTGACACAAAGTAGGCACTTATAAATATAGTCATCATTATTTATGTATGATATATATGTATATATATATATATATATACACACACACGTGTTTGTATATAAAATTATTAACTTTATGTGAATAATTCCATTTCCATACATAAATATTCATTAATTAGGTGTTTTGTTAGTTGATCAATCACTGAGATTTTGTTTTTTATTTGTTTTCTTTCTTAATTTAATTATATCACTAATGTATATTTCTCCTTTTATACTTACCAAACAGTTTTTAAGATTACATATTTATAATATAGTTAATATCTGGAAATCTCATGAAGCCTTCAGACTTTCCCTTCCCCCTATCATTTCTGTTGAAATTCCTTTTATTCCTCCAAAAGAATTATATTATTATTTTGTGCAGTAATTTTGTGGTAATTTGCTTGTTGGAGCACTAAATCCACAGGTTAATTTAGGTAATTTCATGTTTTTTTTTTTTTTTACATTGGCCTAGTATATCAGTGGACAATGAATACTAAAGCAACTATGAGACATAGCAGATAAAGGATTGAACCTAGATTCAGGAGGACCTGAGCGCAGACACGTATAAGCTTTTTGACGCTGATCAAGTCCCTTAATCTCTATCTGCCTCAGTTTTTTCACCCATAAAATAAGGATAATAATAGCATTTATCTTCTAGAATTATTGTAAGGCTCAAATGAGATAAAATTTGTAAAACATTTTACAAAACTTAAAGTACAATGTAAAAATGAAGTTATTGCTATTTTTCATTTATTTAAGTATTCTTTTATATATATAAGTGGTCTTTGTAGCAATATATGCATATTATGCGGATATGTATATAAGTATATTTGTAAAACTGCATATATATGTCTTCTGTTAATTTCAGAGTGAATATTCTATGTATTCTGTAATATGCATTAGAATATTTATTTACTTAAAATCATTTATTTGGAACTGGAAGGGCCCTTGGAGGTTATTAAGTCCAACCTCTTCATTTTATAGATAAGGAAGATGGGATATCGAAAAGTTATGTGATTGCTTAGGGTCACACAGATAATAAGTATTTATGTTAATATTGGGACTCTGATTCCAAATCGAAAGGTTTATTTATTATACCACTGCATATTCCTGCTGGATTCCTTCTATTGGTGGGGAAAACAAGAAAAAGAAAAAAAAAAAAAAACAACTTTTCAACCCACTTATTATTTTGATTAAAATCTTTTCTCTATTATCCCTTTTCTTTGTTTCTGTGTCTCCTTATATTTCTCTTTGTTTATGTCTCCCTAACTGTCTGCCTGCTTTTGCCTTTTTTGGTGTCTAGAATTATTCTTTCTATTTGTCTCTCTGTTTCTGACTCTTTCTCTGTTTTTGTCTCTATTTATATTCTCTGTCTCTATCTGTCTCTGACTCTGTTAATCTCTGTTTCACTGTTTGTCTTTTCCCCAATCTCTGTCTCTTTCTGTTTCTCTGTTTCTGTCTGTCTGTCTGTCTGTCTGTTTCTATTTTCCTATATCTGTCTGTCTGTCTTTCTCTGTGTCTTTGTATCTGTCTCTTTCTCTGTTTCTCTTTGTGTCTCTCTGTCTCTGTCTCTCTCTCTCTCTCTCTCTCTCTCTCTCTCTCTCTCTCTTTTCATCTCTCTGAACAATCCTCTCTGAAACATACACTTCAATCATTCTCCCATTCTTTCTAGTCTTGTGAACACAACTACCCCAAAGCAATAGTGGGTCTGGCTTACAGAAGTTTTTTTTTTCCCCTCAAATGATCTTCACCCTTTGCATTCTTTCCTTCAGAGAACTTTTTGAAAACTACTGACTAAACTCTTGCTTCTGTAGGATTGTTTCAGGATGTTGTTAGATCATTTATTTATTAGCTATATCTGTACACCTCATGCTTCTCCCTCAGTGAACTCGCCATCACTCCCTTAATGTTCTATTTGTATTCTCCTAGCAATTCAAAGCCATTAGGAGAAATCATACCTCATTAAACTAGAGCTTAAACTTTGTCCACTCCTCACCCTCTTTGCCCAGGAAATTTTTACATGACCCTGGGTATGTGGTTTTATAAAATAGGTACACAAATTAAACATTTGCTGATAATAAATCATCATTTTGCATTCAGTAACAAGACCCCATATGGTGTCACAAACACATTTAAGAAGCTGGGCTCTCAACTACCTCTTCTCTTGAATCTTATCCAGTCTTGTACCCCTTTGTGACCACAACTGCTAGGAATTTCCCTGAATTGTCCCTCTTACATAACTTGTTGGTCCCTGAAATATTAATTCATTAGGAAGCATCTGTAAAAGATTCAAGTTTGAAAATCTCAAAATTCCCTAGATTGAAAAATCATGATTTTCTCACTGAAAACTTATATTTTCTTCAAGAATCTTTGCACATTTTTAAACTAATGTAAAATGGAAGCTTGAATCTCAAAGTGACTGGAATTGTGGCATCAGAGTTGAAAGGAATATTAGTGGTCATTTGGTTCAAACTCTTATCTCAGTCAATAAGTGTACATAACTTTAGCAATTGATATCATTCAGGATCTGCTTATATACTTCTAGTGTGCAGTTCTCTCAATTTGACCAGGGCTTTTAATATTGTTAGTTGGGGTATTTGTGGAAAATTATGGTAAAATGGGGGTATGTAGAAAAATTTTCGGCATCCTGACAGCATGCTGAGTGGGTTTTGGAAAACGGATGTTGCTCTCATACTTTCCTAGTCACTAATGTTGTAAAACCAAGTGGTCTGCTTACTTCCATGCTTTTTAGTATGATATTTTTAAGAATGTTGTTGGATGGCTTCAACGAAGACAAAAACAGCATCAAGACCTGCTACCACAGATAGTAGTACATTGTTTAATTTGAAACAGCTATAAGCCAAGAATACAGCAGAGGGAGAATTGGTCCATGACTATATGTTCATACATGATTATGCACTCAATATAGTCTCCAAGGTTGAAAAGCAGCAAAATATGGCTCAATTCCCTGCTGCTTGTACCAATTTTGGCCTAATAGTTAACACCAAGGAAAGAGCTTCTCCACCGACCAGTGCCACGCTATCCATACTAGAATCATCAGTTACCAAAAGTGGAGAAATTTTGAATGCTGTGGATAAATTAATTTGCCTTGGAATTATAATTTCCAGGGATGTGCACATAGATGATGAGGCTGACACGTGCATCACTAGGTCTAGCTCAGTTTTTGAAAGGCTCTGAAGGAAGATGTGGGAGAGAAGAGGGAGTGGACTGCTTAGCAAAATGAAGGTCTATAGAACCATTGTGCTAACCTTATTGTTGTACGTCCGTAAAACTTGGACACTATACCAGCACCATGCCAGGAAATTAATCACTTCCATTTGAATTGTCTTAAGATGATTCTAAAGATCACCTGGTAAGATAAGGTACGGATACTGAGGTCCTTTCTTAAGTAAAATTGCCAAGCATTCAAACTCTGCCACAAAGAGTGCAACTCCAATTGGCTGGCCACATTATTTGAATACCAAACATATATTTGTCTAAAAATCTACTTTACAGAGAACTCAAATAAAGCAGGTTGTCACATAGCTGTCAGGAGAAATCACACAAAGATACTCTCTGCAGACATTTGGAATCGATTGTAAGATATAAGAATCACTAGCACACCCAATCTCCCATGCCTACATCAAAGAAGGCACAGGGTGCAAGGAGGAGAGCAGGATTTTACTATCTAAAAAAATGGGAGATGTGCAAATTTAAGGCCATCACCACTTCAAATTTACACGGAATACTTGTGCCCAACTTGTGATGGAGCCTTCTGAGTTTGTATTGGTGCCATCAGCTATAGTCATAAACTCTCTACCCTGAACCCATATAGTAATGTCATTTTGGTGAAGGGCAATAACCAAAGAAAAACAGGAGAGAGACAGAGGCAGGGAAGGAGGAAGGAAGAAATGGAGGGAGGAATGGAGGGAAGGAGAGGAGGGACTAAAAGGAAGAAAAGAGAGAGGAGAGATGAAGAGGGAGGAATGGAGGAATTAAGGGAGGAGGAAACAGAGAGGGGGGGAAGAAGGAGAGAGGGAGGGAGGAAGAAATAGAGGAAGGAAATGGAAGGAGAGGGGGGAAAAGGAGAAGGAGGAATAGAGAAAAGAAGGGAGAAAAAGACAGAGGGAGAGGGAGAGAGAGGGAAAGATGGAGGGAAAGAAGGAGAGAGGGAGGAAAGAAAAAATGGAGGGGGGAAAGGAGAAGGAGGAATAGAGAAAAGAAGGGAGGGAGAAACAGACAGAAGGAGAGAGACAGAAAGGAAGAGATGGAAGGAGTGAAGGAAAGAGGGAGAGAGGGAGAAAGACTAAGACACAGAGAGACACATACACAGAGTTTTTATTTAATCCATTTTTGAAAAAAAGAAAAACTTCTTTGACTATATATTTAATTTGTGACTTCAGGGAGGGAGGGTGTTTTCAATACAGGGAATTCTGATTGAATGGCAGTACTAGGAAAACCTTGATATCAAATAATATACTAGACCAGGTCCCATGTATGAAGCTTATAATCTATTGGTATTATAAAATTTACAACATTTAAATGGTGAAAGATCTTCTAGAAGAACCTTACTACCTTGCCACCAAGGTATGGGATATAACCACCACATGAATTCATTAGTCTAATTTTTGGTTTGGGGTTTTTCTTTTTTTCCTTGAAAGTCAACCAAAGGTGAAACTTGAATTGCACTTTCTTTGAGTTTGACTATGTGATTACTTAACAGTTCAAGAAAACCTACCTACAGATACTAAGGGCCCTTAAACTTTATGAAGGTCTCAAGGCTATATTAAGGAATTTACATCCTGCCTGCTGACCAGATGCATTTTCATATGGAGGCAAAGGGAAATAGAGCACATCTATCTAAATTAAATGTTTTTCTATTAGGGCTAAATAAATCTCTTTAGGTTAAGTTTTGACTGGCCTATAGATATTTCATTCCATTGTAATATCAAACCAAAACCAATAAAACTAGGATGAGTCATGTTCCCTCATGACATCATTTCTAATTCTAGAGATTACTTATAGTATCCCCAGCTTCTCAGGCAAGTTATATCTATTCTCAAGAGCTCTAGCCACTATCTAGTAGCCCAATGGAAAACTAAATTTTTCTTAAAATTTCTTAAATTTTTTTCTTAAAAATTTTAAACAGTATCTTTCATTAAATTTTAAAATTATTTATAGTAACAAAAATATTTCAATAAAATATAACCTCTTTCTGCCTAAACCAAGGGCAATTTGATTTTTATGTTTACTCTGCATAAAACCAATCCCATTTCTTCCAGAACTTAGTATATCAGTCTTTGGAAGTTGCTGTGTCTCAGAATTCATGAACCTGAATCTAATCTTGTGATGCACCTTTTTGAATTTAGGTATATGACAACCCTGAAAATACTTTATCATATATCATAATTCTTCATCAATGATCATATTTCTTCTCTTTTCCAAGTTAAACATTCCTATTCCTTAAACAAATCCATATATCAAGGTCCTTCATCATCCTGATTGTTCTACTTTAAGAGGTGGCTCCCATAATTGAAATGGCATGAACTCAAGGTCCTTCATCATCCTGATTGTTCTACTTTAAGAGGTGGCTCCCATAATTGAACACATTAATCTGGATGTACTCATTTCTTGGTAAAGATCTTCCCAATAAACTTGTATCTATATGTTGTTCAGTTCTATGTGAGCTTTTCTGAGCTGGCTTATGCACTAGCAGATTGACCTCTTTTAGCTTCTTTCTTAGCTGAGAGATACACTAGTTCTTAACAAATCTAAATGGAAAGAAAGTAATTTTGTTAAAATGTTTGACACTATAGACCATAAATGAGACTTGAGATGTTTCCTTCAGAAAAAGAAAAAAAAAGAAAAGAAAGACTCCATTGGAATACTGCCAATTTTGCATGATAGGCCTATTATAAAGGAAAATATTTCTTCACAAACTTTTAAGTTTTTGAAATGATCTCATTCATAACTTGTGATTCAATGAAAACCCTTTAAGATTACCCCAAGACAACACTAATCAGAGATGTCATAGTCCAATTAAACAACAATCAACTTAACACAATTGCTATTGCTTCATTTTCATTTCATATTCCTGGAAAAAATAAAGTCCAATTTTATTTGTGATATCTTCAAGCCTGAAAGGCAATTAGTGTGAAAAGCTATAGAATAATCACACTATTAGATTTATATAGTATTTCAAATATAACTGTGACTATGAATGATATAAATAAATGAATATATAAAAGGTATTATTAAATAATGCATTTGAAACTCTGAGAACATTGCAATATTTTAAAAATACATTTGTATTGATGTTTCATGCCTGGCATTAAAAAAAATCACCACAAGGTGGCCAGGCTACTTATTGGTCATGTCTTTTCTGTGATCATGTATATTGGCCCTTAGAAAACAAACTGAATCTGTTCTTGATTCCATGCTTAAAGCTTTTATAATATGATGTAATCTTTTAAGACTTATTCTTTTCTGACAAGGGCTTTAGAAACTCATAGGCACCTCTACACTAACATTTTTATTGATAAAATATTTGTAGAGAGGCAGCTAGTGGTATAGTGAATGTAGAGCTAGATTTGGAGTCAATAGAAACTCAGTTAAAATCTGCCCTCAGATACTAACTAGCTGTGTGAATCTGAATAAGTTACTTAACCATTTTTGCCTTAATACCTCATCTGTAAAATAAGTTGGAGAAAGAATGGCAAAACACTCTAGTAACCTTGCCAAGGAAACCCCAAATGGGGTCATGAAAAATTGAACATGACTAAAAATTGATTGATTTGAAGAGAGAGTGGTATAGACAGAGCCCAGGATTCAGGAAGATTTTAGTTACAGTTCCATCTCAGATGAAATCTGAGTAAGTAAATTCTAAAATTATCAATTTGGAGCAATATCCATATTTGTTTCATAAGGAAGTTTCCTTACTCAGAATTCTTTGTTCTAGAGGTTGATAAACTACAACTGGCAGTCTAAATCCAATACACTATTTTACATTTTTTGTTAACACATCTTTAAAGCCATACCAAAACAGGCAGTGGGCTAGATGTTACCCAGAAACCATAGTTTGTTGATTTCCTTCTCTGTGAATGAAATTGTAGCTGTAATACAAAACAATTCTAAATCTCAGAACTTGAGGTTGGATTGAACTTGATTTGAATCCTGTAGACTCAAGGCGGCAATTTAGCTAACCTTAAAACCCTATATAAATACTTAATTATAAATTAATGGCCTCCATTTCTACTTGATTTTGACACCACTTGTCTACAGGATGGGTATTATGTTTGGTAGTATCATCCTTCAGTGCTTCCAGATTTCAGTGGATTACTGATCTCATAGTAGTGGGTATGCTTTCCAGGCATTCAACTCACAATTTATCTTCATTAATTTATTCCATGTAATTTATAATTATGTTCTTCTATGCATTCTTCAAAGAGGATCTATTCAATATGTTGGCAGTATGAACAATAATATATGGGTTTGTTTTTGATTTTATTTGTTTACATTATAGCGGGCTATAATCATTTATAAAAATCAAGTCTCTTCCAAAATACTCACAACCTCAACGGAGTAATGAGTAATTCAAAATATTTTTGAATGAAAGTGTCAGTTTAAGATCCTTCACATAAAACATACCTACAAAGCCTATTTGCAAAGTAAATTTACTCTGGATTTCTGATACCTATGAAAGTTTTTTCTATTATATTTATTTAAAATTACAACAGTTTACATTAGAAACAAGCTCAAACAATTAAGGTAAAAGATAAATAACTGCATACAGTTTAATTTTACAAAATGCAAACATACATCTTTCATTGTTCCATTATCTGAGTATTAAGAGCCATATAATTGCACAATGCATTTTCAACTGTCTTTAAGGCTCTAAAATTAAACAGGGCTGACTTTTATGAAATAATCTTTATTTTCCTCCATTATGCAAATAGTTGACCACACAGATTAAATTTAAATCAGAATTTAATGTGTGCACCTTTAAAGTTAATTTCTCTTTTTCTGCTTTCCCTCTGAAAGTGAAAGGCATAGAGATTCTTAGAATTCATCTAGGCCTTTGCAGAATTCAGAAAAGAGATCTTCTGCAGCAATTTCTGTGTAGATGTCCTGCCTTTGAGGACACTTAAGATAAAAAAAATCATTCTTGTTTCCAGTCCTACAAGTTGTTTCTTGAAGTTGCCCCCTGTCAACCAAAGCTAAAATTTAAGGTTCAGGTGAGGATACAGCAACATAAGATCTAGAATGGAAAAGATCTTGGAGATCATTTAATTCAATCCCTTAATTTTCTACATGAGGAAACTGAGGTCCAGCATATACTTAACATAATAAAAGGAAAAATTGGATGACTTTAAGAAAGAAAGTAGTCTGGAATCAAAGAATAAGTTTAAATCACATTAAAATATGAAAATTCTACTTTTTTATATGAGAAAGGTATTCTATGCCACAGTTAATGTCCTATTACAAACAAGGAAATTGAGGCTCAAAAAAGTCATTACATAAAAGAAACTTGGATTTTAGACAGGACCCCCGAAGTCAGGCAATCTGCTCTGATCAGTGAACATTAAACCTCCAGAAAGAATACCCTTCATTTGATTCTTCGGTTGCTCTCATTTAAAGGAAGTTTTGTCTGCAAATAAAACCAAATTCTGCATCTCCGAAACTTCTATTTCTATTTCTTGAGTCCAATCAGAACATTTCTAACTTATTTTCCACATTATAGTCCTTCAGATATTGGGAAGGCAGCTACCAAGGTTTAAAGATACTTTGTTGCTTTTTAAAGCCCTTCACAAAACTGGCCTTTATTGTCTTCTGACATTTTTTCTCCCCTTTGAAAATTCTAATATCCAGTCATACTGACCTTATTGTTCTTCACTCATGACATTCCATCTACAGATAATGTAGCTTTTCCCTTTGTGTTTCCTAAGCCCAGAATGCTCTCCATGATAAATTCTACCTCTTGTCTTTCTTCAAGACTAAACTCAGATCCCACTTTCTGAAAGTGACCCCTTTCAATCTGCCCCCCCTGCCTTCCCAAATTCCCTGTGCTTCATTTTTGAGTTTACTTCCTAACTGCACAGTATCTATATCTTATCTGTACATATTTGTTCACATGCTGTCCCCTCCATTAGAATTTAGGCTCTTTGAAGTTAGGGCTTGTATTTTTGCTTTCTTTTTTTCTTAGTACTCAATACTAAAGCTTAGAATATAATAATTACCTAATAAATGCTTGATGAGTTGCTAATCATCACTGTCCCATTTCTTCAATATCATATCCAAAATCATATCGAATTTCTTTTCTGATAATCTTATGTTGTACCCATTGCTATCTGATATCTAGTTTGGAGACTATATGTCTGTTTTCCCTTCTATTCCATTATTATTTTAAAACTTTCTTGATCAAATTTCATTTTACTCAGATATTATATTCTTTTACTAATCTGGAAGTTTTGGTTCCAAATGTGCAAGATAAGGCAGAGGAGGTAATCTTCCTGATATATCACTTAGGTGGTCAGGGAAAGAGCCAGAAGAGCAAGTGCTTCAGAGTAGTCTCCTAATCACTTGAAAGCGCTACCTTCCAGGGAATGGAGTTCCCTCAGCTACTTTCTCTAAGTGATAGTTTAAGGTTCTGGGATGGTTGCTTCAATCATGTGTCCCAGGCCTGGACAATGCTTAAAGCTTATGAAGGAAGAACCTAGCGTAGCTGTGATTCAGAATATCAGAAGTTGGAACTCAGGACAAGAAGAGAACCAACAGAGAAAAAGTAAAGAAAGCAAATTTTATATTGAGGGGAAATATTTACAATACGGAGACATGCATGGAGGCTGAAACTTAGGTCTACTGGAGGGGCAACTAAACAAAGTGGTTAAAACTGATAAAGCCTGATGGTTTTGTTTTTGTTTTTTTACAGGATCCTTATCTAAGTCAAGTGTGACCACACATTAAGAAAAGGAAACAAGGCGCTTGAAGCTAGTATACAGGTGAAAGTTTAGAGACTGGTGCTGAAGAAAACATATAGGAAATTGGGGGATTAATGAACATACAAACCCCCTACCAAGAGGTAAAGGGGCTTTTGGCCATTATCAAGGGCCTCATTCTGACTAAGTTGATTCAGGGGATTTAGATTTCTCTGTGTCCTTATAACTTGGCAAACAGTTCAGTTTTCTTTATCTCAAGCTATCATCCAGAAATTACAGTTTTATTCTCTGGCATTATCTTGGCTAGCCATTCACTTTCCAAATCTACCTCAGTCTTCTGAAGTTCATATCTTTAATTAGAAAATGGAATGAAAGCACCTATTGTGCTTCTAAGCTTTCCAGTTTCTGGTCAAGGACTTTATTCATGATCCTTAACAATTTTCCTTCTAGAAGGATCCCTCTCCTCCAACCTGAATCACCAGAAGTTGTTAGAGCTCCTCAGATATGACAAGTCTTTGGAAGTTATCATATTCCCAGGGATGACTGAATAACTACCTTTTATTCCCATCAAGTCAATATTTTTCTGATTGTATTCTTCAGTCACTTCACTGATTGGAGACATACCAGTTCTTCTTAAGCTTGTTGGGTTGTGAAGCAACTTCCTCACCTTCAGAGTCAGGAGTTTAGAATACAAAGCATCTTAAATCCTTTTTAGCACTAATATTATATATTCATCTAATAACTTTCTAATAATTTATACTCTTTTAAGTAGTCTTTCTACCAGCACCCCTTACTATCAGAGAAAGACTGAATGACTCCTGAGGTCTTGAGCAATTTTTCTTGCTTCATTGCTCTTCAATGACTTCATTTGGAAAATGAGGGAATTGGACTAAATAGATTCTAAGTTACTTTCCATCTGTATATGATTGTGACATGACTTCTAGAAGTAATATGGTATAGTGGAAAGCACAATGGATTTGGAGTCAGAGGGCAAGAACTTAAAGTTAACTTCAGTCATTTACTACCTATGTAGAGAAGTCACTTAACTCTCTTATATTATAAAATTGAGACAAGAGTCAACTCTTTGGGCCTGCACCACCCAGCATGATGTGCCCTTATCAGAGTAAAGGTGTTGTTCTCTATAAGTAAAATAGAGTTTAAGTAGTTCAAAAGAAATATGAGAGGCTCAAATTTAGAAAATCCACCCCAATTGTTCACACAGACTTATGCCTGACCTATGGTAGAGCCTTCTGAGCTTATTTAGTCTGATCAGCCATAGTTGGACATACTTTAAGCTGATTCTAACATAGTGATGTCATTTTGGTCTTCTTCAAGATGAAGGAGAACAAACCAACCAGTCAAATTAGACAGATGGATAATAGGTTTTTGTATTTTCCAACTCCAAATTTAAATTTATTTAATTTAAAATTCCAAATTTAAATTCCTTCCAAATTTAAAATTATTATCATGTGATATGAATTTATAATCTTTTAAATTCTTATATTCCTTAAGGAATATGTCTGCTTGCACTAGAAATATGAGGAGATACCTTGGAGCAATTCCATTGCCTATACCCACTACTGGGTCATAGTTCAAGAGCAGAGAAGAGTACTTTCCATTAAGAGGAAGCAAGAATCCTAAGGGGCAACCATTTGACAACTCCATTTCTTATATCTGCTTCTAAGTCATAGCTCATTTTATGAGGAGCATTTATAGTCAAAAAAGAGTGAAAGTTCTGAGGGATAGCATTACTTCTGGCTATGTTAGGATGAAAAATACTTCTATTTCCAGAGAAAGAACTGATGGATTCTAAATTCACATTAAATTTTGATCTTTAAAAATTTGAGACATAGTTTTTGGGTAATTTCATCATTTTATTAATAAGGCTGTGTATATTTTACTAATAAAAGAGATCAATGGCACTGTCAAATACCAAAAAAACTCCATATGATGATAGGTTCATAGTTTATTTGCTTTTGGAAAAGTAAATGTTCTTCATTCAGAGTGGCAATCAATTCTGGTTAACAATTAATGAAAGAATGGATATTGTAATGAGAGGTGGTTATAGTACAATTAGGATTTTTCGGTATGTGACTTGGATCACCCAAGTCTTGATCAAAGAGGCACCAATTTTCATATTACCTATCTGACAAAAGGAAGAATTCACATTTTCTCGAAACCTTCTGAGTAAATACAATGAGCAGAAATCCATCTATTAACCTAAAAACTTAGATTTTCTTTTATTCTGTGATTAGATCTTAACCTGAGTGAGTTTTCATCCTAGATTATTGATGCTGCTTGATTTCTGGTTGAGAAAATGGAAAAAGGGAAAAAATCATAGTCCTGATTCAATAATTAGTTATTACACACCAGCGAGAAATAATGTTTTCTCAAGTATATATTTTTATTTTATTTTTCTTGTGGGGTTTTTGTCTTCATTTTCTTTTACAATATGACTAATATGGAAATATGCTTTGCATGAATGCACATGTATCATCTATATCAAATTTCTTGGTTTCTCACTGAAAAGACATGGAAAGGAGGAAGAAAATTTGCAACTCGCAATTTAAAAAAAAATGAATGTTAACCTTGTTTTTACATGTATTGGGGGAAAATAAAATATTGAATATGATTTTGTTACCTAAACCAGTGAGAGCAAAAATGGAGAAAGAAAATAATAGACCAATTTCCTTAATGAATATTAATGTGAAAATTTTAAATAAAATACAAAAAAATTATAACACTACATCAAAAGTTTCTGACTGCTTCCACCATCATTCCTTCTCCTTTTGGTGTCTTCAACAGTCGAAGCAGGCACTGGAACAGGATGGACAGTCTACCCGTCTCTAGCAGGTAATCTTGCCCACACAGGAGCATCTATATATCTAGCTATTTTCTCACTTCACCTGGCAGGGATCTCATACACTATAACCAAGAGTGAGTTATCTTGGGAATACAAGCCTGGTTCAATATTATTAAAAATTATCAGCATAATTGACCATATCAACTAAAAAACCCAAAGCAAAAATCATATTATTACTTCAATAGATGTAAAAATGGCTATGATGTAATAAAACATCCAATCTTATTAAAAACACTAGAAAACAGAAATCAATGAAATTTTTTTAATGACAAGTAGTGTCTATTTAAACAAAGAACAAGCATTACTAGTAATGGGGATAAATTTGAAGCTGTCCCAATAAGATCAGAAGTGAAACAAGAATGTCCATTATCACTAATCTTATTCAATTTTGCATAAGAAATGTTAGCTTCAGAAAAGAAAAAGAAATTAGAGGGATAAAAATAGGCAATGAGAAACAAAATTATCACTCTTTGAAAATGATATGATATTATGATTTTAGTTATAATTTTAGCAGTTATAATTTATATAATTTAGTTATAATTTATAAGTTTAGTTATAACTCTAGAATTTTAGAAAATTAACTAAATACTAATTGAAAAAATCAAGTTTCAATAAACCTGAGGATAAGCTCACATAACTTATCAGTTTCCATACATTCCCAACAAAATCAAAAAGCAAGAAATATAAAGAAAATTTTCATTTAGAATATCTGAAGAGGATATAAAATACTTGAGAGTCTGCTTGCCAAGATAAATATAGGAATTATATAAACACAATTAGTAAATACTTTTCACATAAATATAAATCTAAACAATTGGAGAAATATTAATTACTCATGGATAGGCCACATCCATATAACAAAAGTGACAATTCTACCTAAGTTAATTTATTTATTCAGTGCCATACCAAAGAACCAAAGAATTATTTTATAAAACTAGAAAAAATAGTAATAAAATTGATTTGGAAGAACAAAAGATCAAGAATATCAAGGAAATCAATGGAAAAAAAATAAATGTGAAGGAAAATAGTTTAGTAGTTTCAGATAAACTGTATTACAAAGTAGTACTCTCCAAAATAATCTTATAGTGGCTAAGAAATAGAGTGGTAAATGAATACAATATATTAGATATATAATACAGAATAATATATAACCATAGTAATCTAATGTTTGATAAATATGATATGCTCTGAGATAATATCTCACACCTATCAGGTTAGTTAACATGACAGAAAAGACAAACAAGTACTGGAGGAAATCTGAAAAAATTGTTACACTAATGTACTTCTGCGACAACTAAATGGCTCAAAGAATAGAGTGCTGGTCCTGGAGTCAAGAAAAACTGAATTCAAATTTGGCCTCAGGCGTATGACACTGGGAATTTACATTCTCTGTTTTCCCCAATCCACTGGGAAAGGGAATAGTAAACTCCTCTCATATCTTTGTCAAGAAAACCTTATGGACAGTATGGTTCACAGATTATTCAGAGCTGGACATGAGCGAACAATAACAATATACTATTGGGAGATTTTTGAACTAGTCTAACCATTCTAGAGAATAATTTTGAACTACATTCAAAGGGCTACAAAAATATCCTTTGAACCAGCAAAAATAAATCTGAGTCTAGTACATAATCAAAGATTATGTACAAAAATATTTATCTTTTTATGTGGTGGCAAAAAATTAGAAATTGAAAATGCTCATTAATTGGAGAATGGATGAATAGTCTTGGACTATAAGAAATACAGGATGCAGGATGCTTTCAGAAAAACATGGGGAGACATATGATTGATGAACTGAGCAGAATCAGAAGAACCTTGAATACAGTAACAATATTGTGCAAGGCTCAATTGTGAATGGCTAAGCTATTCTTAGTAACACAGTGACCTAAGAAAGTTTGGAAGACCTCATGATGAAAAATGCTATTTACATCCAGAGAGAAAAGATAATGTCTGAATGCAGATTAAAGCATATTTGAAACTCTTTTTCCCCCCTGAGGCAATTGGGATTAAGTGACTTGCCTAGGGTCACACAACTAGGAAGTATTAAGTGTCTGAGGCCAGATTTAAATTCAGTTAGTTACTCCTGACTTCAGGGCCAGTGCTTTATCCACTGCGCCATCTAGCTGCTCCTGCTCTATTTTTTCTTTTCTTTTGTTTGTATTTTTTTTTGCAACCTGGCTAATATACAAATATGTTTTGCATGAAAAAAAATCCTTTGCTGTTCTTTCTCATGACTTCTAGAATAAATGTGGTCAGCTTATCCTAGAAAGAAAAGACTAAAAAAGATGAGATACTGTAGCATTTTCTATTGATATGAAATACTATAAATATCTTAACATAGAGTATCATTGAACTGGATGAGGCTTTTAATTTAAGATTATGAAAAGCACTTGTTATTCCTGTATTAATCTTATGAAAAGCTTTAGGAAATGCACATTCACCTATTCAATTGCTTCTGAAACATGGTTTAAATAAGCCATTTAAAAGTAATGATCATAGTCAGTTCATGTCAATGATTCTGCCATTCTTTTGCCATATTCATTCAACAGGCACCATTATCATTTACTAGAAAAGTAACCAATTCACAGACTAAATTCAGCATTTGATACTTTGCCTTTAGGAAAAGTTTAATAATATCTTATATCTATATAGCACTTTAAGGTTTTTAAAGCCCTTTATGTACATTATCTCATTTGATCCTCACTGGCAACTGTGAAGTAGGCAGTTTCTTTACCAAGTATTAGTTTTTCAGCATTTTAGGAGTGAGGAAAATGAGATTGATGTTACAAAATGACTTGTTCAACATCACACACAGAGTAAGATATGAATTTGGGATGAGCAGTAAAAAATTAAATTATGAGCACAAGCAGATTTTTAAAATCCTATTATATAAGATTCAAAAATTATCTTACTATAATACTAATAATAATATCTATTTCAAAATATTACAGAATTTTAGAATTAAGTGCTAGCTTGATGATTCTCCAATCCAATCACTATCCTAAAGAGATCTTTATTATACATATGTGAGAAATGAGCACTCTTGCCCTCTAGCTATGAGGTATTTATTTTTGGGCAACTCTAAGTGTTGGGAGTTTCACCTAATATTAATCCAAAATTTACCTTTTTTGCAACTTCCCCTCATTGATCTTGCTTCTGCTATCTTGGACTCAAAAGAAAATGATTAATCCTTTTATAGTATTACAACTTTAAGATCATATATAAAGCTATCATGGCTTATCTAGGTCTGCTTTTCTGTAGATTAAACATCTCCAGATCCTTCAGAAAATTTTCTTATAACATGAACTTCAGGCTCTTCATCTTACACTTTTGGGCTTATCTATATCCTTCCTAACTCGCAGAACTCACAACTAAAGATAAAATTAGATGTGGGATAAGTCATCATATATAAGAGCTATTTTCACTTACTGCTCTCCTCATTCCTGGAAGTGATGTCTCTTTTCATTCAATCTAAGATTATAAAAATTGTCTTTTGTTTTGTTTTAAATCACACTGCTTTTCATATTGAGCTTTCAGTACTTTTAAATCTATTTAAAAACTTCTTGTTTGCCTCTTTTTGTATCTCCAGTGCTTAGCATAATATGTGACACATTGTAGGCTTTTAATGTTTATTGATTGACAAAAAATTAAGATCCTTTTTTTATATTAAAAATTGCAGTCTAGTCAATACCTGGTGCATTCATGTTATACTTCATCACAGTCCTTTTGCTGAACTGACATTGGATGACTATTTGAATTTAGCTATTCATTTAAGTCTGAATCCATCTAACTATGTTTTGATATATATATATATATATATACATATATATATATATATATTTCTCCACATTTTTTACAGGAATTTTATGAAATGCTTTAGTGAAATCTCTAGGAAAATTTCTATGAACTAAATATATGGTATTTCCCTGATCTACTTGTTTAGTTACTTCATCAGAAAAGTAGTGGGGGAAAGGTTAGTTTGACATGACCTCTTCTTGATCAAGTTACTCTGGCTCTTTGAAATCATTACTTCCTTTTTCAATTGCCTATTAACTTTAATAATCTATTCTTGAATTTTTCCAGAGATTTAGCAAGCTCACCAGAAGATTGTTCTTTTTTTTTTCTTTTTGGATATTAGCTATATAAAGGTAGGTGAAATATAGTTATAAAATCTAATTTCTAAAACTAGCCTTATGAAGGCCTACATCAGATTATGACTCTATATTTAAGTCTGAAAGTTTGCTATTTCATTCTTTTGGTGCCAACCTTTAAGGTCCTTTTTTGTTGCTACTTCCATTGTTTTGGTCCAATTAAGGAAATGGTATTTCCCAGGGTCACAGAATTTGAAAGTAGGCATCCAATAGAACTAATATGTAAAAGAAAAGTCCATTACAACCTCTCTGATGAGTGGTGATTCAGTTTTATCTTAAAAACTGCCCAGGAGAACAAGCACATCTCCTCTAGCTTTACATTTAAAATTCAAATTTTAGGGCTCAGTCTAAATTTACCCCTTTGTAACTTCTGTCCATTGTCCTGAGTTCAAACAGAACAAATCCATTCCCTCTTCCACATAAAAGACCTTCAAAATCTTGATATTATAGCCAGAGAAGATGGCTATAATATCTCTAATGTATGTTTTCTTTTTCAGGCTAAATATACCATTTCTTTCAATAGATTGTCATGATCATAGACTCAAGGCCATTCACTATCCCCAGGCTCTCTTTTGGATGATATCCAATTTATTAATCTCCCCTACTCTAGTTCATGGAATGCCTGCATCTATTATATTATTGATGTATAGGCCCAGGAAATTTTTCTTTAAAAATTGTATATTATACCTAAAGTATTAAAGAAAATCACTCTCCAAAAATATGGATTATTGGTAACATGGCTTTTCCCTTCTTAATCCCCTTATGCTTTGTTTCTCTTAATAGTCTACCTTTCCTTTAACACATGTTTGATCTCTGGGTTACAATATACAACAACTTTCTTCCAATACCAGCCATGAACTAATAGATAAAATAGTTATAAAATCTAGTTTCTAAAGCCAGCCTCATGTAGGCTCATAATAGACTATAACTCTAGGCTTAATTTCTAAAATTTTCTAATTCTTGCCTATAGTTTTTATTTTATTCCTTCTGTATCGCGATTCATGATAAAGCTCATCTAGTAATTGCTTGAACCTTATTTCAATTACATTAATCTTTTTAGTGCCTCATTAAGTTTCTCTTCCAAATTTTGTCATCTTGGAAAATATTGCACTCAGTTTCTATAGCTCATTTTCAAACCTTTTCGAGGTGACTTATTTCATTTATTGAACACTGTCTCCTGATGTCCAGCAGTCTTTCAACTTTTGCAAATCACAGATCTGGGTACTGGGTCTTCTGCCTGTCAGTTATTTTATCTGAAAATTGGAGTTAAGGCTTTCAACTCATTAAACAAGAGTGAAAGCAATTTGTCTTTGAGCAATAGTGACTTTTTTTCATAGATGATTTTAAAATAACCTGTGATACTTCAGTGGATTTGTGATTTCACCTATGTAGCTAAGACAAGGGCTCAGAGGCACGACGGGGTATTGAGTGGGGACTCAATATGCAAGTTTTCATTGCTGACCCACCTATTCCTTTTATTATCTAGTGTTATTATCATGCAGTTTTTTTTTTTAAATAAACTCTGTGAGAGCATCTACCCAATGTGCTGAAGGATTTCATTAACTTCTCTAAATATTTAATGGGTACCCAATGTGACATTTACAATGTTCATCTCATATTCTTTTTCTTGTTACATAAGTTATCCAATTTCTTTTCTTATCCTTGATGTTACTGTTTTCTTCCATTTCTTACACGCAAATCATTATTGGTAATATTTTATAAACTGTTAGTATGTAGATTCCTTTTTTTCTATTTATTTGGAATCATCTATAATTTTTATTCCTTTGAGGTAGAGCTGTTCCATGAGTTATAGTCATGTAGCAGCATTGGGAGAAACTTTGCTGAAGGATGATTTTCCAAATGCAATGCACCCCATCTTTCTCCTTCTTTTTATTTATGGGTCTGCACAATTATTTATCATATTTATCATATATTTAATAATGGACTAACTCAATGGGATTTAGGCCAAATACCTGTAATAATCTACAAAGTATAAATTCTTCATCTACTTTTGCTTCTTATGAATTATAAGATGATCTCTAGGAGTAGAAATAGATCTCACTGAGAAGTTCCTGCATATTTCTGGGGTCTATGAAATCAGAATATCATTGTCTACAAATAGCAGCATTAGCAGTACCTTACTATTTATGTTTTATATACCCTACTTCAATAAACTATAGTAGCTCCCTGTTATCTCCAGGATTGAAGACAGAATCCTCTGTGTGGCTTTTAAAGACCAATCTGATCTCTTCCTACCTTGTCTCTGTATATTCTAAATAAGTATGTATGTGTGAATGTGTGTGTGTGTACATTTATTATCTAGCAAATGTATGTTACATATTTCTATTATATTTTGTCATATAATATATAGTGAGGTATACATAATATGACTTTGTATCCATGTACATATATATACATACACATAAGTGTATACATAGTTATATAATTATATGTAGTGATAACTATATATAGTTACATATCTATATATAGAACTATGTGTATAACTAAAACTATATCTATATATAATTACATAATTATACAAATATAAACACATATGTATGTGTTTATACCTTTATATACACATGCATATATGATAGCCTGTTACTTTTCCATTAGAATGTGAGCAAGCAAGGTCATGAGGGCAAGGACTATGCTTTTGACTTTCTCTGTATCCGTAGACATTAGCAGAATCATGTTACCTGATAAAACAAGAGCTATAGCAGGTATTTTAAATTTTTGTGTGTGTGTCTTGAACCCTTTTGGCAATCTAATAAAGCTTATGAATCTCTTCTCAAAATAATGTTTTTAATAAAATAAAATCAATATACTTACAAAGAAAATAGAATTAGCAATAGAAATTCTGAAATAATTTGGAAACAAGTCTCCTTATTTCTCAAATATATATCAATCAAATATATAAAAAATAAGATCCATTCCTCAAGTGATAAATAATTAAAAGATAAGAACAGTTTTCAGATGAAGTAATCAAACTGTTTATAGCCATATGGAAAAAAATACTTTAACTCACTATTGATTAGAGAAATGCAAATTAAAACAACTCTCAGGTACTATTTCATATCTATAAGATATGGACCAGAAAAGGAAAATAAAAATGTTGGAAAGAATGTGGGAAAAATGAGACATTAGTGCATTGTTGGTAAAATTGTGAACTAGTGCATCTATTCTGTAGAGCAATTTTGAAACTATGCCCAAAGGGCTATAAAATCATGCATACCCTTTCACCTAACAATATCACTGCTGGGCATAAATCCCAAAAGAATTTTTTTAAAAAGGAAAAAGAACCTATATGTACAAAAATCTTTATAGCATATCTTTTTTCAGGACAAAAATTTGGAAATTGAGGGGAGGACCACAAATTGGATAGTGGCTGAATAAATTGTGGTATGTTATTATGATGTAATACTATTACATCATATATAATGATGAGAAATGATGAACAGGATTCTCTCAGAAAATCTTAGAAAGACTTCAGTGAGCTCATGCAAAGTGAAATGTACCATACACAAAGTAATATCAATATTTTGCAATGATCAACTGTGAAGGATTTTGCTATTCTCAGCAATACAAGGATCAATGCTATTCTAAAGGATTTATGATGAAAATGTTATCCTTACCCAGGAAAAGAACAATTTAAAACATATTTTTTAAACTTTATTTTTTTTGGGGGGGAGGAATCTATGTTTTCTTTCACAACATTTTTTATGGACATGTTTCACATAAGTTTATATGTACCTTCTCAATGGTGGGAGAGTTTGGGGAGGGAGGAAGCGAAAGAATCTGGAACTGGAAATTTTAAAAACAAATATTAAAAATTGTTTTGCATGTAATTGGGGAAAATAAAATATTAAATTAAATTTTAAATTTTAAAATTAAATATAAAAAATAAAAGAAAATTATGAGGTCCCTGTGTGCTAGAGAATCAGCATGACCTAATCTCAAAGCCAGGAAGGTATGGTTGATATGAAATGAGAATCACTGTCACACACTGGTTGCTGTGTGACCCTGGGCAACTGCTGTAGCCTGCCTTCTAATGTTATAATTTGTAGAAAAGGCAATGATCTGCACTCAGGGTTCCATATGCCAATTAAATCACAGTATTGGTCCCTTATCCTCATGTTTGCAACAAAGGCAGATAATTGAACACATTTTCTCATGGGCTAGGGTTTGAAAGTATGATGATGGTGGTGGTGGGTTATAAGAAGGTTATCTGAGAAAGCTTTCTTTGTAGATAACCCTCCATCAAGTTTCCCTTCTTGAATTTAACTTTCCAGAAGATCAAACAAATAGTTATTGAGGGTCTGCTTTGTGCCTAGGACTCTCAGGCCTGTCCTGTGGGGCATACAAAGGAGTTTAAAACTCTACAAGTGGTTAATACCTAAACAGGTTAAAAAAAACATACATACCCACAGAAACTTCAAAAAGAGCAGCTTGAAACAAATAATGTCCTTTGTGGCATACAGAAACATAATCAGGTGCCACACCTATTTTTTTTTTCTTTTTCTTGTTCTCCTTCTAAACTGTTGGAAAGAGTTCAGACTTAGGTCACCTTTATTGATTTAAGAACCTTTTGCTGAAAGTATCAGATCCAGCACAGACAAAAGGTGGGTGTGACTTTTTCTTGAGTAATTGTTTTAAATATTGTGTTACTTCTCCATTTAGTGTAAAGGGATGTGACAGCTTGAACCAAAGGATGCTTTCTTCACTTTGGGGTGGGTGGTGTTGAACCCACTGACTGATTTTAAACGGCCCTGTATTAGGATATAATGTTCTTTTCTACAACATGAGCCAGACTTAGCATAGAGTGGCTGGGCCTCTACAATGGGGACTAGCTTTCAACCCACTTCCAACCCCTTGTTTCCTCCCTTTAGCTATCCCACTAACTGATCTGCTCTCTCTCCAACTCCTTTCCTAGTCATAAATGGCTAGAGCCCTAAATCTCCTCTCTAGCTGGCTTCCCCTAGGTGGGCTGGATTGCCTTTGATTCCCTCCCTCACCTCCCACTCAGGAAAGCCTGACCTAGGCCTCCAGAGCTTCCAGGGATCAGTTGAGAGTATTAATCATGAAAACCTAACTATATCCATCTTTCTTCTTCCATACCTCCTTCCTCCACTTCTTTCTTTCTCTCTCTCTCTCTCTCTCTCTCTCTCTCTCTCTCTCTCTCTCTCTCTCTCTCTCTCTCTCTCTCCTCTTTCCCTTCCACTTCCCCTCCTTCTCCTCCCCCTCCCTCCCCTTTCCTTCTTTCCTTCTCCCTCTCCCTCCCTCTCTCTCTCTTTCTCCCCCCTTTCCCCTTCCACTTCCCCCTTCTATCTCCCTCTTCCCTTCCCCCCCTCCCTCTCTCTCATCTTCTCCGATCCTACCACATAATAGACATATCATGTTGCTCCGCCAAATCTATTCATCTCTGCTATCCATTTCCATTGTACCCTCAAGAACCCGCATCCCTGATGATGAGCAATGGAAGGAGTGTTGCATTTAGACTCAGAGGACCCATGTTTAAAACCTGTCTCTCATACACAAGTCCTCTGTTCTTATCTAAATCACCTTTTCTCTAATGTCAATTTCCACATTTCAAAAATGAGAGACTCAACTTGATGAATTTTTTTCTAGCTCTGCATCAATTATCCTAGGCTATTTTCTTCAGATTCTTTTCTAACTGTGAAACTCTTAGAAAGTTAAGTTTCTTCTGAAAAAAAAAGATCCCTTGGCACATTTTCCAAAGTCAGCTACTTATTCTTTTTCACATCCTGACACATTAGACCAGAAGCAAGAGTTGGCAGATCCTTGGCTTTTCCTACTGCTTCTAGACCCTTCCTCTGCAACAATTGCTCAGTAATCACTTCTTGTTAAGTCCCATGCCTAAGTGAAAGGGAAAGATCAATTCTCCAAGAGCCTCCACAGCTGTGGATCATAACATTTGAAGGAGTTGCAAAGCAGCCTTTACTGACACAGGTGTTGCTTGTGGACTGGGATTGAGATAAATTGGAGGCAGAGGGAAGAGGAGAGAGGTTAGACAATGCAACTGTCTCTCAGTGGAGAGGTCAGAGAACAGCAACTGCCTCTCAATCTCCTTGTATCATCATCATCCTCTCACATGAAGAGAACCATTCTACAGGTCTGAGTTAGACTTCCAGGAGCCATTGGCAAGTGCCTCCTGTATCACAACAACCTCTCATTTAAAATTTAATCCATCCTAACCATGCTTCATCCGAAGTCTGACAGATTTTCTTATTTGATTATTCAGTCAAACTGAGGCCTGTTAAAGACTTTAGCTCTCCCACTATATCCAGGTTATCTTCTGTGCACTGGAAGTTAGGCTGGTAGCCTTGCACAGACCTCATTCACTTAAATTCAATTTACTTGGCTGTCATGGCATCACCTCCCTGAAGTCACAGTCCTCTTTGAGAATGAAGGAAGAGCAACCCATTGTTTTATCCACTCCAATTCCTAATAGCTCCAGATAGTATACAGAGCGGCAATGTGATGTAGTAGACAGAGTGCCAGACCTGCAATCAGGAACACCTGATTTCAAATCTCTCATCTGACACTTATTGTTTGTTCATGGGCAGATAAATTAATCTCTCTGAGCTTCAGTTTCCTTGTTTGTAAAATGGATATAAAAATACCCATAGTGATCCATCCTGTAAGGTTAGTATGAGAAAAAACAAGACTATTTGTGTAAGGTACTTTGAGAAACTTAAAACACTATAATGAATGTATGATTTACATATAATCTAATGTATAATTATTATTAATACTAAAATATCAATAATCTGGCCTCTTAGATCTTCCTAATGCCCTGTTCCTAGTTTGTACTATTCTAGAGTTGTCAGTCTAGAATAGAGAGCCCCTATGTGACCTGAACCCAAAAATGGTAGCTCACAAATCCACATTTCCTAGACATTTTCATACTCTGCCACATGTACTTTGGCAATTATCCACATTTCTCTTCAAGAACCTTGAGTCTACCCCCTGAAAAGCTAAGCTCTGATAGGGAGCTTTCACTTTATTTTTCAGGAAATCAGACTTCTATCTCACTTTAAGATTCATCTTTATGCCCTGCCTCCAAATGTTTGTCATCCCATCTATCTTCCCTTTGTGTATAAACATCCCCTGTTAGAATGTGATCTATTTGAGGACAGGCTTGTTTGATTTTATATCTGTAGACCTAACATAGTGCTTGGTACATGGAAAGTGCTTAATATTTTTTTTAAATCTATGATCAATTTGGCTGTCACAAATAGACAAAATCATTTGAGTCTCCTTGAATTTTCTTAATCAATAGATGCAACCAGTAAGTATTCAGAAGAGAAAGATCATTGGGAGGAAGAATAGTAGTTATTCAAGGCTTCATTGTGAAGGATATTTGATGATAATGTCAGAAGCTGACTGGATCTAAAAAGCAACAATTGCATCCTTTATGCATTTCGATTAGAAACTGAAGTCCAGTGCTGTGACTTGATTTTTCTGAGGTCATACTGGTTGTAAACATAAGAAGTAGCATTTAGACCTTGGCCTCAAGCTTTCAGATCCAATATAGTTTTTTTAAAACCATGCTGAGTGGTTTCTTACAGAATAGATTAAATTTTCTTGATAGAGAATAAGCAAAAGTCTTTTGGAAGGGTGTCATGGATTGGACAAAAAGGGGAGTTGTACCCTCAAGAACCCGCATCCCTGATGATGAGCAATGATGAACAAAAGAGGGGAGAATGAACAAATTGGGATGGGAAGCAAATAGGCTTCATTTATATATTTGTAGATATATATATATATGAATAATATCAAAGTATAATAATTTCTTTCATGGAAATGTTATAAAGCTTAACATGATAAAATTGGCAAAAAAATAAATCTAAGAATACAAGTAAATTAAGAAGTATTATGCAAAATGGCACCTTGCTCCATTAGCTTTCAAAGGCATGAGTGCCTAAAGAAGTACCTTTATTGAGCAAAGCTCAAAGCATGCAGAACTATGAAGCTTTGGCTTTAGGCAAAATTCATAGATGTCAGTAGAAATTAAAAGCATTTATTAGAGATCTAATTACTCAGTTTAGTAGAAAACTAGTTGTACAAAAAAAGTCAAGCAGCAGATCAGTTCTAGTCACTAAATTGAATATAAGCTCAAAACTTGCAGGTGTTTGGCTGTAATCTTACAAAAGCTACATAGCTTTATTTTATAAAAGATTTTGGATACTTTTCATATAAATGCAAGGACTTGAGGAAAGGTGGCCTGTCTACTATCCTTGAGTAGTTGCTAGATGATACCCTTTCCACTAATACTGGTATTGTCTTAATAATCTGTCAATTGAAAAAGGAACGGTTCACATTCCAAAAGAACCCTTTGTTTCCTTCTGCTTTTTCAGCATGGGGAACAGCTGGATCTTTCTTAGGCCACTTTAGAGATACACCACCACTATGATGGAAATAGAAGAATGGAAATTAATGTGTGTATCAGAGTTGGCTGCCAGCTAGTTGCCACCTTATCACCCAGGTGAGTGCTCTGATTCATCCCACTTAAGTATGAGTTCCAGTACCACTCAAGACTCTCAGCATCTAGCAAAGAAAAGAAAGAAAGAAAGAAGACCTATGAAAAATGAGAATAATTGAAAGTAGCTTTGTTTGATGTAGGTGCAGGACTTCCTAAACTGTGAGCTTGTCATTTTTAAAGTATCCTTTTTTGTTTACTATTGTTCAGTTGTTTTTCAGTCATGGCTAATTCTGTGTGACTCCTTTTGAGATTTTCTTAGTAGAGATACTAAAGTAGTTGACCATTTCCTTGTTTAGCTCATTTTACAGATGAAAAAAACTGAGGTAAACAAAGTTAAGTGACTTGACCAGGGTCCCATATGTAGTAAGTGTCTCAGGCCAGATTTGAAAGATAAATCTTCCTGACTCTAAGCTCAGGATTCTATCTACTGCACCACCTCTGTCTTTTGATAATTGTATGTCTTTTTTGTATGTTAAAATATATGTTAAAATCAATATATGTATGCATATTTATACAGTTATCTTGCTGTACAAGAAAAATCAGATCTAGAAAGAAAAAAACAAAACCTGAAAAGGAAAACAAAATGCAAGCAAACATCAACAGGAAGTGTGAAAATGTTATGTTGTGGTCTATTCTCAGTTCTCATAAGCCTCTCTCTGGATATATATGGCTTTTTTCATCACTGTACAATTGAAACTGGTTTGAATCATCTATTATTGAAGACAGCCACATCCATCAGAATTGATCATCATATAGTCTTTTTGTTGCCATGTATAATGATCTCCTGGTTCTGCTCATTTCATTTAGCATCAGTTCACGTAAGTCTCTCCAGGCCTCTCTGAAATCATCCTGCTGATCATTTCTTATAAAACAATAATATTCCATAACATTCATAGCTTATTCAGCCATTCTCCAATTGATGGGCATTCATTCAATTTCCAGTTTCTAGCCACTACAAAAAGGACTGCCACAAATATTTTTGCACATGTGGGGTCTCTTTCCTTCCTTTAAGATCTCTTTGGGATATAAACCCAGTAGAAACACTTCTGGGTCAAAGAATAGCATAATTTGTTAACTTTTTGACCACAGTTCAAAATTGCTCTCCAGAATGATTGGATCCATTCACAGTTCCATCAACAATGTTTGATAATTGTATTTCAGTAAAGAATTGGTTTCCTTTGTAATCCTATGTATACTTCTAAGTCATTCAAAAACCATTATTCAAATAAGTGGTCTATAGACTTCCCCAGACTACCAAAAGAGGTCTAGTACATAAAAAATGTTAAAAGTCTCTGATTAGGAACTTCAAGTTAAACTTTTATGCCTGATTTTTAAAACCCTTCATCATCTAGCTTCATTCTAAGATGATTAATTACTATTCTCCACCCTAGCAGCGTGCAGTCCAGTCAGGTAATCATTTTATTGTTCAACAAGCTTGCTATACCCTTTTATATCTTCCCTGGTTGTTACTATTCACAATTAGAATGAATTCCATCATCTATCTCACTCAGCAAATGCAACTTATCTTTCAAGAGAGAGCAACCCTGTGAAGAGTCACTTCATACTAAATAATTGAGCAACTATGAATTTTTCTACTTTGCAAAATATCTCAAGAGAATAACTGGGACCCTGCAGAGATGATGTAGTTTCCACTGTGGCTCCATTTCTAATGCTTGACAAACAAGGAGATAGATGCATTTTAAAGCATAGAATGAAGGAACTAAGTACAATGGAGACCTTATTCACCAATGACAACTAGACAGTTGATAGTTATCTTATGCATAGCATTCATAGAATCCTATTTATAAGCATCTAGGAAGAGCTGTGGTCTGGAGTAAGGAATACCTGAGTTCAAATCTGATCTCAGGTATTAGCTATTTCATGGGCAAGTCACTTAACTTGTGTTTGCTATAGTTTTCTCACTTGTAAAATGGGGATAATAAAAGTATCTACATTTCAGGGTTGTTGTGAAGCTCAAAGAGATAAAATTTATAAAGTGCTTAATCTAGTGCCTGGAACATAAAAGATGCCATATTAGTACTGGCTGTTATTGTGGTGATGATGTTATAATCCAGATAAAGAGGAAGATAAATTTGTATAGTCTATTAGAGAATTGGGAGGGACATGTATCATCTCAGCACAAGCTATTTTCAGCTTGAATTGGGAATTAAACACAGGGGGTTGTATTTTTTTTGCCAACTCTTCAAGCTTTGGAATCTCAGAGGAACTGAAAATACTTAGGGGACTTTTGCCACTTGTAGCCCAAATTTGTCCTAGGCTATCCAGGACCTGTGAAGTGATCTTCAGGTCAATGAAATTCCACACAGCATGTTAACAGAGATGCCAGCTGACCAGTCCTCAGAATAATATGAGATAGCCTGGAAATCATGAAAGAGGGTAGATATAGCATACTGGGGCTTGCCAGTTTAGGCTTGTGTACTGTGCTTGCACTAAGATGAGACACATCTTATTGCTTATTAGGACAGTTAGTTGGTATAGGGGATAGAGTGTCATGGCCTGGAGTGAGAAAGATTCATCTTCCTGAGTTCAAATCTGGTCTCAGATATTTACTAGTTGTATGACTATGGACAATTAACTTAACCTTCTTTGTCTCAGTTTCCTCATCTATAAAAAAGCTGAACCATTCTGTTATGTCTAGGATTGGAGACTACTGAGAATGACTGAACAACAACAGCAAGAACAAGAACAACAGCATATGATTAATTATGCATGTAGTAGACTTTCACATATTGCAAATTCATCCAGTGTACTTCATGGGGATTATTAAAAGTTTTATTTTTTAACTTGAAAGAGAACAGTAAGTATGCTGAATTGGGTAAGATAAGACCTGGATTCTAACCTAGCCATAAAAATATAAGATTTGTGACTTTTAAGAAATTACTTAACTTTTCTTTGTTTCAGTTTCCTCACTGTTAAATATGATTATGGCCAAGTGAATGCAGTCCATCCTAGTACTAAAACTTTTGTGTATATTAGTGGCATTAAAATTCTGATCAATATTTGAGTCATTCATTCTCACAAAAGGGACATGCATTACAAAGTGTTTTTTTTTTACTTAATCCTTCAATGAAGAATAAATCTAAAGTATGTATGCAGGTAAATATAATGGTTGCACTGATTATTAATAAAGGACAAATTGAGTCAGTTATGATTCTTAGAGGTAGTGTGATATAGTCAAAAAAGCTCTAGTCTCAGGGTCAGACTTTATGGATTTGTGCTCTGGCTTCCTAGACCCAGGATGTCAGGCAAGTCATTTAAACTCTCTCAACTCTAATTTTCTCATCTTTAAAACATGAATTATAATATTGTCCAACCGGAAAGAATTTTAAAAGCTCTAAGTTCTCAAAGGTATTAACTAAGACAAGTCTGGGGCAGCTGGAAACTTATCCCATGGTAAGAAATTTTGGGAAATGTCTTTAGCACTTTCCTGATGGAATTTATTCACCTGTCCACCCTACTACTTATCTTGCCTCTTTTCTCCCTTTCATAGTTTTGTCCCTATCATAAGCATTTCCTTAGAGAATTAATTACATTTCCAGCAAGGTAGTATCCATTGGGATCGATCCCAGAGGATATTTATTTCCCTCAGTTATTCTTATTATAAGTTAAACTCTATCCCCTTCTTTACCACAGGTGAACATATTTCTATTTATGACATTATATAAAATTATATAAATATGAGTTATTATATTATATAGTATAAATATAGTATATTAGGAGAATTAGAATTGGATAATTTCAGATTACTGAATGTGATTCTAAGATTTGTTTTATTCTTTTTATTGACAATATCATTCAATGATCTTCTTACCTCTGAATTCCCATAACATGCATAGTTTAGGATATACAATTAAGCATTTATATGTTGTCTATCATTGTTCATTTTTATTTCTAGTGTATCAATTTTACAATGGGGCAGGGCCTGTGTAGTGGTAATTGCTGAAATCACGCACCCCACCCCATCCTAGTGCAGGTCTGAACACATGGAAGGTATTCAGTAAATACTGAATGAATGATCGATTAGAATTTAGAACTTTTATCTTTAAATCATTCTCTTCACACACATTACAGGTACTCAATCGGTGATTTCTGAATAAATAAATGAGTGACTCAGTTGACCAGAGGAAAGTTAGGATAGAAAAATAACTTGAAGATTTTAATGAAACTAAAGATTATTCTCCATTTCAGCAGTACATATTCTGAGCTAAATTCATTCAGTCTATTTATTGGGTGGAAAAAAAAAATGACTGACCACACAAAGGAAGGTATAATAATCCTAATAACGCCAAGCACAGACAGTCTCTCTGTCTTCAAAAGATGTGTCACTGGGGAAGATAAATGTCTTTCCCACAATTCAGTGACACAAGCAAAGAGGGCAGAGGTCAAAAGTTATTTGTGTAAGTCAGTATGCATTTAGGAGCCATCCACAGTGGACCAAGACAAAACTTTAAAGGTCAGGTTTGTCTCCTATTCTGTTTCCCTGCTTGCACCTGTCTTTATGACCCAGTGTATACAAAAGAGTAGGCAATGGCCTTTGCAAAACCAATACCAAGCAGGCTGTTTCCTGCTGTAAAATGAAACTAAGGATGTCATGGAATTCATACCAAAGATGAGGCATTCTTCATGGGTCTGCTTCCAAAATATCAGTAATCTCCCCCCCCACCCCCAGCGGACCACTCAGCATCCTTGGAGACTTCCCAAATAACATACACACCCTGAGAATCATAAAGAGCAGCTTCAGGGCGGGGGAGGCTAGTGACTCCAGTTATTATGTCAGAGTGGCTTCTATCCTGGCTCTGTAAAGGCACTTGCTGATGATTTCATCACACAGAGAGATCTCCAAAGGGCATGCTGGGCAATCTGCAGGGAAATATTGAATCCAGCTAAATCTTTTCTTAGTTTGACTTTAATGCTCCAAGACATCTGTTCAACCATGTGGGTCTTCCCTCCAATAATGGAGATCTTATCTGTTCCTGAAATGGCCCCTCTTGTCTGTACTTTAGCATCATAGATTTAGAGTTGAAAGGGAATGTAAGCTTATGAAGTCAAATGAAAAAAAAAAGGCTCAGAGAGTGAAATGATTTGCCCAAAGTTATACAAATCCTCCAAGAAATCTGACTATATCATTCCCATATTAGGAGGTGAGTACAGACAGTCTTATTTTTCTCTTGCTCTAATATTCTGCTATATGGCATCTGTGCTATATAGCAAGGCATTAAGGTAGTAATTTAAGCAAACCAAATGAATAATATGTATTAAGCAATTATTAAATTCTGGAGGTTATACTGAGTTCTGAGAATACAAATTACAACTAGAAATAAAGTCCATTTTCTTAAGAAGTTTACATCTTAATTAGAGATAGGCAATATATATGAGTTTAGTTGTCACATGTAAAGAACCATAGTTCTTAGGGTACTTAAGAAAATGAAAAAATATTGTATCTTTTTCAATGTTGTTTATTGATAGAACCAAATCTTTTTTATTTTTATGTTTTTCATTAAAACTTTGTTTTTCAAAACATGCATGAATAATTCTTTAACATTAGTCTGTGTAAAATCTTGTGTTCCAAATTCCTCCCCCTTCCCCTACCCCATATCCCCCTCTCTAGATGGCAAGTAGTCCAATATATGTTGAACATGGTATAAATCTATGTTAAATCTAATATATGCATACATTATTTATGTAATAATCTTGTTGCACAAAAAAATCAGATCAAACCAGGAAAAAATGAGAAATAAAATAAAATGTAAGCAAACAACAATAAAAAGAATGAAAATACTATGTTGTGAATCACCCGCAGTTCCAACAGTTCTCTCCTCTCTGGCTGTAGATGGCTGTCTTCATCACAAGATCATTGGAACTGGCCTGAATTATCTCATTGTTTGAAAAAGTCATGTCCTTTAGAATTGATCATTGTATAATCTTGTTGTTGCTGTGCACAATGATCTCCTGGTTCTGTTCATTTCATTTAGCATCCGTTCATGTAAGTCTCTCCAGACCTCTCTGAAATCATCCTGCTGATCATTTCTTATAGAATAATAATATTCTATAACATTCATATACCATAATTTATTCAGCCATTCTACAACTGAGAGGCATCCATTCAGGTTCCAGTTTCTTGCCACTACAAAAAGGGCTGCCACAAACATTTTTGCACACAAATCACATCTATTTCTAATGTTGAAGTGATAAGCTGTGTCAAGGACTTTAGTGGTCAGAACTTTCTTTCTTGGATCTTTAGTAGTTGTGAGTACTGAGGTGAAAAAAGAAACACCTGCAGGTTATGTCTCTCTCTCTTTGCTATTTCAATAATATTTTATTGCTATAATTACACATAAATATAATCTTTAACATTTATTTTTGGAAGATTATGAGTTCCATATTTTTTCTTCCTCCCCCACTTACTTCTCCCCTCCCAAGACAACAAGTAATCTAATATAGATTATAGACATGTAAAATCATTTTAAACATTTCCATATTAGTTATGTTGTTAAAGAAAAAGCAGAATAAACAGAAAAACCATAAGAAAGAAAAAAACAGAACAAAAATAAGTGAAAATAGTAAGCTTCAATTGGCATTCAGCCCCCATAGTTCTCTCTTTGGTATTGAAAATGTCTTGGATCACCACAGTGCTGAGAAAAGCTAAATCTATCATAGTTCATCATACAATCTTGTTGTTACTGTTTATAATGTTTTCCTGGCTCTGCTCACTTTATTCAGCATTAGTTCCTGTAAGTCATTCCAGGTTTATCTGAAATAAGAAGACAATGTCTTTACAAAAATTGCTTCCCAGGATAAGAATTTATAGTAGCTAGGTGGGATATATAGCCATTGATCTGGGGGGTGGGGATTAATGTTCCCAAGGCTCTCATTGATGGTAATTATTAATCAATTGTCATTAGTACTGGCAGGGGAATTACCCTTTCCCACAATGGATGCCGAACCCAGGGTTGCTGATCTGAGGGATGTTATTATTCCTGTGTCTCAGACTCAAGGTCCTGAATTGTCTCTACTGAGATCTGAGGGAAAGTAGTGGTTAAAGATAGTGGTTAAGGTAGGAGCTGTGGTTTAATTGAGTTGCCATTTGTTATATTGTGTCTCTCCCTCAGGGTGTCTTGCTATTTCAATTAGGTTAAGTTACCCGCTGTGTTGGTAGCCATTGGTTGGTAATTGCCCCCATTGTTGGTGGCAGTGGGGATGGCAGGTTCCTTTCTCACCATTGTTGTCTTCTAAGTAATATCTATTGAGAGATGGCTTGGTGGTCTGGGGGAAATTTCTACATCTAAGGGAGTTGGGGTTACTTGCATTCAATGGCAGTAGGTCTTTAGTGTTAGTGTTGTGCATAGTGGGAATAGATGATTTTTAATAAGTGGATGATGGCTATGGGGGCTTGACAAGAAGCATGGCTGGAAGTATTGATGGAGGGTATAAGGGCAAAATGCTGCTATTCCCATAGCTATTGGACTTATTTACTCATGCTACATAACTGTAACAATGATTATTATGGTAATTATTACTAAAATATGAGGAAAAAAAGAGGAAGAATGATACATGGATAGAGAGTTAACCATGTTATAATCAGGAAGACATGAATTAAATTTCTATTTCTGACATATATTTTCCACATATACAGTCATGATAGTAAGTTAGGTCTACATCACTCTTCACTTGAACTACTTCAATGGCTTCTTAATTCGTCTCCTATCTTTTGGACTCTCCCTTTTTACAATTCAATACATATACAGTTGCTAAACTGATATTCCTAAAGCACAGTTCTATGTTGGTTCCTTGCTCAAGAAGTTTCAATGGCTTCCTATTGCCTTTAGGACTAAATACTAACTTCTTTTTGTTGTTTGAAGTTATTCATAATTTGGTTACATTATTTTAAAAATAACTTATTTTCCATTATTCTCCCTCAACTATTCTATATTACAGCCAAAAGTCTATTAGATATTTCTCTTACATAATCTTTTATTTTATACATCTAGCTTAATTGAATAGACTTTTCCTTATACCTATGATATGCTGTATATGTATGTTTGTCCGTCCTTTCATTTAAGTTTCAGCTCAAATACTACCTCCTATATGAGGCCTTTTCCAAATCCTTGATTACCTATTTGAGCTATGAGTGTGAGAGACCATGACTGTCAGGTATACTCAGGAATGACCACACCAACCCCACTCTTATTATTCGTTTGTCCTTTTTTCAATTCTTACTTTCCGAGTTTAAGGTCCAATTCAATGAATATGTGTGAAATTGACAAAAATTAAAGAAACTCTTCATGCAATTGGTTCAAAACCCATTCTGAAATAAACCCAGAGAAACCAGTTCTTCATGAGCTAGCTTCCCCCTCTCAATCTTTGATATCAAATATATACATGAAGAAAAAAGTTATTGTTAATAGCAAATAATTTATTAGCAGTGTCAAGTAACAAAAACACAGGGAAACAGTTAAAGTATAAAGTATTAAAATCATGTTTGTCTCCATTAATTGTGAGTTCCTCCAAGGCTCTTTCTAGGTACTCTTTTGGTTTTTGTTTGGTGGTCTCATAAGCTGCTATGGATTCAAAAAGAACCTTTATCATCTTTATGAAGATGATTCTCTAATTTTTTTCTCCAGTCCCAACCTTTCTCTGACTTCCACTCATGCATCTCTAACAGATTTTTTGACATCTAAACTAGGATGTCTCATAGATACCTTAAAATCTACATGTTCAAAAACTGAACTCATGTTTTCCGAAAAACTTTGAATCCTCAAACTCTCTCTTCCTTCCACTTTCCTATTATTGTCATGTCACTCACAACTATCTTTCCAATCACCCAGGTTGACAACATAGATGTTATGCTAGATTCCTCACTTTTTTACATATCTAGTTTGTTGTTAAACCCTGTCAGTTCTAGCTTCACAACATCTTTCATATATGGCCCCTTTACTCCTCTGACACTGGTACCATTCTGGTGCAGACTCTCATCAACTCATACCTGTATTATTATAATATTTCCTAATTGTTTTCCTGACCTTGAGTTTTCCATCCCAGTTCATCTTCCACTTTGCTATTCATGTTGTCTTGCTAAAATCAGTAGGCTGACCAGTGAAGTCCAATGACTTCCTATCTCTTCCAGGATGGACGATGAAATTTTCTAGCATTCAAAGCCCAGGATAATCATACTCCTTATTTTCCCAGTTATCTTACTTCTCTTTTCATACTCTGTGATCCAATGAAAATGGGCCTCTTCTTGTTCCTCCCAGACACTTCACCTTTTGACTCCCTCTGAGCTTTTCTCCCCCACCTTACACCACCTCCTGCTTTCCCTTGCTTCTTTTAAGTTTCTGTTAAAATTCCTTCTGCAAGAAACCCTTCCCAACACCCTTAATCGTAATTGCAACTTTCTCAATTTACCTCCAGTTTATCCTGTTTATATTTTGTTTGTTCATAATTGTTTTTATGCTTTCTTTAGATTGTGAGCTCTTTGAGGTTATGGACTGTTTTTGCTTTGCTTTTTATCTCTAGTATTTATCACAGTGCTTGGCATTTAGTAGATACCTAATACACTATTGTTGACTTGACTTGCAGCCAAGATCACTTTTTTTCTTTCTTCCTGAACCATCATGCAAGCAGTTCTGAAGAAAGTTTCCATGGAAAAGGACTGAGATTTAGATGTTTGCTGGAAATTTTTTTCCCCAGAATTGTTTTCTGGGAAAGAATGAGAAAATTAAACAAAACAAAAACAATTTACTGGACTACACTCTCACAAACAACAATAGTAGCACTACTAGTTTGCCCTGATTCTAATTCCAGTTCATTCCTGTCATCCCCTGTCTTATTTTCTTCAGATCTGGTCTTTGGGTTCATGTACTCATGAGCAAAATTCCATCCCTTAAGGCCACTGAAACTGCCCTTTTTTGAATGCATATGAACAGTTTAATGCAAAGATTCTCTATTATCCACCAATGTGAGACGTTTTTGTCTTATATTTGTTACAAAACTTTATTGATTTATTTTTATTTTACAACTGGTGGAAATAACAGGGAAACAAGGACTAGGGTTCCTTTTTAAAAAATAAAGGAAAAGGAAAAATAAGTAAACAGAATCACAGAAGGTTTGTTTTTTTTTTTTTTTTAATGCACAGAAGAGAATAAAAGAAACCCTAAAACGAATCATAAAAAAGCAGAATGGCTTCTGAAGTCATATGGAGGGGCCCAAACTTCCTCAGTACCACCAACAACAATTGTTGACCAACTGCCACCAACAGGCAGATAATAATTGGAGCTCAGAGAGTGGCAGATTCCCACAGATCAATGTTCATGCTTCTAGCTCAGTCTTTGAAACCATTATGTAAGGAAGCCACTTTTCTGGACAAGGAACCAGGCATTTCTCCCAATTGTCACCCGACTGCCATGCATAAGACAGGCAAATACACCTACCTGAAGTAGAAGGGTATGCTGAGAGATTCAAGAAATATCATGTGTCTCTACCACTATCACCACCACCACTGTGACAATTACTATTGCTCTTCAAATCCTGATGGAGACAGCTCAGGATTCTGAACCCAAGTCCTATTGGAAGAGCTGTGTTTTCAGACCCACATTTATCATACTGGAAAGTAACCTTTGTAAAGGTGCCACTTGGCCACCACTTCTGCAGGGTCTTTGGGACCTTTATATGTAACTTGTGGCTCAAACCTTCCATACATATTGTATCCTCCATTTACATGTAAGCTCCTTGAGAGCAGGGATCATCTGACTTTTCCATTTACATTCTGAGTACTTTATACAGTTATTTATATACATGTATATACATTATATATATTATATACATATATATAAATTGTATGCATATATATTTATATACATTGTATACATTATGTATATGTATATTATATAGATGTATATTTATATACATGTATATAAATAAGCTGTATATAAATTTTATATAAATATAAATTTATATAAATATATATATTTATATTCATTGATGTTAAATTTATTATTGACTTTTTGAGGAAAGGAAAGTAGAAGGTTTTCATTTCATGTATAGTTCTTTCTATTCTATTGTCTATAATGAGATATTCGTTTTAGTTGATATTGTATTTAAATAAAAAAAATAATTAAAACAATTAAAAGAAAATTGCTATCATTTTTGTTTCTTGACCCCAGACTCAGGGTATGTAGACTGTTACTTCACTTCTCTTGAAACTATTTCTTATTTTATTATGAAGTATTAATATCCCATTTCATTCATATACCATAAATTATTTAGCCATTACCTAAAAGATGGGATGTCCCTACATGTATATACCCACATATACAGATCCATGCGTGTAAACATATGTATGAAAACACAGATTTTCTTTTTTACTTATTGTTTATTTGAGGGCAAATAATGTTATGGTTTTTCTTTTTTGAGTCCTAGTACTGAGCATAATGACTGGCACATAGCAGACCTTTCATAAAATAAGTTCTTGTTGAATTGGGTTCAATTAAAGACTTGGACTATATATACACATATATGTATTGTGTATCTATTTAATTTTGTAGTTTTCATCTTATTTTTGTAGACTATGTAGACTATAAGGTCAGTGAAGGTGGAAACAATTTCATTTTAGTTTTTGTTTTTATTTCATTTATAACTATGCCTCTTGCATATTAAATAAATGGTTTTTTTAATTGAACATTTGCCGAGTACCTTATGACCTTATTTTCACATTTATTGTCCTACTTGTTGCATGTATAGTTACCATTCACAGTTACATTCTTTGGGTCAGATAATCTAGACATCTGTTCAAATATCAACCCAACATTAACATCAAAGAACTTAAAATGCCTTTGGTCTGTAAGAGGTACAGTTACAATACATGGGAAGGAATGGGGAGGAGGAAAGGGGGAGTCATAAAGGGAACATGAATTACGTGAATCACAGGGGAGAACCAAACTCATTGTTTCTTTTGAAGGTCTTGAGAGAAAGGAACACTGTATTTAAATTGAAAACAAATCTCAACAATAAGTTTCCAAACAAACCCACAAACACAAGGAGAGTAGTATAGATTTAGAAATAAAGGGGACCTTAGAGGACAACTAGTCCAACTCCCTCATTTTATAGATTAGAAAACAACCCTCAGGAAGATTGAATTATGTAACTAATAGAGTCAGGATTTGAACCCTGTTCACTTATTTCCAAATGCAAGTTTTTTTCACTGTATCACATAGTAAAAAGAGCTGTTCCAGGTCCTTAAAATTCATTTCAATAAATATTTCATGTAACAAATAAGTATCTACGTGTTCTTAAAAGTGATTAATAATAAAATTGATAACATGGCACCATTAAATAACACCAAAGTCTAGAGTTCACTCATCTTGATGCCCATCCACCCTATTCCACTCTAATGCATCCTCTCCTTATCCTAAAGCACTACCTTTTCTAAAGCACAAGTCTCACCATGTCATCCTCCTACTCCATATTCTCCAGGGGCTCTCTATCACTCCTAAAACCATATACAAACCCCTCATTTTTGGCATCCAAAATTGTCTAAGCCATGTCTCTTTCTTTATCTTCCCCATTTTTTCCAGTCTTCTCACATCTTACTCCCAGCCCCTATTCTTCAATCCAGTTACATTGACCTCCTTCTGTTCCACAAACAAGGCACTCTAGTGTCCAATTCTGATCCATCTCTCTGGCTGCTCTTTAAGCTTGGAATGCTCAGCAACCTCATCTATGTTTCCTGGTTTCCCTAGATTCCTTCAAGGCCCACTAAAATCCAACCTTCTACAGAAAACCTTTTCCAGCCCCTTGTAATTCTCGTATCTTCCTAACTTTTATCATATCTTAAATATAGCTTATTTGTACAAGGTTTTTAGTTAGTTTTTTTGGGGGGGGCCTTTTGTCCACCCTATTAAATTATGAGCTCCTTGACTATGGGGAAACTCTTTTTTGTCTCATTTTTTTGTGTTCCAAATATTTATCCTAGTGCCAAACACATAGCAAACAAAAATTCTTTTTACTTTATTATTTAACATAACTATCAGTTTATCAGCCAATAAGCTGTCCAAGTGACATTAAAGCTATATACAGAGAATTAAATAGAAATATAATCTATAGAAAGTAGACATTAGAACTAAGGAGCATTAAAAAAATTCTTCCCAAAGAATATGAGATTTTAGCTGAGACTTCAAGAAGTCAGGAGATGGAGATGAGGAAGCAGAACACTTCACTCAGTGGCAAAAAAATGCTAGGAGTCAAGAGATGGAATGGCTTGTTGAAGGTATAACAAGAAAGGCAATATAATTGGATAAGAGGGTATATAGGAATAGAGGGGCTTAAGATGTACCAAGATAAAGAAGAGTTGAAAGGGGACAGGGATTGTTATCAAGAGTTGCAATTCTATATAGAAGATTTTATATTTTATTCTGGAGGTGATCAGTAACGGCTGGAGTTTACTGAGTAGAAAATGACCTTCTCAGACCTCCATCATAGAAAATTTTATTTAAGAGTTGAATTGGGAAAGACTTGCGAGAACCATTGTGAAGACCTGCAGATGTTTATTAATGTTTTCTCTTTCCAGATCTCCCCCCTAATCCTAAACACATTGTTTTACCCCTGAAAAAATGGAGAGTTGAGATCTCAGATCTTTCTCCATTTAACCAAAATGTGTTTGGGTAAACCAATGGATGTATTATCATGGATGATATTTAGTTGAGTAAAAAACAGTGTTTCAAAAGAAACTATTTTTAATGAAGGGAAGGACAGATAATAGAAAAAGAAAAAAAATAGAAATTTTTAATGGGAGTTTTTTCTTCTTTCTCCATTGGAATGTGAGCTCCTTAAGGAAAGCACTATTTTAAATTTATTTTTCTTCCTTCCTTCCTTCCTTTTTTCCTTCCTTTCCTCCCTCTGTCCCTTCTTCCCTCCCTCCCTCTTTCCTTCCTACCTCCCTCCCTCCCTCCCTTCCTTCCCTCCTTCCCTTTTTTCTTCCTTCCTCTTTTACTCTTCCTCTTTCTTTCTTTTTTCTCTCTCTCTCTCTTTCTTTCTTTCTTTCTTTCTCTTCTTTCTTTCTTTCTTTCTTTCTTTCTTTCTTTCTTTCTTTCTTTCTTTTTCTTTCTTTCTTTCTTTCTTTCTTTCTTTCTCTCTCCCTCTCTCTTCCTCAGAACCCAGATCCCTTGTAATTGTAATCCATACAGCTCCTTAAAGCCCTTTTTTCCCTTGGGATCAAAAACAACATTGTTCCCTGATTCCTTGGGACTTGAAGTGATATTGTTCCTACTGGCTTCTACTCCTTCTCTGCTGAAAACTTTTCTACACATGACCCAAAAATGGGGATAAACAATAGTTTCTAAACAATTGGTCTTCAGGGCTATCACTCCCTCTTGACTACAAATGTTTTTCTCTTCTTTGAACATGATTTGTGTATAGGTAAAGACAATAAATATAACAAATAACTTTTGGTCCTGCACTTAGCACTAGCACAAGGGTACCCTGTAATATTATTCTGACCAGTTGACAAATTCCTTTAATGTCTCTAGCTTGAGAAGTCCTGAAGCTACTATAATTTCTGTAGTCAGTATTTACTCCTACTATTGGTGTTGCATTTATGTGGGCTCCTGGCTAGCCTACAATTCTCTTTTCTACCTCCTAAGCTTTCTTGGAGTAGAAGAATGTCTTACTCTATCATTTTGTTGTGTCTGCCACTCCAGAATTCAATTTGTGGCATTATTTTAAAGTTATTTGGGAGAGTTTGGTTCGGTGTTTCTCTACCCTGCTCAAATATAGAACTCTTTCAATTGAGTATGAATCTCATTTATCAGGTAGACTCTATAATGTTGTAGGGGCCTTGGGGTAATGAATATGTTTTCAGCAGCAAAATAGGTAGATCAAGAGAACAACATGATAAGATAAAATAACAAGGTCTATAGTTTACTATCATGGAATTTTGGAAGGAACTCAAAAGGGCATTAAGGAATACTAAGTCCAAATCCCTTAATTACAGCTGAGGATATTTAGAATTAAAGAGGTTTAAGTGTCTTCTTCCCAGACTCTTTGAAACAAATAATATTTTGCAGGATTCTTCCAAATTTCCTACAGATATTTATCTTCTTTTATTAGACTTTTACCATAACTTTGTGCAAAAGATTAAATGGTATTGGAGTGTGCTGAGGAAAGAGGAAAAAAGAAGGGGAAAGAGATATAAATAAGAGACTTTGAGATTACAAGGTTTTTGAAAGAAGCATTTTCTTTATGGTTACTATCCCTGATCTTTCTCCAAAATAGAACAAAGGTAGATATGTGTAATGGATTGAAGCGCCAGTTGATGCACTATATGCTTGGAGAAAGAATGGCTCCCACCTACTCTTTGTGCAAGTCCTGATTGTTTGTATAGGAAATGACGATTTTGGTGGGTGGAGGAGAGGGGCAGAGAGAGGAGCGAAAAGGGACTGCTGGCTGGGTTCCTGTTGCAACTGCACACATTGTGAGATCGTGATCCCCCCTTCATCTCCGATCTCCCTTCACCTCCGATCCTTCTTCACCTCTACTGAGAATAAAGATTGAAGATTTTCCCTTAACCTGAATTCCTGACTCCGGCTGATTTTAAAATATGCGGTCATCACAGATATGGAGACATATAACTGTAATTTTAACTGTGATATAACTGCATTATAACTTTATAATTGTAGTTGGGAAGGCTGAGGCTGATGGATCTCTTGAGCTCAGGAGTTTTCGGATGCAGTGGGCTAAGTTAACTACATTCACATTAATTTAGGCTTTGGTGTTAATCAGAGTGTAATTGGGTTCATAAATACATGAATATTTTTTATACTTCCAATCTGGACAGGTTAGGAAGACCTAGTCACAAACTGGTGGTGGTAGTAACAGTAATAGCAATACCAGTGGTAATAATAATAATCATACAGAGCACTGAATCTTAGGATCAAGAAGAACTTGATGTCCATTTTCATACTTTGTGACCATTCTTATAATTAAGTGTCAACATATTAATTAGCTCAATTATCTAGTAATATTATAAGGCTTCTATCTGGAAACCATGAGAGAACTGTGTGAGAATATCTTTGTAACATAATTGACTTGCAACAGCTAATGGAGGTTTTTCTTTTCTCTGTTGCCCTTAATTCCTATTGTAGAATTCTTTTTCAAATATGGTCTTGACCGTTTAAATAATAGGATGAACCCAAAATAGGTAGACACTATTTTAATACCTATTTTCCTATTCACAGAAACATCCCACTGATGTTCCTCTAACATTGAAAAGAGACATTTACATTTCTGACTGTTGTATTTTGACCTGGGCTGTAGAAAAATGAAGATGTTGACCAATTTTTCCAGTGGCCGTTGGTTATTTGACTACTAATTTGATTGTAGAATTGTTCTTATGATGTAGTTGCTGCTTCGCCTGCAAGTGCTCATTCAAGTGGGGTTTAAATTGCAGTTTTCAATTCACTCATAGTCAAAATACAGAGAAAATGCATTATGCATCTACTGATTAGGTTGAATGGTAAGCAAATAGAAAATCTCTCCATTTTGTTTAAAACATGATATATGCTGCAAAATGTACACACTGTATTTCTTTCCAAGTGAAAATTTTTAAAAGCAATAGTAAGAATAGGCAATAGAATATGTGTGAAGCATTGTAAAACAAGGCCTTTGTAATTTTTTTTCCCTATGAGTTCCCAGTAATACTTTGAACTACATTAACAGAGAAATGTAAGTTTAATAGAATCATAGAATTTTAGAGTTGGAAAGGATCATAGAAGCCATTTTGTTTAATCTATACCCCAAATAAATCCTTTCTACTACATACCCAACAAGATGTCATCGAGTCTTTGTAGATTTCCCTAAAGGGAAAGCCAACTATTTCCCGAATAATTCATTCTACTTTCATTCATTAGGAACTTCCCCCCTACTCACATCAAACCCACACTTGCTTCTTTATAACTTCTATTCAAAACTGCTAAATTTGCATTCTGGAGGAAAAAGTCTAAACCCTTTTTCATATATCAACTCTTCAAATATCTGAAGAGAGCTATCAAATCCTCAGCAAGTCTTTTCTGCTCTGGGTTAAAAGTCTCAGTGCTTTCAAATTAAACTCATTTGATATGAACTCAAAACCTTCCAAAATTTTGGTTGCCTTTCTTTGGAAGCTCGGAAGCTTATCAACATCCTTCCTAAAATGTGATTTCAAGAATTAAATTTATCACCTATTCTTAAAACCTGTATTTCTTAATACAATCTAAAATTTATTGCTTTTTATAGGATCTCTAATATAGTATACATATATGTATATATATATCTTCTTTATTTTCATGTGTTCATGTGTAATAGTACTCAAAAGGAAAGCCTAGAACACACAAAGTTATGATGCTTAAGAAAACAATAAAATATTTCTAAAGTCAAAATTTAGGAAAGGTTTATAAAAATTAATTTGGAGGTTACAAAATGGTTTTTTTAATATCTAAAATTCATTTATTTTTTGAAAATGAACTTTTTCATGGTGCTATAATGATGTTCTATAATGAGTGAAAGGAGTTTAAGTTTAAAAGTAGAGCTGAAAATCCTTGGTTATATGGCAGATCCTTGGTTAAATAGATTTGTCTTTGGTCTACTATAAGCAGCCCAACTCTTTATGTTATTGTTACCCATGCAGTAATTCTTAGATCAGATTTTTTGACTAAAGCATCCTAAAGAACTGGTATAATATTCATCAGCTGGTATAATATTCATCAGGATGAAATCATAGAATTTTAGAATTGAATAGGAGCATAGAAGTCATATAATCTTTACTGCTGATGCAAATCTAAGACTACGTAATTATATAACACCATATAACATAACCATATAATATACAACACCATATAATATAACATATAACATAATTATATAACAATTATATTATATAAATGATTATCCTTCTTTAAAATTTCCTATTATATAGATTATTTACAGAATCACATTCAATTATGATTTCTGACATATTGGCTGTGTAATTCTTGGCAATTCCCAAGTGCCCTAAGAAAGGCTCTAATCAATCAATCAAATAATACATACTCATTAAGTACCTACTATGTATCAGATACAATGCTTTCCATTGGGAATGTGGGCAAGACTCACATAAGATGATAAGGTATGAGTGGATTGTAACCTCCATAATTGTACAAGTACCAATGTCTCAAGTACTAGAATAGTGAACAAAAGACAAGATGTACAGTAATCGCTTCATAAAGTAGTTCAGCTGTCATTTCTATGAACACCACTGGGTTCTTCAAGTCTGCAAACACATCCAAAGCAGAACTGCCTCCTGAATTGCCATTTCAGTGGACATTTGATATTTAATTTAAAAAGTAATGCCCTCTACCACCCATCCTCTGCCCTGAATTTTGGTATATCATTGTACTATATCTCTCCTTTTTCATTTTCTCACTATTTCCTATTCATTTCATTTCTAGTACACTCTATTGCCATTCAGAGAAAAGAGCTTAATAATTACTCTGGCTGAACCTTTTAGTTTCCACATCATTAATACAGTAGGATAATGGTACTTATTAACAGATAATAAGGATAAAAATATCCTATTCAGATCTTTTATAATTCAACAAATGTTTGAAACTAAGTTCCTTTGGGCTAGAGACATAGCTATTTAACTTGCTTTTGATATCTTTTATCTTTAAAATTTATTTTATTATTTTAATATATTTTAAAAGGTTGTTAAAATGAACCAACAATTTTAATACCTGCCCCCACCCCACCTCCATTGATCATTTGAACAATAGCAAAAATTAAATGAATAAATAAAAAAGACCTCATAACAAATATGAATAGTCAAAGGAAACAAATTCTTTCTTTGAAAATGTTTAAAAATATGTCTCATTCTGTATTTGAGACTATCACTTGCCAGAAAGGAGGTAACAAGAGTCTTTACTTGCCTGGAAACATGTTTTTTGATTTTTTTTTATTATTGCACTGATCAGAGTTCTAAAGTCTTTCAAAGTTGTTTTTCTGCAATGTTGTCATTCTATAAATTTTTTTTTGTTCTGCCTAGCTCATTCTGGGTAAGTTTAGACAAGCCTTCCCATTTCCCCCTAAAACACTCCTTTTTTTCTTTCTATATGGCATAATAATATTCTATTATGTTAGTGAACCATAAATTGTTTAGGCATTGTCCAATAGGTGATTAGTTTATTGTGTTCTGATATTACAAAAAAAATCTAGTATAAATATGTTTGTTTCACTGTCTTTCAAGAATTGGCCTAATAATGGTATGGCTGGTTAAAGAGATAGGCACAGACAGTGATTTTGGAAACATAGTTTTGAATTGTTTTTCTGGAAGACTGAACCTGTTCAACATTTCTACCAGTAGTACATTGTGTTCCTATTTTAAAATTGTAAATGTAATGTTTGTCATTTTACATTTTCTGTTACTTCCTTTCAATTTGATGATTATGAGGTAGAGTCTCAGAGTTATTTTAATTTACTTTTCTTTAATTATTACTTATTTGGAGCATTCAAAAATATGGTTAGTCATGATTTGGATTTCTTCCTTTTAAAGTTTACTCTTCAAATCATTTGACCATTTATCTATTGAGGTATGGATCTTATTCTTATAAATTTTGAAAAAATTCTTTATTAATCATGGATTTGAGAAACTGATGTAAGGTCAAAATAAAATATTTAACAATCACTTCATATAGTAACTTCAGCTGTTATTTCTACTCACACCACTGGGTTCTTTAAGTATATACACATATATCCACTCACAACAGAACTACCTCCTAAATTGTCACTTCAAAGGATTTTTGGTAATTAATTTATAAAGTAATGCTTTCCATAACCCATCCCCCAGCTAATGCTTTTTGAGAAACTTGATGTAAATATTTTGCTCAGTTATTAGCTTTGCTTCTTTTAAAAACTATATTGCTTTTGTTTAATTACATTTGCTTACTTATTTTGTTTTTGCATAATGATTAGCCAAAAGCCATGGACACAAAGGTGCATACATAATGACAGGAAGTGGAATAAATTACCTGCATCCATCATAGATTTAGAACTAGAATATCATCTAGTTTGGTATTTTCAGTTTATAGATCAAACTTCTTAAACTGTGAAGTGCAACCTCATATGAGGTCACATAGCTGTATGAGATTTTTGCAAAATTAGGAGTAATTATCCATAAATATTTGGTTTGTATGCCTATATAGATATCTATTTACCTGGAATTGCATGTTAATTTCTGTATCACAAGTGGAAAAATGTTTAAGAAACCCTTTTATAGATGAGTGAATTGAATCAGTGAGGTAAAGTCACTTACTCAAAGCCCCATCGTTAAATAATAGAACTTGGATCACTTTTCAGAAATGCCTTCCAAATTCACCTCTTTTAGTTCATTTTTTGAACTATTCTGAATCACTGGCTTTTTAAAAATGAATTATTCCCCCATCAATATTCAAATATCTCATTGTGTAAGAATATGCCCTGTTCAGTCTTTAGCAGAGTTTTATAATGGGGCAAAAACAAAGACAATGAAATATGAGTGAGGTCCTTTTGGGTATGATGAAATATTACACATCTTAGAAGAGATTTAAGTAACTGAACTGCACACTGAAATGCCAGCTGAAACAATGAACTTTTCTCCAGGGCTCGGACTATCTAATTTTTGTTCTACATTTATTCAGCAAAAATCTGACAAGTGTAACTGAATGCATATTATAAATGAAAATGAATCCATTCACGGAGGTAATAAATTCCTGAACCAAGAAGATTTGTAGAACAAAAGTCTATACCTCTCCCACCTTCTGCTTGGGAGTTAACAAGCTTCAAAGTCTAGGCAATGAGGAAGAAAAACAAGAGAGGCTTCTGACAATCCTAAGATAAGAATTATTTATTTTTCTGAAAGAGCATAGTAGCACTCTAGCTAAAAAGGTCACAATAGTATTACCAATGAAAAAGTGCAATATTCCGGATGGAACGAACTGTAACACACCTCATTTAAAAAAGCACAATAACACTTAACTGAGCCTGAGGCTGGAGATGGAGAAGACTGTTATTCTCTGTTGAAAAGACATTTCAGCATATAAAACTATTCAGCACAGATATTATATCCTATGAGGAGCCAGCCCAGTGGCCGAGTGATGTGCCTCATCCAACTTAGGAGGAGATTGATGTGCTTCCTGAGATATTATGTCCTGTGAAAAGTAATTCCAGATCAATCATTCATTTAGATGAAATGCCATTCTCTTTGTGAAGGGACACCAGCCTGAGTGAAGCAACTTGTCCCAACATTATGGCTTTTAACTGTCCTAAATCTTATAAAGATCATTCTCTAAAGAAAAAAGGGGGCTGGGACCTTCCCATTCCCAAACTGCAAGTTAAATTGGCCATGTATGTTTTCTATGTGTTCCTTAAATTACATAATTATACTTTAAGATTGTGTGCTCTCTTTCTTACCCCCTGAGCTCTATGAGCCTTTGTGCCATCCCAGGATTTTAGGGCACATATTTTAAAATTAATGTTTTTGCTATGCTGTTTGAGTTAATGTATTTTAGCAACTAATTGAGTCTATTGGGTGATTTTTAATGGGAAACTAAGAAAATTTTAGTTACATAGGCAAGATGAAAATGGATCTCTCCATGGCACCTTATCAAACTGAAAGTCATAATCACACATATCTGAAAATTTATCTAAGCAAATAAAAATGGATATATAACAATTCCTTTCTAAGTCCAGAGAAAACCTACATCAACCTAATTTTATAATATAGCTGTAGCTTTATGAAATGGGTTAGACATTTAGTTTTAAGAAATCAGAAGGGTCAACCCATGAATATGTTCTGCTACTCTTCTCTATCTAAAGGAACCACAATCATTGCATTTTTATATGGAGTGATTGATAGTTTCCAGAACACAAAACTGTATTATCAAGAAACTCTATAATAGACTATTACAATAGAATGGTACAATAGAAGGAAATTCTGGAAGTAATTTAATGTATTTAACTTTCCTCTAAGTATGTTTCAGCCAGACAATTCATTATAGACATAGATCTATACTCTTATTAAGGATTTTTATATCTCTATCCTCCTTAATGTTTTCTAGAAATTAACACCTCTTTATGTTCTCAAATTCTTCCTGGGCATCTTATTTAAAGGGCATTCAGAGCCTTTCACAATTTGCCTTTCCAACATTATTGCATAGTTTCTTGCTTCAACATCTTAATTTTGTGAATGTCAAAGTAGTTCCCTCCATGGAATCCTCAGCTCCAGGCAGTCCTGTCTATTAATGGTCTGTTCAATATACTCTGAACACTGACACCTTTGTGACATGGATTGCACTATCATTTTCCTTATCTAAGATGCCATTTCCATCTTTTTTCCATGTCTAAGTCAGACCCATTCTTCAAGACTGAGTTTGAGATCTGTGGCTTTTTCTTCTTCCCATATTAGTATAAGTTAGCTTAAACAATGATACTATAGGGAGCAAATATGCATCAGACACAGAGTTTGAATCTAAGGTCTCAATTTAATTTTTATTTGGAAAATAAAGTATTCCATAAAATGATTTTCTCAAATCACCGAAGCTTACCTCTTTAAATTCCCCTTTAAAACAAAACACATTTTGAAGTAAATATTTTAAGATATTTTCCTTTATGAATGAATACCTCTCCCAAAATAATTTAACATTTTTTTAAAAAAATGCACAGAGAACCTAAGAATTGGAAGGGACCTTAGCTATTGTAAATCCAATTTTTACTCTCAGTTAAAAACCCCCTTCACAAGGTGCTTAACAAGTGATCTAATCTTTGTTGTAAGACCTCCAATAAAGGAGAACAGAGATCTATATAGTAGTCTTTATATCTCTATCCTCCTTAATGTTTTCTAAAAATTAACATCTCTTTATGTTTTCAAATTCTTCCTAAGCATCTTACTTGAAGGGCATTCAGAGCCTTTCACAATTTGTCTCTTTGAGGCAACCTATTTCACTTTTAAAAATTAATTTTATTTATTTATTCTGAACTTAAGAAATAAAACAAGAATTACTGCTGCATAATAAAATAAGAAGAAGGGGAAGGTGTTTGTACATGAAACTGCATATATCATGAAATGATCATGTAACATTTCATTTTTTCTTCCCCCCAAAGAAAGAAATAGAAGTATGTGTCTAATGGTAACATATTTCACTTTTGAGCAGAGATTTTTCTTGACATCAAGACTAAATCTCTTTGAAAATCCTATAATTTCTTCTAGTTTTGTTTTAACAGTAACACAGAATCAGATATGGTATTATAAAGTGACTGGATAAAGGCACATGAAAAGACAAGAGGATATACAAAGTGTGATCAATGTTGGAAGTAAAATAGAAAGAATCTTATATTTGGAGTAAAAGAACTTGAATTCAAATCCTGCTTCTCATGTTTAATAGTTACACGAACATAGGCAAATCATGCTACTTTCCTAGACCTTATTTCTTCAAATTGTAAACTAAAGGGGTTGGACCAGGTGAGTTTCTGAGATCCTTTATATCTCTAGATCTATGAACTTTGTTCAGGGAAATTTATTCTAATTCCTGAAGAAAGAAAATTCTAGAATGAATCATTAAAGACATAATGGTTCATAAATATCTGGCAGAAAAGGGGAAAAAAGTCTTGATTAGAGAGAGCCTGTATGGCTTCATCAAGACAGAACATGTCTGACTCACTTTATTTCCTTTTGTGAAAAGGCTACTAAACTAGCAAATCAGGATAATGATGTAGGTATAGTTTACCTACAGCAAAGAATTTGATAAAGCATCTCAATCTTTTCTTATGGAAAATAAAGATTATAAACTAACCAAAAAAATTGGGTGGATTCTAAATGAAGTTATTGATGGTTTGATATTAACTTGGCAGAAGTCACTAGTCTAGTGTCTTTGCATTTTTATTAGTGACTTGATACATAATATTTTCATCAAATATTTAGATGATATAAAGATGGAAAAGATAGTTATAGCACACTGGACAGGGTCTAAAAGAACTCAGGCAGCTTGGACATATACAATGATATGAAATTCAAAATGGAAAAATGTCAAATCATACCAATTCAGAGCTTTGAATTTGGAGATGGGGGAAACATGGTTAGAAATGTGGCTGTAAAATATCAAAGGAATGGGTGGACTGACAATTCAATAAAAATCAGAAGTAATCAGTCAATAAATAAACATTTTATAAGTGCCTAGCCCGTGTCTGGCATTTTAAATTTGGGGAGTACAAAGACAAAGAGGTCTGTTCAATTGGTAGTTTGTAATGACAGGTATTTTGGACCAAATCTCAGGAGATAGCCTACGATTGGATCAATAGAGCTAGTATTTATCAGCACGTGGTAGTTGTTCTTCTTTAGTTTTTCAGTTATGACCAACTCTTCAGGACTCTACCCCCCACGTTTTGGGGGCAAAAATACTGAAATGATGTGTCTTTTCCTTCTCCAGCTCATTTTAAAGATAAGAACCTAGGGTTCTCTGCGTGCCCAGGGTCATACATTTAGAGTCCAGATTTCAACTCAGATGTTTCAGACTTTGGGCCCTGTACTCTATTCATTGAATCACTTAGCTGTCTAATAATCAGCATAATGATGATAATTGAACTGGTTGATGATGAGATCACCAAGATAGATAATATATGGTAGGCATTTGTTATTCAGGGATGCACAAAACCCCAGATTTTATGGAGTATGTGAATTTGGATGAGGAAAAAAAAACATATACAAAAATCTTTAGTTTCATTTAACTTCTAATGGAAATTTAGTATGCTGTGAATTGTTTTAATCATTATTTGAGGAAGAATTTTGTGGTACTAAAAGAAACTCTAGTGTAGAAGGAGAAGAAAGCACAGTGTCACAAAAATTCAGAAATAATCCAGGTCTGGTCAATAACATTAAACTAATATGATCTTGGACTGCACTGAGAAAAATAGTTTTCTAGAATAAGGAGGGAATAGTGTCTTTTTCTCTTTTCTGTTCAGATCATGCCTGAAATACTGCTTTCAGTTCTGAATGTGACTGTTTAAAAAGATATGACTAATTGGAAGAATTTCTCAGTGAAAGTAATCAGAATAGTGGAGGGCTTTGAATTATTAATATTACATGAAGAATTATTGAAGGTGGGAATTTTTAACTTGATGAAGAAAGGCTCAGGTGAGATAGGACAACTGCCTTTGAAAATCTAAAAGTCTGTCATTCATGTGGAGGAGTTTGGTTCCAAAAGACAGAATGAGGAACACTGGGTAAAGTGAAAAAGAAGGACATTTTTAAATGATATAAGAAGAAGAAGAAAAGCTCCTCCCCACTCAAACCAAACTAAATGACAAAACAAGGAATTCCTAACAATTACAGCTGTCAAAAAGTAAAATAAGATATTAAGGAGGAGCTGTCCACATCAAATTCTTCTAGTGTAAGTTCCATGAATATCTCTTGAGTATATTTTAATGAGTTATTTGGCATATTAGGTGGATTAGAAGGCAGATGGAATTTTCTGACACTATTTTTTTTTTAATTCTCTGAGTCATTCATCCCTAAACTAAATCCACAGGTTTCTATGTACCTGTTATTTACTTTTTTTTTTCCTATCCCTTTCAATACTGTCCCTTGTTACTACATCTTGCAATATCCCATTCACTATTTTAATTTGTCATTTATAATTTAATATGGATGGGCTAACTAAACATTAATTTGTTAGAAGTGAAGTAAATTGCATATACTCTCTGATTAGTGGACTTCAAGTGATAGTTGTGAAATATTGCAGGGGTAAAGTGTTAAATTAATAAAAGTCCCTTTGTTTGCTTACTAGTTTTGGTTTGCTTTCTCAAATTTTGATGTAGTTGCAACATTCTGATAAATGAGGAACTATTGTGTTGTTGTAATTGTTCTTGTTTTATATATATACATATATATGTATATATATATACATATGCATATGTACATATATATGTATCTACATATGTATGTATGAATGTGTACTCCCTCTCTAACTAAAGCATAAGCTGCTTGGAGATAGGGACTTGATTTTAAATGCATTTATTTTTCTAAATCCTGGCATATAATTTCTTTGCATATCAATGGTATATAATAATTGTTTGTTGAAGATAACATAAAACTCCTCTTATTTGCTGAAGTACCCCCAGGGAAGATTTTATAAAAATTATTGTGAAGCTTCTGGGCAATAAGTTCATTGTATTATTTCATGAAATTTTAGAGAATATAATTCACATTGGTCATAATTAGACCCTTTAAAGGGCACTTGGGTTAGGATACAGTAATGAGCAAACACCATATCCTCAGGTGAGTTGAAGGACAAGCATCCCTCCTCATTCCCAGTGAGGGAACAGCCTGGGGTATCATATTTCCCCTCCCTTTTCCTCAAGCTCCACACTCATTTTAAGCAAGATAACATGTTTCCATATGATGAAATCCCCAAACTCCATAATTTACTTCTAAGATATTTCTTTCTTTTTGAAACTCTTACTGATTTTCTTGGTTTTTTTATAGCACAGAAATTTCTAGAGTGTCCTCCCACACTGAATTTTCCCTTTTAACAAAATAAAAGTTTATCAAAACATAACCATTTTTCTGAGAGCACATGAAGCATTGTGCATCCATAGTCCCTCACCTTTCCAAGAAAAAGAAGAGAAGTATAGTACCTCATCTCTTCAAAGGTCAAAGATTGCTAATTACTTTTACAGAGCAGTTGTCTTGGTATAAGCTTTTATCAACAGTCTTTTCATTTAAATCCAAGTGGATATTTCTTGCTTTTAATTTGCCTTTTGTGGCCTGAAATCAGTAGTACCCTGTGTGAACTACCCAAAGCAAAATATAAGAAGTAAAAAATGTTTAAATGGTAAATAAACTATTTAGGATTGGATGTGTATTCATGAGTCACCAGGGGTGTGAAGGGTAACTTAGCTAAACTATGTTGGTAAACCACAAATCCTCTGAATCAATATTATTAAGTTTACTGTACTAATAATGTCAAACAGCAAGGTGTTAGTGGAGTGTGGGTGTGAGGGCTTTCTCCTTTTTTATACAAAGTTTAAACACTATTAAAAAACATTCTGGGGGAAAAATCCAAAGAAATAGAAATTCAGCCCTACTGTTTCACAGTAAATGAAGGCAGCATATGGATATAGCTCAAAGGATCCTACAGGAAAAACCCTCTAAAGAGATCAAAAAATTGTCCTGGAAATAAATAAAAGAAGCTGCCATTCCAAATTTTCCTCAGAAGTTCCCATGATGCTAAAATGAATAACTTGTACTCTGCTAATTCAGTAAACTTGTTAACTAGCATGGTCAGGTTATGGGATATTCTGTTTAATAATGCTGGTTACAAGAAGTTGCTAAAAGTGACATATCTGGATTACCAAATTTTAATTGTTTGGAACACAATAAAATACAGTAAACACTAAAATGGTTCAAAATATGACCTGAAACTTTTTTGGGGGAAGATTCAGAAGACATTTGTAGGGTCATGGGATTGTTATGAATGATAATACTGTACAATAGTTGTGCTGCTTTATAGGGACTTCAATTATTAGAATTCCAGTTAATAGAGTCTAGTATACATAAAAATCTGGCCTTTTGAAATATGTTCATTACCACAAAGAGCTCTCTCAGGTCACAAAATCATATCCTAATTGGATTAAATTGTAAGCTTCCCTAATATTTACAAAATAATTTGATTTATATATCTTTCAGCTATGTGTAGCTAAGTGTCTACACAGACTTTTTTTTTTTTTAACTTTCTGGATAAGTAGTCAAGTACTTACTTTAAAGGCTATTTGTAAGAGAGGTGGTGTGGTATACTGGGAAAGGTAGTGAATCTGGTTCTGATCCTCATTTTGCTATTTATTCCTTGTGTTACCTTAACCTTTCTGGGTTTCAGTTTTCTCTGTGTAAAAACAGAGGAGTTAAAGGATTAAAGTGGATGGGCCCAAATGTTCTTAAAGAGTCAATTTTATAGATAGATAAGCACAAATATTGTACCAGGGAAGGAGTGAGAAGAAATAATTAGAGAACTCTTTCAGACCTTACACCATGATCTTCTTTGGCTTCCTGTACTTAGTAAAGCCCTGATTAATTCTTATAATTTAGGGTTTTCTGCTCTGTACAAAGAAAAGTTGGTTTGGAAAGCCTTGACTTGACCAAAGAAACACAAATCCCACAGCTTGTCCATACTCTTCTGCACCATATCCCATCTTTGAGTTTGCAAAAGCACAAGGCTTTGTTTGTATGCCTGTATTTTTGTTTGTCTTCCATCCGGCTCTCATTTCTTTGCATCTGGACTGAATTGCTTTCAGGTTTCTCCTCCATCCCAGCAAATTGATTAGCCTATTAAAGTTTTTTCCCCACACCCTTTTGTCCCCTCCTCACGATTTTTTGTGCACTTTTTAATGATTCTTTTCAATTTGCAGACTCTCTCATTCAATGTAAAACATAAACACATTCATAGGAAAATTAATAGCCTAATCCTAAATTTGGGATTACAATGACTAAAGAAATTGATGGGTTATATTATATGAAAAGAGTAATTTTATTTCATTCAACAAGCATTTAATTCCTGGTACTTTGCTCAGTTAGGGAAAGAAAGAGAAAAAAAAAAGAAGCCATTTTTGCCCTTACTTAAGTCATTGGCAATTCTTAGGAAAAAAGATAAGACATCAAGAGAAAGGAGTTATCAATCAATTTCCCAAATTCTCATCTTATGTTTCTCCTACTTTATTCTTGCTAATTTACTGATTTTATAGCGGTACTCCATTTCTTACTTATATTGCTTTACTTCTCATCTTCCAATAGGTTAGTTAAAATATAGCTGTACTAGCAATTAATTATCTTTCCTTGGAGAAAGCAAAAGTGTCTAACTAGGAAAAAAATAATAAATAGGACTTTAACATCTGTATACTAATCAGTGCTTGACTTGGATTGATTAGAAATGAGAATAAGTGGGAATTTTAATTCTATATATTTAGAAGAGGACAGAAGTCTTGGAAGGAAGGAAGGAATGTAGGAAAGAAGAAACAAATATTCATTAAGTGATGATTGTATCCCAGACTGTGCTAGGTGATTTAAAAATATCTTATTTGATCCTCACAACAATTCTGAGAGGCAAGTGCTATTATTATTCCTGTTTTATGATTGAGGAAACTGAGGCAAACAGAATTAAATGACTGGCCCAGAATCACATAGTAAATATCTAAGGCCAAATGTGAACTCAGGTTTTTCTTAGAAATGCTCAGGGCTGTCTTTCTAAGTACTTCATCCATTATTAGAATGATTAGAACTCCTCCTGTTCCCCCAATAAGTAACTTGTCATTCAATGAGTTAATAAATCATTTAATTCTTTGTGGAAGACTATTAAAATGGAGAGAGATGAGGGACAATGAAAGAAAACAAAAATTATAGAATACAAGTTATTTCCCAATTAATAATTAAAGAATATGAATAGATAATATTCAGATGAGGAAATTAAAGCCATCTAGTCATAAGAAAAGATGCTATAAATCACTATTGATTAGGGAAATGAAAATTAAAACAACACAGGTATCACTACATACCTTTCAGATTGGCTAAGATGATAAGAAAAGGTAATAAAAATGTTGGAGTGGATGTGGGAAAACTGGGATACTCATACATTGTTTATGGATTGTGAAATGATCTAACCATTCTGGAGAATAATTTGGAACTTTGCCCAAAGGACTATCAAACTGTGCATACTTTTTGCTCCCAGCAGTGCCATTACTAAGTCTTGTATCAGAAGGAAATCATTAGGGACCTACATGTGCAAAAATGTTTGTAGCAGCTCTTTTTGTGGTAACAAAGAATTGAAAAATGAGTAGATGCCCATCAGTTGGGGAATGGCTAAATAATTTGTGGTATAGAAAAATAATGAAATATTATTTTTCCCTAATTGAATGGATGCCCATCAATTGGAGAATGGCTGAATAAGTTGTGGTATATGAATGTTATGGAATATTATTGTTCTGTAAGAAATGACCAACAGTATGATTTCAGAGAGACTTGGAGAGACTTAAATGAACTGATGCTAAGTGAAATGAGCAAAACCAGAAGATCATTATACACGACAACAACAATAATATAGGAGGATCAATTCTGAAGCACATGGCTCTCTTCGACAATGAGATGATGCAAATTACCTCCAATTGTTCAGTAAAGAAGAGAACCAGCTACACTCAGTGAAAGAACTATGGGAAATGAGTGTGAACTACTACATAACATTTCCACTCTTTCTGTTATTGTCTGCTTGCATTCTTGTTCTCCTCAGATTATTTTTACCTTCTTTCTCAATATGATTTTTCTTGTGCAGCAAAATAACTGTATAAATATGTATACATATATTGTATTTAACATATACTTTAACATATTTAACATAAAAAAAGAATCTAAAAGGATTTCTAATAAGAGGAATTTAAAAGAAATGTCAAACATTGTAAATTACTGATGTGTAGTAATTAAAGTCTCAGCTATTGAGAGAATTAACCTTTATATGATTGCTATATAGCAAACCAGCTAATAATAACCAGATTTTTAAGGCAAATAAATTCAAAGATGATCAATAAAGAGGAAAATGGGAAAAATGTTATTGTTCCATAAAAATGATGAACAAGCTGATTTTAGAAGGACCTGGAAAGATTTACATAAACTGATGCTGAATGAAACAAGCATTACTAGGAATACATTGTACACAATAACAGCAAGAATGTGTGATGATCAACAATGAAAGACTTGGTTCTTCTCAGGGATTCATTGAGTCAAAGTAATCCCAATAGACTTTGGGCAGAAATGCCATCTGCATCCAGAAAAAGAAGTATGGAGATTTGATGTATATCAATGCATATTATTTTTGTTTCTTTTTCTGTTTTCTTTCCTTCTCCCCCATGTTTTTTTCTCTTTTTCTCTGATTTTATCTCTCAACATAATTCATGTATTAAAATAATAAAAAAATTTTAAATAAACATAATAAAGTACAGTTATGTGAAGATTACTAGGAATACCATATTTTATTACTTCTTATCTATTTTCATCAAGACTGCAGCTTTTAGTCTATCTGCTTGATCAAAAATCTCACATTTTAGTTGATATTCTACTGTCTCATTTTCTCTCTTGTTTTATCAGCCATTCAAGTCAGGTTGGTTGATAGCATTGCTATCATTAGGCCAGGAGTAACATTTGGGAAACACTATTTGCTCCAAATTTAGTGTAGAGGACATGATCCTAGAACTTTATGTCTCATATTTTTGGTCCTATATTGATCCATTCCTCCAACATGAATTAACATGACAGTCAACTCTAAAAGAGGACAAAATGAGTAAAGTAGTGAGGATGCTTGCTCATTTCTATAACTACTTAGTGCCTTGTGTCCCTCATGAGTTTGGTGGGGGAGCGGAGTAACAGTGACCACTAAGACAGACAAAATTTTAATGATAGAATTCCAAATTATAGCTCTGATATCTATATTTTGGTAGTATTATTCAAGTCCTTAATCTCAGATTGACCTTGAGACTACTTTTCAATTTTTCCCCCCCAAGAATTTGAATTTGCTAGGTTTGAGCAGTTCAAAGTGCATTAGTCCTTTTAGTTTAGTTCTTTTTCTTAGTTCTTTTTCTTCCTTTCTTGACCAAATCAAAGATATGAGATTTCACTGGTATGAAAATATATTTTCTCCAATTAGGTGAGCTGTAATTCCCCTGCTTCATGATGATTTTTAATCAAATATCAGAGTTGTTCTTGGTGTATTAGAGGAAAAAAGAGGAAGAAAAGTTTTGGAAAAAGCTCACTCTATTGTTCAGTTTTGCAAAGACAATTAATTCTGAGTTTCCACTTTATTTCCTCTCCCTATAATCTATCCACAGGACCTCAGGTTCATGGAGATCAAGTTCAACCTAAATCTCATTTAAATATCAATTAAATTATGTCTTCTATTACTTAGGTTAGAAAATGTAATTTCACTAAGCATTACAGACCAAATTGGGGTTCTCATTTATTGCCTAATACTCCCTCTAGTGTTCAAAACAATCCAGCACTGTTTTAGCTATAACCTCAAACTAAAGGCAGCCAAATTGTACAAAGGAAATTTATTTATTTAATTTTTAAAAGAAAAAAGAATATATATATATATATATATATATATGTATATCCATACACATATTTACATGTGTATATATACATACACATACATATATATGTGTTTAATATAAATTTACAAAACACAGAATGACAAAAGGTATAGCGAAAATATACATCACCTGCTCCCTGGGTAATGACATATTTTCTTCCTTTTAAAGAAATGAGACAATATAAATCATGTATTTTTTATATTTTAAAACAGCAGCAGCAGCAACAGCCCCAATGACAGTGAAAATAACAACATAAATGTGCTCATTTCCAAATGTTGCTGTAGCTAAGACTTCAACTCCCAAATCCCCATTTGTTGAAGGCCACTGGTAATCTCAACCTTTGGTTAATGAACAATGAAAAACTATTGTTTGGTAGTTTTGGAGACTAGTCAGGAAGAATGCCCACTGTCAACTTGTTTCTTGATATTAGGCATAAAGGCTTAGGAACACAGTGACCTCTCCTTTGACACCCAAGCCAAACTTTCTTGGTCAGGCAACAAGGCTTCACTGGCTCTTTTCTTATGGTCCTCCCCACCTAGATTCTCTCTGTCTCTCTCTTAATTAATTAAAAAATGGAAATTAAGTGAATTAGAATACAAATATAGGCAAATAAAATTATTTCATTATTGGGAGCATTAGATGTAAGTCAGATGATTGGAGTACTCAGATTTATCCTCATAATTATATATTTCTCCATATAATATATTATGTTATATATAATTACCCTAAAGGACTGAATTATGGATGGGAAGTCACACCTCCCTCAAATTCTTCAGTTGTTGTTTTTATGTGGGACTAGAGGACCTGCTAATCTGTAGTGGGTAGAATGTCAGGGTTTGGATTCAGGAGCGTCTGGGTTCAAAGTTTATACTTTTGTAGTTACATCAAATCATTTTATTTCTAAAATTTGTTTTTCTTATCTGTAAAATGAAGAAAATAATTCCTGTGCTACCTTTGTACATTGGGTTATTATGAGGGTTCAGTGAAATAATATATGTACCCAATGCTTTATAAAATTCTATGAGCTACATAAGTGCACATTACATATATTTGCTATTGTCTTTATTATCCCTTTACATTTCAGTCTGGACCATTACATATCATCAACTCTTTTTTTGTTAGGGATGTTAGCATGGAGATAGTACTTTATATATAGTGTCAATATTTCGATTGGTAGAATTGGATTACAAAGACTGTTTTCTTGGCGTATCTGTGACTCAGTCCAAATTAAGGGCTCACTCTTGAATATGATTGAAATGAATTAAAAACAAAGAGTGAATTATCTGGTTGATTTTATGAAATTTAATTCAATAAACAAGTGCCAAGTTGCATGACCTAGTGCAAGTCACTTAATCTCAATTGCCTCAGTAAAAAATAAAAAAAAATAAAGTGCCAATCACTCTGCTAAGTAGGATAGATACAAAGACAAAAATGAAATGTAAGAAACTTACATTTTACTTGGAGAAATACAAAATGTATCTGGATAAGAAAATACAAAAAACAAATATAAGCAAAAATAAATACTAATAATTAGAGTGGGGGTGAACCAGGAAAGGCCTTAAGTTAGACAGGGTCATAGATAATTTTAAAGGAAGAGATTATAGGTTTATAGAGGGTTAGCTCTAGAAAGAATTCTGGGCAACTCATTGATATTTTTATTAATAGTACCAACTCTCAAGTTTGGAAGCAAATTTCCTTGAAAGTATATCATAGGGATCAGGGCTTTTTCTTGTACAGTAGGAGATGTTTGATCCATGACAGGGATAAAAGCATAAATGGCATTTTTATCAAATTTACAGATTACACAGAAGTAGGAGAGATACAAAAAAAATTGTGCGATAGAGTTAGAATCCAAAGAGAACATTGGATTAAACCTCAGAAAATGAAAATTTATAGGGATAGGTATAAAATCTACTTCACATATACAATGAGCTAAGCATAATTATATGACGGTTTTTGTTTTGCTTCCTGAAAAACAACAAATATCTGGGAAGCAGATCATGAGCTTGATTGGTGTGATTGTAAACCATGGCAACCATAAAAAATAATTGGATCTAGTTTTGTGGTGGAGAATCATTTGTTGTTGTTTAGTTTTGTCTAATTTCAAAAGACCCACTTTTTGAATAGTTTACTATTTCCTTCTCTACTTCAGTTTACAGATGAAAAAATTGAGTCAAAGAGAATTAAATGAGTTTCCCAAAGTTACAAAGTTAATAAAATAAATATCTGAGGCTAGATTTGAACTCATGAAGATGAATCTTCCAGACTTGAAGCCTGGTGCTCTATCCACTGTACCCCCTCCTTGCCTCACTCATTTACTAGTTTTGTGATCCTGGACAAGTCACTTAATCCTATTTGCCTCACTTTTCTTGTCTATAAACTGGACTGAAGAAGAAAATGGCAAATGACTCAAGTATCCTTGCCAACAGAACCCCAAATGATGTCATGGCAATTTGGACAAAACTGAAAAAAAGACTAGACATCAATGGTCTGTCCTTGTAAGGCCACATCTATAGTACTTGGGGGTCACATCTATAGTGCTATATTTGGTCCTGACCACTACAATTTAGGAGTGATACTTATAAGGTGTAAAACAGAATGTGAAGGGCTTTGAAGTAGTGCCATTTGAGGAAGGTTTGGAAGATTGGGGCATATTCAGGAGGAGGAAGAGAAGGAGGAAGAGAAAAAGGAAAAAGAGGAGGATCAGGAGGAGGAAGAGAAGCAGAAGGAGGAGGAGGACGAGCAGGAGGAGGAGGAGGAGGAGGAGGAGGAGGAGGAGGAAGAGGAGGAGGAGGAGAAGGAGGAGGAGACAAAAGAAGAAGAAGAAGAAGAAGAAGAAGAAGAAGAAGAAGAAGAAGAAGAAGAAAGGAGGAGGAGGAAGAGGAAGAAGAGAAAGAGAGGAGGAGGAGGAGGAAGAAGAGAAAGAGAGGAGGAGGAGGAGGAGGAGGAGGAGAATTAAGGGGGATATGTTAACTTTTTTTAGCTGTATTTAAAGATCTGACATGTAGATTGCAGAAGCAGATATAAGAATCAAGTTATATTTTATCAAGTCAGACATTAAAGAAACTTTTTAAATTTACATTTATTTGCAGTTACAAATTCTCTTCCTACATTGTAATACCCAAGAAACTGAGACAGACAGAAATTGGTTTTTCATCTTTAATGTGGAGAGTTTGGGTTAGCTGACCAAATGGAATTCATGTGCAAAGCATTCTGTCCAGATAAACTAAGGCAGGAAATTTATATAGGGTTTTAGCTAATTAGAGCTTGCAAACAGAATGCATAACCTGAGCAATACAATCTTATTGGGGAAACAAAGGCAGATAAGGGCTGGGGAGGTCATTGAGTGGGTGAATAAGCCATAATTCCAGGAAAGGATCATTACTTAATCCTGACAGGATAGGGATCAAGATAAGAAGGTTGAGAGCAGGAGACAGTGAGGGGAAGGATAATACTCAAGCAGAGGGGATATTATCGTAGCAAGGATTGAGATAATGCACCTGGAGTTTATGACACAATAGTATGTAAAGGTGTTCTGAGTTCCAAGGTTTTTCCTGACTCAGTTCTCTCAGTCCAATGGCAGGGAAGAGGGATGGCTATGAGCCCAGTGCCCAACAGTGCCATCTCTATAAATAGTAAGAAATATGATATCCATTATACAAATAAAATCATGCAAAACATATTTCCTTATAAGTAATGCTCTGAAGGCAAAAAAAAAAAAAAGGGGGGGGGGAAAGTTTCAAATTATACTATGTGGTGCAAATTGATAGCATTTGTCATTCTGATGCCAGAGACAAAAATGTTTGATTCCATTGGAGTAAAATCTTGAACATGAATTCAAGAATCAAGATTTGAGTTCAAATACTATCTCTGATAAATGATTTTGACTGCAGCCAAGTCATTTAATCTCTCTGTGCTCCCAGACACTTCTCTAAGAAATCTATTGATGGATTACTGTCTTCTTGAAAGAAATCCTCACAATATTCCCACAAAAGATTACTGATGCATTGGCTTGGTCCAGGACCAATATTTCTTCCTAGAGTGGATTATCCAATAAGTTTATTTAAAGCTAGGTGGTGAAATAGATCGAATACTAGACCTAGAATGGGGAAAATTTGAGTTCAAAACTAGTCTCCATCACTTATTAGATAAGATCTCAGGCAAGTCACTTAACTTTTGTTTGTGTTAATTTCCCCTTCTAAAATAGGGATAATGACATCTTCAAGGATGTTTTGTAAATAAAATGAAACTTAAATTATAAAGCACTTTGAAAACATTATATTATTATTAAACTAGCAGCATTTTCAAAATATTTTTCACCAAAATTCTCATGCACCTTTTGCCAAATATAATCTTGACGCTTTATCAAAAATCTCAAACCTATTAGATAGAATCTCCCTAGCTTTTACATAAGGCCCCAGTGATCCAAATGCTAGGGACTTGGAGGAATATCCCTGACAGCTTAAAAGAAAAGCTTAGGCAACTGCTGTGAAATGGGGGATTTCTAAAGAGGACCTGTCTGAGTTCCTCAAAGGTGAGATCCATTCCTATTTCTAAAAGGAACTAGCAATTGGCATGCAGTGAGGCAAAGAGCAGTTTGGCCTACAACTCTTTTTTGTTAAAGACAAGTACCTGTTTTCAGGAAGGTGGAAGTGGGAGGGTGGGAAGTCCCCCAAAGTCCCCTTTTGAAAGATCCATTCAGTAAATCCTGCATTAAGAATTTTCAGTTTTCCTATTAAACCAAAAGCAATTATCTTGGATTAGCATCAGATCAAAAAGGGATTACTTTGAGTATTGTTTTCAAAACCCAAAGGGCTGACAAAATTATTATCCTATAATGATTCTAAAGGTAGTGAAACTGGTAACATTTGTCCAAATTGAGGAAGGGGGAAAGGACCATGACATAGCACATTCCCATTAATGATGTGCCTCTTGGGACTTGGCATTTTCAAAATTTGTCTGAAATCATGTGTGTGTTCTAAAAACTCATAATAAAAAGGGATGGTTTCTCCACACTCCTGCTTCCTTGCAATGCTCAGGACCAGATGCAGCTCAAAAGCTTGTACATAAACCTAAATATTTCATGAGGAATGGATTATTATCACTCAGATATAGCTATGTGCCATCATATGGGATTTTAAAAAATAAATCTCTGAAAACACTGGTATGAAAGGAAGGTTTAAAATAGTTTAACATAAGACAAACAATAATAATATTAGCTTACATTCATATAGCATTTTATGTATCACAACGTGCTTTCATATTCAAAATCTCCCTTGATCCCTTTGACAATTCTATAATAAATAGTGAATTCTATAAGGAAAATAAAGTAGATATCCTTATTTTTTTATATATGGAGACAGAGATTCATAGAGGTTCAATAGTAATTTCTTGGAATCACCTTCTCAGTAAGAAATAGCCAGAACTCAAAGGATCATAGGGCAGAAAAGGATCTTAGAGCCAATCAGGTCCAATTTTTGTTTTCAGTTCAGTCATTTTTTCAACGATGTCCAAATCAACATGATTCCATCTGGGATTTTCTTGACAAAGATACTAGAAATGGTTTGCCATTTCCTTTTCCAACTCATTTTATATATAAAGAAACTAAAGCAGAGTTAAGTAACCTGCCCAGGCTGACGTGGATATTAAGTGTCTGAGTCCAGAACTTGGGAAAATGAGTCTTCCTGATTCCAGAGTTCTATACACTGTGGTGCCACAAAGCAGCCTGTACTTCATTCTATACACAAGGAAACTGAAATTTAGGGAGGGTAAATGATCTATCCGGGCCACAAAGCTGGTAAGTGACTTGAATGGAAATTTGAACCTGATTTCAGGACCAGCATTACATTCATGATTATTGCTGCTTCTCCTTAGACCTCCTGACCATCTCTCCATAGACAAATAAGAAAAAAAGATTGGATTTGGAAACAGAAAATGTTCAAATTTTTGCTCTATTATTTATTATTGTTTGACTTAGATAAACTCACTCAAAGTCTCTGAATTTCGTTTCTCTAGATTGTTAAAAAGATGCCTCAATTTACTTCCAATTCTAAATCTCAGGCTCATCATACCTAGTGAAATAGGATGGATGTTGGTCACTCATTTTACACACACTCAATAATTCAAATTTCCTGCCCTGCATAACTTGGGAGATTTTTTAAAATGAAGAACAAGTAAGATAATAGATGTGAAAACATTATAAAGAGTTTAAAGTTCACTGGATAGAGTTTATTATTTGATGCATCCCATGTTCCCACAATGTTTGATGATAAGAGAGACTCCTTTATAATGACAAATTCTTTGAACTATGTCCCCCAGAAGTTTCTATCATTAGCCTCTAGTATGGCAGCATTGATGACACAGATCATTTCCTGAATCTAGATGTAATGAAAAAATATACTGAATCATGATGCTACAGCTATATAGCTATTAATTATATAACTATATTATATATGATATAAATACATACATATAAAAAATTATAGTTATATAGCTAATACAGCTATAGATTCTATATAGTTTATTATATAACTAATGAAATAAAACTATATATATACATATATGTCTACATATACCTGTATCTGTCACATTTCTATATATATGTATATATCTACATACACACACACATATATATATAATTATTGCTATATGTCATATCACTAATAAATACACTTTAATCTACTAAAATTGTTTCAGTTTCTGAAATAATCCCCTATGACAAAGTTTATCATTTATACTGAACTATAAGATATGAACTAACCCAACTCCTTCAATCAGCTTCTCATTCAGTCAAAGATGCTGTCCTAGATAAAGGGTAGACTGGTACCCTGTTGAAGACTATGGATTCCTCCTCAGAGCAATGTTTTTAAAGTATTAAAAGGCTTATCAATTTAATTTATTACATTAAAACAATTATCTAGAAATCTAGTAATCAATTAAGAGGAAAATTCACGAGCCCCAGTTTAAAAACCTCTTTTAGATAATGATGATGGTGATGAAGATGAAGATGATGATTACAATAACTAATAATTATAATCTTAAAACATGCAAAGAATTTTAAATACATCATTTCATTGAATTTAACGATGGGAGGTAGGCAGTACTGGTAGGTTTTTGTTTTTTGGGAGGATTTTTTTAGTGGATTTATGACTTCCTTGGCATAGGGAATCCTGACGAGGGATCTTTTTCTGCCAATACATACTGGCACCTACTCTGGCATACTACATATAGTGGCACACTACATACCTATAGCCTAAGACAGAGATTGTCTTAGGCTATATCAGGACTTTCAGGAGACTGAAGGTTTAACATGTCCAGTTAATGTATGCCAGATGTATGTGACCCCAGATCTTCCTGCCTCCTGGGCCAACTTTCTGTCCACGATAGTATAGTGATTTAGGTATTTCTACTACTATTTTATAGTTGAAGATCCTAAACCTGGGAGAATGAACATGGTGTAGCATAAGACTACAACTGAGTATCCTAGTCAACATGGATTCATACCTACATCTATATTAACTCCAGTTCTTAGAATTCTAGACACTATGGCATATTGTTTTTCTTAAAACATATTAGATAATCTCTACAGTCCTGAAGGCTAGATCAAAAACTATTATTCTATTCACTGAACCCAGGTTCCTCATTCATTGCAATTCTGTTGCCAAATGTAGATGGCTCAGGCACTTAGCTTTATCTTTTCTTTTCTTTTTCTTTTTTTCTATATTTTTTTGATCTAACTTATGAGGCTTTTCTCTCTGCTCCAAAGAGTCCCCTCCCATCTCAGGGTAAAGGAGAAATACAATTGGCCAATGAGGCTCCCATTCCACATCTGTAGTGTTTACAAAAGGTCCTGGAGATGAAAGAAGGCTAGTGTTCAGAAGCGACACCCTGTGCTGGCAGGAGATCAGAGGATAGTATGGTAGATACTCAGAGCAAAGAGAGGAAAATTAAACAGGGACACTGGGTCTGAGAATATTATGGAAGAAGAGAAAGTAGATGGGACTGTGCATTTAAACTTGTTTCCACACTGAGGCAGAACTAGACCCCCAACATCTTAATTTTTCCTATCCTGGTTCCCAATAGAAATTTGCACATCTAGCTGCTAAGCTGATATATTAAATGTCAAATCTTTAAATGTGACATGTTAAAAGTGGTATTTTAGAAATGACATATGAGAGTTTGACACAAGTTCCAGATATGAATGGCTCTGCTCTTATTATCTGGGGCAATAATGTTTTTTCTCTGTAATCTTGCATTCAATAGAATTTATTTTAAATGCTTCTGAACCAATAATGTGAGGGGAAAAAATCCAAAAAAGTGTGAGAAGGAGAATTTTAATGAAAGAATCATCATTTCAACTTAGGGAATGAAAGACCCATTGTTTCCTATCCTGGTTATACCTTATCTTCTGTATAGTTTTCTTTGGTTCTGAGAACCATATTTTAGATGGAACTTTGAGAAGCTGTAGACTGTCAACTAAAGGGCACAAAATTGATGATGGGCCTAGAAAAAGTACTATATGAGGATCAATTGGCTGAACATAGTGGAGTTTTAGAGCAGGAGGATAACAGATACTATCTAGTCCAACCTTTTCATTTTACATATAAGGAAACTGACAGGGCCAGAGGTAGTGATTGTTGTTGTTGTTATTTGTCCTTTGCTTTGGAAGAGAACCATGAAATCAAGGAGGTGCTTCCATGACATGTAAGTAAATTGGATTTAAGTGAGGAAAGGCTGGTCAAGGTCACCTACCTCACTTTCCCCTGCAGAGCCATCTAGGTCCAGTGGAATTTGAACTTAAATCTTCAAGTATTTTAAATATTACCGTTTAGAATGAGCATTAGACTTATTATGTCGGCCTTAGGGGACAAGAGGAGCAATGGGTGAAATTTATATAAAAGCCAATAATAAAACACAATATTTTATAATTATTATAAATATTCACATGTAGAATTTACTTTTCTGGGAGATAGTGGGTTCCCTTTACTGGAAGATCTTTAAGCAATGGATAGGTAATCACTTCTCAGATAAATTGAAAAGGAGCTTATCCACGTTTGGGTTGGATTATAGTTTCTTCTGAGATAGCTTCTAACTCAGAGATTCTGATTTCTGTATCACAGAATATGATTTTTCTCATATGGATAAATTTTGCATCTAAGAATCTTAAATTTATCAATAATCAAATAATGAATTTCTCTGGATTTTCTTAATTTCATGGATTGAAAAAAGTCTTATGCTATGGAAAATAGATGTTCAATCATAAAAATAATGGAAACCTAGCATAGATTATTACTACCTCATTCATTTAGAAAAGCACAAATTGTTCTATGGAGCCACCTTGTGGACAAACTTACTTATGTTCACAAAGTCAATCTTCATTTCCCCCCCATTTAGTATTAAAAAAGAATTACTTTTCTAATATTTTCGGTTGTAAAGTTGGTATTTTGGAATCATGTGGCACAAGGAAATAGTATAGTAGATAGAAAGTTTAAGCATGACCAGAGTATTTGGGTTTACACTTCAATTATTCCACTTTTTGTCTGGGTAACCTTGTAATTTTACTTACCTTCTCTGGGTCCCAGTTTCTTTATTTCTAAAATGACAGAACTGGACTAGCTGACTTCCAAGAATACTTCCAGTTATAAAATTCTGAGATAATGGCAGTAGCATACTCTTTCACAGACTCTCTGATGCAAATAAATTGACCTAGTCTCCCATCTTTTTCTTCTTACCAGCTCTTCCCTATGCCTGAAATGAGCACTCTGCCCTTTCATGTATGACGTTTCCTTTGCTGGTTTCCTTCAAATGTCAACTCAAATGCTATTTTTTCCAAGACACCTTTCCCTATCCCCCTAATTTCTATTGGTTTTCCTTCTCAGATAATTGTCCATCTACTTCTGTATAGATCTCATATGTACCTAGTGATTTAAATGTTTTCTCCTCACTAGACTGTGAGATCCTTTAGGACAGTGAGGTTTTTGTCTTTGTATCCCCAGAGCTTAACACCTGCCATGTAATAAGTATTGATGTGTTTGTTTATTAAATGTGTATGGAATGTAGAAGATCCTTATCCAAAATGACTGAGTCTGAGTCCTAAATTTACCATAAACTATATGATCTCAAGCAGTATCACAGCTCAAGCTCTTCAGACCTCAGTTTCCTTATCTGTAAAATGAGTGTGCCAAATCAGATGACTTCTAAAGTTGTTTCTAACTATAAATTTATATTCATATGACTAAAACAACAATTAAGAATAACATTGTTTTATATATATATATATATATATATATATATGAATCACAATATAAAAAGATGACATTGACATATAACTAAAACCATCTTAAGGAGTATAATTCAAATGTGAGACAGTATCTTCTTTCCTTATTTCTATAAAACTTTGTGTTACACAAGTTTAAGGGCCAACTGAACCCGATATGTAGGCAGCCACCAGTTTATTTCGGTGTTCTCTCTAAAGTCCCATATCTGGGAAAGGTATTGTGTGGAAATGTCAATTAAATAGGATTTTGTTGGTTTGGGTATTCCCCTTCATTGATGCAGATTACAACACCTCTGCTATATATTAGTCTTTGTTCACTGGCAAAAAAATGAATAACCTTCTTGTCCCTAATTACCAGACAGTCAAACAGCCAAATTTACTGAATTGGTCCTCAGATGAGAGATATTCGTGAATCAATCAACCACTTTTTATTAAGTGCCTACTATGTGCCAGGCACTATACTAAATGCTAAGAATACAAAGAAAGGCAGAAGACAGTTCTTGACCTAAGAAACTCATGGTCAAACGGGGAAGCTAACATGCAAAAGATTATCTACAAAATAATTTAGAAATTCTTAGAGGAGGGAGGGCCTCAGAACAAGAGCTTCCTGTAAAAAGTAGGATTGTAACAGGGAACCCACGAGGTAGAAATAAAAAGCAAGAACATTCCAAAAATGGAGGATGCCAGTGAAAATGGCTAGCTGTGAGATGAAATGTATTGTTAGAGGAATAGCAAGAAAATAAATGTCATTGGAGCACAGAGCATGTGGTGGGATGTGAGGTATAAGAACATTGAAAGATACAGGGCAAATTATGAAGAGCTCTTAATTCCAAAGGGATTTTTGTTGGATCTTTGAGGTGATAGGTTGCCACTGGAGTTTATTGAGTAGACAGTGATATAGATAGATCTAGATAGTAGAAAAAAATTTTAGTCATAGAGACAGGATCTAGACAGCCTCCAAAACAATGTTGAAATATGTTTTTTTTTTTCTGCTAAGTTAGTAATCAGTTCCCATCACTGTATGACTAAATTAATTAATTGTCAATATGATGCCAAATTTTGGTGGAATTATGACCAATTTGCTTATTTTGTAGGTATTGCCTAAGTTGCTAAATAATATGAATTATGACAAGTAGCTTAATTCTATGCACTTTACCTACTGACCTACCTATGATTCTGAACTGATTTTAAATAGGCTAAAAAGTAAGTTTTCCTAGATCAGGTTATTGTTTAGGATTAAAGCTGAGGGGAATAAATTTCCTAGGCAAGTCACTTAACCCTGTTTGCCTCAGTTTCTTCATCTGTAAAATGAGCTGGAGAAGGAAATGGCAAATCACTCCAGTATCTTTACCAAAAAAATCCTAAATGGAAAGGTATGAGGCATGATCAGTTACAAACTTTTGGGGGACAGTAATGACAAAAAAAGAAATGGTCTCATCCAGGGAATAATTGCATTAGGAATGTGCTGGTGAATGTTTAACAACTGGCTCTCAAAAAAGTGAACACAGCAATACTATTACTTGTAACTAACTTTAACCATTCCCCATCATCTTCTATTCTATACAATCAATAAATCAAGTTCTGATTTGCAGTATTTGTTGATCTCTGACGTGTAAGCGTTCACAATGAAATTTTGATAATTGGTTCTCATGAGCTGGTTTGAGCTAACTCGGTTACATTCTTGAATGACACACTCTAGGATGTCTGCAGCTATAGCATAGTCCCAAGTGTCCCATATTAATTCAGGAGTTAGTATTAGAGGAACTGGTTTTAAATAGTGACTGCTATTAACCAGCTACGTGACTATAGGAAAGTGAGTTTCCTGGCCTCAGTTTCTTCAAGTATAAAACAAAAAGGTTCAGACTGGACTTCTGAGTTGTCTTTAAATTATAAATCTATAAATATAACTAATTCTTGACAAGAGGTAGTTCAGGAATCTTGAGGAAATGATTAGAATGGATTTTGTAGAGCTACTCATTCTTTTTAAGAAATATTTTTAAATTATTGTGAACTTAATCATCAATGTGTCAACATTTTCATACAAAAAAGAAAAATAAAGCAATCCTAAATGAAACTATGAATTTCTGTTGTATAGTTTTTTCTTCTTATATACACGTTAGCTTGTGTATGTACAAATAGGATATGTATATCCACATAGGCTATCTAAATTCTGCTTATTAGTGACACATAGACATCTTTGAAATCCTGCCTACTCCTTCCATGGGAGACTTTGACTCCTGCCTCAAAGTGAATTTCAGAAGGTTCACAACTAGGCTTTTTTATCTCCATTCTCTAACAGTGTTATTCAACTAGAATTGTAAGTAGTTACCCCTCTAAGTATTTTTAGAATGGGACATAATAGGTGAAAATACAAATGTTTTTCTAATCAATACAACTTAAGAAATCTTACTCACTGACTTGGTCCCACCAATACTGATTATGGAAAATATCATTCACAAATAATAAGTGGTAAGCAAACTCATTGATCTGAGCAAAATAGGAAACAAAAATTATAGAAATTGTGTATATGCACTCATATATATATCATAAAAAGACATAGATATCATAAAAAGAGTGAATAAGATCTTCTGATGAGAGCAAAATTAGGAGAAAGAGAGGAAGACAGAGAGAAAAATGAGAGAGACAGAGAGGCAGAGACAAAGACAGTGGCAGAGACAAAGAGAGACATAGAGATTCTGATATTCTACAAGTACAAATTCCCCAAAAATCCTGAGCAAAACAAACTGGAAATCAAAGATGTGTTGAGAAGGCTTCCCCTACATGCTTGTAGTTTTCAAAGTCCATTTTCCTTTCTCCCTAGAAATGCTCTTAAAGAATATCATGTCTCTCTGACCACTTGTCATACAAGCACATATTATCTTATCATCATTATCTCCACCAGTTAGGAATCTCCCCCTACATATTCAATGATGTAAAAATTTCCCATATTTATGCCCTCCCTTTTGAGTTTTTTTTTGTTTTATTCTGTGTATTTTTTAATGTTTTATTGATGCTCTTTTTTTTCTTTTCTTGACATTTATATAATTGGTTGGTTAGTTGTTGTTCTTCATTCTCAAAGAGGAAGAAATGAGATCTCTATAGTAGAGTCAAATTACATTAAGGTCAGTTGTGGCTGATCAGATCAACATGAGCTCGAAATACTCTATTATGGGTAGAGTACAAATAGTCTATGTGAATTTTTGGGATGGAGCTTTTAAATGACCACATGTCATGTTTCTTTTAAGATACTATAATTTTCTTTTGCTCATAGGAAACAACATTGAAAGTATCAAATTTCTATCATTACCAACTCATCCAAATTATATGCAAGCCTTTTATTGAGATAGGAGCCATTGTCTTATGAAATCATAATTGGCCATTGAGCAAGGTTCAGAAATTTTTCCAATATATTTTTTTTACATTTTAGTAGATTGTAAAGAAAAGATAGGGAGAAAGACTAAAGAAGCTGATTCTAGCAGGATAATGACAAAAGCAAAGAGATGGAGTGAGTAGGAACATTTGGGGAGAAGTAATAAAGAAACCAGTTTATTTGTGGGAAAATGTGTGTGTGGGGGAATTCTTAGAATGCTAGAATGCCAAAATTTTGAATATGATAATTTTAGGTTACCTTGATTCAATTAACCATCAACAAATATGTATTAAACTCCTATTTTGTGCTGGCACTGTGCTAATTAAGCATTGGGGATACAAATGAAGGGAAAAGTCAATCTTTGATTTTAAAGAACTCATAATGCTTTTGGATGGACACTTACTACCTTATCATTAACTTGGGTGTTTTGATCAAAGCGATTTTTCTGTCACATTTCATTCCTGGGAGATGAAATTCTAGAAGACAAATTTGCTGTCTTATCGATCTTAAGTGCTGTGTTTAAAAGCATTTATAGATATTGCATTGGACCAGTGGTAAAACTGTAATATGAGTTGGGGAAAAGAAGAAAGAGTAGAAGGATGAGGAGAAAGAGAAGGGAAGAGAAGAGAAGAAGGAATAATGCATAGTAGAAATAGTTCTGTATTCAATTTTAAGAGATTTGCTTTTCAATTCTGGCTGAGCTTCCCAGCCTTCCTTTGTTTGACCTTAGACAAATTAAGTTACCTCTCTTGGCCTTGATTTCCTTGTTTGTAAAATAAGGATCTGGGAAAAAATGACCTCTGAGATCTTCCCGCTAAGATATTCTGTGATTCTATTAAGTTGTACAGGAAGATACTGGATGTTAAAAGGGTGGAAAATCTCCAAAGGGATGATTTTGCTTCTTATGAGAGCAAACTACTTCATAATTGTGCCTCCTATTAGAATACCTAGCAATGGAGATAATAATATGTGTAAAACCTATCTTATGGGGTTGCTAAGAGATTCAAATGAGAGCATATGTGCAAAATGCTTTGTAAATAATAATGTAATAATATTTATATATATTTATCATTATCATTATTTTGTTATTATTAAACAGATAACCTGAAAGACCAAAGAAGCAAGTCACAAATTTTGTGCTACTAAAAGCAACTGGAAGACTGAAGGACATGCACCTTGATAATAAACCAGTTTAGCTATTAGTCAGATGGAAATTCCCTAAATATATTTTCAGGAAAAATAATAGTGAATCAGGGATAATTAACTTGAGAGTCAAATGCTCATCCATATGAGGTTAATTCATTCATAGAGGGCACTATTGGATTAATTTACACTTTAAAAAAGGCAAGGTCTTACATGAAACTTCTAAACCTGACAAGAAAAAACTGTTCTATAATGTTATTACATTCTCAGAAGACCACTTTGACATGAAAATAGTTAAACTATTCTAACCAATGAATAGGGAAAATAAAGTTATGTTTTTAAACAAAGGACATGGTATAGTATTATAAGAAAAAAAGTATTTCTGTATCATAAATTGCAGCTATAACATATAGCTAAATATTTACTTTCCTTAAATACTATTGTATATTAAATGTATTTCTACTATATGTGTGACTAAGCATGGTGAACTTAATACAAAACAAAGCTTGTATATGACTTCTGTTTCCTAAGTTAAACTTCCTGTTTCCCCATACATGACTTTTATTTTCTAAGTTAAACTTCCTGTTTCCCCTTTCTCACTTTGTATTCTCTGTTTTTTCTTACTTTCCCAGAGATGACACTCACCTTAGGTGAAAGGAGAAATGATGAGGATTGGGGTGACAATTAGCTAAAGAACCTCAAAAATACATTTAGACAAAACAAAACAACACACCCTTCTTTTGAACTTCCCAATTTATGTTAGGGGCACCACCATTCTTTTGGTAATTCAGATCTACAAATGCTGTGTTGTTCTTCTTCTCTCTTCGTTTTTTATCATTCCACTTATCCGATAAAAATTAGTTGCCAAATTTTTAGCATTTCTACCTTTAAAGCTTCTATTACATGTATTCTCTTCTCACATGGACTCATGTGGCCATCACTGTAAATTAAGCCCTTGTAATCTCTTACCAAGACTGTTGTAAGACCTCCTGATTGATCATCCTCTCTACCTTAAATGTCTCCTTTATAATCCATATTATTTTTGGCTAGCAAAATGATTTTTCTAAAGTTCAAGCTAAAGTTCAATATATTTATACATTATTTACCTTCTTACACTCAAGAGTATAACTAAATGGACCTTTTTTAGGAAGAAAGAGGCAGAAGAAAAAGGGAGAAGAAAGAAGAAGGAAGAAGAAAAGAGAGGATAAGGAGGGAAGAAAAGGAGTGTGAAAAGAGAGGAAAGAAGATGAGAGAAGAGAAGAGAAAAATATCTAAAAACAAAACCATTCTAGGGTGCTCTAGAACCTTGATGGAGAGAGAAGTCCCCCTGATCCTGAAAGACTGGGGTGATAGTATATGTTACATCAATAATATATCCTTTTAACATTCTTTTATTGATATTTATCTACTATCTAATGGATCTTAGCTTTGCTACCTATTGTTGTTTTATTTTTGGGAAATCACTTAAAATGTGTGTCCTCAGCTGTGAAATGAGAAGGCTGTTCTGGATGATCTATTAAGTTGGAAGAGAACTCATTTACATTATTTCTGGGGAAAAGTCTGGGAAAAAAGGTTATAGTTTCAAAGAAATGCAAATGATAATGGGTATAGTCAGTCCCTATACTGCTTTCATAGTGTTGCAAAAAGCTTATTCCTACATGTACCTCTCTGTTGTACTTTGTGTACTGTAAATCTTTTCTTCAACTTTAAATCTTTTCTTGTTTTTGTTTTCTTTTGGCATTTTTAATGTTTTATTGATTTTTTTCTTTTTTCACATCTTTCTCACTATCCATTGACTACCCTTCACACACACAGACACACACATATACACACACACACAAATACATACACATACATATGACTCCAATGTTTTATGTCTGTGTGAATGGTGGAGTTGGTGAGAGTTTGGAATAAAAGAAATCCTATTCTTCTATAGTAGGAGTAGTGAACATCCAGCTTATGTGTTCATGATATAATTAGTTATGGCCTTGCCAAGGCAACCACAGACAGTGATGAGCTAGGTATAACAACTTCCCACTGCTTGGATGTTTAAATGGAAAATTTCAAATGGTCTTGGACTGATAGTGTAAATATTTGAAAAGGCCTTGGCAGAAAAAGATTTCCCACCCCTTTCTAGAGTATCACTTCCAGAAAGAAAATATGTGACTCCAAACTCCCTGAAAGGAGAAAACATTAGATGTTGAACACTGAGTAATCACTCTCAATCATTGAAGAGAGATCAATATAAAAAGTGTTTGAGGTGAAATATTCACACTAGATAAGTATAGCCAAGCAAAACTAATCAATATATTGGCCATGTCTAAAGATGTAAGTCTTTACAATCTATCATCCTCCCTATCAAGAGATGGGGTGATATCTGAAGTCAGAACTGGTCACCCAGCATTAATCAGATGTTTCAAATTTTTTAAAAAAAGGATTCAGTATTAAAGTATGAACTGTAATTTTTGCAGAGATTGGTATCCCATGACATAATCAGGGAGCATCACTGGTTATTCTTAAGAACCTTTGCCTTTGTTTCAAGGAGAAGTTGTGGGTCATTAAAAATATTGTCCAATTTTTTACAATAATTTATGCTTCACACCTCCTGTTTAGTTCTGAACCCAGCGTATTGTCCATTCACATATAAGTTCTGATGGACACACTCTATGGGTAGTTCTTTCAACTATGTGTTAGCTTATTTTTTATAGACTGCATTATAGAGATAGCAAGAATTTTTGAATTCATGGTCCGGATAGAGCAACTAATTTCTTTTTCCTAAAAATGAATGTCCATTTTATAAAAGAGACTGGGTTAATGATCTCTTCATTTTTTTCCTTGCTGCACTCCCAAGTCATTTCTATATTTTTTTATTTCTTTGCCATGCCAAAGAATCTTTTTTAGCTTAGAAAATCACTCAAGTTCTGGACTACTTCTCACATTATAAGTACTCTTGATCTCTATAACCTCTACTTATAGTCAGTTGGTTATTTGCACAGAACCTTCATTTAAAGAGTTCTGGGCCAACCACATTTTCATTCTGTTCCAGGTTGTTTTCCTGATTCTCTGGACTTTCTCATGCTCCCAAATTGGGTACTTTCATTCCCTCTTGCCCTTTTCAGCTCCCTTTTCCATGTTTCCTTTTCCCTCACCAAAAATAAGCTCTCTGAGGGAAACGACTATCTGCTTGTATTTTTATTTGCAGTGCTTAAGACAAGTATGGGTAAATGCTTAATAAACACTTCTTGAGTTGTCTTGACTAGCAATAATTTGATTAACAGTTAATGGAGGACTCTTGATCCTTTATAATTATTGTTTTGAAAATACTTATACTTCTAGTTTCCCATAATTATGTATAGCTGATATAATTCTAGGAGTACTAGCTCTGTGGGCTTATGTGCTGGGCAAACAGGATAACCCATACCTCTTATTTGCTCCCAACTTTTAAGTATAGTAAATTATTCTTTACCAATTACTTCTTTAATTCTTTCCTTTGGATATGATTTCCTCTCCAGAGATTGCCTTAGATCCTCCTCTCTAGAAGAGATTTCCTTTTCAAACCTAACCAAAGAAAAAATGGGAAAGAGAATGACCAAGACACTCATTTCATTCTAACCAGTTAGTCACAGATTTTTCCTTTAGTCAAACTGCTTACCCATTCTTCAGACAAAAAGATTGCCAATTATGTCTTCTCTTAGACTCTTTGCTCTGGGAAGTTATAAATAATGGGCCATGATGTGCTCCATTTGTACTGAGGCTTATTTGGCTTCTTTGTAGTGGGATAGCAGTCTAGTGCCAGGGCTAGAAGAACTCAGGGAAAGACAAGGGTGGGCTTTCCCTTCCCTGGCTTTTCCTCTTTCATTTTAACTCCTGGGTTTATTTGGGTTGTGTTTAAGGTTGAATGCAGATTCAAATATAACATTCTTCCTGGGTTTTCTTTATCTCTTCTTTTTATTACCTTAAACTGGCTTAAAAGATGGTGAGTGCTGGTGCTACTACAAGAATGGCTTGTTGTTTTCTTTATTGGATGCCCTATTATCAGAGATACAGAAAAAAAAATTATGTTCATTCCACAGAAACTACTTCCCCCCACTTCCATTATTTTCCAAATGACCACATAGTCAAAACTAACATGCTTAAAATGTCTTACCATAAAGAAAGAGAAAAAAGCATTTATTAAGAAGCTAGTATATGCCACAACTATCCTTGAAGGTAGTATTATTATTCCCATTTTACTCTTGAAGAAACTGGAGTAGACAGATATTAAATGACTTGTCCAGGTTTATATAGCTAGTAAGCACCTGAGGCTGGATTTGAACTCAGACCTTCTTATGCCAAGATTCCATGCTCTATTCACTATGCCACCTAATTCTTTTTAAAGAGAATAAATTATTACATGAATTTGGACTATCTGCCATCTAGGGGAGGGGGTGGGGGGGAAGGAGAGGAAAATTTGGAACAGAAAGTTTTGCAAGGGTCAATGTTGAAAAGTTACCCATGCATGTGTTTTGTAAATAAAAAAAAAAACTTTAATTAAAAAAGAGAATAAATTGGAATATAAAGGAAAGTAAGAAAGGGAAAGAGAGCAGAACATTCAATGGTGGAGGGGAAATAAGAGTAGATCATCACAGTGACAACACACTGGATAGGAATTTCTCTGGCTGCAGGGAGCATGAAATGCTTCCTGTTCCTCACATTGAGGGGGCACTTAATAACATCAGCTTGGTGCAGTAACCATGGAAAGAGGGAGGGAATACAATCAAGGAGGGGTTGTCTGATGCAATGTAGAACAATACATTATGCCAGTGAGTTCTCACATATCAGCTTTTATAGTCCTTCTAGATCCAAGCCCTGGAAGGAAATAAATATGTTGATATTTGTCTTCCTCAAGATAGAGAATATTTTTGTACCTCTAGAACTCCATCTTTCTATTTTCTCTATTTTTAGCAGTTTATTCATGCATCAGTCCCAGTATTTCTCCACTTTAGCATTCAATTTTCTCCAAAGATTCATTGCTAGGTATACTGGGATTGCCTTTAGCCAAAGAAGTTGTTTGGAAAATGACATGAAGGTTGACAATGTGATGATTTATGAAGGTTTATGAAATTTAAGAGACTATAATTACCAGAAAGGTAAACACACTCTTAAGAAATGGAGATTCAGAGAAAAAAAGATATATGATTTCCTAGGAGTTGAGGTGAAAGAAAAGGAAGAAGTCAAAGAAAATGGAAGAATCATTCTTTGTGGATAGCAATTTAAGGGAGGTCTTCATCAGTCTTTTTCAATACTCTTCATCTAAGATACTTAAATATAGCCCTAGTTCTGGAATCCAATACCAAGGCTCTTAAGTTTGACATTGTAGCCTTCTTAATTGTCCTTTCTGTCTCTATTCTGTCTCTCTCCCTCCCCCCTCCCTTCTCTCCCCCCTCTTCCCCTTTTTTCCTCTTTCTCCTTCTCTCCCTCTCTGTTTCTGTCTTTCTCTTTGTCTATCTCTCTCTGTCTGTCTCTCTGTCTCTATCTCTCCACCCCCTTCTTCTCTCTGTCCTTATCTGTCTGTCTCTGTAATTCCTCATTCACATTTTTTAAGCACTAATTTTTCATTCCATCCCTCTGTTGTGGTTTAGATGCTCCCAATTCCATAAAATGGGAGGGACTTTTTCAGACAAACTCTAGTCTTTTTCAGTCACAGAGTTAAGGCTGCTCTGAGCAAGGAGAGGGAAGTGCTATGATAGAAATACTGACTGATGTCTATGCTAATCAGCAGGCTTTTTGGCACCGTCACAGGCCACTATATAATTGTTTTCCTTTTTGGGGTAAGAAAATTCAGAAAGGCTGAGCCACATAAGTTTACATAGCAGAGCCAGCAACTAAGGCAGAATTGAAACTTTTAATTCCTGTATACCAAATTTATAATGTAATCTACTGGTCTCAAATTGTGCTATTTTTTAAAATTTAGGAAGAGATAGATACCACAATACAAGGGAGTCAGTAGGTATAGTCAGTAGATGGGCAAATCTGAGTCCAGATGTCTAAGTGTCACCCATTCAGTGCATTCCCAAATTCTTCTTAGGGAACTAAAAATAGTTTCAGTGTATCAATATGGAAGATATTAGATCATAAGAAGGAAGGGAGAGCCAAACATTCATTTGGGTGGATAGAAGCTGAACAACACAGTGAAAGATTGATGTTATTATGCATGTGGAGAAAAATCCTCCATAAATTCTTTTTTTAATATTTGAATGAGTGAGTCAGTGACTCAACAAATATTTATTAAACACTTGCTAAGTGCCTAATACTGTGCTAGGCTGCTGAGAATACAAAAACAAAAGAAAACAAAACAAAAAAACCAAACAAACAAACAAACAAAACAAATCAGAAACAATCATCACTATCAAGGAGTTCATAATCCAATGGAATAAGAGATGATCCTCAGAGTATACAGAATGGTTTTTAGGTAATAGAGGTTTGACTGGAAAGGAAAACTAAGAACTGAGATTAAAATGTTAAAAATCTAATGTCTACATATTCTAATCAATGGAGCAATAGATCAGATGATTTAATAAATGGAGAAAAAAGAATTATTGGGATGGATAGGAAAAAAACCCTAAACTATACAATGAGGCCTTCTAAATTAATTCATCAGCCAAACTTGAAATTTCAGAATCCTCTTTTGATTGATCCTTTTCCTTTATTCTCCATTTTGAGGCAATCACTACAAAAATGATATTTTCCTTCTTTTTGTCTGTACCTTTTCCTTCATTCCACCATTTTAAACTGGGTCCTCATTAATTCGTGCTTTCTATAAAATTCAAGACTGAATTCTAACATTAAGGATTTATAAAATGTTCAATTAATTTGGATTAAAAATAAGCACATGCATTTTAAATTCAACAAGAGGCGGACAGTGACAATGACAACGACAGAATGGACAAAGGGGTGACCTAGTTATTAGAAAGAAGTTGGTCTAAGTCTTACCTCTGATGTAGACTAAATGTGTGATGATTTAAATCATTTTGAAAGTGCCTCTATATCTCTGATTGGAGGGATGGAAGGTGGAGCAAAAAACTCCTCCTGAAGACCCCATGTAAAGAAGTCCAGGAAATTCTTTACTTCCCACCACTTAAGCTCTTTGCAATCAAATCTATCCTCATCATGCTGGAGCTAAGTATGGACACCTTCTTCCCACCTCCAAATATTGCCTCATTAGGGATTTTGCAGCTTCCTTTTATGTATTATATTCCCCTAATTGATTGTAAGCTCTTTGAGGGCAGGGACTACTTTTCTTTTAACTGTTTAAACATCTAGTGCTAGAACAGTTCCTCACACATAGTAGTTTCTTATTAAATGTATATTGTATTGTATTGTACCATTTTGTATTGTGTTTTATTCAGTGCAAATGAAATGGCAGATATGAAAATGGAAACTTATATGTATTTATGTGTTATATATATATATATTTATATATATATGTATATATATATTATGTGTGCATGCACATGTGTATGTATGTATGTATAGATACAAAAATGGCTAATGTGGAGATTTGTTTTGCTGAATCAAATTCCTATATATTGAGGACTTAATTTGTTCAATTGGGAGTGGTGAGATTGAAAATTTATAAGATATTTTGTTAACTAAAAATAAAAATAAATTACAAAAAAAGAAAAAAGTCAGCTTCATAAACCAATAAAACATTTTGTAAATTGCAATACTAATATAATATTAAAAAGTACATTACACAAGATGAAAAATAATATGTACCTTACTATAATAAAATAAAATGTACTTAATTAAAATAAAATAAAAGCTGTCAAATATAAAATGAAATAATAAAATTTAACAAACTTGGTTGAAATATAATTTTCCCCAATTATCTTAAAGCAATACTGACCCAATGGCAAATGAAACTTTTAAAAGTATGGCAACCAAATTAGTAAGAGTTTAAGATCTAATGAACTGGACTTGATCTCTAAAAAATAAGATTGAGTTTGGCAGTTTGGGAGTTTGAACAAACTGTGATCAATATAGGTACATATTGCCTGGAATGTAGCTTGTCCCCTCTGGCCTTATGCCAGGTAAGAACTCAGAAGCTTCTAAAGCTTCAATGATAAATGGATATCATAGTGGTAAGACCAAAATATAAACCAATCATCTAACAAACTTTGGGTACCTCTGTTGTGCCTATTAAGTGACATGTTTTCAAGTTGAGAAGGATATAGTATAGGGGAAAGTCAAGAGACTTCCAACTTTAATCCCAGTCCAGTCACTAAATAGCTATGTGACATTTGATGAGTTATTTTATTTCTCCAGCCTCAGTTACTTCATCTGTAAAATCAGGGGGTTGGATTACATAATCCCTAACGTGCATTATAGCTCTGAAATTATACTTCTGAAAGGGTGGCTATTAAGAATGTCTATACTCTTGAAAAAGTAATGATGAATAATTTAGAATTTAGAACTCAAGTAATGTCTACTTTTAGAGACATATAGATAGATTATATATATATATATATATATATAATAACTAGATGATAGATAGAAGATAGATGATAGGTAGGTAGATAGGAAAGTAAATTGATAGATAAATAGAAAGATAGATAAGTGGACAGATAGATAAACCATTTTAAAATAATCTGTGTTCAGCAGTGTGCTGAACTATAAGAATAAAAATACAGCGTCTGCCCTCAAGAAGCTTACATTCTATAGAGGAAGACAACATATAAAGAGAAATAAAGAAAGGGGAAAGGAGGAAAAATGTGCCATAGAGATGATGAGGAAGTGAAGCCTAATGGAGGCCCAGGAAAAAGACAGATAAGGGAAAAACTTGCCAATCAAAAGCCAGGATAGTTCTAAGGAAGAGTCCAAAGTTTGAATGATGGGGAACAGGTAAAGATGATGGTTTTAGAGAAACAGTTTGGTATAGTGACTAGACCAGTCTTAAAATTAGGATAACTTGGATTCAAGTCCTGATTCTGACACATATTAGCTGTGTGATTGCAATCAAGTTATCAACCTTATGATAAAATAATTCAGTGCCTAAAGGCAACTCTGTAAGACTAAGTGACAATGGGTTGGTGATGTGTATCAACAGAGGGAATTCCTACTATAAAGATGATATCACAGGAAGAGACCCTACCCCGTCAGAAAAAGTTTATTGTCACAAATTATCATTGCAATGATGAAACAACTATATTAATTTAACTTCCACAAGAAACAAATGGGAAAAAAGTTTGAATGACTATATTTAACCCAGATGTCTCAAAAACATAAACAATGTCTCTTGGTGATAAGGGTCCTGATGAGTAGTTTTTAATTGTTGTTGTTGTTATTGTTTCCCTGCTAGAATATGGGTCTTTAGTTATAAAGATTATTCTTTTCAGACTGTTCTGGGCTGTCTCTAACTTCTTTATCAGCTTTTGACTTAGTCTATTTTAAAACCTTATCTCCATCTTACTCCAGAGTTCCCATTTTCAGATGGCATCCATATAACTCATATTTGCTTCTCTCTTTCCCTAGAAGTAGCAAAGTTCTCTAAAATGAACTTTTGACAACTAGAAAAAAGAACAATTGAGGATAAAAAAAATCCAAGACATAGACTCTGCTCACTATGCACTGTTCAGTGCTATGCTAGCAGTCTTTGGATATTGAAAGGAAATAATTCTCTTAAATATAACTACACCCTTTCAATTCAAGATCTAGTCCTCATAACCCAAAACAAGGGAGAAGCTTCCATTCTTAGATCATTCCATATTCAGTGTCTGTCATTGGATGTTACTCATGTGCCTTTGGGACTCTACATGGCATAGTGGATATAGCACTGGGCATGGGATTGGGATGGTTCATCTTTCATGACTTCAAATCTGGCCTCAGACACTTACTAGCTAGGTGAATCTGGCCAAAACACTGTTTACCCTAGGTTATAAATTTGTAAAAATTATCTGGAGAAAGAAATAACAAAACACTCCAATGTCTTTATCAAGGAACCCCCCCCCCCCGAAATGAAAGTAAACTGCTTGCATTTTTGTTTTTCTTCCCAGGTTATTTATACCTTCTGAATCCAATTCTCCCTGTGCAACAAGAGAACTGTTCGGTTCTGCACACATATGTTGTATCTAGGATATACTGTAACCTATTTAACATGTATAGGACTGCTTGCCATCTGGGGGAGGGGGTGGAGGGAGGGAGGGGAAAAGTCGAAACAGAAGTGAGTGCAAGGGATAATGTTGCAAAAAATTATCCTGGTATGGGCTCTGTCAATAAAAAGGTATATATAAAAAAAAGAACCCCCCTCCAAAAAAAATTGGATCATGAGCAGTTGGACAAAACTGAACAACAACCATGTTGTCTCTTTTGATCTGATAGTTAGACAAGGTAACACTAATATATTTAATAGCTTTCTGAGCTAGGAAGGATAATAGAGGTGATCTATTTCAATCTATTAATTTTACAGATGAGGAGACTGAAGGTCTTAGAGAAATGACTTGTCCAAATATAAATAGGTAGAAAACAATGGCACAGCTGACATTGAACTCAGGTCATCTCACTTCAAATCTAAAACTTTCCCACTACCTCACTCAATGAGCAAGGCTCTTCTGTTTCATTTAGCCAGCAAAATTACTTCCTTCTTATGTTTTTGGGAAGGATGTATGTGATGCAGAAGGAGGATATACATGAAACTCAATTATCACTTGATCTGACTTGAGCTGAACTTACTAGTTCATTAGTGATTATCCCCTCTAAACTAGAATGTAGTCAATATTCTCATTCAGGATCTTAGGGTGATATTAATGTTTATTGTGTCATAAACCTCTTGATCATCTCATGAAATCTCTTGACCCCTTCTTGTTTATGAAATGCATAAAAATACATGGATTCACAAAGGAAATGGTTATATTTTATTATATTAAACTAAGATTAACAAATACTTTAAAATAATACAATCAAATAAGAGCATTGACCCCCAGGTTAAGAACTCTTGTGACTAGTGAGATTGATTGGTGAGGTTTAGGAGAGGTGTTTCTGAGAAGAGGTAGTAGTTTCATGTAGGTCCTTTTTTTGGACTCTATTCAGTTTGACATTGAAAATTACCCAGATATTTAAGCCTTTGTTTCCCTGGGTACTGTAATAAAATCACAGAATCAGTACTAAGAAAAATCTGCAATATCTTTCCATTTGAAATGTTCCATTGATGACTGTATTGGCCATTGCTTGTGATTCTCATTATTTTTGCCTTTTTGCCAAGCAAATGAAAACATTTGACATAAGGAGAACATATATTACGTAAGAAATCTTTCATCTCTGTTCACCAGGGGTGATTTTTGAACTCATACCACTTGAGGCCCCCAGAAGACTGAAGCTATTGCTAATCAACCTTGTGAAAAAGTCACCCCTTATGCTTTCCCTATCCTTGTCTATTTAGGTACTCAGTCACAGGAATGATTTCAATATTTCTTTGACTTTTAAGGAATATTGTCAAAAGTTATCAGTTCCCTTGAAAATTACTGGTCCCAGATATTACTGAACAAGATACTCTCTTCAGCCAGTTGGTTAACGATGTAGAAATGTACGCTTGTAGAACCCCACCCAAATGCCATGAACACACAAGTCTTTCTTTCTCTTTTCTGAATCATGCATATAATCCACACCCCAATTTTCTTGTAGGAGATCCATGACTTTGCAACCACCCATGACATATTCTTGTACCAAATCCACAGCTGCCTTTGATCTTGGGAAGACTGAAGCTGGCATGGACACAACATGTAGCATGGACCTTGAATTTCTTTTATGTTTTACTTTGAAGACATTACTCTGATAACAATCACTGCCCAAAAATGCAAATTGGAAAAATAAGATTAGAGATGAAACATTTTTTGCCCTTGTACCACAAAACAGGGAGGTAGGAAAGAGATCCAGAATTAGTGCATGGGGGCATAATAGGGGCATGGGAGGGAAAAGCAAATTCTTCAAAGTTGTTTAGTATCAAGATTCTTTTTTTGGGGGGGAGGGAAACATGAGTTGGCTTAAATGATGCTTAAAGTACCTTTCAATTATTATACTCTCTGATTCTGTAATGATCACTGTTGTTAAACTGTTCATTTCCAACAAACATAATTCAAAAACCTGACACTCCCTTTGTTTAAAAAGTACTATGGCAAATATGTTATGTGTGTATATATGCATGTGCATAATATGCACACACGTATAACATATAACATACAGATACATGGCATACACATATCACCACATATATAACACATACATGTCATACATATGATACACATGTATGCACATATATTTCTGACAGACAAAATGAGAGTTTTCTTTCTTAACATTGCTACTAGCCCAAGGGGGTAGCTAAATATTAAGATGAGGGGCAGCTAGGTGGCGCAGTGGATAGAGCATCAACCTTGAAAGGAGGATCTGAGTTAAAATCTGGCCTTAAAACACATAATGCTTCTTGGCTGTGTGACCCTGAACAAGTCACTTAACCCCAATTGCCTCAGCAAAAATAAAAATAAATAAATAAATATTGAGATGAGAGGTCAATAGCAATTATGTTGTCTAGGGTAAGCAACAGGAAAAGTGTTGTTAATTTTTTTTTCTTTGAGATTCATTCTCCTGAACATGTTAAGGTAAAAAGTACAGAGGTCACTGATGATTTTGAAGCCACCAATGATCAAAAGAGAAGTATTTTCCCTTTTGCAATTTTGACTGAAACTGGCCCACCCATCCTTCAGCAGCCTGGTAGTCATTTGTTTCTAGAGATCACCATGTTGGTGCCAGATTTAGTGTGAATACTTTAACCCACTGCAGCTTAAAACTCCGAAATCATGTGATATAGCAGCCTCAGTTTTAAGAATTACAGGTATTTGCTACCATTCCTAGCTCAAATTAACTTTTTAAGATAAATTTATTTGAGTAGAAAGGTGACAGGAGGGAAGATGGGAGAGAGGGAGGGAGCAAGAGAAAAGGAGGAAAGGAGAGAAGGAGGAAGGGAAAAGAGACAGAGAGAGAGAGAGAGAGAGAAAGAGAGAGAGAGAGAGAGAGAGAGAGAGAGAGAGAGAGAGAGAGAGAGAGAGAGAGGAAAGAAGACACTATTTGGGGGAAAGAACTTACACCTAGCAATATTAGGCCCTGTAAGAGTAGAGATAGATCCTAGGATATCACCTTGTGTGAGGAGTCAAAGACATCTCAGATATCTCAAACATCACCAGGATGCTGAATTGGATGTTTCCAGAAAATTAAGTGGGGCAAAGCTACACCAAGGAGGAATTCACCTAGGAATTTTCACCCAGGAATATAAGAACACTAGTTGTGACTTTTCTTTATTAAGTATTTTCTTTCTTGCTAACCAAGTCCCAATCTTAGTTTTTTTCTTTTCTACTGAAGGAATATAAGCACTATCAGCACTTTTTAGTCTGGGGGGCCTTGGGACAAACTTTTGGTTGTCTCAGTTTAGTTTTATCTTTCATGTTAACTTTTGGAAAACAGGTGACCTGTTACATAGAAAAACAACATGGATTTTTTTTTTACCAAAATAAGATGCAATGGGATAAAATCCCCTATAAAACTAAAATAACATTTAATCTCCATTTAAATTACATTTAGCCAAAGGACTCTGCCCCCTAAAAGTCAAAGTAGATTAAATTACTCCATATTTTTAGAAACCTCATATCATATGATTTTTTGCTAATTACATTTTTCATCTATGACTCTTGCAAACTTAAGGTTCTTGTCACACATTTTTCATATTTCTTTATAACTTCAGGCAATTGTAGATTTCTTTGAGGTTTCCTCCAAAATCTAAGCCCTCCCTCATGTCAGCATTTTGTTTTTCCTCCTGAGGAAAAAAAAAAATTAGTTGGTTTGGCTCAGTCCTAGGAAGGTAATGAAAGTCATTCTAATTTTTATTTAAGAAAAAGCAATTTTCATAAATGGTGTTCACTAATGGATCCTGATCATCTATAAGCCCCATAGCAAATTACTCTTAATCCAGTTTGTCTGTGATATGTTACCTGAGGGAAATAATATCAACGCTTCCTCTTTGCTAGCAAACTGTTCACAGGGACTTCTTCAATATATATTAATCCCATCATTTATCTTTGTCAACTGAGAACAAAAATAATTTGTAGAAGAGTAAACAGAAGAGCATAGGAGAAGGGAGCTCAGCATTATTAAACAGTGGAAAGCAGGTGCTCTCAAAGCCAAGCTTATTTTTATTGGGAAACTTGGGTAATTCTCCTTCTGCATCTGTGCATAGTAAATCAGTGTGAGGGGAAAATCTCATATTTTTAGAGGAAACTGAAATCATTGCATCCAAAGACTGGGGGACAAGCACTAGTGTCCTTGTTTTCCTTTTCTGAGCCACTCTGAAAATGAAAGCTTAACAACCCCAAAGGAGGTTGAGGAAGGTGGGAGAATAAAAGTGAAAGGTCAGTGAAAAGCGGAAAAAACATGATTTAAAAAATGCAAAATAATAAAATGTTCTTCAGATACTGATCTTTGAATACTGAGCTGGGATCTCAGCTGCCAGATTTTTCAGGTCTCCTCTTTATTCACATAATAATCTGAATACAGGGGAAAAGAGCCATGCTTACCAGGCTCATTCTTTCTGCTGGTATCTTCAATTGTCTGAATTTCCATGAGGGAATAATGTATCTAGCTGTGCACTAGCAAGCTCTGCAAGATGCTCCTGTTAACCCTGGGAAATTCTGGAGAGAGGAATAACCTGCTCTGGTCCTTTACTTTATTTTAAAATTGAATTGTGGCACATGTTCTCATGTAGTGTAGAGTGCTGGACAAAAACAAAAGTAATGACAAAATCCCAAAAAACCCAAAAAACCAAAAACCTCTTGAGCTCCAACTCTCCACCCACTCACATAAGTTGTTATTGTGAGAAATTCATTTGAACTCTCTGAGCCTCAGTTGCTTTATGTGTAATATAGGATTAATAATAAGAAAAAAACCAATAACAAGAACACCTACAGCACTCTTGCTTTATGAATTTATTTTGAGGATCACAAATGATAATTGCTGGCTTTAAACACAACTGTTAATTATTATTATTTTCAAGTCATTAAGCACTGTAACATAATTAACAGATTCTCATAACAAATTTCCTTAATATTTTGCAATAGACTTTCTTTGCAACAACCTTGCATAATGCAGAGAGAAAATATTATTATTTTCATTTTACTGAAGAGATAAATGATATTAGAAATGAAATTACTTAAGTAGACATCATCCATCTAGCAAATACTACAATTATGACTTAACTGTGATAACTTTACTTCTATTTACAGGATTTTTCATCCCAGTCTATTACTTCCATTTCTGAACCTAAGAGAGATGGCATCAGCAGTCCAGATGCAGAGAAGTTAAGGGCATTTAAAATTCTGTTCACTAAAATTTTCTGGATGTTCCCTGAGTCATTAGCAATCACCTACATGATGTAATAAAACTTGGATTCAAGAACACTTGGGTTCAAATTCTTCCTAAGACACTACCTATGTGTGACCTTGTCAAAGTTATTTATTCTCTTTCAGTCTTGATTTCCTCATCTATAAAGTGGGAATAATAATAATAACACCTCTTTTCCAGGATTATTGTAAAGATAGCACAAGTTAAAATGCTTTGCAAATTGTATGGTGCTATAACAAATGCTAGCCATCAGGAGGTCCATTTGGCAGCAATGAAGCCAGTTAGTAAATCTGGATTAAACTTCTGATTTATGTTGGATTTGTAACCATGGGCAAATCATTTAAATGTTTAGGAGCCCTTGGTGATTTTTTAAAAATTTACTACATGCAGTTACTTGGCTATTGCTGATATGGATTGGTAAAAGGGGTTTCTAAGTAGGGAACTCCCTATGCAGATGAAAACATATTTAGTCAGCTATTATGTTATTCATTAGAAAGCATTGCCATCTGCTTATATATGCATGTGTATGTGTGTATCTATGTGTTATGTATGTGGCTTTACAAGCAAACTTAAAATGATTGAACTCTATTGACTTCAGTTATTTTTAGTCTATTTGAATAAATTACATCATGTACTAGGGACACAGCTAATCTTTTCCTCCAATATTTAAATCTTTGGGTTGCCTTTTAGAAACTCTCATTCCGTTATCTATTTGTACTACTCATCTGTTTATTTGCCTGTGTCATTTACTTTCAACTTGAAACAATTCACATTTAGACAATATTTTAAGGCAAAAGGATTTCTGTATATTATCTCATTTGATCCTCACCATGGGATTGTAAAGTTATTGCTATAGTTATTCACTTTATATTACAAATTAGGAAACTGAGGATCAAAGAGTTTGTCAGAGATAAACTTAAAATCAGGTAAATCTTGACTCCAAGTATATGAGAATACTACAACCAAACTAGGTTTATGCAAGGATATAAGTATGGGTAAATTTTAGGAAACTGTTGACATACAGAGACATATCATGAGCAAACCTACCCCAAATCCATGTTATGACAAATTTTGTACAAATTATAATGCTCATTTATGCTAAAAAAAAAAACAGTCATAGTGAAGCCATTTGCCTACCTTGAACAAAGATAGAGTGGACATTAATTCATCAAATTTAAGAGGAAATTTTTGAATACTTCATAAATAAGACAAAGAGACATCTCCTCTTCAATGATGAGATGAATCAAATAAGTTCCAATAGAGCAGTAATGAATTGAACCAGCTTCACCCAGTGAAAGAATTCTGGGAGATGACTATGAACCACTACATAGAATTCCCAATCCCTCTATTTTTGTCCACTTGCATTTTTGATTTCAAAGTCCAATTCTTTGTGTATAGCAAAATGACCATATGGACATGTATACATATATTGTATTTGACTTATACTTTAACATATTTAACATGTATTGGTCAACCTGCCATCTGGGGGAGTGGATGAGAGGAAGGAGGGGAAAAGTTGGGACAAAAGGTTTTGCAACTGTCAATGCTGAAAAATTACCCATGCATATGTCTTATAAATTAAAAGCTATATAATAAAAAAAAGTCAAGAAAAAAAGAGACATCTGGCAACCAATGGATTGAATTTCCTATGGTCACCTACTTCTACAAGTTTGAGCTTACTTTCCCCTAGAATCTAGACAATTATGGAATACAATATAACATAATTTAAGGAGAATTTTTATGCCAATTATTTTTATCCAATTTCTTAGATAATTGCCCCTTTCTAAAATTACTTTTAGCTGGTTAGCTAGTAATTCTTACCTGATAAACTTAGATGAAAACTCACTTGTGGAGACTCACTAAGAAATCACTCATGACCCTTCAGAGGTGTCATTGGAACTATCAAGAGAAGATATGGGCAAGTTTTGGGGATCCAACTATTTAGTGAGAATTAGGATATTCCCAGAGTTTATATAGGCTATTGGTACAAGCTATTTCTCTCTGCTGTCATGAAAATGTAATTTTTTAAGGAAGATACTTTCATTATTTTCATTCATAATTCATTAGTATATAGTGGCTTATAATTAATAAATGCCTGTTAAATAAATTAAAGAATGAATTGAGTGATTGTCATAGAATGAAAAAAAATTCTGAAATTGAAGTTAAGCTAGACCTGGTCAGGCAATAATTAAATACAATGTTCACCAATTTGGTTTTGCATTTATGTGTTTAGCACAGAAGTTATGATCAACAACAACAACAACAAAAATTATGCATAGGTCATGAGAGACAAAGAAGATATCAAAGTCTCTAGTCTTGGATTTGTGAGATGCCTTGCCACCCAGTGTTCCAAAGTCACAGCAGAGATAATATCCTGAGAAAATATAATGGTTTGCAGGGATTACATTGTATCAATGAAGGCAAAGAATATCCTCAGGAGGCTTATGCAAAAGTTGAAAAGATAAGAAATAATGTTTGGATTGGTCAATATTAATTTCTAATGAAGGAAGTGGAACACTAATGGGTATGGTGAGTTCTAATGTGGGACTCTGTGTGTGGCTGAGATAAAGTAAAAGAGAACTTGGATTTATATCCCACAGGTGATAGTTATCTCATTATATAACCATTGGCAAGTTACTTAAATTTCAGTTTTTTTCAACTGTAAAATTAGAGGATTATATTATATGTTTTTTGAGGTGATTTAATCTCTAAATCTAGGATTCTGTGTTTTGTCTAACATAAACCAAGCTTTACTGCTATGTAACTTTATTTGCTTGCTATCCCTTGCTACTATGTTCTTACTGTAAGAAAGTTCAATTGAATTTATGGGTGGAGTATTATATAATATTATTTATGGGGTTGTATTTTTTAAAAAAATATTCTTTAAGAAAATATTAGCATCTGACTTTTCATAAGAAACATATCTGTAGGAATTCATAAACTATAGATGTGATAAGAATAGTCATCCAATAAGCATTAACTCAAGCATCCTATAGTTGTTATAGTAGTATATAGTATATCCTATAGTAGCAATAGTAGGTGTTTGACTTCTCTTGAGTACATCTCGATGTACATGAAATTAAAGAATCAGCTTAAGCATATGAAGAGAGAGAGAAAACCTAGGGATAGTCAGTGTTTGGTGCAATGCCACAGGCTAAGACAATATAAAAGAAATATGCCCAAAAATGACAGCATAAAAATGAAAAAATGAAACTACAACAAAACTATAAGAAAAACTACAATTAAACCACAATAACAAAAAAGAAGAATTATGTAATTTTAATGATTAAGTTTGTTCTTGGATAATAGACAAGATAATATATCTTCCTCCTTTCCTTGCGGAAGACTATAGAATATGACCTATTATTGTCAAACTCAGTTTAAGTATTTATTGGTAAGTATTGCCAAATCATTTAAAAATATTCTTTGTTACCAGGAATATTCACTGGGGAGAAAAGGATATATTTGGAAATGATGGTGATATAAAAATCAATCAAATTAAGCAATCAATAAGCATTTATTAAGCACTTGTTTGCCAGGTACACTGATAAAGGCAAAAACAGTCCCTCCCTTCTCAGAATTTATATTTCAATGGAAGAGACTTGTGCTATATCTTTAATTTATCATATTGTAGTTAAAGAGTGGTTAGAAGGCACTTTAGAGGGGAAAGTTCAATCAGCTGGGAATTGAGAAATAATCCTGCAGAAAGTGACCTTTGAGATGAAAGTTTATGAAAGCCAGAGATTCTAAATGAGGAGAAATAAGTGGGAAAAGCTTTCCAAGCATAAAGGACAACCTGTGTAAAATCATGGACTTAGGCACTGGAATGAGTAAGGAATAGCAAGTAGGTCAATATGGTACATCTCTGTGTGTTGTGCTGAAGGGAACAAAATATAGGACAATTGAAAAGAGAGGAGGGGTTGAGTTTTCCAGTATTTTAAATGCTAGAGTATCTAATATTTTATCCTGGTGGTAATAGAAAGTAAGTTACTGGAATTTATTAAGAAGAGGAGGATTCATGTGGTTAGATGAACACTATAAGAAAATCACTTTGGTAGTTATATGGAGAATGAATTAAAGTGAAGAAAGACTTGAAACAGTGTAACCATTTGGAAAATTATGCAATATTATCTTTTCTTTGTTTTCTCCCATCTCTTTCCAAAATTATACTAGTACCTCAAGGAAATTCTAATCTAATTTCTCCTGATTTTGAATTTGATCATTTTTCAGGCAAATTATTAAGGATAAAGCAGATATGTGAACTAGATTTGGAAATAGTGCTAATTAAATGGCTGAATTCTAATTAATCATTAATAGTCTGATATCAGCTTAGATAGAAGGTGTTTAGTAGAATTCCATAGGAATCTTTGTTTGGTCTTGCAATGTTTATCATTTTATGAAAAATCTTATGATTACTAATCATATTGGTAATGTGAAGATTGAGATAGCATGATTATCAAATTTTCAGCATGATTAACAAATTTTTGATACAAAGCTGGAATAGCTGCAAATTGGAGGATAGAGTTAGAATCCCTTATAAGATTACAAAATTTATTCTCACAAAGCCATATGAACCAATACTACCCAGCTTAGAATGACTTTCTTGTACCTATGTCTAATAGAAGGAAAGTATAAATTATTCCAGATGAACTGATGATAATGTGTTCCAGCCATCTCTTAAAAGAAATGATAGACTAAATATATGGAATGAGATAGACATTTTTGGAGATAATCTCTATGGAAATTTGTTTTCTTGATTATGAATGTTTATTATAAGGGTTTTGCTTTTGTTTTACTATTTCAATGGTGGGGTGGGGTGAATGAGAGAAAAAATATACATCTTAGCAGAAAAAAACATTTAAAAATTGACTTTTCACAAGGACCATCTCCCAGCATTCACAAAGTTCCTTCCTTAAATCAATCAACATTTTTTATGAAACAATTACTAAGTATTAGGCATTTACTGAATTCTAGGAATACAAGTATAGAGAATGAAACAAAATCTATTTTTAAGGAATTTAAATTTTATTGGGAGCAGGTCAAATATTTATATAAAAGCATTAAACTTTGCAGGCAAGAGTAACACCTTGTCAGAGAGTGAGGGAAAGGAGTTCAGTGGAGGAGGAAATGTCAAGTGGTTTTCAGATAAGGAGAATACAGCTTCTTTAGAACTTTAGAATAGCTTCCTGTGGGAAATGAAGTAGAGAATCCATTAGGATAGGATAAAAGGACTGTTTTAGCTGTAATGAAGGCTCAGTTGAATTTTTGATGTGCTCATGTGTGAGACTTTCTCTAGCTTCATTTTGTGGCTTATTAGTAGAAGTGTAGGAGGAAGCTATCTTCCTGGGGGTAATACAGGGCTGCAGTTTGCCAAAAGAAAGGCAGGCAGGAGAACAGTGAGTCAAAGGATTTAAGAGTAGTGTACAGAAAGAAATTGAAATGGGTTAATGGTTTGAGACCTGAAAAGAAAAGCAAGGTCACAGCAGAGATAATGTCCTGAGAAAGTATAATGGTTTACAGGTATTTCATTGTCTTGATGAAGGCAAAAATATCTTCGGGAGGATTTAGATGAATCTAAGTTGTAATGTTTAGATTGGGGAATATTAATTTCTTTTTTAAAAATTTATTTTATTATAACTTTTTATTTACAAAACATATGCATGGGTAATTTTTCAACATTGACCCTTGCAAAACCTTCTTTTCCAAATTTTCCCCTTCTTCCCCTCACCCTCTCCCCTAGATTGCAGGTAGTCCAATGCATATTAAATATATTAAAAATATGTTAAATCCAATATATATATATATATATATATATATATATATATATACATATTTATACAGTTATCTTGCTGCATAAGAAAAATCATATCTAGAAAGAAAAAAAAACTTGAGAAAGAAAACAAAAATGCAAACAAACAAAAACAGAAAGAGTGGAAATGTTATGTTGTGGTCCACACTCAGTTCTCATAGTCCTCTCTCTGGGTGTAGATGGCTCTCTTCATTACTGAACAATCATCTCATTGTTGAAGAGAGCTATGTCCATCAGAATTGATCATTGTATTGATGAGGTTGCGGGAATCCCCTTCTGGTCGGCTCAGGTCCTTCATGAAAGAATTCACAAACCCCAAATATTGAATGGCAAAAGGGAAATTTATTGTTGGATAAGAAGTCAGCTTTGCTAGGAAGACTGACTTCTGGGTGGCAAAGTCTTATTAGGGAAATGGAGACTGGCACTGAGAAGAGAATGTCTTCACAACAGGCAGGAGTCCTAACACCTATGCCAAAAAAGGCAAAGCATACTACTTTGGACATTTTGCCAAGAATGAGTGAACAGAAACCTATTTTATGAGCAGATCTTGGCAGGGGGCTTGAGCTGATCAGACCAGGAACTCCCAGTTGAATGAAATTACTTTGAAGGGTTTTTCACCCTGAATTTGAATGGGGATCAAGCTATCAATGGTGGAGGGGTGTGATTTGCCATAGAAAAGGCCAGCCAGGAGGATATGCTCTCTTTCATAGAATCTCTAGAGTCTGGGAGATAAGGAATCAAAGGGGATAGAATTTCAGAGATTTAATTTTACAGACCAAAAGGGGGCATTTTTTATAGAGTTTATTCATGTAAGTATATATACTTATATAGTAAGTATAGTTTTATAGAATTTATTCATGTAAGTATAACAACAAATTGTTGTTGCCATGTATCATGATCTCCTGGTTCTGCTCATTTCACTTAGCATCAGGGAATATTAATTTCTAATGAAGGAAGTGGAATGCTAGTAGGTATAATGAGATCTAATGTGTGACTCTGTGTGTACAGTAAAAGAGGACTTGGATTTAAATTCCACATGGGATGGTTATTCATTATAAAGCCTTTAACAAGTCACTTAAATCTCATTTTTCTCATATGTAAAGTCATGGGGTTATATTACATATCTTTTCTGGTCATTTCATCTTAAATGTAGGATTCTGTGTTTTGACTAACAAACCAATTTGAAATGTTTATAGGGAATAAATATCTAGTTAGTTATTCACATTCTGTTCTTTTTTGTTTTCAATTAAAAGTTCTCCTGAAGAATTGGAAATCCACTTTCGACAAGCTGGTGAAGAGTATAGTCAAATTGTGTGACATTTTTGTAATTTGTTGAAATACCCAAAAAATTGAACTCATGTCCCATAAGTACTGACTTGTAGAAAGAGGAGACCAAGTAAGGTGCTTCCCTTTCTTTTTTTTTCCCCTGGGAAATACCTGAGAGGATTAGTGTAAGTGCTTTCAGTGTTGAAAAATCTTGTTTATCAAGCTTCCCAAATAAGATCTTTTTTTGTAAAAGGACAACTCCTCCCCATTTTAGGATTGTGGCCTTCCAGGAAAACTAGTAACCCCCTAACTGGCAGTTGTATGACTTCCTGATTTCCTGATGTCTTTTAGATTGAGAGAAGAGTTCTCTTAGCATAAGACCACCTAGGAACTGATCTGACAGTTCTAAAGACCACCCATCTTTGATCTTGAGAGCCCTGGGGTTTTCTGGCACACTCTACTTCAATGCTCCTCCGTTCAACCTCCCTAAGTCAGAGTGAATAGATAGCTTAACAATGTCATAGGATATGGAAGCATTGAGCAACTTTTCTTGGGGACCAACAAATCAGGACAGTTAGGTAAAGTCAAGGTTGGATAAAAATTTGTTACCCCCCCTCCCAAAAAGATAAAGTCTTTATTCACAGAAAGGGAGTAGTCATAAAAATGGCATGATACATAAGGGCCTAAAAGAAGTCATTTCCCCCACTGATGCCTGAAAGTTCATTCATTCTTCCACTCATGTTCATTCTTGCTCTCTTTCAGGGGTCTTCTTTTAGTTAAAATGTAAATATTCTTGTCAAGAACAATTTGTAATCATAGTCATTTTTCACCAACACCATTGTACACATTTAATAAGCTAGAGCATGTGCCTTGGCTAAAGAGAAATGTTGAACTAAAAGTCAGGAAAATCAGAATACTTACTTAGACATTTATTAATTAGGATCAGATTTATGATTCTAAAATCAACTTTAATCATTTGTTTATTTGTGTGATGAGAAATAAGCTTTTAGGAGGGTAGAGACTATCTTATTTCATTTTGGAATTTCCAGCAACTAGAGTGTGAATAATATACATAAGAGATGCTTAATGAAATGTTATTGAATTGAATTAGTTCATTACAGTCATTCTTTTGGTGCCAATAAGGAAATTTCTTTCTTTATTTTCTTAAGTTTGATGAAAATGAACATTTTTTTTAATTTGTTTAGATGCTGATAATCTTGTTCAGTATTTAAATGATGATTTAAGCCAAGAGACAATATATATGGGGTCTATAGTACTAGATTTGGTTTCAGGAAGACATGAATTTAATCCTACTTCTAGCATTTACTAGCTGTGTATTTCAAAGCATTTCACATAATCTCTATTTGTTTCATACAGTTCCCTAGTACTTAGTTACTAAGACATCGACCAACTAATATTTAATTTGATGCTTCCTTTGAAAAGTCCCCAATTCATATAATAGTGAAGATTTTTTCCCAATATTTACTTAAGCTAACAATTATTATTATGTGAGGGTATGATAGTCAAAATATTCAATACAAAATTATTGTTGCTGAATCTCTCTGTACATAATAGGTTGGTCCTTGGACAGATGACACAATCTGCTTCTATCATTATCCTTAAATGTTTCCTAAAGAGATAATCTGTGGAGCCTAAGCTTTACTGTTAATAGTTAGCCTTTGAGAGAACCCAAGATCAACTGTCTCTCTCTGTCTCTCTGTCTCTCTCTCTCTCTGTCTCTGTCTCTCTCTCTCTGTCTCTCTGTCTCTCTCTTTCTCTCTCTTTCTCTCTCTCTCTCTCTCTCTCTCTCTCTCTCTCTCTCTCTCTCTCTGTCTCTCTGTGTGTGTATGTGAAAAGAAGAAAAAAAAGATTCCTTATTAAAAGTAGGCAGCTAATGAATGAATCATCAAGTCATTAATTTCAGAGGTAGAAGAAATATCTGAGATTATTTAGCCCAATTTATATCTGAATAGAAATATCTTTTATCATATCCACAAACAAGTGTTATCCTGTTTCCTCTGGAGAATTTTCAAGGATGACAAAGTAATTACTCCTATGATAATTCATTTTATTTTGGGATGGTTCTAGATGTTAGTAAGATTTTTTTTGTTTCTCTCCAACTTCTATTATTCCTATTTCTGTTATCTGAGACCAAGAAAAAGACTAATTCTCTTTGCACATGAGAGCATTTTGATAATTTGAAGACATAAATCAATTTGCAACTCCAACCCTAAATCTACTTTTTTGAATTTGAAACATTCTGAATTCTGATCTTTATTTGGTCTAGTTTTCAGTCCTATAATTGCACTCACCCTTTGCTGGGAATACTTCAAGTTGCCAATCCCCTTTCTAAAATGTCATGGTGAAGATTGAGGAGAACTCTCACTTTTTTTACTTTATGAAAGTCTAGCTTTGAAAAGTACAAATTTGTTACTCTTAGCATCCCTCAATATCTCTACTCTCTCCCTTGTAGAACACTTATCATCAACTACCAGATCTTGTCAATTCTATTCCAAAATCATCACATATCTTATATGAGTTTCATCTCTTATATTTTAAATGGATTTCAGCCATAGATCTGACCATGTCACTATCCCTGCTCAAACAAAACAAAACAAAACAAAACAAAACAAAACAAACAAAAACAAAATCAAAAAACAAACAACCCAAACTATTTAATTTTATTGCTTTTAACATTAAGTATAGGTTCTTCACCTTTCATTTTAAGTACATTGCAAGCTGCCTCCAATCTATCTTTGTAGACTTATTTCAATTCACTCCTCTTGATATACAATGCACCACACTAAAACTAGAAACCTAGTTTTATTTATCCTTAACTTTCTATCTTCTTCTGTCATATAGTTGTATAGGTTGATAGCAAGAAAGGTAGTTATTGCAAGGTGTTGAACATCAGGAAGATTAGAATTCAAAACCTGCCTCAGACACTTACAAATAGTGTTATCTTGGGAAAATCATCTAACTCTTCAAGGCTCAGTATTCTCATCTATAGAATGAGAGGTCAGACTTGATGATTTCCAAAGTCCATTTGACCTCAAAATCTGTAAACTATGACTTTTGCCTATTAGAATCCTTTAAATTTAAATACCTTTAAATTTCAGTCCAAGTACCATACTGAAGTGGCCATAGCTCACAACTAGTTCCATCCTCACATTTGTAACTTATCTTTTTTTTTTATAAATTACTTTGTATTAATTTGCCTTTGTGCCTATTATATTTATCTAGTAGAATGTCAACTCTATAGGGTATGAAACTACTTCAGTTCTATCTTTTGATCTCCAGTGCCTTATACATAGAAGAGATTTAAGCAATATCAATTAGAATGAACTAAATTGAATAAATTATAAATATAAAAAAAATCGGGGATTTGCTATAATATCTATAGATCACTCAACTAGCAAGCATCAGAACTGGAACTCTGACTCATAGATCAATGTTCTTTCCTTTTTTTCAATACTGTCTGTATGAAAACAGATATTCACATGGTTTCTGACAAAATCTTTTTCTCAGACATAATCCTTTTCTCTGCTCTATCCATCCTGAAATTATAGAAATGAATGGTAAATTTCTAGTCATATGAAAAGTTGCTTTAAATCACTATTGATAAGAGAAATGCAAATTAAAACAACTCTGAAATACCTCTACATACCTCTCACATTGGCTAAGATGACAGGAAAAGATAATAGCGAATGTTGGAGGAGATGTGGGAAAACCAAGACAGTAATCCACTGTTGGTAGAATTGTGAATGTATTTAACCATTCTGGAGAGCAATTTGGAACTATGTCCCAAAAGTTATTAAACTGTGCATACCCTTTGATCCAGCAGTATTTCTACTGGGCTTATATCCCAAAGAGATCTCAAAGAAGGGAAAGGGACCCACATGTGCAGAAATGTTTGGGGCAGCTCTTTTTGTAGTGGCAAGAAACTGAAAACTAAACAGATGCCAATCAGTTGGAGAATGGTTGAGTAAGTTATGGTATATGAATGTAATGGAATATTGTTCTGTAAGAAATGATCAGCAGGATGATTTCAGAGAGGCCTGCAAAGACATAAACTGATGCTAATTGAAATGAGCAGAGCCAAGAGATCATTATACATGGCAACAACAAGATTACATGATGATCATTTCTTATGGACAAGGCTCTCTTCAACAATGATATGATTCAGACTAGTTCCAATGATTTTGTCATGAAGAGAGTCATCTACACTCAGAAAGAGGACTGTGGGAACTGAGTGTGGTTCACAACATAGCATTTTCACTCTTTTTGTTGTTAGTTGCTTGCATTTTGTTTTCTTTCTCATTTTTTTCCTGTTTGATTTGACTTTTCTTGTGCAGCAAGATAACTGAATAAATATGTATACATATATTGGATTTAACATATATTTTTACCATGTTTAATATATATTGGACTACTTGCCCTTTAGGGGAGGGAATAGGGAAAGGGGGGGAGGGAATGGAACACAAGGTTAATGCTGAAAAATTATCCATGCATATGTTTTGAAAATGAAAGCTTTAATAAAAAAAATAAAAAAGAAGAAATGGTAAAGAAATAGTCTGCCTGCCAAGGCAAAGTCAGGACTTTCTATGCAAATAAAGTCCTATCTAATCAATTGGAAAAAATATCAAATGTTCGTGGGTAGGCAGAGCAAATATAATAAAAATGACAATACTGTCTAAATTAATGTAGTTATTCAGTCCCATGCCGATCAACCTCCCATGAAATTATTTTACAGATCTAGAAAAAAATAATAACAAAGTTCATCTGGAAAAACAAAACATCAAGAATGTCAAGGAAATTAATGAAAAAATGCAAATAAAGGTAGCCTAGCTGTACCAGACTTAAAACTATATTATAAAGGAATGGTCATCAAAATCATTTGTCACTGGCTAAGAATAGAGTAGTTGATCAGTGGAATAGATTAGGTTTACAGAACAAAATAGTCAATGACTATAGTAATCTAGTGTTTGATAAACCCTAAGACTCCAGCTTTTGGTATAAGAACTCACTATTTACAAAAATGGTGGGAAAATTGGAAATTATTATGGCAGAAACTAGGCATTGACCCACACTTTCCACCATATACCAAGAAAGGGTGGAAATGAATTCATGATTTAGACATAAAGAGTGATATTATAAGCAGATTAGTAGAACAAAGGATAGTTTACCTCTCCATTCTGTGGAGAAGGAAGGAATTTGAGGCCAAAGAAGAATTGAAGTTCATTATTGAACACAAATAGAAAATTCTGTTTATATTTAGTTTAAAAGATTCTGTACAAATAAAAACAATTGCAGAAAAGATTAGAAGGGAAGCAATAAACTGGAAAAAGTTTATATATATATATATATATATATATATATATATATATATTGTTTTAACTTACACTTTCTGTGATGGCAAAAAAAGCCATCTTTTTTATTTTTTTAAAATATATAGGCATTCAATCAAAATGCCTTGAATCAAAAATTCAAGGCATTCTCCAATTGATAAGTGGTCAAATGATATTAACAGACAATTTTCATATGAAGTAATTGAAACAATTTCTAGCCACATGAAAAGGTGCTCTAAATCACTGTTGATCAGAAAAATGCAAATTAAGACAACTCTGAGGTACCACTACATACCTCTCAGGTTGGCTAAGATGACAGGAAAAGATAATGATGAATGTTCTACAGGACTTGGGAAAACTGGGACAATAATATATTGTTGGTGAAACTATGAATGGATCCAACCAATCTGGAGAACAATTTGGAACTATGCTCAAAAAGTTATCAAATTATGCATATCCTTTGATCCAGGAGTGTTTCTATTGGGCTTATATCCCAAAGAGATCTTAACAGAGGGAAAGGGACCCACATGTATAAAAATGTTTGTGGCAGCCTTCTTTGTAGCAGCAAGAAATTGGAAACTTAATGGATACTCATCAGTTGAATAATGGCTGAATAAATTATGGTATATGAATGTTATAGAATATGATTGTTTTATAATAAACAATTAGCAGGATTATTTCAGAGAGGCTTGGAAAGACTTACATGAATTAATGCTAAGTGAAATGATCAGAACCAGGAGATCACTGTACATGACAACAACAAGATTATATGATGATCAATTCTGATGAACATGGCTCTTTTCATCAATGAGATGATTGAGGTTAGTTCCAATGATCTTATGATGAAGAAAGCCCACTATACTGAGAGAGAGAACTGTGGGAACTGAATCTGGATCATAACATAGAATTTTCACTCCTTTTGTTGTTGTTTGCTTGCATTTTGCTTTCTTTCTCATTTTTTCCCCTTTTGATATGATTTTCTTGTACAGCAAGATAATTGAATAAATACACATATTGGATTTAACATATATTTTAACATATTTAACATATATTGGATTACTTGCCAAATAGGGGAGGGGGGAGGGGGAAGGAGAAGAAAATTTGCAACACAAGTTTTTAAAAGGGTCAATGTTGAAAAATTATCCATGCATATGTTTTGAAAATAAAAAAGCTTTAATAAAAAAAATAAAATAAAAAAAGAAATAGCCTAATTTCTAGCACTATCTTCAGAGGTGCCCAGGAGGCAGAGAGAGCTTTCCTTATTTGCTTTAAATAGAACCTTATAATAATGCTCATTACATTGGTATAGTAAAATGTAATGGAGTTCAAATTACCAACACACCCCAAAGCAGTAGGCATTAAGTGACCCAGGCTGCCCAGTGACTCCTAGGGTATTAGGGCTTCTGCCAGAATTTTATCTATTCCATTTCAGTTAAGTGAAAGAGACAAACTTGAGCCCACCAGTTATCCAGGAAGAAGGAAAAGAAATAAAATTGGCCGGCAGCCATAGGAATCATCAGGTTTGTTCGAGTAAAAACATGTGGAATGCACTTTTCCACATGGTCATTGTATGTCACCTGCCAGAGACTTCATGTGCTGTGACATGTCATAAAGTATACATTAACATTAGAAAAATGGGGTGTGGAAGCCACTGTGGGTGGAGGCAGTGTCTAACCCAGTGTTCATTTCTGTTTTTTGGAGAATTATCACTTTACAGTGAGAAAAGTGGCCTTGTAGGAGCTGCTCCTGGCATGTACAAAGCTTAGCTTTCTCTTTCCCTGGAGATGAACTGTTACTTTGGTTAAATGACAATCCCCTGAGGAATGTGCCTTCGATGATAGTTTTGAAAGGATATTTTGAAAGGAAATTTAAAATTTGGTTGACATTGATGTTAGAAGGATGATTTCAAGTTATTGGCTTAATTGACTCATAAAATTGTGTCCTTTAACCCTGGAACCTTAGAGAAAATTAAAAATGTTTTAAAGTAACTATTACAAGTGAAAACCACACTTTAAAACTATCCAAGGACATCTGAGAAAACAAGGCAGCATAACAACAGAGAGAAAAATAGCATTAGAGCAGATATAGATGGAGGCTGAGAGTAAGAACTTTTTATTGGAATATAGGAGCCCTTAATTACCTTGCATATATCATTGTAACACATGTCCTTTAATTTACAACTACAAAATGGAAACAATTTAAAAAATGGATAGTGCTTTAAAGTTTGCACAAAACATTAGACATATTATCTCATTTAAACCTCACTAAAATTCTTTGAGGTCGCCATTATCATTCACTTTACAGATAATAATACGCCTCAGAGAGGCGTATCTCTTATGCCTGATCAGCCACTAAATGTCAGAGGAAGAATTAGAATATAGGTTTTCATAGCACCAAGTCCAGCTCTCTGTCCACTCTTTTATGTTGGTGCTCTGATGAAGATTATAGAATCATAAAACTGGAAGCAGCATCAATGATTGACATAACCTAATTCATTTCATCAAAGATACTGCTGTCTACATTTCCATCACCCAAATGGATAGACATCTGGACCTAGAATAAGGAGGATCTGAGTTCAGATGTGTCCTTGGAAACTCATTACCTTTGAGTTTCTGAGCAAATCCTTTAACTACTACCTGACTCAAGTTTTCTCAGCTTTGAAATGAGACTCATAATAGCATTTAAGTCAAAGAGTTATAATAATGATATAATGGGATAATATTTATACAGTGCTTAATATATTTCCTGTGTAAGTGCTTAATCAAAGCTTGGATCCATTTCAGTATGATCTTCCTTCCCCACAGCTGTCCCAATACAAGGAATTCTGATTTTTTTTTTCATAAGATCATAGAATTAGAACTGGAAAGGAAACCATGGTTTCCATAATCTCATTTTACAGGTAAGGGAACTGAGGCAAAGAGTGGTTGAGTGACTTTCTATGGGTCATTTAAAAAATATTGAATCCAGGTCTTCCTGACTTCAAGTCTAGTACCTCATGCATTATTCTACCCTTCATCAGAATTATTCAGAACCTTAAATTTTGTTCTTATATTCTTCATAAACCATTTCTTCACCAAATTAAACATTCAGGACCTTTATCTAATCCTCATATTATATATAGTAACTCAAGGCCCTTCACAATCTTGATCACCCTCTTTTAGCCACTCTCTAATCCATTGTCCTTCCACCAAGTTCTGTCTTGCCATAGGACTCTGGTAGAGAGAGTGAGCCTGATGATTTTGCACACTTTGCCTCACTTAAATCCAATTCACTCTCAAGTCAAGATATCATCCATGTCTTAGTGCTCTTTGAGAACAAAGGACAAAAAAGAACAATCTATCAGTATCTTTCTTAAAATATGATATGAATAATTCAATGCAATAGTGTAGAAACTATTTAACAAGATATTTGAAGTGACTGGTTTAGAACATACAGCTAAATCCATTTGTTTCTTTCTAGTTTACTACACTGTTTCTTTTGGGCATTTCTTAATAATTTGCTACGTTGTGTGAGTGGGAAACAATGATACTTTAAAAAGTATGAATATCGAGTCAGAGGCTCTGGCTTCTAATCTGGCCTCTGATGCTTACTGAAAATGTGATCTCTAAGTCTTCTTTATCTCATCTGTATAATGAATATGTTAGATTAGATGACCTCTGAGATCTCTTTTAGAATTGGAACTGGATCTAAAAATTGTAAACTATTATCCTGTTTTGGACCTGTGGAAGGGGAAGGTCTTTACGACCAAAGAAGAACTAGAGATCATTACTGATCACAAAATAGAAAATTTCGATTATACCAAACTGAAAAGTTTTTGTACAAACAAAACTAATGCAGACAAGATTAGAAGGGAAGCAATAAACTGGGAAAATATTTTTACAGTCAAAGGTTCTGATAAAGGCCTCATTTCCAAAATATATAGAGAATTAACTCTAATTTATAAAAAATCAAGCCATTCTCCAATTGAAAAATGGTCAAAGGATATGAACAGACAATTCTCAGATGAAGAAATTGAAACTATTTCTAGTCATATGAAAAGATGCTCCAAGTCATTATTAATCAGAGAAATGCAAATTAAGACAACTCTAAGATATCACTACACACCTGCCAGATTGGCTAAGATGACAGGAAAAAATAATGATGATTGTTTGAGGGGATGCGGGAAAACTGGGACATTGATGCATTGTTGGTGGAGTTGTGAACGAATCCAACCATTTTGGAGAGTAGTTTGGAACTATGCTCAAAAAGTTATCAAACTGTGCATACCCTTTGATCCAGCAGTGTTAAAATAAAAAAAAAATTAAAAAAAACTATTATCCTGTTTTATTTATAAAATATTACTGAAAAAAGCTAAATAGGGCAAATGATTCATTTCAGAGTTGGAAAAACTGAGTCATAGAACAAACAGCAACAGAAGTAGCGGTAAGCATGTAGGTGTAAACATGTAGGTGGGCTGCACCAGAAGTGAAATGTAGAATTGTATGAGAACAGAAAATGAAAAAGTGTAAATGCAAATAACTTTCACACACATACACATGTATATATCTATATTTAAATCTAGATATAGATATATAATTTTCCAGTTTCACGTAAAACAATTTTTACATTCATTTTTAAAACTTTGAATTTCAGATTCATTTCCTTTCTCCCTCCCCATCCCTAACTCCATTAAGAAGGCATATATGAAGTTATGCAAAATATTTCCACAAAAGTCATGTATGAAAAATAAACGCATCTTCACCTTCTCCCCTTAAAAGAAAATCCTTGAATTCAGACACAATCAGTTCTTTCTCTGGGATTGGATGACATTTTTCATTATAAGTCCTTCAGAGTAGTCTTGAATCATTGTATTGCTGAGAATAGCAGAGCCATTCTGATCATCCCACAATATTGCTATTACTTTATACATAGTGAAATGTAATGATTTTCAAAGAAAAAAGAGAAATGTAATGTGTTGTGTAAATTATTCGTCAAAGAACTTGATGTCAATCCTTGGGGAAATTCTAGAGCATGTTATTAAAGATATGGTTAGTAAGCATCTGGAAAAGAAATCAGGGAATCACAAAGAGCCATCAAAAAGAGATAATGCCAAAGTAATCTTATTTCCTTTTTAGATACATTTACTAGGTTGGTAGGTCAGAGATATGTTGCATATATAGTGTACCTAGATTTTAGCAAAGCATTTAATAAAACCTTCTACCTAAATTTTAGCAAAGCATTTAATAAAACCTTCTATGCTACTTTTTTTTGGGGAAAAAAGACTATTTAGGCTAGACAGTAAAATTAGGCAGATTGATTTGAAACTGATTGAATGGCTGATCCCAAAGAAGTCAATACTTTGGATAGATAGATTCAGTACAACATCTGTTTTTGACTTTTGGTTATTTAACCTTCTTGTCAGTGATTTGGATTATATCCCCATGAAATTTGCAAATATCACAAAGATGAGAAGGAAAAGTAACAGAGTGGATGATAGCATCTGTATCCTAAGCAATCTTTACAAGTTAGAACATAGGACTGAATGAAATATTATGATATTTAATGGATACATATAAAATCTTACTATTATTTTCTAAAACAACAAATACAACTTCACAAATTTAAAATAGAGTAGGAATAATTAGGTCTTTGTTTAGACATCTAAAAAATATCTGAGGATTTTACTGGACTTCAAACTAATTATGAGTCAAGAATGCATTATAGCAAGGGAAAAAAAAAAGGTAATACAATTTGAGCTGTAGTAAGGTTAGCATCCATGGACAAAAAAATAATAATTCTACTGTTTTTAATCCTTGTCAGATAAACTTCTGAATTATGACTTAATGTTATGAATGTTAAATAGAAAAGTCATTGATAAGTTATTTTAAATCCAAATGGGAGAAGAGAGAGTGTAGCATTGTGAAGGGCCTCAGTTTCATGTTGTCTTAGGATGATTGAAGGAAGTTGGGCATGATACTAAGGAAAAGAGAAGATTGCTATCTGCCAAGGGAAAATCAGAAACTTTATGAGCAAAATTACAGACCACTTTTCACACAAATTAAGTCTGATCTAACCAATTGGAAAAATATTAAATGCTCTTGGATAGGGCGAGCAAATATAATAAAGATGACAATATTACCTAAACTAACCTATTTATTTAACGCTATACCAATTAAACTCCCCAAAAACTATTTTAATGACCTAGAAAAAATAACAACAAAATTCATATGGAAAAACAAAAGGTCAAAAATTTCAAGGGAATTAATGAAAAAAAAAAATCAAATGAAGGTGGCTTAGCTGTACCAGATCTAAAATTATATTATAGAGCAGCAGTTACCAAGGAATAGGCTAAGGAATAAGTTACCAAGGCTAAGGAAAAGATTAGTTGATCAGTGGAATAGGTTAGGTTCAAGGGACAAAACAGTCAACAACTATAGCAACCTAGTCTTTGACAAACCCAAAGACCCCAGATTTTGGGATAAGAACTTACTGTTTGATAAAAATTGCTGGGAAAATTGGAAACTAATATGGCAGAAACTAGGCATTGATCCACACTTAACACCGTACACCAAGATAAGGTCAAAATGGGTTCATGACCTAGGCATAAAGAATGAAATTATTAATAAATTAGAGGAACACAGGATAGTTTACCTCTCAGACCTGTGGAAGGGGAAGGACTTTATGACCAAAGAAGAACTAGAGATCATTACTGATCACAAAATAGAAAATTTCGATTATACCAAACTGAAAAGTTTTTGTACAAACAAAACTAATGCAGACAAGATTAGAAGGGAAGCAATAAACTGGGAAAATATTTTTACAGTCAAAGGTTCTGATAAAGGCCTCATTTCCAAAATATATAGAGAATTAACTCTAATTTATAAAAAATCAAGCCATTCTCCAATTGAAAAATGGTCAAAGGATATGAACAGACAATTCTCAGATGAAGAAATTGAAACTATTTCTAGTCATATGAAAAGATGCTCCAAGTCATTATTAATCAGAGAAATGCAAATTAAGACAACTCTAAGATACCACTACACACCTGTCAGATTGGCTAAGATGACAGGAAAAAATAATGATGATTGTTGGAGGGGATGCGGGAAAACTGGGACATTGATGCATTGTTGGTGGAGTTGTGAACGAATCCAACCATTTTGGAGAGTAGTTTGGAACTATGCTCAAAAAGTTATCAAACTGTGCATACCCTTTGATCCAGCAGTGTTACTACTGGGCTTATATCCCAAAGAGATTATAAAGAAGGGAAAGGGACCTGTATGTGCACGAATGTTTGTGGCAGCCCTTTTTGTAGTGGCTAGAAACTGGAAACTGAATGGATGCCCATCAGTTGGAGAATGGCTGAATAAATTGTGGTATATGAATATTATGGAATATTATTGTTCTGTAAGAAATGACCAACAGGATGATTTCAGAAAGGCCTGGAGAGACTTACACGAACTGATGCTGAGTGAAATGAGCAGGACCAGGAGATCATTATATACTTCAACAACAATACTATATGATGACCAGTTTTGATGGACCTGGCCATCCTCAGCAACGAGATCAACCAAATCATTTCCAATGGAGCAGTAATGAACTGAACCAGCTACGCCCAGAGAAAGAACTCTGGGTGATGACTAAAAACCATTACATTGAATTCCCAATCCCTATATTTATGCCCACCTGCATTTTTGATTTCCTTCACAAGCTAATTGTACAATATTTCAGAGTCTGATTCTTTTTGTACAGCAAAATAACAGTTTGGTCATGTATAGTTATTGTTTATCTAATTTATATTTTAATATATTTAACATCTACTGGTCATCCTGCCATCTGGGGGAGGGAGTGAGGGGGTAAGAGGTGAAAAATTGGAACAAGAGGTTTGGCAATTGTTAATGCTGTAAAGTTACCCATGCATATAACCTGTAAATAAAAGGCTATTAAAAAAAAAAAGGAAAAGAGAAGACTGATAGGAGCGAGGTGGTGATGACAGTTATAAGATTTTTGGAAGAGAGATAAAACTTGTTCCACTTGGCTAGAGAAGATGACCTGGGGAAAATGGGTAAAAGTTGTAAAAAGGTCAATTTTGGTTTTATGGTTAAAAAAAGAAAAACGAACAAATAAAAAGACTTTCTATATATTAGAACTTTCCAGAAATATAATTGATTTTCTCAAGAGGTGAAGAAGTTTTACCATAGGATATCTTTAAGCAAAGGCTGCATCACAATTTTTCTGGTATGTTTTATAGGGAAATTTTTTTAAAGCAGGTATCAAATAATAGCACACAGTATGCAAAACACTGGGTCTAGGGGAAGGTCAGGTGTGAAAAACAAGGTTCATTTCTTATTTTTCCTTTATAAATGCACACATTTTAATTTTTTTTAACATTCATTTACCGATTTTTTGAATTCTAAATTATCTTCTTTCCTCCAATCCTCCCATTCATTTAGAAAACAAACAATATGATATCCAGTACACATGAAATCATGTAAAATATCCATATTAGGCATATTACAAAAATAAATAGCAAGAAAAATAAAATAGCAAAAATATGCCTCGATTTGTACTCAGAGCTCAAATATATACATTTTTAATGAAAAAAATATGTTGTTCTTCATAGTCTATATTTAAAAGAAAAAGAAAAAGAAAAGAAACAAGGAAATTGTATGTGTGATGCTTACAGCTCCAAGTCTCCAGTGGATAGTAACACAGGGTTGTCATTTTCAAATGTTGCCTAGGGCACATACATGCCTTATCCTGCCTCTGTCTTGGGGATTAAATGGCTTGCTCAAGGTTATAGTCAGTTGGGGAGATGACAAAAGGTCTCCCTCTTTCCTGTTTAGTGATGTTTCCTGCTGGCTTGTTGATAAGCAACCTCTTCAAAACACTGCAATCATATGCTTACTAAGTGGTATGGTTTAAAAAAAAATAGTTTCAGCATTCTAGTGATGTCTGCAAAAGAATATCCAAACCCATGAGAAGGCTTTTCTTCTTTTGACAATGGATCACTGCTGGTCTTTTCTTATTCTAGAAATTTGAATGGTTGTAGGACAATAGCATCACTGAGTTTAACTCAGGCACATTATTGCCAAGAATGTCACCATGGCTATATGGTCTGCAATGCTGGACTTAAGCTTTCTCTTCTTCTACTCAGATTCTGACAAATGTATGGAATCATAGGCTGTTATATCACTTATGTGAAGAAATCTTTGGTTGAATATTTTAGCAAGAGGTATTTAAAAATTGGTATTGAAAGTCTAACTCCAAGGTTATAAATTTAAACTTTGCTTTGAGCACATTTCCTTTAGGTCTTTAAGTGATAGTGACAGAGGGTTTAAGAGAATCAATCCAAAAAATGTAGAATCTAATAAAAATAGTGTTAAACTAAATGACAAGAAGTCGCTGTCATGATATTCCTCTCCAAGGTAGGAATAAGTCCCCTGAATGAATTTGAAAGGCAGTGGTGCCACAGGTAAACTTTAGTTTAGGAAGTTCCAGAAAGGAGCTATGAAGAAAAATGCCAGACATCATGGTGAAGAACTCTAATAATAATAAAGAGATCTAATAATAATAATACACATATATACACAAACATTCAGTAAACATATATATGCTAATCTTTTAAAGTACATATGTATGCATAAAATATATGTGTATAAATATATATCTATATCTATATTCATATACACATACCTATTTCGTGTATGTGTGGGGCTTATGATGTGCCAAGCACTGGGCAAAATCCTTTTAAATTATTATCTCACTTGATTCTCATGGCAACTGGTAGGAAGTTATTATCATCACTATTTTATGGGTAAAGTGTAGTAAGTAAGTGTCTTAATCTGAATTGTTCCTTATTTCAGGTAGAGATCTCTGCCTGGTGTTTCACCCAGATGTCTCTAATATCTACTTGGGAAAGGGGAGCTTATAACTGTCAGTCAGTCAATTAAATTTTTATAAAGTGCCAACTATAAGGAGGCATTGTACTAAACATTGTGGATACAAAGAAATGTAAAACATACCCTATTCTTAAACAGCTCATGGTCTACTGGGCAAGATTACACACAAACATCTATATTCCCTCAAACTACAAGATTAATTGGAAATAGGGGGAAAAAAACTAGAATTAAATGATTGGTGGGTAGATGGGAAAGGCTTCCTCTAGAAGTTGGAATTTTAGCTGGGACTTGAAGGAAGCCAAGAAAATCAAGAGGCAGATCTAGAGAGGGGAATATTCTAACCATGGGGGGATATTCCACAACAGTCCCTAGAATCTGGAGATGGAGGATCTTGTTCAAGGAACAGTAAGGAAGCCAGCATTATTTTAACTCAGAGGTAGGGATGGTGCATAGTATAAAAAATGGAATTATGGGAAACAAGTTATAAAGCATTCTAAACACCAAATAGAAAATTTTATATTTCATTCTGGATGAAAAAGATATGTATTGAGTAAGGGTCTTTAGTAAGGTCTTTAGAAAGATCAATTTGACAACTGAATGGCGAATATGCTGGAGTAGGGGGAAACTGATAGCAGGTGGACCAAAAAACAAACTATTCAAATGATCCAGTAATCGAATGATAAAAGCCTGCCCCCGCTTCACGGTAGCTAACAAAAAGAGAAGGAAATACATTGGGGAGATATTTCAAAGGGAGAACTTAAAGACCTTAGCAATAGATTACATGTGAAGGTAAATGAATAAGGAATCAAAGAAGATACTTAATTTGAAAACCTGAGAGACTGGGAGAATTGGTGGTGTCTTAGTATAAGATTAATAAGCCTGATGGTCTTGAGAGTACTTTGGCAGTTTCCCTTTAAGGGAAATTATAGCTTATAGAATATAATAATGGAAAAATAGTGGCAATAATGTGTTTTAAGGCTAGTGCAGTTGTATACCAAGAAATAATATTTTTCACTGAGTTATCTTGTTTTTCTCTCTGTATATCTCAGATATTCCCTGTATACCTCAAATCCTAATATGTGATCAGGTTCAGGTAGTTGCCAAAATCAAAGCATAAGTATCACATACTCAGAAGGACTCTGAAGCATGACTTTTCAGCTTAATGGACCTTTATATCTGTGATCCCTCGTGCAGCACTACCTTTATGCAAGTTATACTTCATGTTAGTGAATGTGTCTGAATTATATGTTGAATCCCCTTCTCCTTTTATTCTTCCCCTTCTTCCCCATTGCTTGCCAATAAGACTTTGCATTGAATTGACTCCCACTCTTTTTAAATGTTATTCTCAGGATTAAAACTCATTAAGGAATTGTTTTCTCCAATGACTGGCTGGCCCACATTCCTTTCTTTAGACATGAACTAGGACCTGAACAAGGTTGGTATTTGCATCTGGGAAGTATGACACTGTGAATTCAATTGTAGAAAGCCAGAATCAACGGGGAAACCATCCTTCTAGGACAGACTCCTTTATTCCAGAAGACCCTCACAGAACATGTCCTAAATAGTAATAGAAAAGTTAAGAAAATTGGAGCATTTTCAGGCAAAAGAAAAAATAAGGTCAATTTTAAGACATTTTGAATCTAATATGTGTATAGAACATTCAGTCTGAGTCCAGTAACCAGTTGAAGATACAGGATTCTGACTGACTCCAGTCTGACTGACTGGAGGTCATCAGTGAGAATAGGTCTGGATAAGTAGAATTAAGAATAATAATCATGGAATTGATCATTAAATCCATGGGAGCTGATGAAACAAATAAATTGTATAGAAGAAGAAAAGAAGAGAGTTCAAGTAGAGTATTATGGTCTATCCAGCTAGTGACTGCACCTGGATGAAAACCCCAGCAAAAGAGACTGAAGAACAGTCAAATTGAGAGGAGTAGACTCAAGGAGAGTGATGTTAGAAAAATCTAGAGAGGAGAGATTATTAAGAGGGGATTAATAATGTCAAAGGTTACAGAGAAGTCAAAAAGAATGAGAATTTAGAAAATGCTATTAGATATGGCAATTAAGAGATTATTAGTAATTTTAGAATGAGAAATTCCAGTTCAATAATAAAGCCAGAAGCCAAACTATAGAATGTTAAGAAAAGAGTAAGATGAAAGCAAATGGGGGCACCAATTTTAGTTCACCTCAAAGAATTTAGTTATCAAAAGTAGGAGACATAATATTATAGTTAACAGGAATGGAAGCATTTAGAGTTACCTTTTTGAGAATGTGACAGACATGGGCATATATATAGACAATAAGGAAATAGTGGACAAGGTATAGTTCATGATCTATGGCTATTTAACAGCAAAAATATATATATATATCAATACATGTGATGCAGTGGAAAGAGTTCTGGCTTTGAAATTAGAATCAGAAATGAAATAAATCCTTGTTATACCATATCTACATATTTGACTTTGGACAAATCACTTAATGTCTCTGACCCTCATTTTGTTTGATGCAAAATTAAAAAATCAAAATAAGTAGATGAGATTACATTACCATATTTTCAAGATCTCTTTAAGCTTCAGGTCTGTAACTTTTTTTTAATTAGTTTTGTAAAGCTGGCTGTACTTATTTTCTTTTATGTTTTAAATAACTTTGATAATTATGGTCCTGAGATTTCCACTCGGAGACTCAATGATCTTTCTTTTTGTGTATAATAAAATACACATATATTATGTAATATATTTATTTAATTTAATTTAATAAAATACACACATATATATAATAAAATAACCTAGTGGTTGCTTATATTGATTCCTTGTAATGTCTTCCTCTATCATAGATGGGCATTAGACTGATGAGGTTGTTTTACATGGAGCCATGTAGGTTCAGCATCAGAGCTCATCTTAATATAGATATAAGTAAATGGATGTTTTCCTTTTGTCAAACCTTAAACTTAAAAGTTGTATATGAATACATGCTATCACTTTCACTACAGAAATAGATATATAGAGGCAGCAGGCAGCATAGTAGATAGAATGCTGATCCTGGAGTCAGGAAAACCTGTCATTAAGTCTAGTTTCAGACACTTCTTAGCTATTTGATCTTGTGTTTAAGTGACTTCATCCTTGTCTATTTCAGTGTCTGGAACATATACAGGTACCTTGTCAATTCTCATTCTATTTACCTTCCCTTTATACCTTACCTACCATTTCTGAATAGCACTTTGGAGTGGGATCTCTCTGTGTCTCTCATAACTATTTCTTTTCTGTGCTTTCTAAGGTTATGGTGAGTTAATGTGACAAACTAAATCTTTTCTATTATGCTTATAGGGAATGCTCATTAAGAGAAAAATGCATTTTTTTTCATGCTCAGTTTTTTTTGGGGGGGTGGTTCTTGAACACATTTAATAACGTGAATGGTTATAGCCTTGTATAGTTCACTCATAGCTTCAGTGATGTCTGTTTTTAAACAAAATATTCTGAGTCCTAATGGGAAATTCATGGTTCATTTTTGTACTCCATATACCATTTTTACTTCCTCTTTTCCTGACCTCCTCTCACACCAACTGGAGAAAACTTTAAAGACTAGAGTCAAAAATAAAATTTAGTTCTGGAATATGTTAGGGCTAAAAACAAAGTTGTGGGAAGCAGTTGGTTCTCCTGGTGAAGAGAAGGTAAATTCAGAGCAATGAACCCATGAGAAAACAGAGGACAGATAAAAGATACTGGGAAAAGTTGTTACCCTTGATTGCCTCAGTCTAGCAATTCCTGGTTAACCTTGGTGCAAAACTGTGAAGATTGAATTCTGAATCAAGACCTGTCTCTGGTACCTTCCATTTCTGTGGCCTTGGACAAGTCATTTAATACATTTTTGCTGATTTATGCATTTATTAAATGCATGGGATGGACTTGTGGGAAAAAGTGTTGAGTTTGAGTTATAGGATTTGAATTAGAATCTTGGTTCCTCCATTAACTGTCTATAGGCTTCTCATTTAACTTCTTTTGGTTTTCTTAGTTGCAGACAAAAGGAGTAATGCTATTTACATGGCTTTTAAAATAGCTTTAAACTTTAATATAAAATACCCTGAAGCTAAATATTACATAAGTTAGTTGATATCAACTAAGCTTCTTTACTACTACAAGTGCAAAACCAATAGTGTCCTAGCAACATAAGAATCTTTAAGCTAAATGACAAACTGAAAATCAGAAGACATGTTATTATTTTACTGGCTTGTGGTAAAAATGGAGATTGGATCTGAATGAATGTAAATAGAAACTAAAGGTTTTGTTTTGTTTTGCTTTTTATCATTCTTGGTTCATGGATGTGTTTTGCGTGTGTGCGTTTGCGTGTGTATGTCTGTATGTATGTGTGTGTTTTGCCTCTATCCCCTTGAGAAACAATCATTGGGAAACTTAAATGTTTGAAAGGGAAAATGAGAACCACAAATAAAGAGTACTATGTTATAGTGAATCTGAATGCTGGATTTTGAAGTCAGAAAGATGTCTGTACAAATCTCACCACAGGAAGTTAGTATCTTTGTGATCCTGGGCAAAGTCTTCTCTTAGCCTTGCTTTGCTGTTCTGTAAAATGTAGACATGAATTTCTGTGGTATCTTACCTCACAAGATTAAGTGAAATGTTGGATACAGAATGCTTAAATTTATACAAATAAAAGTAATTATTATTATTAAGTATACTGCTGGAAGGTTGAGGATGATTTCTGGTACTGAAGCGCAAGAATGCTACCATAAATGTTTCCTTAATTCTCTTCCTCTATTGCTGCTACCACTCTTCTTTTTTATTTTTCTTATTTTATTTTCAAAACACATGCATAGATACTTTTCAAACTTCATGCTTGCAAAACCTTGTGTTCCAATTTTTTTCTCCCTCCCTTCTCCCTACCCTCTTTTCTAAATAGCACATGATCCAATATATGCTAAACATGGGCAATTCAATCCTATATTGTGATCCACATTCAATTCTCACAGTCCTCTCTCTGGGTGCAGAAAGCTCTCTCCATCACAAAACCATTGGAATTAGATTGAATTACCTCACTGTTGAAAAGAGCCACATCCCTTAGAATTGATCATCATATAATCTTGTTGCTGTGTACAATATTCTCCTGGTTCTGCTCACTTCATTTAGCATTCAGTTCATGTCAGTTTCTCAAGGCCTCTCTGAAATCATCCTGCTGATCATTTCTTATAGAATGATAATATTCTATAATATTCATATACCATAACTTCAGCCATTCTCCAACTGGTGGGCACCCACTCAGTTTCCAGTTCTTATCACAAAAAGGGCTGCCACAAACATTTTTGCATGTGCACTATTCTTCTTGTGCCCTCAGAAAACATGATCCTTTCTCATTACTCTTTGAATCTACTATTAGTACACCTTCCTCCTAAAATGTCACTGAGACATAATCAGATTAAAAATGTTTTACTAAGACTGTATATGTGTGAATGTGGTTAATTTTATCACAATGAAGAGCAACTTAGTGAGGAAACTAGCAATGCATACTGGCAGCTGCTCTGCAATCTATGGATTTACCATTACCTAGAGTATTTCAAGATGAAGTAATTTTCCCATGGTCAGTCAGTAAATGAAAGAGACTAGACGCAGACCTTTCTGCATTCCAGAGTTTCTCTGTCTCTGTACCTCTCTCTGATAAAATAGCATAAATTATATTTTTATTACTTTAAAATAAAATTTATTTATAGCTTTGGACATTTCTTATATTTCCCAATATATCCCTTTCCATTACTCCTCTCAGAAAATCATATTCTGTAACAATAAATGAGAGGGAAAGGGGAAAAGTCCCTCAAAAACTACCAACACAACCAAAATAAAACAAAAAATCTGTTTGTAGCAGCTCTTTTTGTGGTGGCAAAGAATTAGAAAATGAGTAGATACTATCAATTGGGGAATGGCTAAATAAGTTATGGTATATGAAAGTAATTGAATATTATTGTTCTATAAAAATGTAATGAACAAACTGATTTTAGAAAGGCCTGGAAAGATTTCATGAACTGATGCTGGAACAAGCATTTACTCTGGATGGAGGCATACCTGGTCTCAATTCAGTCCTCTTCTCACACACTTTGAATTCTTACATTTCCCAAAGGGAATTCAATAGCCTTCTAAGTGGTTGTGGCTAGACCCCAATGATTAATTAGAAGTTGGTAAAATGAGTCAAATTCCACCTTTCTTGATTCCACAAATCACATTTATCCTAATTCTCTCCATTTCCTTAGTTTATCACTTCCCTTCTGCTTTTGAGCTGCCAACCTCTCTTATTCTGAACCTGAATTAGAGGTTCAAGACAACTATATCTTAATGTTAGTTAGGGAAACATAGCAGGTTACAAGAATGACACTGGCAAGTTTCTCTCCTTCTTCCACATACCCATCCCTTACTCCTAAGATCATCAAAGTATTGATGGGTAAGAAATGAGTCAGAGCCCTGAATACTTCTTTATTTATTGTGTGAGATAGATTATATAGAGTTGTACAAGATAGATAAGCATGGATGTGTTGTAATATGTACTCTGATCTCATGGTATTATCTTTCCTACCAAATCTATCCTTCTTCTAAACTTACCTATTCTTAAGGAAAACATCCCCATTCGTTCCATTCACTTGGGTTTACAAACCCAAGCCATACTCAACTTATTACTCTTGCTCAACCTGCAAATGCAATCAATGGGTAAATCTTGACAACATCTTTTATATCTGTCCCCTACTCTATGCTCACTTGCTTCATATCCTTAACACTTCTTATCTGCAATCACCAATTAATTAGCTTTCATACCTCAAATATCTTTCCCTTCTAAACCATTCTTCACAGAGATTGCAAAGTTCAAGTCTAATCATGCACTCCCCTAGTCACTGAATTCCAATAGCACTCTACTACAATCATCAGAGCATATTTACAAACCATGATGAAGCCATGAAGACTTGGATACCCTAATGAAGGACAAATTTATAACTTGGAGTGACTTTAATGTCAGAATAGGCACAGATTAGAGAGGGAGTTTTTGGAAGGAATAGTTGTAAACAGCAACAGCAATAGTTACTATGGAAGACTTGTGCCTTTTCATCAACACTATTTTCCATTTACCTAAAAACAATAAAACTTCAATGATGCAAACTTGTAGCAAACTTTGCTGTTTTATAGACTATGGCATTATCAGGAGAAAAGACAGACAAGATGAGAGTAACAAAGATAATGTGTGGTGCAGAGTAGTCACTGATCATAGAATCATCCTCTCCAAGCTAAACATCTGTATTTAACAAAAGTGGCAGTTCCAAAACAAATCAACTAATAGAAGACTTATTGTGAACAAATTACAGAAATTCTACAAGTGTGAGCAGTTTGTTGCTAACATGGAGGGAAGGCTGAGCCAAAATATTGTTGATAACAGTGGGGCAAAAAAGGAATGGGGAGCTTTCAGAGATTTGTTGTATAACATTTCATTTACTGATCTGGTTCAGAACACTGGCACATTGTTTGGGAAATTGAAATTGTTTGGGAAATTCAGAAACTGTTAAATAGAAATAAGACCTCTATAGGGTATACCAGCAGAACAATTAATTTATCTCTAAGAATGAAGGCTTTAACTCTAGCATGAGTCAATTTCGCTTCGCCCTCTGGTTTTGAGATGTAGAATTAGTTTTCCTTTATAATTTTTTGATAAAGGATTTCTAGGCTCCTTTTTTAACTATGGATTTTAGTTATTTCAATAATTCTTACACCATCTCTCTTTGGTCTATTTTTTAAGTCAGCTACTTTTTTCCAATTAGATATTTCATATTTATTTCATTTTTTTCATCTTTTTTATTTTATTTTATCTTATTTTGTTTCTTCATGTTTCATGGACCCATTAGCTTTCACTTGGTCAAGTCTAATATTTTAAGAGTTATTTTTCTTCAGTGAGGTTTTGTACTTCCTTTATCATTTGATTCATTCTGATTTTTATCAGTTCCTTTACTTATGTTTTATTACTTATCATTTAGTCAATTTAGTTTCTAAGGAGTTGTTTTTATTAGTATTGTTTTATTCCTCTTTCAACAAAATGTTTTTTTTCTATAATTTTCTTACGTTGTTCTTATTTTTCCTCTATATCTCTTATTTGATTTTTATAATTTTTTACTTTTTAAAAATATCTTTCATCAATCAAGAGAGAAATCTATGTCATAGCAGCTATATTAATATTGTTTTAGATACATGTCTACATATGTATAAATTCATATGTATATGTGTGTGCATGTAGATAGCTATATGTGTAGATATAGATGTGAATGTATGTATGTGTATCCATGCTTAATTGTACTTTGCTTGGGTGAAGTGAAAGGGGGATGAAAGGGGAATACAAGAATAAAGTAAAAAGTGCACAGCAGAGAAAAAATAACCTGCAAGAAAGCAAATAAAAGGTAGACATTCATAAATATTATTTCTTCTGCTATTATATATGCCTTCTTGAAATATGACTTTATTGCTATATATTTTTTAATATTCCCTGATATGGGTACATGACAATGTTTTGTTTTGATTTGTATTTTCCTTTTTTCTGTTTTTAATTGTTTTTTCTTATTTTTATATTTAATTTTAAATGAATAAATATTTAAAAATAGCTTTCATAAGCTTTTCTAGGAATTCTTGTTGTGTTTGTATCTAATTTGCATTTTGTCATTGAACCTTTGCTTATTGTTTTCTGAATTTGTGTATTGTGCTTCCCTGTCACTTTAGCAGTTCTTTATGATCAGATTCTTTGTTTTATTGTTTGCTTTTTTCAAAAGTCTATTTCTTGACTTTGAATTTTATGCTAGAATTCAGTTGTTCTCACCTCTGGGGAAGGGGTGGGTCATTCTCCCAAACTTTAGACCAATGATTCTCAAACTTTTGTTTTCAGTATCTTTATCCTATTTAGAATTATTGAGGATCTCTCCAAAGCGTTTTTGTTTATCTGGATTATATTTATAGACATTTACCATATTGGAAATAGAAACCATTTTTGAATTTGTAGACCCTCTAAAAGAGTTTCAGAGATCCCCAGAATTCTCTAAACCATACTTTGAGAACCAAAAGAGTCTAAATTTTAGACTCTTTTAACTCTACTGTTTTCAAAGCTATTTTAAAAGACAGAGTTTTGTTTGTTTGTTTTGGTGCTTCCAAGGTAGCATAGTATGGGAAGGGAAGTGGTCATTACTCTCTTGGTCTTTATCCAGGAAGGGTCCTTGCTCCCTTAAGACTACAAGATCTAGTGTTCCTCTCTTCTCTAGTATTGCAATGAGGAACTAGGTCTCCTGTCTCCTTCTGACTTATAAGTACTCCTGTCTATGCTGAAACTGAGACTGGGAATTAGGTAATGGGCAATGGAGTTGTCAAATGATGTAAATCCTGCATCCATTGCACACAGAGGGGACTCCTTCTAATTACTTTCTTAGTAGATGTGGAATCCCATTACCATCTCTGTGGTGATAGTTCTGGAAATTTCTGCTGCCGCTGTTGTCACCTCCACAGTCTCCAAAATCTACAGAAGATAAAATTCTTATTAGAAAATCTGGCTATTATCTGACTGCTAAAAGGGGAAAGTTTTACTTTTTCTATCTTCTTTTGATAAAGTGTGCTTTCTAAACATGCTTCATATCTACTTTTTTTGGCTACCTTCAAACTTGTCATTTTTTCCTCCAACTCAATTAGTTGTGATATCTTAAAGTACCAGCAGGTGGTACCCTGTCACTATTCCAGGACCCTAGAGACACAGCCTGACCTGAATGAGGTAGAATTAAGCCCTCTATTAAGAAAAAAAAAATAATAATTTGACACAGTCTCCTAAAGCCAGGTCTAAGCATCCTAGGACACTACACATAGAGAGGGGAATTTTACTTGTTTTACTCAAATCCCAACTGTTAACAAAATCAATTTGATTAACTTCATGGATTAGAAATAAAATCACAATTGCCTGGATGTTCACTGTCAAAACCTTCTAACTGCCTGTTCTTTGATCTGGGATGAGAGCTTTTGTTTCATGATGTGAATAATTTTGCAGTAAAAATCTTTGTCTTGCCAGGTCTGTGTCAAGAGGTACCAGGCTTATAGTGCCCCTTGATTAAAAAAAAAAAAAGTCAACCTTAATAACAAAACATCTGTAACTAGTCCAAAGCAGTGGTTCATATCCATTACAACTGCTCTCAATGCTCTTTTCTGATATAAGATGTTAGAAAAGAGGGAGAATAAACATGCTTGAGAATGGGGGGAGAGCCATTTGGGTGTTTCAAAGAGTGGGTAGGCCCAAGAAAACCGATGAGGTCTAGCAGGAGAGAAAGAATAAAAGCATCAACCTTTCACCCCATTCATATATAAAATACTTATACCATAAAACTGTGAAATGCTTGAACTTTAACTTTAAGTCTTTAATAAAATATTCTTTGAGACATCCTGAAATAATTGGAGGAGGAGAAGGAGAAGGACAAGGAGGAGGCGGCGGGAAAGAGAGAGAGAGAGAGAGAGAGAGAGAGAGAGAGAGAGAGAGAGCGAGAGCCTAGACAAACACTCAGATAGTTAGACAAATAGAAACAGACATACATATATACAAAAAAAAGATAGAAAGAGATAGAGAGATAGAGACAGAGAGAAAGAAAGTGACAGAGACAGAGACAGAAACAGACAAAACAAAACAAAGATAGAGAACAAAACTGCACTGTAGCTCTGGGGCTGTCACTTTAGCTGTGTTTGTTTTTATGACCACTAGATGGCAGAATTTTGCACTTTTTCCTGTTTTAAAGTCCAAGTATGACTGAAAATGAATGAGTCCTGTTGCATTGTGTTCTCTGGGGATTTCTAGTGAAGCTTAATGAGGTTCGTATTATCTAATTTCTCAAAGTATAGTTGATCTGTGAGTCTCAACATGTTTCATCTGTGAGATTTATCCATTCCCTCACAATTTATTAAGTAAAAATTACAAACAATAATATGAATTTTCACTTCTAGTAGCATACAATCTAATAGAGAGAAGACATTTTCAGTCTGGTACCTTTTTAGAGCAGACTCAATACTAACAAACACTGTTTTTGTAAGGAAATATTTTGCAAACTTTAAAGCATTTTATAAAAGTAAGATATTTTGCAATTTCAGTACTTTTTAAAAACTCAGTGATTCAGAAGAATATTTCACAACTTTGAATTCAGTATCATAACTATTTTGTCTTCATTTTATAGTGAATTTTAATGATTCAAGAAGCAAGTTTTTTTATTTTTTTTTAAATTAGATGTTCTCTTTCTATCAATCTGTAGATGAACCACTTTATTAGTGAATAGGTCAATTTTCCCATATGTATGTCTTTATTTATATGTACATACATACATACATTATATATACATATATATATACATATATGTGTGTGTATATTTATATACATACATTGGTTTTGCAATCAACATGCAACACCATGGGCTCTAATCTTGTCTCAGACACTTATTAGTTGTATGACTCAGGGAAAGTCACTTAATTTTGTTTATTTCAAATTCCTTATCTATAAAATGAACTGGAGAAGAAAGCAGCAAACCACTCCAGTATCTTTGCCAACAAAACCCCAAATAGGGTCACAAAGAATCAGACATGATTGAAATGATGCAATAAGAACAAGAAATAACTCTCCCTCAGTTGATGACATGACTTCTGTTTGGCTACCACTCTACTTATCTAACCATTGTTTCTTAAGTTTCTTTACTGATTTATTATCCATCTCCTTTGCTCTAAATATGGATGAACCCCAAGGAAGAGACTTGGCTCACTTGGGATGTGAAACAACATTTAGCATTCTGATGATTTAAGTTTTGCAAAGTACTTCACAAATATTATAATACTGATATTACCAGAAACTCTATATGCTGTTATTACTCCCATTTTTCAGATGATGAAATTGCAGCTTTAATAGTAAGTGATTTGCCCAGACTTACATTGCTAGTGTTGGAGACAAGTTTTAACCCAGATCTTCCTGTCTCAAAGTCCAACATTCTGTTCACAAATGATAGAATCTGCTGACTCATGGAAATAGAAGCCAAAACCAAAACCAACCCCACCCCCCCCCAAAAAAAAAGACAGCAAACAAAAAACAAATCTTACGTATTTGCTTAGCCAATTGCATCAGCTCACCTTGGACAAAAGGTATCTGAGCCATGTTGAGGAAAGAGAAGCCTCCTTAGGGACAGTGGACTTCAAGCCAAGTTCATGAATACACATCCTGAAAACCATGTAAAAGATTACTTTCAAACATCTCAGAACTGCCACATAGGCTCCATGAGAAGCAAATGCCATGTCATGATGAATGCTAGTGATTTTCAAACTCTGGGAATCAGAGGTGACAGATAGGTAGTTGTTAATGACAAATAGATAGATAGATAGATAGATAAAAGGAAGACCTAAAAGTATAAACTAATTTCTTGGTTAATTGTGAAGGCTTATTGATAAGGATGTTTAACAAAATTACAAATATTTTCAACAGAAATATTCACATGTAAACATATACATGTGCATATGTGGATATACATGAATATATGATATACACACATACACATATGTATATATATTGCTACATATATTTCTTTTTATAGATATAGATAAAAGGAAAACAGAAAAGTACACACTAAACACAAAATGCTTATATACATATTCACACATATTCATTTTACACATAAATTTTATATAAACAATCTACATATGTACACAATATACCTACATATACACACCCACAATATAACATATATGTGCGTTTATTTGTATGCGTGCACATATGCAAATATGTGCCTACATATAAACACATATTTATGTATATATATATATATATATATATATATATATATATATATTTATGTGTGTATGTGGTATTTTATATATATACACACACACATATATATATATATATAACACACACATATATACACATATGCCTATACATATATATTATGTGTATATACACATACATAATGCACACATACACCTATACATACACACATATACATACACATACACATGCATGTCTATCCTATTTATGTATTACATAAAATACATATGTGTTATATATATATATATATATATACATACACGTACATACATATTTCTCTTTGTCTATCTATCTATCTATATTCTATTTTCCTGTCACTGGCAGAATAGAGACTCTGAAGGACTTTTTAATGTTAGTCATAAGTAAATTCAACATTTTGTTTAGACTTGGTGTCAGAAAAACCTGAATTCAAATCTTGCCTTACTAACCACTCACTAATTATGTGGCTATTATTAACTTAACCTCTCCCAAACTTGTTTCTCTCATCTAGAAAACACAACTAATAACAAGACCTACTTCACAGTGTTGTTTCAACAGTCAAATGAGGCAATATATATAAAATGTTTTATGATGCTTATAGTACCATAAAATGCTAAATATAATTATTACCTCCTTATTTTTTAATTTCAGAATCTTCTCCCATCAATACTCAATTCAAATACTATCTACTCTATGAAACTTCTCCATCCTCTTCAGTGTTAATGGTCTTCTCATACTCAGAAGCTTTTTATTAATACATTTGGAAATCACCCAAGGGCAGAGGCTGGTTTTTGTCTTTATATCCCTAGTTCTTAGTTCAATAACTTTCATATCAATTGTTTAAAATGTTTGCAGGATTCAACCTAATTGAATGATCAAAACATCAATCAATCAATAAGTCAGTTATCAGTGGGCTACACAAACCATAAGAAAGATGAAAATAGGAAAATGGTGAAGTGAGTTTAAAAAGTAGAAAAGTTGGCAGCAATTGAAAGAGAAAACATCCATCAGTGAAAGTGACAGCAAGGACAAGAAGATGATGAAGTAAACATAAGTAGAATCACCATGGGAAGGAGAAAAGAATAAATTATGGATGGTAGGAGGTTACAAAAGAGTAGCACAAGAATGAGAAGGCTTAGGAATGAGCATGAGATACATTTTGAAGACAAGGGACCATGTTCTATAGGAGAGAAAATGGTTTTATAAATGATGTATAGAATAAACAACAGATGACCATGAAAGATAGAGCTATAATTCTATCTCAGGGTTTTGGTAACTATATAAACCACCCCCAGGAGGCTGTTACATAATGACTACACAAGCACGGCTGAAGAACCATCCATTTTGCTCATGGGCTAGATGGTATCACTGGAATGGATGGAATTCATCCCCAAAGCCACAAGCTCTACATCTTGTTTTTCTCTTCTCTTTGCCATGGGTAATAGAACAGTATAATTCAATATTCCGGACATATCATCTAGTGCTTATACCAGTGCTTATTCAGGACATATCAATGCTTACTTTTTCTATGCTGAAACAAACAATTCTAAGTACTGAAACACCTATATTTAAAAATAGAAATACAATTGGTTACAAATATAGAACAACATCGAATATTATATTAGCATTAGAAGGTATCATCTCCTATGTAGCACTTTTGACATACTGATTTTCTTTCCATTTATATATGAGCAGCAATATTTTCTAAGATAAATGTTCTTGTTATTCAAATATTTATTTATTAAATATTAACTATATTAAATTTAAAAATTAAACTAAATACTTGCTGCTAGCTCTTGGCTAATTCTTGAATCTATGTTGGATTTTTCTGTGCTTCCTCCCATTTAAAAAATTTCTATCTATCTCTCCTTCCATCCTTCTCTCCTTGAGGTAGCAATCAGATATAGATTAAGGATGTGCAATTATGGAAGACATTTTCACATTAGTGATTTTGTACCAGAAGACTGGAATTAAAATGAAAATAAAAATAGCATGCTTCAGTCCATATTCAATCAATATTGATTCTTTCTCTGGAGATGGATAGTAGGCTTCCTCATTAGTACTTACTTTCTGGTTGTCTTGGACCATTGAATTGTTTAGAATCGCTAAATTATTCATAGTTCTTCATCAAATACTATTGCTGACTATGTAGAATGTTCTGATTCTGTTGACTTCACTATGCATCATTTCATATAAGTCTTTACAGGTTTTTCCTGAAATCATCCTGCTTGCTATTTCTTAAGTAAAATAAATGGGCATTTCTTTGGACATTCCTTTGATATCCAATTTATAGCTACCACAAAAAGAACTGCTATTAATATTTGTGTACAATTAAATCCTTTCCCCTTTTTGGGGATGTCTTTGGGATATAGATCTAGCAGAGATAAGAATGAATCACAGATGTATGCACAATATTATAGTCCCTTTGTTACAGTTCCAAATTGCTCTCCAGAAAGGTTATATCAACTCACAACTCCACCATCCAGGCATTTGTGTCCAAGTTTTCCCATATCCCTTCCAACATCCAAAATTTTCCTTTTTTTGTCTTGTTCGCCACTGTCATAGTATGAGGTGGCACTCCATAGTTTTAATTTTCATTTCTCTAAGCGATAGTGATTTGAATCTTTTATATGACTATTTGTAGCTGTAATTTCTTCCTCTGAAAACTGCTTCTTCATGCCCTTTGACCATTTATCAACTGGGGAATAACTCATATTCTTATAAATTTGACTCAATTCTCTATCTATTTGAGAAGTGAGGTATTTATGAGATGTTACAAATTTTCCTTGCCCCCAGTTTTCTGCTTTTCTCATAATTTTTTCTTGCATTGGTTTTATTTATGCAAAAACATTTTATAGTTATATAATTAAAGTGAACTCTTTTTAATTTTGTACTGCTCTTTATTTCTTCTTTAGTTTTAAGCTCTTCCCTTGTCTGTATATTATGACAGAAAAACCAATCCGTGCTTTATTTATTCATGGCATCATCATTTATGTGTAAGCCATATATCCATTTTTGAATTTGGTTTGATATTGGGTGTAATATGTTTATTTATACTAGTTTCTTCCATACAGTTTTCCATTTTGCCAACAGTTATTTTTTGTCAAATAATTAGTTTGTTGTTCCAAAAGCTTGAATCTTTGGATTTATCATACACTAAATTCATATGGTTATTTGTTATACTGCAATTTGAATCTTATCTATTCCATTGATCTACTACTATATTTATTGACCAGTAACAAATTGTTTTGTAAATTATCCTTTTCTAACATATTTAAAATCTGGTATGGCTAGATCACCATCATTTATATATCTTTTTTCATTGATTCTGTTGATATCCTTGAATCTTCATCTTCTAGATCAAGTTTGTCGTATTCTAGCTCTACAAAATACAATATTGATAGTTTGATATGACACTGAAAAAATAGATCATTTTAAATTTAATTATCATTTTGTTATATTGCTTTGGCTTATCTATGAGCAATTAATATTTTCCACTAATTTTGGTATAACTTTATTTGTGTAGAAATGTTTTATAGTTGTTTTCATATAATTCTTGGTTTTTATTTAACAATTAGACTTCCAAGTATTTTATATTATTTGAAGTTATTTTAAATGGAATTTCTCTATCTCTTATTGCAGGGCTTTGTTAGTAATACATAGAAATGATAATGATTTATGTAGATTTATATTATATTTTACAATCCTGCTAAGGTTGTTGTTTCAAATAGTTTTAAAGTTGATTCTAGGATTTTCTACATATAACACTGTATCATCTGCAAAGAGTAACAGTTTCATTTTCTTATTGCCTAATTCCTTTCCCTTTTTCCTCTCATTGTTATTGCTAACATTTCTAGTACAATATTAAATAACAAAGCTTATAATGGGTGCTCTACATCTTATCTTATTGTGAAGACTTCTAGCTTATGCCCATTACAGATTATGCTTGCTGATGGTTTAAAATAAATATTACTTATTATTTCTAAGATAAATTTCATTCATTTTGGTGCTCTCTAGTGTTTTTAATAGAAATTGGTGCTGTATTTTGTCAAAAGCTTTTTCTGCATGCATTGAGATAATTATTTGGTTTTGTTTTAGATATGATGAATTATGTTGATAATTTTCCTAATCATGAAGTAACCCTGAATTCCTAATATAAACCCCACCTTATCATAGTGTATAATCCTTATGATTTATTGTTGTAATGTCTTTGCTAGTATTTTATTTTAAATTTTTGCATCATTCTTCTTTAGGGAAATTTGGTCTATAATTTTCTTTCTCTGTCTTCTTGCTTCCTGATTTGGGTATGAGCATCATATTTGTGTCATAAAAAGAATTTTGGTAGGACTCTATAGTCATCTATTTTTTCCAAATACTTTATACAGTTTTGAATCAATAGTTAAATTTTTGAGAGAATTCAATTGTGAATCCATAGGTTCCTTTTTTTTCACTTTGGAAGTTAATTGATGGCTTATTCAATTTCTTTTTCTAAGATTAGATTATTATTTTATTTCTTCTGTTAATCTGGGCAATTTACATTTTTTGTAGATATCCATCCATTTCATTTGGATTATCAAATTTATTGGACAAAATAACTCCTAACAATTGTCTCAATTTCCTCTTCATTGAAGGTAAATTTACCCTCTTTTATTTTTGATATTAGTCATTCTTTTTTTTTTAAATCATATTAGCCAATTGTTTATCTGTTTTATTTTTCCCATAAGACCAGCTTGTAGTTATTAGTCTAGTCATTTTCTTACTTTCAATTTTATTAATGTTTTCCTTAATTTTCAGGATTACCAATTTTGTGTTTAATTGTGAATTTTTAATTTGTTCTTTTTCTAGTTTTTTTAGTTGCATGCTCACTTCATTGATCTGCTTTTTCTTATTTTTTGATATCATTAATGTAAGTAATTAGAAATATAAAGTTTCCCCTAAGTACTAGTTTAGCTGCTTCCCACAAATTTTGTTTGTACTGTCTCATTGTTGTGAGTTTGTAAAAGAAATTTGATTGTTTCTGTGATTTTGTTCTTTGACTCACTTTTTAAAATAATTACATTACTTGATTTCCTATTCTTTTTTAATCCCTTTTTCCATTGACCATTATTGAATATAATTCTTGTTGGATCATGTTTTGAAAAGAATGTATTTACTGTTTCTGATTTTCTGTATTTTGTTGTGAGATTTTTGACATACTAATACATGGTCAGTTTTTGTGTAGGTGTCATATACAGCTGACCAAAAAAATAGGTACATTCCTCTCTATTTTTATTCAGTTTTCTTGAGAAATGAATAACTTTTTTAAAAAGTTCTTTTATTTTGGTTAGATTTATCTAGTTCTGAGATGGGGAAGTTGGGATCCCCCAATAGTATCATTTTATTATCTATTTCCTCCTATAACCCATTCAAATTCAAAAATTTAAATTCTATATCATTTGGTGTATAGCTGTTTAGTATTGACATGATTTCATTGTGTATGGTGTCTTTAATCAAGATATAGTTTCCTTTTTGTCTCTTTTAATTAAATCTGTTTTTGCTTTTGCTCTTTCTGAGATCATCATTGCTAACCCTGTTTTCTTTGCTTCAGTCAAAACACAATAGATTCTGCTTCAGCTCCTTACCTTTTACTCTGTGTGTGTCTCTCTGCTTGAAATGCGGTTCTTGTAAACAATGTATTGTAGGATTTTTCTGTGATTTTTTTTTAAATTAGAATGAGACATTAGAAATTTTAAGCATGAAGTATCACATTTCATGTTATCATCCCTGTTTTCTTTAGATCCAGGTGGCTTTCTTCCTTTCCAGAAGACAAGCCCCTTTAAAATAGGCCTCATTTAATAGGTTTTGCTTTATGGAGGCCATCCTGAAAAATAAGACATGACAGGATTGAAACATCTGCCTTGAAAAGGACTTCCTCTAGAGTAACCCTGTCATGTAAAGATTTGATTAAGCATTGGCCCAAGAGATTATTCTGACAGTTTTAGCATCTTATGGGGCCAGCTTACAGGTGCAAACCAGATCTTAGCAGGACCATCAACTAATCTTTAAACAGCACACAATAAAGTATCAGTAGACTATGGCAATTTTGTGGTGAGGAAATCACTGGGGAAGAGAAAGGATAGACCAACATAGTCATGCTTTTAGGGATGTGTGCAAAACCCCTTCAAGTGAAAGGGATCAAATAAATGTGTCAGGCCAAAGCAGGTAAGTGTAAATACAGGTGTTCATATGCACATAGCAATTGCTTTATTTGTACATACAAAGGGAGTGTTGGTGGTGGCAAAGACTGCAGATGTGTCTATGCCAGTATGTCGTGGCCTATTGAAAAAATAGCACTTAAACTTGTTCAAAGAGAAATAGAATTATACTTTTGGCCTCTCTTATTTTTGACTAAATTTCATAGAAAAAATGATTGGCCATGAAACAAAGTTATTTGGATTTAATCAAACATCAGCAATCTATGAGAGCAAGGCAAAGTTAGGATTTAGAATAGACATGGGAAAAAATGGCCTCAAAATCAAAGAGAGGCAAGGAAAGACACTTTTGAAATATTGCCTATTTAAATACACATATCTTTGATATAAAAAATTCTACTTTTCATTTAATATGGGATTTTAAAAAATGCAAGTTTTTACTTTTCATGTATGATAGTAACAGGCATTTTCAAATGAAGGAGGAGGAAGGGATTTAGTTTTCAATTTGGGTGTATACAAATGTTTTAGATTCAGCTTCATCCAAAATCAGAGTGAACATTCTTATCCCCAAAGGGCAAATGCACATTTACTTGGTTGCTTCTGGATTGCATGCAATTTTAGAAATAGAATGTTATCCTTGTCCCTATAAATTATTTTGTCTGAATTAACCTCAGAACTATTAGCCTATTCTAATATTAGTATGAAAAATAACTAGTGAAGTTAAAAATAGCTAGTGTAGTTTACAGATGTTATCTCATTTAAGCCTCACAGGAATTCTATGAGATAGGTGTTAGATTTATTCCTATGTTGCAGATGAGTAAACCAAGAGACAATTAATGTTCCAGCTCAAGTCTGGAATTTTAAGTATCCTCAAATTTAGAGAGAAAATAAAGAAGGTTGAACCTTACCTTGTACACTTTGAGGACTAAAGGGATAACAAAGAATCTCAGGCCTAGAAGGAACTCTGCTAGACATTTGGCCAATCAATACACAACCATCAACTGTCTCTACAAGAAACCATGAAGTGGCTAGCCAATTTTTCCTCAAAGACCTTCAATGAGGGGAAAACTTCTATCTCCTTAGGCAGTCTAATGTACTTTTGAATGGCTCCAGCTTTTAGAATGTCTTTCCTTAATGGCAAACAATTTACATCTTTATATCTTTTACCCCAAGCTTTCTAGTTCTGCTCTCTGAGGTCAAGCAGAGCAAATTTAATCCCTTTTACACACCACAATTTTTTAAATACTTGAAGGCCATTCTTGTTATTTGCCCAGTCTTCTCTATATTAAGCATCTCAGGTTTCTCTGATGGCATGAATCCTAGTCATTTAGCTTTTCTGGTTATCCTCCTCTGGAATTTCTGCAGTTTATTAATATCCTTCCTAAAATGTGGTACCCAGAACAAACCACATAGCACAACACTCCAAATTTGTTTATTATCTCCATAGTCCTTGAATACCTCTCAATGAAGCCTAAAATGGAATTATCTTTTTGGCTGCCACATCACATCTTTGACTCATAATGAATTTGTAATTCACTAAAATTTCTAGATCCTTTTCTGTAACATTAAAATCTTCCACATTTTTAAGAAGAAATAAAAATCTCTATAGAGAGGAAAATGTATTCAAAATTGCCATTTAAAGTGAGTCTATATAAGACTGAGAGAAAGGATGAGAGAGATGAAAGCTCCAATTTAACCAATTCAGATTCCTTGTTTATATGGGTCTATTCCAAGCAAGTCAAAATTTTCAACAACTCTTAACTGGTATGAACTGTAACTTCCAATTTATTTCCACTTTGAGCTAATTCCATATGGACCCATTTTGGAAAGGGAAGGGCTCATCTGGAAAAAAAGTGAATTGACTTTCAATAGAGTGTAGCACCCATTCAAGAAGCATCTTTTGGCATCTCTGAGGGTCTTGAATGAAAAAAAAAATAAGTGGGATGTTCTCATCTAGTTTAATATGATGGTGATGGCCAGATCAAATGGGCATGCAGTGCCTGAGGGACAACAGGGTGTGTAACCAGCACTTAGAGTCCTTTGATCTGTGTTTGTCAGGGCCTTTCTTCACCTGGCCTACAATAGGAACCCTGAATCCACGAAATCATAGAATACCAGTTGGATGCCAGATGTGCCTGAGCAATTATTTGCCAAATTCCTGAAAATCTGGAGGAAATATCAAGAGCCTATACACAATGCTTTGGCAACAGAAAACTTACCTTTTATGAATGAACTTACCTGCTCTTCACCATTAAAAAACCTGTAGATCTTTTGGAAACATCAAACTGGTTAGCATAGTGGCTGCCCTTTTACTTTTTTATTATTAGAGTATTCATAAAAATTCATGGAACCATAGAAATAGAAAGAAACTGTACATATTTTAGTGGAATGTTATTGTTAAATAGAAAATAAAAGTGGGGCCACAGGAAATAAATGGCGAGCAAAAGCTTGCAGATCCAGTTAGTGTCTCCTGATCCAAGTGGGTCATTGATTCTTCTACACTATTAGGTTCCTCATCTTTAGTAGGACAGATCTAAGACATACTGAGGTCAGCATTTAATTGTGATTTAGAATGAAACTTGAATACTATCACATATACCAGAATGTTTCAAGTCCATAAATTCATTATAAGTGAATCTCATATGTGTAGACAAAATATCAAAAGCAATGTTTGGCAATAGCTGAAATGCCCATATGATCAAAATTATATTTCTTTTTTTTTTTTTTTTTGCATTTTCCTCTTTTATTTATTTATTTTTATTTTTTTATTTAATAGCCTTTTATTTACAGGATATATGCATGGGTAACTTTACAGCATTAACAATTGCCAAACCTCTTGTTCCATTTTTTTCCCTCTTACCCCCCCACCCTCTCCCCCAGATGGCAGGATGACCAATAGATGTTAAGTACATTAAAATATAAATTAGATACACACAAAATTATATTTCTAGCAACCTGTGGCAATAGAGTGACAGAAATTGCTACTATTGTAGCCTAGATTTAAGGTTTACTAGGTTAGTGTTTAAGTCTGGGTTTACTATTGGAGTCTAGGATTAAGGCATTCTTTCCATTTCCTCCACTTAAATTAGTCATTGGGGAGGAATAATACACTCACTCATTAACAGATAACTTTGTACTACTTCTGAATTATGCTAAAGATTTGTTCTGTGTATTGTGGAGCAAATTATAGTCATTTATTATAATGATTGTTAAGTAAGTCAGTAGCTTTGAACTTATGGTTGAGGCAACTGTAAAAGCCCAAAGAAATACAGAAATATTTGTGTTCTGAAATAAAATATATGGTAATATTTTTACTTACTTCTCACCTTGTTATGAGAACTTTTATTATGTTGTGGTTTTTTATGTATAAATTAACATGGAAGTAATAAAATTGCCCTGCTCATGCCTTATTTTGTACTTTTTGGCATTCAATATTTCTGATATTTTATTACGTTCTCTCTTTTTGCATCTGTACCACTATCCTCTAATTCATCACAAAATAACTTCCTCATGTTCACCTTTGTAACAAATAATTACAGTCAGGAAAAGAAAATTAACATATTGATCATGTCTCAAAATGCATGTCTCATTTGTTCTCTAAATCATTTCTTCTTGGTCAATAGGTAAGTGGTAAATTATATCATCAATTTTCTTAAGCCATGAGCAATGACAATTAGAGTTCTATGGTCTTTCAAAGTTGCTTATCCCTACATTATTATGGTCATCATGTAAATTGTTCTTTAGGCTCTGTTCAATTCCCTCTTCATTAGTTGATCAATTTGATTAGTTTTCTCCATTTTTCTTATTTCATCTTATGCCTTATTTACAGTATAATAATCCTCCATTAAATTCATTTAACATACTTTTGGTTATTCCACAATTTGCATATACCTACTTCATTTCTAACTATCTGTTACAACAAAAGAATCCTACAATAAGAATCCTTTTATATATGAATTTTTCTATTTGCCTTTTATCTTTTTGAGGTATATGTCTAATATTTGTATCACTAAGTCCAGTTAGTAATTTTCTGAGTATGATTCCAAATTAATTTCTTGAATATTTACACCAAATAAAAACTCCACCCACAGTATAATAGTGTACCTGTCTCCTTTTAGCCCTGCCAGTTCTTCTGTCTTTGTCTTCTAACCATGATGCCCAAAGACCTTGAACTATAGCAGAGAAATAAATACATCAACTTATTTTTTTTTCAAAAGAAGAGAACAAAAGAAATAGAGATCTAATAAGTCTTAATGTTGAATCCTCTGTTTTCTTCAATTGTGTGATTATATCATCTCAGGAAATATGTCTCCTAGTGATACCCCCAAGTTATATATCAGGCAGCTAAAGCCAAATAATTTCTCTCAATTACCAAGATTTTATAGCTGTGAAATCTATCTCCTTGAGGGTATTGATGAATGAATGTGAAACAATGACACATATACATATGCACTGTATTATCTTGATGTAGATAGCATGCCCAGTTGCACATGAGTGGGGATATTTCCCTCCTATTTTTGAGACATATATAAGAGCACGATATAGGTCATGCACACCATACAGGCATTAAAAAAGCAAAGCACAAAACTCTGTGAAAACCTTTCAATTAATCTTCTGCTTTGCTTCTATGGAAAGCATATCAAGATCCCAACATTTTCTAGCATGAATTCAGATCACTGAGAATGGTGGAGAGTTAGTGAATGTTTTTTTTTTCCTGAATATCTTTTCATATTTCAAAGTATAATTTCTTTTTATATCAAATAAACATAGATTTCTGCTCCTGAATTAATAAATGTGTGCAGAATAACTTAGGAAAAAACTCTATTTTTTCCTGTATTCCAATATTTAACATAGAGCCTAGAACTTGGTAGGTGCTAATAAGTGCCTATTGATTGACTGAGGTAACTGTAGGAATAATTATTATTTGTTTAAACCATGGGATAGTCTCTTCAGCAATCTCCACTTTCCAGAAGACATCCCAGCGATAACATGCAGAGTTCAAATGCCCCAGTATGTTTTAGCTAATGACCACCCTGTGGTAGGGATTCCAAAGTGCACATGTCAACTAATCCCTTCTACTCAGAAGGGTACACACAGGAAAATGCTAGTCATGTTATTTCTGATGTTTGAAGTGTTTCAGATAATTCCCATCTCACTTTCTTCATATTTTCCCTTCTTTTCCTCCATCCCATTCTCCAACCTCTACCCCTCCTCCAGCCTAAGTCATATGTATGTAACAGGGAAAATATGTCTCCATATTCTTTCTACCATATCCTCTCTTTGGTTGCTTGCTATAAATGCATCCCCAGAGGCTACAAGGCAGTGGCATCTGGTATACAGCTGTTCAGATGAGGCCCACCTCTCTTGTCCTTCGAGCTTCTCCAACCCACATATTTGCTATCAGTTCTGCATTTTCCCTTCTTCCATGAGTTCTCCTTCTGCTTAATTTTTGGAACTCTTTGGATCCCTAAATTGGTTTCATTTTGTTCTGAATTGGTCCTGAGACATTTTTGGTTTGTCCTTGCCTATTGAGGTGATTTGCTCAATGAGTTTGGCTGAGCAAATAAGAAGGGGACTGACAGATGACTTTATAAATATGATTTCTTAGGCCACACAAAATAAGAGGTGCACATCTCCTCAAATTTCTCCATTCTTAAGGTGACATTTCAGTTACACTAAGGATAAAACCACATTGGGGTTATGGATATTTTAAATAGGTATCTCTTTGATATCCCGTTACTTGGGACTATTGGTCCCAAGCAGCAACAGCAGTAGTAAGCACAATGGAAGGGTCAGAACTGAAGCAATACCAGTAAGGAAGATATAGTAGAACTCTCTTGGACCACAGAATGGCCAATTATAACCAGAATTCTGGAAGAATTGAGGTATGTGAATGGGATGGTATCAGTTAAGACTTGATTCCAATCCTACCTTGAACTCTGAGTAGCTATGTGATTACTTGCAACTCTCTTAACATTTTGATCCTCAGTTTCCTCAAATGTAAAATGGAGATGAGTCCCAACCTGTACTGTCACAGGATTATTGAGAGACTCAAATGTCATGATATATACATATAAAGGGCTTTGCATATATCAAGAGTTCTATGTAAATGTCAGCTATTATCAGAAGGTTTTTTTCTCCTTTTCTCTTACCCAGCCTCATGATGGTACAATTGCCATTCCATTTACATCATGTCCGTGGACAGATGGAAAACCATTTGTTTTGCAAATTATTATGGAAAGGCAGTATTTTACAGTGGAAATGATACTCAAATTGTAATGGGGAATATATTTGAGTTCAAATCTATCCTGTCATATTTAATCGCTGAGACTCAGAGCAATTTGCTTAATAACTTTAAGCCTCAGTTTTTTCATCTATAAAACAGGAATAATAATACTTGTAATATCTAACCAATTATGGGAAAAGTCTTTTGTAAAAGGGGAAATATTCTAGAAATATCAATTGTTATGGCAATTATTATATCCTTCATTCATCTCTGCTAGCTAATATAAGAAAACTGAATATACAAGGTCTGATTGTTGCTGTACTCTAATCCTGATTATCCTGGCCCAAAAAGTTACAGGTCCTGTTGGGCACTTAGACATCCTCTATTCTTTTCCATAAATCTCAATTAACTGAATGATTCTTTTTAGATTTTCTAGCCTACTCTCTCTCCCCTTTTCATCCCATATCTTTTTCCTTCTTTCTCTCTTTTGCCTCTCTCCTACTCTCTTCCCCTTCTCTCCCTTTCTTTTCTCTTCCTTACCCTTCTCCATTTCTTTCACCTTCCTCTTTCACCCTCTCTTTTCTTTCTTTCTTGTCCTATCTTTCTTTTATTATTTCTGTATCTCTATTTTTGTCTCTCTGAGGTCTTTCTTCATGACTTTATTTCTTTCTCTATGTCTTTGTCTCTCTCTTTGTGTCTCTTTCTGACTCTTAAGTCTCTGTTCCTGTGTTTCTTTGTATCCCCCTCTCCATTTCTGTTTCATCTTCTCCATTATCTCTTTCTATCTCTTTGTTTTGTCTCAGTCTCTTTCTCTTCTTTTTTGTTTCTCTTTATCTCTCTGTGTCTCTGCCTCTATCTCTCTGTCTTTCTCTGTGCTCCTTACTTCTCTGTATCTCTCTGTCTTTGTCTCTGTAATCTGTCTCTCTCTGTTTCTACCTCTATGTTTTTGTCTCCCTGACTCTCTTTGCCTTTCTGTCTCTCTGTTACTGTTTCTGTCTCTGTGTCTGGGTCTGGGTCTCTCTCTGTTTCTCTGTCTCTGTTTCTGCCTCTTTTGTGTCTCTCTGTGTGTGTTTCTGTCTCTGCCTGTCTCTTTGTCTCTCTGTCTCTGTCTCTCTCCCTCCCCCTCCTTACCCTCCTCTCCCTGTCTCTGTCTCTGTCTGTCTCTGTCTCTGTCCTTCTCTCTCTCTCTTCCCCCTTTCTGGAGAGGCTGCCAGAACTTCAGCCCATCCAAAGCAATAGAGTAATCAAATGGGTTGTGTAGACAGAGTCAGAACATATGGACATCACTTCAACTTGAAGTCTGAAGAAAAGCACTTTTGTTGATTGAATTAGGAAGAGTCACAATTACTGTGACAGAAATGTGCTAAAGTGAGGAAATACTGACCTTAGAAGAGAAAAACTTGCCAGAGCCTTCTGTAGACAATCAGGGGCTTCAAAGAGACCCACTGTGGGCATCTAGAGTGACAACAGTTCCCTGACAAATTGCCGTTTCCAGTCCCTTTGAACTAGAAGAGTGAACTTAATAGCTTTCAGCCACTGATTTTTTTTTTAAGATTGAATTTTCCCCCCTCTTGTCCTCTGGTTCATCTGCCTGACACTACTGTTTACTTCTCCATTTTGACAGAATTTTCCTACCCTCTTGCTCTGGTGAATGCACAACTATTTTTATACCATTCAGTGTCTGCCATGTGGGTTTTATCTTTTATTTGTCCAGGAACTAAACCTATTCTGCTTGGGCCCAGAAAGCAGAACAAATAACAATGAGTGCAAGTAGATTTTGACTCTCTCTTATTAAATACATACATACATACATACATACACACACACACACACACACATACACACACACACAACTCACTATTTGTATCTATCAAAAATGGAATCCCTTGGGCTTCCTTGGGGTTCAAATAGTTGGGTAATCTCTTGGTTAGATATATTGTAAAGACTTTATTTTTGTTCAGATATGGTTTGGTTTATTTGTTTCTGACAAATATCTAAGATGTCTCTCATTATCAGAAGCTTAGAGTACTCCAAATCAGCATTTTAGGCAAATAAACACAACTGGTGAATGGTTTATGTTGTAGGCAAAAATACTCTTACTTGATGGGATAATTTTTATTCAAGCAAGAAAATTAATCTAAGATAAGGCAGGATCTTGATCTAAGGAAATGATTATTGGAAAAATTTTTTCTTTTCCCCTTTTCTTCTTTCTAATTTCTGATCTGTCCTTGGAAGTTCAATTCACTTCTCTGAAGGGGCTGAAATTTCATCTTCATGAAGTTAGGTTTGAAAAATGATGTAGAATGGGGAGGAAAAGGGAATGGGTTTGGATTTACAGTATAATACTTGGATCATATTCAGGATATAGCTCCTAATTTGACTTGCATAGAACATAGAGAATATGGACAAGATAAGTGGAAAAATCAATTGTTAAGAGCTTGAATGCTAGGCAAAAAGAGTCTGAACTCTCCTCCTTAGATACTAATGTTTAAGGGTGTTGAGAACAGGGATGATATGCACAAAGAAGCCGAATCTATTGGTGACCTAATGAATAGTTTGGATGAGAGAGAGAATTAAATTGCTACTGGTTTGCTTTAGTAGGTAATAAGAGGGCTTAAATAAGTGAATTGTGGTGGGATAGAGAAGACAAGATGTTATGGACATGTAAATAAAAGAACTTATTAATTGATTCTATGGAAGGTGAAGGAAAGAGAAGAATCAAAGGAAACATAAAATTTCAAATGTGAAATTGAGAAATACTCACAATAGAAGAAAAGATTTTATAGAACTCTCTTGTCCCTAAATCATTTGGCACCAATTTTCCAATTAGTACATTATTTTATTCTAGTCTATCCACTGTCTTGCTGTACTAGATGTAGGAATATTCATACGAAGGAAGATATAATCCAATTCATTTGCACAAATTTTTATTATCCACCCACTTGTGTGAGGGCTTTGCATATTAGCTAAGCATATGCTTAGCTTTATGTTATAGAGGAAAAATTCTCCCTGGGATTGTAGGAGATTGTTTAGTGAACTGAAGCTGTTCAATCTGACCAGAACTCATCTCTGTCTCTTTATCTTTCTGTCCATGCTTCTTCATCTCTGTCTGTATGTCTCTCTTCTCTCCGACTCTATTTCTGTCTCTTTATCTTTATCTGTCTGTCTGTCTATCTCTGTGTGTCTCACTCTCTCAGATCCTCTCTCTGTCTTTCAATCATTCTTTTCAGTCTTTCCTCTCTGTGTCTCTGTTTATCTTTATTGGCGTCTTCTATATATCAGACATTGTACTAGAAAATGTAAATATTTTTAAAAGATGAAAATAGCCCAGTTTCTGATCTCAAGGAGTATGTTCTCTACTGAGCTGTGGAAGAGCTTATGCCATATACATTAGTAAGTATAATACCAGGTAGAGATTAACTGAACAAAAAGGACAAAATTTTTTAGGAATTGTTGAATAGGAAGAGAATTCTCTCAGCAGACAATTTAGGTAAAACTGTGCCAAGGAGATGGCACTGGAGCATTTTAAAGGATGCCTAAAATATAAAGATGAAACTGAATACTTTTTCTGAGTGTTGAAAGCAAGAGGTAGCATATTGAATACAGAAAAAGACCTAATAATCCAATTTTGATGGAATTCAGAATGTCCTAAATGAAATGTCGCTAAGTTACTATGTGATCTTGGACAAGTCAATTTCTATTTGGGTCTACATTACCTCATTATATCATATTTCTACTGAAGACATTTCACTGTCCTTCCAATTTTGATTCCTTTAAGAGAGAGAATGAATGCATTTCTAGGCTCTTATTGGGACCAACTGCAAGAAGAAGAAAATTTGTAGAGCAAGCTAACTCCTAAGCATGCCCTTGCTTTTCAGCTGGCCTCTATAGAGCCTTTGGGAGTGTTCTTCTTAGGGGAGATTAATAGCCTTTTCTTGGTTTGAGTTGAGACATGTGGTTCCTAGAAGTAGAGCTAATTTGCTCTGTTTTGTATTTTAATCTGTATAATTTCTCTCGTTTTTATTCATTATCAATTTGAATAAATGGGTTAATTCACTACTCACTTTTTGTGACAATATTTTATATAATCAGTGTTTGGATGGAAGTATGAAACTCATGGATGTTACCTGGGAGCACCTTGACCCCTTAAGAGATAGTGGCATGGAAAGTGGCTTTAGTCCTGAACCAATGCTTCTTGTTTTCTATTGGTATAATGATATTTCCTGAATAGCTGAGAAAAGGGTTTGCCCTAATCAATTAATAAATAAACATTTAAAAACATTTAGTATGTATTAAGTACAGTGCTGAGCACAGCGATTGCGAAAAGAAACAGGAGGCTCCAAGGACAAACTGTATACGAGTTGAAATCTTTAGAAATATCCTAGAAAACAAACAACAAACAAACAAACAAACAAAAAACAAGCAAAGGAACAAAAAACAAGCAAACAACTACACTATATTTAAGGGGACTACCTTGAAGACTCCAGAAATAGTATTCTAGGAGCCATGTTACCTCTTTGCTAAATGTACGCTTGACTTCAATTTTCCACACTTTATTTCTGCCTTCAGGAGAGTGCCACAGATTTGTGTATGGGTGTAGGTGTGGTATCAATTAATTAGTTAATTAATTTTGCCCAATTGTGCATAATATTAAAATGTCCTTTTTCTAATATACAACTAAGCCTAATTGACTAGCTAATCAATTGAAAATTAGAATGAGAAGCACACCAGTAGTAAATTATGAGCTATATAAAATTATGAAGATACTCTAATTCCTAAGGAATACCTCTATAATATAACAGCTGACCATAGTTAGATATCACAGAGTAGGTGGCAATGCCTTAATCACATATGTGTTATAAAGGTTCATAGTACTTCTTCCACCTTGATCAAAGGGGATTGCTAACTTTCTTTCCTCTCATAATACCCATCTCTTACTTATGGCTCCAAGAAGTTGCAGCATGTACAATGGCCACATCCTTGTAAAACTATCTTGGCAGATGCACTAAAGCAGATTGGGGGTCTGACAGGCCTCTTACCCATTGGTGTGTTAGGGTTATGTCTGCCCCAAGGGTGTAATTCTGGAATAAAAGAAGATAAGTGATATAGTCATGATGACACAGCTAGTAATTATCTGAGGAAGAATCTGAACTTTTGTCCTGAATCCAATTCCAGTTTACTTTCCACAATGAAAGATAAAATATAGATTTAATATTTAGTTTGATTTTTTTATAGCTCAAAGATTAATGGCATAAAATCACAAATTATACCTACCATGAGTATAATTACCATTCAAGGAATCAATTCAGTTCATTTTAGAAAACTTTCATTAGGAACCTACTATGCACAATATGGTATATAACAACTACTATTAGACTTGAATTCAGAAGATTCTTAGTTTGGAATTCTTCCTTTGATCTTTTTAACTATGAACATAGGCACACATAGCACACATAAATGCTAAAAAATCCCTAAAACTCCTAAAAAAGTAATTTGGGACTTCTTCCTAATCTTAGATCTTTATCCAAATTCCCTCAAAACATTGGGAAAAGATCTGCCAATTCGAGTAGAAGATCATTCTCTAGGCCCCTTTTTCAGTCACCATCTAATACCTTTAAGGAATGAATCTTACTGAGGTTTGTCAAAACAAGAGAAGCAGAACATTACTTGAGAAGAGAGCCTTAAACAAAGAATAATAGGGGTTTCTCTCTTACATTAGTCCAACAGCTTCAGACTAGAATACAAAAAAAAAAAAAAAAACCTTTCATAATATTTTAAAAGACGAATAAGAAAGATGAGAATTGAGATTAGGACTGTGTTCCCATATGTGAATGGTGGTAGGGAGGGGTTTGAGGGTGGGGGAAAAAGGGGGTAGAACAAACCTAAAATAACAATCAAGTGAATACAAACAAATGATTATTTTGAAAACTGGTTTTTAATTGAGTCAGGAACTCAATTCATCCAAGTGTTCACTGTGTGCTTAGCTTTGCTGAATTAACAATAGCTTCCCCAACAAGAATCCCTCTTTGATAAGGACTAGCTATACAGGAAGTACTTTTGCTATGTACTTATTAAATATGAAGTGAGGGTGGTGGTGCCTTGGTGTTCAAATGATGATTTCCCTGAGCATATTCTAATAACACTATAAAAGGAAGCAATAATATGCCAGAACTTGTATTTTTATTATTTAAAAAATGAGCTAGGTACAGATACAAGTTCACCTGGTTCAAGTTTATTTTATTAAGGATAAGATAAATATTACCAGATTCCTTTGCCCCCCAGCCCCAGAAAATATGTAACTCAAAAATAGGATGAGCTCTTAGGAGATTTGTGAAGTCTAGGAATAAGGTAATAATTCTGGTAGTAATTTTAGAGTTCTAATTTTAAAAAGAGAAAGAAAACCTATAAATTTTTTTTCTTAAATTTTGCTTAATCTGTAACAATTCTATTTCTTCAGTAGAATACAAAAAAATACTGTAGAAAATCTATTGGGCCTTAAAACAGAATGTGTAATGATGAATTGTATTTCAGAGCATCATAGATGTAGAATTAGAAAGGATCATAGAGGTGATTGGGCCTAATCTTTAATATAACAGACTGAGGTCTGAAAAGGTTAAGAAACTTATCCAGTCACACATCATATAGGTAACAGATCTAAGATTTAAATTTGGGTCCCCAGACTCCAGACCTAGCGCTTTTATTCATGAAACCAAAGATGACCAGCTAGTAATGAATCAGTTCTCAATCTTAGCTAAGTCTACTGACCTATTACTCAATTCCAAACTGATCCAAGATCCAATGCAATTGGTAAAATTCCTGTGAAGAATACCCTTGCAAGTGCAGGGGTGCCATCAACATTATATAGGGAGACAAATTACAGTAAACATTTATTAACCTCTGTCTTTCTGATTCTATGCAGATCAGGGAGAGCAGTAAAGTAAATTAGGTGAGAAATGAAAGAAACAAAGAGCTGAAAGAAAGGTTCAGTAATCTACATGAGAGGTAGCAAGTAAGGGGAGAGGCAGCTAGTGTAAGTGTTACATGTAGATGTAATTTCTGTGGTAGATTTTATTCTCTAATTATACTGATGGTATTAAAGAGGAAAAAAGTGGGGAGAGTGTATAAGGAAAGGACAAGGGAAATAATTTTTTAATCTCCCAAAATGAAAATGTCCATTTCCTGTACCCTGAAGGAATCTACAACACAAAAATACTTCCAACTTTTCATTTTTTTTATTTGAAAAGCTTAATTGGGTGTGCCTAAAGCTCACACTTCACTTTTTATATATAAAAATAAAAGTTAAATGCATACATAGGTGTTATTAAAAACTCATATCCAGTTCCCACTTTTTATTAAAAATGAATTGGGGGGGATAATTTCCTAAGTCATGTTTCAACATTCTGCTCAAACTGAAAGGAGTAAAATGTGATGGATTTTTTTTTAATGTTAGCTCTGGCATTGGAGCATAAACCTTAGTTCCATAGAGCATACAAACGTTGATGTAGGTATAAAAATGATATGCAGACTTAAATCCTCAGAATAATAGTAAGTTCACAGGGTGGATACTTCAAAATGAGAGGATACTCTTTTCACATCTGGTTGCTTCAGAATTCTTAAGGTAATAACCCATAAGAAAATCTTTTCCTATTAACCTTGCCTATTGGTAAGATGTGGGCCAAATCTACATCCATAACCAAGTTGATTGATACAATCAATCATTTATTAAAATAATTGATAAGTTCCTATTATATGCAAGTCACTGTGTGAGATACTGGAGATACAAAGAAAAAAGAAATCTATTCCTTTAAGGTGCTTATGAGGGGTAGTGGAAATAGGTGCGTGTGTGTGTGTGTGTATGTATGTGTGTACATATATAAATATATATACATATATATGTGTGCAAATATATCCATATATATATAGACATTACATGTATAAAATAGTCAATAAAATAAGTATAAGTTAATGGGGTGGAGAGGTGGAGTGGTGCTAAGAGGTAGGCAGATAAACAAAGTCCCCATGAATAGTTTTGTGCTGAGCTTTGAAGGAAACAGGATTCTAAAAAGCCAAGGTCAGAAAAAAATAGATTGGCAAATATTTATTGAGCACATGTTATAAATGAATTATTTTCACTTTGAAATACTGAAAAGCTCACACTTAATTTGCATATTATATAAGCTTTTCCTTACTAGATTTCTAGAGAGCCACAAGGCTATACTAGCTTGGGGTCTGCAGGGGACACCCCTGATTTCCTGCCTTTTCCTTAAGTTTTCCAACACTCATTATTTCCCCCCATTTCTTGCCCCTCTTCTAAACTTCCCTGATACTATTAAGGGCACCATTTTCCTTCTAATCATCACACTGAAGTCATCCTTAAATTCTTACTCTTGTTCATATCCACCTATCCAATCAGTTGCTAATTTTTATAATCTTTTTCTATCCAGTGTCTCCAGCATGTATCTCCAATTTTTTGCTCACACATCCCTCACCTTCATTGTCTTTCCATTGAACTATTTCAATAGTCATCTAATTTGACTACATGCCTCAATTCTCTCCTTATTCCAATCCAGCTTATTAATTTTATAAATGAAGAAATTAAGGACTAAAGATACCTGAAGTCACACAAGTAGAAAACAGCAGAATTAGAATTTAAATCAGGTTCTTTTACTAAAAATCCATTTTTTTACTACACAATTTGTATTGGGAGCTGATTCTGCTACTTACTAACTATATAATTAAGGATATGATCTGGGTCCCAGTATCTTAGCTATAAAATAAAGAAGTTGGAATACTTACTTCTAAGGCTCCTTACCATTTTACCTTTTCTTATTCTATGATCCTTTTCCACTATCAGTCTTTCATTCCAAATCTATAAGACCTGATTAGAGGCTATAGAGGTTTGGATACTAACAGAAATGCCAACATTTAACATAGTCCATCTAGGGGAAATATACCAAGTTAGTGGGAAAATAATCAATTTCTCTTATACTTATTTCTGTTTATATACTTGGAATTATATACAAAACAATGAAGGTTAGAAGGTAGGGCACATTGGGAAGTGAGACTACGATAAAACCATATATAGTCTTGATCTAATGTTAGAGAAATAGCATAGCATGTTGGAAAGCTCAGTACTCAGAGTCAGAAGAACTAGCTTCAAGTGTTAGTCTTGTGCATGTCATTTAAGCTCAAAAATTTAATTTCTTCACCTGAAAAATGGGGTTAATGATACACTACCTACTTAACTGGTGTGGTTTGTTAGAATATTTAGGAGAATACATGATACTCATAAGCTGAGGAAAAGCTTGATTGATTTACTCAATCTACCAATGAATTTATGATCTTCATATAAGTAGTTCCTTCATTAATAAGTACGCTGGCCCATTCATACCTTCCCATCACAGGAGACTCTTTTGCATGCCCTCCCATAAGTTCCCTACAGGGGATTCATTCAATATGCCAGAATTTGCCTCAATTTCTCACAACTTCTCTTTATAGTACAAGGGATGGTCTTCAGTTATATGTCATTCCCACTACAAGACCAGTCCTTTTTCTTTTTGGATCTTTCATTTCCTTGTTGATATTCTTTATTGTGGTTCTCTCTTCATATTCCTAGACACAGAAGTCTCTAAGTGGAGGCTGAATAATCACTCATTAAGAGTGAATAGGGTAAATGCTGGTAAATTTTTCATAGCTAGCCCTCTGAAAACAAAAGATATACTTTTTAGTTCATTCTTGTATGTAGATGCTCAACAAAATAATAAATTGAGCCTTGATTTTGTAGCATTTGCTGATTTCAAGGTTTAAATGCTAATACAGAAAATTTAACAATTGACTAGTTTCAACACTCAGTTATAAAGGCTATTATTAGGAATGCATCAGAATTGAATTAGATCGGGAGTTTTTAGCCTTGTTCTATTTGTTAGGGACCCTTTGTCAGTCTGGTGAATACTTATGGACTATTAAGAATAATACCTTTTAAAATGCATAAGTTCAAACAATAAGATTGCAAAGGAAATCAATTATATTGAAATATAGTTATCAAAATAACATGGAAAAAATCTGATAAACATTAGGTTAAGAACCCTGGACTACAGAGAAAGCATCTTCTCTTTGGACTTTGCTCCAGGTAGAATTTCCTCCATCCAGTTTCACTGACCCCTTGCAAAGTATACGTGAACCCTTTTGAAGGTCTATGAAGCTCAGGATAAGGACCCTTGACTTAGTTGATATTGATGTCCTTTCACTTCTGCAATGGAATCTAAGTTTCCTTTGTTCTATTTCCTCCATCCCTTGGTAGCATTTTTCCTTCTATTCCCGGGCATCACATTTTTTTTTTTGGTATCTCCTTATAAAAACATCTTTTAAAAAAGAAACTACAAATCCATCATTTTTACTAAGAGATAAATCACTAACTACAGAGATATTTCTATCTTAATTGATATCAAGGTCTTTTCCTAAAAGCTCTAATGATGGAGTTGTAATCATTTTTCATTTATGGGGGACAATTTTTAGGGAATGCAGTGTCTTTTTTAGACCTCTGAAACCTTACTATACATAGACAAATATTTTTTGTCTAAAGTAGTTGTTAGGAATGTCAAAGCAGCTCTAAAACACACACACACACACACACACACACACAAATTAGTTAGATCCATTTGGATTAAATAATCTTTAAGAGCATTTCAAGCTTTAAGGGACTTCAGGTGAGCTAGTGGATAGACTTCTGGACTTGAATCAGGTATTAAAATATGATTCCAGAAATTTACTAAATGAGAGATCCTGACAACCTCATTTAACTTCTTTTTGCTTTAATTTTGTCAACTATAAAATGAGGATGATAATAACATCTACATTATAGGTTTATTATGAAGATCAAATGAGATAGCAATTTTAAAGGAAGGAAAAAGGGATGGAAGAAGCATTTATTCAAAATTTATTACATGCCATACATTGTAAAGTAGTATGTTCTTTACAGTATTTTACAAAAGAATTTAGCATAGTGCTAGATATGGAGTAAATTCTTAATAAATGCTTGCTCTACCCTCACCCCTATACCAAGACTTTTCAAGTTAGACTATTCCATTTCGGGGGCAGCTCACATTATTAAAATCTTCATTTTTTATTAAGTTGCACTGTAGCCAAGCAACATATTCTGAAATAAAGGTTGCTTCATCATGGAGTTATTGGATGAATAAATTTGACAACTTTTCTCCTTTTACTAAATTGAATCTTTGCACTGATGTAACCAAACCAAAAATTTTTATATAATAGATATCAAGCTGTTCTGAGAGACCCAACAGTCCCTGAGAATATTTAGGTAGAGGCAGTTTGCCTAAACTGTTTTGGGTACATTGGGGAAATATTCAACCTGATATTCCTTCCCCTTACACAATTTCTTGGTCTGCCCAACCCATTCTTTTGCTTTTTTAATTACATACTGGGCTTGGCTCTCCTAAATCAAGCTGGGCGGCTACACAACCTAAAGCCATGTGGCACTCACCTGTCACTAGTTTCCCAGATCAATTTAGAAACAGCTGGCTTTCATTGAAAACTTTTTTGAGCCTGCAAGTCTTTCATCGAAATTAGAAATGAAATGCCTGCCTTATCTATAAAGACACCAAATTGCCTGGGGCGTGGCTCTTTGCCAAGCAAGCTGGTAGAACCTAATTCTTTTGTCACTGCTGGATAAATTGTGGAAGTTGTGAGATAAAAGCTTTGTAAGAATGCCACATTTCAAGTGGGGCTTTGTGAGGGTATACTGGCTGGCCTAGTCTGGTAATCTGAGGTAGTTTCTATGCAATTTAAGCCAAATAAATAGCTTGAGAATTTAAGCCAGGTGGGATCTTCTAGGATCATGTCTGGTTTACCAGGAATTTACTAGGAAATATATCTTTATTGGCAAAAGAGGAAGAAAAGATTTAAACATTGTTTGTTATAATCACATTAAAAAACAAAACAAAAAAATGTATTCTATTGTTGAATTTAGGAACATATGATGGAACAGACCATTTAATATATAATTCTCTAATTTTATAATTGAGAAAATTAAGGTCTAGGAAGATTAAGTGATTTGTCCAAGGGGACAATTAATTTTATAAATGAAGAAATTAAGGAATAAAGATACCATTTTTTTTTTTTTTTTACTATTACTGAACTTCCTAAAACTATAAATTTCACAGAAGGAAGTAACCTGCATAGAAGAAAGGAATTTCTTCATTTGGGATTCACAGGTCTTATACTTGTGCCTATCCTGGTATTGCTATTACTATTTTATCTTATTCATTTATTTTTGAAATTAAAATGTGCAATCTTTATTTAACATTCATATGTTTATTTTTTTTAAAGTAAATAAAATCAACTGCAGTATTTTAATTGCAACTGGCTTTTGAATATAAAGCCCATGTACTTGTTCCAGTTGGTTTCTCGCACATCATTAGATTCAGTCATATCATATATTCTCTATTCATATATATTGAAAATATTCATTTCCTACATATGCATTCTCTATAAATAAAATTCTAAATTTTCACATAAGGCACAAATCATAAAATATATTTGGTAATATAATATAATTCATTGTTACACTTTGTAAGTGTAAGTTAGCTTTTGCCCTGGAAGTTTATTTTTCCTTGCAGTAAAGCAGGCAACTATGAGGAATCAATACTGTAGAAACTGCTGTATATCCCACCCACCACTATTTAGGAAATTTTTCCATTGGCAATTAGTGCAACAGAAATATAGAAAAGAGAGCACTGTGTTTAGGCTAACTAGTTTGATTCAATATTGAGTACCAAGTATGAATATGGTTTTGTTAACAATACTATTTTAATAACAAACATTTTGACACGAAACAGAAACATGCTAGACAAAATTTTAAATGTGTGCATCATAGGAATCTTATTGTTGTTGTTTTAATACAAATATAATCATCATCCTTACTATTGAGAAAATAATTTATTATACCTTGCCACGAAGGGAGAACAATCAGTTTTGAGTGAATAAGCTTGAGGGGAGGAAAAAGCACAGAAGGATGAGAGCAAAGAGGAATAAATGATGTTGTTCAGTGACATTGTTTAATAAAAGAAAGGAAAAACTGAAGACAGTGTGACTTCACATAATTAAACAGATGTCTTGAGGAACTGATGTGTGTAATACTTTTTTCAATTTTTTTTAATGAAGAAGGTAAAACTTTTTACTATGAGAAGAAAAATAGATTCTATTAAAACAAACTGAAGACAGCCATTGAACAATTTTTCTAAAAATTAAGGGAAAAAATTTGGGGTACATGCCATACAATTTCCTTAGTTGAACAAAAAGTAAAATAGCAAATGTGTAATTATATTTAGGGACCACAAGATTATTTAAATCAATATAATAAACATTTATTAAACACATAGTATGTGTCAGGCACTGTACTAAGTACTAGGGATGCAAAAAGAGCTAAAAGACAGTGCTTGCCCTCAAGGAGTTTACAATCTAATACATCAGAGTAGATCTTTAGATTAGAGCTTTAGTGCTAGAAATAACAAGGAAATTATAAAATTTTGCCTTTTCATTTTACAAATGAAGAAACTGACGTCCCAAATGACAGGCTCAAGTTCACACAAGCAATAAATTGCTGAGCTGGCACTCAACCTCAGGTTCTGGAATTCCAAATACAGTGTTCATTCCATTATACCATTCCTTCTACAATTTATTTGTGTTTGCAATACAATACTAATCAAAATACCAAAAGGCAATTTCTTAAAATTTGATTAAATTATAAAAAAATTCTATGGAAAATGGATGAGTATTAATATAACTAAGAAAGTATGATGATGAGGACTTGCCATGTCAAATCTCAAAATATATCACAAGGTAAGGATCATCAAAAACATATGTTACTATATTTTAAAATAGAAAAATAGAGCAATCTAAGAAAATTCATCAAAGAATTGGATTTGAGTTTACTAAAAGGGGGGAGGCAATTAAAAGAGATAAGGAAGGAAACTACATTTTGTTAAAAAAAAAAAAAGGTAACATAGATAACAAGGTAATATCAATACTAAAATATATGCACCAAGTGGTATACCATTAAAATCCTTATAGAAGAATTTAAGTGAATTGCATTAAGAAATAGACAACAGAGTTCTGGGAATGGAACCCACATTGTAGAATAAAATAAGTAACCTGCTTGAGCTCTTCTAGTTTCCCTCAAAAACTACAAGAAACCAAATCTCTGAATAGAGTCTGAAAGAATGAAATCACTCTCCAGGTCAAAATAGACTGGGAAAACCTCAAGAAAGATCAGTCTCACTGGAGTGAAAAGGGTGTTTAGTCCAGGTTTGATAGACTCTGGGAAAGCTTAGAAAGTCTCTGAGAAAGTGAGAGGGTTTTATTACAACAAATCAAAACTAAGACCCTCAGTCCTAGCTCAGTAGAGTAGCAAATCAGGGGGATAGCTTCTAGTTCCAACTCAGAAGGCACACTCTGAGAAATAAGGCTATTTCCTGAACAGAGCAGTAGAAGAGCTACCCCCTACAAAGACAAGGAACCCCTGTGCTCAAAGTCAAGGCTCAAAAGTGCACAGGAAGCTTGGGATAGCACAATCTTTACCCTAGGATCAGAGCTCTACCTTAAAAGTAAAAAGAAGAAGAAGAAGAAGGAGGAGGAGGAGGAGGAGGAGGAGGAGGAGGAGGAGGAAGAAGAAGCAGAAGAAGAAGAAGAAGAAGAAGAAGAAGAAGAAGAAGAAGAAGAAGAAGAAGAAGAAGGAAGAAGAAGAAGAAGAAGGAAGAAGAAGAAGAAGGAAGAAGAAGAAGAAGAAGAAGAAGAAGAAGAAGAAGAAGAAGAAGAAGAAGAAGAAGAAGGAAGAAGAAGAAGAAGAAGAAGAAGAAGGAAGAAGAAGAAGAAAAAGAAGAAGAAGAAGAAAAAGAAGAAGAAGAAGAAAAAGAAGAAGAAATATCAAAAGCAAAAAGAAAGAAAATGTGCAAGAAACAGAAAAGAACCTTGACCAGAGAAAGCTACTATGGTAACAGGGCAGATCAAAACACAAACTCAGATGAGAACAGAATGTCCACAAAAGAAATCTCTATAGTGAGATAAATTAGTCTCAAGCCCAAAGAGACTTCTTGAAAATGCTCATAAAATGCTTCAAAAGCAAAAAATAAAAGAAGTAGAAGAAAAAAATGTAAAAAATGAAAAAAGAAATGAGAAGTATGCATGAGAGAGTCATCAGTTTGGAAAAGGAAGGAAAAAATTGAAGAAAACAATCCCCTAAACAGTAATATAAACCAAATAAAAAAATAGAGATACAAAAGCTAAATGAAGAAAATCACACACTGAAAACTAGAACAGGGCAAATATAAGCTAATGACTTTATGAGACAGCAAGAATCAGTCATACAAATTAAAAAGAGTGAAAAAAAGTAGAAGGAAATGTGAAGTATCTCAGTGACGAAACAGCTGATCTGGAAAATAGATCCAGGAGAGAAATTTTAAAAATCATTGACCTATTTGACAGCCATGATAAAAAAAAAAAAAGACCCTGGATAGCAAGCTACAAGAGGTAATTAAGGAAAACTGCCCCAATATTCTTGAACCAGAGTGGGGAATACTCACTGACAGAATCTATGATACATTTCTGGAAAGAAATCCCACAAGGAAAATCCCAAGGAGCATTGTTTCGGGACTCCAAAACTATAATCTCAAAGAAAAAGTACTGCAAGCTACCAGACAAAAACAATTCAAATATCAAGGATCACCCATTAGGATTACCCAAGATATGGCAACTTCTTTAATAAAGGATCAGGGGACCTGGAATACCAGAAGGCAAACAACCTGGGATTACAACCAAGAATTAACCACCCAGTGAGATTCAGCATTAATCTTTCAGGGGAGAAAATGGAGTTTTAATGAAGTAAGAGACTTTCAATCATTTCTATTGAAAAAAAAACAGAACTAAACATAAATTTTAATCTACAAACACAGGACTCAAGAGATTCATATGTAGAGAGCTGAAATTCTGAATAGGTGTACTTGAATCAGACAACCAAACATTTAAGGCTAATTACCTAATATGAGACAATGACACTAATAGCTTATATTTGGATAAATGGCTCTTCTCACAGTTGATGCTGGCTGAATGTTTGGTGTTAAGATAATCATAGACAAGGATTTGAGAGTGAGGTGAGAGAGGGGCCAGAGAGTCACTTTGCAGCAGGACAAGGGGGGGAGAAGTTGGTGACTTTGGACTCAAAAATCCAGGATACATCATTGGCAAGCTCATGGCAGTTTGTCCGTCTCCTTCATTTCTCCCCCTAAAGACCAAGGATTTTAATTTGTCCTGACTCTGGCTAACCCTGAGACCCTCCAACAAATGAGCCTGTATTTCACATTCATAGAAAGGTAAATAGGGAAAATATATATTTAAAGGCTAAACTGTTTACATCCTTAGATGGGAAAACAACATCTGTAACTCTTGAGAACTGTAATTGACACTGGAGCAGACAAAGGGGGTGTATCACATGGATTGAGGTTGTGATTGTAAATAGACTCTGATGTGATGACATTAAAAAAAAGAAATTAAGAGGTGGGAAAAGGTCTGTACCGAAAAAGAGGAAAAGGAAGGTACAATGAGAGAATTAGTTTATATAGAGAGGCTCAAAAGACCCATTACAACCCTGGGAAAAAAGGGAGGAGGGTGAGCATTATTGGAATCTTGATCTCATCAGCTTTGCCTCTAAGAGGAATAGGTTAATCTTTCAGTTAGGTATAAAAATGTATTTAATCATATAAAGAAAGTAGGAGGAGAAAGAGGAAAAGAAAAAGGAGGAACAGGATAGAAGCAAGGGCAGAAATATTAGGGAAAAAGGTAAGAAAAGGGGGGAATGGAATAAGATAGTGGGTGGTGTGAGTTAAGAAACACTACTAAGAGAAGGGGGAAGGGTGATAGGAGATAAGGTAGAGGGTGAGGTTACTAGAGAAAAAAAAAAAAAAACATAAGGCTAAGGCCAGGGTGGAGAGAACAAAAGTATATATAGTGAAGAAAATAGGATGGAGGGAAATACAGAGCTGGTAATCAAAACTTTTAATGTGAATGGGATGAACTCTCCTATAAAATGAAAGCAAATAGCAGAATGGATAAAAAACAAAATCCTACAATATGTTGTTTATAAGAAACACATTTGACATAGATTGATATGTACAGAATAAAGGTAAAAGGCTAGAAAAGAATTTATTATGTTTCAGCTGAAATTAAAAAAAAAAAAAAGCAGAGGTATCAATTCTGAAATCACATACACCAAAAGTAAAAATAGATTTTATTAAAAAAAGATGAGGGAAATTACATCCTGATAAAGAGTACAGTAAATAATGAAAATAATGAGGTAGTAACAGTACTAAATGTGTATGCACCAAGTAGTAGAATAGGTAAATTCCTAGAAAAGATTTTAATCCAGTTACTGAAAGAAATAGCAAAACTATTCTAGTAAGGGACCTCAACCTTATCCTTTCAGAATCAAACAAATCTAACCACAAACCAAATGAGAGAAAAAAAAAAAACTAAGGAGGTTAATAGGATGCTAAAAAACCTAAATATGATAAACCTCTGAAGAAAGCTGAATAGGGACAGAAACGAAAACACCTTTTGTTGGTGGTGGATAGCACCTGCACAAAAATAGACCATGTATTTGGGCATAAAAACCTCACAATTAAATGCAAAAAGACAGAAATAGTAAATGCTTATTTTTAGATCACAATGCAATAAAAATTATATTCGATGAAGGGCCTGGGAAAGAAAAACTAAAAACCAATTGGAAATTAAATAATTTAATTCTTAAGAATGAGTGCATCAAACAACAAACCACAGAAACAATTAATAATTTCATCCAAGAAAATGATAATAATAAGACATCATACCAAACTTTATGGAATGCAGCCAAAGTAGTTTTTAGGGGAAATTTTATATCTCTAAATAGCCAAATGAATAAAATAGAGATAGAGGCAATCAATTAATTAGGCATTCAACTAAAAAAGCTAGAAAAAGAACAATGTAAAAATCCCCAATTAAATACCAAATTATGAAAATTAATGGAGATTAACAAAGTTGAAAGTAAGAAAACTACCAAATTAATAAATAAAACTAAGAGTTGGTTTTATGAAAAAGTCAACAAAGCAGATAGACCTTTAGTTAAAAGGAGGAGAAAGAAGAAGAAGGGAAGGAGGAGAAGGAAAAGGAGGGAGAGAAGAAAATCAAATTACTAGTATCAAAAATGAAACAGGTGAATTATGAGGAGTGAAGAGAAAACTAAATCAACAATCAGGAATTATTTTACTCAACTCTATGCCAATAAATCTGATAATCTAAGTGATGATTTACAAAAATGTAAATTGCCCAAATTAACAGAAGATGAAATAAAATGGTGAAATAAAACTATTTTAGAAAGAAAGAAAAAAACACATTGAACAAGTCATTAATAAACTTCCTAAGAAAAAAATCTCCAGGGTCAGATGAATTTACAAGGGAATTTTACTAAACATTTAAAGAAAAATTAATTCCAATACTAAATATTTGGAAAAATAGGCAAAGAAGCAATCCTAACAAATTCCTTTTATGACACAAATATAGTGTTGATACCTAAGCCAGTATGAGCCAAAACAGATAAAGAAAAAATCTAGATCAATCTGCCTAATGAATATTGATGCAAATGAGAAAGAACTATAGAATCTAAATTCAGATTGAAGCTTACTATCTCCAAGTTTCTTTTTTTGTGTTCCCCCCCTTTGTTCTGATTCTTTTTTTGCAACATGACTTGTAAAAATACATTAAATATGGTTGTTCCATGTATAACCTTTGTTAGATTGCTTCATATCTTGGGGAAAGAAGAAGAGGGAAAGGAATAGGGAAAAGATTTGAAACTCAAAATCTTATGAAATGAATTTTAAAACTTAGGATAAGAAAAAAAATGGAAGAATGGGAAAATATTTGTATCAAATTTCTATGCCAAAAGTTGGATATTGAAGATATACAAATAATATATTTTGTGTTTGCATGTGTATGTATACACATGATACTTTTCTCAATAAATAGTCCAAAGATATTAACAAGCAATTCTCTAAAGAATTGCAAAGTATCAAGAACCATATTTTTAAAAAAATTTACATCACTAGTAATAAGATAAATGTAAATCAAAACAACCCTGGAATTCTACCTCAGATCCTAAAAAAATTGATGAAGATGGAAAAATGACTATTCAAATTTGGAAAGGTTATGGAAAAATAGGTATTTGGACATATGGGTGATGAATCATGAATTGCTACAACAAATTTGGAAAGCAGTTTAGAATTATGCAAACAAAGTGATGAAATTATCTATACCCACTGACCCAAAGATTTATTACTGAGCTTATATACCAAAACAAACATTTATAAAAAGAAATAGCCATAGAAAGCACACTATTTATAGAAATACTTCATGTGAAAACAAAGAATTGGAAAGAAAGGAAATGATCATCAATTAGGGAATGGGCTAAACCAATTGTGGTTCATGGATGTAATTGCTCTCTCTAAAGCTTAGTTATCCTGTAGTTTCCAAATCCAATAGCCTTTGCTCAATAGACATCCTTCTCAATCTTTCTTCAGCTATTAATACTGTTGGTTATTCTTATCTTCCTCAGTACTCTTTAGGTTTTCAGGACATTACCTCTTTCTTGGCTATTCTGCCTATCTGCTTGTTCTTTCTCTGTGTCTTTTGCTGGATCCTTGTTCAACTCACACTCATCTAGTCTTAAGTGTCAATCAAGCTTCTGTCCTGGACCTTCCCTTCTCCCTCCATACTATGCCACTTGTTATCTAATTATCACCCATAAATTTAACTATCATCTCTATAATAATTACAAAATCTACCTTTCCCCCTAACCCCCAGGTTTTCTGCTAGCTTCCAGTCTCATACTTTCAAGTATCTTTAAGATATCTTGAACTGGATATTAAATATGTCCAAAATAGAATTCATTCCATTTCTTTCTAACCCCATGTTCTCATGTTTCCAGAGAGAGCAACATTATCCTCTTAGACTCACAACTCTTAGACTCTTAGACTAGATAGGAGTTATCCAGGATTTCTCACTATTTCATCCTTACCAATATCCAGTCTTTTTCTAAGGATTGTTAATTTCTTTTCCCTGAAAGTGCAACCACTATTAAAGTACTGTGATGCAGACCCACATCAACTTATATCTAGATTGGTGAAATATCTTTCAGATGGGTTGGCCTGCCTCAAGTCTCTCCCCTTTCCAATCCAACCCTATTCAGCAAATCCTTGTGTCTTCTTATTGCCTCCAAGAGAAAAAGAAGAGATGGCTTCTATTAGACACATATCTCTCTATCTATTTATACATCTATCTATATCTATGTACATATATACAAAATCATCCTGTATATACTGCTATTTATCAGTTTTTTCTCTGAATACAGATAGCATCTTCATATGACCTTTGTAGTTAATTAGATATTTGTAATAATCAAAATTATGCACTCAAATTAATTCTTAATATTGCTGTTACTGTATTCAGTGTCTTCTTGGCTCTGCTTGTTTTGCTTTTCATTATTTTGTGCCATTCTATACATGTTTTTCTGAGATCATTATGCTCATCATTTCTTATAGCATAGTAGTATTCTATCACCAATATATAAAAACAACTGGTTAAATCATTATACATTTGATGGACATCCCTGTATATTCGGGTTCTTTTCCAACACAAAAAGAGCTGGCATAAATATTTTAGAACAGAAGGATTGTTTACTTTTTTCATAAGTCATATTTTAAAATAGGCCAAGTAGTAATATCGCTATGTCAAATGATATAGGCACTTTAAAAATTCTTTGGACATAATCCTAGATTGGGCTCTGAAATAGTTGGATTATTTCACAATTCCATCAAGAATGATGATTGGACTTTTCTATATTTTTTCCAACATTTATGGCTTTCTCCTTCAACTTGCAATCATTTTTGAAAATCTGGTGAGTATAAAATGATATGTCAAGATTATTTTAATTTGCATCCCTCTAATCAATAATTTTAGATCATTTTTCATATGTCTATAAATTGTTTTGATTTCTTTGTTGAAAACATTTTATTCTGGAGCCAAGATGGCGGAGAAGACACACGCGACTTTCTAAGCTCTTCTCTTACCCTCTTTATCAATATTATATCGAGCCTCAAAAATATTTGCCTACAATTCGTAAAGATAAAGTAGAACAACTCACCGGAAAATCTGATCTCGCCAAAAAGGTTTTCGGGCCAGGGGAATCGGTGCAATGGGAGAAAATTGGTTCGGGAGGTCTCAAACCCAGGGTGAAGGCCAAGATCTCAACAAGCCGGGCAGCCCCAACCCCCAGTACAGGCTTTTCCTTGGGGCAGTTGTGATCCCTGCACAGCAGGAGGACGCACCAGGTTAGCCTCAATCTGCCAGTGGGAGCTCGGCGGGCCATAGAGCTTTTCAGGGCCGTTGCATCAGCGAGACACTGGGCGGATTTGTGGCTGGCCCTTTCGCTCGCCTAATACTCACAGTCCCAAAGAGGCTCCGGCCTGGGGGTGACCTTTCACCAAGTCTCTGCCAAGGGCAATCGATAATCCACTCAGCCCTCTAACGTTTGATAGCTCGGCCAGTGCTGAATCCACTTCCTGTTGGGGGAGGGGCTCTCCTCGGCACTCCCATACCTCAGTGCCAAATCGGTTTCATCTTTCCCTGCTCTGCAGAGGAGGCTGGTAACCCCCCCGGAGACCTACCTAAGGCTTTAAAACATGAATAAAAAGATGAAAAGAACAATCACAGCTTTATGCAGAAAAAGAGCGGGTCAACAAACCTGAAGAGACCTCAAACAGCAAAATCTCAGACTGTCCTCCTTTACATATGCTCTCTAGAAGGAGCCATTAAAAGTCTCAAGAGTTAGAAGATAAATGGGGAAAGGAAAGAGAAGCCTTACAAGGGAGCAACAACTTCCTGAAATACTTGGAAAAAGTAAAAATCTCAGGAAAGTAAAAAATTGGAATTGGAAAAATAAAAATTCACTAGAAAGTAGGATTTTGTGTTGGAAAAAGACAAGAACTCCCAAGAAAGTAGGATCCGTGAATTGGAAAAGACAAAAGAACACGAGAAAGTGGATCTGTGAATTGGAAAAGAAAATAATTCACAAAAAAAAAATTATAAATGGAAAAAATTCCCAAACCAAAACAATACATTCAAAACTCAATTGAAATATACAGAAAAAGGAAAAAAAATTGAGAAAAAATTCTTTAAAAATTAGAACTGAACAAATTGAAACTAATGATTCATTAGACAGCAAAATCATCAAGCAAAAACAAAAAAATGAAAACTGGAAAAAACCACGAATTTTTCTACTTGCAAAACGACAGACTGGAAAATAGATTGGGAGATAATCTGAGGTTTTGGACTTTCGAAAACTATGATGAAAAAAAGAGCCTGATACTATTTTACAAGAAATCATCAAAGAGAACTCCCGATGTAATAGAATCAGAAGGTAAAATAGGCATTGAAAGAATTCATCAACACCTTCTGAAAAAACCTAAAATAAAAAACCCAAGGAATAGGCAAAATTTCAGAACATCAGATTAAGGAAAAAATTTTTACAAAAAAAAAAAAAAAATTTAAATACCGAGGTGCCACAATGGATCACCCAAGATCTTGCCTCTACATTAAAAGGAAAGAAGGGCCGAATATGAATTCCGAAAGGCACAAGAACCCTTTACCAAGAATAAACACCAACTAAGCTGAGCATTTTCTTCAGGAAGAAGATGGCATTTAAAAAAATGAATTCCATTTTTTCTGAAGAAAAAAACCAGAACTAAACAAAATTTGTCTCCAAGAATGCTAGGAGATGCAGAAAAGGTAAAAATAACTCTTGAGGTATTTTCTGTTGTGGATATACAAAAGAATACATGTATAATTTATTTACTGATATAACGTAAAAGGGTAGATATGGAAAAGGTGATGGCAGAACAAAATGGGAAGGAGGGGGAAAAGAAACACATCCCCGAGGCTAAGGAAACTTATCATATCTGAGGGTGGGAGGGAGGAACATTGTGTGAATCTTTCTCATCAGAGTTAGCTCAAAGAAAAATAATTGACATTTGTTTTGAAAAATTCTCTCGCCTCCATTAAAAACGGGGGAGGAAAGGGAAAAGGTAATAAAAGGAAGGGGGAAAGACTCAAGGGGAGGAGGGATTATAAAGAGGATAAAGTATCGTGATAAAAAAATTTAATTTAAAAGGAAAGGGGTTGGGGGAGGCAAAATAAGTAAAACACAATCTGGGGTTATTAGGATGGCAGGAAATAAATTTAGTAATTCTAACCGTAAATGGAATGGGATGAACTCCCCATAAAAAGGGAGGCAGATAGCGACGGATCAAAAGTCAGAACCCTACAATATGTTGTTTACAAAAACACATTTAAAGAGGGGATGCATAAGGTAAAAAGTAAAAGGCTGGGCAAAATCTTTATGCCGGTGAGTCAAAAAGCAGGGGTAGCCATCCTTTCCCAGATCAACAAAATTAAAAATTATCTAATTAAAAGAAAGGAAAGGAAGTAACTCATCCTGCTAAAGGGTAACATAAACAACAAACAATATCAATATTAAATATTGCACCAAGTGGTATGGCACTCAACTTCCAAAGGAGAATTAAAAGGAGTTGCAAGAAAAGACAACAAAACTGTAATAGTGGAGATCTCACCTTGCACCTTCTCAAATTGAAAAAATCAAACCACAAAACAAATAAGAAGAAATTAAAGTAAATAGAATATTGAAAAATTAGGTATTTGGATCTTTGGAAAATTGAATGGAGATGAAGGGTTACTTTCTTCTCCATTCTGGAACCTATTAAAAATTGACCATATATTAGGACATAAAGACCCAAAATTAAATCAAAGAAAGCAAAAAATAGTAAACTTTCTTTTCAGATCATGATCAATAAAAACTACATTCAACAAAAAATTGAAATAGACCAAAAGTAATTGGAAACTAAACAATCTCATCTTAAAAATGATTGGGTGAAGCACCAAATTATAGAACAATTAATAATTTCCTCAAGATAATGACAATATGAGACATCATACCAAAATTTTGGGATGCAGCCAAAGCGGTAATAAAGAGGAATTTTATATCCTTAGGGCTTACTTAATAAAACAGAAAAGAAAAAGATTAGTGAATTGGGCTTAACTAAAAAATAAAAAGACCCCAAATTAAAACCCCTCAAATACTAAATTAAAATTCAAAATTAAAGGAGAAATTAAAAATATTGAAATAAAAAAACTATTGAATAATTAATAAAACTAGAGTTGGTTCTATGAAAAAGCCAATAAAATAATAATTTGTAAAATCTGATTAGAAAAAGGAGGAGGAAAATGAAATTAGTAGTCTTAAAAAATGAAAAGGAGAACTTTCCAAATGAAAAAAAGAAATAATAAGGGTTATTTTCCAACTTTATGAATAAATTTGTAACCTAAGTGAAATGGATGACTACCTCCAAAAAATACAGACCCCAGACTAACAGGGAGGAAGTAAATTGCTTGAATATCCCATTTCAAAAAAGAAATAGAACAGCAATTAAACAACTCCCTAAGAAAAAAATCCCCAGGACCAGATGGTTTACATGTGAATTTCAAACATTTAAAGCTTGGCAATGCTTAAATTTTTGATAAAATAAGGAATGAAGGAGTCCTACCAAATTCCTTTATGACTGAACATGGTACTGATACCTAAACCAGGTAGGCTGAAAACAGAGAAAGAAAATTATAGACCAATCTCTAAGAATAATGATGCTAAAATCTTAAATAAATATTAGCAAAAAAGACTAAAAAAATCATCTCCAAGATAATAACATGATCAAGGGGTTTATACCAGGAATCAGGGCTGGTTCAATATTAGGAAAACTATCAATATAATTGGCCATTTAACAAAATTAACAAAAACCAAATCATCTCAATAGTGCAGAAAAAGCTTTATAAAACCAACATCCATTCCTATTAAAAACACTTGAGGGTATGGAATAAATGGACTTTTTCCTTAAAATAATCAGCCATCTTTTAAAACCATCAGTAAGCATCAATGTAATGGAACAAACCAACCATTCCCAATAAATCTGGTGAAACAAGGTTGCCCACTATCACCGTTACTATTTAATATTTATTAGAAACCTAGCTATGAATAAAACTGAAAAGAGATTAAAAGGAATAAGAAGGCAATGGGAAGCCAAATTATCACTCTTTGCCATGACGATATATTAAGAACCCCAGAGATTCTGCTAAAAGTTTTGAAATAATCCCAACTTTGAAAGTTGCTGGTTATAAAATAAACCCCCATAAGTCATCAACATTCTTATATTCACTAACAAAATCCAACAGTCAAGTTACAAAGAAATTCCATTTAAGTAACTGATAATATAAAATATTTGGAATCTTCTGCCAAGGAAAATCAAAACTTTATGAGCAAAATTAAGAACTTTTCACAAATTAAGTTGTCTAACCAATTGGAAAAATATTAAATGCTCTTGGATGGGCAGAAATATAATAAAAATGACAATTTACCTAAACTAATCTTTTTCTATAAATCAGACTCCCAAAAACTTTTTTGACCTAGAAAAATAACAACAAAGTTCATATGGAAAAACAAAAGGTCAAATTTCAAGGGGTTGAAAAAAAATAAATGAGGGAAACCATGGCCATCTAAAAATTATATTATAAGCAGTTAAAAACTATTTGGTATTGGCTAAGGAATAGTTAGTTGATCAGTGGAATAGATTGGGTTCAAGGGATAAAACAGTCAACAAATTAGCAACCTAGTCTTTGACAAACCCAAAGATACTTTTGGGATAAGAACTTTTTTGAAAAATTGCTGGGAAAATTGGAAACTAATATGGCGAAACTAGGCATTGATCCATACAACGCCGTACACCAAGATAAAGGGTCAAAATGGGTTCATGACCTAGGCAAAAGGAAAATTATTAAAAATTAGAGGGAACATGGATGTTTACCTCTCCAGACCTGTGGAAGGAAGGTCTTTATGACCAAAACGAACTAGGAGTATTATTGATCACAAAATGAAAATTTCGATTATACCAAACTGAAAAGTTTTTGGCCAAACAAAACAATGCAGACAAGATTAGAAGGAAGCAATAAACTGGGAAAAATTTTACAGTCAAAGGTTCTGATAAAGGCCTCATTTCCAAAATATATGAAATTAACTCTAATTTATAAAAATCAAGCCATTTCCAATTGAAAAATGGTCAAAGGATATGAACAGACAATTCTAATGAAGAAATTGAAACTATTTCTAGTCAATGAAAAGATGCTCCAAGTCATTATTAATCGAAATCAAATTAAAGCAACTCTAAGATACCACTAACACCTGTCAGTTGGCTAAGATGACAGGAAAAAATAATATGATTGTTGGAGGGGATGTGGGAAAACTGGGACATTGATTCATTGTTTTGGGTGGGTTGGGAATCCAACCATTTTGGGAAGTGTTTGGAACTATGCTCAAAAAGGGTTTCCCTTCACCCTTTGATCCGTGTTACTACTGGGATTATATCCCAAAGAGATTATAAAGAAGGAAAGGGCTGTATTGCACGAATGTTTTGGACCCTTTTGTGGTGGCTAGAAACTAAACTGAATGGATGTCCATCAGTTGGGAATCAAAAAGTGGTATATGAAAATTTATGGAATATTCTGTTCTGTGTGACCAACAGGATGATTTCAGAAGGTGGAGGAACACACGAACTGATGCGGGTGAAATAGGCAGGACCAGGAAGATCATTTATACTTCAACAACAATACTAGATGATGACCAGTTCGATGGACCAGGCCATCCTCAGCAACAGATCAACCAAATCATTTCAATGGACGTAATGAACTAATTCTATACCCAGAAAAAGAACTCGGGAGAGCTAAAACATTACATTAATTCCCAATCCCTATATTTAGCACACCTGCATTTTTGATTTCCTTCCAAAGCTAATTTAAAAAATTCAAGTCTGATTCTTCTTTCAACAAAATAATTTTGGTCAAATTATCTTATTTTATCAAGTTATTTTTAATTATTTAACATCTACTGGTCATCCTGCCATTTAGGGGAGGGTGGGGGAAGGGTGAAAAACTGGAACAAAGAGGTTTGCTTTGTTAATTGTAAAAGGGACCCATGATATATCCTGTAAATAAAAGGCTATTAAATAAAAAAAAATAATAATAAAAAAAAAAAAAAGAAAACATTTTATTCTTATCCTTTAACCATTTATCAAGTGGGGAATTACTCATTTTCTTATAGAATTGATAAAGTTCTTTATTTTACATATTTGAGATATGGGACCTTTGACTGAGAAACTTTTATTCATTTTACACCTAACTTTGCTCTTTTATTCATAAATTGATATCCTGTCCATAAATCTAATAAATAATATATTTCACAATAGTCTAGTTTTTTTATTAAGATACGTATTTCTTTATATCTAGGTCATTTATCCATTTTGATCATATATTGGTAAATGGTCTAAGATATTGATCTATGCCCAGTGTCTACCATACTGCTTTCATTTTGCCAGCATATGCTTTTAATTAAAAAAAAGTTTCTAAATTGCTTGATCTTTTTCAGTCCCCTGTATCATAGCTATGATACTTCTTTATTAGCTTTCAATCCTTTTTGACAAATAAAAGGTATTTTTATTTATTTTTATTAAAGCATTTTATCTTTCAAAACATATGCATGGATAATTCTTTAACATTAAACTTTGCAAAACCTTGTGTTCCAATTTCCTCCCATCCTCTCCTCTAGATGGCAAGTAGTCCAATATACATTTAAAAAGTAGAAATATGTGTTAAATCTAATTTATGTACACATATTTATACTATCTTGCACAACAAAAATCAAATCAAACTGGAAAAAATGAGAAAAAATAAAATGCAAGCAAACAACAACAAAAGAGTGAAAATGCTATGTTGTGAACCACACTCAGTTCCCACAGTCCTCTCTTTGGGTATAGATGGCTCTCTTTATCACAAGATCATTGGAAATGGTCTGAATCACCTCAATGTTGAAAAGAGCCATGTTCAGCAGAATTGATCATCATAGAATCTTCTTGTTGCCATGTACAATGATCTCCTGGATCTGTTCATTTCACTTAGCATCAGTCCATGTAAGTCTCTCCAGGCCTTTCTGAAATTATCCTGCTGGCTGTTTCTTATAGTACAATAATATTCCATAACATTAATATATCATAACTTATTCAACCATTCTCCAACTGATGGGTATCCACTCAGTTTCCAGTTTCTTGCCACTACAAAAAGGGCTTCCATAAACATTTTTGCACATGTGGGTCCCTTTCCTGCCTTTAAGATCTCTTTGGGATATAAGCCCAGTAGAAATACTGTTGGATCGAATAAACCCATCTTATATTTTCTATAATTCAAATTTTTCAGAATGGTTGGATCTATTCACAATTCTACCAACAATGTAATAGTATCCCAGTTTTCCCACATGCTCTGCAATATTCATCATTATCTTTTCCTGTCATCTTAACCAATCTGAGAGTTGTATAGTGGTATCTCAGAGTTCTCTTAATTTGCATTTATCTAATCAATAATTATTTAAAGCATCTTTTCATGTGACTAAAATGGTTTCAATTTCATCTGGAATTTGTCTGTGTTGACCATTATCAACTGGAGAATGGCTTGAATTCTAATAAATTTGAGTCAATTTTCTATATATTTTAGAAATGAGGCCTTTATCAAAACCTTTGAATGTAAAAATATTTTCCCAGTATATTGCTCCCCTTCTAGTCTCGTCTTCATTAATTTTTTGTACAATTTTTTTATATTTTTTAATTTTTAATAGCTTTTTATTTATAAGTTATATGCTTGGATAATTTTTACAGCATTGACAATTGCCAAATCTTTCATTTCAATTTTTCCCCTCCTTTCCCTCACTCCCTCCCCTAGATGGCAGGATTCAATACATGTTAAATATGTTAAAGTATAAATTAAATACAAAATAAGTATACATATCCAAACAGTTATTTTGCTGTACAAAAAGAATCGGACTCTGAATATTATACAATTAGCTGTGAAGGAAATAAAAAATGCAGGCGGGCAAAAATATAGGGAATGGGAATTCTATGTAATGGTTCTTAATCATCTCCCAGAATTCTTTCGCTAGGTGTAGCAGTTTATTTCTTCCCTTCTAATCTTGTCTGCATTAGTTTTGTTTGTACAAAAACTTTTCAATTTGATATAATCAAAATTTTCTATTTTGTGATCAGTAATGATCTTTAGTTCTTCTATGGTCATAAATTCCTTCCTCTTCCACAGATCTGAGAGATAAACTATCCTGTGTTCCTCCAAATTATTTGTAATCTCATTCTTTATGCCTAGGTCATGAACCTTTACCCCAAATTATGCTTTTCTCTTTCCTTTCCCCTTTTTCCTTCTCCCCAGTATTTTGCTTCTGACCACCACTTGCCTCAAGAAGCCCTGCCCCTTTATAGCCCCTTTCCCTTTTTAATATCTTTCTTCCACTATTTCTGTCTTCCCTTCTATTAGCCTCTTCCTTTCCTTTTCCCTTTCCCCTTCCACCTCCCTATAAGGTGAGACAAGTTTCTCTGTGAAACCAAATATATCTAATATTCTCTCTTTGAGCCAAATCTGATGAGAGTAAGATTAACATAATCTTTATCACCCTTGCTTCTTTCCTTCAATTATAATGGGTCTTTTTTCCCTCTTTGTGAGATGCAATTTTTCTCATTTTACCTCCATTTCCTCCCTTTTCCAGTAAAATCCCCATTCTACTCCTAGTTTCTTTTATATATTATGACAGTAAAATCAAATTATACCTGCACTCTCTATGTATACCCACAATAGAGATATAGTTCTCAAGAGTTCTTTCCTTTATACCTTTTTATGCTTCTCTTGTGTTCTATATTTGTGTCAATTTTTTTTTTTTGTTCAGCTCTGATCTTTTCATTAGAAATAAATGAAATTCACTTGTATCATTGAATGTTCATCTTCTTCCCTGAAAGAAAATGCTCAATTTAGCTGGTTATCTTGGTTGCATTCCAAGTTTGTTTGCCTTTTGAAATATCTGATTCCAGGCCCTTTGATCCTTTAAGGTGGAAGTTGCTAGGTCATGGGTAATCCTGATTATGGCCCCTCAGTATTTGAATTATTTCTTTCTGGATGCTTGAAATATTTTTTCCTTGGTCTGATAGTTCTGAAACTTAGCCATGATATTCGTTGGGGTTTACATTTTGGGTTTTTTTTGGGAAGTGATAAGTTAAATTCTTTCAATGGCTATTTTACCTTCTGATTCTAGGACATCTGGGCAGTTTTCTTTTATGATTTCCTGAAAGATAATATCTAGCCTCTTTTTTTCATCATGGTTTTCAGGAACTCTAATAATCCTTAGATTATCTCTCCTCGTTCTATTTTCTAGGTCACTTGTTTTTCCAAATAGGTATTTTACATTTTCTTCTGTTTTTTTTTTCTTGACTGATTCTTGATGTATCATTGAATCATTCATTTCAATTTGTTCAATTCTGATTTTTAGTGAATTATTTTTTCAGTTATCTTTTTTAGTTCTTTTTGTATTTTTGTATTTGAACAATTGAATTTTTAAGTGAGTTGTTTTGTTATATTTTTTCCATTTTAGAAAATTCTGTTTTTTAAAAAAAGTTATTTTTTTTTCCATTTCACAAATTCTGTTCTTAAGGGGGTTGTTTTCTTTTTCCATTTTGTCAAATTTATTTTATAAGGAGTTATATGCATTTTCCATTTCACTAAGTGTGATGACTGTGTTAGCACCCAGGATACCTTAGAATCAGCTGGAGTCAGGATAAGTAAAAGTCCTTAGTCTTTATTGTTGGTATTTAGGGGTAGAAGTGAAGGGAATGGAAGCGGGATCTCCACAACTGCCTTCTTCCTCATCCACCACAAAAGTACCTCTGGCTAGTCTTACTCCACCCCTTAGTCCCTCCTACAATCCTCTGTATACACCAATCATTAAGCCAACACAGAATAGTGAGAAGGACCATTTTCCAAGCATATGCCCATAGAGTATTGTCCAATGAGTAGTTAGACTCAAGTGCTCAGCTGTCCTCACCTCAGTACAAAGATTCAAGAGTTTCAGTCCTCTACAACAAAGTCTATTTTGTAAGGAAATTTTCTAAAGATAATTCCTGTTTCCTTTTCCAAACCCTCTTACAAAGTTCTCATTTCTTTTCCGCAGTTCTAGATCTCTTTTAAGATCATTTTAAATTTCTTCCAAGAGAGCCTTTTGAGATGGGGACCAATATATATCACTCTTTGGATGATAGCCCCTTTGACATGTTTTTAGGACAAGTGAGAGATTTTCCAAGATTCTTCTACGAGTGGCAGTAACAGTGGCTATGCTGAGTCAGTGCTGACTGACTTCTGGTGCTGAGTGTGTTTGGTGAGATCCTGTGAAATTCTGGGATTTTGGCATTTATTATTTGCCTTGTGTGTTTGTTTTGGATCTCTTATAACTATTTTGCTCATCTACTGGCTTGCAGGAAGGACAGAGTAGTCAACACTATGGAAGATTACTCCTGGTAGATTCTCTGGAGACCACACTGACCTAAGATTGCGCATTGCCTGTATTCAGTGTCTGTGCTCAGCCTCATTGCTCTTGGTCCACTTCCCTCTGTGCCTGAGTGAAGCACACCTTTTAGGGAGATCTCAAAATTATCTTCTGCTGGTAATTTGTTACACTCCCAATATTAATGGGTTCTGTCACTCCAAAACCAGTTTTGAAGCTGGATTTACTTTTAGTATGAGGGATGAGAGGAGAGCCCAGAAAAAGACATATCTTCTCTCTGTCATCTTGGATCTATTCCTCCCACCCCAGTCTCTCTCCCCTCACATCAAAATATTCATAAATACAAGGTGAAACATGTCTTTTCAATGAGTAGTCAAAGGTTACAGCATTCTTGTCTCCTCTGAGTTAAATTCCTTGTTTTATTGGCATCTGGGAAACAAGGAAGTCAAAGACAGAAATAAAAATTTGATATATATATTCACCACAATCATTTTTTTGGCAAGAAACAAAGGAATAAAAAGAAAGTAAATACCTATTGATTGGTGAAAGTATGATAAGATACATTGAATATGAAGAATTCAGAGAAACATGGAAAGTTTTACAAACTGGTGCCCAAAGAAGAAGTCAGGATAACAACATAGAAAATGATGGCAATAATGAAAGCAAAAAGAGAAAATGAATCCTGAGTAGTTGTAATGATCAAAATTAACCCCAGTAAAGAGTAAAATAAACCTCCACTCTTTAACTAGAAATATGTCTAACAGGATAGAGTAACACAAATGCCATCAGAAATCTTTAGGGATTAGTTGACTTTGCTGATATTTTTTTCTTTTTTTAAACAAGGGAATGGTTTATACAGAAAAAATAATGCAATATTTAAAAACACTATCAATCAAACATTTGAAAGAAAAGAAGAACAACAAGAAAAAAGTTGTTATTGGTACCTTCATTCTCTTAGCAGAAAATGGGAAGATTCTGGGGGCAAGATGATGCTGATATTGTCAGATTCGGTGATTTCATCAATTATCTTTGCTTAACTATGTTTATGACAAAGGAAGGTTCAAGTCTATGTACATTTAGGTAGGGGTATATTTAAAATATAATGTAAAAAAATGCAGCAATAACAAAAGTATTTAACAATAAAACAACAGCAAGATTTGAAAAGAGAGATCCCATTTCTGAGGATGGTTGCTTATTGACCTTTGTATTTGAAGAGGACCAATAATGACAACACTATGTTGGGGTCAAGATACAATGTATCTGATTGTGGCTGATTAGACCAATACCAACTCAAAAGACTCTGCCACAGGTTAGGCACAAATATTGCATATGAACATTTAGAAAGGAAATGTCCCTAAATTTATACATCTCAGATTTCTTTTGAATTATTGAAATTCTGCTTTGATAAAAGAATACAATGCCTTTTTTGATTCAGGGACAACATTCTGGGTGGTCCTATGCCAGTGACTCCCATGTTTCATAATTGACTCATAATTGACTTTTGTCTCAAAAGTTCTTCAAAGAAATCTTGAGATTCTACTGGTATTGGTGTTTCTGATCTCTGGGTGAGCACTTGACATGTGTGAGTTATTTATAGCATAATCTTTTGGGTAAACATATATTTGGCATTTGAACAACATGTCCCATCCATCAGAGTTACGTTCTCTGAAGCAGAGTTTAAATGTCTGGCAATTCAGCTTGAGAAAGGACCTCCATATCTGATACCTTATCTTCCTAGGTAATTTTCAGATTCTTCCCAAGACAATACAAATGGAATCAATTCAATTTCCTGACATGAAGCTGGTATACTTTTCAGATTTCACAGGCATATAATGATGAGGTCAGCATAAGAGCGCTATAGTTTTTAGTTTGCTAAGCAGTCTAATACCATTTCTTTCCCACACTTTTCTTCAGAGCCTGCGAATCACCGAGCTAGCTCTGATGATGTTGGTATCACATCTATATGGACATCCTTGAATTGTATACTGGCAAAGTAAGTGAATTTGTTGAGAGAAATCAACATTTTCTACTTGTTGTAATTGATAATTCCATGTTTGAATGGGGCAATGATGGCTGGTGGAGGAAAATCACTTCTGTTTTTATTTTTTAATAAAAAAAAAACCTTAAGTACAAAATTAGAAAGAAAAAAAAAACTTTGTGTACAGTGTATAATATAAGAAAGCATTAATAAAAAGCAAATATTCCATTTCAAGAAAATCTATTTAATAAACATTACACATTGTTTTCAAAGCTACCCAGCTTTTCTGTTCTTCCCTCTTTATTTTCTTTTGTTCTCTATTGTGAGAGTATTTCTTTTATTCCTGCATCCCTACCCTAGAGAAGACTGCAATTAAATGGGAATACATAAACATGCATATTTATACATATATCTATAAATACGCATATATATGCACATGTATACATATACATATGTACACACACATGTATATGCATGTATATGTATTTATAAAATACCATACTATACGTATTTCTATTTGTCAATTCTTTTTAAGGAGGTGGTTGGCATCTTTCTTCATTTCCATATTTTTCTAAATCAACCATTTCACCATTTCTTATGTAATAGTAGTATTCTATCACAATTATATACACATAATTTATTTAGTCATTCTACAACTGAAGGGCATTCTTCATTTTGGTCAATCTGAGGAGTAGAATCTGTTTTCCTGGTGTTTATTGTCAGGCCAAAAATATCACAAGTGGCAAAGAATTGATTCATACTTTATGCAGTTCAGTTTTAGAGGCTGAATGAGTTCCCAATCATCTATAAACAAAATGTTAAGTGCTAACTCTCTCTCCAATTTAGGTTTGTAGGCTTTCTGAATTAAAGAATTTATCATCAGTGAGGAAGTTGATCTTGGTGTCATTTTTGTCTTCATTGAAGGTGTCTAACAATGTTACTGAAAATCTCATGCTGGGGTAATTAGGTGGCACAGTGGATAGAGCACCAGTCCTGAAGTCAGAAAGATCTGAATTCAAATCTGATCTCAGATATTTAATACCTCCTAGATGTGTGACCCTGGGAAAATCTTTTAACCCTAATTGCCTCAGCAAAAACAAAACAAAACAAAACTTCATAGTGAGGATGATTTAACAGGGGCCTGAAGAGACTTACATGAACTGATGCTAAGTGAAATGAGTAGAATCAGGAGAATATTGTACACAGCAACAAGAAGATTATACGATAATCAATTCTGACAGACATAGCGCTTTTCAACAGCAAAGTGATTCAGATCAGGTCCAATGGTCTAGTTATGAAGAGAATCACCTGAATCCAGAGAAAAGATTGTGGGGACTGAGTGTGGATCACAACATATTGTTTTCATTTTTAAAAATAGTTGTTTGCTTGCATCTTGTTTTCTTTCTCATTGTTTCCTTTTTGATCTGATTTCTCTTGTGCAGCATGATAATTGTGGAAATATTTTAGAATTGCACATGTTTAACATATATTAGATTACTTGCCTTCAAAGGGAAGAGGTGGGAAGAAGGGAGGGAGAAAAAAAAATCCTTTGGAACACAAGGTTTTGCAAGAGTGTATGTTGAAAATTATCTATGCATGTGTTTTGAAAATAAAAAGAATTCTATAAAAAAAGCAAATCTTATGCTAAAAAGCCTGGGAGTGAGCATATAGTCCTGTTTCATTCCATTGGTGCCTAGAAAAGCGTATTCTTCATTCTCCACTAATCAGAACCTATGTGATGATATCATCATGAAATTGGTATATATAACACTGATGAAATTCTCTAGGCAATCAAATTTTGTCATGTTTTTTCACAAATCCTCCTGACTGACAGTATCAAAAGCCACGGTCAGATCAACAATCATTATAGACAGATCTCTACTCTGATCCTAGCATTTCTTCTGGAATTGTAAGGTACCATATTATACCATTCTTCAGCCCTCTCTGAAAATAAACTGACTCTCAGGTAGATGGTCATCTTCCAGATGAAAGAGTAGCCATTTTAAGGAACACTCTGGCAAGAGTATTGCTGGTGATGAATAACAGAGAGACAGCTCTGTGATTTTCACATATAACATATTCCCTTTTTCCTTTATAGATATGAACAATGGAGTCATCTTTGTATTCTTGGGGGATAATATTCTCTTGCCAAATAATAGAATCAGCACCAGGAATTTTGCCACACTCTTCTTCAGTTGGAAGTTTGGTTAGCATGGGATTGACTTCAATCTGAGGTTTATAGTTAGTGGCTTCTATATTGATAGTACATTGAGAACACTATTAAAGTGTTCAGAACATCTTTCCAGGATCATATCCTTATAATTTATCAATATGGTTCCATCAGCATGTAGTATTTGATATGATCCATAGTTCTTTGACACACAAATAGCCTTTAGGGAATCATAAAACAGTTTTGATTGTTATTATTAGGATAAAATTGAATTTCATTGAAATTTTTACAGAGCCAAGAATTCTGCATCTCAGGATCAATTATTTTACTGGTAAACTCTGAGGAGTTCTCATTTTCCACTTAACAACTTTTATATTTTCCCATTAGTTTCATATAACCAATGCAGATATTTGTGAATGTTATGGACCAGATAAGTAAATGCACCAAATGTCTGAAATCTGCCCATTCCCATTCTTCTTCATCATTGCCAACCTTGTATTGGCTCAGCTTTCTCTCCTTGTTGAGAATAAATTGTGCAAGGAAAATTTCTCTCATCTCTTGACAATAAGTCTACTGGCAATCATATTACCTGCTGCTACTTTTGTTGAATGTAAATATTTAGCTTGAAAAGAATAAGCCTATGAGAGGTTCAGCACTATGTGCCACACATAACCTTCAATATTCTCACATATTGTCTGTATCTTTTCCTTATAATGATAATCTATTAAATGACAACATTTTCTGTGAGGAAGTAGAGAGTGAGCTTCAAGGTTAATAACAAATACAAACTTACTGATAATTTTTTTATTAAATTATTAAATTTTGAAATTAAAATTACATTGACATAAAATGATTCTACCATCTACCTCTATAGTCAACATGCCAAATTGTTATTTAAATAATAGCTTTTTATTTTTAAAAGATAGTTTTCAACATTCACCCTTGCCAAACCTTGTGTCCCAAATTTCCCCCTCTATCCCCTGTTCTCCTCCCCTAAACAGAAAGTAATACAATATAAGTTAAACATGTACAATTATTCTAAGCATATTTCACATTTATCATGTTGCATAAGAAAAATCAGATCAAAATGGGAAAAAAATGAGAAAGAGAAAAAAAGCAAGCAAAAACCAAAAAGGTTAAAAATACTATGTTATGATCCACATTCAGTCCCCATAGTCTTTCTGGAAGCAGATGGCTTTCTCCATCACAAGTCTATTGAACCAAATTATATTATTACCCAGAGTAGCAAAGATACTAACCCCTTAAAGGACTAGCTTAATCTACATATTAGAGGTGTCCTTTTCATTACTACATAATTCTTAGGCTACTGTCCAGCAGATCTCAGCCTTTGGAATAGAGTTTGTGAAAGGCAAAATTTTGAAATACAGTTTAGACCAATGAAAATTTATTTTAACATCTTAGCCTCCATAGTCTTTGCTTCAATCTCAGATATCCAATGCGGTGTTGTCTCCTTATTAAATTTCATTTCACAATCCTAATTCACACTTAAGTATAAATGAAAGATAAAGATTAAAGCATTAGCCTTTTCTGTGTGATTTGTACTTTTATAACTATCACCAACTTTAAACTGGAAGTTGAAACTATGATGAATTTCAACATCAAACAAGAAATGAAAGAACCGATTTTTAGAACAGTTTCTTCCTAAAACCCATAAGATCATGTCATATGAGCTATTTGTCTATTATATTTCTGTTAGTTGGGTTTTAATATTTGGAAGATATACTAGGGACTATGAATAATTTTATAACTGGCAACTACAGATTCATCCTAAATATCTATGGTGCCCACTCTGAATTTTACTTCATTTTCCCATAAATAATCCACTAGTCACATGAAAATGGAAGATGGAAAAATCACAATAAGAGTCCAGAAATCTCTAGCCAAACTACAGAAAATTCCCAAGCTTCTTTCTGGGGGATAATTTATTGTTTCTAATCCTTCATGTACTTTGGTTTATATTGACCTAATAAAAACATAATATTTTTGAGAACAAATACTATTTCATTTGTTTTACTTCTTTTTGTCCCTAACAGAACTCTCTGTGTGTATGTGTGTGTGTGTGTGGGGGGGGGGGGAATACTTGTACATAATAGAACCTTCGCAAATGTTTATTAGTGTAGAAAAATGACTGGAAGAATATAGGGGAAAATACTGGTCTAAACTTTAAGAAACCTGAATATTTATTATGTTGATATATGACTATGGAGAGATTATGTTATAACTTTGGGCCTTATTTTCCTCATCTATAAAATTAAGAAGTTTTACAAAAGTCATTTATAGCTCAGAAAATCCATTATTCTAATTGTAGTTTTATTGAACCATCTAGGTATCACTACCAAGAAAAATAGCTAGTTTGAAGTCATGTAAAGCAATTGGAAGCAGATGACTCATGGGGCTGGTAAATGAATATATTGACCTACAAATAAGTCTTATCTGAAAGTGGCAGAATAAAGGTAGGAACTTGACCAACCTCTCCTTCAAACTACTTCAAATTTCCTTTAAAAAATGACTCTAAACAATTTTTAGAGAGAATGCCAAAAAGACAGACTAGAACATTTTTCAACTAAAGGCAAGTTATGTTAGCAGAAAACATCAACATCATCAGGGGAGTGCAACTGTGTAGTCCTGGTGTAGGCTGGAAGCAGTCCTGGACCCAGCCCTAGCTCTGGACCCAGATCCAGCTCCAGCTCCAGTCAGACTTCTGAATCAGCATCAGTACTAGTGGCTTCCAGACCTCTCAACTCAGATATTACAAAGAGGGACTGGAAGAGGATGGGAACTTAATGAATAATCCCAGTACAGGCTGAACCAGTGCAGCCCAGGCCCTTGCTCCCACCCCAGTCCCAGTCCTGGGCCTGATCCAAGTCCCAATGAGGTAAGGTGGAAGCTCTGAATCAGTGCTAAAGACTTCTGGACTTCTTGGCCTGGAAACACCAGGGAGGACTTAGAAGGTTAGCAGAGAAGGTCTATGGCAATAGGATAGGAGAATCCAGTGTAGAGGCCTAGTGCAGGCTGCACCATGGCATGCACCAGGGCCTGAGCATCAGCAAAGCAAAACTCTATTGGTTTAACACACTAGAGCTTAAAACTATAGGGGAATGGAAACACTTCTAACAACTCCAGGGCAGAAAAGTATACTTGTGATCATATTCTTAGAAGAATTTCTGAAAATAGCTGCACAGAACCCCTGAAGCTTGGGACAGTGCACCCTTAATCTTGGAAACAGAAACCTACTTTAACAAAGAGCTAAAAGCAGAATAATAGTCTAGGAAAATAATCATATAACAACAACAAAAAAAAGTTTCTGCCCATTGAAAGTTATTATGGTGATGAGGAAGATCAAAACACATTCAGAAGATGACAAAAAAGTCAAAGTTCCTATATTCAAAACCTCCAAGAAAAACCAGAATTAGGCTCAGAGCATGGAAGAGCTCAAAAGGGATTTTGAAAAGCAAGAGAAATTAGGATAAGAACTGAGAGTGATGTAAAAGGAAAAACAAAAACATAATGAGGAGAAAAATGCTTTAAAAAGCAAAAATTGCCAATTGGGAAAGGAGGTACAAAAGCTCATTGAGGAAAATAATTCCTTAAAAAATGAAATTGAGCAAATGGAAATTAATGAGCTTATAATAAATCAAGATAAAATAAAGCCAAATCAAAAAAGAAAAAGAAAAAAAATACGAAATATCTCCTTAGAAAAACAACTGACCTGGGAAAATAGATCCAGGAGAGATAATTTTAAAATATTTATATACTTGAGAGTCATGATCAAAAAAAAAGAGCCTGGACATAATCTTTCAAGAAATTTTCAAGAAAAACTGTCCTGATTTTCTAGAACTAGAGAGTAAACAAAAATTGAAAGAACTTATCATCTTCTGAAAGAGATCCCAATATGAAAATTCCCAGGAATGTTATTGCCAAATTCTGGAACTCCCAGGTCAAGGAGAAAATATTGCAAGCATCCAGAAAGAAACAATTCAAGTATAGTGGAGCCATGGTCAGGATATCACAAATCTAGCAGCTTCTACATTAAAGGAACAGAGGGTTGGGAATATGATATTCTGAAGAGAAATGGAGCTAGGATTATAACCAACAATGACCTAATCAGCATATAATATAATCCTTCAAAAGAAAAGGAGGATATTCAATGAAGTAGAGAATTTTCAAACATTCATGATGAAAACACCAGAGGTAAATGGAAAATCTGATTTTCAAATATAGGACTCTGAAGAAACACAAGGAGGTAAACAGGAAAGTAATATCATAAGAGAGTTAATAAGACTTATGTGTTTGCATTCCTACATGGGAAGATGATATAACTCATTAGAATTTTCTCATTATTATAGCAGTTAGAAGGAATATATATATAGACAAAGGGCACAGGTGTGAATTTAATATGAAGGGATAATATCTTTTTTTAAATGATGAAATTAGGGGGTGAGAGAGGAGTGTACTGGGAGAAAGGGAAAGGAAGAAGTGGAATGGTACAAATTATCTCTCATAAAAAAGAGGCAAGAAAAGGCTTTTACAATAGAGGGAAAGGCGGGGGGGGGGGGGGTCTCTCTTGCTCTTATCAGAATTAGCTCAAACCTTCTATCCCCAGAAAGAGAACTGTGAGAATTGAGTATGGATCACAACATAGCATTTTCACTTGTTGTTGTTGTTTGCTTGCATTTTATTTTCTTTCTCATTTTTTTTTCCTTTTTGATTTGATTCTTCTTGTGCAGCAAGATAATTGTATAAATTTGTGTGCATATTTTGGATTTAACATATATTTTTACTATGTTTAACATTTATCGGATAACTTGCCATTTAGGGCAGAGTTGGAGGGAAAAGGGGGAATTGGAACACAAGGTTTTACAAGGGTAAATGTTGAAAAATTATCAATGCATATGTTTTGAAAATTAAAAAGCTTAAGAAAAAGAATTGGCTCAAAGAGGAGACAACATACATATGCAATAGGGTTTTGGAAATCTCTTACCCTGAGAAATGACCAACAGGTTGACTTCAGAAAGGCCTGGAGAGACTTACATGAACTGATGCGGAGTGAAATGAGCAGGGCGAGGATATCATTATATACTTCAACAACAATACTATATGATGATCAATTCTGATGGACTTGGCCATCTTCAGCATGAGATGAACCAAATCAGTTCCAGTGGAGCAGTAATAAAGTGAACCAGATACACCTAGCAAAAGAACTCTGGGAGATGATTAAGAACCATTACATTGAATTCCCAATCCCTATATTTTTGCCTGCCCGCATTTTGGATTTCCTTCACAGGCTAATTGTACAATATTTCAGAGTCTGATTCTTTTTGTACAGCAAAATAACAGTTTGGTCATGTATACTTATTTTGTATTTAATTTATACTTTAATATATTTAATATCTATTGGTCATCCTGCCATCTAGGGGAGGGGATGGGGTAAAGGAGGGGAAAAACTGGAACAAAAGGTTTGGCAATTGTCAATGCTGTAAAATTACCCGTGCATATAACTTGTAAATAAAAAGCTATTATTAAAAAAAGAAAAAAGAAAGACAGAAATCTCTTACCTTGAAGGAAAATAGGAGGGGAATGGGATATAGGAAAGGAAGAAGGGTAATAAAAGAGAGAGTATATTGGGAGATGGAGTGGTCAATACCAAAACACTTTTAAGGAAGGACTGGGTAAAAGAAGAGAGAGAATAATAAATTGGGGAAAATATAGCAAGTGTATTTAATAAGACCTCATTTCTCAAACATAGAGGAAACTGAATCAAATTTGTAAAAAATGAGTCATTCCCTAATTGATAAGTGATCAAAAGATGTGATCTGTTCTCAAAGGGCTATAAATTTATGTGTATCTTTTGACTTAACAACATCACTACTAGGCATGAATGCCAAAAGAGATACAGGAAAAAAAGGAAAATGATCTAAATGTATAAAATATGTATAGCAACTTCCTGGGGAAAAAATTGGAAATTGAGAGGAAGCCCATCAATTGGGGAATGGGTCAATAAACTATGATGTATATTTATGATGGGATATTATTGCTATATGGGAAGTGATGAGCAAGATGTTATCAGGAAAAAAAAAAAAAAACATCCAATAAAGTTCTCCATGAACTCAAGCAAAGTAAAATGTATTATAGTAATAGCAATGTTCTGGGATGACTAGCTATGCATGACTTTACTATTCTCAGTAGCACAATCATCTACAACTACTCTGAAGGACTTATAATGAAAAATCCTATTCAGACCCGGAGAAGGAACTGGTTGTATCCAAATACAGACTGAAGCATTCTCTCTTTAATGAGAGAGAATATCTTTGTTTTTAACTAATTTTTTCTTGAGGATTTTTATTTTCATTAGAGTAGTAAAACTATGTTTTTTTGTTTTCCCCACAACTTGACTTTTATGGAAATGTTTTGCAGAACTTCACAAGTGGTTTCTTAATTGTGGGTGAGTATAAAGGAGAGAACTTAGAATTCAAAAAAATTTAAAACAAATATAAAAAAGTTTTGAACATAACTGGGGAAAAATATAAAATAAATAATTATTTTGGGGAAAATAACCTTATCCACAAGATTAGAGAAAAAGAGGGCATTCATAGACCACATTCCCTGGAAAAAGATGAAAATAGCTTGACAAAGTTGTCAAAAGAAGCAGGAAATGGGCACTCAGGGAATGTTTGGTAGATATCAGGATAGGTAGGAAAGAGAGATGGAGAAAAGGAGAGAGAAAAGAAAGGAAAGACAGATAGGGAAAAGGTAGAGGAGAAAGAGATAGTGGTCTAACAGGGTAGGGGAAAAGAGAATATTGCCATCTGGCTCCTCCCAAAGCAGAAAGCATATTTTACAGGGTAAAAAATAGCTGGAAAGCTTAATAAAATTATTAAGATAAGCAGCTTGATTGGCAATTTTCACTGTTATTTTTGTTGTTCTTGTTTTCAATGTTCTCCTTGGAGTCTATCAAATACATGAGAAAAATACTTCCATGGTTGTTGGTGATATTATCACAGTGAATTTAATAGCCGTGAGTCAAGGTGCAGATTTTACATGATATTGAAAAGGAAACTTTTTAGATTTACTCAGGTGCATGCCAGATGTGAGCTGACTTTCACTGGGTAGACAGTTAGCTACTCTTGAAAGTCAACTGCAGGTCCTCAGAGCCTTCTCCTTTCACTAGTTAACCCCATCAAGACCACAGTGGCTAGGCTTGAGCCCATCGGAATCCAGCAAGTTAGTTGGCCACTTTGGCAACTATGCTTGTGGTAGGACCATGAGATTTTAAAGCTAAGACCTTTAAAGATCATCTAGTTGAGAAGTTCTCAACATTATTGTGAAGACTATAGATTCCCTCTTAGAACAATGTGCTTAAATGCACAAAATCATATGTGTGTATATGTGTGTGTGTGTAAAATCACAAAGGAAACAATTGTACTTGATGAATCAGTTATCAAAACACTAAAAATACACACATAGACCTCATGTTAAGAAACTGATTTAGTTCCCTCACTATTTATAGAGAAATGAGGACCAGAGAATTGATTTTCACAAGATCAGAAAAGTTTTAGAGTTAAAATTCAAATAGAAAAATCTATTTTGATATTAGATCCAGGGCTCTTTTCATCTACATAAAGATTTTCTTGATCTTCCTTAATTCAAGTACCTTCCCTCTATTAATTATTTCCAATTCATCTTGTATATAGATTTTTTTTTGTATATATTTAGTTGCATGTTGTCTTTCCTACTGTATTGTGAATTCATTGAGGAAAACACAACTGTATTTTGCCCCTTTTTTGCATATCCAGTGATTGGTCCACTTAGTAGGGACCTAATAAATGTTTATCAACTGGCATTACCCGAGGTGAAACCATGTCATAATAATTGATACATTTTTGTGAAGAGTGTTATCTTAGGAATTCTAGGATATAAGGAGAAAAAATAAGGAGTGTTATTCCTTGTCTCAAAGAACTTACAATATAGGTGAGGAGGGAAAATAGACGATTATGAAAAGGATTCAGGACTTCAAATATATCAGTAACTAGATTGCAACAGCAAATTTCTGACTCCTTAGGAATGCTCATAGCTTCATTGTAAATCATAGGAGTTTCTTTGTATTTCATTACTACTCAAATTTAAATTATAACAAAAAATATTTTCTTCTTTGCATTTTAACCTTTCTGGTATTTCCTAGTGATCTCTATCCCTAATAGAATTGTTTTTTGTAATAAAGAAATAGTTAAGCAAAACTAATTGATGCATGGCCCTGTCTAACAACATATGTTTTGCTCTGCACCTGTGGTGTATGTTTCACTGTCAGTCCTCTGGAATTAACATTGGTCAATACATTGATCTTGTTACAATGCTATTCGATGTTGTTTTCCTTTATTTACAGTAGTATTTCCTTAAGTTGTTATCTTACTTCTGCAAACTTTGCTCTTTAACAGTTCATTGAAATTTTCATAAATTCATCTTAATTTTTCATATATATTATTTCTTGTGGAACAGCAATATTTCATTCTATTCACGTCACAATATATGCATCCATTCTCCCACTGATGGCCACCTGCTTCCTGTTCACTTTTTTTTCCCTTAACAACAAAAATCCTAATAGAAATATATCTGTATATATAGTTCCTAACCCCCTTTTTTTTTTAACTTCTTTCAATTATATAACCAATAAGGATATTGATGAGTGATTATCTTTGTATATCCCTAAGGGCGTGGTGAGCTTTTAAAAAGTATTCCCTGGTTTTGAAGTAAATGTATTTCAAATTTAAGAGGACCCCAAGAGGAGAGTGATCTTTAAACTCTGACTCAGAAGAAAGAGTCAAAATTTTCTTTACTATAATTTTATTCTCTTCTTAGAATAGTACATGACTCTTTGTGGAAAAATCTTCTTCTTCTCCCTGCTTAAAAACTTAGATGGTGGCTCCAATTGTGTAGGCACCCTAATAGTAATAATTAGCAAAAGTAAGAAGAAGTAAAAATTAACAGAGCCTAAATCACTTTCATTAGCTATAAGGAAGGGAAAGACACCATGGAGAAGACAAAGCCCTTAGACCAAAGTATTTTATGCCATATTTAAGTCTTCAATATGCTTTAAATATGCAATATGTCATATGAGCTAGAGGTTAAATGATTGGAGATCTTGATTTGATGACTCAAACTCCAGAGAGGACAAGTCACTGGCCTCCTGAAGGAAGTCTTCAGAACCACTGTCCTAAGAGAGAATACAGAACTAGCTCCGAGATAAATAATGCTCAGGGTTCCAACATGTGCATGTCTCAGGAAGGCTAACCTAAACCTCTAAGAGGAAAGAATTCACATCTGTCCAAACAACCATCAGTCTGCTATTTAGCAATGGATGGGAAAGAAAGGGCAATAGCTTCAACAGGAGTTTATTTCTTCCTTTGTCCAGGACAAGGACTGGACTGAAAGGAAAGTGCTGTCATAGAGTCACCTCACTTTATCTGTGATGACATTCAGATCTGTGGGTGGTAGAATTCCTTTTTATTTTATCTTCTTAGTAATGGACTTTTTGGTAAATATTTCAGTCAGTATCATGATTGGTCACAAGTCAGTGTCACAATTGGTTAGAAACATTGCCATATTCATACAGAAAATGCACAACCACATCACTGGCTGTTCCACGGGCCAAAGGTTGGGAGGACATAGCCAATTAACTCAATTGTTTTCTTAGAGAAGCTTTGGTGGTTTCACCAAAATCCTGACTAAGAAATCTGAAGGCAAGAAATTTCTATTTCAGATAGATACGATAAATATAATGGGAAAATATAATGAACATTCAGATTTAACCAGCACCATTGCATAATGTCAGAAACAGATATAGTTTGATCAGAGAAAATGACTTAAAGAAAATACATTACCATGTGCTTTGCTATTATACCCCAAGGACCAGAAGGACTTTCCATCTGACTTGCAGATGCAATCCCCCATATGTGTCCCTCCCCCCCCCATTGAAATGAGCTTTTTGAGAGCAGACTATCTTCACTTTTCAGTTACCATTCTCAGGATATCACATATAGTAATTACTTAATAAATGCTTATTCATTTTGCCAGCTTATAAATAATATGAGAAACTCATATAACTCATCACTCAAATGATTATGGAAATGGAGACATTTCTCTGGATTCATATGGGTATGTACCCTCTTTTTGAAGCAGGAATTCTACGATTGCTCTTAGCATGAAATCTTCCTCTTCTTGAGTAAAAACCAAGACAATGGTATCCTGTTTTCTAGACACCAAAATAATGATGATTAATAAATTAAGAAGAACTTAATTGAGCAGAGGCAGAATCACTTTGATGGGCTACAAGGAAAATAAAAGCATCATGGAGAAAAAACAAAGCCCTTAGTCCCAGTGGAAATGGGAAATGATGTGATAAATTTTGCAAATAATTCAAGGAGAATGACAAGTGAAGAAAAGAAGCTACTTGAAATTGAGAGTTCAGAGTTTGAATCTTAACAATGGAAACAGGATCTGAGCATTCTATTCTCCAACATCCAACCCACACAAGAGAGATAGATTTTGAGAACAGGGGAATGTAGCACCTATTATAATAGTCCAGAGACATGTGTGTGCTTCCTGTTATGACCAGACAATGTTGAGATGAACTCAGAAACCTATTAGAATAATTTTCCTGACCTAGAAAAAAATAACAACCAAACTCATATGTAAAAACAAAAGGTCAAGAATTTCAAGGGAATTAATGAAAAAAAAAAATCAAATGAAGGTGGCTTAGCTGTACCAGATCTAAAATTATATTATAGAGCAGCAGTTACCAAAACCATTTGGTATTGGCTAAGGAATAGATTAGTTGATCAGTGGAATAGGTTAGGTTCAAGGGACAAAACAGTCAACAACTATAGCAACCTAGTCTTTGACAAACCCAAAGACCCCAGATTTTGGGATAAGAACTTACTGTTTGATAAAAATTGCTGGGAAAATAGGAAACTAATATGGCAGAAACTAGGCATTGATCCACACTTAACACTGTACACCAAGATAAGGTCAAAATGGGTTCATGACCTAGGCATAAAGAATGAAAATTATTAATAAATTAGAGGAACACAGGATAGTTTACCTCTCAGACCTGTGGAAGGGGAAGGAATTTATGACCAAAGCAGAACTAGAGATCATTACTGATCACAAAATAGAAAATTTCGATTATACCAAACTGAAAAGTTTTTGTACAAACAAAACTAATGCAGACAAGATTAGAAGGGAAGCAATAAACTGGGAAAATATTTTTACAGTCAAAGGTTCTGATAAAGGCCTCATTTCCAAAATATATAGAGAATTAACTCTAATTTATAAAAAATCAAGCCATTCTCCAATTGAAAAATGGTCAAAGGATATGAACAGACAATTCTCAGATGAAGAAATTGAAACTATTTCTAGTCATATGAAAAGATGCTCCAAGTCATTATTAATCAGAGAAATGCAAATTAAGACAACTCTAAGATACCACTACACACCTGTCAGATTGGCTAAGATGACAGGAAAAAATAATGATGATTGTTGGAGGGGATGTGGGAAAACTGGGACATTGATGCATTGTTGGTGGAGTTGTGAACGAATCCAACCATTTTGGAGAGTAGTTTGGAACTATGCTCAAAAAGTTATCAAACTGTGCATACCCTTTGATCCAGCAGTGTTACTACTGGGATTATATCCCAAAGAGATTATAAAGAAGGGAAAGGGACCTGTATGTGCACGAATGTTTGTGGCAGCCCTTTTTGTAGTGGCTAGAAACTGGAAACTGAATGGATGTCCATCAGTTGGAGAATGGCTGAATAAATTGTGGTATATGAAAATTATGGAATATTACTGTTCTGTAAGAAATGACCAACAGGATGATTTCAGAAAGGCCTGGAGAGACTTACACGAACTGATGCTGAGTGAAATGAGCAGGACCAGGAGATCATTATATACTTCAACAACAATACTATATGATGACCAGTTCTGATGGACCTGGCCATCCTCAGCAACGAGATCAACCAAATCATTTCTAATGGAGCAGTAATGAACTGAACTAGCTATACCCAGAAAAAGAACTCTGGGAGATGACTAAAAACCATTACATTGAATTCCCAATCCCTATATTTATGCACACCTGCATTTTTGATTTCTCACAAGCTAATTGTACAATATTTCAGAGTCTGATTCTTTTTGTACAGCAAAATAACGGTTTGGTCATGTATACTTATTGTGTATCTAATTTATATTTTAATATATTTAACATCTACTGGTCATCCTGCCATCTGGGGGAGGGGGTGAGGGTAAGAGGTGAAAAATTGGAACAAGAGGTTTGGCAATTGTTAATGCTGTAAAGTTACCCATACATATAACCTGTAAATAAAAGGCTATTAAATAAAAATAAATAAATAAAATTTCCCCTAAGGAAAAAAAAAAGATAGAATAATTTTCCTTCTCCTTTAGTTCCTGGATGAAAGGGATAAGATTAAAGTTAATTGTCCTAGTATTCCAGCAATTTTTCCTCAACATTTCTCTGGAATAGATGAAATCATAGTGGTAAAGTACTGGTTCTTATGTTAGTTAGTTAGGCTGTCAGTATACACCCATGGATATTTCTCTTGCTCTTGAGCTTTCAGTTCTTGCCCTATCTCTTGCTTATTCCCACTCTAGAGAAAGAAACTAGTGGTTATTCAATCTTATTGTGTATTTAAGGTTAATCATGTCCATGTGGAATTGAAAAAGGAGCAGCCTGATAAAAGCAGAAGACAAATCCAGCCCTCTAACATGAGGCATGAGGTAGAGGTAGAATTGTAATGGTTTTGTCCCCTGGGAAATCAGAAACTTTCTTCTGTTTTTCAGCTTTCATATTTCTTAATCAGATCAATGTGACAAGCAGGAGAAGAATAAAAAGAGAGAGATTATTAACCAAAAACAGAATTAAAAAAATCTCCCTACACTAGTAAAAGGTAAAGAGATTTTGTGAACTACTCAGGGAGAGGGCAAAGGACAGTGGTTCCCAAGTGGACCACAAGTATCCTGTTGATCCTTTATCAGATATGCATCTGGGTTTTCTCCTTCAATATTTACCTCCCATGTAATTGCTATAAATCTCTCTTAAAGAGACTAGTTCATGTAAAAAGTTACATGCAAGAGATCACTGATAAATTGAACTCTCCTAATCCCTCCATAATTCATATTATATGTGGGAGCAAGAATCCTTTTTTCTTTTTTATAAATAATGTTCTTTGTTATCCACATTTAGGAGTCTCATATCTAGTCTACTCTTTCGTGAAGCATGAGTACTTTCAGATAACTCTTCCAATAAATAACTTCTCAGTCTTTGCTTAGAAGGAAATCTCCCAATTTCCAAGGCAGTTCATTAGTCATTCTAGAAAACTAATTGTTATGAAAATTTCCTTATAATGTGCCCCAAATCTAACCATTGGACTATACCAATTGCACAGTGTTAAGTCAAGAAATGCTTTTATTATAATCTCCAGCTGATCTCTTTTTATATGCACTCAAGATATTCCTACTGATTTGATAAGGATAGACAGTTTTAATTGTTGTGCCCACTCCTCTTTTTTTTTTTCCTTCTATAATTTATTTAGCTATAACCCAAGTAATCTAGAGAGGAAATCCAAACATAGTTGTGAATTCTGCCTTTAAGTACCTGTAATCTTCAAATAGAAGCCTCCTTTCTTTAATCAGAGAAACTTCCAAATCCAGGAGCCCTCCAACCACCATCCCTAAACACCCAAGAATAAATAGTACTTTAGTTATCTCTATTACAAAGCCAAATTAGTGAGGTATTTTTTGTTTGTTTTTAATGACAGTTTACTTTTACATAAAGAAAGCCAATATTTGCTTTCACTATACTAGGAAGATGAATTATAATGCAATGATGACTTCCAACAGCAGCAAAACCATTATAGCTGGAGATACTGACAGAGCCACCATTGAAATATGATTGTCACACCCCTGTTATACCATTGGAAATCACATTTTATTTGTCTCTGCATGTGTGTGTGGGAAAGCAGCCAGAGGGAGGGGTAGAGATTTCAGTCCAAGAATCAGAACATGAGAACATGTGTGTGAATAGATCTGAGCCAGATATAATTAAAATACTTTTGGAAATCAAATGAATACTTGGGTCTGGTATAGGCAAAAGGTTTAGTTGTATTTCTGTTAGTGACAGATGAAGCCATGGGCTTGAACTGGATTATAAGATGTGAATGGAGTTGTCCCAAAGATAGTTTAGCTTGGAAGATGGTTGACAGAAGCCAAGGAAAAAGTTTGGATGAACATATTCCTCCAAAGAAGAATGAATGTTGACTAACATAATTTTTTTCTGAATATTTACAGATGTTTACTTATATATAATACATATATATAATATATTATATATTTAATATATATATATATACAATATATATGTATATATTTAATGATGTATGTTATAGTCAATCAAAAGTTAATTGTGGGGTGGGGAGAGAAGAGAACAATATCTATAGTTGACTTTCTTACCTGATTTTGAAGTAATGTAGGTTAATAGGATAAAACTATAATTAGGTGGCTGCCCTCCCCAAACATTCTTCATGTTCTTCCACACCTTTCAACTCCACCTCTGGGATTTAACCTAGTGAAAAGATATTAAAAGAGCATCTACTGAACTTTATCATCTAAATAACAGCAGTAAGTAATTAAAATAGGGATGTACTATATGACTGCTTCCTACCTTCCAAATTTTAAATGATTACATAAATTTTATCTATAATTATTTTTTGTTATTAATATTAGTATTCCTATCATTGTCATATTTTCTTGATCTCGCTAATGCAATTTCTGTTACTGAATAAAGACTATTTGTAAAAATAAAACCATGTGGCCTGAAATTCAACTTCCCAAAACAATTTAATGAGAAAGAGAACATGTGATAGAAGAATTGCCTTTTTGTGAACTTTGGGATCACCTAAAGTAGAATAATTTAGTGAATATAATGTTGGTCAAGGAATCTGGAAAACCTGGGCACAAATCACTTCCCACCTGTAATTTCCATTTTGATTTCAAATGCTACTGTTAGGCCATGAATTCTGATATCAGGATTTATAGAATTAATTCCTTAATTTAGAACTTTTCTGGCAGCTTGATGTGTCCAAATTGGACTTGGCTTTCATGTTCTCCGGGTTCTTATCCATTCTTCCCATAGAAGACAAAATAATTCTCATAACATAATAATTCATAAAAATTCATTAACATAATTTTCATAAAATACAATTCATGCATAGGACCATTAAGTGACTATTGTTTCTAAAATAAATTACAAATCTTTCAGTTTTATATGTAAAATCCTTCACAATTAGCTTTCATTATACATTTTTAGGCATATTACACATTTCTCCTTTTTCACTCTAGTTTTAGTTCCAGCTAAATTGTACAATATGTTGTTTCTCAATTCAGCATTCTATATCTCCTCTTTGAGTAGGCTCTCATCTATGTAAAAAAGACATTTCCTTCTCACCTTCACTTGTATGCATTACTAATTTTCTTCAAAACTCAGTTCATGTAACAATTTCTATGGGAAGCCTCTCCTTTTCTTCTTCATTATTAGTGTTCTCCCCTTCCTCCTCAAATAATAACATATAAATAAAGAATGCTTCAAATAACTAATAAAAGGAGAAGTGCAAATAAAAATCATGGTTCATCTTGTATCAAACACTTTTGAAAAGAAAACAAATAATTTCAGAGGTTTGTGGAACGACAAGAACATTAATGTTCTCTTGTTGGAACTGTGAATTGGTGCAACTAACCTAGAAAACAATTGAAAATTATGTGAAGTGACTAAATTTAATGTGACCCAGAGATTCCAATACTAAGCAACATATCCCAAAGATTTCTTTGATAAAAAGAAAGTTCCTATATGCATCAAAATATTTATACCAGTACTTTTAATGATAGCAATTTTGATATATGAATAATGGCATATTACAAAATCATAAAAAAATGAAGAATACAATGTATACAGAGAAACATGGAAAGATTTAAGTGAAGTGATAGAAAGAAAGGACAGTAAGCAGAACCAGAAAAATAACTTATACAATAATTACCATAATGTAAATGAAATAAATAGTATCAAAATATAAAAGTTGAATGTTGTGAAGTTATAATTGACAAAATTAGTTCCAAAGAGGTGATACGATAAAGCACATTCTCCTGTTTCTTCTGAAAAGTGGGGAACTATGGGTATGAAATAATCAATTATGATAAAAAGGTTTTTTCTTGATAGGTTTGTGAGTTTTTCAAAATTTTTACTTTTTTTTTTCTTTTCTTATGAAATATGACTCTCTGGGACAGAATTGAAAGAGGGACATATCAGAAAATCTAGGTAATATAAAAAAAATATATATATATATATCCATGAAATTTATTTTTTTAAATGCTTGGTAGAATGGATTAGATTATCTTAAGTTTTAGTTTCAATGAATTTAAGGATTCCAAGGTGAAGTATGAGGAAATACAAAGCATATACCAAAATAGGATTAGCAGAAAAAAGGAAAGTATTCCAATTATATATAGGGGAATCTGTCTATCTATTTAATACCTTTGATTCTTTAGAGTTTTTTATGGTAATATGACACACATTTTCCAAGCTATTCATCCAAGACACTACTTAGCACATAAATTCAGATGAGCACTTCACCTCTAACAAAGCGGTGGTGGGGGTTGGGGGGAACACTTCCTAATACTATAGAAAGAGAACTAGGATCATAACTCTTCTATGTACTACTAGTGTGATCTTCAGCAATTTACTTACTGGGTATTAGTTTCCTCAAATGTAAAAAGAATTAGGTTTTACTGTATTATTGCTCTAGTCACTTCTACCTCTCAAGACAATATATGTTTAATTTCTTAGGCTATTGCCTATCATTTAATGACTTTCGGGGATTTTATATCTTATTTTAGTCTTATTTATGTCTCAGAAAATTTTTGGTATAACCTGGCTTGAGAATCAGTTTTAGGCAAGTGGAATTTGAGATTCTGGCAGAACATACTGGGAAGGATTTCTAAAAGGTAGTTGGAAATGAGGGACTGAGGAGAGGTTCAGAGGAGTGATTAAAATTGGATATTCAGATATGCAAATCCCATACTTAGAAATGATCATTGAAATTATAGGAAATAATAGATCATTGAAGGGAAAAGCACAAAGTCTCAATAAGCATATTTAAAGGTTAATATGTCTGATAAAAATCCTAAAACTGACATGTAAAACATGTTTTAATTAAACCTCTCTGAATTGACAAATAATCTGGACATCTTACTCAAGGACAATTAAATGAATCATGCTACATCAACTTTAGCCTGAAGTAGGAATATATATTGCATACTATGTGTAATGTCACATATCTTAGCCTATTGGGGAGTATGTTTGAGCTTTAGGTTCATTTTTCTGTTTTATTTTATTTTGTTTTTTTCATCCAGCCCTATGATTCAATCAATAACAGAACTATTATGCAAAGACTAATATTGTAGTAAGGTGAATGCTGGCGGTAAATTTTTTTACATAATTTAATTTGGACTCTCCATCAGGAATTCAAACTGAACAAATCTAACGTGAATTTACCATTCTCCTCCACTGATAATTACTGATACAGTAATACAGCAATTACTGATAGCTTTTGTCTATGCTATACCAAATGTCTTAATATTTTCAAATAAATTTCAAAATACTTATGTGAAAAACATTATTCTTAAGTTTTGATGAACTAATGTTATGTTTGGGCAATTGTGGACAACAATTCATTCTGTGAAAAACTGTTTCAAATATAATGTTGAGTTCTCCAGGATTTTTTGAAGTTTCTTTTTATTGTATAGGGATTTGATGTCTTATTGGTCCAAGAAATTTTGAGTTTCTTGTTTTTAATTCTTGCCAACCAAGTCATGTCCTGTTGTGAAAGTCGATGTGCTACTGTGAAGACATCAAGTAGGAAAATGATTTTAAAAATCTGTCCAGCAGTGTGTGGATACAGCCTTTGATCTATATAATAAGTCCAGTAATTTGCACAATGGCATGCATATGTTTATTGGTAAATGATATTAATATAGTATGGCATAATAAAGAATTACCTCTAGATTTGTGAGGAACATAGAAGTCAGTTGCACCATCTGGGAAAATCAACTTGTGAGTTCTCAATTGTTGAACTAATTCTCAGTTGTTGAAATAGTCCTAGACAAATACATCCATAAAGAAGCAATAAACAAATGTCTGAATCATTTGGATTTGCCTAAAGAAATGGAGAAGTTTATAATGGCTATTCATAATCATGTCATTACCACTAAAATTTATCCTTAAAGAGTTTAGATTTAGGAATCTCTATAAATTACACAAGGATATGATAGAAAATATGCAATATGGATTATCTCAGGCTTTAACATAGGAGTATATACTAAATATGTGATAAAACATTATCTGGTTGGTGAGAATTATAAATAAGAAACTCACAATCTTTATTGGACAAGCAGACATCAAATCCCCATACAAGAAAGAAAGACTTCAAAACATCCTGGAGAACTCAACAATTATATTTGAATCAGCATTATTGTAGAATAAACTGTTGCCCACAAGTGACCAAACAAAATACTGGTTCATCAAAACATGAGAACAATTTTCATATATATAATCATACAACATACTCACGATTGCCAAGCTATATTAAATGATTTTTAAAAGCTTTCAGAAGACATAAAAATCAAGTGGGAATTAGATCAAGGGCACATCTTCCCTGATGGCTAGTTTACTACTGAGTTGAACTAAGGACACTTTCAGTAAGCTTAGATAATTTAGACTTAACATACTAATAATTTTATTCAACTACAAAAAGTAGTTATTTTGTCCATCTGTAGGGAATTACATATATAAAAGAACAATAATAGCACAATAGCTTTTCCTAGACTGTTTCAATTGAAACCCCATCAAAACAACAATAATATATGGTATCGTTTACATAGAGTATTTTTTTTGCAAAATGCTTTACAAATATTAACCCATTTTTACTTAACAAGTCTGGTTGTTAGTTGCTATTGTGATCTCCATTTTACAGATGAAGTAAAGCAAAGAAAGGATAACAGATTTAGAGTCAGAAAACTAATCAGTATGTGAGGGAGAATCTGAACAAACTACTTTCTGACTCCAAATCTGCCATTCTATCCATTGTGCAATCTAGCTGCCATGATGAAACCAAATTAGTAGAGGTAGCAACAGCAGCAGAAATGATTAATAATGGTATCAGAAATGGTATCAAACTTGTAGCATTTCATTGTTTGCAAAACACTTTGCTCAAAGAGATTTTCAAAATAACTATTGTGAACTCAGCATGCAGATGTAAAGAAAGACTAGAAGAAAAAGATTATAGGCACTTCCTCTGGTGCCATCTCTACTGCTGGCAGGGGCCAGAATGAGGAGGAGCCCAGATCAGCCTCTTTACCAAAAGTTGAAGATTAACTCCTGATAAAGGTAACAGAAAGCTAATGTTGTACCTTGCTTTTCCCTTGCAGCATTAATTAATTACTTAATTAATTAAAGTGATTATAATCAGAAAGACAAGAATTTCAGATGGAAAACAAGTAAAGAATAGTAGAATACTCTATTAAATTATGCACTATTGCACATAATAGAATTAATGCTATTGGTATTCAGAGACAGACAAATCTATATGGTTTGCAGTCAGAATGATTGGCTTCACTGAATTGTTTGTACTTCAAGGATGGAAAGAAGTTACATAAATGGAGAATCAGAGTAAGGACATAATCCCTTTCTTGAAGAGCCTATATCCTTGATTCTTATTGCATGGTACTTTAACTGAAGATCATTTTTATCCTATTGAGCTTTATTAGAAATTTAGCTTAATATTGTAGTTAAGGATATTCATACAGTGCTTGACATTGACAAAATGTTTAGATATATAACCTTGGTTGATCCTTACTACAAAATTGTGAGTAGGGTTGTCCTCATTTTGCAGCTGAGAAAATTGAGGCTAAATGATTTTTCTCAAGGACTTATAGCTAATAAAATGTGAACCTGCAATTCAAAGCTATTAGAGATAGAGCTGGAACAGACCTTAAAGACTCTATAGTTAAAAGTTCTTAATTTGTGTGTGTGTGTGTGTGTGTGTGTGTGTGTTTTATGAACCACTGACATTTTGATAAAAGCTATAAGCTTCTTTTCAGAATAAAGTTTTTAAATAAACAAAATAAATACAGCAGATTAGAAAAATCCAACTATATGGAAATTTCTTTATGTTGACATTTAAATTTAATTATATTCAAAAACACATAAAATATATTTTATTTTTAAAAACCATAAACCCTAAGTTAAGAACTCCAGTTCTAGTCCAGGACTATTTAAACTTTTCCCAGTCACAACCCCTTTTCACAAGAGAAATTTTTACATAATCCTGGGTATAAAAGTATACAAAAGAGCTGCACAAATTAAACATTTAGTTATAATAAATCATAATTTCATGACCCCCACATTTAGCTATATGAACCTAAAGGGGGATTGCAACCCATGGATTAAGAAACTTTGTTCTAGTCCACCCCAATCTTTTGACAAAAGAAAAAGAATGAAGTTGGACATGTCATGAGACTTGATCAAATGCATAGTTACTCTGCAGTAGAGCTGGAATTTGGACTTAGGCTGCCAAAAGTACAAACTGTTGTCATGAAAGGGAATAAATCTATAGAGGGTTGTAAAAAACAGATCCCCTCCAGGCCTGACCCCACATGGGGAATGCTTCTGTCCCTGACTTCCACTGGTGCCATCCCTAATGCTGGCAGAGGCCAGGATGAGGAGGAGGTCAGATCAACTTCTTTACCACAAGTTGAAGATTAACTCCTGACAAAGGTACCAGAAAGCTAAAGTTGTACCCTGCTTTTCCCTTCTAGCACTTTGTGCAGCCAGAGTCTTTTATCTCCTTCTTTGATTAGGAATGCCTTTCAAAGTCCTGCTGCTGTCCAAATGGGGGCAACAATTACCTCCCAAGACCAAAAGGCAGGGAAAAGATCACAAACAATGACCCGAGGCAATGGGAAAAGCACGTTTGTGTTTCACGTTTTGCATGGTCCAGGGCTCCTGCCAGTGGTATATACTGCTGGCTGGAGCCAATCTTATGGTGGAGATGTTCAATGAGTGTATGTTGTACATTTCCTACTGAGGAGGGAAGAAAACAGATTTTATCTTCAGCTGAAAGGAGTGGGAGACATATTATGCTCCAGATAGTCACTTCACACCCTGACTTAAAATGATCTAAAGTGCAGAGTAGACCCTGGCATTCAATTTAAACATCACTAATTATCTTGGGATATGCTGGTAAGACAATGTCTCATATTGGAAAATAGTCTGAGGTCATACTAAAATAAGAAAATGCATTCCAGACAGACCATGCCCAGTTCATTTGACATCAGTGGATTTCAAGCGCCTTCATATAAGCAATTCTTTGCAAAGTCTTTAGGCTCCCCAAGCACAGCTTCTGTGTATTTTCTAGTGCTTGAGCCTATTCAGGCTGATGTGGGCAATCATCTGCATGCAGAGAAGAGGTCTTGAAATATCTCACTTCATCATCTCCAGGAAAACATCAAATCAAGATGACACACAATAGAGGGTACTGATTATGATGAGATGGAACACAGCAATCCTGTCACTGATACTTCAGGGTCCTTGGGCAAATTGTTTAATTTCCTTGATTTTCACTTCCTGGTTCTTAAAATGAAGGGATTGGACTAGTCTCTGAAGTCACTTCCAATTCTTCATCAACAGATCTTATTGAAAGAGAGACAAAGAAGCAAGAGATGAGTAGGATAACTGGAATCAAATCAGAGTGCTCAGTGACAAAGTGTACAGGGAAACAAAAGGTATGGAGAATAATGGAAAGGCAGCTCCAATGTTAGGACTCAGAAAGTTTTTTGAGAATCATCAGGCCTAGAAAAGGAAATTCTTTAAAAGCATTGGTTGTTGTCCTTTGTTCTTGAAGATAAACAAAATGACATCACTATGTTACAATTGAGTTACAATGTGTCCCAACTGTGGCTGATCATATAAAAGCTCAGAATGCTCTGCCACAGGTTGGACACAAATAGTCCCTATGAATATTTTGGATGAATTCTCTTTGCGCATCTTGTCTTTCTTCTGAGCTAATTCAATTATGTTTTGTTCATAGGGCAATCCTGTGCCAGTGTCTCCCATGTCATACCCATGTCAACTTTAAAGTTTTTAAGACAGACCTTGATTGTGTCCTTATCACTTTTTCTGAGTATCTTATGAGCACTTGCCACATTTGAGTTCTCCATAAAAATAATCTTTTTATCCAGCATATATTTGACACAATGAGGCCAGCCCAATGGAGTTGTACTCTCTCTAGTGAAGAGGGGATGCCTGGCAGTTTATTTGGCAAAAGTACCTCAGTGTCGGGCACTCTATCCTGCCAGGTGATCTCCCAAAGTCTTTCTTTGATTCACTCCTTCTAAGTACACAATGAACATTAAAAGATGGTGAGAGCTATTTAAAACAATTTCATCTGTAGGAACCTGCTTTTCTTTTTCCTAAGTACTGAGCTTAGAATTATGAGGAAATGGATTCCAATCCTGTCTCATAATAACCAGTTAATTTAACAGGCAAATATATATATTGGTGGCAATAATACCCATCATATCTACCTCAGAGAATTATTGAGAGGCTCTAATAACATAAAGTAAGGGAAGCACTTTGTAGAATTTGTAGAGCAGCAATTATTATTCTAAGATAACATGGAATAAATTAGGAGATTTGTATTCTCATATTCTCCAGTCTTACTTATTTTGGAAACATAGACCAGCCACTTATCCATTCCATTTTATGTGGAAAATGGGGCTAATAATACTGGCATTATATGCCTCATAGAATTGTGAGGAAAGCACTTTGCAAACCTGAAAGACTAATACAAATGGAAAACCTTATTCAGTCTTCCTGACTTATGATTGACAGATATTCTTTAGTCTTTTGGGTTTATCTTGTACCTGGCAGCTGTACCCTCCTGTATTTGAGCTTTCTCCCTTTCAGAATATCAGTTCTTTAAAGATAGGACTTTTGGTACTTACACCATCTCTTTCATCACTCCAGAAGACAATTCATACTTTACCAAGAAAATTGACCCCATTTATTAAAATTTTGCTCTTCTCAATAATAACTACAAATTTTCTCAACATTTCACCTCTACACTCATGACCATTGTATTTTTCCCCAGCTCTAATTTTTAGGGAAACTAGCCTACTAACTGGTACATTTGCATGACATTTGCATCTGGTCCTCCATGTCTAGCATATTTTCTCTTTTTTACTTCTGTCTCATAAAAGTTCCAGTTTCCTTCAAAACACAGCCAGGTGCTTGATGAAGCTCTTTCTAATTTTCCTATGCATTAGTATTCTGTTCCCTTTATTACGAAAGAATATTTGTGTTTACTGCATATATATGTGTATATATAGGCATGTGCACATATATATTTTGTAATATATTTCACTTATAAATGCGTAGATATAGACAACTTATTAAAATTCATGTCTGTTGTTTTCCCTAATAGAGTATACATTTCTTGAAGACAAAGATTATTTTTCACTTTTATATCTCCAGTACTAAGCACAATATGTAGCATATAGTAGTTCCTCATTGCTCTAAATATTTATCAAATTAAATTGAATGATGTGCTTAGATCCATGCCTTAAGAAGATTAATTTTGGCAGCTCTCTGAAAGGCAAATTAGAAAAGGAAAAAGGTAATAAGACAAGGAAGGTAAGAATTAGAAGTGGTGATAAGGGCCTGAAAATAATGGTTGGCATATAAATAGAGAGAAGGGATGGATGGACAAGATGATAAGGGTATAGCTCGACAAGAATGACTAATGATGGCTTCAATAGAATTAGGGAATTTGGGATAAAAGGTTAGAAGGATTAGATTTAGCAGTGAAGTTATGAGTTTTGAGATATGATGATATTAGATAGACATCTAGGTGAATACCTGATTGGTTAAAGAAAACACTAATCAGGGAACTCTAAGCATAGGCATCCATATCTCAGACTTCACCCATGATTTCTTCTACCATAGAGATACCGGAGTAGAGGAAGCAAAGTATAGAGGCTTTCTGCAATCTATTATCCTGGTAGATCTGCAAATCAGAGCCAGTTACTGTAATTGTTTTTCCTGCATTGGGTTAAAGGGAGGATTATGTCATCCCCTCAGAGTATTCCTCAGAACTTCCCTTTTACCATTCACTACTACTTTAGAAGGAATGGCTAGCCAGTGGTGCTGAAGGAATTGGGAAGTTTGTGAAAGCAATGAGGAATTTCCTCTAATAGAATGTAAATTTATGGAAGGCCAATTTTATATCTAAAAGGATTCCACTTCTCCATATGGCAACCACAAAGCTAAAATGAAGGACATGAGACATCAAAACATGCATGACTCTGCTGGATTAAATAGCAATTCCTCAGTCTCTTTATCCTTCCTCCACCCACCCACCCCTCTACTTTGGCCACTCCTACTTTATATGTTCCTGCAAAGGAAGAAGATAGTAAAACTTTCCCTTCCTTTGAATTCCTTTTAGAATTGAGAGGGATTATTTTCTTCTATATTTATCCCCCATAATCTCTAAGATTCAAGGATTTGGTTTAGGTAGCCTCTCTCCCTTTGCACATTCACATTGATCTTCTTAAGAATCCCTAGAACTATTTTCCTCTAGGATTCATTCCACACTGCTTCACTTCTCCCTTCCAGTATTGTTTGTCTCTTTTCAACTCTGGCTCTAGACCCAGCTGCTCTACTTTATCTTCTGGGGATTAGTTAATTTATCCAGTGTTCCAGGGACTCAAGTGATTGCCTTCATATGCAGAACTCTGGTATTATAAGAGCTGTAAGGTTCCTGTCTTCAGCAATTCTAGGATTGTTTCAGCTAAAGCCTGCAGAGCCATGCTCTTTTTCATATCCATCTCAGGTGATATTGGGCTGTGACAGTAAACGGCAAAATGTTGAGAGTCAGAAACCCCAAATGTTTCATTTCCTTCTACTGAATTTCATTTCATAAACATTCTGTATGCGTTTATGCTCTATGCTCAAAACAAGGCGAGGTAAGGGACATAATTGTAAAAGGCTTGGTACCTCAAACATAATTGGTACTTCCTTAAGATTGAGGCCTGGTGCAAAGAATATTGTACAAATGGATCTTTTAGGTACTCAGGGAGAATTATATTGCCACCACTACTTTTCTTTCTTTATTTCTTCTTCCTTCCTTTGGACCTGAGGTCAGAAAGATCTTAGTTCTAAATTTTACTACCTGGGTGAAGTTGGACAAGTCATTAAATCTCTATATATTTTAATCCACTGCAGAAGGAGAGAGCAAACCACTTTGGTATCTTTGCCAAGAAAACCTCAAGGCTAATATTGGCATGCTATGGTCCACAGGGTCATGAAGTATCAGACATGAATGTGTGACTGAACACAAATAATAGCAGCAACTACTACGTTTGAAAAACAAAAAAGTTGAATTATGGAATCTCAAGTTTTTTCTAACTCATATTCTGAGATTCTGAGATGTACAATGAGAGAGAGACTGAGAGAGACAGATAAAGAGAGACAAAAAGAGACACACAGAGAGACAGAGACAGAGAGAGAAAGAGAGAGACAGAAACAGAGACAGAGAGACAGAGACTGTTTTGTATCAGTGAAGTCTTTCTGGAATAGGTGGCCTTGGAGAACATAAAGGGTATTACCTGAGAAGGGATTTGAAAGAAAGTTTGGAATAGGGACAGGATTCTTTTAAATGTAACCTTGCATTAACCTATAGCCAACAGAAGTCCAGTACATGTGCTACTACCCCCATATAAGAACTATCTCCAATCTCTTTAATTATCATATTTGGATTTAGTATGTATATTATAGTTACAGTTACAATATAGTAATACTTGTTAATATTTGTTATTTCTTATTACTTGTTACTTGTTAATAATTGACAGTACACATGAAAAAGGGAAAAGGATCCACATGTACAAAATGTTATGGTAGTTTTCTTTGTGGTGACAAGAACTGGAATTTGAGGGGATGTCCACTAGAGGGGGAATTGTGGTATACAATTGTAATGAAATATTATTGTTCTAAAAGAAATGATGAACAGGAAGATTTCAGAAAAACCTGGTAAGAGTTACATGAATTAATGCTGTCAAGTGAGCATAACTAGGAAAACATTGTACACAGTAACAGCAACATTGTGTGATGATCACCTTTGATAGACTCTTCTCAACAATATAATGGTCTAGTACAATTTCAAAAGACTAATGAAGGAAAGCGCTCTCCACATCCAGAGAAAGAACTATGTAGTCTAACACTATTTTTACTTTTTTGTTGTTTTTTTATTTCTCATGGTTTTCCTGTTTTATTCCGATTCTTTTTTTCATGATTAATGTGGATATATATTTAACATTATTGTGCATGTGTAACCTATATCAGATCACTTGCTGTCTTGAGGAAGGTATGATGAAGAAGGAGAAAAACATGGAAATCAAAATCCCATAAAAGTAAATTTAGAAAAAAAGAATGTTAAAGATAACTGACACATTGAACTGAATTTATTTATGTTCTATCATACATATGAACATGTATTTATATTTATCTTTTATTTGGTATTAAATTTCTCTGTAAGTATTCATTAATTCTGTTCTTTTCCTATTATCATTAAAAATGATAGTTTTTATGTAAAAAGAAAAACAAACAAACCTTACAAACCAATGTAGATACAACAACAAAAACTTAACAATCAAACTCTTTTTCCATGCTTCTCACTACCCTCCAATTGGCTACAAGCATCAGTTATCAGAAATTCCAAGAAAAGGGTAATGTTACATAAATGAAAGGACAACTCTAAGACTTCATCTATACAATATCAAATATTTAGGCACTTTTTTGATAATAGCTGAGAATGGGACCATTTTGAAATGTTAACATTTCCATTGGACAATATAGAGAGATGGGAAATCCATTTATATTTGTACCCTTATTTGAGTTGGATCTAAATTTTTATCATTAATAGTGAGGAATACTTTGTTGAACAGCAAGTTCTTTTCATTCTTTCAGAGTTCTTTGGCAATAAAAAGTAAGCCTTTAGTGCTTTGCAGATAACTTCTCATTACCTCAGAAGTGGAATGCTAACTACTAGATTATAAATCAGTGGACCTCCTCTATAAAACCATTCCAGATACATCTAGAAAATGTAATGGACTGAACTGTGATGGGAAGATCCAGAAAAAGTCACATTTGGGGTTAGAGAGTCCCTTTAGGATTAGGGAGATAGATAGGAAAGTAAGCAGAAACTGAGGACAGGGTCAGACTACTGGCATGAAGTATACAAACCTACAGTGTTCAGGGAAAAGTTGTGCTCCAGAGCACAAAGTCCTAAGGCCACATATTGGCACTATGACAGGGCAGCTTTGGCATCCAGTAACTATACAGTTACAGATGTAGGGAGGACGTAAAAGGAAACTTCTCCTGTCAGTTTTCCCTTGTTGGAAGGTCCTGGACAGTGTTCTGAATGAAGTTCAGAAGCCACTAGTAGCAATAGCAGTGATGTATCTCAGACACCAGGAGCAGAACAAGGTCTCAATTGCAGCCACTAGATTAGCTAATAAAAGAATAATCAAGATAGGAATTTGAGATCAAGGAAAAGCCTAAAATTCTGCCTCTCTGAATCACTAGTTTTCTATCTTGCTGATACGGAATAAGTCCAGCAATATCTGCTCTTGCACAGTTCTGAATCCAGATCAGGAACTTATAGAATTAGGATCAGGAGGGTGGCAATCAAGACTTTGCCCACTTTGGGATCATTGAAAGCTTTCAGATGTCCAGCTTATTCCTGAGATCCTGAAAAAATAAAACAAGAAAGAAAGAAAAAAACGAGCAAGGATCAGCCAAAACCTTCCTTTCATAAGTTCTGCAGAGCTCACCTCTAATACCAGGTCTGAAGTTGAGTAGTAGGCTGAAACAATGATCAAGCAAACAAATTAAAAAAAAAAAAAAAAAAAAGAATTCTGTCATAAAAATCTTGCAGGGTGCTAGGAAGCCCTAATTTAGGAGTTCATAATAGTTCTCTTTAAGCATTTAAAGGGCTGGGAACAAGATGCCAGAGGGCAGACCTAGTGCTAATGGGTAAAAATTGTAAAGGAAATTTCAGTTCAATTAAGAACAAGCTTACTTAGAAAAAAGCTATAATCTGAAGCAGAACAAATTGGTAGCAGGTTCTTCCTCAAAGAAAATCTTCAAATAGTGATTAAACAACCACTTGTGGAATGTATTGAAGAGATTATTTTAGTAGTATGGATTTGACTAGGTTGACTAGGAGATCCCTTGCATATCTCACATTTTGGAATTTATATATTTTATCTCTATGTACCTTTCATTTAACATATCTTACAGTAATTTGGATGATTAACTTTTAAAAAATTATTAATTATGGAATACAACAAGTATTTCCATAATATAGACTAATAAAAGAGAGATGTTTGGACATGAAACTACAAATTGATTATGTACAATTTGCATTTTCCTTTTAAATAGGTAATAAAATTATGATTTACATTTCTTTGACTTTTTCACTAGGTTTTTGAAATGCTCTATTTTGATATCCTAGAAAGATATACCTTTTAGATAGTCATAGCCATGAATCAGCTAACTTTATGGAGTTCCTTCCAGGTTCAAAGCACTCTCTGAGATTTCTTGGCTCACAAGTTTGGTTTCTTTTTCTATGAAAAATGTGAACCTTTCTCAAAACTTCATTTCTAGGGATTTCTTTTTTTGTTTGTTTTCAGTGAAGAAGTTACCTGAAACAATCATGGAAACAGTTTCTTTGGATATTCCTCATTCTTTCTGGGAAGTATAATAATAATAATAATAATAATATAGGAAGGAAAGAAGAAGGGGGAAGAAGAGTTTGTACAGAAAGCTCAATTTGAAATTTGCATCCATTGATAGGCAGGACCTTGCATCATTTGCAAATCATATTTTCCTCCACTGACTTTCAGTATTGAAAACAAGTGTTCCCTCTCAGAACAAGTACATGTTTTCTTTTCCTACAACCTCTTTGAATATGCCAATTAATTTATTATTTAAAGTGGTTTTGTTTTGTTTTTCCTTCCCAAGAAAGCAAGATAGCATAAAAAATTTTGGAAGAAGAAAATTTCTAGACAAGAAATGACAAGATCATTTTACTGGTATATTATGAAATACTCTTCTCACGCTTAGATAAGTTTCTTCTTTACTTATCTAAATCCTTCCCTTTCTTCAGATCCCACATCTTCAAAAAAATCTTTTGTGGTGATCCTACATTTCACTAATCTCTCCATTTTCTAACTTCTTTTTCATTTATTATTAATTCTATATCATCAACACTAGCTTGTTGTAGTGATTTTGTTAAATTTTTTTTTCTTTCCACAATCTGAGAACTAACATATATATGTATACACACACACACACATTTATGTGTATATATATATATATATATATATATATATATATAGTTGTTTCTTCAGTGGTTTCTAGATCAATATCAGGTGTTTAATATATAAAAAAAATAATTTTTGTTAATTGTTTCACTTTGACTAGTAGAAGAGCACAGAAAAATTTCATGATTCCAAGCCTAACCTTTTGGATTTCTTTCTCTCTTTCTTTTTCTTTTCTTTTTTTTTTTTTTTTTTTTTTTTTTTTTTTTTTGCCACCTTAGCTTATGAAACCATTCAACATGAATGTACTAGATGGCTGTATCCTGGAGGGAGATTTGTAATCCTTTTTAATTCTAACCATCTACATCACACATCTTTCCCTCAACACTGAAGTCATTTCTACCAATATGGACAGATTAATTTCACTGACAATATAGGGATTACAAAGATTGGTACTGAATTAAGATGAATTTTAACAATAAGAAGCCTGGGCAGCTGTCAGGAAAGTATAATGTAAGAGGTACCAGGAAAAGGCCCCTTCCCCCAAAATTATATCTCCCTTCAGCTAGAAAAGAGGCAGATGATATCTAGGAGTTGAAACATTTTGAACTATCAGCTATAAACAGCTTAAGTTAATATACTTGGATTAGATAGATTTTAAATGACAAGGTGACTTTAAAGGATTCCACTTTAAAGGAATTGGACATAAAACATGTCACTATGAGGTATGAGAAGAGAGAATCAAATACTTGGAGTCCTTTCTGAGTAGTTTGGGTAGAAAAGAGAAAATATAGGTAAAACAAAGTGTATGTGTGAGTGTGTGTGTGTGTGTGTGTGTGTGTGTTTGTGTAGAGAGAAACATAAAGGCACTTGATGTTATAGAAAGTATTGAAAGAGAAGATGGGCACGGAAATAGAGGATGCACACCAAAAAACTACCTACCTTTTAACCATGCTTTTCTGGATCAATTCCATATAAGAAACACAGACCTAGGGAGAGATAGGGAAAAAAAGAGAATGCCTTCCTGATTTCACTAAACCTCTTGACAGGTAGGGAATGTTGAAGTTCCATATAGTAACTTTCTGTTCACCACTTGTCTAAATAGTAATAAATCATCAGTAAATTCCTGGTTCTGTTTAGGAGGTTTGGACTTCAAAGCTAAATATTCACAAACAGGAACCTTTCATTAACTCTAGGGAGAAAAAAGGCTTCATTTTATTTCAAATTGTATATTTCGGTTATTTAGTTTAAGTAGTATCTGCTAACTAGTATCAGCTAACCAATATAACCTGTTTTGAATCAGATGCCATTTATTATATACCTATCATGGAAAATTATTTGCATACATATATATGTGCCTGACAAGCCTTCATCTATACCAAATGTTTGAACTTGCCTACTTAAATATGAAACAACTTAGCTTTTTAAGGGGAAAAAACCCCAAACTATTTTCCTTTCCAGACATTACGAGATGAAAAACTCCATAGATTTTTTTTATTATTTTATTTACTTATTCATTTTAGTTTGAGAAATGAGAATATAAATAAGGCCTAGTTGAGTTAAATAATTTGCACTATATAGTTTTAGTGTGATGAATAAAAATAATTGCATTCTCTGATTTTTGTTTTTGTCTTGTCTTCCACACTCATTCTTGTATCTTCAATGTTAGTTTATGTAATTCATCAAAGGGAAAGAAATGTAGTAGTATGTTTGTCATTGAAGGTCACTGAGTCCTGACTTGCCCTTTAAAGTTCCATTTTAATATTCCTTTTTGTTTTTAATATGCAGCACAGCAGCACAGAAAGAAAACACTGAAGATTGATCTTTAACAAGAGTATTAAATGGGAAGCTAGCTATCTAACATCTTCAGCTGGGATTGCCATTTCCTTCTAGTTTGACCTGAGTATCAGATGTTTGACTTTTCCAGGAATCAAGGTGAAGAAGGATAAACATGCAAGTGGGAAAAGAAAAAAAAGGATGGGAGATGAGGGGAAGGGAGACTAACTCACAATGCCTGGGAGCCAGTGGCAGAACATTTAGCTGCCAGTCCATTGATGGGATTTGGAAAACTCATCAATGGGATTGTAGCCAAAACACTGCTTAAGCATGGGTGGTCACCAGCAGTAAAAGAAAAAAAAAATAGAACTCCCCCCAAAACAAATGATTTTACATGATGTGATAGCTATCTGTTTTACTACATGACTAGGTCCGCATAACTTTTCCCATCCTGCTGAAAGCTCAAATTAAGGTGATGTAATGAGAAGGTATTTCACGCAAGCCACATGAAATGCAGATGGATGTGCATTTTCATGCTATCCAGATTTGTGTTGGCTAGGCTATACCATGGTTCCTGCTTTGGAGAATAAAATTTTCACACTCCCTCATATATTATACTTAAAACAACACAGCATGGTAAAATTGAAAATCACAGAGAGGATAAGGCCCATTTCTGTTATTTACAGCTTTATGTATTACTCATTCCATGCAAACACTACACTGAGACAGATACTCTTTGATGGATGTTATAAATATTGACTGGCCCCAAAAGTAGTAAGAGGCAAAGGTATTATCCACAGGTGAAAAGAAATGGGATACTCTCTTCTCTGTTAATGGGATAGAGCACATTTATCTAATAATGCCTTGAGAATACAGACATACGAAACCACACATGATTTTTATTATATTATTAAATAACTATAATTAACTTGTATTGTTCATTTAAAAAAACCTATTTACATAAAGGTACTATTTTTCCAAGAAACAATTTGAATTTCTCATGTATCAAGTAGAAATCATTCCTTAGGACATTAATTTAACTATAATAGTAAATTATGGAAAGAATACTTTAAGTCAATAAGTCAAGTTAATTATAGCTACTTCTCAGTGCAATATGTATACATATTTGTATAGATGTACATTTCCAAGAAAGGCATTTATTTAAAATGTCTAGAGAAAAAAAATTACCATAGAATAAAATTACTTTAGAAAAATGTGAATCTGAGGTTGTATAACTGGAAAATATCATGTGCTAAAGATATTAAAGTTAAAACAGAGGAGCAGAGAAGAATAGAATTTAAACTCATATCCATTTATTCCAAATTTCAAACCTTTTAATTTGTCATATGAATTTTTCAGAAAATTTAAGCTTATCTTATGAGTGGCAATAACATATTTTAGTCAATTTTAATGGAAATATAATATTCATATATATATATATATATATATATATATTACTGTTGTAACATATGACTTTGTTCAACAGTTCTAAGTTCACAAAAATCAGTCTTAAATCTTTGAGGGTCTGCCAATAATTTTTAATTAATAGTTCAATTCAACTTAGGGTTCATGCCCTGATTACATGTGATTTTTCTCAAATCTAATTTTCATATAATAGGTTTTCCATTCCTTGAAAATATGAAGATAACAGTAGGTTTTAAACATAGAAACATTTTACAAACATGGAAAGAACAGAAAAGAGATGGCTAATTATAGCCTTACTTCCATTGAGTTGCAGATTCCTGTCTTTTTATTTAGCACTATTATGAACTCACAGAACTCACTGATCACATTCTATTTCCATGTTCTGCTATGAGAGGTTATGGAGTTGGTTTGATGTAAACTGCCTGCTTCTTTTTATACTCTTCATTGCATTGTTTTTGTTTTTTTGCTTGTTGTTCACTCTCAGGCTATATTCCTATTTCCATATCTCATCACTCTGTCCTATTGTTCATTCTTCATCATTACCAGATCAATTTCCCTGTGTTTAGCCAACAATAGGATTGTTATTTCTTCATTTACCAAGTTGCATTCTCCATTGTGGCCCAAACCTAGGAGGTCTTATCCTTCTGGCATTTGCTCTGAGTTTTCTGTATGTCTATATGCTAGGATTTATTGCCTACCTCAACATATGGTACAAATTCCAATTTGGATAAATATTTTTACTCCCTGTTCAGTAAACACTTTTGCTTTTACAAACACATTTACAACATTTTAAGCAGATTTCACAAAAGAGAATTTAATCTTTTTATGATGAATTGGTGAATAAGAAATACAGTAGTTGCCTTATCTGCTAAACAAAGAAGATACTGGGAAGCCTGAAAGGCTTTGAGTCATACTGTCTGAAAAAGTCTATTAGTACTAGCTCCCTATTCAGTTTCTCCCACTTGAGAGACTGAATATCAACTAGCCACTAATTTCCATCTCTGTTCTTTCTCTGCATCAGTGTTCACTGGAGATTTCATATAAGAAATATAATTTGATTTGCTATGAAAATCTGTTTTCTGACATTACAAAATGTGTACATTTATAAAAAGTAATTTAAGAAATGTTCCTTATTACCTTTTTACTCTCATATCCAATATGTTGTATATTAAGTAGCTACCTAAAATACATGTGTAACTGGATATTAGTTGATGTGAAACAAAAGTAGATGTCAGTAAACTGTAAATACAAATGGAATAAAAATGTTATAAGGAAGCTATAAAAGCTGGAAGACATCTTCAAGGTAATCTAGTCCAATCATCTCTTTTTTATTAAGTTAGAAAACTGAAGTCCAAAGAAGTTACCTGATGTTTATAAAGTAAAAAATATTAATGATTGCTGCAAAGTTTTGAGCTCAGGTCTTTTAACTCTAAATGCAGTGCTTTTTCCATTAATATATGGATAATATAATATATACTGATATATATACACACACATACATACATATATATGTATATGTGGATTGATATCTATCTATCTATCTATCCATGTATCTATGTTCCACAAACCTCAAAGTGGTGCCTGAATGTTAGCTATTATTAATCTTATGGCTACAGATATTTTTTTCCCTAGCAGACTATAATTTTCACAAGAGAAAAAGCACTGGTTGAACATGTAATAAGCACAACAGAACCCTGTGCTAAGTGGGATAGTTTACAACATTTATTTCACATATGACATCATGGAGCTACCAAATTTCTTAGAAAAAGAAAAGAAAAGAAAAATTTAGCCTTTAAAATTCTTGGCAGAATCAAATGCTCAAAACTTAGAAATAGGTTATGTTTTTTTTTTTTTTTAATCATCTGAAATCAAATTTAAGAAAATGAGTTACTATATCTTTTGCTCTTATATTCTAATAATTTTCAGGCATTTCTCTTGTATTTGAAATCTGTAATTTGTGTTATTTCTATTAAAAGAACTTAAGGTCCTTGACAGCAAAGACTATCTTACTTTTCTGTATGTATCTTCAAACCTCAGCAAAGTCATTTATACACAGTAAACTACTAATCCATGAGAATGGAATAAATGAAGATTTCTTAGAAAACTGTAGGGTAAAAAGAGCAGACCCTAGGCCTAAGTTTCCGGAAGTCATGTGACCATTATGAAGCAGAATCTGTACTGGCACATCAGCACTGCTCATGCCAAATAAGGAGACATTGTTGTACATTGGTCAATAGCCCCTTTTGTGATCCCGAAGAATTAAGTCCATCCAATGAATTTAAAAATCAACAGGATAAGGGAGGGATCCATGTCTTTTTCAGCTATATAACCCAGCTTCTGCTTCTGTCCCATGCCACACTTTGCTGGACCGTCCAGGTAATATATTGTCATGCTTCTTGTAAACTTTTCTATTTGTACCTGGAGATGCCTCCGAGAAGTCAATTTGGGTAAGGGGATCTAGTACTGTTCCACAAACATGCTTTTTATCAATAAATTAAGAAATAGAAATAATATAATACAAATAACACAGATGACGATGTATTGAAAAAACAAAAAGTACTCCATATGTGAAGTTTTAAGGGGGAAAGAACAGGATCAATTTAGAGTAGACAAGGCTTCCTGGAGGAAATACTGTTTGAATTAGTCTATAAATTATGTGAACTTTAACAAATAGAATTAGAAAGCACAGGGCCTTTCAGGGTCGGGGAACAAAGAAAGCAAAGATTTGGAAGAGTAAAAGTGAAGGCTATTTATAGTCCATTTGTCCCAGAGTTTAGAATTTGTGGAGGATAATTGTTGTTTATTCTTCATTCTGGAAGAGGATCATGACATTAGGAAGGTTATGTTATGACATGCAAGTGAATTGGATTTAACTGACGGAGGGCTGTGCAAGGTTACCTGCCTTACTTTCTCGTCCAGAGCCATCTGGGTCCAATGTCAAGATAAAGTGGAGATCGCCCTCCATGCAATGTAAGAACTTGATCTTTTTAAGCTAAGGACTTTAACAGGTCTCAATTTGACTGAGGCCTCACCCATTCAGTGATAGGTAGCAAGAGAAGCAAAGAATCTCCTCTTTCACCTAGTCCAAAGAAATCTAAATAAAAGAATGAATCTGGGTGGAGAAGATCCTCAAGGTTTCTGGCCAAAGCAAAAATGATTGCTATTCAATCTGAGTCAATTAGGACCCAAACAATGACCAAATGGGGTTTGGTCTAGGACCGATAGATGGCTAATTAGAATAAGATTGGTACTGGTTTAAGACCCAGTCCTTAAGAAAGCAATCTAGGCAATAAATCCCAAGTTATCTTGGAAGGATTCAGAGATGCAAAAGAGAAAAAAAAAATGGCTTTAAGAGCATTTGTAGATTAGTGTATGATACTCTATTTGTACAGAGAGAGGAAAGGAGAGAAGGAGGGAAGGAGGGAAGGAAGGAGGAACAGAAGATAAGATTGGAAAGGTAAATTAGCACCTGATTATTAAGTGCCTTCCTCTGCAGGTAGTATTTCCAATAGGCATTGCAAAGTATTTGAGCAGTGAAATAACAGGACTAATTCTATGCATAAGGAATTTTGGAGAAAAGATTTTTTTCTATAAAATTAAGAATTTCATTAAAAAACTGAAGAAGCTTGCTCACTAACTTTTTACTTCGCAGGAACATACATTATTATCTTTTCCCAACTTTGGTAAGGTTTTTGTTTGTTCTTTGGAAAATTGTAAAGTCCAGGTCAGCTCCCTTGAGGCCTCATGATCAGCCAGAGTCAAGATAGGCAAAAAAGTCCTTGGTCTTTAGGGGAAGAAATGAAGGAGACAGACAAAATTGCCAGGAGTTTTGCTAAGGATCTCTACCTTTCTCCTCCTGCAGTCAAGTGAGGTCTCACCTCTGTCATCCCACCCTCAAATCCTTGCCTAGGATTATCTTTACACCAAATATTGAGCCAGCATCAATGGTGAGAAGAGCCATTTTATCCAAACATATGCTAATAGAGTCATTGTCTTATTTCAAATAGGTAATTAGCCTTAAGAGCTGGTTGTTTGATTCAAGTGTACCTATTCAAAGTTTCAGCCCCTTACAGAAAATCTCTGCCTATTAGCATATTGTTTTGTTTAACCTGTTTCCTTCTTCATTACAAAATTTGCAGGCATTTAATAGATACTATTTTATATTGTCACTATATTGTTGACTTTTAAAATGGTCAGCTGGTTTTATGGATATTCCCTCCTTAAAAAATAGACTAAGTGACATCTAAGTGGCACTGGCATAGAGTGTTGGACTTGGAATCCGGAAAACATCTTCCCAGATTCAAATTTATCCTTACTCTCTAGCTATCTGACCCTATTCAGGTCACTTAATCCTGTTTGTTTCAGTTCATCAAGTGTAAAATGAGCTGGAGAAGAAAATGACAACTCCAGGACCTTTGACAAAAAATACAAAAACAAAAACAAAAAAACCTACCCACAATGAGGTTATGAAGAGTTGGATACAATTGAAATTATTTAACAACAGAGGGTCTTGATATGATCTATGATGTGGGGTGCCCAAATGATGGCAGGCACCAAAAATTGGGGTTTTTGTCATATGAAGAATTCACAATGACCATTGTCTTTGGCAAAGGGTAAATTTATTTAGGGATCAATGAAGTGAACTGTGAAAGTTGTCTCACAAGATGGAGACAGTGTTCTAAAAATTGAGTGAAGGTAGGTTATGCTCCGGGCCCTAGTTCCTTTTTCCAGAAATCAGGTGGTTTACAAAGAATGGGATCATATAGCCCTTTTCTTTGTGAGACTTTAGTCTTACCAGAGACATCAAAATTCCCATATAAGGTAATTTGGTAATTCTAAATTTGTGATTGGTTTAGAAGGTTTTCCTTATTTATGATTTAGAATGTGAGGTCATTTGTCCTGACTAATCAGGCCAAAGATCCAGGTTCTAGGGAGTGTCACCCTGGGCCCATATATAATTATTTTTTGCTTACTGTACCTTGCCTCTCCTTGTCTGATGGCTTGTTGGGAGGGAGATATCCTTTCTCGTAAGATTTTAATAAAATTTCTTTCTGCTTTTACCTTGAGAAATCTCCTTGATTGATTTGAGCTAGTGGTCTTGTCCCACACAGGGAAGAGATTACAGAAAAAAAAATAAGGAATACAGGAGAGCATATGAAAGACAAGTTCCTCATTGGAACTCACAATTACCCAATGGAAAGGGAACACCTATTGAGGTTGGAGCATGCCCTTAGCTAGAAGGCTAAATCCTGAAAGGGACTTAGCACTCTAAAAAAGTTAATTACCTGTAAGGAGAAGTGAGGTTGAGCATAGTGAAGTTAGGGGAGATACCACGTGGCATAGAGAAGGGAAAAGACATCACAAGACAGAGTGCTGTGGCAGCTTTATCCAAAGGATGGCATGTACCATGGGATGGCCCACAAGTAGGTATTATAGCAAAAATTTAACCTCAGGGACATGACTGGGATTTCTATAGAAGGTGGGTCTCAGGAGTTTGACATAACTTGGATTTCAAATTGGACCACCTCCCAAAGGATGGGACCATGAAGCTAAATTTATCTCTATCAGTCTTCTGCCTCTTGCCTCAGAGATCAATTTTTATCAATTCCTTTACTAACCACACCTAACATTGAAGACTTTATTAGTCCCACCCCTTTTGATATGTTTTAATGGTAATTTTTTCCCCATTTACAAGTAAAGATGGTTTTCAATATTCATTTTTGTAATATTTTGAGTTTTATTTTTTTCTACCTCCTTCTCATGACTCCCCTTAAGACAGCATGCAAACTAACATAGGTTATACATGTATAACTGATTTTTAACATATTTCTCTATGAGTTATTTTTGGAAAGAAAAATCAGGAAAAAATACAAGGAAACAAAACAACAGCAACAAAAACAAAGGTGAAAATATACTTCAATCCACATAGTTCTTTGGATGTGCACAATCCCATCTCAAGTCTATTGCAATTGTCTTGGATTATGGTATTGCTGAGAAGAGTTAAGTATCATGGCTCATCTTCCAAAAATACTGCTATTATTATTATTTACAAAGTTTTCCTGGTTCTACTCACTTCACTCAGTATCAGTTCATGTAAGTTTTACCAGGCTTTTCTGAAATCAGCCTATTTATCATTTTTCTACAATATCTAATGTTTTCTAGAATGCTATTCATATCCTTAAAGTCTTTCTTATTTATTTTGTGGTTAGATTTATCTAGTTCAAAGAGAGGGAGGTTGAGATCCCCATTAGTATAGTTTTGCTGTCTTTTTCTTCTTTTAATTCATTTAACTTCCCCTCTAAGAATTTGGATGTTATACCACTTGATGCATATGTTTAGAAATAATTTTACTTCATTATCTATAGTACCTTTTTAGCAAATTATAGTTTGCTTTATTATCTCTTTTAATTATACCAATTTTTGCTTTTGCTTTGCCTGAGATCAAGATTGCTAACCTTTTTTTATTTCTCCAGTTGTAGCTAACAGAATCTGCTCCACCTCTTTCCCTTTACTCTGTGTGTAACTCTGCTTCAAATGTGTTTCTTGTAAACAACATATTGCAAGATTCAAGCTTTTAATCCACTCTGCTATTCACATATGTTTTGTGGGAAAGTTCATCCATTCACATTCACAGTTATGATTATTGTGCATTTTCCTCCATCTTATTCCCTTTTCCACTTATGTTTTTCTCCTTCCTTTCATCCTGTCCCTCCTTCCAGTGCTTTGCTTCTGATCACCACCTCCCTCAAGCAGATCCCTATTTTCTTTCCACTTTTCCTTCTGATTTCTGCCTTCCTTTCCCCCCTTTCCCCTTGAACAAGATGAGGTGAGATCTTTCAAGACAGTTGTGAAAATCGAGTAAGGCTTCATCTATTTCAAAGTTTGAGTAGGCCTGAAGGACTTTAAGCATTAAGTCAAGGGCATACTTACGCCCTCTCCTTGCTATCCTCCTAAGGGCATACTTAAGTCCCCTTCTTGTTATCCTCCCTATTTCAGTCAAATATGGGCAACTATGTACTTAATGATCGAGTTCAATTTCTTGGGTAGTTCCCACATTTAGAATGTAAGATCCTCAGCCAATAAGGATGAGGGTCAGTGGTGGGAGGGGGTATTTTCATTAGGGATAAAAAGTGTTGACCCTGCCCCCTACGGTGCCTCCTCCCTTCGATTGTCTGCTTGATGGGTGGGACTGCTGATTCTTGGGAGAATGTGTAATAAACTTTGCTTTGCTTCTAGATATTTCTCCAGCTTTTTTTATTAAATGCTGTCTAAACCACACACCGCTTTTCTTCCATTTCCTCTGATATCTTCCTATAGGATAAGACAAACTTATATGCTCAATTGAGTATATATATGATTCCCTTTTTAAGCTTACCCCATTTTCCCCCTTTATTATAATAGGTCCATTGTGCCTCCTCATATAATATAATTGAGCCTATTCTGCTTCCCTCTCTCTTTTCTCCCAGTACAATTCTTTTTCACCCTTTATTTTCTATATCATCACATCAAAGTCAATTGATACACACACCCTATGAATTCTCTTTCCAACTACCTTAATAGAGATACAGTCCTCAAAAGTTACAAGTATTATTTTCCTATATAGGAATGTAAAAAAAGTTTAATCTTTATTCAATAACATTTTTTCTTTCATTTTAATACTATTATGCTTCTCTTGAAACTTGTATTTGAAGACCAAACTTTCTATTTAGCTCTGATCTTTTTAATCAGGAAAATTCAAAACTTTCCTTTTTTTCTTTTTTGCCTTGAAAGATTATGCTCAATTTTGCTTGGTATTTGATTCTTTTTGTTTTCTTTTTCTTGCTGAGGCAATTGGGGTTAAGTGACTTGCCCAGAGTCACTAAGTGTCTGAGGCTGAATTTGAACTCAGGTCCTTCTGACTTTAGGACCAGTGCTCTATTCATTGTGCCATCTAGCTGCCTCTTGGTAGTTGATTCTTGATTGTAATCCAACCTCTTTTATTTTGGAATATCATATCAAGAGCTCTCTTTTCCTTTAATATAGAAGCTGCTAAATTCTATGTAATCCTCACTGTGGGTTCTTAATATTTGAATTGTTTCTGGCTATTTGAAGTATTTTTTCCTTGATCTGGTAATTCCAGAACTTGGCTACAATATTCCTTGTTATTTTCATTTTGGGCTTTCTGAAGATGACTGGTGGGTTCTTGATATGATAATTTTACTTTCTTCTTCTAGATTATCAAAATAGTTTTTCTTGATAATTTCTTCAAAGGTATCATCCAGCCCCTTCCCTTCTTTTTTTTTTTCTTCATGGGTTTCAGGTTTTTCAATAGTTCTTAAATTATCCCTCAGTATCTATTTTTTAGATCATTTCCCCCCAATTAGGTATTTTGCATTTTCTTCTATTTTTTTTTTCACTTTTGATTTAGTTGTACTGATTCTTCATATCTTATAGAATCTTTAGTTTCCAGTTGCCAAATTCTAATTTTTAAGGAATTATTTTCTTTAGTTAACATTTGTACCTCCTTTTCCATTTGGCCAAATCTATTTTTAAGTAGTTCCTTTTCAGTAATTTTTTGTGTTTTCTATTCCAAACTGTTGACTCTTTTTTTCATAAGTCTCATGCATAACTCTTTATTTCTTTTCCTAACTTTTTTCTACCTTTATTATTTGTTAAAATATTTTCGATAGCTTCCATGATTTTTCCTCAATTGTTAATTTATTTTTTAAAAATACATATAAAGATAGTTTTCAACATTCATTTTTTAAGACTTTGTGTTCCAGATTTTTCTTTCTCTCTCCCTTAGTTCCCCCATTCCTAAGAAGCAAGCAATCTGAAAAAAAGTTAAATATGTGCAAACCTTTTAAACATATTTCCATATTTGTCATGTTGTGCAAGAAAATGGAACCAAAAAGGGAAAAAATATGAGAAAGAAAAAGCAAACAAACAAAAGGTGAAAATACTATGCTTTGATTAACATTCAGTCTCCATAGTTCTCTTTCTGTATGTGAATGGCATTTTCCATCCGAAGTCTGTTAGAATTGCAGGAAGGCCTTTTGTGCTTCATATCAATTCATATTCTCCTTTGTATTTTCACATGTAGGTTTTGTGATATTATTATCCTCTTTGAGTTTGTGTTTTGATCTTCTCTGTTGTCACAGTTGTTCTGTATGGAGAAGCTACTTTTCCCTTTTTCACTCATTTTAAAAAGTTGAGCTATGCTCTTGAGGTGAAGAAGGTACTATTCCAAGCTTCTTTGCTGAGTATCAAAGGCTTAGTTACTAGTTTTCTATATTAGTACATAACATGCTTGTAATTTTTCCACTGCCAGGGTGACCTGCCCTAGTTGTAACTATGTGCTAGGGTTATGAGAGGTAGAAATTTGTCTCCTGTGCTGAGGCTGTAGGCTCATAATATTTGCTGTATTACTAGTCTGCTGAGTCAGGACCAATGTTTCTGCTGTGTATTGTAGCTAAAAGTCTTCTCCTGACTTGCTTGAATATTGCACTAGGCTTTGCTGTTCTTTTATCCCAGTGAGTCAGACCTTTCCTGTAGTCCTTCTAAGTTATCCTAAGCCAGAAAATTATTTCACCCCATATCTTTGTGAGTTCTGTTACTCCAGAATCTGTTACAAGGCTTGAATTAAGGTTGATTTTGAGGGAAATTGTGGAAAGCTCAGAAAACTTCCTGGTTTCTCTCTATCATCTTGTCTTTGTTTCTCCCTTTTCCTAGGCTTGTAACCTGAAGAGGGGTTATTTAAGAATTGTTGTATTATCTGAAATCTAATCAAAGAAAGAGCTTAAACATCAATTTTAAGAAATTATAAAGGAAAGCTGCCCTAGTATCTTAGAATCAGAGGATAAGTTACAAAGTGAAAGAATAAGTTGATAATTATCTGAAAGAGATCCTAAAATGAAAACTTCCCCTTATATTGTAACTAAATTCTAAAACTTTGAGGTCAAAGAAAGTGTAACATATAAACTGGAAAGAGAAACCATAAAGGAATCAATGAAATTTAACTATTTACCTTTTCTATAGGAAAATGATATATGTAATTTTGGATAACCTTATCATTATTAGGGTAGTTAGAAAGACTCTACATAGAAAGAGGGGATGGAAATGAGTTGATTATATGGGAAAGACTTAATGAAGTTAATGAAAAAGAGGGATGCACTGAGAGAAGAGAGAAAGAAAGAGGGATATTATTTTACATAAGAAAGGCACACACAGAAGACCTTTCATAGGAGTGGGGAAATGGAGTATTGGCCAATACTTGGACACCACTCAACTCTAAATTGATTCAAAGAGGGAAATACACACACACACACACACACACACACACACACACACACACACCCTATTAGTAATAGAAATCTATTTAATTTTAATTTTTTTGGCATAAAAGAAAAAAAAAACAGTCCTTGCTTTAATGAAACTAAAAATCTATCATGGGAGACATATTCACAGTGTGTTTGAATATGTTTCCATCTCTGCATGGATATTTAAGTATACTTATATTAATATATACACATACATATACACACAGAAAGGTTAAAACAAAATAAGCTCAAATTACAATGGAAGGAAGTGAGAGTAACAACAAAGTCTTCCTGTGAAATGTGACAACATATCATATAGGAATTGAGAAATAGTGTGAAGAAAGGATAAAAGGAGGGGGTGGCTCATTCTATACATGGGATGTAGATATTGCAAAGTAGAGAGAAGAGAGATGAAATATCATATATGATAAACCGAGAAAAGATTAGACTATTTGAATAAAGCATAAGAAGAGTAATGTCAAATTAAGGTGAAAAGATATTTCTTTTTTTTTTAAATGTTAAAGTATATGTTAAATACAATATATGTATACATATCCATATAGTTATTTTGCTGCACAAGAAGAATTGGACTTTGAAATAATGTACAATTAACTTGTGAAGGAAATAAAAAATGCAAGCAGACAAAAACAATAGGATTGGGAATGCTATGTAGTAGTTCACACTCATTCCCTAAGTTCTTTCGCTGGGTGTAGCTGGTTCTATTCATTATTGAACAAATTGAACAGATTTGATTCATCTTATTATTGAAGAGAATCACATCCATCAGAATTGATCACCATATAGTATTGTTGTTGAAGTATATAATGATCTGATCCTGTCATTTCACTCAGCATCAGTTCATGTAAGTCTCTCCCGGTCTTTCTGGAATCATCTTGCTGGTCATTTCTTACAAAACAATAATATTCCATAACATTCATATACCACAATTTATTTAGCCATTCTTCAATTGATGGACATCCACTCAGTTTCCAGTTTTTTGCCACTACAAACAGGGCTGCCACACAGGTCCCTTTCCCTTCTTTAAGATCTCTTTGGGATATAAGCCCAGTAATAACACTGCTGGATCAAAGGGTATGCATAGTTTGATAACTTTTTGAGCATAGTTCCAAATTGCTCTCCAGAATGGCTGAATTTATTCACAATTCCACCACCAATGTATCAGTGTCCCAGTTTTCCCACGTTCCCTCCAACATTCAGCATTATCTTTTCCTGTCATCCTAGCCAATCTAAAAGTTGTGTAGTGGTATCTCAGAGTTGTCTTAATTTGCATTTCAGAGAAATGCATATATATAATAATAACTTGGAACATCTTTTCATATGGCTAGAAATAGTTTCAATTTTTTCATCTGAAAATTGTCTGTCCATATCCTTGGACCAGTTGGAGAATGGCTTGATTTCTTATATATTAGATTCAATTCTCTATATATTTTGGAAATGAGGCCTTTATCAGAACCTTTGACTCTGAAAATGTTTTCCCAGTTTGCTATTTCTCTTCTATTCTTGTCTGCATTAGTTTTGTTTGTACAAAAGCTTTTTAATTTGATATAACCAACATTTTCTATTTTGTGATCAATAATGATCTCTTGTTAAGATTCTTATAAGTTACTAAGACAGTGGAATTAATAGAGACAATAATTATCTAATTTAGCATGGTTCAGTATGATTGATCTAATCCTACAAGGAGATGTTATGGGCCAGAACTTGAAACAAGGTACTAAGTGAAATTGAGGAGACAATGTTTAAATCTATTTGATTTAATCCTACAACAAATAATGGTTTCCCAGTGATATAATGATGTGTGTACTTGGTGTGTACTTGGTGTACAGCATATAAGCAAGAAGCTCTCAGGGCCACACAGATAAGCCCACTCTTGGAGGCAGAGTCAGATTCATTCCATATTCCACCTTTGTGCTAGCTGGAGATTTGGAGGGAGCTAGAGGCTGAAGCTGGGAGAGACAAAGAACTAACGGCAGGAACCAAGGAGAGAGACAGGCCCCTAAGAAAGCTAATTGGGCCCAAGGAAGGAGATAAGACTTAGAAGGAAACAATAAAGGATTTGGACTTTAATTCCTGGCTGAATTTGAGGTGATTATTACTCTCAACTGAAACTAAGGCTGCCTCCAGAAGCTCCGCAAGAAATCTGCTCCCAGAGAACATTACAATTTAGAGAAGAACATTACAATCTTTAGTTCTTTGGTCACAAATTCCTTCCTCCTCCACAGGTCTGGGAGGTAAACTATTCTATGTTATTCTATTTTATTTATAATCTCATTCTTTATGTCTAGATCATGAACCATTTTGACCTTATCTTGATGTACAGTGTTAAGTATGGGTCAATGCCTAGTTTCTGCCATATTAATTTCCAATTTTCCCAGCAGTTTTTGTCAAACAGTGAATTCTTATCCCAAAAGCTGGGGTCTTTGGGTTTGTCAAACACTAGATTATTAAGGTTATTGACTATTTTATCCTTTGAATCTAACCTATTCCACTGATCAAGTAGTTTATTTCTAAGCTAGTACTGAATGATTTTGGTAACTGCTGCTTTATAATATAGTTTTAGATCTGGTACAGCTAGGTTACCTTCATTTGATTTTTTTTTTCATTAGTTCCCTTGAAATTCTTGATCTTTTGTTCTTCTGATGAATTTTATTGTTATTTTTTCTAGGTCATTAAAATAGTTTTTTGGGAGTCTGATTGTTATAGTGCTAAATAAATAGATTAGTTTAAGTAGTATTGTCATCTATTATCTTTGCTTGACATATCCAAGAGCACTTAATATTTTTCCAATTGGTTAGATCTGACTTTATTTATGTGGCAAGTTTTTTGTATGTTTGTTCATATAGTTCCTTATTTTCCCTTGGCAGAGAGATTCCCAAATATTTTATACTATCAGCAGTTAGTATAAATGGAATTGGAAGTCTATTTTAATTCATAGTAAAATAAAATGGAAAGAGGATAAGAGAAATAGGGATGACAAAAGGGAGGGCAGATAAAAGAAGGTGGTGGTGAAAAGTAAAACAGACTTGGAAGAGAAAAATAATAAAGAAAGAAAGAAGCATAAATGGAAAGTATAATGGAAAGAAATAAATTCTTAGTAGTCATAATTGTAAATGTGAATGGGATGAACTCACCAATAAAATGAAAGAAGATAGCAGAATGATTAAAAACCTGAATCCAGCAAGATATTATTTACAGATACAAACACACACACACACACACACACACACACGCACACACACACACACACACACAAGAAAGACACACACATAGAATTAAAATTGTGTTGGAGCAGAATTTGTTTCAGCCGAACTAAAAAAAAGGCATTGAGGTATCAATCATTATCTCTGATAAAAGCAAAAAGAGACCTAAATTAATGACATAGGCTGAAAGGCATTATAAAAATAAAGTAATATTAATACTAAGCAGATATATACCTATGTCATAGCATCCAAATTCTTAAAGGAAAAACTTAAATGAATTAGAAGATGAAATAGTCATTAAAACTATACTCATGGTAGAAGTCAAGTTCTCCTTCTGAGAGTTTAACAAATTTAACCATAAAATAAACAAGAAAGAAGTTAAAGAGATGCAAAGACCCTTAAGGTTATATATAATAGACTTTTGGGGAAAACTTAGTAAGAATATAAAGGAGCATGACTTTTTCTCAACTCTATATGATGTCTTCATAAGAATTGACCATATATTAGGGCATATAAATCTCTTAATCAAATGCAGAAAAGCAGTTTAGACCATAATTTTTCAGACCACATTTTTAGATCATAGTTTAACAAAAATTAAATTCAATAAAGAATAAAATTTAATTGGAAACTAAATAATCTAATCCTAAAGAATAAGTTGATGAACTATGAAAGATTTGGCAACTGATCAAAACAATTGATCTAAAACAAATCCAAAGGACCCATAAATAGAAATAAAAATGTTATCTACCTCCAGAGAAAGAACTGATAAACTCAGAACAAATCTGAGTTATCTGACTCATCACCAAGCAAATAATATCAATACATAACAATCTTGGTCAAACATGAGCCCTAATGCTTATAACCCTAATCCTATTTATTGCAACCACAAACCTTCTTAGACTCCTCCCTTACTCATTCACTCCTACAACACAACTCTCAATAAATGTCAGTATAGCCATCCCACTTTGAATGGGAACAGTGGTACTAGGATTTCACAATAAGCCAAAAGCTTCACTTGCCCACTTCCTACCACAAGGAACTCCAACACCTCTAATCCCCATACTAATTATCATCGAAACAATTAGCCTGCTTATTCAACTACTAGCCCTAGCAGTGAGACTAACAGCTAATATCACCACCAGCCACCTATTAATTCACCTAATCGGCTCAGCTGCCCTAGCACTCATATCCATTAATATCGTACTGTCATCAATCACACTCATTATCCTTTTCCTCCTCACAATCCTAGAATTGGCCATAGCTATGATCCAGGCCTATGTCTTTACCCTACTAGTAAGCCTGTACTTACATGATAATTCTTAACCATTTAATCATCCCATAACTATATGATGAAACCTAATGACCTACCAAACTCATGCTTACCACATGCATATTGAAGTATTATTTTAAATACTTTCTTATTTTTATATTTTTATTTTGTCTTTGTTTTGTTTGTGTACCAGGGGTAATATGGTAATAAGTTTAGCATGACCTCACGTGTATAATAGAAATAAAAGTGCTTGCATTCTCAGGACAGGCATGGAGACAGGAGGAAAAGAATTTGGAATTCAATATTTAAAAAAAAAAAGATTTCTTTAAAATTCTTTTACATGGAATTAGATAATATTTAATGAAAAAGAAAAAAAAATTACAAAGCATAATCATCAAATCATCAAGTAGACTGCTACCAGCTAAGAAACAGATTTCTAGATAAGTAAAATAGATTAGATACAAAAATACAAAAAAATTTAAAATAACATTTTTCCCATTGCATGAAAAGAAAGTTTTTCACATTCATTTTTATAACATTTTGAATTCCATTTTCCTCCCCCTTCTCTCTTTCTTAAGACAATATGCAATTTGATATATATTATGAATGTCCAATTGTGTAAAACATATTTCCCTTTATTAGTTATTTTGTGAAAGAAGAAACAGAAATAAAAGGAAAAATTATGAAAAAGTAAAGTGAAAATAGTATGTTTCCATCTGCATTTGGAATCCATCAGGTCCTTTGTGAGCCTTTTTTTTTTTTTTTTGTGGCATTTTCTGGATTCTCACATAGTACTTTGAGAAACACAAAGATACAAGCTTCTATAGTAAAAATTAATCACCTGAAAAATACTAGGAAAACTGCAACACAGTATGTTAGAAACTAAGTATAAAAACACCCTACTCTATATACCCAAATAAGGACAGAATGGGTACATGATTTAGACATAGATGATAATATCATAAGGAAATTGCGGGAGCATGGCAAAATGTGTCTGTCAAATCCGTGGATAAGGGTAGAGTTTTTTTTTTTTTTTTTTTTTTAACAAAATAAGAAATGGAGAGGATCATGGGAAGTAAAATTAATAATTTAAATTACCTGCAATTTGAAGGAAAAAAAAAAAAAACTTTTCCATAAACTAAACCAATATAGCCCCAGATAAGAAGGAATATAAGAAACTTGAGGGAGCTGCCTGCCTTTATTCTGAAGTAAGATGTTTACATCTGTTTACCTGTTTGTGGATAATAATCTTCCCTAAAGAATGTTACCTCTGTCAAAGGATATGAACAGACAATTCTCAGATGAAGCAATTGAAACTATTTCTAGCCATATGAAAAGATGCTCCAAGTCATTATTAATCAGGGAAATGCAAATTAAGACAACTCTGAGATACCACTCCACACCTGTCAGATTGGCTAAAATGACAGGAAAAAATAATGACGAATGTTGGAGGGAATGTGGGAAAACAGGGACACTAATACATTGTTGCGGGAATTGTGAATACATCCAGCCATTCTGGAGAGTAATTTGGAACTATGTTCAAAAAGTTATCAAACTGTGCATATTCTTTGATATAGAAATGTTACTACTGAACCCCAAAGAGATACTAAAGAAAGCAAAGGGACCTGTATGTGCCAAAATGTTTGTGACAGCCCTGTTTGTAGTGGCTAGAAACTGGAAAATGAATGGATGCCCATCAATTGGAGAATGGTTGGGTAAATTGTGGTATATGAATGTTATGGAATATTATTCCTCTGTAAAAAATGACCAGCAGGATAAATACAGAGAGGCTTGAAGAGACTTACATGAACTGATGTTAAGTGAAATGAGCAGAACCAGGAGGTCATTATATACTTGAACAACGATACTGTATGAGGATGTATTTTGAAGGAAGTGGATTTCTTCGACAAAGAGATCTAACTCAGTTTCAATTGATCAATGATGGACAGAAGCAGCTACACCCAAAGAAAGAATACTGGGAAATTAATGTAAACTGCTTGCATTTTTGTTTTTCTTCCCGGGTTATTTTTACATTCTGAATCTGAATCTTCCTGTGCAACAAGAAAACTTCGATTCTGCACACATATGTTGTATCTAGGCTATACTGTGACATATTTAACATGTATAGGATTGCTTGCCATCTGGAGAAGGGGGTGGAGGAAGGGAGAGGAAAAATCAGAACAGGAGTGAGTGAAAGGGATAATGTTGTAAAAAATCACCCAGGCATGGGTTCTGTCAATAAAAAGTTATAATTATGAAAAAAAAAAAAAAAGAATGTTACCTCTGAGTAGAAATTCTTGGAAACTCTCATAAAAAAATTACGGAGTTCTCAGTGATTTCAACTATAACTAACTGAGAGAGCTGACAGTCAACTTATCAAAATTAGACATATTTGGATTATTAGATGAAAAATTTAGGTGATGATGAAATAAACCTCATTTTTAAAGTTAGTGGAATAGATTGTTGATAGAAATGATAGACTACATGACCAGTTTCTGTGAGACATAAACTGCCTTCTAGAAGTCTTTACATAAATGCCATAGCTAAAAATCTAATTCATCTTTGAAATGGAGGGATTCTCCTGTGAGTGATCATGTTATATAAGGTTAAAAACACTTCCCATTTTCTTACAGCAAATTTCTTTAATAAATGTTTCATTTCTCAAATATATAGGAAAGTGAGCCAAACATATTAATATTAACCATTTCTCAATAGCCAAAAGATATAAATAGGAAGTTTTTAGAAGAAGAAAACAAAGCTATCAATAGGAATATGAAAGACATTCCAAATCACTACTGATTAGAGAAATGAAAATTAAAACAACTCTGAGATACACCTAACAACTATCAGATTTGCTAACAGGACAGAAAAGGAAAATGACAAATGCTAGGAAGGATGTGAAAAAATTGGGACACTAAGCCCTGGTTGGCAGAGTTTGAACTATTCTAATATTTCAAATAATAATTTGTACTTATGCCCATAGGGCAAAAAAAAAAAAAAAATCTTTGCATGCCTTTTGACTTAGCAATACCACTACTAAGTCTTTATTCCAAAGCTATCAAATAAAAGAAAAATGATATGTTTTTTTCTGAAAAATATTAGTAATGGTTATTTTTTGCCATTATAAAGAATTATAAATTCAGAAATTGGGGAAAGGCTAAACAAGCTGTGGTATATGTTATGAAATACTATTGTAATATTATTATAAGAAAGGAGAAATTGGATAATATCAGAAGGGAAAAAAAAGCAAACAAACCTGTATTTGCAAACAAGCAAAAAAGTATATGAACTTATACAAAATGAAGTGAGCAAAGCCAGGAAAACATTATATATAATAATGACAATATTTTAAGCAAGATAAACTGTGAAAGACAGCTTAAGTGCTCTTATGAAGACAATGAACCAAGATAATTCCAAAGGACCTATAATGAAAAATGTTATCCACTTAAGAGAATTTAGTTTGGAACTCAACCAATAAAATTTGAATGCAAATTCAAGCACATTTAAAAACTTTTTTTCTCTTTTTTTGTCTGTTTTTTTTTTTTTTAACAATAAGACTAATATCAAAATCTGTTAAGGACCATGCCCAAGTGTGAAGCAGCATGTCAGTTCTCCAAAAGCCCCCACAGCTATGAATTATAACAACCCTGAAGGAATTACAAATCAGCCTTTACTGACACAGATGTTGCTTGTGGATTGGTAATGAAATAAGAGAGGTCAGAGAATGCAACTGCTTCTCAGTCTCCTTGTATCATTACTATCCTCTCACATGAAGGGATCCATTCTGCTGGTCTGAGATGGATCCCCAGCAGCCACTGGCAGGTGACTCCCATAACATCCAGCAGCCACTAGCATGTTGCTCCCATAACAAAAATCATTTTGCATGATTTCACTTGTTTAATTGACATATTGTTTGCCTTCTTAGAAAGAAAAATAGCAATAAGAAGGGAGGGAATTTCAAACTAGAAATGTTATAAATGAATGTAAAAATTTTTAGATGTAATTGGGAAATATTTGTTGAAATATGTAAAATATGTATTAAAAGTATCATATGGGTAATGATCTATCAAGCAAAACCAAAAAAAGTTAAAGGAGCAAAGAATTATACTGACATTAATGTAGTACTTTAAGTCATATATATTCACTCATTTAAAGTCCATAAAAATACATTCTTATTTTTATGCTTATTATACATGAGCAAACTGAGGCATATGGAAGTTAAACATTTATCCATGGTTACACTTCTGATCAGGCAATTGTTGACCCTAGGTCTTCCTAATTTTAGGAGCAAAGTTTTATCCACTGTGCAATATTCTTTCATGTATTTAAAAAAACAGGACAGTCAATAGTAAGTTATTTCAAAAGTTTATTTTAGTTAGTGTTATTTTTTTCTTTTTTGAGCAATTAATAATACTTTAGGCAATTTTATACTGACAATCACAATAAACCATGCATTTGGAATCAAATGTTGTCTATTTATGTGAGAGAAAAATACCAAAGATTTTCATCCCATTGAGATGGAAATATCAGAAACTATGCTGGAGGAAAATGTTTTGTGAAGCAAAAGAGGGAAAAATTTAAAAAGAGAATGGGGTAGGGATAAAAAATCAAAATTACACTCAGAAAAATACCTTCATTAAACATTTTTTAAAAAATCACCAGAAGGCAGGAGAAGTGGAATTAAGATGGCAGAGAGGACACATGTTTTTTTCTGACTTCTACTACTACCCTCACACTGATTACAAAATTCAGCCTCTGAATTAATGCTGGACTGGCAGAATATTGGGAGTGCAGCTAATTACCAACAGCAGATAATTTCAAAAATCACCATAAAAGGTCTTTTTCAGTCAGGCATGGGAAGTGGCCAGGTGTAGGCAGGCAGGCAGAGCACAGAAGCTAGCACATGCTGTGCAGACCTGGGATAGGGTGTGGTCTCTGTGGAGCAGTGCAGATTCCACACTGAGGAGAATCTATGGGAAGGAATCTACATCAGTGTTGGCTACTCCACCCTGATTGAAAGCCAGAAGATCAGCAGAGAAGTTATAAAACATCTAACACAAACACTAAAGATAAATAATGAACCCTCAAATGCTGGAGTCTCACGGGACCTGGCTACACCCACCAAGCACGGGGAGTGAGTCAGCATGGACCCAATGCATCTGTGGCTGCTTTGCTGCTGCCTGTTGAGGAAGCTTGGAAAACTGCCCTAAAAGCAGATCCTAAATTATTTTTTAAAAATGAATTAAAAAGGCAAAGTGAACTCTATCTATAAATAGTTTCTATGGTGAAAGATTAGAACAGATTACAAAGCCTGAGGAGACTAAAAGCAAATTGTCTCCAGATGATGCCCCAAAGGGTGATATAATCTGGTCCTCATCAAACAAGGCTCTCCTAGAAGAAATTAAAAAGGATCTTTAAAGAGAATTAGAAGAAAACTGGGAAAAGGAAAGGAAAACTCTGCAAGAGGGTTTGGAAAAGGCATATAATTCTTTAAAAAATACATTTGATTGTAGAGAGCTGAAACTATTGGGATGCACTGAGGTTAGGACTGCTAAGCGCTTAAGGCTAACTACTGATTGGACAATACTCTATGGACATATGCTTGGAAAATGATCCTTTCCACTATCCGTACTGGCTTAATGATTGGTGTATAGAGGATTGTAGGAGGGACTAGGGGATGGAGTAAAGCTAGCCAGGGATACCCTCTTGGGCAGTAGACAAGGGAGAAGGTGGTCGCAGAGAATCTGGTTCCACCCTGTTCAATCCTATGTCTGGGGATCGAGAATAAAGATTGAGGACTTTTGCTCATCCTGACTGGCTGATTCTGGGGTGTCTTGGGTGCTAGTGCGGTCGTTATATTTGACAAAATTTTTAAAAAATGAATTCCTAAAATACAGAATATATGAAATGGAAAAGGTAAATAACTCCCAAGAAAACAGAATTTGTGAAATGGGAAAAAAAATAACTCCTTAGAAGAAATTTGTGAAATGGAAAAAAAAAATCCATAGAACAAAACAACTCATTTTAAAAAACTCAACTGGACAAATACAAAAAGTAGTAAAAATAAATAAATAAATAAAAGTAAATAAAGAAAATAATTCACTAAAAATCAGAACTGAACAAATGGAAATGAATGACTCAAAGAGACACCAAGAATCAGTCAAGCAATACCAAAAGAATAAAAAAAAGTAAAAAAAAAGTAAAATAACCTATTTGGGAAAACAATTGACCTGAAAAATAGATATAGGATAGATAATTTAAGAATTATTGGACTCCCTGAAAACCATGATGAAAAAAAGAGCCTAGACATTATTTTTCAGGAAATTATCAAAGAGAACTCCCCTGATGTCATAGAATCAGAAGGTAAAATAGCCTTTGATAGAATTCACTGAGCACCTCCTGAAAGAGACCAAAAATTAAAACTCCAAGTAATATTGTGACTAAATTTCAGAACTATCAGAGCAAGGAAAAGTATTACAAACAGCTAAATAAAGGAGTCACAATAAGGATTACTCAGGATCTAGCAGCTTCCACAATAAAGGATTGAAGGGCCTGGAATCTGATATTCTGAAAGGCAAAGGAACTTGGAATGCAACCAAGAATAAACTAACCTGCTAAACTGAACATTTTTCCCCATGGAAGAAGATGTTTCAGTGAAACAAATGAATTCCATTTATTTCTGATTTAAAAAAAAACAGAGATAAACAAATAAACAAAAAAACCCAAAAACTGACTTCCAAATATAGGACTCAAGAGAAGCATAAAAAGGTAAAAAACAAAAACAAAAACTCTTGAGAACTGTATTTCTGTTATAGATATATATAGAAAATGCATGTATAATTTGATTTTACTGTTATAATATTAAAAGGGAACTAGCGGTGGATTTTACCAGAAAAAGGAAAAGGTAGAAGTAAAAAGAGGGAAATTACATCTCATAAAGAGGCAAAGGAAACCCATTATATTTGAGGGAAAAAAGGGAGGGAGATGAACATTATGTGAATCTTACTCTCATCATATTTGGCTCAAAGAAAAAATATTAGACATATTTGTTTTACAAAGAAACCTCTCTCACCTTGTTGAAAAGAAGGAAAGGAAAGGCAAAAAGGTAAAGGGGTAGGCTAAATAGAAGGGAATAGAGAAAAAGTAGGGGAAAGGTATAAGAAAGGAGGAGCAATTCCAAAGGGGAAAGGATTCTAATGGGGAAGGGCAGCTTGAGGCAAGTGGTGTTCATAAGTTAAATACAGGGGAGGGAGAAAAGGGGAAAAGAAAAAAGAAAAGCATAATCTGGGGATAATAAGAGTCAATAAATACAAAATTGGTAAATGTGAATGGGGTGAATTTTTCCCATAAAGTGAAAGCAGAGAGCAGACTGGATTAAAAGCCAGAATCTGTGAAGACTGCGTATTTTAAAATCAGCCGGAGTCAGGAATTCAGGTTAGGGGAAAATCGTCAGTCTTTATTCTCAGTGAAGAAAGACTGGAGGTGGAAGGGAATCGGCAATAACAATGTGTGCAGCTGAGTCAAGAAGCTAGCTAGACCAGAAGCCACATGGCTAGCAGCTGGGAGTATGGAACCCAGGCTCAAACACTCCCAGCTTCTCTTCCTGTCTCTCTCTGCCTCCAACCACTCAAATCGTCATTTCCTATACAACACATCAGGACTTGCACAGAGAGTGGGCAGGGGCCATTCTTTATCCAATCATGTATATTAATAGAGTATAGTCCAATTAGTATTTAGCCTCACGTACTTGGGACCTCAGTGCATCAACTCAAACCTCAGCCCATTACAAGAATCCTACAATATATTGTTTACAACAAACACATTTAAAACAGAGTGATACATGCAGAGTAAAGGTAAAAGGTTGGAGCAGAATATATTATACTTCAAGTGAAGTAAAAAAAGCAGGTGTAGCCATCTTGATCTCAGATCAAGCAAAAGCAAAAATTGATCTAATTAAAAGAGATAAGGAAAAAAACTATACCTTGCTAAAGGGTACCATAGATAATGAAGCAAGATTGATACTAAATATATATGCACCAAGTGGTATAGCATGGAAATTCCTAAAGGAGAAGTTAAGAGAGCTGTAGAAAGAAATAGACAGCAAAATCATAATAGTGGGAAATCTACTCGCATTCTCAAAACTAGATAAGTCAAACCACAAAATGAATAAGAAAGAAGTTAAAGAGGTAAATAAAATAATAGAAAAATTAGGTATTATAGATCTTTGGAGAAAACTGAATGGAAACAGAAAGTAGTACATGTTCTTCTCAGTAATTCATGGAACCAATACAAAAATTGACCATATATTAGGACATAAAAACCTCAAAATCAAATGCAGAAAGGCAGAAATAGTAAATGCATTTTTTTCCAGATCACAATGCAATAAAAATTATATTCAATAAAAAACCAGGGGAAAATAGACCAAAAAGTAATTGGAAACTAAATAATTTCATCCTAAACAATGAATGTGTAAAACAGCAAATCATAGACACAATTAATAATTTCATTCAAGTGAATGACAATAATGAAACAACATACAAAATTTGTGGCATTCAGCCAAAGTGGTAATAAGGGGAAATTTTATATCTCTGGAGGCTTACTTGCATAAAATAGAGAAAGAGAAGATCAACGAATTAGGCTTGCAAATAAAAAAGCTAGAAAAAGAGCAAATTAACCCCCCCTTTCAAATATTAAACTTGAAATTCTAAAAATAAAAGGAGAAAATTTAAAATAAAAACTTTTGAATTAATAAATAAAACTAAGAGTTGGTTTTATGAAAAAACAAACAAAATAGATAAACCTTTAGTAAATTTGATTAGAAAAAGGAAAGAAGAAAATCAAATTATTAAGTCTTAAAAATGAAAAGGGAGAATTTTCCAATAATAAAGAGAAAATAGAGCAATAATTAGGAATTACTATACAGTTTCTATACAGAAGCAGAGAAGGTTTTCAACCCCGAAGAGAATAATAACAAACAATCTCCAGACAACCTGGTCCCCATTGCACAAGGCTCTCCTAGAAGAAACTATAAAAAATCTTAAAAGAGAGCTAGAAGAAAAATGGGGAAAGGAAAAAGAAGCTATGCAAGAGAGTGCAGGCAAGGCTTACAACTCACTTAAAGAAAAATTTGATAAAGAGGAAAAAGAAAACAACTTTCTGAAAGATGAATTGGAACAGGTAAAGAACTCCCAGGGAAACAGAATTTGTGAACTGGAAAAGAGAAATAACTCCCTGGAAAGTAGGATTTGTGAATTGGAAAAAGAAAATAACAGTAAAAAATAAATAGTGAAATGGAAAAAAAGTCCATAGAGCAAAACAACTCATTTAAAAACTCAATTAGACATATATAAAAAAGAAGTAAAAAAAATTAATGAAGAAAATAACTCATTAAAAATCAAAAGTGAACAAATAGAAATGAATGATTCATTGAGACATAAAGAATCAGTCAAGCAAAACCAAAAAAAAAATAGAAAAATTGTTAAATATCTACTTGGAAAAACAACAGACTTGGGAAATAGATCTAGGAGAGATAATCAGAGGATTATTGAACTTTCTGAAAATTATGATGAAAAAAAGAACCTCGATTTTACAGGAAATCATCAAAGAGAACTGCCCAGATGTAATGGAATCAGAAGGGAAAATAGGCATTGAAAGAATTCATCGAACACCTTCTGAAAAAGACCCTAAAATAAAAACTCTAAGAAATATTGTGACTAAATTTCAGAACTATCAAACTAAGTGAAAAATATCACAAGCAACCAGAAAAAAAATAATTCAAATACTGAGTAGCCATAATAAGCATCACTCAAGATCTAGGTGCTTCCACATTAAAAGATCGAAGGGCCTGGAATCTGATATTCCAAAAAGCAAAATAACTTGGAATGCAGTCAAGAATAAACTACCCAGCTAAGCTGAGCATTTTTTTCCAGGGAAGAAAGGGCATAAAAAAGGGCAGTAGAAATGGAAAGGGGATAGTATCAGAAAAAGGGAAAGGGGGAGACAAAAAAGAGGGAAACTACATCCCACAAAGAGGCAAAGAAAACCTATCATATCTAAGGGAATTTAGAGAGGGGGAGGAACATTGTGTGAATCTTACTCTCATCAGAGTTGACTCAAAGAGAAAATAATTGACATATTTGTTTTACAGAGAATCTTCTCTTACCTCACTAAAAAGAGGGAGAGGAAAAGGGAAAAGGAAAAGAGTAATAAGGGAAAGGTACAAGAAAGGGGAAAGGATTCAAAAGGGGTGGGAGGGATTCTAAAGAGGGAGAGCTGCATGAGGCAAGTGGTACCCATAAGTTTAATACTGGGTAAGGGGATAAGAAGGGGGCAAGAAAAAGAAAAACATAATCTGGGAACAATAAGATGGCAGGAAATCCAGAATTAGTAATTTTAACCATAAATGTGAATGGGATGAGCTCTTGCATAAAGCGGAGGCAGATAGCAGACTGGATCAAAAGTCAGAACCCTATAATATGTTGTTTATAGGAAACACATTTAAAGCAGGGATATACATACAGAGTAAAGGTAAAAAGCTGGAGCAGAATCTATTATACTTCATGTGAAGTCAAAAAAGCAAGGGTAGCCATGCTTATCTCAGATAAAGTAAAAGCAAAAATTGATCTAATTAAAAGAGATAAGGAAGGAAACTATATCTTGCTAAAGGGTAGCATAGAGAATGAAACAATATCAATATTAAACATATATGCACCAACTGGTATAGCATCTAACTTCCTAAAGGAGAAGTTAAGAGAGTTGCAAGAAGAAATAGACAGCAAAACTGCAATAGTGGACAATCTCAACCTTTCACTCTCAGAATTAGATAAATCAAACCACAAAACAAATAAGAAAGAAATTAAAGAGGTAAATAGAATATTAGAAAAATTCGGTATGATAGATCTTTGGAGAAAAATGAATGGAGACAGAAAGGAGTATACTTTCTTAGCAATTCATGGAACCTATACAAAAATTGACCCTATATTAGGACATAAAGACCTCAAATTTAAATGCAGAAAGGCAGAAATAGTAAATGCATCCTTTTCAGATCATGATACAATAAAAACTACATTCAACAAAAAGTTAGGGGTAAATAGACCAAAAAATAATTAGAGCATAAATAATCTCATCTTAAAGATGATTGGGTGAAACAGCAAATTATAGACATAATTAGTAATTTCACCCAAGATAATGACAACGATGAGACATCATACCAAAATTTGTAGGATATAGCCAAAGTGGTAATAAGAGAAAATTTTATATCTTTAGAAGCTTACTTGAATAAAATAGAGAAAGAGAAGATCAATGAATTGAGCTTCCAACTTAAAAAGCCAGAAAAAGACCAAATTAAAACTCCCTAATCAAATACTAAACTTGAAATTTTAAAATTAAAAGGAGAAATTAATGAGTGAAAGTTAAAAAAATCTATTGAATTAATAAATAAAACTAAGAGTTGGTTTTGTGAAAAAAAAACATTAAAATAGATATACCTTTATTAAATCTGATTTGAAAAAAAGAAAGAAAATCAAATTGTTTGTCTTAAAAATGAAAAGGGAGACCAGCTACACCCAGTGAAAGAACTCTGGGAGATGATTAAGAACCATTACATAGAATTTCTAATCCCTATATTTTTGCCCACCTGCATTTTTGATTTCCTTCACAGGCTAATTGTACAATATTTCAGAGTCTGATTCTTTTTGTACAGCAAAATAACCGTTTGGACATATATACTTATATTGTATTTAATTTCTACTTTAACATATTTAACATGTATTGGTCAACCTGCCATCAGGGGGAGGGGAGAGGAGGAAGGAGGGGAAAAATTGGAACAAAAGATTTGGCAATTGTCAATGCTGTAAAATTACCCATACATATAACTTGTAAATAAAAAGCTATGATAAAAAAATAAAAAAGAAAAGCTATTAGAAAGAACCCATACTTTTAGCAAAGTTGCTAGATACAAAATAAACCCACATAAGTCATCAGCATTCTTATATATCACTAATAAAATCCAACAGTTAAGAGTTACAAAGAGAAATTCCATTTAAAGTAACTACCAATAGTATAAAATATTTGGGAATCTATCTGCCAAGGAAAAATCAGGAATTATATGAGCAAAACTACAAAACACTTTCCACACAAATAAAGTCAGATCTAACCAATTGGAAAAATATTAAATGTCATTGGATAGGGCGAGCAAATATAATAAAGATGACAATACTACCTAAACTAATCCATTTATTTAATGCTATACCAATTAGACCCCCCAAAAAACTATTTTAATGACCTAGAAAAAATAACAACAAAGCTCATATGGAAAACAAAAGGTCAAGAATTTCAAAGGAACTAATAAAAAAAATCAAATGAAGGTGGCCTAAAATTATATTATATAATATATATAATGTGTGTATGTATGTGTGTGTGTGTGTGTGTGTGTGTGTGTGTGTGAAATAATATTATAAAGCAGCAGTTACCAATACTATTTGGTATTGACTAAGAAATAGATTAGTTGATCAGTGGAATAGGTTATGTTAAAGGGACAAAATAGTCAATAACTTTAATAATCTAGTGTGAAGACCATGTTAGCACCCTGGACACTTTAAAATCATCTGGAGTCAAGATAAGCAAAAGTCCTTGATCTTTATTCTTTGTTGAAGGGAGAGGAGAGAATCTGGACACATGAATGTCCTCTTTCTTCTACTGCCTGGATTCACCTTGCTAGTCCTACTCCATCCCTTTTTCCCCTCCTCCAAATCTCTCTATAGCCAACAGACGGAGCCAGCACAGAATGGTGGGGCTGGCCGTTTTCTAAGCAAATGCTAATAGAGTATTGTCCAATTGATAATTAACCTTAAGTGCTAGGTTATCCAAGTGTATCTGCTCAGAGATTCAGCCCTTTACATCTCGAGCTTTCTTTTGTTTTAGAACACACGTAATCATGTCATCCCTGACAACTCAGAAAAGGAGGTGAAAACCCTGAAAAGGAGGTGATCATACCCCCCCTGACTTCTCAGGAAGGGAGGTGAAAGCATGAAAAAGGTGATGATCACGCCCTCCCTGACATCTCAGGAAGGGAGATGAAAAGCACCAAAGGGAAGTGGGGATTGCTAGTGGGTTTCTGGGCTGAAGGGTCTTATTAGAAACAGATATGCACAAACCCATTAGCATGGGAGGTATTACACAAGCAGATAGCAATAACGCACAGGCTATTAGTGATGACTCTCCCCACAGTCAGTGCAGGCTCAATGTTGTGTAACGACCATGAATTGTACATGGAAGTAGTGATATAACAAATAATATGAATCAACATAGTGTTGTAAAAGATTTCCAGAAGTCCTAGAAGGAGGGTATGTAAACAGTCACACATATGCCTTCTTCAGCAGCCAAGAGATAGTCCAAAACCAATCTATTGTCCATTGCTTCATGTGTCAGGGAATCCAATTATCCCTGCAAGTTTTTGAAGTCCTGCAACAGTCCTTTTATGTGTTAGGGAATCCAATGATTCCAGCAGATTTTGAGAGCCTGCAACAGTCTTATCATTTCTTAGAAAATTCAATGATTCCTGAGGACTTTCGAGTCCTACAACAGTCTTTTCATGTCTCAGAGAATCCAATGATTCCTGAGGGTTTTGAAGTCCAACAATTTTTGATGTCCATGAGTCAAATGCCATAACCGCCATGCTCATTCAGTGGTGGGCACAGTCAGCAACAGAACCACCTGATGTTTCTTGGGTCTTCTCCTTTATTTCAAGGATTTGTTCCATCTCTCTCCAATGGACAAGGTGAATACAGCTCGTTGGTACCCATCTGATTTCTTCTCCATCTGTAGAGCTACAAGCAAACCCTCTCCCCCAAGCAGTTAACCTATTTGTTCCCTTCCATTCACCACTTTCTGGGTCTCTCCACATCACTTGGTGATTATCTAAAGATAGTGGAGCTGCTCACACTGGACACTGCCCTCCCAGTGGGTTATAAAACCTGTCTGCTGGAGCCAGTGCACCTTTGTCAAAAATCAAGAAGTTAATAGTATAAAGAGCTAAATTTAGAAGTTCTCTAGGGTTACCTGTGGCTCCCCCTTTGTTTCATTTTTGGAGGAGCATCTTGATGTCTCAGTTTCTCCTACTATTGCCTGTCCTTGAGGATTAAAGGGTATGCCAGTTGTGTGTAAAATCTTATACTATGCACAAAAGTGTACAAAATGTGTAGAAGTATATGCAGGTCCATTATCTCTTTTTATTGCTTGTGGCACACCCATAATTGCAAATGCTTATATAAGGAATTCAGTGACCACTCAGACTTTCTCTTTTGCTGTAGGTGTTGCAAATGTCAGTCCTGAAAAGGTGTCTACTACAACATGGATAAAAGACAGACAACCAAAAAATTTATAATGGGTCACATCCATTTGTCAAATTTCATTGGGTCTGAAATCATGAGGTTTCCTGGAGAGAGTGTAGGAGTGTGGAAAGGAAGGCAAGCTATACAGGTTTTTACTATGCTCTTAGCTTCCTCTTTTGTTATCCCAAATTGCAAATGTAAACGTCAAGCAGCCTGATGATATTTAGAATGAGATTCTTGGGCTTCCTGAAATAAAGGAGTACTGGCTAACATAGTTAAAAGGCTATCTAACTTTGAATTTCCATCAAAAATAGGACCTGGAAGTCCACTATATGAGTGGACATGCAAGATATAAATCTTACCTGGATGCTTTCTCACTTGCTCTTGAAGTTCTTAAAGAGCTGATAAATAATAGAAGCTGCAAATTTTATTTGGGCTGTGGCAATTTTTTGTACCACACCTACTTAATAGGCTGAATCAGATATTATCTTTATATTCTGGAAAACAATGTAAGAGCTAGAATGATTGCATACAATTCATTCTGCTGAGTGGACTGAAAAGGAGTTCTGACTACTCTCTTTATAGTTAAGTCACAAGAGTATACAGAGCAAATATAATGTTTAGATGCATCTGTAAAGATAGTTGGTCCTTCAAGGGAACTTTAGAAACCTTTTCTTCAATAATCCATTGCCAATTGCATAATAGTCTGGTTATCTTTAATAGAGACCCATGTGTAAAATTTGGAGCCATGGCTATTAAAATTTGCCTCTCTGGGATGGTTTCACAGCATACAAATTAATTTGTGTATTAGTATAAAAGGTGTATATCTTGTCAGGTTTTATCCCAGATAATTGTACTGCTCGATTAATGGCCTTTAATAAAATTCTAGCCACAAGCACTGGATAAGGAGTAAGGCTTTGTTCTGATTGTGCTGGGAGGTTTACCCACTCTGTCACACCGTCTCCTTGATGAAGGACTGATGTGGGTGCCTCGTGAGTAGGAAAAACTGATATTTCCAAAGGTTTTTGAGTGACTCTTTCAATCACATTGAATAAAGCCAGTTCAACTTTTCTCAAAGCCTTTTGAGCTTCTTTTGTAAGCTGACATGATGAGTTTAAAGCACTGTCTCCCCTTAAAATGTCATATAATGGTTGTAATTGATCGGTAGTCAAGCCTAACACTGGTCGCATCCACTGGCTATCTATTAACAATTTCTGAAAGTCATTTAAGGTGTGTAGCTTCTCTGTTCTTAAGGACAGTTTTTGTACTGTAAGCACCTTAGGGTATACTTCATATCCTAAATATTGAAAAGGAGCATGTCTGAATTTTTTCTGAAGCTATGTGCAATTTGTAGTTCCTTAGTGTTTCTATGGTGTTTTGTAGACATGCTTCTAATATTTCCTCAGGTGCACATCCCAATATATCATCCATGAAATGTAATAATACTACTTTTGAAAATGCTTTTCTTACTGGACTTACTGGAGCAGCAACATACATTTGACACATAGTAGGGTTGTTTTTCATTCCCTGTGGCAAACTGTCTATTCATATCTCTTATAAGGCTCAGCTAAGTTAACGGTGGCCACTGAAAAGGCAAATCTTTTCATATCCTCCTTATCTAGAGGGATAGAATAGAAACATTCCTTAATGTCTATAATCCAAAGAGGCCATTCTCTAGGCAACTGAGTAGAAGATGGAAGTCCAGACTGAAGAGTTCCCATAGTTTCCATCTGTTCATTTACCTTTCTTAAATCAGTCAACATTCTCCATTTTCCAGATTTATTTTTCACAACAAACACTGGGGAATTCCAAGGACTTAGAGAAGGTTGTAAGTGTCCTTGGTCAAGTTGCTCCTGTACTATATCTAATAAGGCTTGAATTTTATTGCTACCTAAGGGCTACTGTTCTATCCACACTGGTGTATCAGTTTTCCATTGGACAGGAACAGGTGAAAGTGTTGGCAGGCCTTCAACAGCAGCTCTGCCTAAAAAACTGAAGTACTCATTTTTAACCCTAATTGTTGTAAAATTTCTCTTCCCCACAGATTTATGGGGATTTTTTCAATTATAAAAGGAGTAAAAACTCCTGTTTCACCTTCAAAAGTCCATTTCAAAGGGGTAGCACTAACTTCAGCTGCTATTGATCCTCCTACGCCAGACATGTAGGTGTCTGCCTTAATCTTTGGCCAGTGACTGGGCCAATTGGCATCTCTAATGACTGTCCAATCTGCACCAGTGTCTACCAATTCTTCTAATGGCATGCCCTTTATATAGATAGTGAGCATAGGTCAGTCAGCTGTCACAGCTGCTGCCCAGTATATTCCTGGATTTTGTTGCTTGGAATCAGAATCTGGGTGACTATCACCAGATTGCTTATTAGGAGTCTATATTAGTAAACCTGATTCTACTACTTCTCCTGGATGATAAGTCACACATTGTCTGCCTGTATAAGTGACTTGGATATTATCTACACATTCTCCAGTTTCCCACATCAGTGTATAGATGGACACTGTTTTGTACGTACTCTTAGGAGGTGAAATGGTCAAGCCTACTGTGCCTGGAAGCAAGGGATCCATAGGATGGAGAGGAACAGATTTCACTTCTCCAGGGGGCATCTCAGTTGTCCCAGCAGCATACAACTCTATTGTCCCAATTGTAATCCCTTTCTCCCATCAGGTTGCTTCCTGGCTGATTGATTGGGTAATCCCTTTCTGCCATCATATGGCTTCCTGGATGATTGGTCATATTGGGGTATTGGCCGTCTAGGCACTCTCTGGGTGCACCATTGGCTGCCATCATGCCCCAAGTGTTTTTTGCCTGGGGCCCTGGGGCTGGGCCCCTCATCCCATTTCCCTGAGGAATTCTGAGGTCCAGTGGAAGCCTCTGTTGCATTTTGTACATGGGGCATTGGGTCTTGTTCTCCCACCCTGTTTTCTCATTCTGTCTCTATGCCAACACTGAGCTTTCAGATGCCCTACTTTACCACATTGAAAGCATTGATGAGTATCTCTTGAAGTCCCTTGCCAGAAGGGACCCTGTATTCCCATGTTAGGATCTTGGGAAGTCTGCATCGTAGCTTGGCTATAAAGGCATTTGCGCCTACTGTGGCACAGCATCTTATGATCTCATCTAAAGGAACATCCTTGCGTAGTCCTAGTATAATTCTTCTACAAACCTCATTAGCATTTTCTTTAGCAAGTTGCCTTATCAAAATGTCTGTTACTGTCATTTTCACCATTAATTCATATGACAGCTGTCTGCAAAAGTCCCACAAAATCAGCAAAGGGTTCATTTGGCCCTTGTGTTATTTTTGTGAAGGCTTCACCCTTGTCATTTTGATTGTGGAGAGAAGCCCATGCTTTGATAGCAGCAGCAGAGATTTGCTCATATGCTGCTATGGAGTAATTAATTTGTACTGAAATGTCTGCATAAGAACCTACACCTGTTAGTTGATCACAGGTGATTGAAGTATTAACTCCACTTTGACTATTTTATTGGGCTTGTATCCTACAGAGCTCACTATATTCAGAAAGCCACAAACAAGTTTTGTCCAGGTTCTAAGAATGTCTTTGCTATAGATTTCCAGTCACTAGGGCTTAAGATTTCATAAGCCAAATTCTGTAATAATATCTTAAGATAAGCTGATGTAGCCCCATAAAGAATGCAAGCCTTTTTCAGGTCTTTGAGGATTTCTCTATCAAAAGGAGTGTATCTTCTACTTTCTTGACCTGAAGAGTTCAACTGTTGAATCACAGAATATATTTGTATACTTCCCTTCCTTTGTGGCCTTAAATACTGACTTTTGCAATCTACTCATAGGTGGTTGCTGGGAGGGAGGTGCTGGTGGTATCACTGCTCCTCCCATTACTCCTCCTTCCTCCATCCTGGAAGGTGGAGTTGATGGGGTTGTGTCAATTATCTGCTCCATAGGGAGGGTTGAAGCTGCCTGGTGAGATGGAAAATCACTATACCCTTGAACCTCACTTAAATCTCCATGCCCTGTGGGGATATGGTCATTAAACTGTTCTTTGTCTTCCTCTTTTTCCTTACACTTCCTCATCTGGCTGTTCTGAAAACTTCTTTTTTCTATAACTTGCAGGATTTTTTAAGGCCAATTTTATTCTGTTGTGTATATATATAATACTTCTTTGGAAATTGACTCAGAACCATTATCATTATAATATTCATATAGTTAATCTCCTACATATTTCCAATTATCTGCCCTTACATCTTCTTCATTAAGTGCTCGGTTATCCAAGTGCATCTGCTCAGAGATTCAGCCCTTTACAATCTAGTGTTTGAGAAACCCAAAGGCCCCCAGCTTTTGGGATAAGCACTCACTGTTTAACAAAAACTGCTGAGTAAACTGGAACTTAGCATAGCAGAAACTAGGCATTGACCCACACTTAACACTATACAACAAGATAAGATCAAAATGGGTTCATGACCTACACATAAAAAATGAGATTATAAATAAATTAGAAGAACATAGGATAGTTTACCTCTCAGACCTGTGAAAGAGGAAGGAATTTATGACCAAAGAAGAACTAGAGATTATTATTGATCACAAAATAGAAAATTTTGATTATATCAAATTGAAAGGTTTTGTACAAACAAAACTAATGTAGACAAGATTAGAAGGGAAGCAATAAACTGGGAAAACATTTTTTTAGTTAAAGGTTGTGATAAAGGCCTCATTTCCAAAATATATAGAGAATTAACTCTAATTTATAAGAAATCAATACATTCTCCAATTGATAAATGGTCAAAGGATATAAACAGACAATTCTCAGATGAAGAAATTGCAATTATTTCTAACCATATGAAAAGATGCTCCAAGTCATTATTAATCAGAGAAATGCAATTAAGAGAACTCTGAGATACCACTACACACCTATCAGATTGGCTAGAATGACAGGGAAAGATAATGCAGAATGTTGGAGGGGATGTGGGAAAACTGGGACACTGATACATTGTTGGTGGGATTGTGAATACACCCAGCCATTCTGTAGAGCTATTTGGAACTATGCTCAAAAAATTATCAAACTGTCCATACTCTTTGATCTAGCAGTGTTGCTACTGGGCTTATATCCCAACGAGATTTTAAAGAAGGTAAAGGGACCTGTATGTGCAAGAATATTTATGGCAGCCCTCTTTGTAATGTCAAGAAACTGGAAATTGAATGGATGCCCATCAATTGGAGAATGGCTGAATAAATTGTGGTATATGAATGTTATGAAATATTATTGTTCTGTAAGAAATGACCAACAGAACGATTTCAGAAAGGCCTTGAGAGACTTACACGAACTGATTTTGAGTAAAATGAGCAGGACCAGGAGATCATTATATACTTCAACCACAATACTATATGATGATCAATTCTGATAGATGTGGCCCTCTTCAACAATGAGATGAACCAAATTGGTTCCAATAGAGCAGTAATGAATTGAAGCAGCTACACCCAGAGAAAGAACTCTGGGAGATGACTATGAACCACTATATAGAATTCCCAATCCCTCTATCTTTGTCTGCCTGAATTTTTTATTTCCTTCACACATTAATTGTACACTATTTCAAGGTCTGATTCTTTTTGTACAGCAAAATAACTGTATGGACATGTATACATATATTGTTTTTAACATATTTAACATGTATTGGTCAATCTGCCATCTCGGGGAGGGGGTGAGGGGAAGGAGGGGAAAAATTAGAACAAAAGGTTTTGCAATTGTCAATGCTAAAAACTGCATGCATATATCTTGTAAATAAAAAGCTATAATTAAAAAAAGAAACTATTTTACTGACCTAGAAAAAATAATAAACAAAATTCATCTGGAAGAACAAAAGGTCAAGAATTTCAAGGGAATGAATGAAAAAAAAATCAAATGAAAGTGGCCTGGCTGTACCAGATCTAAACTATATTATAAAGGAGCAGTCTTCAAAAACTGGCTAAGAAAGAGAGCAGTTGATCGGTGGAATTGATTAGGTTCCCAGGACAAAATACTCAATAACTATAGCAATCTAGTGTTTAACAAACCCAAAGATCCTAGTTTTTCAGATAAAATTTCACTATTTGACAAAACCTGCTGGAAAAATTGCAAACTAGTATGGCAGAAACTAGGTATTGACCCAGACTTAACACTGTATATCAAGATCTGGTCAAAATTGGTTCATGATCTAGACATAAAGAATGATATTATAAATAAATTAGAAGAACATAGGATAATTTACCTCTCAGACCTGTGGAAGAGGAAGAAACTTGGGACCAAAGAAGAACTATAGATCATTATTGATTACAGTATAGATAATTTTGATCATATTAAGTTAAAAAGTTTTTGTTCAAATAAAACTAATGGAGATAAGATAAAAAGAGAAGCAATAAATTGGGAAAACATTCTTATATTCAAAGGTTCTGATATTTTCCCAAAATATATAGAGAATTGACTCCAATTTATAAAAAATCAAACCATTCTCCAATTGATAAATGATCAAGGATATGAACAGATAATTTTCAGATGAACAAATTGTAACTATTTCTAGTCATATGAAAAGGTGCTCCAAATCACTATTGATGAGAGAAATGCAAATTAAGACAACTCTAAGATGCCACTATATACCTCTCAGATTGGCTAAAATGACAGGAAAAGATATTGATGAATGTTTGAAAGGATGTGGGAAAAGTGGGGTGTAGATACATTATTGATGGAATTGTGAACAAATCCAATCACTTTGGAGAGCAATTTGGAACTATGCTCAAAAAATTATCAAGCTATGCATACTCTTTGATCCAGCAGTATTTTTATTGAGCTTATCTCCCAAAGAGATGTCAAAGGAGGGAAAGAAACCTATATGTGCAAAAATGTTTGTGGCAGCCCTTTTTGTAGTGGCTAGAAACTGGAAACTGAATGGATGCCCATGAATTTGAGAATGGCTGAATAAATTATGGTATATGAATTTTATGGAATATTATGTTCTATAAGAAATGACCAACAGAATGATTTCAGAGAGGCCTGGAGAGACTTACATGAATTGATATTAAGTGAAATGAGCAGAACCATGAGATCATTATACATGGCAGCAAGACTACATAAAGATCAATTCTGATGGATGTGACTCTCTTCAACAATGAGATGATTCAAATCAGTTCCAATTGTTCAGTAATGAAAAGAATCATCTACACCCAGAGAGAGAACTATGGGAAAAGAGTATGGACCATAACATAGCAGTTTCACTCTGTTATTGTTTGTTTGCATTTTTCTTTTCCTTCACAGGTTTTTTCTTTCTCTTTATGTCTGATTTTTCTTGTGTGGCAAGATAACTGTATAAATTGAATATGTATATTGGTTTAACATATTTTAACATATTTAATGTATATATCAGACTACCTGCCATCTAGTGGAGGGAATAGGGGGAAAGAGGGGAAAATTTGGAACAGAAGGTTTTGCAGGGGTTAATGTTGAAAAATTACCCATGCATATGTTCTTTTTATTTACAGAACATATATATGGGTAATTTTTTAACATTGACCTTATATAATAATAATATATAAGAAAAAATAATAAAAAAATCACCTTAAATTTTAGAGATTTGTATAAAATCTTGATTGTGCTCTCTATATATGTACATCTGATTCCTTAACATAATACTAATTAAGTGCTTGGTTGTGTGTGGAGTAAAACCTGTGCAGTATTTGCTTTTAGTTTTGGCTTATATGCTGCCACGTATATAAATATAGGTTCATGTAGTTTGGGTAAAATACCAGAAATAACCACGATGTGGCATTTTACTTTATGCACCTACTCAGATCACTCATTGCTTATGGTCTTCAGGTTCCTTTTTAATGAACTGCAACATCCCTGTTCACCATTAGAATGCCTGAAAACCAGTAAGCAACTACACTCTTCTTCCAAAAATGGCAGTGTATTTTACTGTAGGCTCACAAATAAATTATTCCTTTGTTATTTCAAGACCAGAGTAGCAAATGAAATATTGATAAAAATATTAAACTATGGAATGTGATAGATATATATTGTGTTAATTCTCTTTACTAGGTACTCACAGATTTAGACACTGAGTTTGTGATCATATTATTAACTATTTATAGAAGAAAATTAAAAGAAAAATAGGCAAAATATTTCTCTATTTGAAAGGAGAAAGTCATCAATAATTGTCTTGTCCCATCAGATCCTGAATTATTAGTATAGATGGAAAACAAATTCCAGTGAACATATATTACATTTGAACTACTCATCCATTGCCATATTTGGACTACATCATAATAACCCTTAAATTTCCAAAGAAAGAAGTTATGCAGCTTGTGTATGATATAACAGCCACATAAAATACATTGGGGGGAAGAGAGGTGATTGGCTACCACTTCCACTTAGGTAAAATATTAGCAAAGTATTGCAATGGGTAAGCCTGAATGCACTATTTGAGTACCTTGACTAATCATACAGTATATACTTCCAAGAGAAGGAAGCATAAGAAGCAATTAACTCCAATATTGTATAAATTATATGAAAAATTTGATAAAGGATCCATTTATGAGAAAATATTAATTTGATAACTAAACCAGGAAACAGATAGAAAAAATATAGGTCAATTTAACTGATGAATATTGATGTAAAAGTTAAAAAAAAACTAGCAAAATTGCAGCTATATATTACAAAAATCATACATCATGACTAGGGGGGATTTATATCAGGGATGCAAGATGGGATAAATATTAAGGAAAGTATAAGCCCAATTGAACACATCAATAAAAAAACCAAAAGTGTTTCATAATTTCAATAACTTTGAAAAATATGAAGAACTTTTGATGAAAACAATATCCATCTCTATTAAAAACACTAGAAAATTTAATAGTCAATGGAATCTTTCTTATTATTAGTAGTGTTAAAAACTTAGAGCAAACATTATCTGTAATGGGGATAAATGAGAAACCTGCCCAATAAGATTGGGGTGAAATAAGGATGTACATTATCACTAATATTATTCAATTTTGCATTAGACAGAGTAGCTATAGCAATAAGACAAACAAAAAGAAATTGAAGGAATAGAAATTGTCAATAAGAAAGCAAAATTATCCCTTTTTACAAATGATATGATAGTATTTTTAGAGCCCTAGAAAAATTTTTAAAAACTATTAGAAACTGTAATATTAGCAAAGTTTTAGAGTATAAAATAAGCCCATATAAATAATCAGCATTTCTATGTATTATCAACAAAACAGCAGCAAATGCTAGAAAAAGAAATTCCTTTAAAATAACTTCAGGCTACCATTTTTGAGGTCTCTATATTTCAAACATACTCCTCCTCCCACCTCCACAAAAAATGTCAGAAAGAAGACCTATTTGTACAAAAATATTTATATCAGCATTTTTTTTTTGTTGTTGTTGTGGCTAAGAATTGAAAATAGAAAAGATATCCATCAAATGAAGAATGGCTAAAAAAGCTGTGATGCATGATTGTGATATTATTATACTATAAGCTATGACAAGCAGGATGATTTAAAAAAAAACCTGGAAAGAATTGCATGAACCAATGCAGAGTGGATGGAATATGAATCAAGAGAACATTGTACATAGTAACAGCAATACTGCACAATGAATGATAGCTATTATCAGCAATATATTGATCCAAGATATTTCCAAAGGGCTCATGATGAAGTGTGCTATTCTCCAGTGAAAGAACTGATACTGTCTAAATACTGATGGAAACATGTTATTCATCATTTTTTCCTTTCTTTCATTCATTCTTCACCCCCCTCCAGTCTTCTTGTACAAACTGACTAATATGGAAATGTTTTACATGATTTCACATGTATGAAATATATTGGATTGCTTACCAACTAAGAAGAGGGGAAGGGAGGAAAAGGGGGATAGAATTTGAAACTCAAATTTTAAATGTTAAAAAATTGTTTTAATATGTAACTGGGGAAATAAACTATTATTAAAAATTAAAAAAATAAATTAAATAACTGCTGAAAATATAAAATACTTGGGAGTCTACCTGCCAAGGCAAACCAAGGGGATATAAGAACAAAATTATGAAACACTTTCCACACAAAGACAGTTTTTAATAATCAGAGAAATATTAATAGCTTATGAATCGGCTGAGACAATATCATAAAATGAGTTACATAAATTAATTTATTTAGTCATAACTATGGCAATTAAACTATCAAAGAATTATTTTATAAGGCTAGAAAAAATAATTCCAAACTTTGTTTGTAAGAAAAAAAGCCAAGAATATCTAGGGAATCAATGAAAAACATGTGAAGGAAGGAGGCATAATTATGTCAGGTTTCAAAACTATATTACAAAACTGTAATCACTAAAGCAATCTGTTACTGGAAAGCAGAATAGTGCATTAGTAAGATTGATTAGATACACAATACAGGGTAATAAATGCCAATATTTCTATGTTGTCTGAAAAACTCAAAGATACAAAGTTTTGTGGTAAGAACTCACCATGTGTTAAAAAAAAAATTGCTGGAAATATAGCGTGGAAGAAACTTGGTATAGAGCATTTCAGACTGTACACCAAAATAAAGTCAAAATGGGTACATGATTTGGACATACAGGATAATATCATAAGTAAATTGGGGAGCATGGAAAGTGCATCTGTCAGATTCAGAGTTTATAACAAAATCAGAGATAGGACAATGAAAGTAAAATTGATTATTTTAATTACATAAAATCAAAAAGGTTTGGATAAACAAAACAAATGCAGCCAAAATAAGAAGGAAAGCAAGAAATTTGAAAATATTTATAACAGCTATTTTTATTGTGACAAAGAAGTGGAAATTGAGTAATTGCTCATCAATTGAGGACTGGCTGAATATGTTGCAGTAGAAGCTTATGATGGAATATTATTGTGCTATAAAAAATGATGATTAGGATAGCTTCAGAAAAACCCGGAGACACATATGAATTGACTGATACAAAGTTAAGTGAGTAGAATCAAGAGAACATTGTATACAGTAATACAAGTATTATAAGCCTGATCAATTATGAAAAACTTAACTACTTTCATCAAGACAATGATAAAAGTCAATTCTACAGAGCTCATGATTTTAAAAAAATGCTGTTCACCTTCAGCGAGAGTGTTGATAAATTGAATGCAGAATGAAGCATACTTATTTCACTTTCTTATTTTTCTTCCTTTTTTGCTTTTTCTCTCAACATGATTAATATAGAATTATGTTGTTCATGACTTCACATGTATAATTGCTAACATAGTGCTTGCCTTTCCAATGTATGTGAGAAAGATAGGAGGGATAGAGAGGATTTGGACCTCATATTAAAAAAAAATTATGTTAAAAGCAAAAAGTAAAAGAAAAGAGAAGCAAGTAGTGGGAAAAAAATCTTAATAACACTGATTCCTCAGATCCAAAATTAAATGTAAAAATGTTTAGCTTTAAAGATTGTCTAAACTTTATAGAATGAAGGATCACTTGATGGGAAACTTTAGAAAGAAGATATTCTTGAGAACTCTGTGATGTGTGATGTGCCCAAAAAGCATCCATAAAGTCTTTTTTACTGATTCTCTACTCTTTCTACCTGTGATGATGGAACTGAGAAACTATCTGAAAGAATTTTCAGTCAATATTACCATTACAGAGACCATTAAAGAGACCATTAATGCAGTCATATAAACTACAATTGTTCTGTGAATAATAGGAAAATACAAATTTGAGTGGATTAACAAATTAAAAATAGAAAAAAAAAATGAGCACTTATGTTGTCCTTTACTGTTTGCTAGTCAGCCAGTGGTTTTCAATGTTGCAATTAAGTGGTAAATATACATCAGGATTTGTTCCATCCATGAAAACAAACATTAATTATTTATTTGACACTATTATCCTCTCAAACTATCATCTTCTATTTATTCTTCCCTTTCACTGTCAACCTCTTAGGAATAGCTATGTTCATTCATTGTCTCAACTTAAGCTCCCATTCTCTTCTTCATTCTTTGCCATCTGATTATTCCCTATACTGAAACAGTTCTCAAAACTTTCAAAAATTTTCTCCTTGATTATTACCAAGTATCCTTTATTGGTTCATTATGTATATTTCTAGTTTCCTCAGAGGATTTAATCCTAGGCCCTCTTTCTTCTTTCTATATACTTCTTTTTTTGGTAATCTCATCACTTCTCTTGATTTTCAATTATTATTTTGATTCAGATAACTCTAAAATCTACTTATTCCAACTTTATCTTTCTCCTGAGTTCCTAACTCCATTGTCTGTTCCTATAGGACATCACTGCTAAGATATCTAAAATGCCAAACTCAGTAATTCCAAAACAGAATTCATTCTTTCCCCACAAAATCATCCCTCCTCTAAGCTTCCCTATTTCAATCAAAGAGCTCTTTTTATCTCAGAATCAACTTGGATTCCTCAGTTTCTTTCACTACTACTCCATATCTAATCAGTTATTAAGTCCTATTGATTTTATCTCAATAATACTTCTAGTATACATCACTTTTTCTCTACATACACAGCTACCATCCATGTTTTCATTATGCCTAAAAGAGAGCTGTGTGGGGCAGTGGATGGAATTCTGGGCCAATCAAAAAGAGCGGAGTTTAAACGTAGCCTCAGACACTTGCTACATGTCCCTGGTCCAATTTTAACTTTTGTCTGCCTCAGTTTCCTCAACTTTTGATTGAGTCAAAGATATTTGACTTCTGAGAGCCAATATGGTGGATTAAGAGATAAATTGCCATAACTCTCTTATATTTACCTTTAAATAACCATAAAATAATGTCCTGAAATAAATCCTAGTATGGCAGAATTAGCAAAAAAATGATGGGAGTGAAACAATATTTTAGTCCAAGAAGTTGGGAAGATTGACAAGAAAGGTCTGTTTAACCTGGGTGAAAGGGGAATGCAGTCCAAGGCAGGAAATATCCCATTAAGCCAGCAGCAAGCTCCACCTCATCAAAAAGTAGATCCTAAGGCTCAGTACAGTGGAATAAGCAAATAATGCCCCATATAATTCAGTATAGCTAGGGAAATGGGCAGGTCCCAGTTCTGTGAACCAAAACATACTTTAGCATAGCCCAAGCAAACAGGCACTAGAAACCTGACTCAGCATCACACAAATTGCCAGTACCCTACAGTCACAAGCAGGGCCAGCCATCCCCACCACAACTTTGAAGCACAGCACCAGACATGAGGGTTTCTTATAGGCCTCAGAGCAACATCAGTCCAGCACCAGGTAAACAGCCAGGGCCCCAAATGCCTGGCACAAAAAGGATGCCCTTCTCATCCTGGGAACAGAGTTAAGATGTAAGAGAAAATAAAAAGGGCAAAAAAAAAAAAAAAAAAGGAATGACATAAAAAATAACAAAGGAAAGAGAAAATGGAGTACATTTAATGCAAAAGAAAGGAAGCAGTAGAATGGGCTGAATTATTTCACATGAACAGGTACAAGAAACCTTATGGAATATTTTATTAGACCAGAAAATTTACAATTTTACCTATCACCTATATCCATCATCTGTGCTACCTATCAATATCTACAAACAGAAATCAGAAGTCAATATTATTAGATATATTCTACCACAAAAATTAATTCATCTAAAGTTGTCAAATTTCTCTAAAGTTAACAAGAGGGCAGAGCCCTTTGATCCATCCATGTCATTACTTTTATTCAGCAGTGCCATTACTGGGTCTGTATCTCAAGGAAATCATAAAGGAGGGGAAAGGACCCACATCATGCAAAATTGTTTGTAGCCACTCTTTTTGTGGTAGCAAAGAATTAGAAAAGGAGTTAATGCCCATTAGTTGGAGAATGGCTGAACAATTCATGGTACATAAAGATAATGAAATATTATTGTTCTATTAAAAATGATGTACAGGCTGATTATAGAAAGGCCTAGAAAGATTTACATGAACTGATGCTGAGCAAAACAAGCAGAACCAGAAATACATTATACTCAATAACAACAACAATGAGCATTGATCAACTATGAAACTATGAAATGATCTTCTCAGTGGTTCAGTAATCCAAAATATTCCCAATAGACTTTGGACAGGAAATGCCAGAAGAACTTGGGAGAGTGAATATTAATCAATACATGCTATATCACTTCTTTTTTTATCTTTCCCATGGTTTTTCACTTTTGCTCTGATTTTTGTCTCCCAACATGATTCATAAAGCAATGTGTATTAAAAATATATAAACTTGCTACAATAAAAAAGGGAAGTGGAGTCAAGATGATGGAGTAAAGACAAGAACTTACTGAACCTCTTCCCCAAACTGTTCCAAATTCCTTTAAATAATGACTAAACATATGTCAGAGCATCAGAACACCCCCAAAGATGGAGTAGAACATTTTCCAACTGAAGGCAACTTAGAAACTCGGCAGAAAAGGTGAGAGTCCTGTGTGCAGCCCCAGAATCAACCCCAATCACAATAAAACCTGACATCTGAATTAACAGCAGTATTGGTGGCTTAAAGAACTCTTAGTTCAAAGACACCAAACAGGAGCTGGAAGGTCAGCAGAAAATATCTGTAGAACCAAAGTAGGAACTCCAGTATGCAATCCCATTGCAGACCCTGCCCCCAGCTCTGTATTGGATCCTAGCATTAGTGAGCCAGGATCTCTGAATCAGCAGTGGTGCTGGAGGCTTCTGGACTTCTCAGCCCAGGGACACCAGGGAGGACTTGGAAGTTCAGTGGAAAGGGTCTGTGACTAAGGTCTGGTATGCAGTTTCAGTGCAGCCTAAGTCAGCTGAGCCCCAGCCCTGGTCGCACACTAGATTTATACCTACAGTGGGTTGGGGACATACCTAATAGCTCATGGGCAGAAAAGAAGGCTCGTGGTCAGATTCCTAGAAGGATTTCTGAAAATAGCTGCACAAAGCTTTGGACAGTGCACTCTCAATCCTGAAAACAAAGCCCTAATTTAACAAACAGTTAAAAGCAGAGTAATAGACTAGAAAAATGAGCAAAAAACAAAACAAACAAAAAACGTTGCTAACCATTGAAAGAATTATGATAACAAGGAAGGTCAAAACACATACTCAGAAGATGATAAAAATGTCAAAACTCCTATCTCCAAAGCCTCCAAGAAAAATAAGAATTGGGTTCATGTCATGGAAGAGTTCAAAGGGGACTTTGAAAATAAAGTGAGAGAGAGAGAGAAATTAGGGAAAGAATTGAGAGAGATGCAAAAGGAAAAACAAAAAAATAATGAGAAGAATGTCTTAAAAAGAAAAAGTTGACTAATAGTGAAAGGAAGTACAAAAGCTCACTGAGAAAATAATTCCTTAAAAAATAGAATTTAGCAAATGGAAACTAATGACTTTATGAGAAATCAAGATACAATAAAGCAAAATAAAAAAAATGAAAAAATAGAAAAAATGAGAAATATCAGGAGCAGCTAGGTGGTGCAGTAGATAGAATACCAGCCCGGAAATCAGGAGGCCCTGAGTTCAAATCTGTCCTCAGAGACTTAACACTTCCTAGCAGTGTGAGTCTGGGCAAGTCAATTAATCCCAATTGCCTCAGAAAAAAAAAAAAGTGAAATATCTCATTGGAAAAAAAGACTGATGATCTGGAAAACAAATTCAGGAGAGATAATTTAAAATATATTGGTCTACCTGAAAGTCATGATCAAAAAAAAAAAAAAAATGATCCTGGACATCATTTTTTTTTCAAGAAATAATCAAAGAAAATTGGCCTGATATTTTAGAACTAGAGGGTAAAATAGAAATTGAAAGAATCCACCAATCACCTCCTGAAAGAGATCCCAATATGAATAGAAAATTTGATTTTTCAAATATAGGACTGGAGAAGCATAAGGAGGTAATCAGGAAAGGGGTATCATAAGGGACTTAATAAGGTTTATCACTTTACATTACTACACGGGAGGATGATACTTGTAACTCATTAGAACATTCTTATTATTATGCCAGTTAGAAGTATATTTAAATAGAGAGCATAGGTGTGAGTTGAATATGAAGGGATAATACATTTTTTAAATGATGAAATAAAAGGGGTGAGAAAAAAAAGTACTGAAGGAAAGGAAAGGGAAAAGAAGATGGGAATTATTTGCCATAGAAAAGAGGCAAGAAAAAGCTTTTACAGTGGAAAAGGAGAGGGTGAGGAGTGAGTGAACCTTATTCTCATCAGAATTGGCTCAGATAGGAAGTAACATATGTACTTAATGGGAACACAAAAATCTATCTTACTCTGTAGGAAAATAGGAGGAAAATGAGATATGGGAAGGGGAGAAGGTGAAAAAAGAGAGGCCATGTTGGGGGAAGAAGTGCTCAATAGCAAAATACTTTTGAGGAGGGACAGGTTGAAAGGAGAGAGAGAATAAATAGGGAGAAATACAATTAGCAATAGTAAATGCAAAAAAAATTTTTCAAAGCACATTTTTCTAATAAGGTCTCATTGCTCAAACATAGAGGGACCTGAGTCAAATTTATACAAAATAAGTGCTATGTTCCAATTGATAAATGTTCAAAAAAATGTGATATGTGCCCAAAGCACTGTATAGATGTATATCTTTTGACCTACCAATACCATTGCTAGGCATAAATACCAAAAGAGATTCAGAAAAAAAGACCAGGAAAAAGAAAGGAAAATGACCTATATGTACAAAAAATATTCATAGCAACTCTCTTCTCAGGTTAAAAAAATAGAAATTAAGGAATGTTCATCAATTTGAGAATGACTCAATAAATTGTTGGGTCTGTTTTGATGGAATATTATTGTTCTCTGGGATATGAAGAGCTGGATGCTCCCAGGGGAAAAAAAAAAACAAGCAAACCTGGAAAAGATTCCATGAGCAAAATAAAATATACTATATACAAAGTAATAGCAATGTTCTGGGATAACCAGCTATAAATGACTTATTCTCAGTAATACAATCATAAATAACTACTCTGAAGGACTTAAAATAAGAAATCCTATCAGAGAAGGAACTGATTGTGTCTGAATACATATTGAAGCATTTTTTACTTCTCTCTTTCTTTTTAACTTCATTTTTCTCAAGGGTTTTTATTTTCATTACAGTTGGAAATCTATGTTTTCTTTCACAACTTGACTTTTATGGAAATGTTTTGCATAACTTCACATGTAGTTTTTTAATTGGGATAGGGATAAGGAAGAGAACCTGGAACTCAAAATCTTAAAAACAAATGTTAAAAAATGTTTTGACTATAACAGGGGAAAGATATTAAACAAGTAAATTAAATTTTTTCACCCTAACTAAAAAACAAATGAATGAGCATGAGTTTCTCATATTATATTCCATTAGATGGGGAGTTGGGTTGTATTATGCTAATGGTTCAACTGCTTTGAAAGTTGAGAGATCTGATACATTTATTCATGATCAATTTGTGGCAAGAAAAAAGTATAGCTACATTCTGTACAAACTCTAAATATTATCAGCATGATATAAAAAAAATTAGGAGAGTTTCTGTTATACATATATATTATATATAGAGAGAAATTCTTTTGCTGATTGCTTTAAAATTGGTTATAGAACTTACTGTATTCTATTCATATTTGTGTCTTCTCTTCTCATGAAATTAATAAAAAATATTATGACATTTGGAGCTTTCAATGTAACAAAGGTTCCTAATCTTAAATAACAGTCCAACTACTTGAAAGAGACCTGTGGAAGGGGCCTCGTATGTTCTCCCATTGCCTGGGGACATTTTTAAGTGAGGACAGACAAGTTTGTGGTTTAATCTAAAGTAGTGGCCAATAAGGGCATAATTTGATTAATGCCATATAGTGCCTCAAAAGCTAGGCAAGAAATCCTGGCAGTTTTCTGAAAGGGGAACTGAGCTATCTAAATCATTTTTATTTTTCTAATTTTACATGATATAATGATAACAATATTAATAATATTAGTAAGAATGATGATTGTATTCAGCATTTTACAAATAGCATTTTGTATACAAAGATCTTTGCATACATTAACTTATTTTAATTTTACCATAACTGTGCAGTGGATATTATTATTCTTATTTTACACATAAGGAAACTGAGGTTCAAAGAAATAAGTGATTTACTTAGAGTCACAAGCTAGTTGATTCAGAGTTGGGACATAAATAATGTTCCTCCCTCTAAATTCTATCCATAATGTTATATATATATTGGTTATGCAAGGTATGGGAGGAATATGTTTTCTTCTATCAGTGATGGGACCCACTAATATTTATTATTCTTTCATTAGCTTCAGCTTCTATTATACCCTTTTTACTTCTACTAAATGTATATAAATGATCCTAATTTACCCCCTCAACTTTGTTTTCTCTTGGCCAAATGATACCTGATGGATCTCATCACAGGTTCATCCACCTCTCAACTTTATTATGCCCCAAAATGGAACTAATTTTCTTCCCCAAATCTGTTTTTATAAACTTTCCTTTCTCTGTTGAGAACATCACTATTTTTCTAGCCATCCAATTTCACAATTCACTTATTCTCCAAATATACTTAAAGAATCAATAAATTTAGAGATAGTAAATGATCTTGTTCCATCTACTTCATGACCCTTATTTTAGGGATGAAAAAATAGAAGCCTGAATAAAGTAAGGGACAAGATGGAAGGGTTTTATTTTTCTCTCCATCAGTGTTTGTGTATCCAATTCCTTGTCTTTATTCATGTGACTATTTTTCTAATCCTTATTGACATTCACATGTCAAATGAGGTCTTAATTAGAAAAATTACTTTAAAATTCTTTTCAAATTACTCTTGCTAACTGTATATTCCCCTTTATTCTAGTTTCTCTCCTTTCACCCTATCTTTCCTCAAAAGTGTTTTGCTTCTCATTCTCTCCTCTCCCAATTTGCCCTCCTTTCTATCATCCACTTATTCACTTACCCTCTACTTTTCTATAAGGAAAGATAGATTTCTATACTCAATTGAATGGGTATATTATCCCTTTTTTGACACAATTCTTATGAGAGTAAGGTTCACTCATTCCCCCTTACCTCCCACCTCCTTTGCACTGGAAAAGTTTTTTCTTGCCTTTTTTATGTGTGATAATTTATCCATTCTATCTCTACCTTTTCCACTCTTCTAGCACATTCCTTTCTCACCCTTTAATTTTACTTTTTTAGATATCATCTATTCACATTCAACTCACACCTTCGCCTCCTGTCTATATATACTTCTTCTAACTGCTCTAATAAAAATATTATTGAGTTACAAGTATTATCTTTCTATGTAGGAATACAATTAGTCCAACTTCTTTAAGTTCTTTATGATTTCCCTTTCCTGTTTATATTTTTTTTTATAATTCTCTATAGTTGTATTTGAAGTTTAAATTTTCTATGCAGCTCTATCTAGTCTTTTCACTAAGAATGCTTGAAAATTCTTTATTTCATTGAATAACCATTTTCCTGAAGGATTTTACTCACTTTTTGGGGGGCAGATGATTCTTGTTTGTGATATTAGCTCCTTTGCCTCTGGAATATGATATTTTAATTCCTCTGATCCTTTAAGGTAGAAGCTGCTAAATTTTGTATTATCTTATCTGTAACTCTATGTTACTCGAATTGTTTCTTTCTGGTTGCTTGTGATATTTTCCCCTTGACTGAAAATTCTAGAATTTGGCTATAATATTCCTGGGAGTTTTCACTTTTTTAGATCTATTTCAGAAAGTGTAGGTGAATTCTTGCAATTTCTATTTTACCCTCTGGTTCTTGGCTATTAGGACAGCTTTCCTTAAAAGTTTCTTGAAAGTTGATATTTAGGCTTTTTTCTTTCTTTCTTTCTTTCTTTCTTTCTTTCTTTCTTTCTTTCTTTCTTTCTTTCTTTCTTTCTTTCTTTCTTTTTATCATAGCTTTCATGTAGCCCAATAATTCTTAAATTATCTCTCCTATATCTATTTTCCAGATCAGTTGTTTTCGCAATGAAATATTTCACATTGTCTTCTATCTTTTCATGCTTTGATTTTGTTTTATTCTTTCTTGATTTCTCAGTTATTAATTTCTATTTGCTCAATTCCAATTTTTAAGGAATTATTTTCTTCAGTGAGTTTTTGTACTTTCTGTTATATTTGTCTATTTCTACTTTTAAAGGAGTTGTTTTCTTCAGGGGATTTTTTCCCCCATTTAGTTAACTCTATTCTTTGGATTTGGCCTGTTAGATGGTATTCCTCTCTCACTCTGATACAGCAGACTTTTCATGCTAACCTAATTTGTCTTGGGCTAGAAATTTTCTTCATGCCATCTTTTTGTGGATTCTGCTACTTTAGAATTTGTTTAGAGTTATTATTTAAAGGTATTGGAGGGGGTTGAGGAAGAGCTGAGGTATGTCTCTGTCTTTGCTATGCCATCTTGTCTCTCTCTCCCCTCTTCTGCACCTCTTAGCTGTAGCACAGATCATGAGGGTACTGATTGAAAGAACAGCAAGATAACTATGCAGCAGAGAGAATTCTATACAGAAAAGTGAAATTTCTATCTTTCAAGATTTTGCCTAGATTCCATCCAGGTGTTGAACATAATCATTTTGAACTGTTCTCCCTTATCATTAAACTGTTATTTGAAAAAGGATTGCCTATGGCAATAAAGATTTGTGGATAAGATCTTCCTCTCTATCATGTTTTAAATCCTATTGAAGACCTCTTTCTTCCTCCTCAGCGGATTGATTTGAAATGTGACTTCACACTAAGGCATCAATTAAAATGCTTTAAGTATATTTCTACTTCCAATAATCCTATATTTTAATAAAAGTCTGATTCTTTTCTGGGAGCTCATGGGAACAGATTCCTAATGGCTCTCAAAAGCTGACTGTTGAATTTTTGTTATGAGTATTTATACTTGGGAAATCAACCAGTGTTGCAGATAAAGACTTGATTTATTGTTTTGTTGACTTATTACCAAGATTTAAGAAAATGATGAAGAAAATATTAGTAATGCCAATTAAACTCAAAAGGATGTCAAGTATATACTTTATTTTTTGGAGAATCAATTGGTAAACATTTATCTGCATACTCTTGCTTTTAAACCAAAAGAATGAATTTTTCATGTTGAGGTAAGGGTGGGTATGATAGGGAAGAGATAGGACAGGGAAGGAAATAAACTCATTCCATCTACTAATGTTTTAGTTTTAAAAATCTTTTAATAATTATTCTTGCTACGTAGTTGCTGGACTTTGTTGTTTGTAATTGATGATGAAATGCAAGTTCCTTTAGAATTCTCTAAATAAAGTTCCCCGAGCAAAGTTCTAATTGTCTTGCCCTATTTAAAGTTTTAGCAATATATATATGTGACCAAATTTTCTCTGAAATTCTCCTTATAAAAGAAGTAAAATAAATCTCTAAGCTATTTTTGCTTCTTTTACAAGGCTGTTCTTAGGATCACATGCAAATGCATTTAAAATCATAAACTATGCATAAAATAAATGTCTTCAATGATTTTGTGCTGCTATTTTCTCCATTTAGTCATTTTTAAAAATTGACTAGTAAACACATAATTTCTGGTGAGCTTCAATTGTGAAACTGGAAGGCAAAACATAAATAGAAAAATATAAGTTCCAGAAATACAGTAGAATTAAGAGACTTTGCATTTTCCTAAGGAAAAAATATCAAATTAAATTTAAAAAATAGCCCCAACCCAAATTGGGTAGTGTCATGTTCTATTCTACTCATAAGAAAAAGTTAATGGACAGTTAACTTGGGAGAATCAGTTGTTAAACTCTCCAAAACTTTAGTGAGTTCTTGTACTAAAAGAATTTCATTATATTTTATGAAAATGTATTTTACGATATATTGCTTCACTCAACTAAATTACCCTTAAGTTTTTGAAATTCTTCATAGTTCTTCTTTCCATAATATACTCTCATCTCTCTTCTTTGATATAAAATCTTGTCTTCATTTTTTCTAGTTCAGAAAACTTTTGTCCTTGTAGATTCAGCATTTAAGGATATCAGAATATTTGCTTCAATACTCCAGGGAGAGTCTGTGTGTTCATTGATATGGATATTTTCTTCAACTTATCATACCTGCACCTTTTGTGAATGCCTCATTCATACTTCCCATAAATTTAAATCCATCCAATTTTCTGGGGTCCTTTTTTAATATTTTCCTATCCATTGGCTACCAATGGGACATGTAAGCCTTCCATCTGTGAGGGTTATTCACTGGCCACAGCTTTCTCCTACTGCATGACTTGCTGAATAGTTTTTTTGCCACATGTTTCTCCATTGACATCCTTTACACCATTTATAGATAATTCTGTATTTCATTTCTAATGTTTGGCAGCCCATCTATGCTGACTGTGCCTTCTTCATTATCATCTGGGTGTTCACCAAATTCAGTTCTTTGGAAATTGCAATATTCCATGACTTGAAGCCATGCAAAGGAACTGAGGAAAAAATAGTGTTAAAAAGTTAGATCTCTTGTATATGTTTTGAAAATAAAAAGCTGTTTTTTTTTAAAGTTAGATCTCTGTTTTGGCAAATAGTTGGGTTATTTGATAGCCTAAAAAATAAAACTCCTCTGCATGTAATTGGAGCACAATTCTGCCTTTTGCTTCATTCCTTCATTCTATTTCCAATATGGAAGAACTGGCCTAGACAAGCCATATTATGCCAGCTAGTTTTGCATTTTTCTGGATTGCTGTTAATCCTATCCTGGAAAATAGTAAGTGATTTCAAGCCCTGGCAGGATTTATACAACCTCTTGTCTGTAACTAGCAGGTGATGAATGTCATCTTTTCAACTTATGTGTATCTTAACACCGTGTAAAAGATTTTTGAACTTGGAAATGTTTCACATTTGCCTAGCCAAGAAATACTGGCCCAGTTCACTTGAGCATGACTCATGGTGTCTTTGCCATCCCACTTTCTTCAGCAGCCTCTAATCATGAGAAAATTCAGTGCTGTCTTTTTCAAAGAATGCTGCACTTCATAACTGCAGTGGGACTAACCACAAGCATAACTAGTTCCTGATGCAATGCTCTTTGAAAGGAAATTTCAACTATAGTTTCCTGAGTTTGGCCAGGAGAGGGCAGCAGTGGTCAACATGTTGGAAACTTCATGCTGCTTTGGGTAGCTCCAGATGGCAGTACTGTTTAAAAACCCAATCCATCTTACAGAAAAGCCTACATCTGGTCCTGGTCTCTTCACCCTCTACACTAATAAGGCTGCCAGTAACTTGAGACTCCCAGGTATTTTCATTTGGAGTTTTTTTTTTTTTTCATGAAAATTTATTCAGGAAAATAGGGGTCTATTAGGATGTTCAGTTTTCAATGAAGTACTCATTAGTTCTAATAAGGGGAAAGCATGGTTTGGAGAAAAGGTCAGATGAGGCCAAGGGTAAATTGTACTTTCTGAAGTGGCAGAAGGTGATTGCACACAATAGTTCAAATATCCGAAGAAACAAAGACTAGTAAACATGGAATAACATTCTAGGAATGGAATTCTACAATTATAGTTTCAGATCTACAAGGGATTTGGGGGACTAAGATCTAGCCTCCACTACCACCTATAATTTATCACACATTTTAATAATTTGACATTTGGAAAGGCTTTTTCTCATGATAACACAGGCAGTTATTATTCCGCTATTAGTAGTTTATTAATCTTCTACTCCAGGTGCACTCTTTCAAAGTATGATTCTCTAAAAGGGAAAAACATGAAATCACACATACTCTCATGTAAACTATTCATCATGTCACTTTTCTTTTTGTGTGAAAAAACCCCAATGTGATTGACCATCATCATTTCCCCAACATTACTGGAGCATATGGGGTAAAACTTAAGACTACTTTAATAGGAACTAAAGATCAGCTCTCAGTTGCCAGCTGAGCACTCCAAACTTCATAGGGAACTGCTAAATGGGCATAGATGGCACCTGTACTCTCTGAGATTGATCAACCACCTTTACTTAAGTAGCAGTGAATTCTGGCACAGGTGCAGCCCATCCACTTTGAAACTCCATCTTTATCATTACTTTTTCAGCTGTGGGCTGTTCTCCCTTTTTCAGTCTTTTCTTGATCCCCATAAAAATAAATATCAGGCGTAACATCTCATAGGTGTTCATGGAAAATGGTACCAAGCACAGGTAGAACTTCATGGACCAGCATCTATCCACTGGATGAGCTCCCTTATTGTTATATGGAATGGCAACGTCCTCATAGTGAAGTGGAGAATCTGTATTGCACAATGCAATGGTTGAGAGATTAATATATGATTCTTCACTCAGAGGTCAGTGATCTGTCAAAGGATCGGTGATCAATGAGAGGCAAGGCTTCTTGAAAATGCCCAAATCTTGTTAGTGAAGGTCCCAGAGTGAAGTGTCCAGCAATAGGTATGGCACTAGTGGCAGCAGCAAAATTCAGAACATCTCGCTGGCCAGTATTCCCAGATGAGATGATACTAGCATCAGCTGGATGTTCAACAGCAATAATGGCATTAACTTCCAGCAGAAACTTTTCCCAAATTCTCTTCAAATTAATAATGTAGATGCTATCACTTTCTTTTGTAGACATACTGATCATTTAGAAGTCCAAACTGGTGCCACCCAAATGGCTTCCTACAGCAAGAAATTTAAAGACATTTCCTCTCATCTATAAGACATCAAAGGCTCTGGACCTTGTGAAAGTTTTCCTTTAAATTTATCATGGAAACCAAGGAGAACACATTATGAAGCCATCTCCTAGCATGTCACAGGTCTCCAAAATACTAGAGATATATGCATACTTTGACTATGACTGGACACAGAGAAAAAAGTAATAAGATTTTGTTTTTATATAAGACCTTAAATATACAAAGCACTTTAAATATACAGTTTAATTTGATACATACCACATATCTCTAAGGAAACTTATTGTTGTCATTCAACAGATTAGAAAAGAGGATCAATCATATTCAGCAATATGTTTTTATTCACATAACTAGTACATGTTGGAGGTGAGGTATAAATCCAGCATGCTAAATCTTATGCTAGCAAAGGTGATCCCATGTAGTGAATCAGTTTCCTTTCCCCTCATTGCTCTTCTCCCAATGTTGTGGACTCTATTCCCTTTTCAGACATTCAAGGTTCTCTACATAAAAGCATCTGCCTTCATAAAAGAATATGATATCAATCCTCTATGACATGTGAATTCAGCTCATTGTAGTGTTAGGAAGGAATTAAGATACTCCAACTCATTCCAGAGACACTCTCTGTTTACCTCCAATTCATAGAGTGCTCTCCTTCTTCACTTCTGCCTTCTGGCTTCTCTGATTTCCTTCACATATCAGCCAAGTTTCTATCTTTTATAAAAAAAGCTTTTCTTGATGGCCCTTAATTAGAATTCTGTTTAATTAGATCCCATTTATCCTGTGTACTGTTTGTTTGTATATAGTTGTTTACATGTTGTTTTCACCATCAAACTGCAAGGTTCTTGAGGACAGGGACTGCCTGTTTTTTGCCTTTCTTTGTATCCCAGTGTTAAGGACATATGGTTGACACAAAACAGGTGATCAATAAATGTTTACTGATTAACTCTACAAATAAGCAAAAACAAATTTAGAGAATTCAAATGACTTGCTCAAGATTAGACTTAGATTTTAATCCCAATTTTCTTGATAATATGTTCAGGATTTCTTTGCACTATGTCATGATGGCTCAAACTAGTTAAACATGTTTCTAAATGTTGATATCTGAAGACAGAAGGTGGTACATGCATATAAGGAACTTAAATATATGCCACTTTTCAGCTTTTAGATATAAGGATATATGTTCCTGAAAATTCCCATAATGAGAGGGCAATGTAATATAATGAACAAAGCAGGGCATCTGTAATCAAAAAAATTGTTCTTAAATTCATGTCTCTGATGAGCTATAAATATATATATATATATATATATATATATATATATTCTTTTTTATTATTCTTTGCTTCTCTTCCCAAATCTCAATTCACTATGAACTTTAGCATTGATGACACTTTTTATTACTGAATTCTGCTATTCTTTCATATTCATTCTTTTTTGCTTGGCATTGCTTTCATATTCTATACATTACTTCTTAATTCCAAGTTAGTTGGTAAATTCCCTGTATGTTCACTTCTAACTCTTCAGATTCTCATTCTTCTTCCTTATTAGAGAAGTTATCCTTCACATCATCAGAATTTCCTTCATGGTTGTCTTCCCAGTATTTTTTGCTGCCTCTGTAGCAGTTTAATCCATATTCAACTTAATTCAATAAACACTTATTGAGCACCTAAAATGTAATAGGTGCTGTGCTAAATAAAGTCTTATCTATTTTTTCCCTGATGATTTTGAAATGCATTTTCTTCATATCAGCAGTTCATATAAGACTTATGTCCAGGTTTCCTCTCCTTTTCTATCACAAATATCAAGGAAGAATGATGACTTCCTTCCCAAAGTTCCCTATATCCCCACCCTACAACCATGATATAAAGAATAGCATCCAGAATAAATTTTTCTTTCTTTGTTCTTCTGTCTTTTGAAGGATAAAACAATCACTGAGACAAATCAGGAAGTTATTAACTGCTCTGATTTTGGAAGATAATCCTCAAGGTATATGGACAATTTAAGTCTCTCATCACGTCTTTATGTGTCTCCGTATTAGGCTTGTATTATTTCCCAAACTTTTCATCTATTTTCTATTTTTGTACTAGGGTTCTATAAAATATGACAATGACAAAAATAATTTCTGCCTTTCCCTACATGACTTTTACTTAAACTCTCTTAGTGAGACTGTAATTTTTCTTTTCTCTTTTGGCTCTTACATTTCTTAACATACTTTCAAAAGTTTATAATATCACATTTTGTTCTTCTTTTTTCAGTTGCTTTCAGGCTCTGACTTTTGTGACTGAATTGGGGTTGTCTTAGCAAGGACATTGGAGTGATTTGTTATTTCCTTCTCCAGCTCATTTTACAGATGAGGAAACTGAGGCAAACAGGGTTAAGTGGCTTATACAGGGTCACACACTAGTAAGTGTCTGAGGCTAGATTTGAACTCAGATCTTCCAGACTGTAGGCCTGGTCCTCAATCCATTGTACTACCTACTTGCTATAATATTATATACAACCTTTATCAATTGTTTCTTTTGAAATAAATAGCCTTATTATGGATTTCATCCCACCAAGTCACAATGATTGTTGGGAGGTCAAATTTGCCTCCTTGTGTAAGGACATTTGGTTTTTCTGATTTGTTGTTGATAACTATGGGTGTTGTGTATAGACATTTAAGATTGTGTGTTTTAATATCAGCTTCTCTTTTGGATTTTGTCTTCTTTACTTTATCTTTCTTATTTTACTCTGCTCTAAACTGTCCATATATGGAGCTGTAGTGCCACAGAATTATTAAGCATCAGAAGCTGGTTTAGAATTTAGTTCTTTTTTTTACTCCATATTCAGTATGCTATCAACTAATATTGTCTCTCATACTAATGTAAATCTTCACTTAATGCTTATACAAATATTTGGACTATTAATTAAATAATTTAATTTAATAATGTTCTCAACTCTGTTAGCTATTACAGGGATACAAAAGGCAGAGGGCAAGGTTTCTACCCTTAAGGAGTTTACAATCTATTTCAGGAAATGATACATTTGTCCAGATAGAATAATAATAAATAATGTATCAATGTGGAATTAAATACTAATTTTTGTAGAAGAGATAATATTATAAAAAGCTATTAAGAAGCAAAGAAGAAGGTTAGAGTAGGGAAGGTTTCATCTCATGGTGAGACTGGAATTGAGCCTTAAAAGGGATCTATGATATCAAGAAGGGGATATCTTGACTTGCAAGCGTGATTTAGTATTCTATGAACTATCTTTTTCATCTTTCCTCCCTCCCTCCTTCCCTTCCTTCGTTCCTTCTTTCCTTCAAATATCCTCATGTGTTGTCTGGTTCCCAGTCAGATCTTCCAGGACCAGTATTCTATGACTTTTATCTAAGTTCAATTCAGAGGAAAAGTGAAGGGAAAAAGTATAGGAAAATACGTAAACCACCAGAAATGGGAAAAATGATCTTTGGGGGTTGTCTAATTATTCCTTCTGATGGGCTAGAATTTTTGTCACAATAATTTTGTGCCATCTGAATCAAGATTACAATACTCACAATTAATACATGGGATTGATAGATGGACCTGATATAAGTAAGCTTCTTGAGAATAAAGATTTTGTGTGTGTGTGTGTGTGTGTGTGTGTGTGTGTGTGTGTGTGTGTGTTTCAATTCCTAATGTCTATTAACAATGAACAATATATAAGGTATGTTTAGTAAATGCTTGTTGATTAATAGATTCAGTATGGACAGTGCTGAATTTTAATGTGCCACATAAATGTGAGGGATAATGACAATGGTGATGATATGATATGATATGATATAAATATATCTTTTCAGTAGCAGTGATAAATTCTTGCTAACTCACTTATTTGGTCTTTCACTTAAGTTATTCCTTATAGTCAAGTAATTTCCTTTTGTTGATAATACTAGCATCTACAACCATTTCCATTCTTTTAATATCTTACTCCAAGATATCTTTTTTCAAATAATCCTTTGACACATTAAAGGTTATGTCTCTTAAAGCACTGAATTTTTTTCCTTATTCAACTGCTCTTTCCAACTTTGCTTGTAGGTATCATCCTAGGATTGGGATGTTTTTGGTCCCAAAATGGTGGCAAATTTTCACTAATGATGAGAATAAATAAATATAATAACATTGATATGAAAGTCCTACATCCCATTTGCTACTGTCTTTTAGGTACCTGCCTCCAAGCAATCTTATTGGGATGCAATATTGGGTCTCATATTGATTTTTTTGGTTATATTTCTTTATGCTGTTTTATGCAGTGATTACATTATTCAATCTAGAAATCATTTTATTAGTGACAAGAATTGGAAAAGACTTTTGTACTAATTCTAATCAATCAATCAACAGGCATTTATTAAGAATTTCTATGTATCATGCACTGTGCTGAGTGACAGGGATAAAGACATTGCCAACTCCTTTCTTACTTTGGAACATCAGTGTGCCGTACTTATCTTCTGTTCTCATTAGTAGCATATTCCAAGTCCTCCATTTTGGGAATGAATTTGGGTTGCCTATGGTTTATTGCCATCCCAGTGATTCCCATAAGTCTCATGACTTTGCTACAGGCACATAGGAACCAGTTACTTTTTTCATCCTGGAGAATCTCTACACTATGCTTTCCACTTTTTCCATCAGTGAGTTTCTTCTGATGCTATCATTTTGAGAACCAGTGCTTCATTCCTCTTTCAGCTATTTTTCTTGCTCTCTGAACTTGTGGCTTGTCACCAGCAGCACTTCTCCCCTTCTCTTGACCTTTCAGCCCTTTATTTCTTGTATTTCTTTCCTTAGAATGAATGTTCCTTGAGGACAGAGTTTGTTTGTTTGTTTTATATCTTTAGTACTATGCACAGTACATGATAAGTGCCTACCTACAAAACTTACAAAAGGGAACTAAGATGTCTAGCTTTCCTTCTAATTAATATTGATTTTGACTTTTGCCGCAGGTAGCTGACAGTCTGATTGTGCACAGACTCTGATATGAGGCCTTAAATAAGTAGGATTTTTTTAGTATCCAGTACAATATAATCAATTTCATTTTGGATATGTTAGTCCTATTTGCGACAACCAGTTCTTTCCAATTTTCTTGTTAAAGAAAATTTGTATGAGAACAAAGATAGTAGAGTTTTAGTTTTTTATAGGCTTTGGATGAAATAGGCTTTTTTAATTTAAAAATTCTCTGGATGATTTGGTTGAGTTTTATGTATCTAATTTGATTTTCAAGTTTATGAATAACTTAAGATTAAAAGTAATTTAATTATATAATAATATTTTCCCAAACTCTTAAGCTCTAATATTTATCTGTATCATTTCTCTGTGTTTATAGTTATATATAGTTATATATATTTTAATATGAGTATGTCAGAAATTTTTTACTCTTTTTTCCTCACTTTTATTTTTTTATTTTTGGTTGCTTTAAAAATTTCCTTCATTTCCAAATATAACCATCTCTCATTATCCACAGGGGAATCCATTTCTTTCCACAAAGAAAAGAAAAAAAGAAACACAATTCAAGGAAAATGATCAATGTTTCCTATCCATGGTACTTCACCTAATCTTTCTCAAGACCAAGTTTCAGATTTCTTTCAGGGATTTAGGGTTGCTTTGGGGTGTTAGTTTTCAAAAATATATTTCATTTTTGAAGTACAAATATTTTAAAATTCACTGGCACATATAGTAGATATTTAGTAAATGTATATTGAGTAGTAGTAGATTGGTCTTATAGTAAGATAGGGAATATCTTATATTTCTTTTGAAAAAAATGTTTTATGAAGTGAATTCTATTTTTTTTTATTTAGAGATCATTTTTAGGGATATTTACTATTTCATCTGGATTCAAAGCTTGCAATGTAGGCCAAATGCAATGAGTCAGCCATGGAGTAGAGATAAGAAATCTTTCTTCTGAAGCCAGTATCTACAAGGGCTTCCCACCTAACCCACTCGCATCCCTCATGAATAAACATATTTCAGCTGTTTGGAGGTGCAATGTCTAACAATCATAAATCTTGTGTCAAGTCATTTCATGGAGTATTCTGTTAGCACCATTTATTGAGGAGAAGCCACTGAACAAGGAAAAAATATTCATTTTCCTACACATAAATTTGCTTGGTTTCAGTAAAGGTATCCACTGATCAAGGCTATTACTTTGTAGCTTTTCTTAAGTTGTTCTGCTGAGCCTAAAACCAGTCAACTGAATCTTTGGGGTCCTAACCCAGTAAGTTAAATTGAAATGATTCTCTTCTTCATTACATATACAAAGAATATCTACATCATTAGGTACATCACTCTGGTTATCTATAGCCATCTTTTAAAATTTTATTGTATCAGCTTTAATGAAAAAAAGAGAAAAATCTGGAAAGACTTGCATGAAGTGATGCTAAGTGAAGTAGAACCAAGAGAACATTGTACAAAGCAACAAAAATCTGTATGGTCAATTGTTATGGAATTGGCTATCTTCAACAATGTGGTGATTAAGGACAATTTTAATAGAGTCTGCTGCATCCAGGAGCAAGAACTATGGAGATTGAATGTGGAACAAATTATAGTATTTTCACCTTTTAAGAAAATAAAATTTCGGGACAGCTAGGTGGTGCAATGGATAGAGCACCATCCCTGAAGTCAGGAGGACCTGAGTTCAAATCTGATCTGAAACACTTAACACTTCCTAGCTCTGTGATCCTGGGCAAGTAATTGCCCAGCAATTGCCTCAGCAAAATAAACAATAATAATAATAATAATGAAATTTTATTTTATCTTTCATTATTATTTTAGGAAAGTCTAGAAATATGTATGATTTCTTTGGTCTAGGGAACTCGGTGTGGAAGCTTCTCCACTTTTACAGATTGGTATCTGTAATTTATAGTTTCAAAGAGTTGGCTGAGAGAACCAACAAATTAAATGATTTGTTCTTTGCCACCGACATTTCTCTGTCTAGATTTAAATCTAGATGATCCTAATTTCAAGGATAACCCCTTATTCACTGTTATATGGCATTCCTTATATCCACACCCCCACTTACTCTCACATAAACACATCCATCACCCTTCCCATAAGTACCACACATACATGCCTACTGTAGATAACTAAAGATATAAACAAACCAAACAAATGTTTTGATATTTTATCCTTAATGTATCCCTCTGAAGAATTCATTAATCTTGGAGCCATCAAAATGAGAACTTGATTTCCTGAAAATGTATGGTAGAGACTGAGAGGGTAGGGAAAAATATATACTGTAGCTAGCATGAAGTATTTTTAAAGATTTTCTGCTAATGACATATGAGCTGTTGACAGTACTACAAATGTCTGAATTAAAGTTTATGTACTGATTCACAGAGTTAAGTGAGAATTTCAGTCAGGATATGAAAGATCTTTTTCTTTCAACACTGAAGGCAATTACAGGCTAACCTTGTTCCTCAATTTCTCTCTTTGGGTGGAGTTAGCTTCAATATAAGCTTTTGCTGCTTCAGGAAATATCCTCTTTTTTATGAGAGCTACATGACATGGTATTTCAGGATGCCAATGATAGATTGTGGGAAAACTCCTGCCAAATATGGGGCATATTATAATGCTTTATAGTTATATCAGGAATAATATAGTCACTTGAACCACTTGTCTGTTTCCTGGTTTCTATATGACATTTCTCAAAAGTTAAAATACTTTAGTCTGGATTATCTAGTTATTATAATTTTATTAGTATATATATTAGACTTGAACAATTGTATCTAAAATTAATTCTTTTTTATTTTTAATAGCTTTTTATTTACAAGTTATATGCATGGGTAATTTTACAACATTGAATGGATTCATACATGAGAAATCCATGATAGACACAAAATAATTTTAAAATTATACAGTGATTAATTTTTAATATATTACAAAGAAGTAAAGATTATCAGAGAATGGATGATAATGAAATCTTTATAAAAATGGTGAAATGTATTTAGGGTATGCTTGATGAAAATAAGAGAGGGAAATAGTCAGACTTTTGCATAAAATTTTCTTTAGAAAACCATATTTTCACATCAACACAGATGAGAGAGAGAGAGAATATGGGATCCCAATATTTTTTATTATTTAGCACTTTTTTTTGTAAGAATACTTAAAAAAATTTCTCATTGAACATCCATATTTATTTCACTAATGATTGAGCTCATGTTTGCAAGGATATATAATTGCACGGCATTGCTTGAGTTCCTTTGCTTTCAAAATAAAACATTACATTTCTTTTTGAAATTTGTTATTATGTGAAATCTTACACACTTTATTTTTATATTTAAACATTTGACCATATTTCTACTAGTTTTGGAATTTATTTTTACTTTTTGCTATTAAAATTGTGAGCTTTAGCCACTATTAACTGATCAATTATAGTTATATAGTGCTAACTGGCCTGGGTCCTCATAATAAATTCTTTCTGGGTGGAGACAGGGCTGGCCTTTGTATGAATGTAGTTTCTTCATTTTCAGGTCTAATACAGGCTCATATTCTATTTCCTATGACAATTCTGTCCTTGGTTCTCTTCCTAGACTAAATGTTGCTTTTTTTGGAGGAGAGGGAAGGTGGAGATTGTCCTTTCAGGAAAAGCCTTGGGTATACTTAAAATATAAGGTAGAATATTTTCAGTCACCTTTATTCCCACAAATTCCCAGAAGCTAGCTTCTGATACTTGCTATAGAGGTGGAGAAGCAAGAGGAAATGGTGTCAAGAGCATCTTCATTGAAGTAATCTTATGAGCTTCAAGTACAAATCAGTGAGTTATTCAATGTCTTCTGAAAATTCCTCATTCATATTATGTTAACAGTTGAAGCATGGATTTTATTCTTACACATTATATTTCAAGAAATAATAAAAGAAAACCTCCACAGGTCTTTTATAACCAGAGGGCAAACAATAAACAGAAAGAATCTAAGTTACCTCCTGAAACAAATCCCAAAATTAAAATTCCCAGGAAAATTATAGCCCAAACTCAGAGTTTACATATTAAAGAAAAAAAACATTGAAAGTAATCAGAAATAGTGAGGAGTCATAATCAATATCATAAATGATTTAGCAACCATTATCATGAAGAAACAGAAACCAAGGATTATGATATTCTATAAGGGAAAAGATAGAGGCTTTCAACCAAGAATAGCCTACCAAAACAAAGAAACAAACAAAACATTGAGTATAACTTCTACTATTCCTCATGAAAAGATCAGAGCTGTATACAAAGTGAGAAATATAAATAAAGGAGTCAAGGGAAGAAATATAAATAAAGGAGTATGGGGAGCAGTTTGGAACTATGCTCAAAAAGTTATCAAACTGCATACCCTTTGACCCAGCAGTGTTTCTACTGGGCTTATATCCCAAAGAGATCTTAAAGGATGGAAATTCCTCCCTCCCTTTGAATTGAACAAATTCAAAAATGTTTGTGGCAGCCCCTTTTGTAGTGGCAAGGAACTGGAAACTGAAGGGATGCCCATCATTAGGAGAATGGCTGAATAAATTATGGTATATGAATGTTAGGGAACATTACTGTACTGTAAAAAACAACCAGCAGTATGATTTCATAGTGGCCTGGAGATGAACATCTCCATCGGACATGAACCGATGCTAAGTGAAATGAGCAGAACCAGGAAATTATTATACACAACAACAAGAAAATTATACAATGCTCAATTCTGATGGACGTGGCTCTCTTCAACAATAAGATGATTCAAATCAATTCTAATTGTTGAATGATGAAAAGAGCCATCTACACTCAAAGAGAGGACTGGGGGAGGTGAGTGTGTACCACAACATAGCATTCTCACTTTCTGTTGTTGTTTGCTTGAATTTTGTTTTCTTTCCCAGGCTTTTTTCCTTCTTGACCCGATTTTTCTTGTGCAGCAAGATAATTGTATAAATATGTATACATATTGGATTTAACATATATGTTAACATATTTAAGATGTCTTGGGCTATCTGCCATCTAGGTGAGGGAGGGGGGGAACAGAATTTGGAACAGAAGGCTTTGCAAGGGTCAATGTTGAAAAATTACTCATGCATATATTTTGTAAATAAAAAACTTTAATAAAAATTAAATAAGTAAATAAATTTACATTTGCTACAATATATTTTTTTCTAATAACTTTCATCTTACTCACTCTGCATGCACTATTTGAAATTTGTCTAAATGGAAAAAGAATTTATGTTCAAATATTGTTGAAGAAAGGGAATAGCTTCATTCAAATAAATGTACAGAACTTGAGTGCCCTTAGTTTATTTTGAACTCCTTTTAGCCAAATGCAAGTTGGTGTTGTATGTGAACTCAGATACTGGCAAACAGTATGAATGTCTAAATTGATCTCTAAGCCTACCAGGGGAAGTTTTAATGAAGCTGGTGTGGCCTAAGAGTATGCAATGTGCCTACAGGATCAGGCATGGGGTGAATCAGAATACATGTTTCACCAGTGCCTTTCATGCAAAACAAAGTTTTTATTTAACTTGAACAACACGCCAGTAACAGAAAGCATAATTCATCTCATGAAAGTTATGGTTGGCTATAAAAAAGAATGCAAGATTTTTTTTTCTTATAAAAGGTTAAATGTTTATCTTCTACTTCTTTGGTATTCTCTCAGCATTTTAAATCTCTAATTACTGTCTTGGCTCAAGTTTTACATTTTCAACTGTGCTTGACTGAAATGTTCCCCAGATTAGAAAAGTTAAAGAATGTTTGCTTCATTCTCCTGTAGTACTATTTTAAATATATATGCTATACCCTCCCTGGTCTCAACTCCACAGAACAAGATGCCCCTGCCAAGATAAGTTCAGCACTCCCAATCTTATCAACAAACCACTACCATAAGCCTTGAATGACAACACATCCCTCACCCTCCTCTCTGGTCTGATTAGAGGTTTGGAGGCTGGAGTACTAAACTCTTTCCAATGTTTTGTTTTATAAAGAATATAAACTGGACTCTCAGATCACCACACTTTATATCTGCTGTAACATCTAGTTTCAAATCCACGTTTGAGTCCTACTGCTTTTATGCATCCTCTTGTGTGTTGTTTTTGTTGTTCAGTTATGCCCTTCTATTTGTCATCCCATTTGGAGTTTTCTTGGCAGATAGTAATTTGCCTTCTACGTCTCATTTTGTAGATGAGGAAACTGAGGCAAATGAGGTTAAATGACTTGTCCAGGGACACATTTAATAAGTATCTGAGGCTGACTTTGAACACAGGTCTTCTGGTCTCCAGGTCTATTACTCTATTCATTATACCACATAGCTACCGTACTTTGTATGCTATATTCCAACATTATGTTGTAAACTCCTTGAGGGCAGAGACTACCTTTTTTTTTTCCTTTTATTTGTATCCTCAGTACTAAGCACAGTGCTTGGCGGCTTATGGTAAACACTTACTAAATATTTCTTGGATTGGATATATGTATACAGATGCATATATATGTAAATATATGCTTGTGTATATATTTATATGTACATATATATGTGTAGATATATATTTATACATAATATTATATATGGTCCACTCACATTTTCAGTTGCTCTGTAGAAAGTCATTGCAAACTAAATAGTTGGAAAATCAAATGGCCAGAGTTCTAATTTCAACTCCCATAGCAAGCTTAATGATTTGTGTTTTTAATATAGCAATAGCTTTATATTTTTCAAAATCCATGCAAAGATAGTTTTCAGCATTTATCCTTACAAAACTTTGTGTTTCAAATTTTTCTCCATCTTCTTATCTCCCTCTCCCCTAGAAAGCAAGTAAAATAAGTTAAACTGTGCAAGTCTTCTAAATATATTTTCACATTTATTATGTTGCACAAGAAAAATCATACCAAAAAAGAAAACAAATGAGAGGAAAAAAACAAGCAAACAAACAACAACCACCACAAAGAAAGTTAGAATACTATTTTGTGATCCACATTCAGTCCCCATAGTACTCTCTCTGGATACAGATGGGTCTCTTCTTCACAAGACTATAGGAATTGTCTTGAATCACCTTATTGTTGATAAGAGCCATTCTGTGACCCTGAAGAGTAGTGGAAGATATTCATAACTTCAGAAAGCAAGGAATCTAACATCAATAACCCCCTTCCCACTTATTAAAGTGAGCTATTCAGACATATGTAAAAGGAAATTGCTTTTATTTGTTTACCTTCTCAGGACCTTATCTTGTTCATGTTTCATGGGTTTAGCATCTATTTTTAGGTTTCTGAAAATATTTTGTGCTCCTTATGTGTTTGTATATTTCTTTATGGACTACTTTTAATCCTTTCAAATTTCTGCCTTTTTTGTAGGGTGAAATAAATCTCTAAATATTGAACTATTTATCTCAAAGACTGTAAGAAAGAAGTACTTTTATACTACAAGAATATGAGGTCAAAAGCAGCATGATTTGGTTGCTGAAAGGCCAGTCTTGGAAGCAGAAAAAATTTTATTCATGTTTCCTGTCTAATATATACTACCTAAATGGGCCAGTCACTTAATCTCTTTGTCCCCAGCAAACTTTCTAATTATAGAGGAGGTCCTTATATGCATCCATGAAGGGAGTTTCTATGCTAGGAATACCCCATACTTTTGAAATCCCATGTCTGTAAAAAAACAAAATGAGCTATGATTATGAGCCCATCTAATCCCTTTCTGCTCCTCTCTTGCCCCTAATCCAAATACTCCCTAAGGATCACAGTGGGAAAACTGGAATGCTTGAAGAAGATGTTCTCATGTTTTTAATTTTCTGTTTAAAGAGGATTAGCTATAAACCCTTTTCTTTGTTTCACCCCTGTTTGTACTTTGATTTAATCCACAAGGCATTTGAGTGCTTAGAGCTCAATCATATATAAAAGAAAGAGTCATAGCCATAGATGGTTAGCATTTGAAGGGAATTTAGAGATGATCCAGTTCAACTCCCTCATTTTACATATATAAAACTGAGAAGTGGAGGGGTAAGTGACTAATTAGTGACAGCCAGGGCTAGAAAATTTAGTTCTCTTTTCAATACCATAACCTGCTTTACAACAAGTATCTAATATATGATATGTTTTTACAATCTCATGGCAAGACTAATAGATTCTTAGAACTTGAAAGAACCTTAGAGATCCTTAGACCAACTAGAAATGTGAATCCAATACAAGATAGATGGGTAAATTTGCATGAAGACATGTGATGTATGCATGTATGCATCAGTCACTTGGGCAAATCTGGGCTAGAAGAATTCAGAAAAAGGAGTATATAAATGGAATAGAATAATCAGATGTGATGTTCCTTGAATTGTTTTTCTAGCAGTCATCTTTCTATTTTCCTGCTTCTGCACATTCTGTGATTTGTTGTTGGGTTTCCTACACAGATCTTTCCAATAAGTCCCTATCATAAGCTTGATTTGACTTTTACTCATTTATTCTATCTGTACTATAAGTGGAACATGCATATGAATATAGATGTATATAGAAGAGTGTTAGGGAATGGGGCAGATGTGATTTTTGATAACTAGATTAAAGAATGTCAGTACATCAAAGTTATTTAAAAGTTTCTATAACTAGAGTGATAGTCCTTCTATGTTCCGACATTTTGAGATTTTATTCCAGATGTTGTGCTAAGTTTGGGGTACCATATTTGAAGAAGCATGAGGAAACTGGAGCATGTCCAGAGGCAGCTGGAGGAATGAAAAACTATGTTGTAAGGGAATTGTTTGAAGGAGCCAATGATGTTTATCTTGGATAAGAGAAGTAGAGATAGTTGCCTTCAAATAAGTAAGGGCTATTATGGGAAGAAAGATTAGATCTTGTTCAGCTTGGTCCCAGAGGGCAGAATTAGTAGAAATAGGTGGAAGCTGCAAAGAGGCAGATTTAGACTTGCTGTGAAGAAAACTATCCTAGTAAATGGACGCATCCAAAATGAATGAATGAAATGGACCATGCACAAAAGTAGTGTGTTTCTAATCTCTGGAAATCTTCAAAAGAAGATTGGATGATGACTTGTCAGATATTGTAGCAGAAATGGATTTCTGTTCAGATTTCACATTCTAGATTGCTTCTGAAATTCTAGATGTGATGATGAAATCTGAATTTTGTACTAATATCACAAGCAATTAGATTAGTCTTTAATCTTTGAAACATTTGAAATAGCCAGATTCCTGGGTATTTGGGAATAGTTTAAGTTTGTACAAGTAAAGAAATAAGGCAGGGGGCTAATACCCCAAGCTCAAGGTGTGGGACAGTCACATAGTACTGAATTTAGAGGAATACCACGTGTATTGAAGTTAGAAGATACTTTAAGGATAGTTTGAAGGATAACTTTCAATCATCCAGTTCTACTGAGGTTTGGCAACAGTATTAGCAGACCAAGTCAGCTAGAGTACATAGACTCTAAACTTTAAGGGAAAATTTTGAAAACTGATTATTGATGTGGCCAGTCAGTATTGGCAGGAGCCACTTTTGATTAAGCCTGGGTATAAACCTACATAATGCTTTTTTTGATTTCTTAAGAGTGTGCTTATATGTAGTCAAAGTACTTGCTTTCTGATCTTCTAAAATCCATGATTATATTCCTAAAAATGAGTCAGCCTTCTGAAAGTTGAAAAAACCTAGTTCCAAGGTGCAAGGGCAATGCAAGAGCCATTCTACAAACGTTCCCTAGTTGTTCCTCATGCCTGGGATTCTCTCCCTCTTGTCCAAGTCCTGGCTTCCCTGACTTCCCTCAAGTAACAGCTGAAATTTTATCTTCTAAAGGGATACTTTCATAATCCCCCTAAACACTAGTGACTTCTCTCTATTGATTATCTCTAATTTATCTTTTTTATGCAGTGCTGTGGTTTATTGTGTGTTTTTCATTTTCAGTGGGACTTCCAAGTGAATTTCATTTAAATGAGGGAGAGCTGTGCAAAGTCTCACCATCTCCTCAGGACCTATCTGCGTTCAATGGCAAGAAATAGATCAGGACAACTGGAAATAGCCACCTAATGCCTGTGGGACAGGTAAGTGGTACAGTGGACAGAGCATTGTGCCTGGAGTCAGAAAGATCTGAACAAACATCTGATCTTAGACACTTAGTACTAGTGTGATCTTAGATAAATCACTTAATGTTATGGGCCAGAACTGTGTACTTAAAACAAGAATTCTTACATGTTGCTAATTCAGTGGAATTGATGAGACAATTGTTATCTAGTTTAGGATGGTGACTAATAGTTCTCTAAGTTCAGTATGATTGATTTAATCTTACCACAAATAATGGTTTCCTAGTGATATAATGATTGGTTTATACTCAAATAGAGCATATAAAGCTGTGACAAACTCAGCCAGTCAGAGCCAGAGACTCAGAAGGGTCAGACACAGATTTGGAAGGGACCCAGAGACAGATTCATTCCATCATCCACCTTTGTGGTGGCTGGAGGTTGAAGCACAAGCCCTTGACTCAGAGCCAGATTCATTCACTCTATCTCACACCACAGTGGTGGTCAGGCTCTCCTCCTTAGCTTCTCCACTGAAACCAAGACTCTGGAAGGCCTCTGAGAAAGCTACTCCAGGCCCCAGGCAAGTAGACTAGATTGTGAAGGAGATAATAAAGGATTTGGACTTTTGACACCTGGCTATTCTCATGGAGATTAATCTACTGAATGGAAGGCTGCTCTAAGACCTTCAGAAAACCAAAGGAGAACATTACAACTTAACACCTATTTGCCTTAGTTCCTCATCAATAAAATGGGTAGCCATTGGAAAAGGAAATGCAAAATAACTCCACTATCTTTGCCAATAAAACTCCCTGGACATGTTCAAGGGGTCACAAAGAGTTGGACATGACTGATGACTGAACAGTAAAATATAGAGTACTTAGTTTTTTTTTTTTTATAATGATATCTCTTCCAATATATGCTAATATCTTTGAAATTAGGGATTCTGTTTTGCCTTTCTTTCCCCAGTGCTTAGCATAGTACCAAGCACATAATAGGAGATGATTACGTGCTTGTTGACTGACTGACCCAGTCTGATGTGGGTTTCTTCGACCTTCCTAAGGAAGTGTATTGAAAAGTTAAGTGTTGAGATGGATAGATGGACTTAAGGTCAAGACAAGCCCATTCATCTGATTTGAAGTTCAGTATTCTTTTATTTTATAAACTTTAAAGTTCACATAAACAATGGTGTGAGTAAAGAGGGAAAGAAAATAGATTCCTCTTTTAAAAATTATTTTATATATTTCATTAAATAATTCCCAATCACATGTAAAAGAATTTTTAACAATTGTACTTTAAAGTTTTTAGTTCCAAATTCTCTCCCTATCTGTAACCTCAACTGGAATCTTTGAAGGGCAGCTACATGGCACAGTGGATAGAGCACCAGCCCTAAAGTCAAGAGGACCTCAGTTCAAATCTGGTCTCAAACACTTAACACTTCATAGCTGTGTGACACTGGGCAAGTCACTTAACCCCAATTGCTTCAGCAAAAAAATAAAAAAGAAGATGAGCACTTTGATTTCACTTATACATGTGAATTCATACCAAACATATTTCTATATTTGTCATGTTATAAAATAAAACATAAAATTAAAAGTATAATTTAATAAATCTTAAGAGTTCATTAGTTCTCTATAGGGAGGTAGATAAAATTTTTCATTATGTGTCCTTTGGAAATGTCTTGGACCATTCTCTTGATCAGAATAGGTGACTTTGGTAGTTGGTCATCCTTACGATATTGCTGTTACCATGCACAGTGTTCCCTTGGTTCTGATCATTTCAATTTGCATGCATATGTGTTTCCATATTTTTATGAAAACATATTGTGCATTCTTCCTTATGGCATGATAGTATTCCATCAAAATCATAAACCATAACTTGTTCAGCCGTTATTCACTTGGTGTACATTTCCTGTTTCTAAATGTTTGCCAAAATAATAGTTGCTATCATTTTTTTTTGGTATAAATATGATCTTTTCTCTTTGTTTTTATCTCTTTGGGATATAAACCTGGTAGTGGTATTTCTGAGTGAGAGGATATGCACAGTTTTGCATGCCTTCAGGTATAGTTCCAAACAGGTCTTCAGAATAGTTGGATCAGTTCATAACTCTACCAAGAGTGCAGTAGTGTCCCAATTTTTCTACATCTTTCTCAATGTTTGCAATTCTTCTTTTTTATCACATTAATCAATTTGGTAGATGTGGGGTGGTATCAAAGTTGTTTTAATGTGCATTTTTCTATTTAGTAGTGATTTAGAGCATTTTTCATGTGAGTATCAATAGCTTTTGATTTCTTTCATGAAAATTACCTTTTCATGGATTTGAATATTTATCAGTTGAAGAATGGGTCCTTTTTCATATAAATTTGGCACTGTTCCTTTTATATTTGCAAAATGGAGCCTTTAATCAGAGAAATTTGCTCTATTTTTCCCAGTTTCCATTTTATTTTTTGATGCATTCATTTTATTTATGCAAAAGCTTTTTATTTTTGTAATTCTCTCATCTCTTTTTTAGTCAAAAACTCTTTCCTTGTCCATAGATTTAATAGGTACATTTTCTGTGTACCCTTAATTTGTTTATGATATTATCGCCTATATTTAAGTCATTTATCAAATTTGACCTTACCTAATTTGATCTAATATATATATTGGTATACAGTATGAAACGTTGGTATAAGCCTAACTGTAAAACACCTTTCTAGTTTTCTAGAAATCTTTGTCATCTAGTGAATTCTTACCCTGAAAGCTTAGATTACTATGTTTATCAAGCTCTAGATTACTATGAACATTTACTAGTGTGTTTTGCATACTTGATCTTTTCTGTCCATCTATCACTCTATTTCTTAGCTAGTACCAGAACATTTTAATGATTACTGCTGTGTAATATTGTTTGAAATCTAGAAGTTCTAAGCTATCTTCCTTCACATTTTTCTCACTGCTTTCCTTGATATTCTTTTCTCTCTTATTTCCAGTTAAATTTTGTTACTATTTTTCTACTTTTATAAAAACAATTTTGATAGTTTGATTAGTTTAGTAAAATTTTCATTTTATTTTAATGACTTGACAATGAGTAATTTGTTTAGATTTGTCTTTATTTGGGTGAAAATAATTTTGTAATTGCGCCATATAATCCCCTAGTTTGTTTTCCCAGGCAAATGTACAAGTATTTCATATTGTCTATAATTATTTTAAGTAGAACTTTTCTTTATATCTTTTCCTGCTGTTTTTTGCTAGTAGTTCATAAAATGTTTATGTGGACTTATTTTACATCCCTCAGTTTTGCCCAAGTTGGTAATTATTTTAACTACTTCTTTAAAATATTCTCTAGGGTTCTCTAAGTATACCATCATATCATCTGCAATGAGTGATAATTTTATTTCCTTGTTACCTATTTTTATTGTTTTAATTTCTTTTCATTATCTTGTTTTAGCTAGCATTTTTTAGTACAATGTTGAATTATAGTGGTGAAAAGGGACAATTTTGCTTCACTTCTGATATTATTGGAAAGACTTCAGCTTTATCTTCCTTACAGATAATCCTTCTTGGTTGAAATAAATAGTACTTATTCTTTTAAGAAAGGGTCCACTGATTCCTATACTTTGTAATATTTTGATAGGAATGAAGGTTATATTTTGTTAAAGGCTTTTTATGCATATATAGATATAATTATATGAGCGTTTAATTGACATGCTCAATTAAGCTGATAGTTCACCAACTATTGAACCAGCCCTGAATTCCTATTTTAAATTCCATCTGATCATAATTTAAGATTTTTGTGATTTTTGCTATTATCTTATTGCTAGTATTTTATTTTTTTAAAATTGTATATATTCATTAAGGATATTGATCTATAGTTTTTTTTCCTGTTTTTGTTCTCTGTTGTTTGGGCCTCAAAATAATATTTGTGTCATAAAAACAATTCAGTAGGAAATCTTTGAAATAGGATCTGTAGTCTTGGGATTAATTGGTCCCTAAATGTCTGGCAGAATTTATTGACCTGTAAATCCATCTAGTCTTTGGGATTTAAAAAAAATTTAGACAGTTCATTCAATTTCTATTTCTAAGGTAGGTTTATTTAAACAATCTATTTCCCCTTCTGTTAACCTAGGAAGTTTATATTTTAAAAATGTATTTATTTTTTAACACAAATTGTTTTCTGAATCATGTTAGGAGAGAAAAATCAGAGCAAAAGGAAAAACTAGTGGAGAAGAAAAAACAAAACAAACAATAAAAAAAAGAAGTAAACATAGCATGTGTTGATTTACATTTAATCCCCACAGTTCTTTTTCTGAATGAAGATGACACTTTCTGTCCAAAATCTATTGGGATTGCTTTGGATCATAGAACCACTGAGAAGAACCAAATCTTTCTTAGTTGATCATTGCACATTCTGGCTGTTTTTGTGTGCAATGTATTCCTGGTTCTGCTGTTTCACTCAGCATCAATTTGCATGAATCTTTCCAGACCTTTCTAAAACCAGCTTATTCATCATTTTTTTATAGAATAATATTCCATTATCTTCATGTATCAAAACTTGTTCAGCCATTTCTCAATTGATGGGCATCTATTCATTTTCCATTTCTTTGCTACCACAAAAAGACCTGGCACAAACATTTTTTGCACATGTGGGTCCTTTTCCCTCTTTTATGATTTTCTTGGGCTACAGATCCAGTAATGGCACTGCTAGGTAAAACAGTAAGTGCAGTTTTATAGCCCTTTGGGCATAGTTCCATATTCCTCTCTAGAATGGGTGGATCATTTCTAAGTCCAATTTTCCCACATATCCTCCAACATTTATCATTTCTTCTCCTATCATCTTAGCAAATCTGAGAGGTGTGAGGTGGTACCTCAGAGTTGTTTTATACATTAGGTTTCAGTACCATATTTGTATCATGGAAGGAATTTGGCAGTACTCCTTCTTTAACTGTTTTTCCAAATAATTTACATAGTGATCTAGGCAGTTTATATTTTTTAAATAAATATTCATTCCTTTCACTTAGATTATTAATTTTATTGGCATATCATTGGACAAAATAATCTTAATAATTGTTTTAAGTTAATTTTCATTGGTGATGCATTCATGCTTTCATTTTTGATACTACTCACTTTTTCCTTTTGGAACTAGAAGTAATAGTGTCCCTCAGTATCACTCTTTTTTTTAGCTTTTTTTGTGGGGGAAGGGGGAGCTGAGATAATTGGGTGTAAGTGACTTGCCCAGGGATACACAGCTAGGAAGTGTTAAGTGTCTGAATCCAAATTTGAATTTAGGTCCTCCTGACTTCAGGACTGGTGCTCTATTCACTGTGCCACCTAGCTGCGCCCGTCAGTATCACTCTTGATACTAACTATCCCTCTTGACTGAAAGTGTTCTTCTCTATCATTTAATTTTAACTCAGAAATGACTATAGGCAATGATGCTGCCAAACAGCAGCTAGTCCATCATCCAGTTCTAGTACATTGTAATCTCTTTCTGGCCAGTTGCCAGATCTCCTTAAAATCTCTGATTTGAGAGATCCCAAATCTGTTGCTGTTTCTGTCACCACCCCTAAGTCCTACCATTGGAGTTCTATCCATATTGACTTCAGATCAATCTCCTCCCCCATGTCACAGACCTTTCCTTCTGAACTCATGTGTTGATTTGGACTAGAAGGATGTCTTACTTTTACCTTTTCTTGCCTCTACCATTGCAAAACTGGATTTGTAATAATATTTTTAAATTATTTGGAGGGAAATGTTGGGAGAGTTCTTCTGAGTGTTATCTCTACCATCCTAGTTCCACCTCCTGAAGAACCTTAGAATCCCTTAATCAGATTAATATTTTTCATTTAATTTAGTTCATTATAGTGTTTTTTATGAGACCCCAGTTTCACCATTCCTTCTCTCTCATATTCAATCTAAATTCAGTTCTGTTATCCACTAGTTCCTTTCTCTTCTCTCCCCAGCTACAATCTTCCCATGCTTAAAATAAATAGATCTTTAAATATTCTGCTTTCCCTTCAAGGTACTATCACATTTCTCTTGTTCATTTTACTGCTAAATTCCTAAGAAAAGTTGTGTATGTTTTCTATCTCTATTCCCTCATGTCTCATTTACTTCTCAACCTCTTGTAATATGATTTTATAGGCTTACCAATTAACTGCTACTCTTAAATTCACAGTTGACAATGATGTCTTTAAAGCTAAATTGAGTAGACTTTTCTCTATCCTAGTCCTTCTTGAAATATCTATGGCTTCTGACATTAAGATAAACTCTTTTTCTGGATAACTCCCTCTTACTTTGGTTTTTGCAACACTATTCTCTCCTGATTATTCCATTAATTGTTTGGGTGTTTTTTCAAAGGCTTAAAAGGATGTGTAAGACTTTAGAGTGTGTTGATTCAGTATTAAGTTGGTTACTAATTACCCTATATAACTTTGATTATATAGGTTATTTAACCTATCTGGCCCCCAATTTCCTCATTTATAAAATTAAGGGGTTGGACTAAATGTCCTCTAAGGTACCATTTAGCTTCAAACTCTGTAATCCTAAATATAATAGGCCATCATTCATTTCCTACTCCCTAAATTTTGATATTGCATGGTGCTATGCCTTGTATCTCAATCCTTTCTCCCTCTCTAATCTCTTCTTTTAAGAAACAGTTTGGTATAAATTGTCTTAAATAATAATGAACTGCAGACTCTGAAAGTATTTGTTGTAAAAATTAGAGAAAAGCAGTAAATGATCTATTCAAAGGTTCTTAGAATTTGGAGTGGAAAGAGACCTTAAAAATTATATAACCCAACTCCCTTATATGATAGAGAATAAAATGAAACCTGGAGAGGTGGAATGATTTCTCAGGGTTACAAAGGTTTAACTTAGATTTATTATACTATAATAGTTGAAACTTCACCATTAAAACTCTTATGTTTTTCAGTTCCAATAGATTTGGGATGGAAAATGCCATCTGCATCCAGAGAGACTGAATATGGATCAAAGCATGGTATTTTTACCTATTTGTTTGTTTTTCCATTCTCATGTTTTTTTCCCTTTGGGTCTGATTTTTTTTGCACAACATGATAAACATAGAAATATGTTTAAAATAATTATATGTATTCAATCTACATACAGTTCCTTGCTCTCTTGGGGAAGAGGAAGGTAAGAAAGGGAGGGAGAAAAAAATTGGAACACAAATTCTTAAAAAAAAGAACGTTGAAAACAATATATATTTGGAAAAATAAAATACAAAGGAAAAAAAACCCTATGCTTTCAAATTAAAGACATTAAACTCTTTGATGATTAAACCAAGTCTTCTCCCCAGTTCACTATTCAATGTCACTATTCAAATGCTCCTAGAGAACTTAATGTGGGTCTCTTACATACCATTGCATCTGGCATCATACAAACTTAAGTTTGGGTACTCTTCTGTAAGCTCTTTAAAGACTATGTTTTTCCCATTTTTTAAATTCCCACTCAGAGTATAGTCCCTTCGTCCTGTCCCACCCTATTTTTTGTTGAATTGAATAACATATTATTTATAGTTATCAAGTATTACACATTTAATGTAAGTTGATCAGAATTAGTCCATTGGAAAAAACTGAGAGAGGATTTTGGTAAAGGCAAATGTAGAGAGTTTCAAGGCATGGAGTATTAGTTCAAAAACCCTGGGCAGTCAAGAAGCAACTTAGAAATATAGAGGAATGATATTTATCTTAGAGGAAAGAAGGAAGGATGGGTTGTAGAAAAACTTCAATACCTTCACTGCTTTGTTTCCCACCAGTCTTTAATCTAAACAGCATTTTTTTCTTCAGTGATTTTTCAATCACCACTAGTGTTAACAAAATTGCTGTAGGCAAAGATTTCAGGAAACAATTGTCTCCCTTTTTTTCTTAGGATCATTTAAAGCAAATGTCCAAAAGAATATTAGGGTAAGCAGAATCTCATTTTTAAAAAATCACAGTTTGCTTGAGAGAGGAGAAAAGTCATTAATGAATCCATGTAAGCACAAAGACATTTTGGTGAAATTTCCAACTAAGTGCAAATATATAAAATCATTACATAAACTCCTACAAATTGAGAACATAATTCTTAATGATATCCCTAAAGATTCAGAAACATAGGAATTCCTGAAAAGAGGGTAGAATTAGATTTCAAAAGAATGTCAAACAGTTCTATCCCAATAAACCATGTTATGTCCTAGACATTGAGAAGGAAAGAGGAGAAGATGGCAGAGTTACTAATTTTTTTTTGACAGAGAGGGAAGGTAGAGCTGTTTTGTTTAACGTGGCGATCAGAGAAAAGAGTGAATCAAAAAATAGTAGAAGTCTATGTGTCCTTATTGCCTCTGTTACTTCTAGTCTTATGAGTTCATATATAATACTTTCTCAGAATTGCTGACATCATACCAAGGATCCATGGAATGTTCTATGAAGAGTGAAAGCAGAATTCTATACTCTGCATTATAAGCTCCATGCTACAGTGGTTACAATCACTTTTTAAGAACAGGTTTGTTTGAATTGAGATGGTACCACCCTATTGACAACAGAGCTTCTGACTCAAGTCATTCAAATATTATAGTACTGACCTTTTTCAGCAAACCAGAAAGTCAATAGGTATTAAGGGCCTGAATTACAAATATGTCCTAAACAGTGGGAATATAAAAGGGAGAGGGAAGATAAGGATGCAAAAGACAACCCCTGAACTCAAGGAGCTTACAATATAATTGGTAAGAAAATAAGCAGACAATTATGCATAAACAAAGCTTATATGTAGAATAAATACAAAGTATTTTTAAAATAACAGGCACTAGAATTAAAAGAGGTGGGGGAAGACTTCCTGTGGAAGATGGATTTTTATTGGGATATAAAGGAAGCCAGGGAAGACAGTAGGCAGATATGAGGAGGGAGAATATTCTAGTAGAGGAGACACCTAGAGAAAATGCTGAAAGCCAAGAAACAAAGTATCTTGTTTGTAGCCAGTGTCAATGGGTAAAAGAGCATAATGTGGAGAGTAAGATGGAAGAAAACTAGAATGATAAGAGGAGTATAAATGCTTTGTTTGGCATTCAAAATTATTTGTTCCTGAAGGCAATACAGCATCACTAAAATTTATTAAGTAGAAAAGTGGTATGGATGGACCTGTGCTTTAAGAAAATCTCTTTAGGGACTGAACACAGAGTAGACTGGAGTAGAGAGAAATGTGAGGCAGACAGACCTATCAGCAAGCTATTACAATAGTCCAGGTATGAGAAGATGAGCTTCTCCAGAGTGGTATCAGTGCCAAAGGATAAAAGAAGGAATATTTGAAAGACATTTCAAAGGTGAAATCAACAGGAATTGGCAATACATTGGATAAAGAGAGTAAGAGATAGTAAGGAGTCAAGGATGACTCATAGATTGTGACCTTGAGGAATCGGGAAGGGAGAATGAATTGTCTTTGATATTAATGGGAAAATTTGGAGAGGAGGAGGATTTAGAAGAAAAGACAGCAAGTTTAGTTTTAGATATGTTGAGTTTAATCTACTTAATCCAGCTAGACATATCTCAATGGCATTTGAAGAGCTTGAGCTTCAGCCTCCAGTTCTCTATCTTCTCTGTCTATCTCCGAGTCTGTCTCCCTCCCAGATCTCTTAGGTCTTATATACTCTATTATAAGTACATCATCATAATTGTCAATGTTGTAGAATAGATGTCAACTTGTAGAACTACACTAAGTATATGTAAACTAGAGAATCATTATCTCAATTCCACTGAGTTAATATCTTATTATAAGATTACATCAATCATACTGTCTTAAGTATACCTTTTCAGATTTCCTGCCCTCTACAATATAGAAAAGTATAGAAAAGAAAACAGGGCCCAAGACAGAATCCTGTGCGATATTTGTGTTTAGTTGGTATAGTATGGATGAGTATTCAACAAAGAAAATTGAGAAAGATTAATCTGATAAGTGAGAGAATCAGGAGAAAGTAGTATTCTTAAAAACTAGAGAAAAGGATATCAAGGAGGAGAAAGTGATTTATAGTATTAAAAACTGCAGACAAGTCAGGGAAAATGAGGGTTAAGAGAAGGCCATTGGATCCAACAATTAAGACATTAATTGATCCCTTTAGATAGAGCAATTTCAGTAGAATGATGAAACTATAAAATAGATTGAAGAGAGTTTAAAAAAAAGTAAAAGGAACACAAATGGAAGTATCTATTAGAGATGCCTTTCTCAAGAAGTTTAGCCTTAAAAAAGAAAGGAAGACAATAGAATATATGGATAAAAAGATTAAAAAGGGTGTGAGAGGAGAAAAATGGAGGTACTTATTATAGACAGTCTTTTCAATAAATTTAGCCACAAAGGGCAAAAGAGATATAGGATAATTGTTAGCAGAAATGGAAGGATCAAGTGAGGGTTTTTTAAGAATGGGGGATTTTTTTAGCCATGTTTGTAGACAGTAGAGAATATCCTAGTGAACTGAGAATGATTAAAGACACATGATAGACTGGCAATGAAAAGGGGGTAATATACTAGAGAAGATGGGATGGACTGAGCTTCCTTGTGCAGGAAAATGGGTTAGACATGGTAAGGAGTAAGGCTATTTCATGTATTTGTAGTTTCATGGACAATCATCTTTTTTATTGTACTGTGTCATAGAAATATTTATTTTGTTTCATAAACTGAGAATAAAATTTAAAAATAAATAAAAATAAGAAGTGAAAGCAGATACAGTAGAAGAAGACATATTTATGATATGAAATGAAAAGAAGAAAAGAAAACAAATCTTACAGTAAATAGCATTAACTTTTTTCTGTAAAATATGGGACAAAGTTCTAAGAATGGGAGAAAGGGAGACAATGAAAGGTTTGAGGAAATGTAAAAATAAAAAAAAGTTTGACTAATTAGAAGAACATAGGATAGTTTACCTTTCAGATCTCTGGAGGAGGAAGAAATTTGTGACCAAAGAAGAACTAAGATCATTTTTGATCACAAAATAGGTAATTTTGATTATATTAAGTTAAAAAGTTTTTGTACAAACAAAACTAATGCAAGACAAGATTAAAGGGGAAGCAATAAATTAGGAAAACATTTTTTACATTCAAAGGTCCTGATAAAGGCCTCATTTCTAAAATATTTAGAGAATTTACTCAAATTTATAAGAAATCAAGCCATTCTCCAATTGATAAATGGTCAAAGGATATGACCAGATAATTTTCAGATGAAGAAATTGAAACTATTTCTAGTCATATGAAAAGGTGCTCCAAATCATTATTGATCAGAGAAATACAAATTAAGATAACTCTGAGATACCACTATACACCTCTCAGATTGACTAAGATGACAGGAAAAGATAATGAGGAATGTTGCAGTGGATGTGGGAAAACTGGGACACTGATACATTCTTGGTGGAATTTTGAAGGAATCTAACCATTCTGGAGAGCAGTTGGGAACTGTGCCCCAAAAATCATCGAACTGTGCATACTCTTTGATTCAGCAGTGTTTCTACTGAACTTATATCACACAAAGATCTTAAAGGAGGGAAAGGTGCTCACATGGGCAAAAATATTTGTGGCAGCTCTTTTTGTAGTATCTAGAAACTGGAAATTGAATGGATGCCCACCAATTAGAGAATAGCTGAATAAATTATGATATATGAATGTTATGGAATATTATTGTTCTGTAAGAAACAACCAACAAGATGATTTCAGAGAGGCTTGGGGAGATTATCAGTCAGTAAACATTTACAACATTTCAGATATAAAGGAGGTATAATCAAATTGTATATTTGTATTGAGAGCCCAGTTAATTTTTCATACATAAAATTCTAGCGTACTACATCAGAACATTTGTATAGTTCTCCCTTCTTTTGGTCAATAGCACATGAAGAAGGGTGAAGACAGTGGATCACAGGAGTGATACAAGTTTGAAGTTTGTCAAAGTACACTTAATATTATGAAAGGGTAGCTAGGGATCTAAGGAGAAGAAATGGTATAGAATTGAACTAGTTCAGCAAAGGTGGAGAAAAGAAGAATGGTTAAGTGCAGAGTCATTGTTTAGGGAGAGAATTACAGGATCAAAGAATTGATTACAGGTTACAATGTAGATGAAAAGTAGGATTTGGTAAAGGAAACCAGAGGAAAAGGTGGAAAGTCAATAGATTATAGTCAAACCAGGGAATTTCAGAATTCTTGAATATAGAGGTAATATATTTGTAGGTGATGGCAAGATCTAGGGTTTGATTGTTTTTGTATACAGTACAGGTAGAATGGACAAATGGATTAAGGAAAGCAAATAGATTGAGAAACTGAGTCATTAAGGTGTTTGAGGGAGAGTTAATATGTTGGAGAAAACTCAGAAGGAGCTAGGAAAAAAAAAAGGATTCTAACTCTCCTGTCTCAAACAGTAAGTTGGAGAAAATGAATGAAGGTACATGTAGTAGTAGAATGACGGCTGGGAAAGTTGTGGTGCCATTAAAGAGAAGCCAGTTTTCAGTGATGAGAGGAGGAAGGGAAACATGATTAGGATGAAGGGAAGTTTGTTGTCTAGGGTACAGACATTGTGGAGGAAACAATGGAAGAGGTGGGAGATGTTTGATTGGAACTTTGGGGTATGAGGGTTGAGGAAAGTAGGTATAAAGAATAGGGTTGTGGAAGATGCAGTTTGGTTAATAATTATAGAGGTTCAGAATCACTAGGTTTTGTAGATTATGACCGGTTTTTAGGATGCTCATCATTGTATACAAAGTATCACTCTTCTTCGCATAGTGGGGTAGAAATCAGGCAAGAGACAAGTAGAGCACAAGATGGAGGCTCAAATGGACATATAGGATATTTTTCATTGCACATTTTCCCTTTAAAAGCCTGGAGATAACAACACAGGATATAAACAACAGAGTAGGAGATACGATCTATTTCCCACCAACTTTCCTCTTCTCTTTCCCTCAAGAGATTGTCCACAAGGAAGTAAAAGGCCAGAGGTCAAAGGGAAAGTCACTCCTTTTTGAACTGAAGGCTTTCCACATTGTGATTTAGAGAACAGCCTGGAAGCAAGAGATGGAAGTAGCCTTTTTGGCAGAGATGGATGTCACTCCTCTGACCTCTAGCAACATTTCCACAGGGAACACATTCAGCAGGAGACAGAAAATATGTAGAAAGAAGAAAGTTATTTTTTTTTCACACTTTCTGATATACAGTGTTCCTGCTGGGCTTGAATGTATGAGGGATACATATTAAGTCTCTCATTCCAAATAGCTAGAAGAAACATGGCATCAATCAATTTTTTATTAATAACTATGATATTGACCTAGGCAAACATTATTGATAAGCATAAATATCTCTGTTTTAGAACTCATTTGTAACTAACAATAAGAGGAGCATTAAATTATTTCTCTTTGCATCTTTAAGGAATATTATATAATTTAAACATATACATAGGAAACATTTTGCCAAAAATGACCCAATAGGAGAGAGCAGGATTTTCTCTAATAAATTAAATGATGTCATTGCACAGTCAACAAACAATGTGCACAGTGGAATATCTGAAATTTTATGCTTTTCATTCAGTTGCATAATTTTAAAAATATGGCTTTATGTAGGGTATCATATGCAGAAGCTTACCTCTTCCTTTTTCATAACTTCACTAAGGATACTTGATAGATATGTAGATAATTTGCTTCTCTGAAGTGACTGCCACCATTATGGAGGAGCTAAGAGCAGATGGAAATTGAAGAAAGATACCTTATAAGTGAAGTCCTCTACAGAACCCTATTTGTAATCTGTATGCTGATTTCATGAAGTGAGAGAATGTTGCATTGTTGCCCCCATAAGATATATGATAAATTATTCCAAAGGATTTCAGTATAAGGAAAGACAAGGCAAAGAAACAAGCATTTATTATGTTCCTAGCACTATGCTAAGCACTGTGATATAAATGTAATCAGAAAGACATCCTCTGGCTTCAAAGCTATACTTTTCATAGAGGAAGCTAACATAAACAGAAGCTGAAAAGAAATTGGAGAGTGGTAGCAGAAAGTGGAAAGAGTGAGAACAAAGTCCTGAGGGTTAGAAGCAGAGATGAATGGGGAATCAGGATGTTAGTCTGGATTCCTCCTCAGAATGGAGGCCCTAAGGATAGCATAATCATGTCAATGGAAGAAGGGGACTGACCTAAAGGAATGATGTTCCAAGGGGGACTGTTCTCAAGTTCTGAAGCAAATTTTAAGGTGAGCTGGAATTGAAGAATGAAGGCAAAATTCTAAAAGTCAAAAGGGGAAGAGAGCTTAACTATACATAGAGGGGGGAAAATGGGATGAAAAATCCATTAAGTAAAATATTCTTCCCAGGATACATTATTCACTCCACCTTCCTCAGCCTCCTCTCTTTTTTTTACAGTTAGAGAGCAGAGTAGCAAAGTTCTCTCAATGCCTTTATAAAGGGCAGAAACTATACTCATTTTATCTTTGGATCTGCTGCTGTGTCTGATCTCTGTTCCATGAAACAAGATGTCTCTGGTCTGGTTTTCTGGTGTTTTCCCCTTTCTCCATCTTCTCTCTTCTTTGAAGTATTATGTCCTCTTCTATACTGTGATCTCCTGGAGAACAGGGACTACTTTTGTTGTTAATTGTATCTCCAATGCTTAACTCAAAAACTGTAATATAATAGATGCTTGATAAATGTCTATTGTATTCAATTACTTTTTTAATTGTAACTTTTTATTGAGAGAACATATGCCTGGGTAATTTTTCTACAACATTATCCTTTGCACTCATTTCTGTTCTGACTTTTCCCTTCCCTCCCTCCACCCTCTCCCCTAGATGGCAAGAAGTCTAATACATGTTAAAATACAGTATATCCTAGGTACAATATATGTGTGCAGAACTGAACAGTTCTCTTATTGCACAGGGAGAATTGGATTCAGAAGGTAAAAATAACCTGGGAAGAAAAACAAAAATGCAAACAGTTTAGACTCATTTCCCAGTGTTCTTTCTTTGGGTGTGGCAGCTTCTGTCCATCATTGATCAACTGGAACTGAATTAGATCTTCTTTTTGTTGAAGAAATCCACTTCTATCAGAATATTGTAGTCAATTATTGAGAAAAAATCATTTAGAACTTTAATTACCTCAAATGAGTCCTAAAATAAAGGCTCACCTTTTTAGCAATAATAGTCCACAAGTAATATTGTATATCTAAGGTTCATCAAATACTATAGTCTACAAGTATTTTAATTTGAGGGTTACCCAAAAGGCAATGGAAAGTTGCATGATAGGTGTGAGTAACATTACCAACTATAAATTGTGCAGAGGGAAATTTAATACTGTTTCATTACTACTCCATATTTTGGGAAGGGTCATATCTTGTCACTTTGAGAGATATATGACCCTCCCCCAAATATGGAGTAGTAATGAAACGGTATCAAAGTAAAACTAATGGAGAGTTGATGTATTTCAAAGATATACATATCATTCCATAAGAACTAGTTTTTAGCATATTTGGTTGATCCCACTATGGCAAATTTACAGGGATACATGGACAAGAATTATTACAGAATTAGATGGTAGAGAAGGTTTATGACTTATAAGAGAGGAACAGAGGTATTATTGAACTCACAGAACTATCAAAATATTGTGTAACTATGATATTGCCAAGGTTAAGCAAACTGGCCTTTTTATCACTTTTGACAACAGGCACTATCTTGGGATGCATAGGTGATAAAGTCAAGTCAAGACCCATAGTCTAGGAGTCCTGAGTTAAAATGCAATCTTACTATCTATGTAATTCTGGGTAAGTAATTTAAGCCTAGTTTGCCTCAGTTTTCTTATATGTAAAATACAGATAATTAATAGCATCTACCTCCTAGAATTATTGTGAGGATAGGATATTTAAAGCACTTGACACAGTGCCTGGCAGTAGGACTATATTCTATATATAAAATTTTATATAAAGGTTAGCTATTCTCAATATTACTACTATTGTTATTATTTTAGACATTGATTTATCTGCTTTTATGGAAAACAACTGAATAAGTAGACTTCTTTGTCCTTAAAATATATCTCTTCTTATAAAACATTGAACTTGTTGATCCATAAAATCCCAAAAGGTTAGAACTGAAAAGCAGTTTAAAGTGTAAGGTTCTTATTGTAATGCCAGAGAAACTGAGGCAAGATAGAGATTAGAGAATCATAATATTTTATTTGAAAGGGAGAGATTTACTGGGACCAAATGGATCCATGGTTTGGTCCCAGGGCTGAATGAGACTCTCCAAGAATCTAGCCTTGAATATGTGATTTCAGAGCTTCTTTATAAGGTTTAGTGATTAAGAAGAATAATGACGGAATGGGGGAGGCAGAGTGAGTGAGCATCACACATTCTGATAAATTGGGGAGGTCTTTAGGTCTTTCTCCTTATCTAGATCAAATATTTACAGTTTATAACCTTAGAGTAGCTAGCCCTAAGTTATATCAGTCTTAATAATTAGAAGGGAGGATGTTGCAACCAGGCAGAACAATTTGGGGAAATTGAGGTAGAATAATCAAAGGAAATTGTGTCATAACATTATAACTTCAATGGATCTATCTTATAATTTGGGTGAATGCTCTCTTCACAGGTATAGATTGAAATCCATGCACACCCTTTCAACTGGTGATGGAGGCAAGAAGACCAAAAAGAAATCTAGTCTCAGATATACACTAGTTACAGGACTCTCAGCAATGCATTTTAAATTTTTCTATCTCAGTTACCTCATTTGTAAAATAAGGATAATAATAAATATACCTCACAGTTTTGTTGTGAGTATGAAATGAAGTAACAAATGTAAAACACTTTATATTTAAAGGACAGTGTTACTATTATTGATTATCCTTGAACCTCTCTATAACGTCATCAAATATTATAGAATCCTATGTGATACATAAATATGGCATTTCCTTAAAGTTCCCATGTAGAGATTTCATTACTATATGTATTTTTTGTCAGTTTGTACTATTGGTCAAATACAGCACACTTTGTTAGACCAAATAATTCTAATTACTTAAAAGAATTATAATGACTCATTTGAATATATTGACTGTATATATTGATATATTATTTCATACAGCAGTAAATTAAACTATATAACAAGTTTGATCTCAAGAATTTTTTCAGGAAATTTCAATAGTCTTTGACAAAATAGTAAATACCCTGAGTAAGGTCAGCCTTATGGAAATTCAGAGACTAAGGCAGATTATAAAATATCATATCTGAAAATGGCGTTAGCAACCATCTAGAAAAATATCCAAATTTTATAGAGGTAAAAATTGAGATACAGAGAGATTAAATGGCATACTCAAAGATATAGGAGAATCAAAATGACACCTGACTTTTGGAAGCCCAAATCTAAGATTTTCAAGAAGTAAAATGATCAGTAAACAGTACCATAGGTTTATGATGTCATCAATGTGGGAACTCCTTCCCCTGATGCAGAAAACAATCAAAACTTCATCTATAATTCATAGTCTTAGAAAACTTGACTATGATTCAGGGATTATATGTGATTACATAACCAATAGTCTATCTACTACATTGCCTCTCATTTAGGTGAAATTAAGTTGAAATCGATAATAAAATCAGTCTTCAGGAAAACTTCTTGACCAATCAAGAAGTGAAAATGGAAGGAACAGCAGTCCAGCAGTCCAGTAAAGTTATAAGCTTTGGCTTCTTGATTGTGGAAGGCAAAGTTATAGGTTAATTAGGGGCATTAATAAAACAATCAATTAATTGCTTTTTGTATTTTTTTCAAAAATTATTATGCCTGTGAAAATAGTAGCAAAAGCTTTGGCAATAAGAGCTGAGAAAGATATTAAAGGAGTAAGAATAGGCAATGAGGAAACCAAATAATCACTCTTTGCTGATGATATGATGGTATATTTAGAGAACCCCAGAGATTCTACTAAAAAGTTATTAGAAATAATCCACAACTTTAGCAAAGTTGCTGGTTATAAAATAAACCCACATAAGTCATCAGCATTCTTATATATCACTAACAAAATCCAACAGTCAGACTTACAAAAAGAAATTCCATTTAAAGTAACTATTGATAATATAAAATATTTAGGAATCTATCTGCCAAGGGAAAATCAGAAACTTTATGAGCAAAATTACAGAACACTTTTCACACAAATTAAGTCTGATCTAACCAATTGGAAAAATATTAAATGCTCTTGGATAGGGCGAGCAAATATAATAAAGATGACAATACTACCTAAACGAATCTATTTGTTTAGTGCTGTGCCAATCAGACTCCCAAAAAACTATTTTAATGACCTAGAAAAAATAACAACAAAATTCATATGGAAAAACAAAAGGTCAAGAATTTCAAGGGAATTAATGAAAAAAAAATCAAATGAAGGTGGCTTAGCTGTACCAGATCTAAAATTATATTATAAAGCAGCAGTTACCAAAACCATTTGGTATTGGCTAAGGAACAGATTAGTTGATCAGTGGAATAGGTTAGGTTCAAGGGACAAAACAGTCAACAATTATAGCAACCTACTGTTTGACAAACCCAAAGGCCCCAAAATTGCTGGGAAAATTGGAAACTAATATGGCAGAAACTAGGCATTGATCCACACTTAACACCATACACCAAGATAAGGTCAAAATGGGTTCATGACCTAGACATAAAGAATGAAATTATGAATAAATTAGAGGAACACAGGATAGTTTACCTCTCACACCTGTGGAAGAGAAAGGAATTTATGACAAAGAAGAACTAGAGACATTACTGATCACAAATTTCGTCTATATTAAACTGAAAAGTTTTTGTACAAACAAAACTAATGCAGACAAGATTAGAAGGGAAGCAATAAACTGGGAAAACATTTTTACAGTCAAAGGTTCTGATAAAGGCCTCATTTCCAAAATATATAGAGAATTGACTCTAATTTATAAAAAATCAAGTCATTCTCCAATTGATAAATGGTCAAAGGATATGAACAGACAATTCTCAAGATGAAGAAGTTGAAACTATTTCTAAACATATGAAAAGATGTTCCAAGTCATTATTAATTAGAGAAATGCAAATTAAGACAACTCTGAGATATCACTACACATCTATCAGATTGGCTAGAATGACAGGGAAAGATAATGCGGAATGTTGGAAGGGATGTGGGAAAACAGGGACACTAATACATTGTTGGTGGAACTGTGAATACATCCAACCATTCTGGAGAGCAATTTGGAACTATGCTCAAAAAGTTATCAAACTGTGCATACCCTTTGATCCAGCAGTGTTACTACTGGGCTTATATCCCAAAGAGATCATAAAGAAGGGAAAGGGACCTGTATGTGCACGAATGTTTGTGGCAGCCCTCTTTGTAGTGGCCAGAAAGTGGAAACTGAGTGGATGCCTATCATTTGGAGAATGGCTAAATAAACTGTGATATATAAATATTATGGAGTATTATTGTTCTGTAAGAAATGACCAACAGGATGATTTCAGAAAGGCTTGGAGAGACTTACACGAACTGATGCTGAGTGAAACGAGCAGGGCCAAGAAATCATTATATATTTCAACAACAATACTATATGATGACCAGTTCTGATGGACCTGGACATCCTCAGCAATGAGATCAACCAAATCATTTCCAATGGAGCAGTAATGAACTGAACTAGCTACTCCCAGCGAAAGAACTCTGGGAGATGACTAAAAACCATTACATTGAATTCCCAATCCCTATATTTATGCCCACCTGCATTTTTGATTTCCTTCACAAGCTAATCGTACAATATTTCAGAGTCTGATTCTTTTTGTACAGCAAAATAACGGTTTGGTCATGTATACTTATTGTTTATCTAATTTATATTTTAATATATTTAACATCTACTGGTCATGCTACCATCTAGGGGAGGGGGTAGGGGGAAGGAGGGGAAAAATTGGAACAAGAGGTTTGGCAATTGTCAATGCTGTAAAGTTACCCATACATATAACTTGTAAATAAAAGGCTATTAAATTAAAAAAAGAAAGAAAGAAAGAAAAAAGAAAAAAAAAGAAAATAGTAGCAAAAATAAATATGTGTGTGTGTAGAGAGAGATAGTGTGTGTGTGTGTGGAGAGAGAGAGAGAGAGAGAGAGAGAGAGAGAGAGAGAGAGAGAGCTGGAAAAAAGGATTTCAAAAGAAATCATTGTTCTTTACTACTTATAGCTTAGGGATTTTTATAATAAATTTAACACAGTACTTCAAAGACTATTCTCTTTGTATTTATTTCTAAACTGCCTTCTTTACTCTCTTGTGGAGTTTAAAATATTTCTTTGCTGCTACTTTTTTCTTTTTTCCTTTTCTCTTCCTTCTCTTTTCTTGTATCATTTTTTTCACTTCTCTTCTTCACATAACTCTTCTTCCATTACCTCCTCGAAAATATGCCCTTCCTTTGAACTTTTCATCAAACCAAACATAGCCAAGCATTGTCTGTATTTTTTCACTCTGCATCTGTAACATCTCACCTAGTTGTTAAGAAGTGGAAAGTATGCAAACTATTTGGACAACCAGGGAAAGAAGGAGTCTTTTAAAAAATTACTTTTGTGATACAGATATGTTGCTGATACCTAAAGCAGGTAGAGTCAAAACAGAGAAAGAATATTATAGACCAATTTCCCCAATGAACATTGATGCAAAATCTTAAAAGAAATATTAGCAAAGAAATTCCAGCCAGTTATCCCCAGGGTAATACACCAGGAACAAGTAAGATTTATACTAGGAATACAGGGCTGGTTCAATATTAGAAAAATTATTAGCAGAACTGACTATACTAATAAGCAAACTAACAAAAATCATATGATTATATCAAATGAAGATGTGTTCAATAAAATCCAACACCCATTCTTATTAAGAACACTTAGAGCACGGGAATAGATGGAGCTTTTTCTTTTGTTATTGAAGTTTTTATTTCCAAAACATATGCAAAGATATTTTTCAATATTGACCTTTAAAAACTTTGTGTTTCAATTTCCCCACCTTTCCTCCACCCCTACCCCTAGATGCCATGTAATCCAATATATCTTAAACATGGTAAAACTATGTTAAAGCCAACATTGCATAAATATTTATAAAATTATCTTGGTGCACAAGAAAAACCAGATCAAAAAGTAAGAAAAATGTGAAAGCAAATAAAATTCAAGCAAACCAATAAATAAAATAAAAAAGATAATAATAATAAATAAAATAGAGTGAATAAATAAAAAGAGTGAAATGCTATGTTGTGATCCACACTCAGTTCCCACAGTTTCTCTCTGAGTGTAGATGGCTCTCATCATCACAAGATCATTGGAACTGACCTGAATCATCTCATTGTTGAAAAGAGCCTCATCTATCAGAATTGATCATCAAATAATCTTGTTGCCATGTACAATGATCTCCTAGTTCTGCTCATTTCATTTAGCATCAGTTCATGCAAGTCTCTCCAGACCTCTTTAAAATCATCCTCCTGATCATTTCTTATACAACAATAATATTCCATAACATTCATATAGCATAACTTATTCAGTTCTAATGGGCAACTGATGGGCATCCACTCAGTTTTCAGTTTCTTGCCACTACAAAAAAGGGTTGCCAGAAACTTTTTGTGCATGTGAGCCCCTTTCCCTCCTTTGAGATCTATTTGGAACATAAGCCCAGTGGAAACATTACTGGAGGAAATGGTATACACAGTTTGGTATCCCTCTGGCCATAGCTCCAAATTGCTCTCCAGAATGGTTGGATCCATTCACAATTCTACTGAAAATCTATTAGTCTTCCCACATTCCCTCCAACATCTTGGTCATCTCAGCCAATCTGAGAGGTGTGTAGTTGTATCTCAGAGTTGAATTAATTTGCATTTTTTCTGATCAATAGTGATATAGAGCACCTTTATATATAGATATTGGTTTCAATATAGATAGAAATGGTTTCAATTTCTTCATCTGAAAATTTTCTATTCATACTCTTTGACCATTTATCAATTGAAGAATGGTTTGAATTCTTATAAATTTGTTGTCAATTCTCTATATATTTTGGAAATGAGTCCTTTATCAGAACCCTTGAGTTTAAAAATGTTGTCCCAGTTTATTACTTCCCTTCTAATCTTGTCTGCATTAGTTAATGTAATCAAAATTATCCACTTAGCATTCCATACTTGAAGTGTTCTTAGTTGGTTTTCCAGAAGTCTCTGGAGTTGCCTTCCTTTCAATTCAGTAATCACTACAAGAATAGCTAGGTGTTAAAGTCCAAATCCTTTATTATCTCTTTCCAAGTCTTGTCTTCTTTCCTGGGGCTTCAGCTAGCTTTCTTAAAGGCCTTCCTGTGTCTTGGTTTCAGTGGAGAAAATGAAGGAGAAGAGTCTGGCACCACAGGGTGTGAGATGGGATGAATAAATCTGAGTCCAAGGGCTGTGCTTCAGTCTCCAGTTCTCTCGTCTTCCCTAGCTCTCTCTCCGAACCTCTCAGGCCCCCAGGAGAGTCACCAGGAGCCTGACTGAAGATCGAATGAATCCCTCTTCTTGGTTCTGAGAGCTCGAGGTACCGCCTGTCTTCTCTGCCCTCTGAATGAATCTAGCTGAGGCTCCCAGCTTATATGCTCTACACTGAGTATAAACCATTCATTATATCACTAGAAAACCATTATTTGTTGCAAGATTAAATCAATCATACTGAACTTGGAGAACTATTAAGCATCATGATAAACTAGATAACCATTTTCTCATCAATTCCATCGAATTAGCACCTTGTTAGAATCCTTGTTTCAAGTTCAGAATTCAATATAACACATGCTGTATTCCAGTTCTTTGTCCACAAATTCCTTCCTTCTTCACAGATATGAGAGGTAAATTTTCCTATGTTCTTCTAATTTGCATATAATATCACTCTCTATACCTTAATCATGAACCCATTTTGACCTAGGTGCTGGTGTGAGGTGTGGGACAATGTTTAGTTTCTGCCATACCAGTTGCAATTTTCCCATCAGTTTTGTCAAATAGTGAATTCTTATCCCCAAACCTGGGATCTTTAGGTTTGTCAAACACTGGATTACTATTGTCACTGACTATTTTATCCTGTGAACCTAAACTATTAGATTAGGATCAACTGCTCTGTTTCTTAGCCAGTATCGAAAAGTTTTGATAATTGTTGCTTTATAATATAGATTTAAGTCTGGCACAGCTAGGCCATCTTCATTTGTGTTTTGTTTTCATGAATTACCCTGAAATTCTTTACCTTTTGTTCTTCCAAATTAACTTTGTTATTATTTTTTCAATATCTGTAAAATAATTTCTTAGAAGTTTGATTAGTATGGCACTAAATAAGTATATTAATTTAGGCAGTGTTGTCATATTTATTATATTAGCTTGGCCTTCCCATGAGCACTTGATGTTTCTCCAATTGATTAGATTTGACTTTATTTGTGTGAAAATTGTGTGAAAATTTAAAGTTCCTGACTTTGCCTAGGCAGATAGACTTCCAAATATTTATGTTGTCGGCAGTTATTTTAAAGTGAATTTCTCTTTGTATCTCTTGCTGCTGAACTTTGTTGATAATATATAAAAATGCTGATAATTTATGTGTATTTATTTTGTATCCTGCAACTTTGCTAAAGTTTTGAATTGTTTCTTGTAGTTTTTAGTTGATTCTCTATGGTGATAATTTGATTACCTCATGACCTACTCTAATTCCTTTGATCTCTTTTTCTTCACTTATTGTCAAAGCTAACATTTCTAATACAATATTGAATAGTAATAGTGATAGTGAACATCCTTTTTTTTACCCCTGATCTTATTGGGAATGGTTCTAGTTTGTCCCCATTACAAATGATACTTGCTCATGGTTTTAAATAGATTCTACTGATCATTTTAAGGAAAACTCCATTTATTGCTATACTCTCTAGTGTTTTTAATAGGAATGGATGTTGGATTTTATCAAATACTTTTTGTGCATTTATTGAAATAATCATATGTTTTTGTTAGTTTGGTTATTGATATAGTCAATTATGCAATAGTTTAATTAATATTGAATGAGCCCTGCATTCCTGGTATAAATGCTACTTGATCATGGTGTGTTGTTGTGGGGATAACTTTTTGTAATCTTTTTGATAATATTTTATTTAAAATTTCACATTAATATTCATTAGGGGAATTACTCTATAATTGTCTTTCTCAGTTTTCATCCTGTCTGGTTTAGGTATCAGCATCATATCATCTGTGTCATAAAAGGAATTTGGTAGGACTCCTTCTTTCCCTATTTTTTCAAATAGTATGCATAGTATTGGAATTGATTGTTCTTTAAATGTTTGGTAGAATTCACATGTGAATACATTTGGCCCTGGAGATTTTTTTCTTAGGAAGATGATTAATAGCTTGTTAAATTTCTTTTTCTAAAATGGGACTATTTAAATAATTTATTATATTTTTGTAGGTAATCCTCCATTTCACTTAGATTATCATATTTATTGACACAAAACTGGGCAAAGTAACTCCTAAATATTGCTCTAATTTCTTCTTCATTGGAGGAAAATTGTCCCATTTCATTTTTGAGACTAATAATTTGATTTTATTCTTTCCTTTTTCTAATCAAATTAATCTATTTTATCTATTTTGTTAGATTTTTTCATAAAAATCAACTCTTAGTTTTATTTATTAATTCAATAGTTTTCTTGCTTTCAATTTTATTAATCTTCTCTTTTATTTTTACAATTTTAAATTTGATATTTAATTTGATATTTTTTAGTTGTAAACTTGTTTAGTTGTAAGCTCAATTTATTGATCTTTCTTTTCTCTATTTTATGCAAGTAGGCATCTAGAAATATAACATTTTCCCTAATAACCACTTTGCCTGCATTGCACAAATTTTGGTATATTGTCTCATTATTGCCATTTTCATGGTTTAAATTATCAATTGTGTCTATATTTTGCTGTTTCACCCACTCATTTTTTAGGATTATATTATTTGCTTTCCAATTAAATTTTGATCTATTTTCCCCTGGCCTTTTATTGCATTTAATTTTTATTTCATCATGATCTGGAAAAAAATTACATTCATTACTTTTACCTTTCTGCATTTGATTTTGAGGTTTCTATGTCCTAATACATGGTCAATTTTCATATAGGTTCCACGAACTGCTGAAAAAAAATGTTTATTCTTTTCTGTCTCCATTAAATTTTCTCCAAAGTTCTATCATACCTAACTTTGCTATAATTCCATTTACCTCCTTGACTTCTTTCTTATTTATTTTGTGATTCAACTTATCTAGTTCTGGAAGAGCAAGATTGGGATCCCCCACTAGTATAGTTTTGCTGTCTATTTCTTCCTGCAGTTCTCCTCACTTCTCCTCTGGGAATTTGAATTCTGTACCACTTGGTGCATATGTATTTAGTATTGCTATTGCTTCATTATTTATGGTATTCTTTAGCAAGATATATTTTCTTTCCTTGTCTCATTTAATTAAATCTATTTTTGCTTTTGCTTGTGGTGAGATAAGAATCATTATACCTACTCTTTTTTTTTAACTTCACCTGAAGTATAACAGATTATGATCCAGCCTTTTATCTTTACTCTGTATGTATCACTCTACTTTCAATTTGTTTCTTATAAACAACATATAGTAGGATTCTCACTTGTTATGTAGCCTGCTCTCCACTTCCATTTTATGGGAGAGTTCATCCCATTTGCATTCACAGTTAAAATGATTAATTCTATGTTTTCTTCCATCTTATTTACTCCAAGTTATGCTTTTCTCTTACCTTTCCTTCTTTCCTTCCTCCCCAGTATTTTTCATCATGCTTTTAAGGAAGTCCAATAATCCTTTTATTGTCTGTCCTCTATCTATTTTCAAGATCAGTTGTATTTCCAGTGAGGTATTTTACATTTTATTCTATTTTTTTCAGTTTTATTTTTTGTTTTCTTTGATTCCTGATAGTTCATTGTGTCATTCATTTTCATTTGTCCAATTCTACATTTATGAATTATATTCTTTCATTACCTTTTAAAGCTCCTTTTGTATTTGGTCAATTGAATTGTTAAGTTAATTTTTATTCATTGCATTTTTTCCATTTAGAAATTCTGTTTTTCAATGAATTGGTTTCTTTTTCATATCTATTTTGTAAGGAGTTATATGTTTTTCCATTTCATCAAATCTATTTTGTAGACACATATGCTTTTCCCATTTCCTCATATCTATTTTAAGGGATTTTCTTCAGATAATTTGTTTTTCCTCTTCTATATCCCCTTTCAAAGATCTAATTTCCTTTCCCCATTTTTCTTCTACCTCTCTTTTAAGATCCTTTTTGTATTATTCCAAGAGAGCCCCATGAAGTGGGGACCAACTCATATCCCCTTTGGGGCTTTATCTGAAGTTGATTTGTCTTTAGGAACCTTAAGGTTCAAGATCTGTTCTTCTCTTTCTCCATAAAAGATATTATTTTTGATTTTTTGATCATTTTTAAGGGTTAAGGTCTTCTCATAAGACAAAGGGAAGACAGCTGCTTTAGTTTGCCCTGGGGACCATATTTTTGACTAGGTAGGGTGGCCAAGTCCCGTGTTCTTCCAGGCCTCAATGGCTCATAATTTGCCATTTGTATTTGCTTTTGAATTGCTCACAGCAAATCTGCTATACCACCAACTTGCCACCAGGACAGAGTAGCCTAACAGCTTTGTAGTAGATTCCCCAGTTCACAGACTCTGCAATTCCCTGATTCCCTGACCCAGCTCATTGCCCTGTGCTCCCTGCACTGGGGTCTGGGCTTGGTAGCTTCTCCCCTTGCTGAACTGAAACAGAGCTTTTCTGAAGTTCTTCCACAGTATATTCTTCTGGAAATTTGTTGCGCTCCAAATATTTGTGATTTCTGTCACTCCAAAACCAGTTCAGAGACTTAACCTGTTGTTGATTTGAAGGAAGCTTGGATAAGCTTAGATAGGAACATGTCTATTCTCTGCCACGTTGGCTCTGCCCCTCATGAATTTTCCTTAAAATGATCAGTAGCATCTATTTAAAACCATCAGTAAGTATCAGATATAAAAGTATATTATAAAGTAGTGATCATCAAAACCATTTGGTACTGTCTAAGAAATAGATTAGTTGATCAGTGGAATAGGTTAGGTTCACAGGATAAAATAGTCAATGATTATAGCAATCTCATGTTTGAAAAACCCCAAGACCCCAGCTTTTCGAATAAGAATTCACTATGACAAAAACTGTTGGGAAAATTGGAAACTAGTATGGCAGAAACTAGGCATTTACCCACACTTAATACTGTATACCAAGCTAAGGTCAAAATGGGTTCATGATCCAGACATAAAGAATGAGATTATAAATAAATTAGAAGAACATAGGATTAAATTATAAGAAACATAGTTTACCTTTCAGACCTGTGGAGGAGGAAGGAATTTATGACCAAAGAAGAACTAGCAACCATTATTGATCACAAAATAGAAAATTCTGATTATGTAAAATTAAAAAGTTTTTGTACAAACAAAACTAATGCAGACAAGATCAGAAGGGAAGCAATAAACTGGGAAAATATTTTTACAGTTAAAGGTTCTGATAAAAGCCTTATTTCCAATATATATAGAGAGAAAGAGAACTGACTCAAATGTACAAGAAATCAATCCATTCTCCAACTGATAATTGGCCAAACGATATGAACAGATAATTTTCAGAAGAAGAAATTGAAACTACTTCTAGTCACATGAAAAGGTGCTCCAAATTATTACTGATCAGAGAAATATAAATTTAAGTCAACTCTGAGATACTACTACACACTTCTGAGATACTACTACACACAGTAGGGAAAGGGACCACATGTACAAAAAATGTTTGTGGCAGCCCATTTTGTAGTGGCTAGAAACTGGAAATTGAGTGGATGACCATCATTTGGAGAATGGCTGACTAAATAATGTTTGAATGCTATGAAATACTATTGTTCTATAAGAAATGACCAGCAGGATGATTTCAGAGAGGCTTGGAGAGGTTCAAATGAATTGATGCTTAGTGAAATAAGCAGAACCAAGAGATCATTTTATATGGCAACAATAAGATTACACGATGATCAACACTGATGAATGTGGCTCTCTTCAACAATGAAATGATTCAAACCAGTTCCAATTGTTCAATAAGGAAGAGAATCAGCTACACCCAGAGAGAGAACTATGGGAAATGAGGATGGACCACAACATAGCATTTCCACTTTTCCTGTTATTATGTGCTTGCATTTTTGTTTTCCTTCTCAGGTTTTTTTTTCTTCTTTCTTTCTAGATCCAATTTTATTTGTGTAGCAAAATAACTATAAATATGTACACATATATTGGATTTAACATATATTTTAACATATTTAACATGTATTAGACTACTTGCCATCTAGGGGAGGAGGGCGGGGAGGAGAGAAAAAGTTAGAACAGAAGGTTTTGCAAGGGTCAAGGTTGAAAATTTACCCATGCATATGTTTTGTAAATAAAAATCTATAATAAAAAATATTTTAAAAAACCATCAGCAAGCCTCTTATGTAATGGGAATAAACTAAAACCATTCATCATAAGATCAGCGATGAAACAGTGTTTCCCACTATCACAATTACTATTCAATATTGTATTAGAAAGGTTAGCTTCAGCAATAAGAGAAGGAAAAATCAAAGGAATTAGAGTAGGTAATGAAGAAAAAATTATCACTCTTTTCAGATGATATGATGATATACTTAGAGAATCCTAGAGAATCAATTAAAAATACTAGAAACAATTAACAATTTTTTGCAAAATAAATCTACATCAATCATCAGCATTTCTATATGTTACCAACAAAGTCCAGCAGCAAGAAATTCAAAGAAAAGTTCTATTTAAAATAACTATAGATGATATAAACTGTTTGGGACCAGGAACCATAGGAACACAATTACAACATATTTTCCATACAAATAAAATCAGATCTAAATAACTGGAAAAACATCAAGTGCTCATGGGTAGATGGAGATAATATAATAAAAATGATAATTCTATCTAAATTAATCTATTTATTCAATGCCATATGTTTAAACTGCCAAGAAATTACTTTACAAAGCTAAAAAAAATAATAACAACATTTATCTGGAAGAATAAAAGGTCAAGAATGTTAAGGGAATTAGTGAAAAAAACGTAAATGAAGGTGGCCTAGTTGTACAAGACCTAAAATTATATTATAGAGTAGCAGTCATCAAAACCATTTGTTACTATCTAAGAAATAGAATAGTTGATCAGTGGAATAGGTTAGGTTCACAAGACTCAGTAGTCAATGACTATATTAATCTATTCTTTGATAAACCCAAAGATCCCAGCTTCTGGAATAAGAACTCACTATTTGATGAAAATTGTTGGGAAATTTGGAAAATAGTATGGCAGAAACTAGGCATTGACCCACACCTAACACCTTTTACCAAAATAAGGTCAAAATGGGTTCATGGTTTAAACATAAATAGTGATATTATAAGCAAATTAAAAGAACAAAGGATAATCTACCTCTCAGATCTGTGAAGAAAGGAATTTGTGGCCAAAAAAGAACTACAATATAGTATGAAATCCAAAATGGATAATTTTCATTATATTAAGTTAAAAAGTTGTTGTATAACAAAAATCAATGCAGAGACGTTTAGAAGGAAAGCAGAAAAATGAAGGATATGAATGGACAATTTTCAGATGAACAATTAAAACCATCTAGTCAAATAATAAAATGTTCTAAATCACCATTGATCAAAGAAATGCAAATCAAGCCAACTCTGAGATACCATTACACACCTCTAAGATTGACTAAGATGACAGGAAAAGATAATGTTCAATGTTAGAGAGAATGTTGGAAAACTGAGACACTAATTCTTTAATGGTAGAGTTGTAAACTGATCCAATTGTTCTAAAGAGCAATATGGAGCTCTGCCCAAAGGACTATCAAACTGTGCATACCCTTTCCTCCTGCATTGTCTTTATTGTGCCTATATCCCAAAGAGATCAGAAAAAGAACCCACATGTGCCAAAAAAAAATTGTAGCAGCCTTTTTTGTAAGGTCAAGGAGTTAGAAACTGAGTGAATACCCATCAATTGAAAAATGACTGAATAAGTTATGATAAATAAATATAATGGGATATTTTTTCTATAAAAAATCATCACAAGGATGATTTCAGAGAAACCTGAAGAGCCTTACATAAACTGATACTAAATAAAGTGAATAGAACCAAGAGAACATTATATATAACAAGAACATGTATATAGCAAGAACATGATTATACAATAATCAATCCTGATGGACATTTCTCTTTTCAATAATGATATGATTCTGGCCAATTCCAATAGACTTGTGATGGTGAGAACCATCTGCAATCAACTGTGAACTGATTGTGGATCACAACATAGTAATTTTTTTTGTTAAAAGTTTTTTTGTTACAAAAAGGTTTTGTTAAAAGTTTGTTAACATTTTTTGTTATTGTTTGTCTGCTTTTTGTTTTCTTTCTCATTGTTTTCCTTTTTGATCTGATTTTTATTGTGCAGCATGGGAATTGTAGAAATATGTATAGAAGAATTGTAGAGGTTTAACAGGTATTTGATTACTTGCCATCTAGGGGAGTGATGGGGGAAAGGGAGAAAGAAAATAATTTGAAACACAAAGTTTTTCCTTTTTTTTTTAATAATGCTTTTTATTTTTCAAAACATATGCAAAGATAATTCTTGAACAGTAGCCCTAGCAAAACCTTGTGTTCCAATTTTCCTCTCTTTACCCATGCCTTCCCCTAGATGGTAATTAGTTCAGTGTATGTTCAACATGGTAGAAATATATGTTAAATCCAATATATGTATACATATTTATACAATTATCATGCCACACAAGAAAAAAAGAGAAGCAAAATAAAATGCAAGTAAACAACAAAAAAAGAGTGAACGTGTCATGTTGGGAACTACACTCAGTTCCCACAGTCCTCTCTCTGGGTGTAGATGTCTCTCTTCATCACTGAACACTTGGAATTGGTCTGAATCATCTCATTGTTGAAGAGAGTCATGTCCATCAGAATTGATCATCTTATAATCTTCTTGCTGTGTATAGTGATCTCCTAGTTCTGCTCATTTCACTCAGCATCAGTTTAGGTAAGTCTCTCTAGGGCTCTCTGAAATTATCCTGCTGGTTGTTTCTTACAGAAATATTCCATAACATTCATATGCCATAATTTATTCAGTCATTCTCCAATTGGTGGGAATACATTCAGTTTCCAGTTTCTTGCCACTACAAAAACAACTGCTACAAACATTTTTGCACATGAAACACAATGTTTTTCAAGTATGAAATGTTGAAAACTATTTTTGCATATATTTTGAAAATTAAAAAAATCTATAATTTAAAAAGAAAAAAAAAGTGGAAATTATCACCATCCTAATGGGTCTTCATTATATTGATCACAGTTTTTAAGTCAAAATTGTTTTCTTTTACAATGCTGCAGTCATTGTATAAACTGTTGACCTGGTTCTTCTTACTTCATAGTATATCAGTTCATAGAAATCCTTTTTAGCACCAACAAATATAGCTTTTTCATAGGGAAATAGGATTTGGAGTGTGAAGAAACCTTATAAATTATATAGTATATTCCCTTGCTTTTATAGGGGAGGGGGAAAAAAGGTTCAGAGAAGTCACATGATTTGTTTAAGGTTATAGCGGTATCCAGTGAAATCTCTTGAGTCATAACTCATTAATTTGGTCATAATTCAAGCATAAGCCTTCAGAATAGTTTTGTCCTAACCCCGACTATCCAAAAATTATTATATATAACAACATATCCTATCTGGTTTCTATTTGCAGATATGTAAGTCTCCTTTTTGCCTTTCTATCATCAGGTTTACCAATTTTTAAATCTGCACAGATGAGAAGGACAATACAGAATAAAACAAGTCTGCTGAAACTTCCAAAAGTTTTCAACAAAACCTCACATACTGTGTCTTTGGAAGTGCACATAGCTAACCCCTTCGTCAATACAGGGCATTTTTCCAACTGTACACTGCTTGGCGAACTATCAAAATGGCTTCATATTATTAGAAATCTCCAAGGCTTACAGAGGCAAAAATCTTGGATGCTTACCCTACATATTAACAGGGCTTATTCCACAGACTCATCATAAATCTTTATAACCACATATGGCTGAGTTATAAATATCATCTGTGACGAGCAATAAAAATGAGGCATACAGAAAGGTGTCTATGGAGTTTTTAAGGATTAGGCACTACTTCAAAATCTAACTTATCAAAATGTAAGAGATAAATAATTTTAAATTATTCTAATGAAACAAAAACTTTGACTAAATAAAGAGAATGATCTCTAGAAGCATCATTAATAAGTTGAACACTTCTTTAACGGTGAAATACTAGGTAGTCAAAATACTTTCATGACAGTTTTAATAACAAAACAAAATACCCAGAAATACTCTATCTCTCTCAAAAGTCTTTAAATGACATGATTGTGATAGTGCTTTCCATTGTAAATTTATTATTATTATTCAATGGGAATTGGGTTTTGTTCTAACAAATCAGTGAGACAAGGAACTATAATTTTTTTTCTTTTAAAACATATATGAGCAGCACAGTCAATGAAGTAAATTAAATTACTCAGTCACACAGAGAGTTAAAGCTTAGAGCCCAGACCATATCTCTCATTCCCAAAAGTCCTCTTTATTGTTAGATTCACTAAATGATTCTGTTTCTTGGAACATGAGAACAACGAAATATAGAAGTAGTAAGTCAAGGATCCTCAGATTTTCAGACACCAAGAGAACTGTTTTCTGAATAAAATGTAGCTTCATAGTCCTTTATCACCCACTTCTCTTTGTCTGAATTTCTTCAGGACAGTTAATTTGTTAGGGAAATGATCAGGTGGATGAGTTTGAGACCATCTCAAACAACAAATGTTGCCTAATGAAAACAATTTGCTCTGATTCAAATAAATTAGTGATTTTTTCCTTCAAAAGGTCTGAAAGGTCTGTTCTACATCAAACTTCTTTCCATTTTTAATATTTTCTCTTTCAGCTTCTGGTAAAATAAAAAATGTTTATAATAGCTTCAAATTGAAATGAACATTGCTCAGAATAGATTCTATACCAATTATCTTTTGTTATGTTTCCAAAAAGAAAAAATGTTTTTCAAAAATAAATAAATGGATAATATTTTTATCAAACCAGAGCAAATATTAACATTTCCCTATTCTATGATTATATTTTTTCATTTTTGATGTGAGTAGCTATTACTAAAGTTTGGAAGAAGCCTCATAAGTGGAAAGAAACTGTATTACCTTCAGAAGGTTTTGAACCCATAACACTTATTATAAAGATGTTCTTGTTTGTTGCCTATGTTAGCAGGAATTTCCAGATGAATGTCTTAGAGTAAAAAATTAAAATGTAAAACAAACAAATGGAGATAGAAATAACTCTTGAGTGGGATATATATTTTGTTAAATAACCACAAGCTCATACTAAAAGCAAATAGAAATGAAATTTCATCAATAAAAAATATTTTCAAACTCTTAAAATTATGGAAAAATTCTGCTCTTTGACATATTTCCAAAATAAAATAGTTTTGCTTGATACATTTTAAACATTATAACTGATATTATATTGCTACAAATGGTTAACGGAAGTGGTAAAATAAAATATATAACCATATTAGTTAATGTATGGATTAACAATAATGTTGTTTATAGCAATTCTATAATAATAAATACAATTCCTCCATAGAGTACACTGAAAAGTTAACACTGAAATATTTTTAAATGTTTTCTAGGAAGACCTAAATTTTAATGGATCCACTGAGAATACAGGGAAATTATGCTACCAATACCAATTAAACCAGTTGAAAAGTGATCTAATTATTCATATAACTCTTTTGTATTTTTGTATGCATGTTTTGTTTTTAAAATTATGACAATTAATATAAATTTATCTTTTGTAAACTGTTTTGGTGTTGTAACACTGTTAACTAATGCATCTTTAAGCTACCTAAAAAAATATGCTTTCTAAAAATATCTAATCATATTTTGTACTGCTATAAGCTTTATAGTTGTCAATAATTATTTGCCTGAAATTTAAGAAATTATATTATTGTTAGATAAATAAATATTTTTCATTGGTCTATATTCTCCTTTAGAAACATTCACAGTGCTTTGCCCATAAATATTTGTGAGATAAAACAAGTCAGAATGGAGGGAGAGAGGGAAGAAGTTAGGGAAGGAAGAAAGGAGGGAAGGAAGAAAGGAAAGAAGGAAATAAAGAAAGAAATTTGGTTGAAAAAACTCTACATTCATTAACATTTCAATAAGATCAAATTAATAAATTAATAATTCAATAAAATTCATTGCATTTCCTACCTAAATGATAAAATTTCTACTGCTTTAATATATAGTTCCTATAATTTGAGGTGTTAAAGGCATTTGTTTCTTTATAGTTAATTAACTAAACACTGACATCTTGAAATTTTCCATAAGCTTATCTTAGAAACATTGACATTACATTGTATTTCAATCAGTTGTTACAAATTTCTAATTATGATGACTTTCTCCAAGCTATCTGAAACCGATTATTTTCAAGTTCCATGATTATATATCCAAACAACACATTCATAAATTCAGTTGATAGATTTCCTTGTAAATGAAATGACCATTGTGTATCATATATCTTCCTCTTTCAGTTTTTTCTTCTTCCAAATCCAAAGCTATTTTTTTCCTTATAGATTTAAAAAGAGAAAGAAATTTAAAACTCTAACAGTCTGGCTACAAACATCCAAAGCCAAGCAATTTAGAATGGGGCTAAGTCCTGGGCTCAGTTTACTATGTAAAAAGCTTAAAGCTCATATGGAGAAGAATGAAAAATTACCCACAGTTCAGGGACCTCTGCAATATCTAGGCACCAAGGGGGCTGGTTGAGGAAGAAATTTCTTCCTAACTTGGAATTTCCTGTATTTTGCTATTTTAAGCTAGACCTTTAAGAGCTATAATAACATATAGACGTTTTTATGCAATATTATATGGATTTTTCATGACCAGAAGATAAGCACAAATTAAATATAAGCCTGATCCTTACTGATGCTTGTCTGTTGTATTTTACATTTGCCAGCACTGCTTCCCTTGAGATTTCTACTTACACTTATGACATATAGTGTATTATAATTTAGAATTTCAAACACAGACATCTACTATGATTCAAGTATTATACTAGGTGCTGGCTCTACACCCACAAAAACGTAAATAGTTCCTGCCTTTGGGGAGTTTAAATTCCACTGTGCTAAAGTAGAGTTCTAAAAAAAAATTAACAAATTGTATCTTTGTTTCATTTGAGTCTAAGGATGGCTCAAAAATCCCAAGACTGCCATAATCACATTTAGTTCATTTTACTAATAGGATTTTTACAAAACTATAGATGCATTTCAATTATTATATTAGAATCAAAAACCATTTTCTCCCCAAAGGAATATCAAAATACTACTACTAAATACCCATTACATTTTGAGTTATCATGGGATAGTAGATAGAAAATTGACCTTGACAAGAAAAAAGCTTGAATTCCAATTTCATGTCTGACATACATTGATTTTGTGACCCTAAGCAAGTCAATCAACTTCTCTGTACTCTAGGCCACAGATGTCAAATGTATGGCCAACTGGCCACTGTGATACAGAGCACTCCTCAGTGTAGACTTAGCTAGGTTAAAATGTGATTGGGAAATATTTAACTAAATGAAAAAGTACAACAAAACATAGATAATATTACATTTTAAAACAAAGAAAATATGCTCCTGACAGGAATGCTTATGTAATAGATTAGTGGCCCCATTTCAGTTTCAGTTTGACACCATTGCTCCAGAAAAGTATCTGGTAAAGAGATAATGCTGACTTGTATTTGGTGGAAGAAACTTGCTCATCTAGAGTTCCTATGCCAGGAAAATCACAGATTCTGTCCCTATTACTTTGTACTCACTATCTCCTTTCACCTTCTAAAATTATAGATGGAGGTACTAAAGCTGTCAAAGAGCCCTGTAGCTTGATCAACAGCAGTATTTGAACCCAGATATCTCTTGATTTCAAGGGCCTGCTATAACACACAGTTCCTCCATACTGAATTGTGTAGGATTATATTGTGTTTTAAAATTATAATTAGAAAAGTAAATGGTACATTGCACTCAAGTGAAGAGGAAATAACATCCTATCTGAGGAACATCATCTGATTTTTTTTAACCCATTTTGTGGTGTTATATATCCTGGAATGCTGAGGAAAAGGCTTAAATGCAGTACTGGGCACAAAGTGAACATTAGCAATTCTTGTTGACTGGTTTAGGGAACAACTTTCAACACATTTTCAATTTAGCCTTAATATTAACTTGGAGAAATTTGGTACATTCCAATATTTGAGTAGGCATATTTTGTAGATAATCCAAGTCAAGGTTTGAGTCCTGGGTGTCAGCTAAATTTTTTTTCTAATGAAAAAAAAAAGTATTTACATAAAGTCCTATTCTTCTCTGCATAAGTGATTCCCTCTCATCAGGCAGCACAGTTGGGGAGAAACTCTTAAAGATAGCAACCATGCAAAACACATGTGCTAAAATAAACAGACCTTTCAGCAGTATGTTTGACTGAGCCCATTCTATTCTAAATTTGCTCCTCCATTCCTTTCCAAAAGCCTGGAGTTTGTGCTTTGTTTTTTTAATGAAGGAAATAAATAAACAATGAAAAATGCTACATAGGAGGGATGGCAAAAATGTATGGGTAAGCAGTACAAACAAAATTGCTTACCTGAATGACTTACCAGATGGTGAAATTGAAAGCCTCATTATATTAAATTCTATACATGTAGAGTAAAAAAGTATTTGCTACCATTTTACAAGGTCAAAGGCATTTTCCAAATCTAATTCATTCTAGTACCATTCAATGTGGATCTTTTATTCCCACCGGAATAGATTTGTACTTGTATTCTGACTACAGAACATTTTTTTTTTTATCATTGATAGTATCACTTGAATATGTGACATGAATTTAATGATGAATATTTGTTGTTCTTTGTTCTTTTTTTTGAAAAGGACAAGTGGCATTTTGGGGTGATGTCTTGATTTATGTAAGAATTAGATTTAAGTGAGACAGAGTTGCACAAACTCATCACCTCACTCTCAATATTTGGAATCATCTTGACTGGTGATGGTCCAGGATGCAGTGAATGACCTTGGTATCTTTTACACCTGACCAAGTTCCAAGCCCTCCATAATATTTGCTTCATGGTCTTTAGAACAGATTGTTCTCATTGTACACATTATGTTTGGGAAAGTCTTGACATATTTTGGGTAGACATTCCCCTAACTTGTTGACAAATTTTAGCTTTCTCAGCTGCTTTCAACTGGTATAAACTATCTGCTGAGATAACTTACCAGGCTGCGACTACTAAACATGTTACAGCTTCTTAGAACCACAGGTGAGAGTTGGGTAAAGGTGGATAAGCAGCTCTGAAAACTGTTTAGCAAACTCAAATCAATGTTGCTATTCTTTATATATTACTTAGAGTGATATTTCATGTAGAAGGTTTGACTTTTAAGTAGGACTTGAACAAAGTCTTCTGACTTTGTTTGGAAGTGAAGATGAGGAGGGAGGACAATGCAGGAATGGGGGACAACTAGCGAAAATGTTCAGATTGAAGATGAGAATTTATAATTAGGGTATTATAATTAAGGAATATGAAAAAGGAATACTATGGAGCTGGTGTTTTATATGTTGGTGGGAAATAAAGTGTATGAAGAACAAAAAGATAGGAAGCAATTGTCAAGGACTTTAAAAGTTAGAGAGAGAATTTTATATTTGACCTTGGAAGTAATTTCTTTCCTAACATATTGCAATAATCCTGCTCATCTGTCTCCTTACCTCAGGTTTTTATCTAAAACTATTAATCTTCCACTTGATTGTCAAATTGATCTATTTAAAGAGGAAATTTGACCATGCCATGACTCAATTCCTAATTACTTCCCTTCTAATCTTGTTTGCATTAGTTTTGTTTATATAAAAGCTTTTTAATTTGATGTAATCAAAATTTTCTATTTTGTGATCAATAATGATCTCTAGTTCATCTTTGGTCAGAAATTTCTTCCTCCTCCACAGGTCTGAGAGATAAACTATCCTATGCTCCTCTAATTTATTTATAATCTCATTCTTTATGCCTAAATCATGGACCCATTTTGATATTATCTTGGTATATGGTGTTAAGTGTGGGTCCATGCCTAATTTCTGCCATACTAATTTCCAGTTATCCCAGCAGTTTTTGTCAAATAATGAATTCTTATCCCAAAAGTTAGGATCTTTGGGTTTGTCAAACACTAGATTGCTATAGTCGACTATTCTGTCTTGTGAATCTATCCTGTTCCACTGATCAACTAATCTATTTCTTAGCCAATACCAAATGGTTTTGGTGACTGCTGCTTTATAATATAGTTTTAGATCAGGTAAGCTAAAACCTTCATTTCTTTCTTTTTCATTAATTCCCTTAGATTCTCGACCTTTTATTGTTCCATATGAATTTTGTTGTTATTTTTTCTAGATCATTAAAATATTTTCTTGGAAGGGGGAGCATTGTCATCTTTATTATATTCGCTCGGCCTATCCAAGACATAATTTTTCAATTATTTAATCACTTTATTTGTTGGAAAGTTTTTTTGTAATTTTGCTCATATAATTCCTGACTTTCCTTTGGTAGATAGATTCTCAAATATTTTATGATGTCGACAGTTATTTTGAATGGAATTTCTCTTTGTATCTCTTGCTGTTGGATTTTGTTGGAGATGTATAAATATCAAGGGTTTATGGGGTTTCTTTTTACCCCAACTTTGCTAAAGTTTGTTATTTCAAATAAGCTTTTATTCTCTGGGGTTCTTAAGTATCCATTATCATCTGCAAAGGTGATGTTTGATTTCCTAATTTCTCTAATTCCTTTAATTCTTTCTCCTCTTTTGGAGGCTAGCATTTTAATAAATACTGAATAATTGGTGATAGTGGGCAATTGCTTCCTCAGATCTTATTGGGAAAGTTTCCAGTTTTTTCCCCATTGCATATGATGCTTACTAAGTTTAAATATATTCTCCTATTATTTTAAAAAATCCATTTATTCCTATTTTAAATGTTTTTATTAGGAATGGATGTTGGATTTTATAAATGCTTTCTGCATCTATTGGATATCTATGGTTTTGTTAGTTTGGTTATTGATGTAGTCAATTATCTAATAGTTTTCTAATATTAACCCCTCACCTGGTATAAATCCTATTGGTTATATTATTGTCCTCTGGATGATTTCTGTATCTTTTTGATAATATTTTTGTTTAAGATTTTAATCAAATTCATTAGGGAGATTGGTCTATAATTTTCTTTCTCTGTTTTCAATTTTCCTGGTTTGGTATCATACCATGTCTGTTTAAAGGGGTTTGGTAGGACTCCTTCAATCCCTATTTTTTCAAATGTTTTAAGCATTGGTTAATTGTTCTTTAAATGTTTGGTGAATTCACATATAAATCCATCTGGTCCTGGGGACTTTTTTCTTAGGTTGGTTAATACTTTTCTATTTCTTTTCTAAGATGGGACTTTTTAGGATATTTCTTGTTCTTCTGTTAATCTGGGCAAGCTATTTTTTGAATTCTTCCATTTCATATGTTTTAATTTATTGGCATAAAATTGGAAAAGTAATTCCCAATTATTTCTAATTTCCTCTTCATTGGGAGTTCTCCTTTTCATTTTAAGACTAGCAATTTTGATTTTCCTCTTTCCTTTTTAATCAGATTTACTAAGGGTTTTCTATTTTGTTGGTTTTCATAGAACCAACTCTTAGTTTTATTAATTAATTCAATAGTTGTTTTACTTTCAATTTTATTGAAAATTTTATTTCAATTTTATTTTTAGAATTTCAAGTTTAGTGTTTGACTGGGGTTTTTTTTTTTGTTTTTTTTTTTTTTTTTTTTTTTTTTTTTTTATTTAATATTTTTATTTAAGGATATATACATGGTAACTTTAAGCATTAACAATTACCTCTTTTTCCAATTTTACCCCCCCCACCCCTCCCTAAATTCAGGATGACCAGTAGATGTTAAAATATATTAAAATATAACTTAGATACACAATAAGTATACATAAAAACATTATTTTTGCTGTACAAAAGAATCAGCTCAAAATTATTAATTGCTTGTGAAGGAAATCAAAAATGCAGGTGGGCATAAATTAGGGATTGAATTCAATGTAATGGTTTTTAGTCATCCCAGGATGGGGTTTAATTTGTTTTTTCTAGCATTTTTAGTTGCAAGCCCAATTCATTGACCTTCTCTTTTCTACTTTTGAAGTAAGCCTCTAGAGATATAAATTTACCCATACCCTTTGGCTGCATCCACCATTTTGATATGATGTCTCATTATTGTTTTTTCTTGGGTGAAGTTTATTTTTCTATATTTGCTTTTCCCAATCATTCTTTGATGAATTATTTAGTTTCAATTATTTTTTGGTCTACTTTCCCTGGCTTTTTGTTGGTGTAATTTTTATTGCATCGTGGTCTAAAAAGGATGCTTATTTTCTGTTACCATTTGGTTTGAGGTTTTTTGTTAAATATGGTTATTTTTGTATAGGTTCATAACTTGAAAAAATTTGCTCCTTTCTGTCTCCATTTCATTTCTCAGAGATCTATCATATCTAACTTTTCATATTCTATTTACCTTTTTTGACCTTCTTATTTTTTGTGGTTTGTTTATCCAATTCTGAGGGGTCAAAGGTTAGGATCCCACTATTATTTTTTTGTCTTTTCTTCTTGCAGCTATCTTAATTTTCTTTTAAGAATTTGATGCTTACCATTGGTGCATATATGTTTAATATTGATAATCTTCTTATCTATTACCCTTTAGTAAGATATAGTCCCTTCCTTATCTCTTTTAATTAGATCAAATTTTGTGTTTGTTTGTTGAATCAGGATGGCTCCTCTGCTTTTGACTTCCCTAAGCATGTAGTTTGCTCCAACCTTTTACCTTTACTCTGCATGTATCTCCCTGCTTCAGGTGTGTTTCCTGTAAACAACATATTGTAGGAGTCTGGCTTTTAATCCATTCTGCTAACTGCTTCCTCTCTATGGGGAAGTTTGCCCCATTCACATTTATGGTTAAAATTTCCAATTCTGTATTACTTGCTATCTTGTTAACCTCTGTTTATGCTTTTCTTCCTTCTTTCCCCCTTACTCCCTTTCCCAGTATTAAACTTGTGAGCATTACTTGCTTCTCACAACCCTCCCTTTTTAGTATCCCCCCCCATCTTAGAGTTCCTCCCCTCTCTTACTCCTTTCCCTCACAGTTTCTGTATTCCCTTCTGCTTAGCTTATTCCTTCCCTTTTCCTTTTCCTTCTCTTTTCAATGAGGTGGGGAAGTTTCCCAATAAATTGAAATGTCAATTTTCTCTTAAAGTCAATTCTGATGGCAATAAGATCCCACTTATTCATCCCCCTCCATTCTTTTCTCAGATATAATGGTTTCCTTTGCCTCTTTGTGAGATGTAGTACCCCCCTTTACCCTTTTTCTGGTACAATATCCTTTCTGCCTCTAGTTTCTAGAACAAGGTACACATGTATTCTTTATACATCTTTACAGCAGAAATATAGTTGCCAAGATTTTTTTTTTTGCCTTTTCAGGTTTCTCTTGAGTTCTGTATTTGTAGATCAAACTTTTTGTTAAGTTCTGGTTTTTTCATCAAAAATAGGTGAAATTGGCTTATTTCATTGAATGACCACCTTCTTCCCTGGAAAAAAGATGCTTATTCTGGCTGGGTAAGTTATTTTTGGTTGCATACCGAGTTCCTTAGCCTTTCAGAATATCATATTCCAGGCCCTTCGATCTTTTAATGTGGATGCTGCTAAATCCTGGGTGATCCTTATTGTGGCTCCTCTATATTTGTATTGGTTTTTTCTAGTCGCTTGGAGTATTTTTTCCTTTGTTTGAGGGTTCTGACATTTGGCCACTATATTTCTTGGTGTTTTGATTTTAGGATCCCTTTCAGTAGGTGATCAATGAATTCTTTCAATGTCTATTTTAACCTCTGTTTCTATGACTTCTGGGCAGTTTTCTTTGATAATTTCTTGGAAAATAGTGTCCAGGCTCTTTTTTTCATCATATTTTTCTGGGAGTCCAATAATTCTCAGATTGTCTCTCCTAGACCTATTTTCCAGGTCTGTTGTTTTCCCAAGAAGGTATTTCACATTTTTCTCCATTGTTTGATTTTTTTGGTTTTGCTTGACTGATTCTTATTGTCTCCTCGAATCATTCAATTCCATTTGTTCGATTCTGATTTTCAATGAAGTGTTTTCTTCACTCACTTTTTTTATATCTTTTTCTAGTTGTCCAATTGTGTTGTTTTGTTCTATGGAATATTTTCCATTTCACCAATTTTATTTTTTAGAGAGCTATTTTCTTCTTCCAGTTCACTAATCCTACTTTTCAAGAATTTGATTTCTTTATCCACTCTGTCTTTTAAGTGAGTGGGATGACTTCTCCAGACTCACTTACCAAGTTTCCCTCTCCTTTTCCCATTTTTTTTCTAGCTCTCTTGTGAGAGCCTTTTTACTTTCTTCTATGAGATTCTTCTGTGCTGAGGAACAGATGATCTCCTCCTGTGGGGATTCACCTGGAGACAGTCTGTTTTTAGTCTCCTCAGGGTTTAGAGTCTTCTCTCTATCCGTACAAAAGCTGTCAATCGTTCAGGTCCTTTTCAATTTTTTGCTCATTTTGTCAGAGAAGAATCAGAGACAAACTAGAAAAGAAAAAAAGAAAAAAAAAACCAAATGGAATCTACTTTTTTTGGGGGAGGGGCTGGGTGGTGTTACCAAGCTTCCTTTACAGACTGCGGGGGAAGGGAGAGGAGGGCAGCAGCGAGGCACTAGCAGGACTGTGCTGCGCCTGCATGCTGAGACTCTGAGAGTGTGCTGAGATGCTGTGGGGGAGAGGTGGCCAGGTCCCAAGAAACTACAGCTGTTTGGGGTTGTATTCTTCACCCCCAATGTTTTTAGCTTCTCTGCTGGGCTACTGACTTGCTGCCAGGGCAAATTATCCAATCCTGTAGCAAAGCTCTCCTCATAGAGACAGCTGAGATCACCCCCTACCCCCCTCTGGTCTGCTTGGCTATGAGCTGCCTGCCGAGCTCGGGCTGCTGCTGCCTGCCCTCAGCCTGTCCCCCATCTAAAACCATTCCTGCCCTCGAGCAAAAACAGACCTTTCCTGTAGAATCTCAAGGATGTCTTCTCTTGGTAACTATCTGTGGGCTTTTTTTTCAGTCAAGCATTACTTCAGAGGCTTGTAATAAGATGGATTTTGATAGAAAAGGTGGGGCTTACACATCTGTGTGCCTCCTCTCTGCCATCTTGGCCGGAAGTCGAGAGAATAGCTATTTTCAAATCCTATACAAATCAATGACTATGTTCAATTTATTTTTTTTAGTTTCCATTGGAAATTAATAATAACAACAAAGGATTTTATTTCCCTTGCAGGTGGACTGAGAGGTTTCATGAAAATTTATGCCTAACAAATAATTTATGCTTTTCAGAGTGAAGTAATTCCACACAATATTTTTCTACACTTTTCTTCTTTTTGGATGGGGGAGGAGAAAGAGGAAAAGGAATCTTTTGGACCAGTATTTTGATTGTTTTTGGGAATTCCTAATAATAAAACTTCCTTTACTAAAGCAGATTGGCATCAGATCTACAACTTAAAGTCTGAACCTTACTCAGAAAACTGAAAAGCTAAGCAATCATTCCTGATCACACACTGGCATATTACAAAAATGGTTTTTGATACATGATTCTTCTGACTCTAAAACTCTATCTTTATCCGTAATTCCATGCTGCCTCTCATTTTCCATAATTTATCTAACTGTGGATCTAGTGATTTAGAATCTTAAAATTGATTGACAAAAAGTAACATGATTCTCCGTATAGAAAAAAAATGGAACTTCATCAGGATTTAATTTTAGGAGACTTTTTTTTCTATCAGTTAATAAAAGATTGTAAGAACTGTTTCAAAGTTTGTACAGTGCTTTACTTATTTTTAAATAGCTGTTTATTTATTTCAACATTTTCTATGTTCCTTATTTTTCCAACTTTTTTTCAACAAATATTTATTAAACTTCCACTGTGTTAGGCATTATTTTAAAACTTTGAGTTCCAAATTTTCTCCCTCTGGCTATTTTCTACACACTAAGAAAGCAAGCAAATGATATCAGTTGTATATATGAAATGATGCAAAGCATATGTCTATGTTAGCCATATCCCAAAATATAATAAAGTAGACAAGAAAATTAGATTTTAATTTACACCCAGAGTTTGTTCATTCTTTCTCTGAAGATGGATAATATTTTTTCATCATGAGTCTTTTGGAATTGTCTTGGATCATTGTTTATCAGAATAGCCAGATTTTTCACAGTTGATCATCATTACAATAACGTTGCTACTATCCATATTGGTCTCATACATGTTCTCATTTCACTTTGCATTGGTTGATACTGGGTTTCCCATTTTTTATATTATTTCTTATAGCACAATATTATTTCATTAAAATCATATGGCATTGTTTGTTAAGCCATTCCCCAATTGATGACCATCCTTTCAGCTTCCAGTTCTTTACCATCACAGAAAGAATTATGATAAATATTTTTGTACTAGTAAGTCATTTGCTCTTTTATCTCTTTAGGGTCAAACTTATTAGAGGTATTGCTATATAAAAGGATACATTGTAGTCCTTTGAGAACAATTCCAAATTGTTCTCCAGAATGACTGGATCAGTTCAAATTTTCACCAACGTATTAATGTATCTACTTTTCCCTTATGTTCAAAATTGATCATTTCTGATAGATGAGAGATGGTTCCTCAGAGTTGTTTTATTTTGCATTTTTCTAATTGATACTGATTAAGAACATTTTTTTAAATGACTCTCAATAGCTTTAATATTTTTCTTCTGAAAGGGAATTTTTAAAATTTATTTTATAAATTTGACTCAGATCCCTATGTATTTGAAAAAGAGGAATTTATCAGAGAACTCATATTTAATATAGAAGCTTATTATATTTTTAAATATATTGCTTCATGGTCTGTGTCAGGACTTCTTAAACTTTTTCCATTTGTGTCCCATTTTTTGCCTCAGAAATTTTAATGTGACCTGAGTCTATAGGTATATGAAGTACAAATTATTTACTTACAATAAATCATAATTACATGACCCCTATATTCAGAAGACCCAGTATGGGTCCATAACCCACAATTTAAAAAGCTGGGGTCTATGGTACTTTTTTTTTTTTAATGTGGTTTCCCTGATAATATCTTTTAACTAGTTCTAATTTTGCTTTAGTTAGAGATCATGATTGCTACCTGTGTTGTGGTTTATTTTGATTTAATTTGCTTTACTCCAGCTAAAGTAAAATAGATTCTGCTCCAGCTCTTTATTTTTACTTTATGTGTGTCTCTCTGTTTCAAGTGTACTTCTTGTAACCAATCATCTGAATTATATTTACAGTTATAATTACTAATCATGTATTTCTCTCCATCCTATTTCCCCCTTTTTATTCTTTTTCTCTTTTACTTTGCCTCTTCTCAAAAGTCTATTTGGTTTCTATTTTAAATCTCTTAATTCAGCCCCCCTTCTATTAAGCATTAGTCCTTTATCTTTTCCCCTTCTTCTCCTATTTAGCTATTGGAAGATAGATTTATATATCCAAATAAATGTGTATGTTAACTCCCCTTTAAGTGAATTCTAGTTCCTTATTTTCAACTGTAAAAGTTTTTTTTTTGTTGTTGTTGTTGCCTCTTTTATATAAGATCATTTGTTTCATTGCTTAATTCCTCCATCTCTTATTCCTTCTCCCAATGCATTTCTTTTTAATGTTTTTTAATTTTTTTTAAAGAAATCAGCTTTTATGTTAAAAAATTAATTGCATCATAATCAATTCAATTTCATGTCCTCTAGTGATATATGTTCTTTCTGGCTGCTTTAATAAGGATAAGATTATTAGTAGTTACAAATGTCATTTTTTCCCCATATAGACATGTGAAGAGTTTGATCTTATTGAATCTCTTATAACTTCTCTTTCATGTTTATATTTCATGTCCCTTTTGAGTTTATATTTGAAAGTCATTTTTAACATTTAATTTTAGTTTTTTCATCAAGAATATATTAATATATTTCATTAAATATCAATTTTCCCCTGGATTATATCCAATGTTGTTGGTTATATTCTGGAATATTATATCAAGCTCTCCATTTGTTTAATGTAGAAGCTATTAGATCTTGTATTATCCTGACTTGATGATACATGAATTGTTTCTTTCTGGCTGCTTTTCACATTTTCCCCTTGATCTAGAATTTTAGAATTTGACTATAATAATTCCTGAGATATTCATTTTTGGAATCTGTTTAAGGAGGGGATCAATGGATTATTTTAATTTTATTTTACATTCTGGTTCTAGGATACCATCACAGTCTTCATTTCTAGTCCTATTTACTGTGATTTCTAGACTCTTTTGATCATTGTTGTTAGCTTGTCCAGTAATTCTTGAAATATAACTCCTTGATCTATTATTCTAAACAATTTCTTTTCTCAAAGATATGTTTCACATTTTATTCTGTTTTTGTCATTCTTTTGATTTGCTAGGTGCCAATAAGTATGGAACTATGGTTTCTAAGTTTATTTCTCTTTGATTGCTCTTTATGTCCTATTGGTACCATAGCTGTCCCATTGGTATCAAGGTGGAGCCATTAATTTGCAGAGACATATATTGGCTTGTGCTAATGAAGGTATGTGGTGCCTCTATTTCCAATAATTTGGGGAAGTCCTACTGAAATTCAAAGCCCAAGAGTTTGTACAAAAAATCTGATTACCTCCTAGGCTGGGCCTTTATAAATCAACTATTGATCTTCTTCTAAATAACTGATGGTTTACAAGGAGGAATTATTAACATGAATTCCAAATTAGCACCGGATTACTTAACAATATTTCCTATGACTATGAATATCTTCCCTTTCTCATACAGAGGCAACTATTATAGACACTATCAAATTTAGAAATGAATCTAATTTTTCACTTAGAACTTTTTTTAATATTGTATTACATAGTTTATGTTTCAGTTTCTTCTTTCTCTTAACTTTACATATAGTACACCCCATTGTAATGGGCTGAAGCTCAAGTTGATGCACTGAGGTCCCAAGCACGTGAGGCTAAATAGTAATTGAACCATACTCTATTAATATATATGCTTGGAGAAAGAATGGCCCCCACTCACTCTTTGTGCAAGTCATGATGTGTTGTATAGGAAATGACGATTTTGGTGGGTGAAGGCAGAGGGGCAGGAAGAGAGGTGGGGAGAGAAGGCTGGCTGGCTTCTGGTCTGGCTGGCTTCTTGACTCAGCTGCATACATTGCGATTGTGAAATCCTCTTCACCTCTGATCCCCCTTCATCTCTGATCCTTCTTCATCTCTACTGAGAATAAAGATTGAAGATTTTCCCTTAACCTGAATTCCTGACTCCAGCTGATTTTAAAATACGCAGTCATCACACCCCATCTTCTAAGTAAAGACAATTTTGATTTGCCCGTGTAAATAAAGAAAATGAATACTCCAGAGTAAGAAGTAGAAGGGAGAAGGTAGTACATTCTAAATAAAAGGGATGACCAGATAGGAGGGATAACATAGGAAAGACATGGAATAGAAAATTAGGACAAATAAAGTAGAACAGTTTGAGCAGAAAGAAAGAAAATAGCATGAGAATATTGAATTGAAATATTCAATTATTGAAAGATAGATTAAAGCCAGATGACAAAGGATATTATATATCACACTGAAGAATTTGTATTTTATCCTAGAGGCAATAAGGAATCACTATAGCTGCTTTAGCTGGGAAGTAAAATGGTCAGGTATATGCATTTAGAAGCTCATTTTGATAGCTCTGTTAAATATTAAATAAGGGGAAACTAGAAGCAAAGAGAAAAGAGGAGATGCAAGGAAGACCTGAATTAGTAGTGAATGGCCAAAAAAATGAATTTCTATTTTTGGTGTTAGAACCAAGTGAAGATATAGCTGACCAAATATAGACTCTCTCTCTAGGCAGAGATCTGGAGATACTGGCTGCTGATTATACCAGTGAACAAGACATTATTGATTGGTTCAACAGAAAATTATACTTGAGACTATCTTGCTACAGTTTGACTTCAAAGCATATGGACAAGAAAATCCATCTGTGGTATAAGAAAGATGACATGCTATGGGCCACAGTGTTAGGCTACACATGATATAATTAAGGTGTGACATATCCAATTGCATTGGGTTCCATTCCCATTGGGATGATATATCTCTAGTTTGAATAAAAGGCTCCTGCAATTTTAGTGCTACTCTATCTAGTGTTGAAAGATAGTGAACTAAGACATTTAAGCTTACACCTACTTTTCTTACACTATTTGGAGCCTATTTCCATGACACCTACTTTTCTTACACTATTTGGAGCCTATTTCCATGACACTTTGAGGTTTGTCAACCATGCAGTAGAATAAAAAAAGTCACGTTAAGACATGAATTAGCTTGGTGTAAAAAACAAAAATATGTGAAAATGTCTCAGTGTTGGGAAATATGCAAACATATTTTGCATCAAAGGAGATCTCCAGTGAAGTTGAAAGACAAATGTGATAAAAATTGATGGAGCTATCCCCTCTTTATCTGGTATAGCTACCACCATTATCATGAAGGATGTTTATAGAGTCTCATGTGATTCTCTAATTCAACCCAGATGATCTTTAGCAGAGATTAAATTTCAATATATAATTTAAAGATAAATCTTGAAAAAATGAAGTCAAATGAAATTAATTTTTATGCTGATAGTAACAATCCAAAGCATTTTAGGTTGCACTGAATGCTATTATAGGCCAAAGACCTGTGGTGTATCTAAACTATTCATTGCTAATGGTACCATACTAATTAGTGGTAAGGAGATAATTCTAGAGAGATGGGCTTTTACACTTACATTGTTTTCTCAACAAACCATCAGCAATCAATGCTGATGCTATTGACTTACCTCAAGTTGAAACTAATCATTCTCTAACTGAAGTTCCAACTAAAGAAGTCTTGAATGAAGAATGAAGTTTTGTGTAGCAAAGAACTTGGTGCTGATTATATTCCAGCTGAGACTTACAAATTAGGGGGATGTCAGTTGCTCATACAAAAGCTGGCTGAAATTTCCAGGTTATATGGCAAGAAGAGGTTTTATTCCAGGAGTTCAAAGATGCCTCCATTGTCCAGCTTTATAAAGGTAAAAGGAATAGATTGCCCTATGACAATCCTTGTAATATCTGGATTAGCTCTCTGGAGGATTTCTGGATGAGCCTTGGTCTTAGGTAGAGGAGTGATGAAGGCAGGAGTCACCAGGGGGATCTCTGTTTCTGGCTCCATCTTCTGTTTTCCCTGTGTCTAAGTCTCTCCTCTCTGTCTGAGTTTGAGATCTTGCCTCCAGTTTTCTCAGCCTTTAAATACCTCAGTATGATTACATCATTACATCACACTAAGTATATGCCAACTAGAGTGATTACATCGTTATATCACACTAAATATATGTGAATTAGAGAACCATTATCTCAGCAATCACATTGAGTAAGTGTTTACTATAAGCACCCTGCTGTAAGTATCCTTGCTTCAAGTAGAACACAGGTGGTCATGCCCTCCCTGACTTCTTAGGAAGGGAAGTAAGAGATTCCAAAGGGAAAATCGGGAACCAAACCAAATATTTTTAGAAGATTTCCTATGGACTGAAGGGTCTTATTCCCTCACTCAGAATTCCCCCACTATCTGCAGCCCTCTACAAATCATGGCAGAGGGATACTCTCTCCTAGTCATCGTAAATAAGATTCTTGCCAGAGTCCTCCTTAATAGGCTCATCCTACACCCAGAAAAAGGTCATCTACCTGAGAGGCAGTGTAGCTTTAGAAGATGATGAGAAACAGCCCATATAGTGTTTACTGAAGAAGAAAAGGTACAGACACAAAAATAGACAAAAATAAAATTCTAAAGAATAAATAGATAAAATAGAGCCACGAAGAGTAAGACATTAGTGAAATAAAAGAGCAAATCATAGCAAACATGTACAATAATGTGAACAAAAATGATAATGATAAAATGATGTTCCAAAATTCCTGAGATACAACTAAAGAAATCCTTATGGAAGGAAAATAAATCTATATAAACATAAAGTGACAGAATAGATAAGGAGAAGACTAATGAACTGGATATGCACTTCAAAATTGGAAAGCAAAGAAATAAATAAACCTAAATTAAAAAAAAAGTTATTAAAAACCAGAGAATTAAACAAACTAGAAATTAAACACATTCTAAAAATGATAAACAAAATTAAAATCTGGTTCTTTCTAAAGACAAAAATGGCAAAAATTAGCCAATATGATTAAGTAGAAGAATGTTGTTGCTGTTCAGTTGTTTCTGACTCGCATTTGGGGAAAGCCCTCATTTGTGATTTTCTTAGCAAAGATATTAGAATGGTTTGCTACTTCCTTTTTCTACTTATTTTACAGATGAGAAACTGAGGCAAACAGGGTTAACATCACAGAGCTAATAAGTGTCTGAGATCAGATGTGAACTCAGGAAAATGTCTTCCTAATTCCAAGACTGGCAAACTATCCTAGTTGAGAAACCTAGTTGTGCCCTTCCTCCACAAAAAGAAGAGGACAAAAACACTAAATCAAAGAAATTGCAAACCAGCAAAATGATATCAACAAACCAGAATAAATTTTAAAAAGTTATTATAATTCACTATGCAACTATGACACTAAAACTGAGAACACAAAAGAAATAAATGAATACCTTTAAAAATATGAAAGAAATAAAGTAACATGAGTCAAAATTTTAAAAATATTAAACAGTATAATCATAGAGAAAAATAAATAAAACTAGTTATAAAATTAGATCCAAGAGGGGAGCATCAAAAACAAAATCTCATTTGATAATCATGGATTCACAGAAGATAATACCATCAAACTTTTGACTAAAAAGTAGTACCAGAACTGCACAGTCTCAATGTGAGAGAAAAAAATAGTATCCTACCAGAATCTTCTTTTATAAGGCAAATGTAGTCCTAATAAATAAGTTGGTGGGTGGAGATGGAGTCAAGATATCAGAAAGTACACTCATTTTTATCTGAGCCATTCTTGGTATCCTTCAGATCAACAACAGATCAAGCCTCTGAAATGGTTTTGGAGTGATAGAACCCACAAATGTTTGGAGTGTAACAAATTTCCAGCAGAAGATATTTTGGAAGAACTTCAGAAAAGGTTTGTTTCAAATGAGCATGGGGCAATGGAAGGGGAAGAAAGTCAAGTGCAGGTGCAGTACAGGAAGCCATGGAGTGTGTGGCGTCCATGTGCTGGCCATTGGATTCTCTGTCCTGGTTCAGAGACTAGTGTAACAGCAGATTACCTATGAAATATCCAACACAAATACAAAAGGCAAATAGTGAGCTTCTAAAGGCCAGAATAACATGGGACCTGGCCATGCTCACCCAGCACCAAAAGGAAGTTAGCACCAGCCCAGGACAGTCAAAAACTTCTGTCTCTTGTAAAAGAAGTTTGGGACAATCTCCCCTTTGCCCTAAGAACAGACCTAAACCTTTAAAAATGAGCAACAAAGCAAAAAGAATTCTGACCCTAGATAGCTTTTATACAGAAGGAGAACAGACCTCAAACCCTGAAATCCTAAAGAAAATCATGCCCAGATGAAGCCCCAAAGGGTGATGTAAATTGGTCCCCATCTCACAAGGCCCTCTTTGAAGAAGTCAAAAAAGATCTTAAAGGGAATTAAAAGAAAATTGGGGAAATAAAATGAGAACTTTGCAAGAGAGTTTGGAAAAGGAAAAACAGAAATCATCTGAAGAAAACTAGTACTCAAAATTGATGTACGGAAAAGGAAAATTTACAAAATAGATTTGAAGAAATGGGATAAGCATATAATTCCTTACAAAATAGATTTGACAAAATGGAAAAAGAAAACAACTCTGAAAAACAGAATTTGTGAAATGAAAAAAAAATCCAATGAATAAAACACTTCATTTAAAAGTTCAATTGGACAAATGCAAAAAGAAATAAAAAAGCTAACTCAAGAAAATTCCTCACTAAAACTTAGAATAGAATAAATGGAAGTGAATGATTCAATGAAACCTCAAGAATCAATCAGACAAAACTAAAAAAATTAAAATATTGAAGAAAATGTATAATACCTTATTGGAAAAACAACTGACCTGGAAAATAGATCTAGGAGAGACTATATTACCAGAGAAACTGAGTCAGACAGAGATTAGTTTTTAATCTTTTAATGTGGAGAATTTAGACTTGCCAACTGAAATGGTACTCTTAAAAGCATTTGGCCCAGATAAACTGAGGCAGGGAACTTATATAGGGTTTTAGCTAATTAAGGGGTATTTTTTACAACCTTTTATTGACAATAAATATGCATGGGTAATTTTTTTATAATATTATCCCTTGCACTCACTCTGTTCCAACTTTTTTCCTTCCCTCCCTCCACCCTCTCCCCTAGGCAAGCAGTCTTATACACGGTAAATATGTTATAGTATATCCTAGATACAATATATGTGTGCAGAACTGAACAGTTCTCTTGTTGCACAGAAAGAATTGGATTCAGAAGGTAAAAATAATCTGGGAAGAAAAACAAAAATGCAAGCAGGTAACAGTCATTTCCCAGTGTTCCTTCTCTGGGTGTAGCTGATTCTGACCATCATTGATCAATTGGAACTGAATTAGATCTTTTCTTTGTTGAAGATATTCACTTCCATCAGAATACATTCTCATACAGTATAGTTGGTGAAGTGTATAATGATCTCCTGGTTCTGCTCATTTCTCTCAGCATCAGTTCATGTAAGTCTTCCCAAGTCTCTCTGTATTCATCCTGCTCATCATTTCTTACAGAACAATAATATTCCATAACATTCATATACCACAATTTACCGAACCATTTTCCAATTGATGGGCATCCATTCATTTTCCAGTTTCTAGCCACCACGAACAGGGCTGCCACAAACATTTTGGCACATACAGGTCCCTTTCCCTTCTTTAGTATCTCTTTGGGATATAAGCCCAATAATAACACTGCTGGATCAAAGGGTATCTATAATAACCCATATTTGCAGAATGTTAGACTAATTGCATTTTCAGTTTCTGTATGCTGCTTGCAAACCTTAATTATCTTTATAAGAATTATCTTTATAAGAAATCAAACCATTCTCCAGTTGGTCAAAGGATATGAACAGACAATTTTCAGATGATAAAATTGAAACTATTTCCACTCATATGGAAGAGTGTTCCAAATCACTATTGATCAGAGAAATGTAAATTAAGACAACTCTGAGATACCACTACACACTGTCAGATTGGCTAAGATGAAAGGAAAAAATAATGATGAATATTGGAGGGGGTGCGGAAAAACTGGGACATTGATGCATTGCTGGTGAAGTTGTGAACGAATCCAACCATTCTGGAGAGCAATCTGGAATAATAATCTCAAGAGGAAAACTTCAAGGAACATCATAGCTAAATTTCAGAATTATCAGATCAAGAAAATGCAAGTAGCCAGAAAGAAACAATTCAACCATAGAGGAGTCACAAAAAGGATTACCTAGGACTCAGCAGCTTCCACTTTCAAGGATCAAAGGGCCTGGAATTTGATATTCTGAAAGGCAAAGAAACTTGGATTGCAGCCAAGAATGAACTGCCCAGTAAGATTAAACATTATTTTTCCAGGACAAAGATAGACCTTCAATGAAAAGACCAGAGCTGAAGAGAAAATTTGATCTTCAAATACAGAACTCCAGAAAAGGATAAAAAGGTAAAAAGGAAAAAAATTATGTTCTTTTAAAAATTAAAAAGCAAATATATCTATATGGGAAGATGATATGTTTAACTCTTGAGATCAGTATCTTTGTTATGGGTATACTTATACGGTGCAAGTATAATTTGATTTTATTGTGATAATATAAAAAGGAAAAAGTAGAGGAAAAAGGGAGATTTTACTGCTAGAAGAGGAAAACAAAATAGGGTAAAATACATTTCATGGAGAGGCAAAAAAGACCTACTACAATTGAGGTTAAGAAGGGGGGGAGGAGCATTGGGTGACTCATACTCAAATCAGATTTCTACTCTACTCTAAAGAGAGAATATCAAATATATTTAGCTTCCCAGAGAAACTTGTCTCACCATATAGGAAGTAGAAGAAGGGGGACAGAAAAAAGGGAGGCTAATAGAAGGAAGAACAGAGTACAAGAAGAAAGGTGGAAGGAGGGTGGAAGGGTTGTAAGGAGAGGATTGTTTGAGGGAGGTAGTAGTCAGAAACAAAATATTGGGGAGGAGGGAAAAGGAGAAAGGAAAAAGAAAACTATAACATGGGGAAAAGAGGATGGCAGGAAATACAGAGTTAATAATTTTAACTATGAATGTGAATGGGATGAATTCTCCCATAAAATGGAAGCAGAAAGCAAACTATATTAAAAGCTGGGATCCTACAACATATTGTTTACAAAATAACACATTTATAGCAGAGCAATATCTTAAGAATTAAGGTAAAAGACTAGAACAGAAGCTATTATATTTCAGCTGCAGCAAAAAAAAAAAGCAGTGTAGTGATCCTGATCTCAGATTAAGAAAAATCAAAAATAGATCTAATTTTAAAAAGTAAGGAAGGAAACTACATTTTACAAAATAGTGCCATAGAATTAATATTAAACATATGTACAAACAAATTGTATAGGAAATAAATTCCTAGAGAAGAAATCAAGAAAGCTACAAGAAGAATTAAAGAACAAAATTGTAATAGTGGGGGATCTCAACTTGCTCCATCAAAACTAGATAAATAATAAAAAAGAAAATAAATAAGAAAGAAGTAAGAGAGGTAAACAGAATTCCAAAAAAGTTAGGAATGCTAGACATTTGGAAAAAATTGAATGTAAACAGAAAGGAATATACTTTATTATTGGCAGTACATAGAACCTATCCAAAAACTGACCATGTATTAGGGCATAAAACCTCAGAATCAAATGCAGAAAGGCAGAAATAGTAAATGCATTTTTTTCAGATCACAATGCAATAAAAATGACATGCAATAAAAGACCAGGGGGAAATAGACCAAAATTCAATTGGAAACTACGTAATTTAATCCTAAAGGATGAGAAAGTGAAACAACAAATCATAGACATAATAAATAATTTCACCATGAAAATGACAATAATGTGACAACATGCCAAAATTTATCAGATGCAGCAAAGCTATTATTTAGAGAAGTTTTATATCTCTAGATGCTTACTTGCACAAAATAGAAGATCAATGAATTGGGCATGCAACTAAGAAAGTTAGAAAAAGAGCAAATTGAAAACTCTCAGTTAAATATCAAATTTTAAATTCTAAAAGTAAAAGGGGAGATTAATAAAATTGAAAGCAAGAAAACTATTAAATTAATAAATAAAACCAAGATTTGGTTTTATTAAAATAACCCAACAAACTAAACAAACATTTAGTTAATTTAATTAGAAAAAGGAAAGAAGAAAATCAAATTGTTCATATCAAAAATGAAAAGGGAGAACATTCCACCAATGAAAAGGAAATTAGAACAATAATTAGAAGCTGTTTTGACCAACTATATGGCAATAAAATTGATAATCTAAGTGAAATGGAGAAATCCTTACAAAATTATGAATTTCCCAGATTAACAGAAAAGGAAATAAATTACTTAAATTTTAGAAAAATAAACAGAACAAATTATTAATCAGCTCCCAAGAAAAAAATCTCTAGGGCCACATAGATTTACATGTAAAATCTACCAAACATTTAAAGAACAATTAATTCCAATACTATGCAAACTATTTGGAAAAATAAGGAAAGGTGTCCTACTAAATTCCTTTTATGACACAGATATGTTCTTGATGCCTCCACCAGGTAGAATCAAAACAGAGAAAGAAAATCATAGACCAATTTCTCTAATGAATATTGATGCAAAAACTTAAATAAAATATTAACAAAGAGATTACAGCAAGTTATTCCCAGGATAATATACTATGGCCAAGTAGGATTTATATTAGGAATGAAGCACAATTGACTATATCAATAACCAAACTAACAAAAATCATCTGATAATCTCAATATATGCGCGGACAAAATCCAACACTAAGTCCTATTAAAAACAATAGAGAGTAAGTGGAGTTTTCCTTAAAATGATCAGTAGTATCTATTTAAAATTATCAACAAGCATTATATGTAATGGGGACAAACTAGAACCATTCCCAATAATATCAGACATGAAATATAGTTGCCCACTATCAACATTCTTATTTAATATTTTATTAGAAATGTTAGCTTTGGCAATAAGAGAAAAAAAGAGATTAAAGGAATTAGAGTAGAAAATGAGGACACCAAATTATTACTCTTTGCAGGTGATAAGATAATATAGTTAGAAAATCAACTAAAAATCTAGTAGAAAAATTCACAACTTTAGCAAAGTTGCAGGATACAAAATAAATCCACATAAATTATCAGCTTTTTTATATGTTAACAACAAAGTTCAAAAGCAAGAGACACAAAGAGAAATTCCATTTAAATTAACTGTAGATAATATAAAATATTTGTGAGTTTACCTGACAAGATAAAGTCAGAAACTATATGAACACAATTCCAAAACACTTTCCACATAAAGTCAGATATAACCAACTAGAAAAATATTAAGTGCTCATGGGTAGGATGAGCTAATATAAGAAAAATGACAATACTACCTAAATTAATCTACTTATTCAGTGCCAGACGAAACAAACTTCCAAGAAATTATTTTTACAGAGCTAGAAAAAAAATTGCAAAATTCATCTGGAATAACAAAGTTAAGAATTTCAAGAGAATTAATAAAAAAATATTCAAATGAAGGTGGCCTATCTGTACCAGATCTAAAATTATATTATAAAGCAGCGGTTACCAAAACCATTTGCTATTGGCTAAGAAATAGACTAGTTGATCAATGGAATAGGTTAGGTTCAAAGGACAAAACAGCCAATAACTTTAATAATCTAGTCTTTGACAAACCTAAAGACCGCAGTTTTTGGGATAAGAACTTACTATTTAAGAAAAAACTGCTGGGGAAAATTGGAAACTAATATGGAAGAAATTAGGGCTTGATGTACACCTAACATACATACCAAGGTAAGGTTGAAATAAGTTTATGACATGAGAGTGATTTTATAAGAAAATTAGAAGAAAAAAATGATATCTTACTTCTCAGATCTGTGGAGAAGTAAGGAATTTGTGACTGAAGAACTGGAGGATATTATTTAGCACAAAATGGCTAATTTTGATTATATTAAGTTAAAATGTTTTTGTACAAACAAAAGCAATTCAGACAAAATTAGAAGGTAAGCAATAAACTGGAAAAATTGTACATTCAAGTGTTCTGAAAAAGGCTTCATTGCGAAAATATATAAAGAATTGACTTAAATTTATAAGAATTCAAGCCATTCTTCAATTGATAAATGGTCAAAGCATATTAACAAATTTCGAATGAATTAAATTTGAATTTAATTCAAAATTAAAATAATTTCTAGTCATATGAAAAATAAACCACTATTAATCCGAGAAATACAAATTAAGACAACTCTGAGGTACCACTACACACCTCTCAGATTGGCTAAGATGATAGGAAAATATAATAATGAATGCTGCAGTGGACATGGGAAATCTCAGACATCAATATATTGCTGGTGGAGTTGTGAATTGATTCAATCATTCTGGAGAGCAATATGGAGCTATGCTCAAAGAGCTATCAAACCTATTTATCCATCAGTGTATCTATTGGGTTTGTATCCCAAAGAAATCACAAAGGAAGGAAAGGACCCCATATGTGCAATAATATTTGCTATATTGGCACAATGGCAGCCCCTTTTGTAGTTGCAAGAAACTGGAAAGTGAGCGAATGCCCATCAGTTGGACAATAGCTAAATAAGTTATGGTATATGAATGTTAAGGAATATTATTGTTCTGTAAGAAATGATCAGCAAGATCACTTTAAAGAGGTCTAGAGAGACTTACATGAACTGATGCTATGTGAAATGAGGAGAACCAGGAGATCATTATATGTGGCAACAGCAACATTATATGATGATTAATTCTGATGCACATGGCTCTTTTCAACAATGAGATGATTCAGGCCAATTCCAATGGTCTTAGTGATGAAAAGAGCCATCTGCACCCAGAGAGAGGTCTGTGGGAACTGAGTGTGAATTACAACATAATATTTTCATGCTTTTAATTGTTTGCTTTCATTTTATTTTATTTTTTTCCTTTTTGATCTGATTTTCCTTGTGAAGCAGGATAGTTTTTTGAAATATGTATAGAAGAATTGTGCATGTTTAACATATTAGATTACTTTCCTACTAGGGGTTGGGATAGGGGGAATGGAGAAAAAAAATTAGAACACAAGATTTTGTAAGAGTGGATGTTGAAGATTATCCATATATATATGAAAATCTTTAATTTAAAACTACAAATTACCTCAGATTACTAAAAAAAATTAACAAGTAAGCAGTTATGTTTCTCTAAAATAAATAAAGAAGCCATTCTCCAGTGAAGAATAAAGGAAAAGAAAATTATAGATCAAGAATTATTAGTGAAGAATAATTTTAAAATTTAAATATAATATTATCAAAAGCTTGAGCAATTTATCCAAGAAAACATTTACCATTATTCTTTTTGAATTATTCTTGGAATGCAGAGATGATTCACTATTAGAAATAAAATTGACATAATCATATAAAAAAACTAAAACCACATAATTACCTGAATAGATGCAGAAAAAGTCTTTGACAAAATACAGCATACATTTATGCTTAAAACACAGAATATGTCATATTTTAGAATATATATTTTACATTATAATTATAATAATGATCTTAATAATTACGGTCACTGTTGTTTTACTTACTAAAATTATATTAAAAATAAAAGCCAAATTGTTTAGAAAAAGGGTTGAGGCCTTTTTTTTTTTCATTTAAGTTTGAATCATTTATTTAAAGGTCCTTTATTAATTATAATTTTATTACATTGTGGTCAGTAATATGGTTATTGTTAATAGCATGATAAGTGCCTTCCTAAAACCAAAAGCAAGCAAAGTTTGTGTAGTCAGGGTCTGAATTCCACAAGACTGAGGGAATCTCAGCAGATTGGGAATTTCAAATCCAGCTGTGCTATATAGCCACAGCCCTTGGACAGAAGGAACCATCATACTGTGAGTGCAGAAGGGACACTACTGGTTTTCCCACTTACTGGAGGGTGGAGCTGTTAAGTTGGGTTTCTAGCTCAGAAAGAAGATCTGATTTGAAGCTTGAGGCACCATTCCCTCACCCCATAATTACAGGTGCTTCCTAATTCCTCTTATTTAAAACAATAATCAATATAATAAAAATGAAAATTCTGCCTAAATTGGTCTTTTTGTTCTGTGTCATGCAAATCAAGCTGCCAAAAATCATTTTATAGAATTAGAAAAAATAATAACAAAATTCACCTGGAAGAACCAAAGATCAAGAATATGAAGCGAATTAATGAAAAAAAAAAGCATAGTGGCTTAATAGTAACAAACTAAAACTATATAAAACAGAAGTCATCAAAACCATTTGGTATTGGCTAAGAAACAGAGTAGTGGAATGGAGCCAAGATGGCAGAAAATAGACAGTTCTTTATCTAAACTCTTCCTGATGTCCCTCACATCAACAAGAGATCAAGCAGCTGAAATGGTTTTGGAGTAACAAAATCCACAAATATTTGGAGCATAACAAATTTCCAGCAGAAGATATTTTGGAAGAATTTCAGAAAAGGTATGTTTCAATAAGTCAGGGAGGCTGGGAGGGGAGGGGAAAGTACATGAATGCAGGGGCAGCACAGAGAAGTATTGTTTCTCTTCTACCAGGAATCTCTTACCAGGAGGCTCTTAGCCAAAATACAGAATCATTGGCTACTCTGATATGATTTAACTATGGGACCTCCAACACAAATAGAAAAGGCAAACAGTGAGCTTTTAAACTCTAGAATAATATGGAACTTGGCCACATCCACCACCACCAGAAGGAAGCCAATAGCACTGTCCCAGGCCAGCTTAAAACCACTGTCACCTATATAGGAAGCTTGAGACAATGTCCTCTTTGCCTTAAGAGCAGAACTCAACATTTAAAAAATGAGTAAAAAACCAAAAAGAATTCTAAGCATAGATAGCTTTCTTTTATTATTATTATTATTATAGCTATTTATTTACAAGATATATGCATGGGTAATTTTTCAGCATTGACAGTTGCAAAACTTTTTGTTCCAATTTTTCCCCTCCTTCCCTCCATCCTCTCCCCCAGATGGCAGGTAGACATGTTAAATATGTTAAAGTATATGTTAAATACAATATATGTATACATGTCCATACAATTATTTTGCTGCACAAAAAGAATCAGACTTTGAAATAGTGTACAATTAAACTGTGAAGGAAATCAAAAATGCAGGCAGACAAAAATAGAGGGATTGATAATTCTACATAGTGGTTCACACTCATTTCCCCGAGTTCTTTTGTTGGGTGTAGCTGGTTCAATTCATTACTATTCTATTGAAACTGATTTGTTTCATCTCATTGTTGAAAAGGGCCACGCCCATAAGAATTGATCATCATACAGTGTTGTTTTTGAAGTATATAATGATCTCCTGGTCCTGCTCATTTCACTCAACATCAGTTCATGTAAGTCTCTCCAAGCCTTTCTGAAATCATCCTGCTGGTCATTTCTTACAGAACAGTAATATTCCATAACATTCATATACCACAATTTATTTGGCCATTTTCCATTTGAGGGGCATCCACTCAGTTTCCAGTTTCGGGCCATTACAAAGAGGGCTGCTATAAACAGTTTTGCACATACAGGTCCCTTTCTCTTCTTTAAGATCTCTTTGGGAGGGTCCAGTAGTAATACTGCTGAATCAAAAGATATGCACAGTTTGATAACTTTTTGAGCGTAGTTACAAATTACTCTCCAGAATGGCTGGATGTATTCACAATTCCACCAACAATGTATCAGTGCCCCAATTTTCCCACTCCAACATTCTGCATTATCTTTCCCTGTCATTCTAGCCAATATGACAGGTGTGTAGTGGTATATCAGAGTTGTCTTAATTTGCATTTCTCTGATTAATAATGACTTGGAGCATCTTTTCATATAGCTAGAAATAGTTTCAATTTCTTCATCTGAGAATTGTCTGTTCATATCCTTTGATCATTTATCAATTGGAGAATGGTTAGATTTTTTGTAAATTAGAGTCAATTATCTCTATATTTTGGAAATGAGGCCTTTATCAGAACCTTTGACTGTAAAAATGTTTTCCCAGTTTATTGCTTCCTTCTAATCTTGTCTGCATTAGTTTTGTTTGTACAAAAACTTTTCAATTTCGTATAATCAAAACTTTCTATTTTGTGATCAATAATGATTTCTAGTTCTTCTTTGGTCATAAATTCCTTCCTCTTCCACAGGTCTGAGAGTTAAACTATCCTGTATTCTTCTAATTTATTTATAATCTCATTCTTCATTCCTAGGTCATGCACCCATTTTGATCTTATCTTGGTGTATGGTGTTAAGTGTGGGTCAATGCCTAGTTTCTGCCATACTAATTTCCAATTTTCCCAGCAGTTTTTGTCAAACAGTGAATTCTTATCTCAAAAGCTGGGGTCTTTGGGTTTCTCAAACATTAGATTATTAAAGTTATTAACTATTTTGTCCTTTGAACCTCCTCGTCAATTAGTCTATTTCTTACCCAATACCAAATGGTTTTGGTAACCACTGCTTTATAATATAATTTTAGATCTGGTACAGCTAGGCCATCTTCATTTGATTTTTTTTCCCATTAGTTCCCTTGAAATTCTTGACCTTTTGTTTTTCCATATGAACTTTGATGTTATTTTTCTAGGTCATTAAAATAGTTTTTTGGGAGTCTGATTGGTATAGCACTAAATAGATAGATTAGTTTAGGTAGTATTGTTATCTTTATTATATTTGCTCACCCTATCCAAGAGCATTTAATGTTTTTCCAGTTGGTTAGATCTGACTTTATTTGTGTGGAAAGTGCTTAGAGTTTTGCTTAGATAGTTCCTGATTTTCCCTTGGCAGATAGATTCCCAAATATCTTATACTATCAGTAGTTACTTTAAATGGGATTTCTCTTTGTAACTCTAACTGTTGGATTCTGTTAAGAATGATGATGACTTATGTGTTTATTTTGTGTCCGGCAACTTTGCTAAAGGTATGGATTCTTTCTAATAGCTTTTTAGTAGAATCTCTGGGGTTCTCTAAGTATGCCATCATATCATCAGCAAAAAGTGATAATTTGGTTACCTCATTATGTACTCTAATTCCTTTGATCTCTTTCTTAACTCTTATTGCTGAAGCTAGTATTTCTAATACAATACTGAATAGTAATAGTTTCACTTGTTTCACTCCTGTCAAATAGTCATTAAAAGAATTGGTCAATTATCTCCTGAAAGACACCCCAAAATAAAAACTCCAAGGAACATTATGGCTAAATTTCAGGATTATCAGATCAAAGAGAAAATACTGCAAGCAGCCAGAAAGAAACAATTCAAATATGGAGGAGCCACTATCAGGATTACCTAAGACCTAAGAGTCTCCACTTTAAAGTGTTAAAAGCTTGCAATATGATGTGCTGAAGATCAAAGGAACTTGGATTACAGCCAAGAATCCAATATCTAGGAAAATCAAGCATTATCTTTCAGGGGAAAAGATGGAGCTTCAATGAAACAGGTGAATTTCATTAATTCTCATAAAAAGATCAGAACTGAACAGAAAATTTGATTCTTCAAGTATAGAACTCAAGAGAAGCAAACAAAGGTTAAAAGGAAAGAAAAAAAATAACTTTCACTTAAAAGTAAAAAGTCTGGAGCCTCAACAATGCTGTCAGTGAAGAAGGCACCATTGGAGCTGGCTCTGCCTGAGAGCCCTGAGCAAAGGTCCAGGACCAAGTCTGAGCCATCTCACTCCTGCTGCTACTGCCTTCCTCCTTGTTTCCTTTGTCTTCATTACTTCGTCCCCAGGTTTCACGTGGAGCTCGACACTGAATCAGCCTATGGAGTTCGAGGCAGCACTGCTGAGTACAGGCTCTCCGAAATGTTGGTGTTGCTTTGCACCAGGCCTGAAGCCCCAGACTCTCAAGCTGCTATCACTGCCTCAGCCCCAGCTCCAACCACTGCAGTTGTTCGTACCTTGCAGCAATTGCTGCCTGTGGACCCCAGAGCAAATATTTCAGAACTTTAAACAAGAATACAGCTGCTATCAGAGGTAGAAACAATTAGAAATTGTCCTTAATCAGAGTGAAGCCTGCGCTTCAGAAAGTCAGTCACACTTCTCAGGACTCATTGCACCGAGCTCACCAGGACCACCCAATGTTGACATTACAACAAGTTGGTATATTGTGTGAACGTCTCTTAAAAGACTATGAAGATAGAATTTGAGAGGAATATGAGCAAATCCTCAACACAAAATTAGCAGAACAATATAAATATTTTTTCTATATAAATATATAAATTTTATACACTGTACACCTTTGCACCTGGTTTGATATCACATTTCAGCTCCAACTTTGCATCCTGAGAATACTTAAAATATCTCTGCAGTTCCATTTTTATATAACTTGAAAGACTTTTCTTTTCTGCTCAGCCAATAAACAGCTGTGCCCTACCATGAGATATTTCCCAAACACAAAATACATGGAGCAGCACTTTAACAAAGTAAGCCTTTATTGGTGCTAAGCAGATGGAATGTCTCCCCAAGCCCAATTCTGTAAAATGTGTGTGGGGTGGTGTGGGGAGATGTGATGTGTGTTTAGATATGGGTGTATTTTTTAAGTTATTATTTCTACTGTGCAAATTTTCTGATCTTGGGGATCCTGTCTGTGAATTTGATGCACAACAATTATGGTTAGAAACATTTTTTGCTCTACAAGGATCAATAATGTTTTGGTGACCATAGAAGTTATAACCATGGATTATTTTGTGTGTGGCTATTATTGTTAAATACAGGGATTATTTTCAGGCATAGAATATTAATCATAATTTAGGTTGGAGAATAGATGTGTTTATGATGATAGAGTGGGGTTTTTTGTGCTTGTAAATTTTATACACATTTGGGATTAATACAAGCTGGAGAAAGTATTATTTGACTATGGACTTGGCCTAATGGTGCTAAGAAAATGCCTTCACTCCAAGCCTTAAAATACACATGTGGAGTCTGCAGCTTCCAGTGGCTTGTGTATTCATTTACACAGCCAAGAGCTCCACTAACACTTTTGACCTCTCCAAAGAAAAGGCTTCCCCAAGAGCAGTAATTTTGCTTATTTCAGTGTCACACAAGTGAATGAGGGTGGCTCTGCTCGGTCCATCTTAATATTGTTATAGTTTGTAATGGTATATTCATCTTGGGTCATTAGACTAGAAACAGCTTCTGATCCCACATTCAGGTTTTTCCAAATTCTTTCAAGATGTCTCAGTGATTAGCAGCTTGAATTCTTTTTTAGGGTGTGCAAACCCTGCCCTGTGTTGATAGCATGTTGTTCTTCTCCTTTGAGTTTCCAATGTTGAAGGAGAGAAAATAACCTTTGTTTTGAGATGGTAGAAGTTCAGTGACTTTTTTTTTTACTGTGACTTATCAAGGACCATATTCCACAGCTATGCCTTGTTTCATTGATTATTGTTTCTTGAAAGTTAAATGTTTTTAGTTTATAAGTATAGGCTAGAATTTTAAATTAGGGCTTATTTTGAAAAATGCTGAGTTTACTTTACATGTATGCCAATACGTCCTGGGTGGATAATATTCAAAGACAATTGTTCTTGATCATATGGCATAGAGAAACCTTTTGCAATAGTCACATTTACAGATTGTCTATTGATGAATGTCTTTGACTTAAATCTAATCAAAAAACTACAATGTTATGCTTTGTACATTTTCATTTTATAGTGTTAATGAGCTTAGTTGCAAACCAATAAAATGATTAAGCTAAAAAAATTAAATTTAAAAAGTTTATATCCCTACATAGGAAAATAATTTGTTTAGTTCTTGAGAATTGTATCTCTGTTATGAATATACTTAGAGAGTGCTGGTATATTTGATTTTACTGTGATGATATAGAAAAGAAACTAGAGGTGGAAAGAGAATTGTACTGAAAGAAGAGGAAAATGGAGTTAAAATGGGGTAATGACCTATTACAATTAAGGGAAAGAAAGGAGAGGAGTGAGCATTGGATGAATCTTATTCTCGTCAGATTTGCCTCAATGAGAGAATATCATACACATTTAGCTTCACAGAGAAACTTGTCTCACCCTATAGGGAAGTAGAAGAGGAAAAATGAAATGAAAGTATAAGGATAATAGAAGGGAGAACAGAAGCAGTAGGGAAAAGGTATAAGGAAGGGGGGATTGTAAAAAGGACAGCGCTATTTCAGCGAGGTGGTGGTCAGAAGAAAAATACTTGAAAGGAAAGAAAGGAAGAAAGTAAAGAGAAAAGTATAACTTGAGGAAAAAAAGATGGCGGGAAAAAAGAGAGTAATTTTAACTATGAATGTGAATGTGAATGGGATGAACTCTCCTATAAAAAAAAGCAGAAAGCATATTGGATTAAAAGCCAGAATCCTAAACAATGCTGTTTACAAGAAACATATTTAAAGCAGAGTGATACATTCACAATAAAGCTAAAAGGTTGGAGCAGAATCTATTATGCTTCAGCTGAGGTAAAACAAAAACAAAAACAAAAACAGAGGTAGTAATCCTGATCTTAGACCAAACAAAAGTAAAAATATATCTAATTTAAAAAGAGAAGGAAGGAAGCCACATCTTGCTAAAGGGTACCACAGATAATGAAGTAGTATCAAAACTAAACATATACTCACCAAATGGTATAGCATCCAAATTCCTAGAGGAAAAGTTAAGAGAGCTGCAAGAAGAATTAGACAGCAAAACTGTAATAGTAGGGGATCTCAGTCTTGCTCCATCAGAAGTAGATAAATCAAACCACAGAATAAATAAGAAAGAAGTTAAGGATGCAAATAGAATTTTAGAAAAAATAAGTATGATATGTAATGGGCTGAGTCTTGAGTTGATGCACTGAGGTCCCAAGTACATGAGGCTAAATAGTAATTGGGCTATACTCTATTAATATACATGATTGGATAAAGAATGGTCCCTGCCCACTCTCTGTGCAAGTCCTGATGTGTTGTATAGGAAAGGATGATTTTGGTGGGTGGAGTCAGAGAGAGAGACAGGAAGAGAAGCTGGGAGAGATTGGGCCTGGGTTCCATACTCCTAGCTGCTGGTCGTGTGGCTGCTGATCTAGCTAGCTTCTTGACTCAGCTGCACACATTGCTATCACCAATTATCTTCTACCTCTGATCCTTCTTCACTGAGAATAGACTAACGATTTTCCCCTAACCTGAATTCCTGACTCCTGCTGATTTAAAAATACACAGTCTTCACAATGATAGACTGTGGTTTTCTCTTCTTTTATATTATATATGATGGTTCTCTCTAGGAGCAGGTTTCTTGGGGAGGTTTTCTGGAGGCAGCCTTAGTTTCAGTTCTGAATAATAATCACTCCAAATGCAGCCAACTGATAAAATCCAAACATTTATTTTTTTCCTTCCAAGTCTTGTCTCTTTACTTGGGCCTGGGTAGCTTTCTTAGAGGTCTATCTTTCAGTGGAGAAGCAAAGGAGGAGAGCCTGCCACCACAGTGGTGTGAGATGGGATGAATGAATCAGGTTCTGCCTCTGAGAGTGGGCTTCTTCTGAACTAATTGACGCTCCCCCACTCTGAATCTTTTCACTCAACTCGGCTGACTGAGCTTTACTGTTTTTATGCTCTCTCAAAGGTTGACTCCTCCTCTGAGAGAGTGGGATTGTGGGTTTCTGACTTGTGAATCTCATACTGAATACTGACTTGTGAATCTCCCAAAAGTGTGAACTCCAATGAGTACTTAAATACATTAGTGAGCTAGAGAATTTGCTAAGTACCATGCTAAATTAGGCAACTGATATCACTTTGTAAGGATTCTAACAATAGACCTTTGGAGAAAATTGAATGGAGATAGAAAGGAATATACTTTTTTATTGGCAGTACATGACACCTATACAAAAATTTACCATGCATTAGGGTATAAAACCCTCAATATCAAATGTAGAAATGCAGAAATAGTAAATGTATTTTTTCAGATCACAATGCAATAAAAATTGCATTCAATAAAAGACCAGGGTAAAATAGACCAAAAATTAATTGAAAACTAAATAATCTAATCCTAAAGAATGAGTGGATGAAACTCTGTAGGGTCAAAACCAAGAAAGAAAATTATAGACCAATGTCTCTAATGAATATTGATGCAAAATCTTAAATAAAATATTAGCAAAGAGATTGCAGCAAGTTATCCCCAGGATAATGCAACATGACCAGGTAGGATTTATATCAAGAATGGAGGTCTCATTCCATATTAAGAAAACTATTAGCATAATTGACTATATCAATAACCAAACTAACAAAATCATATGATTATCTCAATAGATGCAGAAAAAGCATCTGACAAAATCCAACACTCATTCCTATTAAAAACACTAGAGAATATTCAAGTAAATGGAGTTTTCTTAAAATGATTAGGTAGCATCTATTTGAACCCACCAGCAAGCATCCTGTGTAATGGGGATAAACTAGAACCATTACCAAAAAAGATCAGGGTGAAACAAGTTTGCCCACTCTCACTATTACTATTTAATATTGTATTAGAAATGTTAGTTTTGGCAATAAGAGAATAAAAAGAGATTAAGTGAATTAGAGTAGATAATAAGAAACCAAATTTTCAGTCTTTGAAGATGATATGATGGTATACTTAGAGAATCCTAGAGTATCAACTAAAAATCTGTTAGTATTTCTAGTTCACAAAATTAACAAAGTTGCACGATATAAAATAAATCCACATAAATCATGAACACTTTTATTTGTTGCCAACAAAGTCCCAAAACAAGAGATACAAAGAGAAATTCCACTTAAAATAATTGTAGATAATATAAAATATTTGGGAGTCTACCTGCCAAAACAAAGTCAGGAACTATATGAACATAATTACAAAACACTTTCCACACATCTAAAGATGTAATCAATTGAAAAAATATCAAGTGATCATGGATAGGCCAAATAAAAATGACAATACTAAGTAAATGAATCTACTGATTGAATGCCATATCAATAAAAACCCCAAGAAATTATTAGAAAAAAAAATAACAAACTTCTGGAAGAACAAAAGTCAAGAATTTCAAGGGAATTAATGAGGAAAATGCAAATGAAGATGGTCTAGCTGTACTTGACCTAAAACTATATTATAAAGCAGTGGTCATCAAAATCATTTGATACTAAGAAACAGAGTAGTTGATTTGATAAGATACAGTAGTCAATGATTATACCAACATAGTGTTTGATAACCCCCCAAATTCCTGCTTCTGGAATAAGAACTCACTATTTGACAAAAATTGCTGGAAAACTGGAAAATAATGTCAGAAACTTGGCATAGATCAGCATTTCACACCTAATGTCAAAATAAAGTCAAAATGGGCCCATGATTTGGGAATAAAGGATGATTATCATAAACAAAGTAGGAGAGCAAGCGATAATTTACCGATAAGATCTTTGGAGAATGATAACTAGAAAACATTATGAAATGCAAAATGGACAACTTTGAATAAATTTAATTAAAATTTTTGCATAAATAAAGCAAACAGAAAAAAGATTAAAAGGGAAGTATAAAGCTGGGAAATTTACAGCCAGTGTTTCTGATAAAATTTCATGTCTAAAATATATATAATACTTTGTCAAATTTATAAGAATACAAATCATTCCCCAATTGCTAAATGGTCAAAGGATAGGAAGACACTTTTCAGATGAATAAATTGAAGCTATTTTTGTGATATGAAAAGGTGTTCTAAATCACTATTGATTAGAGAAATAAAAATTAAGACAACTCTGAGCTAATACTATTCACCTCTCAAATTGGCTAAGATTGAAGGAAAAGATAATGATTAATGTTGGAGGTGATGTGGGAAAACTGGGACACTAATGCATTGTGGGTGGAGTTGTAAAATGATTCAACCATTCTGGGAAGTAATTTGGAACTATGTCCAAAGAGTTATAAAACTTTGACCTTTTGGCCCAGCAGTACCATTACTGGGTCTGTATCCCAAGGAAATTATAAAGGAGGGAAAAGCACCCACATGTGCCAAAATGTTTCTTGCAGCTCTTGTTGTGTCAGCAAAGAATTGGAAAATGAATACATGCCCAATCAGTGGGGGAAAGTTGTAGTATGTGAAGGTAATGGAATATTATTGTTTTATTAAAATTATGAACAAGCTGACTTTAGAAAGGTCTGGAAAAATTTACGTGAACTGATGCTGAATGAAACAAACAGAACCAAGAATACATTGTACACAATAACAACTAGAATGTGTGATCATCAACTATGAAAAACTTGATTTTTCTCAGTGATTCAATGATTCAAAACAATCCCAAAAGGATTTGGACAGAAAATGCAATGTGCATCCAGAAAAAGAACTAAGGAGACTGAATGTAAATCAACACATGCTATGTTCATTTCTTTTTTCTGTTTTTTTTTAATCTCTCTCATGGTTTTCCCCCTTTGCTCTAATTTTTCTTTCCCACCATGATTCATAAAGGAACATGTATTAAAAATAAATAAATTTATTAGAAAAAAATTAAATATAAATAAATAAATAATGAAATGAAATGCATTGGTCAAAGGAAAGAGCTCCACCATAGAAACTTACTATGGGAATAGGGCAGACTATTCTGAACATCTGAAACGGTTTATCTTCAGAAGTGGACACTGATGTAAAAAAAAAAAAAAAAGTTTCTGCCTGAAAGAGTAATGTGAAATGGCTCCCTGACCAAAGAGAATTTAATTTTAAAAAAATTTAAAAATCAAATGAGAAACACTGAGGGAAAAAATAAACAAAATCCATTCAAGAAAAACAACATTATGGGGGAAAGTTAATCAACTCAAAAAGGTGGTACAGAGACTCATAGGTAAAAATATCTTTAAAAATTAGAACTGGGCAAGGGGAAGCCAGTGAAGTTATGAAAGACAAATAACAAAACATATTTTAAAGAATGAAAAAATAGAATAGAATATGAAACATAAGAAAAACAATAGAGCAAAAAGAGAAAATATAAGAATAATTGGATTGCCTGAAAGTTGTGATCAAAAAAGAACCTTGACACAACAATGCAAAAAAAAATCCAAGAAAATTTTCCTGGAGTCCTGAAGAGATAGAACATGAGGGAAAAGTAGAAATAGAAAAAAATCCACCAATCACCACCTCAACAAGATCTTTTGTGGAAAACATTTGGTAATATTATTGCCATATTTTGAAACCCCTCCACAAAGAAAAAATTTTCAAGAAACAAGGAGAAAAACAATTCACAAACACTAGAGTTAGAATTGTAGAGCACTAATCAGCAGCCACAGTAATAAACTGCAGGTCCTGCAATCATACCTACTGACAATCAAGCAGCCAAAATAGCATATTCTATAAAATTATTTATAATATTGAAAGAGGAAAAATTGGTCATTCAATGGACTTGCATATTTTCAAAACTTTCTATCAATGAAACCTGAACCTAATAGAAAAGTTAACATATAAGATCCAAAATCAAAGATCAGTTTCAAGGAACTCAGCATGGACAAATTGTTTATGTTTTTTACATGGAAAATATATAACATATGTCTAAGATTGACATCAGTAATTGGGTAGTTCAATTGCTTTACTTTTTGGAGAATTCTTGGTTTCTAAGGACTATACATATACATTATTATATGTATCTAAATTATGTTTATAGATGTTTATAGATATTTAAATTATTTTCAAAATTTCTATATTGTTTTAATTTTCTCATTGTTCTATTAGTTTTTGTTTAGTTTTTTTTTTTTTTTTTTTAGTTTTCAAAGTTCATTATTTGGGTAATTTTGGTCCTTCTAAATTATTTATCCTTCTTCTAATTATTTCCTTTAAGATTCTCATAATGATATTTTTCAGTTTTCTTTGCCTTTCTTCCAGAAACTCTTTTATCTTTGTGGAAAAAAATAGTGTTTCCTCACCCCAGAGGCTCTTTTTGCTCTCATAGTGAGATTATTTTCTTTTTTTTCTGGATTCCATTCAAGTGTCTTTAAATATTACTTTATCAATACAATGCAGTAAACAGTTACTAAACAACTACTGTACTTCAGACATTGTGCTAAGTACTGGAGATACAAAAAAGAAAAGATATCCTTATTCTCAGCAAGGTAAAATATAATGAGGGAAGACAACAAAAGACAACAACAAAAAAAACAAAACTAAAAAGCACTTAATGTTGGTGGGGTTAGAAGATCAGGAGGAAAGCTCAAGGGCTTGATGGTGATGAAGTAGAATTCAGAGTGTAGTTGATAAGAAATCAGAAGCTTGATGAGTTTCTGGGCCCTCTTTATATGGAACCTCCAAGAGGCAATGGAGAGTTTGGAGGAGCTGAGAATATCAAAGTTGATAAATATCCCCAAAATGAACTTTTCCTTAGTGTAGAGGATGAGGGTAATGATGATGATGAAGTAGAATATAAAGAATACTTCCAATAAGAAATGAAAATTGCTTTTGAGACCACTTTACATGGAACGTTTTGGAAGACCCCCCAATCAGAGGAACAAAAATTATTGTGGATTCTGAAAAGATGTGAGTAAAAAAGGTGAGGAATTTCCTGTGGATGACATTTTCTTGGGGGATTAAAGGGTAATGGTTGAAAGTGAAGTAAAATCCAAAGAATTAAAGTCAGTATCAATATCTCAGGTTCCAAACCATCCTGATTTTGGGGAAATTGGAGTGGTTATTTGGTCCTGATGTATAAAGGTTCTGATACTGGCTTCCATTTCTCAGATAAGTCTACCAGTTTAATCCTTATAAATTCCATGCCACCTTGGATTATAAATGTTCTCTGTACCAGGTCTTTGGGACCCTTTGGCATATTTCAGGTCAGTGTTCTTTGGACTATAAAAAAGGCTTTAAGGCTTTCCAATTTGGAAGTTGCTGACTTCCAGCCCAAGTCTATGTTCACAATACTATAATTTTTCAGCTTCTCTACAGATTCTAACCTGAGCTCTCTGGACTTCTTGCTTCTAGGTTATTGACCACTAAATAATATAACAATTAAATTATTTATTTTTAAATACATATATAAATTATATATATTATATAAAATAATAAAAATAAATAATAAAAAATAAATATAAATAAATAAAATAATCTTTGGCTGTCGCTGGAATGATTCATGTTTGCAGGCTTCTCTCTTGTTTTGTCTTGCTTACTTTTTTGTGGGGATGCACTTTTTTTCTTCTTTTGTAGTTTCTATTTGTACAATGTAAAAAAAATTATAATTTTTTTGTCAGTTGCATATCAAGATTTTTAGCATTCAATTTTACAAGATTTTGAGTTCCAAATTTTTATATCTTTTTCTTCCCCTTTTCCCTCCTTTCCTCTCCTCCCTTCTTCCATAGATGGTAGGCATTTTGGCATAATTAATACATGTACTATTATATAAAACATATATCCATGTTAGTGATAGTTGTGATAGAAGAAACATCACTTTATTTTTACAAAGAAAAAGTAAAGTAAGTGAAAGAAATATGCTTCCATTCTTTGATCTGCATTCTGTGTCCACCAGTTCTTCATCTCATTTTGGATAAAATTTTCCTTCATGAGTACTTTGAATTTGTCTTAGGATGAATGAGTTGCTGAGGAGAGCTGGTTTAATTAATCATGATGGATCAAAACACAATGTTGCTAATACTGTGTATGATGTTTTCCTGGTTCTGTTCATTTAATTTTGTATGAATTTGTACAAATCTTTCCACGTTTTTCAGGAAAATTGCCTGTTTGTTATTTCTTATTGTACAACAGCATTCTACTATATTCACATACCACAACTTATTCAGCCCTTCCCCAACTGAGGGGCATCCCCTCAATTTCCAGTATTTTTCCAACACAAAAGAGTTGCTATAATATTTTTGCAAATGTACATCCTTTCCAATTTTTTATGATTTCTTTGGGATAGAGACCTAGTAGTAGTATGAAGGGGCAAAGGGTATAAACAACTTGATTACTCTTTGGGTATAGTTCCAAACTGCTCTGCAGAATGGCTGGATCAGTTCATAACTCCACAAACTTTTGAAAAAGAGTGAGTTTTTATCCAAAAAATTGGGGCTTTTGGTTTATCAAGTAGGAGGTGACTTTTTTCATTGACTGTTGTGTCTTGAATACTATCTGTTCCAATGATCCATCACTCTATTTCTTCAACAGTATCATATACTTTTAGTTATTCCTGATTTGTAATATACTTTAAGATCTATTCCTAAGACACCATCCTTTGCATTTTAGGTGTATATGTGTGTATGGATAAAGTTATATCATATATATTTTTATTCATCAGTTATTTCTCTGGATACAGATAGCATTTTATTTATTTATTTTTAACACACATTGCTTTATGGATCATGTTGGGAGAGAAAAATCAGAACAAAAGATAAAAACTATCAGAAAAATAAAAAACAGAAAAAAAGAAGTGAATGTAGCATGTATTGATTTACATTCAATATTCTTAGTTCTTTTTCTGGATGCAGATGCCATTTTCTGTCCCAAGTCTATTGGAAATGATTTGAATCACAGAAACACTGAGAAGAACTGTCTTTCACCATTGATGATCATACATTCTAGGTGTTGTATAAAATGTATTCCTGGTTCTGCTTGTTTTGCATCAGTTCCTATAAATCTTTCCAGGTTCTATAATCAGCTTGTTCATCACCTTTTATAGAACAATAATATTTCATTACCTTCATACGCTAAACTTGGTCAGCCATTCCCTAATTGATGGGCATCTACTTATTTTCCACTTTTTGCTACTACAAAAAGAGCTGTTACATTTTTGCACATGTGGGTCTTTTCCCTCGTTTATGATTTCCTTTGGCTACAGACCCAGTAGTGGCATTGCTGGGTCAAAGGGTATGGATAGTTTTATAGCACTTTGGAAATAGTTCCAAATTGCTCTCTAGAAAGGATGAATCATTTCACAACTCCACCAACAATGCATTAATGTCCCAGTTTTCCCACATCTCCTCCAATATTTATCATTATCTTTTCCTGTCATCTTAGTCAATCTTAGAGGGGTGAGGTGGTATCTTAGAGGTGTTTTAATTTGCATTTTTCTAACCAGTAGTGATTTAGAGCAATGTTTTCATATGACTATAGATGGCTTTAATTTCACCATTTGAAAATTATCTATTGATATACTTTGACCATTTGGCAACTGGAAAATGAACTGTACTCTTAGAAATTTGATAGTTCTTTGTATATTTTAGAAATGAGACTTTTATCAGAAATACTGATTGCAAAGATTTTTCCCAGCTTTGTGTTTCCCTTTTAATCTTGTTTCTGTTGGTTTTGTTTGTGAAAAAACTTTTTTATAAAGCTTTTTACTTTCAAAACATATGAACAGATAATTTGACAACATTGACCCTTGCATAGCTTTGTTTCAAAATTTCTCCTTCTTCCCCCACTACCTCCCCTAGATGACAAGTAATCTAGTATATGTTAAACATTTTAAAATAGATGTTAAATCCAATATATGTATACATATTTATACAATTATCTTTCTGTACAAGAAAAATCATATCAAAAAGGAAAAAAAATGAGAAAGAAACCAAAATGCAAGCAAACAACAACTAAAAGAGTGAAAATGCTATGTCATGGTCCTCACTCAGTTCCCAGTCCTCTTTCTGGCAGATGGCTCTCTTCATCACAAAATCATTGGAACTGGCCTCAATCATACATCTATATCTATGTCTATATCTACATATATATTATATATATACATATATATGTATATATATATGTATGTGTGTGTGTATATATATATATATATATATATATATATATATATATATATATCTTGGTATAGATATAACATAGGTTAGGTGTGGGTCAATACCTAGTTTCTGCCACACCATTTTCCAAATTTCCCAACAATTTTTGTCAAATAGTGAGTTCTTATCCCAGAAGCTGGGGTCTTTGGGTTTATCAAACACTAGATTACTATAGTAATCTATATTATTGAGTCTTCTGACCCTAACCTATTTCATTGATCAATTATTCTATTTCCTAGCCAGTACCAAATGGTTTTGATGACTGCTGCTTTTAGGTCAGGTACCTAAAAAAAAAAAAAAAGTTTTAGGCCACCTTCATTTCCATTTTTTTCACTAATTTCCTTGATATTCTTGACCTTTTGTTCTTCCAGATAAACTTTGTTACTTTTTTTTCTAGCTCTGTAAAATAATTTCTTGGCAGTTTGATTGTATGGCACTGAAAAAATAGCTTAATTTATGTAGAATTGTCATTTTTATTATATTAGCTCCATCTACTCATGAGCACTTGATATCCTTTCTATTATTTAGATCTGATTTTATTTATTTGGAAAGTGTTTTGTAATTGTGTTCATGTGGTTCCTGACTCTCAAATAGTTTATATTATCTATAGTTATTTTAAATAGAACTTTCTTTGTATCTCTTGCTGCTGGACTTGATTGGTGACTTATAGAAATGCTGAAGATTGATGTGGATTTATTTTGTATTCTGTAACTTTGCTAAAGTTATTCATTGTTTCTAGTATTTTTAGTCAATTCTCTAGGATTTTCTAATTGTATCATATATATGTATATATGTGTGTATCCCCAAATAATAATCATAACCATAATAACTAGAATTTATTTAGAACTTTACGGTTTTTAAAATACATTAAATTTATTTCATTTGATCTTCATAATAATCCCATGAGATGAGTCCTATTATTCTCATTTTATTAATGAAAGAACTGAGGCTGGGAGATATTGTGGCTTGACCACAGGCACACAGCTGACAGATTTATAAGGCAAGATTTCAACTTGGCTTTCTCTGACTCAAACTTCAACAATCTCCTATGCCACTGACCTGTCTAATTTTTTCTATTATTCTATAATACTGAATGATAACCCATCAAGACATCTTTCTAAGAAAAATATTAGCAAAGTTTTCAGTAGTCTTAAATATGATCAGTAGTGGTAAAATCATACTGGAAAAAATATCAATCATAATCTGTTGTGATGTAAGATGCTATAGAAACAGTTTCTTGACAAATTTACTAATAGACTACCTACTTTCTCATTTTTTAATTTAAAAATTAGGAGATATTAGGGGTGTAGTCTAGTACCACTAAACTTAATATCCCTTAATGAAAAGATTTTTTGTATGACTTAAAGTGTAGTGTTAACATCCTTTATTTTCAGGTTTGGGGTTTCTGACTTAAGAACTTTGGTACCAAGGTAAAAAAAATGGGTAACAAGGATTTCATTCACAGTCCCAGGTGGTGGGTCTCTGGAGAGCTAAAAATGTAATGTATTGGGAATGGGGAATAAATACCTTGTGTCCTCAACCAGTCTAGTAAAGAGCGCAACAGAGATAAGCAGAGGGATCCCAGCAGCATCTGGGAAGGGAGAAGAAAGTGAGTGCTCTTCTCATTCCAGCTGGTCTCTAGCAGTAGAGCCTAGAAAGGACAAAGAAAATACTATTTTGATGGCTGTAATTTGAAAATCAATAAAAAAAAAGTTGAATAAAGGCAAAGAAATTAAAGGAGAAAATGTAAGGAAATTATAGATTCTTGAAATTTTGCATACTATTCAAAATATGGGAAGATGAAACACAACTATATTTGATATTTTGGAAACAAGTGGCTATGATATAAATGTTATATTTCGTATCCAAATCTACCTCCATTGAAAAGTAAGGAAATCTCTGTTATATTGAATTTACTTTGAGGCTACAGAAAATTTGCAATTTTATTATTTTATTTCTTTGTTTGTTTATTTTTGGATAGCATAGATTTAAAAGAAAGCTCAATTTGGAATCAGAAGACTGGGTAAATTCCAGGCTCTGACTTATGACATATTTATGTGACACTGGACAAATCACTCCCTATCTAGGCTCAGCTTCTTCATATGAAAAATAAAACATTTTGCCCTTTGAGGTCCCTTCCAGCTCTAAAATTGTGATACATGTCAACACACATTGATAAAATCTGTGTTTCAAATTTTCACTATATTTGAACAGGTTCCATTTGTCATTCTGAAGATGGATTAAATTATTTGGAAATAGGCCAATTCCTTTTTTGACTTTATCATATGTGTGTATTTTCTCCCAATGAGTAAAACCACAGCATTATAGACTTATGCCTAAAAGGGATCTTAAAAACCATAACATAAAATTCCCTAATTTTTACACATACCAAACTTTTTGAACATAGTGGTGAAGGAACTTGTTCAAGGTGGCACAAAAAATAAATAAGTTCATCATTTTTTATAGCACCTTTTATAGTACTCCCAGAATGTAAACTCTGTGAGAATGACATTTATTCTTTAACATCACTGTCTTTTCAATTTTGATCAATTAGTTAGTCTTTTTAAGTCTTTTTAAAATTAGTCGTTCTTCTACTATAACTTAAACCCATGAAGAGACATCTGTAAAAATTTTGTTTATTAATAAACTTTATTAGACTTCAGTATTATTTCTCTACCACATCTTCCATCTCATAGCTTTATAAATAATAAATAATACCTACATATTTAATTGTTGTTTAATGTAAAGAATTCTCTGGGATAAAAAGGCATATGGAAATATAAACTATTATTATTATTATACCTGAAAAAAAGGATAATCTGGCATTTCAGTGCATTAGAGAGAATATTGTTTGTAAATAGACCATTGGCTTATAATTCAACGAAGTTTATGAAGTAAATCTATTTTTGATCATTTTTAAATGTGTCAAATTATGTGTTTATGGATTACACTATAAGGAAAGTACTTTCCCCAGCAACAACTAGTTTTCTAGTGAAAAAAAAATCAAAACTCTGTGTTTAAATTGACCTTGAAATCCAGCCTTGAGTTAAATATTACCCTAGTGAGTAATTTTACTTACATTTCTCTCCTCAGCACAATGAAGAAATCTTGGAAAGGCCAAGTACTGGCATGACTGTCAGGGGGAAAATGCCTTAAAACTCCTCCTATAAAACCAGAATGAACTGCTTGTTGCTTTCATTTATTCCATTTTTTAAAAAATATCATTTTCTTCCTAATACTTAAAGAAATATACTTGGAGTAGAAGCTTACATTTCCTACATGCTTCAGTAATATGTTCTTCTATTTAAAATATAAATAAACTTAAGGATTGCTTATTTGGCCTGAGAAGAAATTCCTTGAAAGTTTCCTGAAAACTATCTATTGTGCTTACTCTCTTAGTGGGAACAAATGAATGAATGAAGGCATGAATGAATTTATGGGGGATGGGGAGCCCTTTATTAAGTGTTTACTATGTGCTAAGCAGTTTGCTAAACCCTGGGAATAAAAAGATTAAAAACAAACAGATGACCAAACACATTCCCTGCCCTCAAGGATTTTATATTGTAAAAATGGAAAACAACAGATATAGTGATGTTGTGAATGGAGTTTTGTTTTAAGGACATGTTGGTCGGAGAAGGTACAAGTGGTAGATGGTAAAATGGACTTGGAATGTGAAGCTAATGCATGGTCTGATGTGTAAGGCCAGTAACTAAAACTAATAGGCTAACTGGGATAGTGCACTTACTCCAATTATCTAGGTAAGACCCTAGGGTGGAGCACTGGAAAAAGTTTTTCCTTGATTCATATATAAATAAAATATAATCATTGTGACTACATAACCACTTAAGTAGGATTCAGTCAATCACTTTACTTATTTGTTTTTAATTAACCAACCAAATTTGGAGTCCTAGTCTTTTATTAAAAAAAAAGAAATAAAAGTTCTCATGCCTTCATCATTTAACATAATTGCACTGACCAGATTTTTCTAGCTATATTACTTCTTGAAACAATAGACATTCTTTGGTTGAAGTCCTGATGATATACAATGGTTGTTTGAAGCTGAAAGTCATTTATCTTTCAGTACCCTCAAGTAAGTGGCAAAGAAAGTATTGATTTACCTTGATAAAGGTAAACTTATTTTACTGTTTAGTATTCTCACCATTAAAATACCATTATTAGTAGAAATTATAATAATATTTATGTAGCACTTTAAGGTTTGCAGAGTGTTTTAGAAAAATCGTTTTTGATCATTATAAAAGTCTTAGGAGGTAGGTGCTATTTATTATTCCTTAGACAAGAAAGAGACTACTCTGAATCCAGAAGATTTGGGGGAAAGGAAGTTGGATTTCTTTAATTCCTCGTGCAAGTAGGCAAAGGAATACGGGAAATGCAATGTGAACATCCTTTAATGATGTTCAACTCATATTTCCAGTATGGTCAATTTTTAGATGAAGGTCCAGAAAGTTTTTTTTATCAGGGATTCAGATTCTCCTGATGATACAGGTAGATGAGATTTGTTTAGAGCTTTTCCATTTAATGTTTTCTCCTGGCTAAGACAATCTCTGACTGTTTCCTCAGTCATGGAGCAGAGGTGTGAGCAAAATCAGGCCAGACATGAAGAAATATTACTAAACATTCAACATGAAGATTTCTCTGTCCTGAACGGCAATGTGGGAAACCTGGGACACTAAAACATTCTTGATTGAATTGTGAATGGATGTAGCCATTCTGAAGAGCAATTTGGAACAATGCTCAAAAAGTTATCATACTGTTTATACCCTTTGATCCAGCAATGTTTCTACTGGGCTTGTATCCCAAAGAGATCTTAAAGGAGGGGAAAGGACCCACATGTGCAAAGGGACTCGTGCAAAATGTTTATGGCAACCCTTTTTGTAGTGGTAAGAACTGGAAAGTGAGTGGATGCCCATCAGTTGGAGAATGGCTGAATAAGTCATGGTATATGAATGTTATGGAATATTATTGTTCTATAAAAAATTATCAGGAGGATAATTTTAGAGAGGCCTGTAGAAACTTACATGAACTGATGCTAAGTGAAATGAGCAGAACTGGGAATTCTTTATACATGACAACAACAAGATTATATGATGATCAATTCTGATGGACTTGACTCTTTCCAACGAGATGATTGATGCCAGTTCCAATGATCTTGTGATGAAGAGAGTCACCTACACCAGAGAAAGGACTGTGGGAACTGAATGTTGATCACAAAATTATATTCTCACTCTTTTTGATATTGTTCCCTTGTATTTTATTTTATTACTTATTTTCTTTCCTTTTTGATCTGATTTTTCTTGTGCAACAAGAGAATTGTATAAATATGTTTACAGAAATTGGATTTAACATATATTTTAATATATATTAGATTTCTTGCCATCTAGGGGAGAGGGTAGGAGGAAGTAGGAAAAAATCTGAAACACAGGAGTATGCAAGGGTCAATGTTGTCAAATTATCTGTGCATATGTTTTGAAAATAAAAAGCTTTTGTTTAAATAAAAAAATTTCTCTGTCCTCTAGGTCTCCAACCTAGAATTTTTCAATTAAAGTTTCCAGTGGCCAAGAGTTATGCTCCATGTCCTGTCAGTCTCTAAGTCCTTTAAGCCTTTCTCTTAACCTAGGTTTCTTCCTATGAATCTCTCTCTCTCTCTCTCTCTCTTTCTCTCTCTCTCTCTCTCTCTCTCTCTCTCTCTCTCTCTCTCTCTCTCTCTCTCTCTGTGTGTGTGTGTGTTTGCCTTTCTATTTATAGCTTTCTCTGTGTATCTCTCTGTCTTCCTCTGTGTCGCTCTATAACTGTATCTGTCTCCCTCTGTCTGTCTGTCTGTCTGCCTGTCTCTCCCTTTCTCTGTTTCTTTCTCCCTCTCTGTATGTCTGTGTCTGTGTCTGTCTCTCTGTCTGTCTCTCTCTCCTCACTACTTTGCTTAGATAGAAGAGGATTATGTTAGTTTTAAATGGTCTAGAGGCTTAATATCCTAGCTATCATCTTGGATCAATCAATTGATGACAATGCTTTGCATCAAAAGCCAAAAATAGACTAGATGAAATGAAAGAAGCCAGAAGAAATGTTATAATATCACAATATATTGAGCCATGAGACGCTTCCAACTCTGAAGCTATAATGTTATTATGTCAGTAATACTTGGTTGTCACAAAGTTAACTTCTTTGAGAGTTCTTGAGAAGTTGAAGAACAGAAAGAATTGACCAGAAAATCTTTTAGCACAAAAAAAGTGTTTCTGGTTAATTTATGACAAAAAAAGTTGACTTTAGTCTGAAAAAAGTCAGACTACATTACAGGAGCTAAGACTTCAGCCATATTTGAGTCATTCAGTTCAATTCAACTCGACAAATATTTATTAAGAGTGTTTTTATGGGGCCCTGTGCTTGATTGGTTTTTGGGTTGCTTTAGCAAAATAATTCATCCTAAGTGGCCATTCTCCTAGGGTGTTGAGCCTCTCCATAATTGGGAAAATTTTATAAAGCAGATATATTTTGTTGTCTAGGACTATAGTTAATACAGTTCCACGTATGTAGACTTCTCATATCTTAATTCCTCCAACATAGCCTTAGATAACCAGATTCTCCTCAGTATAACAATGAGATGTCATTCCTAAATATTAAGCATTTCTAGAAAATAGAAACCAGCTTAATGATAGGAAGGAAGGGAAAATGAAGAAGAAAAAAAATCAAGAAATAAGAATATTAACAGCAGCAGCAGCAGCAGTCATGGTGATAGTAATAATAGCAGTGTTAGAGTGATGATAATAATGATGATGATGTTGGATAGATCAGAAACATAAAAATCAATATCTCTGACCTCAAAGAATTTATGTTTTTATAATGATAATGATGCCTAGAATTTTATCGTTACTTGGCATAGTAGATGAAACACTGGGCTTAGAATAAGGAAGATTCATCTTTTTGAATTTGAATCTGTTCTCAGATACTTTGTAGCTATGTGACTCCATTGCCTCAGTTCATCATATTTGAAATGAGCTAGAGAAGGAAATGGCAATTCCCTTTAGTGTTTTTCCCCCAAGAAAACCTCAGATAGGGGCATGAAGAGTCATATACAACTGAAAAAGGACTGAACACACACACACACACACACACACACACACACACAGAGGATAATTTTGCTTGTCATACTTTGACATAGGTGCATTTGGATTCTAGAAAAAATATTCTGGTGGTTCTCTATGTTTCTCTTACCATTCTTACCTTGTTTCTCATCCTCATGCATGTATTCTCAACTTCTGATATGTCATTCCTAAATATTAAGCATTTCTAGAAAATAAAAACCAGCTTAATGATAGGAAGGAAGGGAAAATGAAGAAGAAAAAAAAAATCAAGAAATAAGAATATTAACAGCAGCAGCAGCAGCAGCAGTCATGGTGATAGTAATAATAGCAGTGTTAGAGTGATGATAATAATGATGATGATGTTGAATTTTTAAAATTGACTGGAATTAAATAGTACAGTTTATTTCTCCATCACTAAGTTGTATGCAATCGGGCATGGGGATCTCCAGAGTGTCCTATACAATTGAAAGTGAGCCCTGGGGACATGCTAATAATGGAGACCACCATCCTGAAAGAATATCCCAATAGCCCTCATTCAGAACATATTCTCTTTGGCAGGCAAAAGAATAAACGAGACAGGATGTGAGAAGTTAAATGAAGTATGAAAGAAGAGAAACAGTTTATAAAAATGGCAACGAGGTAGAAATGGGAAAGAAACTGAATGGTAGTTAGTTTTTTTCTAAATAAGAAAGAAAAGCATAGGGTAAATGATGCAAGAGAAAAGGCTACAATGTGGTGGAATAGAAATAGATTGAATTGAAAATTTGGACTCACATCCCAGTTTTAACACTCTCTGATTGTGTGATCTTGGAAGAATCACCTCCTCAACCTCAGTTTCTGCATCTGCAGGATGGGGGAGGTGTTATATTAGATCATTTGATACAACACATTTTTATTTAGCAAGTAATATGTGGGGGCATAAAGACAAAAAGTAGTGCCTTTACTTAAGTTTATGTTTCCTTCAAAAAATTTGTGATTTACTCTCTTAAATAAGGACATATTTCATGATGCTATTGCTGTCTTATTTCATCTGATCAAGCAGTAAAATAGAATATAATGTTTCAGATAAAAGAAATAGATATGAGTTATAGATATGAACTGAACTGGAAGTAAAATTATTAATTGATTCAGTTCAATTCCTATATCTACAGATGAAGAAATTGGGGCTCAAAATAAGTGATTCACTCAAAGCAAGTCAAATGTCCACTCATTTCAATCATGTCTGGTGCTACTTGGAGTTTTCTTAGTAAAGATATTGGAATGATTTAATGTTTTCTCCTCTAGTTCATTTTACAGATGAGGAAGCTGAGACAATAAATGATTAGACTAGTCACCCAGCTAATAAGTATCCAAGGCCAAATTTGGTCTTGGGTCTTCAACCCAGCATTCCATCCTATTGTGCCACCTCATCACCAATCAGAAAATTCATTCAAATCACGGCTCTGTCACTTTGGAGTTATGCAATTATAGGAAAACCACTTAGTCTTGTCTTCTGTAAAATGAAGATAATAGACAGGAAAGTAAAGTACACAGCTACTTGATTTGTATTATTTTTTAAAACTTGAATTTAGGTGTCTAAACTGCTAATCATAACTTTGTTGATACTAAATTTAACTTAGTCAATAATATTCCATTTCCTCCTCACCCCATCTCTGGCTTCTTTTTCTATTTTTTTTATCAATAATTAAAGCAAAAAGAGAAAAAGATTGGAAAATGCTGAGGTAGGACATCTGGTAGAAGAGTGGAAGAAATAGTCCTTTTTGGCTGAAGTGTAGAATATTCATAGGAAAGAACATGAGATAAGACTTAAAAAGTGGAATGGTGACAGATTGTGGAAGAATTTGAGTGCAAAGGAAAGAAATTTTACATTTGGGCACTGTGTGTCTCTGTGTGTGTGTGTATGTGTGTGTGTGTGTGTGTGTGTGTGTGTGTGTGTGTGTGTGGTTCATTTTCTTTTCTTTCTGAGTCTTGGAAAATCTTAGGTGGGAATTGTGGTAGAAAAATTTCTGTTTTCAGTGGCAGTCTTAGTATGTTTGCTCATTTTTGTTTTATGGATGTAGGAGTCTGAGATGGAGAACATATTGATTATTCCTATTCTGCTATTCTCTGCTCTGTGAATAGTTTATGATTCTTGATGCTTAATGACTATCTTTATATCAATTGGCTTTTCCTACTTTGGAAATAAAATTATTTCTGTTCTAATAGAATTAAAGAAATAGGTTCTGGAAGCTGAGCACCAGAACCTTGATACACATATTTACCTCACTCCCTGCAACCATTTGTTAGCACTCTTTCCCTTTGGAAACTAACCTGTATAAATTTTAGCATTTACTTACCTATACATGTGTGTTTTTTTCTCTAGTAGGATATGTCGAAAATTCCTTGAGGCAAGAGAAGTTTTTGTTTTTTGTCTTGATATCTATAGCACCTTGCCAATGAAAAGTTTTCATGTCTCTGTTAATTTAGCTTAATTATGCTGACTCAATGAAGGATGATTTTGTGAAACATCATACAAAATCAACCTATTCCCTAGATCCCCTCCAAATCATCTGGAATCATAAGGATCAGATCCAAACGTAAGTCACAATGAAATAATTTTCTTTTTTTGGTTCATTCCTCTTGCCTGGAGTTTTCCCAGGACAATTTACAAAGTAAAACTAAGGTAGAGCTCATGTCTAGATGTGTCTAGATTCCCCAGATGTGGATAAAGGGGCTCCCTTGCTCTTATACAAACATGAAAGATTACATATGCAAACTTGGAATGAGATAGTCTTTATCATCCTTCAATGCTTCCCTGATAAGGCAATTATCTTTGAGGTTTCCACTAGGACAAACCTTTGACATTCTGAGAAGTCCTGCTTTCCCATAAGATCCTATATAATGCACCCACGATTTGAAGAAGCACTCTATGATTTAAATACCAACAACAGATGCAGAAAATGAAAGTCATGAGAAGACTCCTGCCATTAGGTACAGGAAACATGTAAAAAAAAAAATCAAATAACATATAAACTTCTCTGATAAGGAAACTAATCTCAGTGGAGCAATTTTTTCATAAGATTTCCTTTTTCTCATAGGAACATATATAGTGTCCTGCAGATCTGAAGGACTTTTCCTTGGTTTAGGCCAGTGGTGTCAAATTCAAATAAAAATGGGCATCACCAACTTAAAACATTAAGGCCTCCTTTGGCGCTCAAAGTGACTTAGAGAAGTACATGATAACATTAATTATGAGCTATTATATTTTAATGTACAAAAATAAATCTCAATTACATTTTTTTTTTGCTGAGGCAATTGGGGTTAAGTGACTTGTCCAGGGTCATACAATCAGGAAATATTAAGTGTCCAAGGCCAGATTTGAACTCAGTTCCTCCTGATGTTAGTGCTGGTGCTCTCAATTACCATTTTAATTTGGTTCAGACTATATTATGGACTGTTAAATGTTGCTACAGAGCATGGGCCATGTTTTTAACATGTCTGCTTTGAACTCTACCCCAAACATAAACATTGTGGGATGCTGAATAAGTAATCCATACTCCATCAACTCTGTATTGTCTGAATTATTCACACTAATAGATAAGGGTGACAAATCCCAGATTTCTTGCTTCAGCCTTTAACTCTATATGTCTTTGCTCTCTAAGAAGAATGCTGCTCAGGAAATATATGAATTATCCTTTTACTTTTCCCTGAGGAATGACTATTTAGGAAATCTTCACTCTCTGGAAGACAGTCTCCACATTTCTAAACTTAGGATTACTCATGAGGCCATCTTAAATGCTGCAGCTGGCCATGAAATCTCCCTTCTCTGATTAAAAAGTTAGAGCCTAATAGCTGTGTGCAAAGAGACTGTTTAGGATTGTGAAATTTCCTTTCTTCTATATAGAATAGGTTCAAGAGAATAATTTATTTATTCTCTCTTGGACCTGCACATAAGTAGACATCAGTCAATGATAAGTGACAGAATTTCTTCAAAAATAAATACTTGATATTCTATATACAATAATAATACACACATTTATACAAGCACTTCTATAAAATTTATTAAGTTCCTATTATATGCCAGGCACTGTGCTAAGTATTGAGGACATGAAAAAAGGCAAAAAAAAAGATTTCCCTGACCTCAAGGAACTCACATGCATGTGTCTATTGCTGCAGGAAATGTATCAGTGCTATGAGTTGACATCTCTTGAACTAAGAAAGTTTACTTTAATTCAGTCCTCTTAGGCCATATGCTTCTACTTCAATTTTCCATTAAATATTTCCTGGATAGGAGGAGAAAGGGAAGAAATACTTCTTTCCAATTCTGACCCTCCAGAAATAAGATAAGCAAAAAAGGAAAAGGGGAAAGCTGAAGATGATTGAAAAAAATAACCTGTTGCTTTTATAGTAACTTGCAAAAGGAAAGATCATCTATAAGAGGCTTTTTCCTTGTATCTTAAAACTAAACATCTTAGAGTCTACCTCAGGCATCGAATACCAATAAGGAGTTTCTGTATTCTCTTAACAAGTTGTCATTAATCATACTTACACTCTTAGTCCAGAAGTTCTTATACTTGTGTGTATCATAGACATTTTTGAAAGTCTGGTTATCACTATGAACACCTTAGATTGATATTTTTAATATATAGGGAAACAAATTTCATGGAAATATAATTATCAATTTTTTAAAGTTTACAAATCCCTGAGTAAGAACCTTTTTTCTATGGGGAAGTCCCCTCCTGAGTTATGAAAAAGATCTTGAAATATTGACTTCTAAAATCAAAAGTCCCATAATCAACTTCTTTATCACTTAAAAGTGGTCCCAATTCTTCTTTCACAATGACAAATCCTAACAATAGTTCCTCCACAGTGCTCTCTTCTGCCTCATGGCTTATTTTGTTTGCTATGAAGAAGAGTTTTTAAATTTTCCACTATTGATCAGATAGCTATACTGAGCTAGATATCTTTTATTCACAATATTTCCTTAGGAGATGTAATTCATTTGTATGTTTCTGAAGCAAACAATGGAAACAGATGTCCCTATTTAGATAGTTGTTTTTGATTTGAATAAAGAGATTTATCATTCAGAAAGAAAACTATAAGGCCAAATTTTCTTTTACATTTTCTAATACAATGATAGCAGAAATTGGTGAAAATGGAAAAGAAATCATTACAATTTTATTTTTCTAGTGTGTTTTATAGTTAAAATATGCTTTATCATAGATGATGTTATGGGATTATCTCAACCCTGTTGCAAAGTGGTCCATATAGCATAAGAGATAAGTTGCTCCTTGGCCCATATTTTATTTTGCTGTTTTATTTCATGCCTGCTCCAAAGGTATATGTAGCTATGTTGTATTATAGAGAAATAAATGCTCTTTGAGAAATGGCAAGGGACTTGGAAGTACTGGAATTGTGCAACAACTTTGTTGTGGTGAGGAAAATACTGTGACAGTCAGGGCTTACTAGAAGCATAAAAGCATTTTTGTACTGTGGATCAGTTTCTCCTCCCTCTTAAACTCACATTTTCCTTGGCCACAGTGTTTAGCTGTTTGAGTCAATATGTCTAATCTTAGCTAGGGCAATGTCGTGCCAGCACCTCCAGAAGGCCTTCCATTCTTTGACACTGGAATCTACTGACCCTGACATGGTTCTACTTATTCCTTTCAGTATTTTTCCTGGCTGTGATTTTCCAAGGAGGAAATAAAAAGAAATGGGATAAATTCTAGAATCTTTAAGTTATCTACATTTACTTTCTCTGAGAAGTGGGAGGTGGCAGAGGAGGAGGCACAGGTTATAATAAAGATCATGACTTTTATTTATGAAAATTATACTGGAAAAAAAGTACCAGCTTTAAGATCTTACTTTTAAGGTCTAAGTAGTTTGCCAATCTATATAATTTAGGAATTTTTATCAATCTACATCAGGAACTAAAAAGGAAAAATACATAATTTCCACTTTTTTTTCTCTGCTGTGAGTTAAGGGGAAAAAACAGACATTGCTCATAACACATTGACAAGGTCTTGTACTGGAAAGAAATATAAATACTCAATATCATTTAACCTCTCTAAGTCTCAATGTTCTAGTCTATAAGATGGGGCTCCTAATATTTGCACTATTTACTTTGAGAAGTTATTGTGAAGACTACTTGAGATAATGTATGTGAAATCAATTAATTAATTTATATTCATTAAGTACTTACTATGTAACAGGTACTTGACACAGAGGATAAAAAAACTAGAAATGAAAAACTCTTGTGTCTAAAAGCATATATTCCATTGTTTTATCTTATTGGGTTTTGCCATAGTAACTTAAAAGACTGTTTAATAAAATACAAAGTTCCTCTTCTTGAGAGGAAAATGCCTTCACTGATATAAGAATGGGTTTTTAAAATATTGAAATATTATCACTAAAAAATTACATTGATTTCTATCAGACAGAAAAATCAATAGATGATTTATATCACAGTATTATTTTGATCCTTAAGCTAATGAATCATTGGGTATTTATACTATTATCTTAAAGTTTCCCATGTGGCATGTGGTCAATTGTCATATAGAAAGCCTTCTAGATACCTATAGATATTACTTAAAAATCACCCAATTTCAGTCATAATAGAAACTTTCCTTCCAGTTGAGCCTATTGCAAATGTTGGAGTTGAGGGGTCTTGGAAAATTGATATGAATGATTTCTGCACTTTGGATAAGCTACTATGATTGGGAGAAATTGATGTAAGACACTATATATGAAAATATAGTATTTTTTAATTGAATGTCAAAACTCTGGATGATAAAATAAATAACATACCTGAGTGTTAAACTGAAACATATATAGAATACAAGAATTGGAGTCCTGGAAGACAACTTAACTCTTAGAGTACATGACTTTCTTATATTAACTTTGACCTCTTTCAGACCCTGAGTTATAGCATAATTATGTGGACTCTTGCTATAGTCATCTATTATATTGGGGGGGGGGGAGTTCAGTTAAAGGAAAAGTTCTCTGTTTGGAAAAGCTATCATTAATATATCAAGGATGTGTAGAGTTCATAGTAATAATCATGAGCACTGAAGTGGTTTACTAGGTGATTATCAAATATTACCTAATTTTAATTTCACAAGAACCCACAGCCTAGAAGGTAATTGCTATCATCATCATCTACATTTTCATATGAGGAAACTGAGGCAAACAGAAGTTAAGAAGCTTCCTCAGAGTCACAGAGCTAGAAAGCCAACTGTTTATTTCTGTCCAATGAGAAGAAAAAGATTCATTACATTAATCAAAGCAGTAAGCTATATATGTCATAGCAATGTGGCACATAAATGTTATCTTTTGAAAGCTAGAAGTAATCTTTAGATTTAGTTTTCCTGTGGAAATATTATTTTTCTGCTATTTCAACAGAATCATATTTATTAATAATAGTATAATAATAATTAGCAGACATAGTATTTAGATTTGAAAAGCACATTTAAACATATTATTCCATTTAAGCTCATACCAATCCTATAAAGTAGGTACTACAGATATTATTCCTTCGATGTAAAATGGAAGTAATTAAGGAACATCAAGGCTAATTAATTTGTCCTTAGTTATCAGCTAGTAAATGTCAGAATTGGAATTTAAAACCTGGTCTTCCTAACTCCAAGTTCGAAGCCCATTTATTATTCACAGTAGACAGAGTCATGAAAAATAATTTAATTTCTTTTTCTTTTTTTAAAAAATCATCTCTGTGCTAAATGAAATACATTTAATATACAATTAATAAATTAATGAAAACAATGAAATAAAATTACTAAAAATAAATATATTTTCCAAATGCCTTAGTGATTTGAAATTAGTAAGTTTATCTCTATATAGCACAAATAAAATGGGCTTCTAGAATTATTGAAATCAGTTCAGATAACCCAGGACAATGTTCTACTTTGTAATGTTATTTGTAGACAAAGCCTATATGTTTGCCAGAAGAATGGTAAGTGCATAATATAGTAATATAATCAATTTAATTTGATGGAAAGAGGTATATTGAAATCAGGAAAAAGAGAAAAAATTTGTCAAATTCTGTCTCTACCAGTAAACAATGACAATTACGTTTCTTATCTCTCTAAGCTTCATTTTTCTCATCTGAAAAATGGAGATAATAACATTTCTAGTATCTATTTCATAGTACTATCATGAAACTCAAATGTATATACAAATTATGCCAATCTCAAGACATTACATATTTTATTTTTGTTTGTTTGTTTGTATTATTGTTGTTGTAGTTATTATATTTTAAATGCTACATGTTTTTGACATTTGGGAAAATGTTTATACTACATCATTCCTGTCATACTTCCCCCTGCCCCAAGTTGAAGGAAAAGAGAGAAGTCAAATTTGGATCTGTAAACTCCCCATGTGGAAACTCCCTTCACTAATATAGAATAACAACTCATCTGTAGCTTAATTTTCAAAAGTTGATTTAGGGAACAAAACCCTTTATATCAGACTCAGGACTTGAATTCAGTTCTTCCTGACTATAGGGATTGTTCTTTATCTAATCTGATGCTAGACTGCCTTTATTTCAAATTCCCATAATTCAATTCAGGAAGATTTATTTGAGTGATTAATACATTCAAGGCACAGGGTAATTGCTATTAATGTGAAGATGAAGTCCCTATACTCAAGGATCTCATAAGCTAATGAGTTATAAGTATCCTCAAAAAAAAAAATTTGAAAAATTTTTTTCATGCAATATGTGGTAAAGTGGAATAGGTGACTTTCACTTTCAATACTCTTACATAAAATGGGATTAAATGTAATTTCGTTTCAAATTGAATTATCATTTTTTGAATAAAATTTTGAAATGTTTGCAAAAAGTAAAACTTTAAATCAATAATTTTTTGAATTTTTTACAATAATAAGTACCAAAATGATATATTTTCTTAACACTGGATTTTTTGAAAACAAAAAAGAACTTAATAATAATTTGACTGGAAGGAAGCATAAATTTATCTCATCCCTAGAAATCTAAAATTTAACTCAATCTTACTGGAACATAAAAAATATTATTAGTATATCTCAAGAAAAGCAAATAGATTGAAAAAAATTCATCGTATATTATATGAAAAGTGTTATTTGAGAACAACCTTCATTTTCCAAAATAGCAAAATGATTTGTAAAAATAGAATACTGCATATAAAATTCATTTTAATGAAGATATATATATAATAAAATATGTATATTTCAAGTCAAACTATTTCCTTAAAAACATCCAAAATAGATGATTTTCAATCAATCCTTGTATTAAAATAAATGTTGACTAAAATTAAAACAACCAATAATCTCCTAGTATTATATTATTTGTTAAGAAGTTATGATGAAAACTCCAAAAAAGTGTTTTAAATGGTAACACAGTCTTCACAATTTTTCTATTCTCAAACTGAATCAAATATTTAGAAGACTTTGAAGGACTTTGAAAATAGTGAGAGTAGCATATTTACCAGAATTTAAGTTTTATTAACTCACTCTTCAGGGAGGGGGGAAAGTCAGCTATACTTTATAAAATGTAGATGGCTGTGCTAATGAAGATCTCTCTGAAACTGACTTGCTCGCATATGGATGCCATTTGTAACTAGTGGTGAGAACGCACAGGTCAGCTTGCACTTTGGTGTCTGTCTATCCATCTGTTTTCACATTAGTTGCAAATTATAGAATCCTCCAGACCCAAATGATCATAAATCAGGACTATGAGCATGTACACTTTTCCCATCTGTCATAAAACAATGAATTAAATTCATGCCTGTCAAAATATGCTGCTGCGAATTCGCCTTCTTCTGCAGTTGAAGGAATACAAAGCTTCATCTCATCGCTGTAATTTATGGTCTCCTTGGGAGACTTGGGTGATTAGGGCTTGGCCCACCAACACAGAGAAAAACAGTAGGAACTCCAATAACTCCAAATGGAAATCTTGGGTCAAATTTATCAAACAAATCAGAGAGAAATCTATTTCTGTTTGGAAAAGGAGGAGATATATTGCATGTTTAGTATACGAGGACGGCTTTGGAACATTTGCCTATTCGGTATTTGTGAGTTTTGGAATTTCTAGCTTAAATAGTATCACCAAAGGACATGTGATGTATTAGACATGAGCACATTTTTTGCCAAATAAAATATACAACTGCAAGCAAAGAGGTTTTTCAATGTTAACAACAACATATCTGTGCAAATGATGTAACTGAAAATTTTCTAGGTAGAACTAAAAAAAAAAAGCATAGCTTTAGTCCTGGAAAAATACACTGGAAGAAAATGAAATATGTTCGAAATAGGCAACTAAGAAAAATACACAGTAAGACTGATAAGGTGTATAGACTTTAACCATTCCATGTCAATGGATTTATATCAGTCCCATGGCACAAATAAGTGTTTTTTAAAAAATTTTTCCTTCCCTCAAGCTGCATAAGGTTCAAATTTAGTTCTGTATCTGAAACCAGAGAGAGAGACAGAGCACACAGAGAGAGACAGAAAGAGAGAGAGAGAGAGAGAGAGAGAGAGAGAGAGAGAGAGAAGAGAGAAAAAGAAAGAGAGAGAGATCCAGTGCAGAAATATTTATGCCCTCCATGCAAAGAATGTTGTTCTCAGTCCTATGTGATGAAAAATAAACAGAGATAATTGAAGAAGATTGCAAACAAAGACACATGTGCTACAAATCCATTGGGGGATTTTGGCACTTGTCCCTCTTAGCAAGCTACAGTATTCTTGAACTGGTGTTTATCATGAAGACTAGCAGGCATTTATTCAATCAGAAAGTCGTATTTCTCCCAACACTCCCTGCTGTATTAGAAATTTCAGGCAGAGTTACAGCGCGCTAAATGAGAAGATGATGTGGTATAATACTGTCTGTCATAGATCTGGCTAATACCAAAGAGTGAATTATTGCATCTGTAGAAAGGGAAAAAATCTGGGCATTCAATATCACTTCTGAGCGCACGGCACCACTACCTAAGTATAACAGTCAGGTAGGCTTCAAAATATTGTACCTGCCAGAAGAAATTAATCCTCAGTTACTGATTCAGAGGACTTTCCTGCTTCATGTGGTTGTAGGCAATAGAAGCTTGTGTGTCAGAAAGTGAGCTCTCCAGATCCATCACTCAGCAGGAATTTATGGTGGAAAGGCCTTTCATTTCATTGACTACCTCTTTGCAGATCAACAATATAAAGATGATTCCTTCTGTATCTGGAAATCATGACACGAGTACTGATCACCAGCCCAGCAAATCCCAAAACAAATTTCAAAAGCAAATCTGAAACAGAATAGAGAATAGAGAAATCAAGGTCGTTTTCCATTATGACATATAATAGAAGTAATTTTATAACCACTTCTTTATTATTTTGTACCCAATAAAATAAGTCACTATTTGTTTTATTGTAACTCTCTATTTTATTTTACTAGGGAACTTAGAGTAGCCCCCATTACCTGCAAAAACTGACCACCAAATAGCTACAATGGCTTATTTTGCTTCAGAGAGAATTTATTAAATAAGACCATATGTTTAAAAGAGGCAAGAATGTGCCATCGAGATTCTACTAGACTTCTATTTATGTCCCAACTGAAAGGTTATAGAAGCCACTTGCAACTGATTAAATATCCATTCTGCCATCTGAACCTAAGGTAGCTAGACTGGCCAAAACCAACTGGTGAAATTAAGAAAGTCATTAAAATTACTAGGAATTAAAGTTGCATATGGAAATTATTTTAGGACAGTTGCTAACAAAGAGACATCATTAAGCTTTCTTTTCACTAGAATTAACTGGCTCTTTCCTAATATACCCATGTCCTTCAACCCTACCCAAGCAAGTATACCTAGCAAAATTAAGCTTTTTGCATTCCCAAACATTTCAAGATGTTTTAAATATTTAAAGGAAAATTATAGCTTTTCTGTATGCATTTTTCTACATTTAATGCTTATAGTATTCATGTTAATCAGTTTCTTTTTCTTTTTTTCCCACATTTTCCATTTGTGTGTATTTTAAAAAATTTTAAATAGATTTTTCCTTTTCTTTTGGGTTTTCTATTTCAAACTTGTAGAAAGTAATTTTTTCTCTCTTAAACTGAAAATTATGTTTGATTTAACATTTTAACTATGGTATTTTTGTTTTGTAATGATACTTAACTTGATTATATCATGATGTATCACAAAATACATAAATTATTCAGTTAAATTCAAAATAGTTATTAAATGCTTACTGTATGGAAAATCCTATGTAGATATTATATTAGGTTAATATTTTAAGGGAAAGCAGATGGGAGCAGTAGGAATCATATTAATTTCACTTATGATACTGTATTAGACATTTGTGTTATTTATATTAACTATACAAATACATATTTATGTAATATAAATATTTGTATTAGACATAGAAACATTAAATTCCTAAAGATTACTCATTCCTAAATTGGCAAACTTCATATGCAACCACAACATAGATTCACAGGTGACATTAGTAGCTTGTCAAATTTTAGATTCATAACAAAAATTCTCTTAGAAGGTCTTGACCCAAAAGACTATATAAGAACCAAGAACCACAAGCAGGAAAATTCTTGCATAAGTTTTTCCAAAGAGAAGCCACAATAGTGCTTAAGGGTACAACTCAGACAACTAAGGCTATTTTAAAATGTCTGAAATGATAGATTTACAAGCACCTGGTCTTTATGGAACATTATTGGAAATAATTTATTTTCCTTTTTTCATCTATAATATTTTAGGCAATAAGTTCAGACAATCAAATTATAACAAGGTAGAAAAGACGATCTATTGCATCACAGAACAGGAAAGCCTCAACTAGAGCTTTATAAATCCAGGCTGACAGAATGATTTTGGAAGTAAGCTCACAGCCATGTCTTGGGACAATGAATTTAGGTAACCACCAAAGACCCTATACTCTAAGAGAGTCCAAATATGACTTGGTCACCCTATAAATATGATTTTTTTCATAATCCTGTCTCACAATCACAACACAAACACTCTTCCCTTCTTCTTGCAGCAGTCTTATACTTTCCCTCAATCCTGGGCTATATATTACATTATGTTATTTTTTTATTGCTCTTTGTTTTCACCCTTTCAGACTGTTCACCAACATTTTTCATAATAATTTTATATGGCTAAAAATTATGAATACACCATCTCTAAAGAATTTCAATGGACAATGGACAAACACATGGTGGGTATAAAAGAGGCTGCATTGTATCACTCTGAAGAAATGAGGAACTCCAGATAGGATATTATAAACCTTAGCTTTCATTAATCAGTCAGTCAGTCAACAACAAGCAACAAAAATTCATTAAGCCTCTACTACAATCCAGGCATTGTAATAAATACAAGGAGACTGAGAAGAAGGCAAAAGTCAATCCTCTTGTTAAAAAAAACTGGCATGTGGAAGAGGAAACTTTCACTTGTCATAGAATCCAAGGAGGGCAAGTGACAGAGATGTGGAAGGAGAGAATTCCAGACATGAGGGATAGCTGGTCCACTATCAAGGAATTAAGAGCTTATAATGTAAAATTCCAAAAAATCAAAATACATAGGCTTACAACTAAGAATAACTTACATTGCAAAACAGAGTACAATTTCACAGTGGGGAGGGGGTGGAATGAGTATTACTGAAATAGAGAAATAATAAGCATTCCTCAAGAAAAGACAAAAGCTGAGTTGAAATTTTTAAATACAAACATCAAAGTCAAGAGAAACGTAAAACAAATCCTGGGAGAAAAATTATTAAAATGATGTATTTATATTCTAATTAGAAAGAGGATTGGAGATGACAGTACCTCCTCAGAACCATAATGGCACCAAGGATCATAGAGGTGATTAAATAAGACAGAAGAAGAGAATCATATCATCATTGTATTTATTAACTGGATCAGTGAGTAAAGAAATGAAGCACAAAAAGTTTGATGAATAGAAGGTGAATAGAAGAAAGTAGAGACTCAAAGTGAGATTAATATAAGCAAAACAAACTCTAAAGTCAGAAGGGTGGTCAAGAACAAAGATTAAAAAGAAAATAAAGAGAGACAAGAGCCTGTGACTAAGGTATAAATGACAGAAAAGAAAAAAGATAAAGGCATCAGAAGTAACTTACATGAAGCAAAATGAGCATAATGCTATTTACTTAATTTTTGGAAATTTGAGCAAAGAAAGGAAAAAGTATGAAAGAACAGGATAGAAAAAAATAAAGAATAATAACAACTGTAAATATGAATGGGATAAACTCATAAAACAGGAGAACATAATGCAGTAAAAGCAAAATTTAAAAATATATTGTTTTTGTTTTATTTGATTTAATTTAAGAACTAAAGTAATGATAATTCATTAAATCAAATCATGTGTTTAATTCCTACTATGTGTTAGGAACTATGCTAGGTGCTGGTGGTTGTTATTTGTTAGTGATAAATAACAGTAACTGAAGTTACTTTTTATATGTACAAACCTATTCATGGGAATTTTGTTTCTTTCAACTTTCCTTGAAATCAGACTTTTTATTAATAAGAATATGTAAACTAATGTTTAAACTATTTAATATATCTTAATTAAAGAAAGAGTAATTTACCTTATCCTGATATAGGGTATGAGGTGTTGCTCTATGGCTAATTTCTGTCATACTATTTTCCAATTTTCCCAGCAATTTTTGTCAAATACTGAGGTCTTATCCTAGAAGCTGGAGTCTTTAGGTTTAGGAACAAGGGATTACAATAATCATTAATTATTCTATCGTGTATACCTATCTATCGTGCTGATTCATCATCAATTTCTTAGCCAGTATTGAATGGCTAGGATAACTACTGTCTTAAAATAGTTTTAGGTCTGGTATAACTAGGCCACTTTCCTTTACACTTTTTTCATAAATTCCATTGATATTTTTGATCTTTTATTCTTTTAGATAAGTTTGTTTTACTTTTCCCCCTAGTTCTATAGAAGAATTTTGGGGCAGTTTCTTTAGTATCACTGAATAAGTAGATTAAGTAGAATTGCCATTTTATTATATTAGCTCAGTCTATCTTATGACCAATTGATATTTTTACAATTGTTTAGACTTGATTTTATTTCTATGAAATATATTTTTAATTGTGTTCATATAGTTCTTGGATTTGTCTTGGAAGGAAGTCTCCCAAATATGTTATGAAGACTCTCAAATAACTACAATTATTTTTAATGGAATTTCTCTTTCCATCCCTTGCTGCTGGACTTTGTTGATATGTAGAAATGTTGATGATTTATGTGGGTTTAATTTATATCCTGCAACTTTGCTAATGTTGTTAATTGCTGCAAGTAGATTTTTAGTTAGCTCCTCAGGATTCTCTAAATATGTCATCATATCATCTGCAAACAATGATAGTTTTGTTTCCATATTGTCTACTCTAATTTCTTCAATTTTTTTTCTTCTGTTATTGATAAAGCTAACATTTCTAGAATAATATTGAATAAAAGTGGTGATAAGGGGCATCTTTGTTTTCTCCCTGATCTTATTGGGAATGCTTCTAACATCCCTATTACATATAATGCTTACTCATAGTTTTGGACAGATGATACTTTTAATTTTACAGTTAACTCCATTTATTCTTGTGCTCTTCAGTGTTTTATTTTAGGAATGGATTTACTTTTTCCCATGCTTTTTGTGCATCTATTAAGATGATCATATGAATGATGTTAGTTTTGTTATTGATATGGTCAATTATACTAATAGTTTTTCCAATATTGAAGTAGCCTTGCATTCCTCGTATAAATCTCACTTGGTCATAGCATATTATGTTGGTGATAAATCACTATAATCTTTTCCCTAATGTTTTATTTTAAAATTTTTGCATCAATATTCCTTAGGGAAATTGGCAAATAACCTTCTTTTTCTGTTTTGGCTCTTCCTGGGTGAGGCATTAGCACCATATCTACATCATAAAACAAATTTGATAGGATTGCTTTACCTATTTTCCAAAATAGTTTATTGGTAGTTTTAAAATTCTAGTAGTATTTAAATAAATTGTTCTTTAAATATTTAGGATGCACTTGTAAATCCATTTAGCCCTGGACACTTTTTCTTAGGAAGTTAATTGATGATTTATTTAATTTCTTTTTCTAAATGTGGTTAGTTAAGTATTTTATTCACCCTTCTATTAATATACAAAATATAAAAAATTATATTTTTGTAAATATTTATCCATTTTACTTTAGATTGTCACATTTATTGGCATACACTGGGCAAAATAGCTCCTATTTAAAGATTTATATTCCTCTTTATTCACCCTTTTAGTTTCTGATACTAGTAATTTGGGGTTTTTGTATTTCTTTCCATTTTCGAGTCAAATTAACCAAAGTTTTATCTATTTTGTGATGCATTTTTCCACAAAACAAACTCTTGGTTTTATTTATTATTTCATTAGTTTTCTTATTTTCAATTTATTAATATCTCCTTTGATTTTCAGAATTTCAAATTTGGAATTTAATTGGGGACTTGAATTTTATTCTTTGTGTAGTTTTTTAGTTGTATGCCCAATTAGTTGAAATTTCTTTATATTATTCATGTAATCATCTCGAAATATAAAATTTGTCCTAAAAACTACTTTGGCTGCATCATATAAATTTTAGCATGTTGTTTCATTATTGCCCTTCTCTTGGATGAAATTATTGATTTTTTTCTATGATTTGTTGTTTGACTTTACCATTCTTTTAGTTTCCAATTAATTTTATCTATTTTTCCATAGCCCTTTTTTACGTGTAATTTTTATTGTCATAATCTGAAAAGAGTGCATTAATTATGTCCACTTTTCTACATTTGATTATGATCAATTTTGGGGTAGGTGCCATGTAGCTCAGAGAAATTCCTTCTTATCCCCTTCAATTTTCTCCAGAGATCTATCATTACGAAATTTTCTAAAATTCTATTTTAGAATAGAATTTAACTTCTTTTTTGTTAACTTTGTGGTTAAATTTACCTAGTTCTGAAAAAGGGAGGTTGAGATCCATTACTAATATAGATTTGTATTCTATTTCATCCTGCTACTCATTTAACAACTTCTTTAAAAGTTTGGATACTAAATTAAAGTATACTAGAAGCTTGGAGTTGTCAGTCAATTAGAGAAAAGATGAAGAAAATATGGCATATAACTATAAATGGAATACAGCTGTACTACAAGAAATAGTAAAGAGAAAAGTTTCAGAAAAATCTGTGAAGATTTACATGAACTGAGAGGATAAAGTGACTAATACCAGGAGAAAAGTTATATTATAACAACTATATTGTAAAAAACAACTTTGAAAAATTTAAAAACTCGAAGCAACATAGTGATCAATAATGATTTAGGAGGAGTGAGGATGAAAATATCACAGAAATCTTAATAGACACATAATGGTGATGGATCAAATATAGACAACAAGGCATTTTTTTTTTCAGAAGAGGCATGGGAGAGAGAAAAGTATACTAAAAAGAATAAATAAATACATGAGTATATTAAAACAGCATAAAAATAAAATGGTAAAGAAATAAATTTCTAGGGGACCCAGTCAGCTGTTTGTTTGTTTTTTTAACTTTTTCCAGGTATACTCTGTGGTTGAGCTAAAATGAATGACTAGATATTTGGTTTTCACATATTAGTCACTGTGCTATGCATGGTGAGGAACACAATAATGTTTAAGACACAGCTAATGTCCTTATAGAACCTATAATCTGAAAATCTGTGATTGTGTGTGTATACATATATGTGTACATGTCTGTATGTTAAGGGACAGGTCAATTCTCCGAGAGCCTCCACAGCTGTGAATCATAACATCTGAAGGAGTTGCAAAGCAGCCTTTGCTGACACAGATGTGGACTGGGAATGAGATAAATTGCAGGCAGAGGGAAGAGGAGAGAGGTCAGACAATGCAACGGCCTCTCAGTCAGAGAGGTCAGAGAACAGCAACTGCCTCTCAATCTCCTTGTATCATCCTCTCACAAAAGGAGATCCATTCTAAGTTGGACCTCCAGCAGGCACTGTCAGGTAGCTCCCATGTATTCCAACAACACTCCCCTGTATTCCAACATATATATATGTATAAGTGGGGAACAGAGAGAGAGGTTTGCATGAACAGATACACAGAGGCAAAAAATTAAGGATTTTTGAAAGGAACGGAAAACAGTTTACCCGCTTTGGCTGAAAGTGACTAAAGAAGAATAAGAGAACAAGAGACTGGTAAAATAGTGTATATATAGTAATGTGGAGGGATTTAAATATGTTCCTGATGAATTTGGAGTCCACAGGAAATAGAGATCCCTTAAAGGCTAATAAGTGATGGACTGACATATTCAAAGATATTTTAAGATTAGTCTGCACTATATAGTATATGTTAGATCAATCCAAAGACTACTGAATTAGAACAAAGAAAAAATAATAAATATGAGAACTAAATTTGTACCACTGGAAGAAAAAGAATGGAATGAATGAGAGAGACAGTGTTGGAAGAATCATTGAATCTCAACTTTGGACAGATCTAAGGTCATCTGTTTAAACCTGTAATAGTAATAATAATAGTTCTATCTACAGCATTTCCTATAGTTGGCAAGTCAGCTTCTACATGAAACCTTCTATCTCTTTATGTAGTCAATTTCACTAATTAAAGTAACTGATAGCTTTATTAGGAATTAGTACTTATTCATTTGTTTTATTTTACTTTGATTTACAATCAAGGTAAAAATCTGCTTTTCTATAGGATTCACCCATCCTTTCAAGTTTTACCATCTTAGGCAAGCAGAATAAATCCTTTATGTGAAAGCCATTCAGTTATTTAAGGACAGATATGGTTATCTTGTAGATATGGTTACCTTTTAATTTTCCCTTTACTAAGATAAACATATGCAGTTCCTTCAACTAATCTTGTTATAGCATGAATCCCTTATCATTCTGGTTGTCTTCCTCTGGATCTACTCTAATTTGTCATGGCTCTTTCCTAAAATAAGCCACTTAGAACTTAACAAAAGAATGGTGATATAGCTTAACTCAAATCAAATCATCACCATTGCCTCCCAAATATTGTACACAGACACCCCAAAATTTTCTTTGGTTGGCATATAGCATAGTTAATCTCTTTTGAATTTCACTAAAATTATCAGATGTCTTTCCCATGAACTGATGTCTATACATATCTTTTACTTCTGCAGGTGCTATTTTTAAATAGACGTACAGCTTTATTAGACATAATAAAGATCATCTTAACAGATATGAAGGGCTTATTAGATTTGGTCCATTATTCTATCCAACTGAAATATTTTTGGTTGTCAATTCTATCATCAAACATTTTAGTAATCCCTTCTAGCTTTATGTCATATGGACATTTTATAAACCTTTATTGAAATCAACAGAACTAATGTATCTTTAAGGAATTTCACTAAAGACTGTCCTTCAAGTTGATATTAATCATCAACATTGAAAATATTTTCCAATATAACTAACTAGAGAGAGTTTTCTATATTGCCTGCAAAGATATCAACTTTTTCTGATTATATTTCTTATTAATCTCTTATATTTTCCTAACCTAAGTATTTTAAGAGAGAGAGAGAGAGAGAGAGAGAGAGAGAGAGAGAGAGAGTGGAAGAGAGAGAGAGAGAGAGAGAGAAAGAGAAGACAGAATGAGAAAAAAAGAAAAAGAAGAGGAGGAGGAGGGAAAGAGAATGAAAGGAAGGAAGGAGGGAGGGAAGAAAGGAAAGAATGAAAGAAAAGGAAAATAGAAAGAAATAGTTTAGAGGATGAAGTATTCAGTCTTTGAGGAATTGAAGTTAACTCTTAATATCCATCTATCCCTAACTCTTAATATTCATCTCTCCCTAGGTATTTAAAAATTAATTTGTTATTACCTTCTTTTACTTTCTTAGAATGTGAAGTCAAATTCAACAGCCTATGTGATTATCAACTATTATAGACTTAGCTCTTCTGAGAAATTCAATGATCCAAGGCAATTCCAATAAACTTTGAATGGAAAATGTCATCTATCCAGAGGGAACACTCTAGAGAGTGAATGCAGATTGGTGCATACTATTTTCACTTTTTTCTTTCCATTTTGTTCTTGTGGTTTTTCTCTTTTGTTATGATTTTTCTCACCCAATCCTACTCAAATGGAAATATGTAAAAAATGAATATATATATATATATATATAAATTCTAAAAATAAAATTAATTTTAAAAAGATTTTAAGTTCTTTAAGCACAAGAAATATCTCTTCTAAAAAAATTGTATCCCCAACATTTAGCATTTGGCCTCAAACAAAGTAGATGGCTAATAAATTTCAATGGATTGATTAGTATATGCTTTCACTTTCTGCAAGAAGCCTTTACTGGTATCTCTTAATGCTAATGCCTTTCCTCTAAAATGACTTTCCATCGAGGCTGTTTGTGTCTTTTATATAAACAGTTTTTTTAATATTGGCTGTCCCATTAGAATATGAATTCCTTCAATTCAGAAACTTTTAACTTTTCTTTATATCTTTTGTAATCAGCAGTCTATTACACATAATAAGTAGATAACAAATTCCCATTAAATAACATTGACTGATTGACACATAATCCTGTGCTCATGGAGGAAATGACATGAAAACAAAAAAACAGTGATTAAACTGTGTTGAGAGAGACAGAGAAAGAGAGGAGTCTCAGGTAATAAAAATTTGAATCTGAATTTATGGAAAAACAATGGTATTTTCCATGTTTTCCAAAAACCAAGTCATGAATGTCTCTTTCAGGTAGTTTACAGATTTTTGTTCATTTTACTGCTCAAGTCAATTAAAAAATTAGCCAAGTCAATCAGATAACAAGCATGATTTGCTTTTTATTAAGCTGTCCACATTAAGCAAACCACTGTATATTAGTATAGCCAGCCAAAGGAACAAAATATAATCTTGCATGATACAAAAACTCATAAGCAAAATAACTTCTTAAAAACTAACATCTTGACTTGTTCATCTCCTCCATTTACCAATTGATTCAAACTATTATTCTATGTACCTATAAAACAATCTTCCAGAATATATTTTACAATTTAAAAAACAAACAAAAAGCTCCCTTTTATTGATATCTGGTGACATGTTTGTATAACTTTTCTAATTGCTGCTTTGGCCACTATATCGATGCTACCAGAATGAAATTCAATCCAAGTGAAGGGTTATCACCACTTTTCCAAAAAGATGCTTCCTCCAAAGAAGTTGCTTAAAAGAAATGTGGCATGGAAAATTACAATTATCAATTCATTTCCAACTATCAAGCAAAGAGTCATTTTTTTTCAGTGATGGAACTGGTGTAAGAAATGTCCCAAACAAGGAAAAGACTGGCTTAAAGGAAAAAAAAAAATATTACTTCTATCTTTTCAATTTTCCATCTGAATCTACATTCTCTTCTCCTCTTCTCTAACTACATATGTTATTGGGAAGAACTTGTTTTCCAGGTTATTAAAAGATAAAATATGAAATCTTTGGGGAAACATTTCAGAACATTCATGACAAAGTTGTACAAATGTTTGACTTTCTTGAGATAGGGTGCCCTTTCCAGTAATTGACTTAGTAGATCACTTATAAAAGGGATCCCATGAAATTAAGTCTGGATCAATATGTTTATTTTTCTTTAAATACTTTGACCATTAGAGTTACTAGATGAGATAGACACCTCTGTTTTGTTTTGTTTAATGCCAGAGTCCTAGGGGATGGCAGTTGGAGCAACACACAATACTCAATCTGAAAGCACAGACCACAATATCAATTGCTTTTACACCACTGTCAAATCTCTGGAACGTAAACAAATCAGCATATTGAAAGCCAAGCAGTGAATACTCTTAACCAAATCAGATCTCCAGTAGGCTGATTATGTCTAAGACATACTCATCAATGTTATGACAAGGAAATTAGAGACTTTTACTGAACAATAAAAGAAATAAAGAAATTCAAGAACTCAATGACTTAACCTCTGTATACTTGTTTATTTTATTCCATTAAGACTCACAGAATCACAGACTGGTCAGAGGTCATCAAGTTCAACTCCTTCATTTTGTAGATGAAGAAATTGAGATTTAGAGAAGGTCAGTGATTTGACCAAGTTCATGGAGCTAATAAGTGTCAGAGTCAAGATTCAATTAAGATCATATAATTGCAGATACAGTACTTATTTTACTGTTATTTTATTCATTCCAATGAAGAAAAGATTTATTAAATATGTGTTGGTACATCATTGATAGTATTTGTGATATAACATTGGTCTCTAGATCTTTTATGTAATAGAGGAAAAATGTGCAGAAATAATTGTTTTAATAAAAGAGGCTCTGAAATAAATTCAAAAGGTAGGCATAAGTAAAGTAGGCTCTCATTACTGTGAATATAATATAGAGAATCAATAAATTTAGATGAAATATATTTCATATTTCCTTAATTTCCCATGAAGGAAAGAAATATAAAATTAACTGAAAAGATAACTTAGCTTCTGACTTTATAGACTGTTGATTTCTAGGATCATATTTGAACTTCCTATCCTGGAATCATGATATCCTATTTGATGAGAGCCCATTGTAGCTATTAGATTTTTTTCTAATCATATTTCACTCTGGTAAGCTGCCTACTATATAGCTTTGCTGTTGTAATTGATACATCCTCAAAATCCAAGTATAATTCTTAACTTATTGGACCATCCCAAGATGGAGGCAAGTACTTTGGAAATCACATACTGGAGTTATTCTATACAATAAAAGAGAGCCTACTCTAGCTGACGATAGATCTGAAACTAAATTTCCCCTAGAAAACTTTCTGCTATGTTATGGGGCACCTACACTATTCCCTACTTTTCTTTCCAATTATATCTCTAGGATCAATTTTCTAATAAACATTATCATTGCTTCTGGAAAGAGGTGTCACTTCATATCTTTCTCTATGTAATTACACTTTCTTATGACTGTTATTTGTTATCAAGAAAGCTTCACAAGCCAGAGAATGTATCTTTTTTTCTATATTTTTATGCTTGGTAGCACACTTGGTGTTTAAAAAATATTTAATAAAATTTTTGCATTAATTCTTTATTCATGTTCTTTTTTAATTATTTTCATTTATTTCATTAGATATTACAAATAACATAAAAATTATCTATTTTTAAAATTTTGAGCTCCAAATTCTGCTTCTCATTCCAGCTCTTTCATCTTCCTTGAAAAGATAAGGAATATGATATTGATTATACATGTGAAATCAGGCAAAACATATTTCAATATAACCATGTTACTTCAAAAATTACAAACAAAATAAAAAATAAAAATAAAGTTTTTTAAAAATATGCTTTGATCTGCATTCAGAATTTATCAGTCCTTTCTTTGGAGGTGGATGGTATTTTCATTGTGAGAACTTGTTAATAACAAGCTAGCTCCCTGGAGGCCGCAGGATGAGCCAGAGTCATGATAAGTAAAAGTCCTTGGTCTTTAGGGGGAGGAGTGAAAGAAGCAGGCAAACTTCCAGGAGTTTTGCCAAAGATCTCTTCTCAGTTCTAGAGTCCAGAATGTCCACCTTTCTTCTCCTCATCCTGCTGCTGAGTGAAATCTTACCTCTCTCACCCCACCCTCTACTTGCCTACGATTATCTTAACATCAAACATTGAGCCAGCACCAATGGTGATAAGAGCCATTTATCCAAAACATATGCTAATAGAGTCATTTCCTCATATCAAATAGGTAATTAGCCTTAAGCGCTCAGTTGTCTGATTCAAGTACAGCTTTTCATAGTTTGAGCCCTTTATATCTCCCATTTCCTTTTGTTTTAGAACACAGGTGGCCACACCATCCTTGACTTCTCAGGGAGAAGAGAACCCCAAAAAGCATGTGATCATGCCCTCCCTGACTTCTCAGGAAAGGAAGTGAAAACACCAAAAAGGAGGTGATCATGCTCTCCCCCACAACTTCTCAGGAGGGAGGTGAAAGCACTAAAAAGTAGATGATCATGCCCTCCCTGATTTCTCTGGAAGAGAGATGAAAAACACTAATGGAAGTGGGGAGTCAAGCCAAATATTGTTAATGGGTTTCTGGGCTGAAGGGACTTACTAGAAATAGGTATACACCAACCCATCAGCATGGGAGGTATTACACAAGCATATAGCAATAAAGCACAGGCTAGCAGTGATGACTCTCCCCACGGCTGGTGTAGGCTCAATGTGGATGTAACAAACATTAATTGTATATCGAAGTAGTAATATAACAAAAAATATGAATCAACATGGTATTGTAAAAGATTTCCAAAAGTCCTAGAAGGAGGGTGTGTAAATAACAATCACACATATGCCTCCTTAACAGCCAAGAGATAGTCTAAAAGCAATCTATTGTCCATTACTTCATGTGTCAGGGAATCCAACGATCTCTGCAAGTTTTTGAAGTCCTGCAACAGTCTTTTTATGTGCTAAGGAATCCAATGATTCCTGCAGATTTTTGAAGTCTTGCCACAGTCTTATCATGTCTCAGAGAATCCGATGATTCCTGAGGATTTTCAAGTCTAACAGCAATCTTATCATGTCTCAGGGATTCCAATGATTCCTGAGAGTTTTGAAGTCCTGGATCAGTCTCATTAACAATTTTTGATGTCCATGAGTCAATTGTCATAATTGCCATGCTCTTTCAATGGTGGGCACAGACAGCAGTGGAACCACCCAATGTTTCTTGGGTCTTGTCCTTTGTTTCAAGGGTCTGTTCCATCTCTCTCCAAAAGACAAGGTGAATGCAACTCATTGGTACCCATATGATTCCTTCTCCATTTGTAGAGATACAAGCAAACCCTCTCCCTCAAGCAGTTAACCTATCTAGTCCCTTCCATTCAATACTTTCTGGATCCTCCACATCATCTGGTGATTATCAGAAGATAGTGGAGCTGCTCACACTGGATACTGCCCTCCAAGTAGGTTATAAAACCTGTCTGCTGAACCCAGTGCATCTTTGTCAAAAGTCAAGAAGTTAATAGTAAAGAGCTAAATTTAGAATTCTCTGGGGCTACTGTGGCTCCCCCTTTCTATTGTTTTGGAGAAGTGTCTTAATGTTTCTGTTTCTCCTCTCTACTATTGCCTATTCTTGAGGATTAAAGGGTATGCCAGTGATATGTAATAGTGTATACTGTGTACAAAAGTATGCAAAATGTGTAGAAGTATATGCAGGTCCATCATCTGTTTTTATTGCTTGTGGCACACTCATAATTGCAAATGCTTGTATAAGGAATTCAGTGACCACTCGGGCTGTCACTTTTGCTGTTGGTATTGCAAAAGTGAATCCTGAAAAGGTGTCTACCATAACATGGATGCAAGACAGATGACCAAAAGATTTCTATTGGGTCACATCCATTTGCCAAATTTCATTGGGTCTCAAACCATGAGGGTTCTTCTCTGGAGGCAGTGTAAAGAGTGGGAAAAGAAGGCAAGCCATACAGGCTTTTACTATGCTCCTAGCTTCCTCTCTTGTTATTTCAAATTGTAAATGTAAAACTCGAGCAGCCTGAGGATATTTAGAATGAGATTCTTGGGCTGAATGAAATAAAGAAGTATTAGCTAACATAGTTAGAAGGCTAACTGCCTTTGAATTACAATAAAAAATAAGACTTGGATGTCCACTATGAGAGTGGACATGCAAGATATAAATCTTACCTGGATGCTTTCTCACTTGCTCTTGAAGTTCTTTAAAGAGCTGATATATACTAGAAGCTGCAAATTTTATTTGGTCTGTGGCAACTCTTTGTACCACACCTACTGAATAGGCTGAATCAGATATAATATTTATATCTCCTGGATAATAAGTAAGAGCTAGAATGATTGCATACAATTCAATTCTGCTAAATGGACTGTTAAGGAGTTCTGACTACTCTCTTTATATTAAGTCACGAGAGTATACAGCACAAATATTATGTTTGGATGCATCTGTAAAGATAGTCGGTCCTTTAAGAGGAACTTTAGAAACCATTTTTTTTTTTTTTTTTTTAAGAATCCATCGCCAATTATGTAATAGTCTGGTTATCTTTAATGGAGACCCATGTGTAAAATTTGGAGTTGTGGCCAATAAAATTTGCCACTATGGGATAGTTTCACACCATACATTAATTTGTACATTTCTATAAAAGGTGTATATCTTCTCAGGTCTTATCCCAGATAATAGTACTGCTTGTTTAATGGCCTTTAATAAAATTCTAGCACTGGGCAAGGAGTGAGGCTTTGTTCTGGTTGTGCTCGGAGATTCACTCACTCTATCACACTGTCTCCTTGATGAAGAACTGCTCTGGGTGCCTCTTTTGCGGCAAAAACTGATATTTCCAAGGTTTTTTTGAGTGACTCTTTCAACCACATTGTATAAAGTCAGTTTAACTTCTCTCAAAGCATCTTGAGCTTCTTTTGTAAGTTGGCATGGTGAGTTTAAAGCACTGACTTACTTTAAAATGTCATATAATGGTTGCAATTGATAGATAGTTAAGGCTAACACTAGATGCATCCATTGGATATTTCCCATCAATTTCTGAAAGTCATTTAAAGTGTTCAACTTCTCTCTTCTTAAGGAAAGCTTTTGTACTGTAAGCACCTTAGGATATACTTCATATCCTAAATATTGAAAAGGAGCATGTCTTTGAATTTTTTCTGAAACTATATGCAATTTGTAGTTCCTTAGTGTTTCTATGTTGTTTTGTAGACATGCTTATAACATTTGTTTCTCAGGTGCACATCCAAATATGTCATGTAATGTAATAACACTACTTTTGCAAATGTTTTTCTTACTGGAGTAAGAGCAGCAGCAACATACATTTGACATATAGTAGGGCTGTTTTTCATTCCCTATGCCAAAACTGTACATTCCTGTACATCTTTTATAAGGCTCAGCTAAGTTTATGCTGAACACTGAAAAGGCAAATCTTTTCATATCCTTCTTATCTAGAGGAATAGAACAGAAACAATCCTTAAAGCCTATAACCCAAAAGAGGCCATTCTCTAGGCAATTGAGTAGGAGATGGAAGTCCAGGCTGAAGAGCTCCCATAGTTTCCATCTGTTAATTTACTTTTCTTAAATCAGTCAACATCCTCCATTTTCCAGATTTCTTTCTTATAACTAATATTGGGGAAGTCCAAGGATTTAGAGAAGATTGTAAGTGTCCTTGGTCAAGTTGCTACTGTAGTATATCTAATAAGGCCTGAATTTTATTGCTACCTAAGGGCCACTGTTCTATTCACACTGGTGTATCAGTTTTCCATTGAATAGGGACAGGTGAAAGTGCTGGCAGGCCTTCAACAGCAGCCCTGACTAAAAAGTGATCATTTGTAGTCCTAATTGTTGTAAAATGTCTCTCCCCCACAGGTTGATGGGGATTTTCAACTATAAAAGGAGTAAAAACTCCTGTTTTGCCTTCAAAAGTCCATCTCAAAAGGGTAGCACTAACTTCAACTGCTATTGATCCTCCTACGCCAGACATGTAGGTGTTAAAATTTCATAAGCCAAATTCTGTAATAATATCTTAATATAAGACAATGTAGCCCCATAAAGAGTGCAAGCCTTTTTTACATCTTTGATTATTGCTAGATCAAAAAGAGTGTATCTTCTGCTTTCTTGACCTGAACAGTTAAGCTGTTCAATCACAGAATATATTTCTATTCTTAAATCAGCTGTATTCTGCCCTTTCTCTTTGGCTTTAAATAGTGCCTTTTGTAATTGGGTAATAGAAGGAGGTGATTACTGGGGGGGAGGTGCTGGTGATATTACTGCCTCTCCCACTCCTCCTACTCCCTCCACCCAGGAAGGTGAAGTTGGTGGGAGAGGGTCAACAGCCTGCTCTGGGGGGGGGGGGGGGGGGGGGGGGGGGGGGGGGTAAGCAGAATTGAAGCTGGACTATAAGAGTGAGAATCAGTATGCCCTTCTGTAATGGGCTGAGATTTGAGCTGATGCACTGAGGTCCCAAGTACATGAGGCTAGATAGTAATTGGGCTATACTCTATTAATATACATGATTGGATAAAGAATGGTCCCTGCCCACTCTCCTTGCAAGTCCTGATGTGTTGTATAGGAAATGATGATTTTGGTGGGTGGAGGCAGAGAGAGAGGGAAGAAGACAAACTGGGAGAGATTGGGCTGGGTTCGAGACTCCAAGCTGCTGGTTGTGTGGCTGCTGGTCGAGCTAGCTTCTTGACTCAGCTGCACACATTGCTATCGCCGATTCTCTTCCACCTCCGATCCTTCTTCACTGAGAATAAAGACTGACGATTTTCCCCTAACCTGAATTCCTGTCTCATGCTGATCTTAAAATACACGATCTTAACACCCTTCAAGTTCACTTAACTCTTCATGTCCTCCAGCAATATTTCCACTAATCTCTCCTTTCTCTTCCTCTTTCTCCTCATACTTCCTCATCTGGCTGTTCTTAAAACTTTTCTTTTTTTCTATAACTTGCAGGATTCTTTAAGGCCAATTGTATTAAGTTGTACATATAGAATGTTTCCTTATCAGTTGAATCAGGACCTTAATCATTATAATATTCACATAGTTGATCTCTTACTAGTTTCCAATTATCTGCCTCTATTTCTTTTTCCTTGAAGAACCAAGGGGATGTGCATTCTAATGTGTCCACAAGTCCATCAATCTGCTCCCAGATTACAATCAAACCTTGCCTCTTAATTAGTCTAAGTATGCTTCCTATAGATCTCCCTCTGGGTGGGGTTGAGAGTGGGAGGGAGGGGGGTTGGGTGTGGTGGAGAGATCTTTTCCTAATATCTGCCCCATTTCAGGTAGAAAATGAGAGCTCCTAGTTTAGTTCTTAACAAAGTAAGTTTCCTGTTTGTTTATTAAAATACCCTATTTCCTGATCACCAGGACTTCTTCAGTGAAATTAGGGTCATTATGTATGTGCACGAATGTTTGTGGCAGCCCTCTTTGTAGTGGCTAGAAACTGGAAACCGAATGGATGCTCATCAGTTGGAGAATGGCTGAATAAATCGTGGTATATGAATATTATGGAATATTATTGTTCTGTAAGAAATGACCAACAGGATGATTTCAGAAAGGCCTGGAGAGACTTACACGAACTGATGCTGCGTGAAATGAGCAGGACCAGGAGATCATTATATACTACAACAACAATACCATATGATGACCAGTTCTGATGGACCTGGCCATCCTCAGCAAGGAGATCAACCAAATCATTTCCAATGGAGTAGTAATGAACTGAACCAGCTATGCCCAGAGAAAGAACTCTGGGTGATGACTAAAAATCATTACATTGAACTCCCAATCCCTATATTTATGCCCACCTGCATTTTTGATTTCCTTCACAAGCTAATTGTACAATATTTCAGAGTCTGATTCTTTTTGTACAGAAAAATAACGGTTTGGTCATGTATACTTATTGTGTATCTAATTTATATTTTAATATATTTAATATCTACTAGTCATCCTGCCATCTGGGGGAGGGGGTGGGGGTAAGAGGTGAAAAATTGGAACAAGAGGTTTGGCAATTGTTAATGCTGTAAAGTTACCCATGCATATAACCTGTAAATAAAAGGCTATTAAATAAATAAATTAAAAAAAAAAAAAGAAATTAGGGTCATTAGTCCACATTGGGTGCCAAAATGTTAAGTCCAAGCTAACTCCTTGGAGGTTTTAGGATCAGGCAGATTCAGGATAAGTAAAAGTCCTTGGTTTTTAGGGGGAGGAGTGAAAGAAGCAGGCAAACTGCCAGTTTTGCCAAAGATCTCTCCTTGATTCTGGAGTGGAGAATCTCCACCTTTTTCCTCCTCATCCTGCTGCTGAGTGAAATCTTGCCTCTCTCACCGCACATTCTATTTGCCTATGATTATCTTAATATCAAACACTGAGCCAGCACCAATGGTGAGAAGAGCCATTTATCCAAAATATATGCTATTAGAGTCATTGTCTCATATTGAATGGGTAATTAGCCTCAAGTGCTCAGTTGTCTGATTCAAGTACAACTTTTCATAGTTTCAGCCCTTTACAGGGAAGGAGGGGAAAAGTTGGAACAGAAGGTTTTGCAAGGGTCAATGATGAAAATTTATTCATGCATACATCTTGTAAATAAAAAGCTATAATTTATAAATAAATTAGAAGAACATAGCATAGTTTATCTCTCAGACCTGTGGAGGAGGAAGAAATTTGTGACCAAAGATGAACTAGAGACCATTATTGATCACAAAAAAGAAAATTTTGATTACATCAAATTAAAAAGCTTTCTGTACAAACAAAACTAATGCAAACAAGATTAGAAGGGAAGCAACAAACTGGGAAAACATCTTCACAGTTAAAGGTTCTGATAAAGGCCTCATTTCCAAAATATATAGAGAATTGACTCTAATTTATAAGAAACCAAGCCATTCTCCAATTGATAAATGGCCAAAGAATATTAACAGACAATTTTCAGATGTTGAAATTGAAACTATTACCACTCATATGAAAGAGTGTTCCAAATCACTATTGATCAGAGAAATGCAAATTAAGACAACTCTGAGATACCACTCCATCTGCGTTCTAAGATGACAGGAAAAAAAATGAATTGGAAGGATGGGGAAAAACAGGGCACTGATGCATTGTGGGTGAAGTTGTGAACGAATCCAACCATTCGGGAAACAACTGAATTACCCAAAAATTTATCAAACTGTACCTTTTGACCCAGCAGTGCTACTACTGGCCTTATACCCCAAGAAAATACTAAAGAAGGGAAAGGGACCTATATGTGCCAAAATGTTTGTGGCAGCCCTATTTGTAATGGCTAGAAACTGGAAAATGAATGGATGCCCTTCAATTGGAGAATGGTTGGGTAAATTGTGATATATGAATGTTATGGAATATTATTGTTCTGTAAGAAATGACCAGCAGGATGAATACAGAGAGGCTTGGAGAGAGTTACATGAACTGATGCTCAGTGAAATGAGCAGGACCAGGAGATCATTATATACTTCAACAACGATACTGTATGAAGATGTATTCTGATGGAAGTGGATTTCTTTGACAAAAAGATCTAATTCAGTTTCAATCAATCAATGATGGACAGAAGCAGCTAAACCCAAAGAAAGAACACTGGAAAATGAATGTAAACTGTTTGCATTTTTGTTTTTCTTCCCAGGTTATTTTTACCTTCTGAATCCAATTCTCCTTGTGCAAAAGAGAACTGTTTGGTTCTGCACACATATATTGTATCTAGGACATACTGCGACATATTCAACATATATAGGACTGCTTGTCATCCAGGGGAGGGGGAGGAGGGAGAGAGGGGAAAAATCGGAACAGAAATGAGTGCAAGGGATTATGTTGTAAAAAGTTATCCTGGCATGGGTCCTGTCAATAAAAACTTATTATAATAAAAAACAAAATTAGAAAAAAAAGCTATAATAAAAAAGAACAAAATATAGTTTATCTCTCAGATCTGCAAAAAAAAAGAAAAAATTTGTTGCCAAAGAAGAACCGGAGTACATTATTGAACACAAAATGGATAATTTTGATTATTTTTGTACAAACAAAACTACTATCGACAAGATCAGAAGGGAAGCAATAAACTGGGGGAAAATGTACATTCAAGATTATAATAAAGGTTTCATTTTTCAAATATATGAAGAATTGACTCAGATTTGTAAGAATTCAAGCCACTTTTCAATTGATAAATGATCAAAGGATATGAACAGACAATTTTCAGATGAAGAAATTAAAACAATTTCTAATCACATAAAATAAATCAATATTGATGAGAGAGCTGCAAATTGAGACAACTCTGAAGTGTCAGTACACACCTCTGAGATTGGCTAAGATGACAGGAAAAGATAATGATGAATGTTAGAGTGGATGTGGGAAAACTGGGATACAAATATTTGGTGGAGTTGTGAACTGATTCAACCATTCTGGAGAGCAATTTGGAACTATGCTCAAAGGGCTATCAAATTGTGCATACCTTTGATCTAACAGTGTTTCTATTTGGCTTGTATCCCAAAGAGATTGTAAAGAAGGAAAAGGTACTCACATATGCAAAAATGTTTTTGGCAGCTCTTTTTGTAGTGGCAAGAAACTGGAAACTGAGTGGATGCCCATCATTTGGAGAATGGCTGAAAAAGTTATGGTATATGAATGTTAAGGAATATTATTATTCTATAAAACATGATCAGGAGAATGATTTTTAAAGAGGCCTGGAGAAATTTACATGAATGATGTTAAATGAAATGAGCACAGCCAGGAGATCTTTATATACAACAATAACAAACTTATAAGATGATAAATTCTGATGGATGTGGTTTTCTTTAACAGTGAAATAATTCAGGCCAGTTCCAATAATCTCATGATGTAGAAAGCCATCTGCACCCAGAGAGAGGACTGTGAGAACTGATTGTGGATCACAATATAATATTTTCACTCTTTTTTTCTTGTTTGCTTGCATTTTGTTTTCTTTCTCATTTTCCCCCTTTTTGATCTGATTTTTCTTGTGCAGCATAATATTTGTGGAAATATATAGAGAAATATAGATATAGATAGACATAGATATATAAAAGAATTGTACATATTTAACATATATTACCATCTAGGAAAGTGATTGGGGGAAATGGAGGGAAAAAATTTGTAAAACAAGGTTTTACAAGGCTGAATGTTAAAAATTATCTATGTATATATTTTGAAAATAAAAAGCTTTAATTTAAAAAAAGAAATAAAAAACAATTTGGGTACTATACCATTGCTGAATGTGTTTAGTATTTATATTACTTCTTTGTTTTTGATTACTTTTTTTTATCAATATGTAGTTTCCTGGCTTACCATTTTTAAGTAAGCCTGTTTTTGTTTAATTTTTCCTTTTTTCATGAAATCATGGTTGCTATTCCTGTCCTTTTTTTTTTAATTTAGCTGAACCAGAATAGATTATGCTCCCACTTTTTATTTTAACTCTCTGTGTAGTAATCTCTTTCAAACATATTTCTTGTAAATATCTTATTATTTTATTCTGGTTTCTAATCCATTCTACTGTTTGTTTCAGTTTTATGGATAAATCCAGCCAACTCACATTCACAGTTATCTTTGTTAACTATGCCCTTATCTCCAACCCATATTCTTTTTATCCTTTTTTTTTATTCTTTTACTCCTCTCAGGTTTGTTCTTCTTCTATTCCTTGCTTTCTTTTTATTTTCTTTGCCTTTTTGGATATCTTCCCACAGCATACCTTCTTTTGTTCTTTTCCTTACTTATTTTCCTATTAGGAAAGATACCTCCCTATTACCAATTAAACATGTGTATATATTTTTCCTCTCTATGAAAGACTTTAGATATGAGTGAAGTTTGAACACTGACCATCCCTTCCCCCATCATTTTCTCCTTCACTGTTAAAGTTCTTCTTTTTTGCTTTTTTGTAGGATAATTTTACTCTTTTTTCCCTCTCTCCCTCCCCTTTTCCCTACTCCATTTATATATCTTGCCTATGCATTTTTGCATCATTATATCATAATAGATTCACTCCTATACTTTCTTTTTAAGTAGAATCCTTCTAAATTCCCTAATAGTGGTAAACTTCTTCAAAGATACATGTATCATCTTTCTATATAAAAAATAAACAATTTACTTTAATTGAATCCATTTTCTTTCATGTTTACCTTTTTCTACTTCTCTTGAATCTTATATTTAAAAGATTTATTTTTATTATTCTGTTCAGATCTTTTCATCAATGTTGTTTCAAAGTCCTCTATTTCATTAAATGTTGATTTCCTACCCTCTCCATTTACCCCCTTTGCTCATTTTTTCTGAATAGGTTTTTATTTATTGTAATCCTTACTCTTTTGTCTTCTAGTATATCACATTATATAATCCATTGCTTTTTTAATTCAGTTGCTGCAAAATCTTATTTGATCTTGAGTGTGGTTCTGTGCTATTTGAATGGTTCTTTTATGGCTGCTTAAAGTATTATCTCTCTGAACTAGAAGCTCTGGAATGTGTTTACAATATTCATGGGAGTTTTAATTTTGAAGTCTTTTTCAGGAAGTGGTCAGTTGATCCTTTCAATTTCTGTTTTACACTCTAGTTTTAATATATTGAGGTAGTTTATCTAGATATTTCCTTAAAATATGATGTGGTTTTTTTTTGGGGGGGGTCTTTGACCATGGCTTTTATGTAATTCAATAATTCTTAAATTATCTCTCCTGAATCTATTTTCTAGGTCAGTTATGTTTCCTTTGAAATATTTAACATTTTTATTGTGTTATAAACACTAGCCTCAGCAATAAGAGTCGAGAAAGAGATTAAAGGAATCAGAATAGGCAGTGAGGAAACCAAACTATCACTCTTTGCAGATGATATGATGGTATACTTAGAGAACCCCAGAGATTCTACTAAAAAGCTATTAGAAATAATTCATAACTTTAGCAAAGTTGCAGGTTATAAAATAAATCCCCATAAATCCTCAGCATTTTTATACATCACCAACAAAATCCAACAGCAAGAGATACAAAGTGAAATTCCATTCAGAATAACTGTTGACAGCATAAAATATTTGGGAATCTATCTACCAAAGGAAAGTCAAGAATGAGCAAAATTACAAAAAACTTTCCACACAAATAAAGTCAGACTTAAACAATTGGAAAAAATTAAGTGCTCCTGGATAGGAGCATATAAATATGCTTTAGCATATATATACGCTTTAATATGATAGTGAATATAATAAAGATGACAATACTACCTAAACTAATCTATTTATTTAGTGCTATAACAATCAGACTTCCAAGAAAACATTTTAATGATCTAGAAAAAATAACAACAAAATTCATATGGAATAATAACAGGTCAGGAATCTCAAAAGAATTAATGAAAAAAAATCAAATGAAGGTGGCCTAGCTGTACCTGATCTAAAATTATATTATAAAGCAGCAGTCACCAAAACTATTTGGTATTGGCTAAGAAATAGATTAGTTGATCAGTGGAACAGGTTAGGTTCACAAGACAGAATAGTCAACTATAGCAATTTAGTGTTTGGCAAACCCAAAGATCCTCACTTTTGGGATAAGAATTCATTATTTGACAAAAACTTCTGGGATAAGTGGAAATTAGTATGGCAGAAATTAGGCATGGACCCACACTTAACACCATATACCAAGATAAGATCAAAATGGGTCCATGATTTAGACATAAAGAATGAGATTATAAACAAATTGAAGGAACATAGGATATTTTATCTCTCAGACTTGTGGAGGAGGAAGAAATTTGTGACTAAAGACGAACTAGAGACCATTATTGATCACAAAATAGAAAATTTTGATTACATCAAATTAAAAGGCTTCTGTACAAACAAAACTAATGTAAACAAGATTAGAAGGGAAGCAACAAATTGTGAAAACATCTTCACAGTTAAAGATTCTGATAAAGGCCTCATTTCCAAAATATATATCGAACTGACTCTAATTTATAAGAAACCAAGCCATTCTCCAATTGACACATGGTCAAAGGATATGAACAGACAATTTTCAGATGATGAAATTGAAATTATTACCACTCATATGAAAAAGTGTTCCAAATCACTATTGATCAGAGAAATGCAAATTAAGACAACTCTGAGATACCACTACACACCTGTCAGATTGGCTAAGATGACAGGAAAAAAAATGATGATTGTTGGAAGGGATGTGGGAAAACAGGGTCACTGATGCATTGTGGGTGAAGTTGTGAACGAATCCAACCATTCTGGAGAGCAATCTGGAATTATGCCCAAAATGTTATCAAACTGTGTATACCTTTTGACCCAGCAGTGCTACTACTGGCCTTATACCCCAAGAAGATACTAAAGAAGGGAAAGGGACCTGTATGTGCCAAAATGTTTGTGGCAGCCCTGTTTGTAATGGCTAGAAACTGGAAAATGAATGGATGCCCTTCAATTGGAGAATGGTTGGGTAAATTGTGGTATATGAATGTTATGGAATATTATTGTTCTGTAAGAAATGACCATCAGGATGAATACAGAGAGGCTTGGCGAGACTTACGTGAACTGATGCTAAGTTAAATGAGCAGAACCAAGAGATCATTATATATGTCAACAACGATACTGTATGAAGATGTAATCTGATGGAAGTGGATTTCTTTGACAAAGAGACCTAATTCAGTTTCAATCGATCAATGATGGACAGAAGCAGCTACACCCAAAGAAAAAACACTGGGGAAATGAATGTAAACGGTTTGCATTTTTGTTTTTCTTCCCAGGTTATTTTTACCTTCTGAATCCAATTCTCCTGTGCAACAAGAAAACTGTTTGGATCTGCACACATACATTGTATCTAAGATATACTAGGACATATTCAACTATATAGGACTGCTTGCCATCTAGGGGAGGGGTGGAGGGTGGAGGGAAAATCGGAACAGAAGTGAGTGCAAGGGATAATGTTGTAAAAAAATTACCATGGCATGGGTCCTGTCAATAAAAAGTTACTATAATAAAAAAAAAAAAAGAAATATTTAACATTTTCCTCCTTTTTTTTACTTTTTGGTTTTGTTTTATGTACATTCTTAATGTATCATGAAATAATTAACTTTTGCTTTCCAATTCAAAATTTTGAGAAATGATTTCCTTTAGAGAGTTTTTTTTTTTTTTTTTACCTTTTTAAATATTTGATCAATTCTCTTTTTTTAAGTGTTATTTTCTAAAATATTTTTATGTTACTTTTACCAACTGGTTAATTCTTTTTCATAACATTCTTGCATGGTCCTCATTTCTTTTCCACAATTTTCCACTTTTACTTATTTTTGGATTAAAAATATCCTCTATTTTTGTTCTTAATAAAAGGTTTTTAAGAATTCTTATTGAGCTCATGACCAATCTACATTTTTAAAAAATCTCTGCTTGTAGATGCTTTTGTGTTGCTGTCTTCTGAGTTTGCGTCTTATAATCCTAAGAGCTTTTTTATAGTTAGTCTTGTAAGTTTATTGTTATTATCATTATTTGTTTTGTTCTTGTTTACTCATTTTTCTAGTCTACTTGTTGACTTTGTACTTTATGATAGAGTTGGATTCTATTCATTTCAGAGGGTGAAGGAGGAGCTGTCTGACCTGAGATTCTGTCCTTCTGCTACTTTCACAGCTTAATGGGTGAATGTAAGTTTTTGATATTTCCAATATGATATGATGAGAGGTCCTTTAATTGTCCCCCTGGTCTGTTCTCTGATCCTTACTTAACAGCTTGGGTTCCTGCTCTCTTGTGACTGCAAGCACTTCTCTCAACCATGAACTGTAACAAGAAGAGATAATAGGGAAGAGAGCTGCAAGATGGCACTCAGTAATGTACACAGTAGTGTAGAATGTCCCTGGGTTCTCTTTCTGTTGAGGTATTTAATACCCTTACTATCTCTGGGCACTGATGTCACCCCACAGTCCATAGTCAAAACAATGAACCATTTTCATTGTTCTTTGCTCTATGTTAGGCTCCAAACCATAATCTAAAAGCCTGTTTGATGTTTTTCTAAAGTTTCCTGGGTTGGAAAATGATTCTCAGTAACTTTTTTGCTGTTATTTTTTGTTCAAAAATCATGTTAATATGCTTTTTTAAAGTTGTTGTGGATGAGATATGTTGGGAGAGCTTGGGGAAACTGTTAGTTTCATTCTATCCTGTTTCTGCTTCCTGTCCAAAAAATTTTTTCATTTTTCTAGACTCATAACAAGGCAACATACACTTGCCTAATAATCACAAACAGTTCTGGGGTTCAAAATTCTTTAAATATTAACAGCAAAAATTTCTAATTGGCAATATGCAAATGAGCAGCTGGCCAACAAGACAATTAGGCAGATTTTGCCTTAAATGCCTTGTTTCTGTGGAGTGATTTCTTGCTGTTTTTCAATATAAACTTTGATGTTTTCTTTATTTGTACCCTTTCAATCAGGAAAAATTCTAAAGACTGAAAAGAAATTTGTGACAAAAAGTCTCAATTAGAAAAAAAGAAGCATATCACAAGAATACATTATATAAATAAACAAAACCTAAAATCAAATGTATACATCAATCTAATGTTAACAAAAATAACTTTTTAAAGATCTTGAAAAAGGACTTTTAGGACAACTGGAAAATGGTCTAGAAGAAAAAAAGGTTTAGATCACCATCATATTGCAATATGCACCATAATAAATCCCAAATGGATACACAATCTAAGTGTGCCACAACATAAAAACATTCTAAAAGAATGAAAAGTTTTAATATTTAATCATAAGAATTGTAAACAAATATTACATACAACAGAATAAGTAGATAATCTTGGACATAAAAAGGAAAAAGCTTTTGAACAAACAAATAATGTGACCAGAATTAGGAAAAAATGCAGATCATGAAAATATCTTTGTATTAAATATCCTTGCTACATAGCTGGTATCCAAAAATGGATGTCAAATTGACCCGAATATATAATGAGTTCCCCAATTAAGAAAGGATATAATAAATAATTTTCAAAAGAAAAAATATAAATACCCAATTGAAAATGACAAAAATCATTATTAATTAGTGAAATAAATATTAAAGTAATCCAAAATTTTCATCTCACAGTAGAACAGTTATCAGAGAATGGAAAACACATTGTTGGTCTAGGAATAATAATTCATTGCAAGTGGTACAAATGTGAATTGGTTAAATAATTAAGATAATTAATTAAGAATTTTACAAAAAAATTATTAAATTGTTTATACTCTGTGGTCCAGAGAGTTTTATTATGAGTGCTACTAGAACTACAGGAATGTATTGGTCAATTTTTAACAACTTGTTTTCTTGAAAAAGAAAAAAAAAAGACATACTATAGAATTTTAAAATTAACCCAAATTTAAACTTTTTAAATTCTAGACCAGTGGTATCAAATTCAAATAGAAACTCAATCCACTAAACTTTATATAAAGATGCCTGGAGGCCAAATACTAACTTCATTTTTATGTATAATATTTTCTGTTTGGTTGAATCTATATTTATTTTTTCAATATTTCTAGTTTACAACTTAATCCGGTTTAGGTCATATTCAGAAATGTTGTAGGCTGTGTGTTTGATTTTTCTGATTTAGACAATCAACAACACAATAAGTAAAATACAGATTTGTAAGTTCAAGGATTTCTGTTCACATTGAAAATGAACAACTGGCTCTCAGGAAGTATGTTTGAGCTGGCTTTAGCATACACTCACCAAGGTGAAGGACATATATTGCCTTGACATGAACACTGAATGCTATCTTTCCAGCTGGCTCAAGCACTCTTACATTTTTTTAAAATTTTGATAATAGCTTTTTATTTTCAATATACATCCAAAGATAGTTTTCAACATTTACTCTCTCAAAACCTTGTGTTCCAAAATATTTCTCTCCCTTTCCCTTAAACCCCTCCTTTAGACAATATAGGTATCCAATATAGGTTAAACATGAAGCACCCTTTAAAAGTACAGTTTTCTAACAAAACCAAAATCATTAAAGGAACAAAATACTGATAGCCAGATTATTTGTGATAATAAGGGAAATGGGAAGGGAAAAACATTTATCAAGCATTATGTGCTAGTCACTATTCTAAGCTTTTTACAAATATTATCTCATTTAATCCTCATAAAAGCATCAAGAGGCATATGTTATTAATATCCTGTTTTTATAGTGGAAGCAACTGAAGGAGACAGAAGTTAAGTGCTTGCCCAAGATCACAGAGTTAGTAAGTGTCAGGATGGATTTGAATTAGATCTTTCTGATTCCAGTTCCAACTCTCCATCAACTGCATCACCTAGTTGGAAACAGCATATATAACTTAGAATTTGGGAAAGACTGAATGTATTGTGATATATAATGTAATATAATTAATATATTAAAATAATCTAATGTAATATTATATAATATTACTGTGCTATAATGAATGATGAGTGTGAAACTTCAGACAGATAAGAATATACTCACATGTGACTATATAAAATGATACAGAGAGAAGAAAATAGGACTAAAATAACAATATAATCAATGGTAACAATATTTATAAAAAACAAACATTGAAAGTCAACAAAATTTTGTCAAATCTAAAATAGTACCACATTATTTAATTTAAAGAATATGACCTTCCTTTCTGATAATATATAAACTAATAAATCAAGAAAAAATTATAGTGAACAGATGTTTACTTTGACATCACTTTGTGAATATCCTTTCTATTTATACATACGTTTATCAGCCCTACTTGTCTTCTTAAAATGATTTCTATTTTCTTCAAAAATCCTACAAATTATAAACACAATGAATTGGAAGCATTTTTCTTTGACACTTTTATTATTTTCAGAATTCATTTAGCTTCTTGAAGTTTTCCATCTGTTATCTCTTAGTTTCACAATATAGAACAATAAGGATAGTACATTTAATTTGGAAGGGTGCTTACAAATAATCTATGGAAACTTTGACATTTTACTGATAAGAAAACTGAAGCATTGAAAAGAAAAGTGACTTGGATAAGTTCACACAAGTAGAAAATAGTAGCCTTGAACTTATTGTAATCTTGAACTCAATTCTTTTGTTTCCAAATTCAATATTTTTTTACAATGTCATGTTATCAGCTCATATTCTTCATATTATTTATGTCACTTCTTGAATACTATTAACAACTTATACCTGCTATATGACATTTGCCCTTTGGGTTAGTTTAAGTTTTAGGAGAATTCCATCATTCACAGACTCTATAGCATCACTTGGATAATACTGGTTGGTGTTAAAAGTTGCTTCTAAAACCATATAAATTGGGATAATTGAAAGCAATAATTTTACTTAGCCAATTTACTGTAATCTCTTTCTTATCTCATTTATCAATTTATTCAAAGATATGCATAATTAGTGGACGAACTGGAAAACTACTTATTCAACTATATAGTAAAATCTGCAGAGTATATGGTTTTCATTTACTTTTATTTTTCCATGTGGATGGTTAAATCAGTCTCTTTGCCCTTACTGCAGATATCAAGTAAATGGTCAAATTTCCTGTATACTAAACCAAACCTTATCTAATTACTTGTAAATAGAATACAAATAATAGCTATTAGCAAGGTAAGCTATTAATTTCTTCTCTAAAGAAACTAAAAGCATGTTAGTTCAAAAAAGGGCTACTTTAAACCAACGTGTTTTATACATTAATCCTCTCTAGAACATTTACAATAATTCTTTTTTCTAATTGTAAAGAAGTCTTTCTTTTCCTAGAAAATAATGAAGATTTTAAATATAGTAAAAAAAAAAAGCTTCTTTACAATCAGAATTATTCAGAAATGGAATGAGGGACCTTCAAATGCAGTAAATTGCTCATCACCAAAGGTATTAAGGCAAAGTTGATGCCAATTAAATTCAGTAAAAATTTCTTAATGATCTGAATTACTCACAAATAATTAGAATAGAATTTAAAAATAAATCCACAACATTTTTAAAAATTGAATTATTGTAAATGTTCTAGAGAGGAAAAATGTATAAAACAAGTTAATGACTATATACTGTAGTGTTCTTGTTGGTTTTCTGGAGGTCTTGGAGCAGCCTTTGTTTCAGTAATCATAACAAGAATAGGTAGGTATTAAAGTTCAAATCCTTTATTATCTCCTTCACAATCTAGTTTCCTTACCTGGGGCCCAGCTGGCTTTCTTGAGAGTCTTTCAGGAGTCTTGGTTTCAGTGGACAAACAAAGGAGGAGAGCCTGCCACCACAGTGGTATGAGATAGAATGAATGAATTTGTCTTTGAGTTCCCGGGCTTGTGCTTTAGCCTCCAGACACCACAAAGGTGGAAGATGGAATGAATCTGTCTCTCAGTCCTGCCCTGGCTGAGTTTGTCCCAGTTTATATGGTCTATTACAGTTAAATCCATTCATCATACTGAGTTTAAGCCAATCATTATATCATTAGGGAACCATTTTTTGTGGTAAGATTAAATCAATCATACTGAATTAGAGATTCACCATTAATTATTAATTACCATGCTAAACTAGATAACCATTGTATTTATTAATTCCACTGAGTTAGCACTTTGTAAGAATCCTTGTTTTAAGTACAGAGTTTTGGCTCATAACACTATGCCTTCTTTTTCATTTTGTAGTTACTAAAATTTTAAATTTACATCATAAAGTGATGTATCATTTTGAATATTTTCTTGCTGAAGACTTCTCACATACTTGAGTAGATTTGATTTCAAATTTCTCTGATTTCCCACTTTTTCTGGGATGCCCCATTCCCTTTCTTTTTTCTCTGCCTGTCTCTGTCTCTCTTGTCTGTCTCTCTCTCTGTGTCTCACTGTTTTTGTTTTTCTCTTGCTTTCTGTGTCTCTTTCTCTCTCTGTGTCTCTCTGCCTTTGTGTGTGTCTCCCTCTCCTAAACCCTCACATTCCTTTCTTGTAATCTTCCCAAGATACATTTTGCTTTGCCTGAGAAAAATTACAAATTCCATAAGATCATGACAGAAATTTAAAACTCTCAAATATTTTTAAAATAACTTTTTTATTGACAGAACCCATGCCAGGGTAATTTTTTACAACATTATCCCTTGCACTCACTTCTGTTCCGATTTTTCCCCTCCTTCACTTCACCACCTCTCCCAGATGGCCCGCAGTCCTATACATGTTAAATAGGTTACAGTAGATCTTGGATACAATATATGTGTGTAGAACCGAACAGTTCTCTTGTTGCTCAGGGAGAATTGGATTTAGAAGGTATAAATAACCCGGGAAGAAGAACAAAAATGCAAGCAGTTTACATTCATTTCCTAGTGTTATTTCTTTGGGTGTAGCTGCTTCTTTCCATCCTTGATCAATTGAAACTAAGTTAGATCTTCTCTTTATCGAAGAAATCCACTTCCATCAGAATACATCCTCATACAAAATCATTATTGAGGTATATAATGATCTCCTGGTTCTGCTCATTTCACTCAGCATCAGTTCATGTAAGTCTCGCCAATCCTCTCTGTATTCATCCTGCTGGTTGTTTCTCACAGAACAATAATATTCCATAACATTCATATACCACAATTTATTCAACCATTCTCCAATTGATGGGCATCTACACATTTTTCAGCTTCTAGCCACTACAAACAGGGCTGCCACAAACATTTTGGCACATACAGGTCCCTTTCCCTTCTTTGGTATCTATTTGGGGTATAAGCCCAGTAGAAACACTGCTGGATCAAAGGGTATGCACAGTTTGATAACTTTTTGAGCATAGTTCTAAATTGCTCTCCAGAATGGCTGGATGTGTTCACAATTCCACCAACAATGTATCAGTGTCCCTGTTTTCCCACATCCCCTCCAACATTCTGCGTTATCTTTCCCTGTCATTCTAGCCAATCTGACAGGTGTGTAGTGGTATCTCAGAGTTGTCTTAATTTGCATTTCTCTGATCAATAGTGATTTGGAACACTCTTTCATATGAGTGGTAATAATTTCAATTTCATCATCTGAAAATTGTGTGTTCATATCCTTTGACCATTTATCAATTGGAGAATGGCTTGATTTCTTATAAATTAGAGTCAATTCTCTATTTTGGAAATGAGTCCTTTATCAGAACCTTTGACTGTAAAAAATGTTTTTCCAGTTTATTGTTTCCCTTCTAATTTTGCCTGCATTAGTTTTGTTTGTACAAAAACTTTTCAATTTTATATAATCAAAATTTTCTATTTTGTAGTCAATAGTGATCTCTAGTTCTTCTTTGGTCATAAATTCCTTCTTCTTCCACAGGTGTAAGAGGTAAACTATCCTATGCTCTTCCAATTTATTTATAATCTCATTCTTTATGCCTAGATCATGAACCCATTTTGACCTTATCTTGATGTGTACGGTGTTAAGTGTGGGTCAATGCCTAGTTTGTGCCATAATAATTTCCAATTTTCCCAGCAATTTTTGTCAAATAATGCATTCTTATCCCAAAAACTGGGGTTTTGGGGTTTGTCAAACACTAGATGAATAAAGTTATTGGCTGTTTTGTCCTTTGAACTTAACCTATTCCATTGATCAACTAGTCTATTTCTTAGCCAATACCAGATGGTTTTAGTAACTGCTGCTTTATAATATAATTTTTGATGTGTTACAGCTAGACCACCTTCATTTGATTTTTTTTTTCATTAATTTCCTTGAAATTCTTGACCTTTTTTTTCCATATGAACTTTGTTGTTATTTTTTCTAGGTCATCAAAATAGTTTTTAGGAAGTCTGATTGGTATAGAACTAAATAAATAGATTTGTTTAGGTAGTATTGTCATCTTTATTATATTTGCTTGCCCAATCCAAGAGCAGTTAATATTTTTCCAGTTGGTTAGCTCAGACTTAATTTGTGTGGAAAGTGTTTTGTAATTTTTATCATAAAGTTTCTGATTTTCCCTTGGCAGATAGATTCCTAAATATTTTATACTATCAGTAGTTACTTTAAATGGAATTTCTCTTTGTAACTCTGACTGTTGGATTTTGTTAGTGATATTTAAGAATGCTGATGAATTATATGGGTTTATTTTATAACCAGCAACTTTGCTAAAGTTGTGGATTATTTCTAATAACTTTTTAGTAGAATCTCTGCGGTTCTCTAAATATACCATCATATCATCAGCACTGAGTGATAATTTGGTTTCCTCATTGCCTATTCTTATTCCTTTAATCTCTTTCTCAACTCTTATTGCCAAAGCTAACATTTCTAATACAATATTAAACAGTAACGGTGATAGTGGGCAACCTTGTTTCACTCCTGATCTTATTGGGAATGGTTCCAGTTTATCCCCGTTACTTATGAAGCTTACTGATGGTTTTAAATAGATGCTGCTGATTACTTTAAGGAAAAGTCCATTTATTCCTATATTCTCAAGTGTTTTTAATAGGAATGGATGTTGGGTTTTATCAAATGCTTTTTCTGCATCTATTGAGATGATCATATGATTTTTGTTAATTTGGTTATTAATATAGCCAATTATCCTGATAGTTTTCCTAATATTGAACTAGCCCTGCATTCCTGGTATACATCCTACTTGATCATGGTGTATTATTCTGGGGATGATTTTCTGTAGTCTTTTTGCTAATATCTTATTTAAGATTTTAGCATTAATATTCATTAGGAAGATTGGTCTATAATTTTCTTTCTCTGTTTTCAACCTACCTGGTTTAGGTATCAGAACCATGTCTGTGTTATAAAAGGAATTTGGTAGGACTCTTTCATTCCCTATTTTTTCAAATAGTTTATAAAGCATTGGGACTAATTGTTCTTTGAATGTTTGGTAGAATTCACATGTAAATCCATCTGGTCCTAGGGATTGTTTTTAGGGAGTTGATTAATAGCTTGTTCTATTTCTTTTTCTGAAATGGGAGTATTTAAGCAATTTACTTCCTCCTCTGATAATCTGGGAAGTCTATATTTTTGGAGGTAGTCATCCATTTCGCTTAGGTTATCAAATTTATTGGCGTAAAGTTGGGCAAAGTATCCTTTATTATTTCTTTAATTTCCTCTTCATTGGTGGAAAGTTCTCTCTTTTTATTTTTAAGATTACTAATTTGATTTTTCTCTCTCCTTTTTCTAATCAGATTTACCAAAGGTTTATCAATTTTATTGTTTTTTTCATAAAACCAACTCTTAGTTTTATTTATTAGTTCAATAGTTTTTTTTTTACTTTCAAAGTTATTAATTTCTCCTTTTAATTTTAGAATTTCAAGTTTAGTAATTGGTTTTTAATTTGGTCTTTTTCTAGCTTTTTAAGTTGCAAGCCCAATTCATTGACCTTCTCTTTCTCTATTTTGTTCAAGTAAGCCTCTAAGGATATAAAGTTTCCCCTTATTACCGCTTTGGCTGTATCCCAAAAATTTTAGTATGATGTCTCACCATTGTCATTATCTTGAGTGAAGTTATTAATTGTGTCTATAATTTGCTGTTACACCCAATCATTCTTTAAGATGAGATTATTTAGTTTTCAATTACTTTTTGATTATTTACACCTAACTTTTTGTTGAATGTAGTTTTTATTGCATTGTGATCTGAAAAATAAAAGCATTTACTATTTCTGCCTTCCTGCATTTAATTTTGAGGTCTTTATGGCCTAATATATGGTCAATTTTTGTGTAGGTTCCATGAACTGCTGAGAAGAAAGTATATTCCTTTCTGACACCATTCAGTTTTTTCCAGAGATCTATCATACCTAATTTTTCTAATATTCTATTTACCTCTTTAATTTCTTTGTTTTGTGACTTGATTTATCTAAATCTGAGAGTGCAAGATTGAGATCTCCCACTTTTATACTTTTGTTGTCTATTTCTTCTCGCAACTCTTAACTTCTCCTTTAGGAAGTTAGATGCTATACCACTTGGTGCATATATGTTTAATACTGATATTGCTTCATTGTCTATAGTACCTTTTAGCAAGATATAGTTTCCTTCCTTATCTCTTTTAATTAGATCAATTTTTGCTTTTGCTTGATCTGAGATAAGGATGGCTACCCCTGCTTTTTTGACTTCACCTGAAGCATAATAGATTCTGCTCCAGCCTTTTATCTTTACTCTGTATGTATCTCCCTGTTTTAAATGTGTTTCATGTAAACAACATATTGTAGGGTTCTAACTTTTGATCCAGTCTGCTATCTGCCTCCTCTGTATGAGGGAGTTCATCCCATTCACATTTACAGTTAAAATTACTAATTCTGTATTTCCTATTCTGTATGCCATCCTAATATCCCCAGATTATGCTTTTCTTTTTCTTGCCCTCCTTCCCCCCTTCCTTAGTATTAAACTTATTGGTCCCACTTGCGTTACCCAGCTCTCCCTCTTTAGTATCCCTCCCATCTCCCTTTGAATCCCTTCCCCTTTCTTGTACCCTTCCCTTATTACTCTTTTTCCTTTTTCCTTTTCCTCTCCCACTTTTAATGAGGTGAGAGAAGATTCTCTGTAAAACAAATATGTCAATTATTTCCTCTTTGAGCCAACTCTGATGAGAGTAAGATTCGCACAATGTTCCTCCCCCCTCTAAGTTCCCTCAGATATTATAGGTTTCCTTTGCCTCATCATCACATGTAGTTTCCCTCTTTTTATCTCCCCTTTTCCCTTTTTCTGACACTATCCCCTTTCCATTTCTACTTCCCTTTTTATGCTATATCAGTAAAATCAAATTATACATGTGGTTTTTATGTATATCCACAACAGAAATACAGTTCTCAAGAGTTCCTTTTACCTTTTTCTACTTGTCTTGAGTCCTGTTGTTGGAGATCAAATTTTTTGTTTAAGTCTGTTTTTTTCTTTAGAAACAGATGGAATTCCTCTGTTTCATTAAATGTCCATCTTCTTCCATGGAAAAAAATGCTCAGCTTAGCTGAGTAGTTTATTCTTGGCTGCATTCCAAGTTCTTTTGCCTTTCGGAATATCAAATTCCAGGCCCTTCGATCCTTTAATGTTGAGGCAGCCAGATCTTGTGTGACCCTTATTGTGGCACCTTGGTATTTGAACTGTTTTTTCCTGGCTGCTTGTAGAATTTTTTCTTTAGTCTGAAAATTCTGAAGTTTGGCCACAATATTCCTTGGAGTCTTTATTTTAGGGTCTTTTTCAGAAGGTGTTCGATGGATTCTTTCAACGCCTATTTTACCTTCCAGTTCTATTACTTCTGGGCAGTTCTCTTTAATGATTTCCTATAAAATAGTATCTAGGCTCTTTTTTTCATCATAATTTTCGGGTAGTCCGATGATCCTTAGGTTATCTCTCCTAGATCTATTTTCCAGGTCTGTTGTTTTTCCAAGTAAATATTTGACATTTTTTTCCAATCTTTCATTTTTTTGGTTTTGCTTGACTGATTCTTCCTGTCTCAATGAATCAGTCATTTCTATTTGTTCAGTTCTGATTTTTAGTGAGTTATTTTCTTCATTAGCTTTTTTTTACTTCTTTTTGTATATGTCCAATTGAGTTTTTAAATGAGTCATTTTGCTCTATGGAATTTTTTTCCATTTCACTAATTTTTTTTTTAGTGAGTTATTTTCTTTCTCCAATTCACAAATTCTGTTTCCCTGCACTTCTTGGGAGTTTTTTACCTTTTCCAATTCACATTTCAGGAAGTTGTTTTCTTTTTCCACTTTATCAAATTTTTCTTTTAGTGAGTTATATGTCTTTTCTGTACTCTCTTGCATAGCTTCTCTTTTCTTTCCCCATTTTTCTTCTAGTTCTTTTTTAATGTTTTTTAATAGTCTCTTCTAGGAGAGCCTTTTGTACTGGGGACCAACAATTGTCTGGAGACTGTCTGCTATTAGTCTCTTCAGGGTTGAAAAACTGTTCTCTTTCTGAATAGAAACTATCAATTGTCCTTTTGATTTTCTTACTCATTTTGTTAAAGCCTGTAAGGTCTGCCTTCAAGGCCAGGAGGTTACCAGCTTCCTCTGCAGAGCTGTGATAGGTGTGTGGACTGGTAGCTGTCCTGCCAGCTGGCTACAAAAAGCGAGGTACTGGAGTGCTCTGGGAAAGAGTTCCCCACCCGGAAGTAACTCTGGCCTGCAGGGTCGAGCTGGGAAAGTACTCTGCAAAGAACCCCTGCTGTGTGAGATAATACTGCCCTGGGGCTAGACTCTGAGCAGTGAGAGTTTCACTATCCCAAGCCAAATCCCACACTGCGGCTGTGGGTATTAACAGTTGAGCAGTGAATGGATTTGCAGGGACTGGAAGTGTCTCTGCCCAGGGAAGCACAATCCTGTTGGGGAAGTTCTATTGCCCCAGGCTGAGCCCCCCACTGTGCCCCCCTGCCATGCAGATTTGTAAATGCCCCCACAAAAGCCCTGAACTGCAGGATGTGGCTGCAGGGCTGTGTTTCAGTCTGCCTAAGTCACTTCCGGGTTTGAGTAGTTACAGCCAGATCTTATTAGGTTCTGGCATTTTTTAGAGTACCCTCTGTTTTAGGCTTTAATTTCTCTGCCAGTTTATTGCTTTGTAATCAAGGCAGAGCAGTTCGCCTGTAGCAGAGTCCTCTCTATAACTTCTCTAGCCACAGAGATCACCACCGCCCCTGGTCTGCTCAGGACATTATTCACTCACTGCCTGTGCTAGTCTGGTTCCCGGCCCCTCAGGACAAACCTTTCCTGGTGATCTTCTAGATTGACGTCAGCTGGTAAATTGTATGCTTCTGATCTTCATGAATTTAAGCAGTGAAGAGCTTTCTGAGGCTTGATAAAATAGTTGGTTATGAGGGGAATGAGAGGAGCTTAGAAAGCCGCATGTGCCTTCTCCACCATCTTGGCTCCGCCCCCAAGCCATCCTCAAATTTTTTTTTTATCATTTTGCCACTAAATAGTCTTAAAATGACAGGCACATCCATACTTTGGGCTAATAGTATTTGGCACCAAACTGTTCATAAATAAATAATGACATGTCTTCTCAAAAATCATAAACTTTCACTAGATATTAGTATGATTACTAGAATACTTCCCAGAATCTAGTAGAATTTTATTCTTTTCAATCTAAGTTGTGAAATTTATAAACTTTGCCCTTGAATTTATAAGAATTACCAATAGCAAACATGAAAATTTCTTTCAAGGAAAATTGATTATAGCAATTCATCTATCAATTCTATTTGTTTCTGGTAGGATAATCCTGCTCAAGCTGCCCTGTCTACGCCAACAATCTAAGGTTGGCCAGAGAGATAACTTAGAAGTAACCATATGGAGACAGAGAAAATTAGAATTGTCTGTAAAAATCATGGGATAAAATTAAGAATAGATTTGGCAGTAATGTGGGGATGGACTGGATTTCAACTGCTGCACAAAATCACACAAAATTTCAAAGTTGGAAAAGACATCAAAAGGCAGCTATTTTAACCTATACATGAAAAAAATTCTTCCAGAATATGTCAGTCAAGCACTCAGGCAGTCTTGGCTTGAACACTTCCAGTTAAAGGGAATCTTCTACCTCCAGAGGCAACTAAGTCCACTCATTTTTAGGATTCACTAAATAACTTTCATTACTATGACTTAAACTTTACTGGTCTCTTTCCTGTTCCACAACTTTGCAACTTTATCATTTCTGAAAACATCATTTCTTGGTCTGCCCTTTTTGTGTCAAATTTATCACATTGCCATGTACCAGTATTGCTGTTAGACCCAGTAAGCATACTTTAGGAAACCCTGAATTTGGAGAGTACCCATTCATTACAGGCTGGGAAAAAAACCTATTCAGTGAGCTTTCATTATAATAATCATTGTTTTTAAAATTTCTGGTGAATTGTGTTTTAAATAGCTAAAAGGATAAGTGAGGGGATTTACCCTTTTAGTGTTACTTTTTACCCATGCTGAATGGAATTGCATGTCACTGTCCTATTCAGTAAATTCCAGTGGTTCCCTATCACCTCCAACATCACATACAAATTCCTCTGGCATCCAAAGCCCTTCATAACCTAACATTGTCCTCCCCTCTACCTTTATCTTTCCAATCTTTTTAAACTTTAGTCCTTGCTATGAATGTTTTGATCCAGTGACACTGGCCTCTTTCTTATTCCACAAACAAGAAATTCCATCTTTCAATTCTGGGCATTTTCCCCTGGATATTCTCCATGCCTGAAATGTTCTCTCTCATCATTTCTGACAACTGATTTCCCTGGCTTCTTTCAAGTCCTAGCCATAATTTCATCTTCTAGAAGTAATCCTTCTAGATTTCTTACTCTATAATTTTTTATTTTTTTATTTATTTATTTATTTATTTATTTTTTGCTTATTTCTCCTTGCCCTAAGTAAATTTTAAGCTTCTTGAAGGAAGATACTGTTTTTGCCTCTCTTTGTATCCCTAGAACTTGATACAATTTTGGAACACACTAGGCTCTTAATAAATGCCTATTGACTGACTGATAGAATAATAACAAATAGTTGGGTGGATAATAGTTGTACTTTATAAAATTTGACAATTTATTATAGATTCTTTAACATCAACCTATACTACCACAATAATTTTTGAATAACCGAAAAATTCCAGGAAATATACTGGTTAACTAAAACAAAAAGACTTTCTTTACAACAACATAAAGGAACCTGAACTATAGTAGTGATATGAATAAGTATTGAAAGACGAGTAGGATTCAAGATCCTTTATTTTATCATTCCTTTTATCAAGACTTTGTAGCTAGCTCAAAAGAATTTTTCTTGGGACATCAAATTGTTTTATATTTTGAAGGTATCTAGAGAAGAACAGAGGTGTAATTTTTGAGCTCAAATTTGAATACTAGAAGAGGAAAACACTAAAAATTTGGGGAATTATCATTATTATGATTTTTTCATTAGACCATTATTTAAAGTGCAATTTTGGGTTTTGCATCAAATTATTTGAGAGATCATTTAAAATCTAAATGCTATTACTGACAAAAGTCAATTTCAGGCTTAAAAAAAGTTTTTAAAAACTCAAATTGGATACAATGATGCATCAAGAGAACATTTTATAAAAATTCATGGAAACCACAGTAAATATTAGTTGCATGATAACGTAACTTGGAACATACAATATTGAACTGCCTTTTGTAGTTTCTAGTCTGTCCTTCTGGAATACAGTTTCTGGAAAGGTACTTAATACTGAAATGATAAAAGTATAAAATACAACTAGAAGCATATTTGAATATACTTTACAGGAAGATTTTGAAGTTTGCCCAATTTATTTAGTTTGTTGTTGTAGATAATGAAAAGTCAAGCAGTGACATCAAAATATATATGTTTAGGCCTTTAAAACTACCATAGATGTCATTAATTGAGATAGCTCAAGGATATGAATAAGAATGTTGATACTTTGGAAGAGAGAACAATATTGAAAATATAATAAAATTATATTAAAAGCATCATGTATAATTTAACTTTCATTGCAGTATAATAACAAAACACTATAATTGGCATGGGTCCATGAGTTTTGTAATACATTTTAATAATTGTTTAATATGGAAAACCCCCTCTGTGGTGTTTTTCTTCTTTAAAATAATAATGGTTCTCTCTGGGAGCAGGTTTCTTGGGGAGGTTTTCTGGAGGCAGTCTTAGTTTCAGTTAAGAGTAATAATTACCCAAATGCAGCCAGGTGCTAAAAGTTCAAATCTTTTATTGTGTCCTTCAATATAACCCGGTTAGTTTTCTTAGAGGCCTCTCTTTCTCATTGGTTCTAAGAGCTCTTGCCCCTTGTCCTTTGCCTCTGTTTTCTTCTGCCTCCAGCCAGCACAAAGATGGAATGAATCTATCTTGCCTCTGAGAGAGAGCTTGTGGGCTTCTGTATCTCCCAGAGTGCTCCTCTCCGACCCCTGACAATGTTCCGAAGTAACTCATTTGACTGGTTCCCTGAAGCTCTATTTATGCTCCTTCTCCAAGAGTGGGATTGTGAGATACAAGAGAGTAGGATTATGGGTTTCCTCCCAGAGTGTTCTCTGGCCTTAAGAGCTTCAAGGGAGGTATGAATTTGGGGATATCTCATACTAAACCCTGAAATCTCCCAAAAGTGTGAACTCCAATGAGTACTTAAATACTTCTAGCTTATATGAGCTCTCTAAAGGTGTGAATGCAAGCATTGTTTCTATCAGTTGTACTTAGTACCTTGTTTCAGGTTCTGTTAACACTAGGATTCCAACACCCCTCCACCAAAAAGAAATTGCCTTAAGACCCTGTAGACTCTAGGGGTAGGTCTTGTTGGGTATATAATAGGTCTTTAATAAATATTTATTTATTGTTGACTAAAGTAGAATCAAGAACAATTCATCTATAGAACAGACATTTTTGTACTTGAAGACATCAAACAAGTTACTTATTTTAGTTTTCTCTACTCTAAGTTAAACCTATTTCCTTCAACCAATCCTCATATAACATCTCAAGACTTTTCACTATTTTTGTTGCTCTTCTCTATGGAAACTAGCATATCAATGTCTTTCCTCAAATATGGTACTCAGAACCAAATATATTTCTTCAGATACCGGGCATACTGTAATAGGACTTTTAACCTCTTTACCTTTGCATTCTTTGTCTTCAAGCTTTGGATTTGAAGTCAAGACAATTTGGATTCAAAAGGACCCCAAATACTCATATGCAATGTAATTCTGGGCAAGTCATTTGATCACTCTATACCCAGTTTCCTTATCTAACAAATGAAGCAGGTTATACTTAATGGCCATTAAGGTCTTTGCCAAATCTAGTGTGATCCTGAAACCAAAGATGCCATTAACTTTCTTTTTTTCTTCCCAGTGACTTCCAATTCCTCTAATCCTTGATGCTTAATTAGGGCATTAGTCATGATAAGACTTCATTTTTCTCTCTTTCCATTCTATATTACATAGTTGATTAATTCTGCTTCACATTTTCTCTACTCTCAATCCCTTGAATGCATCCTTATCCTATTATTACTTACGTTTTGTTTCTTCAAAATCCTAGATTACTACAATCTACTACTTCTGTGCTGCTGAATTCATATTATTTTGTCTAGATGATTATTTTATGCCTCTCTAGTTCATTTTCTGTTCTACGTTGCATAAAAACTATTCTAAACTTCCTCTTTTTTACTAAAACTTTCTATAAATTCTTCACCCACTTTCTCAGATAAAGACCTCATTTTGTACTTTATTGAAAAAAATAGAAGTCACCCACCATAATTCCTTTTCTCCACTTAAAATCCCTTACTATTATCTCCTTACTCAGCTCTTTCATTCCAATCTGCAATGAATATGTATATATTCTTGCACCAAAGCAAAACCTTCTATATATGTCCTTAAACTCAAATATTCTTGGATTCATTTTCAGAAATCTTACAAATTTCTTAGAATTTATTTTATCGCATTTTTTTTTAAGTTCCAAATTGTCTTCCTCATTCCAGCCCCTACTCCATCCAGTGAGAAGAAAACTAATGTGATAACTATTATACATGTGAAATCATGCAAAATCCATTTCCATATTAATCATATTACAAAAAAATCAAGATAAATAAATGAAAATGTTTCAATCTTCCCTCAAAATTCATCAATTGTCTCTCTGGAGATATTTTTGACCAAAATAGCTAAATCTTTCACAGTTGAACAACATTTTAATTTTGTTGTTTCTTTATACAACATTCACCTACTTCTGCTCCTTTCATTTTGTATCAGTTTATATATCTTTCCAGATATTTTTGAACCTATTTTCCTCTTCATTTTTTAAAGTACAATAGCATTCCATCACAAGCATACATCAAAACTTGTTCAGCTATTCTCCACCTGATAGGCATCTCCTTAATTTGCAAAATTTTGTCATCACAAATAAAATTGTTGTAAATAATTTTGTACATATAATAATCTTTGTAAGACCTCATGTGGTATTGGTGACTCGAAGAGTGTGCATAGTTTTGTAGCATTTTGGACATAACTCCAATTTTTTTTTCTGTAGAACTGTTATATCAATTCACAACTCCAACAACAGTACATTAGTGTACTATTTTTCTAAATCCCCTCTAGTATTACTCATTCTCCTTTTCTGTTATGTTAGTCAATCGTACAGGTGTGAGATAATACCTCAGAGGGGCTTTAATTTGCATTTCTAATCAATAGGGATTCAGATAATGTTTCATCTGTTGATATTGATAGTTGATATGATAGTTTTGATTTCTTCTTCTGAAAATTTCCAATTCATATATTTTACCCATTTATCAACTGGGGAGTGGTTCTTTTTTTAAAAATAAATTTGCACCTACTACAAGAAAACCTTGTGTGAAAATTTCAGTATCCTGTTGTCCTTTTAATTTCGACTACATTATTTTCTTTCTCAAAAAAACTAATAAATTTCATGTAATTAAATGTGTTCATTTTATCTCTTGTGACCCTCTCTCTCTTTTGTTTGGTTATAAAATTTTCTTTTAAATACAGATCTGGTGCGTAACTTTTTCTGTGCTTCACTAATTTGCTGCTGATGTCACCCTTGTTTTCTAAATAAAGTACTCATTTTACAATCTCTTGTAACAGAAGAAAAAAATTGAAAAAAATCAGTTCAATAAAACCAAAATTCTGACCAAATCTGATGGTATATGCAATATTTCACAGATATAGTTTCATGCTTCTTCAAAAAAAGGGGGAAATCCATTTGCTAATAGTCAATCTTCTTGGTCATTATAATTATATTTATATAGATGCAAATATTATATATTTATATGTATATATAATTAACAATAATATATGTAATATAAGTGGTATTACACAATTATAATTGCAGATTTTCTTTTATAAAATCATTCTTTTTTACTTATATTGTTGAATTCATGGTATATATCATTTTCCTGGTTCTATTTACTTCATTCTGCATCAGTTCATATAACTCACTTTATTTTTCTATGAATTCTTAATATTTGGCATTTCTAAAAAAAAAAGTAATAATATCCAATTAATACATACACTATAATTTGTTTAGCCAACCCCCCACAAATAAATATTTACTTTGTTTCCAGTTCTTTGCTAAGATTCAATTCTTATATAGTAGAAACATATTGCTCTCATTACTTAGATCCCTTTGGATTCTATTCTTTGTATTTATTTTAGCTAAGAAATAAACTTGACCCTTGAAAAACATTCTGATATTCCACAATCTATTAGGTGGCCTTGTATATCTTATTAACTGTTTAACACTAGGCCCAGATCATCTGTCCTCTGGAAGATTACTTCAAAAGTATTCCTAACCTGATTACAGGCTAATGCTTAAAGATATTAGAACTAGCTTCCTGGTCCTAAAAGATGATTCTTTTTTGCCCTTCTTTGCCCTTGTCTCTTCATATAGGTAAGCTAGTCTCTATGACTCTTCATACAAGATATAGAGTTGAAATAGTAAAACACAAACAAAAATTATAAGGTATCTTCCACTCCTGACACTAAATGGATTAATCTTGGGTTACAGGAGTGATTCATATCAGCATCCATGTATTTTCACAGCAAATGGCCTTTGTGTTCACTAAGTGCCCCAACAACTCCATAGAAAAGCATTGAAAGATATTCATCTAAATAAATCATTTTTAGCTGCAAAGAAATTCTCTAATAAGCAGCAGAATTAGCAACTTATCATGATGGAGTAAAGATACAGTTTTTCTGCAGGCATTTTTGCTTGGGGGGAAAAAAAAACACAAAACAATTCCTTGGCACCTTATAGCAAACATCTGGCCTATCTCCAATGTATCTCAAAAAGAAAAATTATTGGGGTTTGAGAAGCACCTCCCACTTCTAACATACAGTCTGCTGCTCAAATTCACTGAAATGAAGGCATGTCAAGAGGAAAAGATTATCCATCAAATATTGAATGTACCCAAACACATCAGAGATCAGATCAGTAGGGTGATGAATGAATATTTCAACAGTTTGTGCACCCTCAGCTAACAGAAAGGTCACCAAATCACCATTAGCAATCCAAAATATCTTCAAATTTGAGAGGACTCAAACCCTACCTAGACTGCACATTTTTCAAGGTCCCACCCATTGGTTGTTTTTTGAAAGATGTAAACCTTTGTCCAATGCATGTCTTACAAAGCCAAGAAGAAACATACAAAACTTTCCAAAGAAAAAGATTTGAAGCAGTTTTATAATGGTCACAATCCCTGCGTAATGTACAAAATATGTATTAAAAACAGAGGCTCTGACAAGAAGCAAGAACTATGATATATGCATTCTAAGTCAGTATTGAATTGGAAAAGTCAAACAATTCTGAATTCTATGCACATAAACCTTGCTTAACATATTTTTGCATCAGATGGAAAATCAGAAAATAAAATACCTCAGTTTATATAACTGTTCTATGACCTTTATTGTAGTACAACCTTATTTGGGTCATAAATCAAGTATTCTCCTTCCTCTTCTTCCCCTTTCTCCTTCATGTTTTCATGGGGGTGGGGCAAAATAGCAGAGTGGGGAATTAGTGTTCAAAGAATCATGGAGTAGAATAGAATAAGCCTATATTAAGTGATTAATATTGTCAGGCACTGTGCTAAATACTTTACAAATATTTTCTTATTTTATTATAGGTTTATACATAGGGAATACCTTCACCTATCATCCTCATATTAGAGAGAATGAAACTGAAGCTCTATAAGATTAAATTAATGGCACAGGGCACACAAGAAGTAAATGGCAGAGAGGGACTGGACCTCTCATACTTTGATTCTAAATTCAATATTCTGGCCTATTATTCCTCTGTTGGTCAATTCTAAAAGAATTCCTGTACAGCTCTCCAGCCTTGTATGTTGCCTGTCTGTGGAGACACAAGAAGCTTCAGACTCATTGAGATTCAATGTCAGACTTCATAGAGGTTAGTTATAACTGCCTGAACAATTATAATAGGCTACTGTGAAGCAGAGTATGATTCTTAAAGCTTTTCAGGAAGCCATGATAACCCCCAGTTGGTCATTTCAAATACTTGTGTTTACTCATTAGCTGACCAATGTTCATCCATATGGAATATCATTTTTAGGGAGTCAGCTATAAGTTATCTGATTGAGCTGACCTTTGTCATTCAATCAGGATTAAAGGTGGCATTTCTGGAGAGAATTTCCCAATGTCTAAATTCATTGTTTAAAAATTTTAAACACTATTGTCCTAAAATGTATTTGATAGGCATTGAGTTTCCTGTAAGCCAAGTTAGTCTATATGGCTAATACGTTATTTCAAGAAGGTCCTTCATTCGAATAATGCTTTTTAAAAATGAATTTATTTCCAACAATATTTATAGCTCCAAACAATGGAATATCACAATTTCAGAAGAATTTAAATTGCAAGATATCCTAAAGGGCATATGCAGATGTATGAGAGACATAAATAGGCTGTAGCATATCATCAAGTAAGAACTGTGTATTTAAACTGACTCAAGGGTTACATAACATATAAAAATACTTATCAATTTTTTAAAAAATGGTGTTCCTGATGCAACAAGAGTGAGGGGGGAAATGGATATCCTGTTATCCTCTACTAGTTCCACAGAATGTTAAAAACCCAAATGGAAGCTCCTAGCAGTTGAGTGAATCAGCTTTATGTGATTTATTAGATGAAATAAGAATTTTGTAGAATTAGACATGAATGTGTTTCAATTTACATCAATGTAGTGTGTTCTTACATTGATGAGATCGTGGAAACAGGCTTAAAACTGCTTCACAAAGATTCATTTCTGCATGATGTTCTGTAGGATTTTTTACCACAGGAAACTGAATACCACTGACCCATCATAAATAAAGTAGATGCTTTTAATTGTTTCTTAAAAAGCAATACGATTCATACTTAGTAGTCCCCTTTTGAGGCCAAGGGCATGCATTTGAAGCATAGATGGCTAAAGTTAAAGGCACTATAACCATTGAGTAGAACAATGATGACAGGGCTGAAACACATGCTTGACTTCATTAACATCAACCAAGTAAGTGTTCCTGAAAATGCTGACTTTCAAAACTGCTGTTTGCCAAACTTCCTACCTACTCATCTATTCCAGCAGCATTAAGAGTCTATAAGAATGTGCTAGGTTTTATTTCCAACCAGAAAGAAGATGGTGGTTTGTCTAAAATGATCACAACTGTCTGAAATAGGGGTGATTCCACTTCCCTAATAGCAGCCATGATATGAGAAGTTGGCACTTCCCATTTGGAAGTATCAATAAAAGCTAATAGCAAAAAACATGTCTGTTTTGTTTTTTTGGTGCTGCTTATAAAAACCTGACCATCTTGCTTACTTGGAGAATGTATCTATGAGAGTCAGAGTTAAGAGAGTTTGCATTTGTATCCATTCAGAGGACTCCACTATTGATAACTCTATCCTACATCTAATAACCCACCTGTGTTTTTAACAGGATTCAGAGCCAGATTTTCGATTATGCTTTCAACAATAAATAAATCAACAATCATTTGTAATTTCAGATGAGTATGAGATAGTACCTCAGAGTGATTTTAATTTGCCTTTTTCCAATCAATGATTTAGAGCATTTTTTCATATGACTAAATAAATCTTTGATTTCTTCTTTTGAGAATTCCTTGTTTAGTATAACATGATCATTTATCAATTGGGGAATGGCTGTTATTTTTATACATTTTAGTCAGTTCTATAATCAGTATATGTTATGGGCCAGAATTCTGAAACAAGAATTCTTAAAAGGTGTTAAGTCAGTGGAATTGATAAAGACAATGATTGTCTAGTTTAACATGGTGCTTAATAGTTCTCTAAGTTCAGTATGATTGATTTAATCTTACAACAAATAATAGTTTCCTAGTGATATAGTAATTGGTTTATACTCAGTGTGGAGCATATAAACTGAGAGCCTCATCCAGATTAATTCAGAGTTAGGAAAGACAAGTGGACTGGAGGCTGAAGCACAAGCCCTTGGACTCAAATTTATTCATTCTATCTCACACCCTGTGGTGGCAGGCCTGTTGTCCTGCATTTTCTCCATTGAAACCAAGACTCCGGAAGGCCTTTAAGAAAGCTAACCGGACTCCAGGAAAGGTGAAAAGACTTTAAAAGAAATAATAAAGGATTTGGACTTTAACCCCTGGCTACTCTTGTGGTGGTTATTCTACTGAAACAAAGACCTCCAGAAAACTGAACTAAGAACATTACAAGTATATATTTGAGAAAACTTTTTATCATGGAAACCTGCTGTATTTTTTTTATATTACTTCATTGTTTATGGTATTTTTCATTAAATATAGTTTCCCTAATTATCTCTTTCAATTAGATCTTTTTTGTTTGTTCATTTTCCAGGTTTTTTTCTTGACATTGAACTTTATGATAAAGTTAGGATCTGTTCATCAGAAGAAGAGATATTGTTCCAAGCTTCAGGTCTTTTTCAGATTTTTCAGAGATAGTTTTGGGCACCTGAAAACTTGGGGTGCTTCTAAAGTGGTAATACTTGGTGATCCAGGAGAAATGTAGTCTCCTGGTCTACAGGCTTATCTTTATCTAAGAAAGATAAAGGACTGGTCCCCTGTAGTCACAAGTATGCATTCTCTTTGCCTTGAAACTGTGACCATGGCTTCTGTTCTCTTCTCACTGATCACAAGTACTCCTTTCCAACCTTGGAATTTTGACCCAGACCTGCATATGGTTAATGGATTTGCCAATCAATGTCAGCTATACCCAGTGCCAACTAATGACCTCTTGTAATATCTTTCTGTTCAGTTTGACCTTTTTACTATCTTTGGGTTGAGTTCTCAAAACTATTCTTGCTGCTACTTCACTGTTGCTACAACTATGTGTGACAGGCATCCATCCTTGTATCACAAACTTTTTCCATTGATCTCCTAAATTTTCTTGGGCTGGGGAAAAATGTCTCACCATGACTTTTTGTTGATTCCACCAAAAATGTCTCAAATCAATTTCTGGAGAAAACTGCCAACAAAAGGTCAAAGGGAGATCTTCTTCTAACCCAAGATAGCTTAATAGCTCTGAAGAAGAGGTGGTGTTTTTGTCTGTTTTTTGTTGTTTAATTTTTGAATAAAGGGTTGAGGGCAGACAGAGCCTACATGAGTGCAACACCAGTAATGAGACTTGGAGGTGGTGGCAGAAGCAACAGCAGCTTTGGGAATTTTCAAAAAACAGAGATGGTAAGGATACCTTACACTTTGTCAGAAAGAGAATGCAGGGTATACTGTATATTGAACCATATACTATTTTTCAACTCCATAATTTATCACCACTTCTGGGTCACAGTTCAAGGGCAGACAGGAACATATTTTGGTTCACAAGGGGAAAAGAGCCCTGAAGAACAATGTCTTTTAATTCTATAATGGATCTGATATCATTCCTGGATGAGTACAAGAATCTAGAATAGGAGTGCAGTGTCCACACCTCTCCTCATATCATACCACCTTGAAAGTACCAACATTTCCCCACCCCCATCCAGAATTACTGTGTAAATAAGCCTGAAGTTTGGGACAGTACCCCTCCAATGCACTCTCAAACGGGGAAGACTCTAGCTTTAACATAAATTTCAGGGCTAAGAAATAGATAGGAAAAAGAGAAAACAACTACAATAAAAGTTGTAGTTACTATGTTACTATGGTAACAGGGAAGATCAAGGCACAAATTCAAAAGATAATGAAGTCAAAGCAGCTACAAAAAAAGCCTCAAAGGAAAAAAAATGTGAACTAAATACAAGTTTAGTAAGAATTTTCACAATAGGGGAAAATGATTTTCATAATCAAAAACTGGGAAAATGGATAAAGAAATTAGAGCAAAGGAAGAAAATCATGGGGAAAAACAATTAACAAGTGGGTTTTTAAAAGGCATAAAATATTCAATAAAATATTACCTTAAAAAAACAAAATTTATTTAATGGTGAGAAAAGGTACAAGACTTTTTTGATGAAGAAAATTTCTCAAAAAGCAAAACTGGCCAAATTGAAAAAGGAACAAAAGATCATTAAAGAAAATAATTCCTTAAAAATTAGAATTAAGTGAAAGCTAACAAATCCATGAGACACAAAAGTCATAATAAAACAAAAATCAATAGAATAAAGAATAGAAGAAAATGTGAAATAACTCATTGGATGAACAACTTACCTGGTAAAATATATAAAATCATTGAACTACCTGAAAGACATTGGCATGAAAATGAAATTTTAGGAAATTATGAAAAAAAATTTTCTTAATACCCTAGAGTCAGAGAATAAAATAGCAAATGAAAGAATCTACTAATCACCAACTGAGAGAGATCTCAAAATGAAAATTCCCAGGAATGTTATAACCAAATTTAGCAGCTTGCAGATCAAAAAGAAATTATCAAGTCACACACAAGAAAGGAATCATTCAAATATTATAAAACTACAGTCAGGAGTATGAAAGACTTAGCAGAATACAATAAAGAAAGAAACAAAGGATTTGAAATATGATATTATAGAAGAAAAAACTAGGATTGAAATAAAAATTAATCTGCTTAATAAAACAGAGTATAATCCTTTGAGGGAAAAAATGGATGTTCAGTGAAAGAGAGAACCTTCAAGCATTCCTCATAAAAGACTAGAGTTGAATAGAAAATTTGGTTTTTAAACATAAAACTCAAGAAAAGTATAAAAAGCTAAATATGAAAAAAAACAAAAAGAACTCAAAAAGTTTAAACGGTTTACATTCCTAGAGAGAATGATAATACATGTAACTTCCAAGATCTTTTTTATTATTACAACTGGAAGAAAGATTCTACATAAACAGAGGGCACTAGAGTAACTCAGTTTTGTTGAGATCATTTAAAAAATGAATGAGTGAAAAAAAAATAAATATTCTGGGGAAATAATGAAGGGATAGGAAGAATGAAGGAAATTGTCTCAGATAAAAGAGACATACAAGGAACAACTTTTATAGTGAAGGAGGCATTGTTTGAATTTAACACTTACCTAAATTAATTCAAATAGGAAGAAATAGGTAGAAAGTAGACAAACAGATTAAAAATAATTGGAAATAATCAATTGCATAAAGATCATTATCTTATCCAATAGGGAAATAGGAGCAAAAAAGGAATAAGAAGAGGGAGGTATGATGAGAGGATAAATAAAGAAGTCAAAGGTCAGAAGAAAAACAGATTTCAGAAGAGAGATAGGATAAAAAGAGAAAGAGGAATAATCAGAAGAAAGATAGGAATGCATTTAGTAATCATAATTTTGAGTGTGACTAGGATGATTTCTCCTATAAAATAGAAATAGAGAGCAGAATGAATTAGAATCCAGCATACAACAATATGTTGTTTAAAAAATAAACACACACACTTGAGACAGATTGTTGGTGCAATGGATAGAGCACCAGCCCTGAAGTCAGGAGGACCTGGTTTCAAATCCGGTCTCAGACACTTAATACTTTCTAGTTGTGTGACCTTGGGCAAATCACTTAACCCCAATTGCCTCAGGGGGAAAAAGGCATTTAAAAATAGAAACACAGGCAGAGTTAAAAATAAGGGGCTAATTCTCTAATTGATAATGGTCAAAGGATATGAACAGACAATTCTCAGACAAAGAAATTTAAAAAAAAGAAAAACAAAAAAAAAAAAAAACAACTATTTCTAGCCATATGGAAATATGCTCCAAATCATTATTAATTAGAGAAATGCAAATTAATACAACTCTGAGATACCACTACACACCTGTCAGATGGGCTAGAATGACAGGGAAAGATAATGCAGAATGTTGGAGGGGATGTGGGAAAACAGGGACACTAATACATTGTTGGTGGAATTGTGAACACATCCAGCCTTCTGGAGAGCAATTTGGAACTATGCTCAAAAAGTTATCAAACTGTGCATACCCTTTGATCCAGCAGTGTTTCTACTGGGCTTATACCCCAAAGAGATACTAAAGAAGGGAAAAGGACCTGTATGTGTCAAAATGTTTGTGGCAGCCCTGTTTGTAGTGGCTAGAAGCTGGAAAATGAATGGATGTCCATCATTTGGAGAATGGTTGAGTAAATTGTGGTATATGAATGTTATGGAATATTATTGTTCTGTAAGAAAAGACCAGTAGGATGAATACAGAGAGGATTGGTGAGACTTACATGAACTAATGCTAAGTGAAATGAGCAGAACCAGGAGATCATTATATATCTCAACAATGATACTGTATGAGGATGTATTCTGATGGAAGTGGATTTCTTCAACAAAGAGATCTAACTCAGTTTCAATTGATCAAGGATGGACAGAAGCAGTTCTACCCAAAGAAAGAACACTGGGAAATGAATGTAAACTGCTTCCATTTTTGTTTTTCTTGCCAGGTTATTTATACCTTCTGAATCCAATTCTCCCTGTGCAACAAGAGAACTGTTCAGTTCTGTACACATATATTGTATCTAGGATATACTGTAACCTATTTAACATATATAGGACTGCTTGCCATCTAGGGGAAGGGGTAGATGGAGGGAGGGGGAAAATTGGAACAGAAGTGAGTGCAAGGGATAATGTAGTAAAAAATGACCCTAGCATGGGTTCTGTCAATAAAAAGTTATTTTTAAAAAAGGAAAAAAAAGAAAATATAAAAAAAGGGGCTAAAAAAGAATACATCATCATTCAGCTGAATTGCTGTTAAAAGACAGTAGCAAAAATTAAAATTAAAAAAGACAAGAGTGACAATCTTTTGTTTAGACAAATCAAAGACAAAAATAGGCCTAATTAAAAGAGATACGTGAGAAAGCTATATCCTATTAAAATGTGCTAAAGAAAATAAGTGATATCAGTATTAAAAAAAATGCACCAAATAGTACAGTAGTCAAATTCTTAATAAATATTAAATGAATTTTGGGAGGAAATAGCAAAACTATACCAGAATAGGATTTCAACTTTACTCTCTTAGATACCTATAATCTATCTCTCTATCATCTATCTATCTATATTATGTGTATTTGTATGTATGTGTGAGTGTATATATATCTTCATAAAATAAATAAGAAATAAATTAAAGAGATGAATAAAATTTTAGAAAAGGGAGAAAATTTTCATGCCAAGAAAAATTTAAGTAATGGAGAAATATTAATTGTTCAGGTGTAAAATCCAGACTAGCTCTCTGGAGGACCTTGGGATAAGTCCAAGTCCTTGGTCTTAGTGGAGGAGTGAAGGAGGCAGGAGAGCTGCCACGTAGTTGGTCAAAGATGGAGTCTGGAATCTGGTGTCTTCTTTTGCATTTCTGGCTGAGAGCTGTGGTTGAGAGCTGTGCCTGAGAGAGAGCATTTCCAGTTATCCCAGCCCTTAAATACTTCAGTACGATTATCTCACTACAGCACACTGAGCATTCTCATCACCATACTAAGTACTAAGTATATGCTTAACTATGAGTACCTTGCTGACCTAGATTTAAGTACACCTTTGCAGAGTTCCAACCCTCTACATCTATCCCTTTCTTTTGTTTTAGAACAAAAATGAGAAGTGGTCATAAATGGTCATTCCCTCCCTGATTTCTCAGGATGGGAAGTGAAAACACCAAAAAGGAGGTGATCATGCCCTCCCTGACTTCTCAGGAAGGAAGATGAAAATAACAAAGGGAAATGGGGAGTCAAACCAAATACTGTTAGCGGGTTTCTTCTGGGCTGAAACTGAAACAGGTATACATAAATCCATCAGCATAGGAGGTATTACACAATCACATAGTAATATAACACAGGCTAGTAGTGATGTAACAAGCAACATGAATCAGCACGGTGATATAACAAACAGGTAGAATATACATAGATGTGCATAAGTCCTAGAAGGAGGGTATATAAATAACAATCACACATACACCTTCTTCAAAAGCCAAGAGATAGGCCAAAACCAATCTATTGTTCATTCCTTCATGTGTCAGGAAATCCAATGATTCCTGCAAGTTTTGAAGTCCTGCAACAGTCATACTATCTCAGGGAATCCAATGATTCCTGCTGGTTTTAAAGTCCTGCAGGTGTCTTATTAGCAATTTTTAATGTTCTTAAGTCAGTTGCCATAACTGCCATGCTCTTTCAGTGGTGGTCACAGTCAGAGATGGAACCATCTGATATTTCTTGGGTCTTCTTTGTTTCAAGGGTCTTCTCTGTCACTTTCCAATGGACAAGGCCAATACAATTTGTTGGCACTCATCTGATTCTTTCTCCATCTGTAGAGATACAAGCAAACTCTCTCCCCCAAAGGTGATGTGGAGAGATCCAGAAAGTGGTGAATGGAAGGGGCCAGATACGTCTCCACATCACCTGGCGATTATTTAAGATAGTGGAGCCGCTCACACTGGACACTGCCCTTCCACAGGTTCTAAAACCTGTCTGCTGGAGCCAGTGCATCTTTATCAAAAATCAAAAAATTAATAGTATAGAGAGCTAAATTTAGAGGTTCTCTAGGGTTATCTATGGCTCCCCCTTTCTTTTTGTTTTTAGAGGAGCATCTTGATGTCTCTGTTTCTCCTATTATTGTCTGTCCTTGAGGATTAAAAGGTATGCCAGTAGTGTGTAAAATCTGATACTGTGCACAAAAGGGTGCAAAATGTTTAGAAGTATATGCAGGTCCTTTATCTAATTTTATTGCTTGTGGCACACCCATAATTGCAAAAGCTTGTATAAGGAATTCAGTGACTACTCGAGTTGTCTCTTTAACTGCTAGTACTGAAAATGTAAATCCTGAAAAGGTGTCTACTCCAATATGGGTAAAAGACAGACAACCAAAAGATTTAAAATGGGTCACATCCATTTGCCAGATTTCATTGGGTCTCAAACCATGAGGGTTCTACCCTGGAGGGAGCATAGGAGTGTGGAAAGGAAGGCAAGCTGTACAGCCTTTTACTATGTTCCTAGCTTCCTCTTTTGTTATCCCAAATTATAAATGTAAAGCTCAAGCAACTTGATGATATTTAGAATAAGATTCTTGGGCTACTTGTAATAAGGGAATATTGGCTAACACGGTTAGGAGATATGCCTTTGAATTTCCATTAAAAAATAAGACCTGGAAGTCCACTGGACCTGAAAGTGGACATGCAAGATATAAATCTTACCTGGATGCTTTCTCACTTGCTCTTGAAGTTCTTTAAAGAGCTGATATATATGAGAAGCTACAAATTTCATTTGGGTTGTGGCAATTCTTTATACCACACCTACTGAATAAGCTGAATCAGATATTATATTTACATCTCCTGGATAATAAGTAAGAGTTAGCATGATTGTATATAATTCATTCTGCTGAATGGATTCTGGCTACTCTATAGGTAAGTCATGAGAGTATACAGCACAAATGTTATATTTGGATGCATCTGTAAAGATAGTTGGTCCTTTAAGAAGAACCTTAGAAACCTTTTCTTCAAAAATCCATTGTCAATTATGTAATAGCCGGGTTATCTTTAATGGAGGCCTGTGTATAAATTTTGGAGCAGTAGCCAATAAAATTGCCACTCTGGGATGGTTTCACAGCATACATTAATTTGTCCATTGGTATAAAAGGTGTATAGCTTCTCCAGGTCTTATCCCAGATAATTGTACTACTCACTTAATGGCTTTTAATAAAATTTTAGCCACAAGCACTGGGTAAGGAGTAAGGCTTTGTTCTGGTTGTGCTGAGAGGTTCACCCACTCTATCACACTGTCTCCTTGATGAAGGACTCCTGTGGGTGCCTCTTTTGTAGCAAAAACTGCTATTTCCAAGAGTTTTTGAATGACTCTTTCAACCACATTGGATAAAGCCAATTCAACCTTACTCAAAGCCTCTTGCACTTCTTTTGTAAGCTGGTATGGTGAGTTTAAAGCAGTGTCTCCCCTTAAAATGTCATATAATGGTTGTAATTGATAGGTAGTTAAGCCTAACACTGGACACATCCATTCCATATCTCCTCTCAATTTCTGAAAATCATTTAAGGCGTTCATCTTCTCTGTTCTTAAAGAAAGTTTTTATATTGTAATCATGTTAGAATATACTTCATATCCTACATATTGAAAAGGACCATGACTTTGAATTTTTTCTGGAGTTATATGTAATTTGTAGTTTCTTAGTGTTTCTATGGTCTTTTGTAGACATGATTCTAACATTTGCTCCTCAGGTGCACATCCCAAGATATTATCCATGTAATGTAACAACATAACTTTTGGGAATGCTTTTCTTACTGGAGTAAAAGCAGCAGCAACATACATTTGACACATAGCAGGGCTATTTTTCATTGCCTGTGGCAAAACTGTCCATTCATATCTTTAATAAGGCCCAGCTAAAATAACACTGGATACTGAAAAGCAAATCTTTTCACATCTTCCTTATCTAGAGGGATAGAATAGAAACAATCCTTAATGTCTATAGCTCAAAGAGGCCATTCTTTAGGCAATTGAGTAGGATATGGAAGTCCAGACTGAAGAGTTCCCATAGTTTCCATCTGTTCATTTACTTTTCTTAAATCAGTCAACATCTTCCATTTTCCAGATTTCTTTTTTACAACAAAGACAGAGGAATTCCAAGGACTTAGCAAAGGTTGTAAGTGTCCTTGGTCAAGTTGCTTATATTTCATAAGACCTGAATTCTATTACTCACTAAAGGCCACTGCCCCACCCACACTAGTGTATCAGTTTTCCATTGACTGAGAACAGGTGAGAGTGCAGGCAGGCCTTCAACAGCAGCCCTGCCTAAAAAGCTAAAGTACTCAATTGTAATCCTGTTGTAAGATCTCTTCCCCATAGATTGATGGGGATTTTTTTCAACTACAAAAGGAGTAAAAACTCCTATTTCATCTTCAAATATCCATCTCAAAGGGGTAGCACTAACTTCAGCTGTTATTGATCCTGCTATGCCAGACATATAGGTGTCTGCCTTAATCTTTAGCTAATGACTGGGCCAATTGTCACCTCTAGTGACTGTATGATCTGCACCTGTGTCTACCAACCCTTTCAATGATTTGCCAGATAGTGAGGATAGGAAGGTCAATTGTCAGAGCTGCTATATAGAATATTCCTGGATTCTGTTGTTAGGAGTCAAAATCTGGGCAAATATCACCAAATTGCCTATTAGGAATCTGTATCAGTAAACATTATGCTAGTACTTCTCCTGGATAATAAGTAATACATTCTCTACCTGTATTAGCGACTGGTATATTAGCTACACATTCCCCAGTTTCCCAAATCAGTGTATGGATGGATACTTTTGTAAGCACTCTCAGGAGGTGAAATGGTCAAGCCTACTGTGCCTGGAGGCAAAGGATACATAGGCCAGACAGGCACAGATTTTACCTCTCCAGGGGGTATCTTCATAGTCTCAGCTGCATACAACTTTATTCTCCCCAATTATAATTTCTTTCCCTCATCAGGTTTCTTCTCAGCTCATGTTGGAGTATTGAACTTCTAAAGCCTCTCTGGGGGGTGACATTGGCTGCTATCATGCTCCAAGGGTTTTTTTGCCTGCGGCCCTGGAGTTGGGCCCTGCTTCCCATTTCCCTGAGTCAATCTACATTCTGATGATGAATGGAAGTCTCTGTTGCATTTTGGACATGGGATTTTGGGTCTTGTTCTCCCACCCTGTTTTTTCACTCTATCTTTATGCCAACACTGAGCTTTCAAATGCCTTACTTTAACCACATTGAAAGCATTGATGAGTCTCTCTGGAAGTTCCTTGCCAAAAGGGAGCCTGTCTTCCCATGTTCAGATCTTGGGAAATCTGCATCATAGCCTGGGTTTAAAAGGTATTTGTGCCCACTGTGGCACAGTGTCTTATGATCTCATCTAAAGGAGCATCCTTGTGCAGTCCTAGTATGATTCTTCTACAAACCTCATTACCATTTTCTTTAACAAGTTGTCTTATAGTTTATGTTGCTACATTTTCATCAATAGTTCGTATGACAACTATCTGCAGACATCACATAAAATCAGCAAAGGGTTCATTGGATCTTGTGCTATTTTCGTGAAGGCTTCCCCTCTACCTTGTCTTCCTGGGAGGGTGCCCCATGCTTTGATAGCAGTAAAAGCAATTTGGTTATATGTTGTCAAAGGGTAATTAATCTGCACTGAAGTGTCTGCATAATGATCTACACCCGTTAGTTGGTCAGAGAGGACTGGATTAACTCCAGATTGCCTATTTCATTGGGATTGTATTCTACAAAGTTCACTATACTCAGAAAGCCACAACAAGTTTTGTACAAGTTCTAAACATGTCCTTGATATAGATTTCCAATCATTAGGGGCTAAAACTTCAAAAGCCAAATTCTCTAATATCATTTTAACATAAGATGATGTAGGCCCATAAAGAATGCCAGCCTTTTTCAGATGTTTGATAATTTCCAGATTAAATAGAGTGTATTCTCTATTGACCTAAAGAGTCAAACTCTTCAATCACAGAGTATGTTTCTATTCTCAAATCAGATATATCCTGCCCTTCCTCTTTAGCTTTAATTAGTGCCCTTTGTAATCATGTCATAGAGGGTGTACAAAGCTGCTGCATTGGTGGTGCTGATGGTGTCACTGCCCTTCCCCCTCCTCCTCCTCCCTTCACCCAAGAAGACAAAATTGAGGGAGGACAGTCAAGAGATGGGGAATGCCTTAATGGTGCCTGCTTGGGTGTAACTGAGCTGTGAAAGTGATAAGCACCACACCCTTAAGTTCATCAGTGCTGTTCTTGTCCAATTCTCCATGCTTTTCAGCTATTTTGTCATTATCATTTCCCTCCTCCTCTTTCTCCACAAACTTCCTTCTTGGTTGTTCTCCTTAGAACATTTCCTTTTTTTTTTCTTTAGAACTTGTGGGATTCTTTAAAGCCAATAGTATTATACTGTACATAATGAATCTTTCCTTAGGAATTAAATCAAAACCCATAGCTTCGCAATATTAAATTAGTTGCTCTCCCACTAGTTTCCACATCTCTGGTTTTAATTTTCCTTCCTTAGAGAACCAATATATTTAAGAGTCTAATATATTTAAGAGTCCATTGACCTGCTTCCATATTACCAAAAAATCCTTGTTTCTTTATTAACCTAACTATGCATTCTGCATATTGCCTTGGGGTGGAGGAGACTCTTTTTATTTGGTATTTGCCGCATTTCAGCTAAAAAAAGAAAGTGACTTGTTTATACCTTACCAAAGTTTACTGGTTATTTATTTTTATACTCCCCCTATTTCCAGAAATAGGACTGGAAATAGGACTTCTCCATTGAGCTTACAATCACATCAGACGAACTGCTTTGTGCATGCTTTGCAAGGCCCTTCTTTTCTAGGACCCTACATTGGGCACCAAAATGTAAAGTCTGGACTAGCTCTCTGTAGGATCTTGGATCAATTTGGTTTTAGTGAGTGAAGGAAGCAGGAGAGCTGCCAAGTGGGTGGTCAAAGATGGAATCTGGAATCTGTCATCTTCTCTTCTCTGTGGCTGAAAGCTGTGGCTCAGAGAGTTCCCCGTTATCCTAGCCCTTAAATACTTCAGTACGATTATATCACTACAACACACTGAGCATGCACAACCATTACAATACCATACTAAGTACTAAGTATATGCTTAACTATGAGTATCTTGCTGACCTACATTCAAGTACACCTTTTCAGAGTTCTGGCCCTTTACACTCAGAGATAGTACAAACAAATAGAATAAGTTAAATTCTACAAAAGTTATTTTAACTATTCAGAACCATACCAATTAAAATACCAAAAACACTTCATAGAGATAGAAAAATAATAAAATTCATTTGGAAAACCAAAAGTCAAGAATTTCAAGGGAATCAATGAAAAAAAATATGTGAAAACAAGTGACTTAGTACTACTAGATTTCAAACAATGTTACACAATGGTAATTATGAAAATAGGCAGCCAAGTGGCACCATGGATACAGTACTGGCCTTTGAACCAAGAAGATTCATCTTCATAATTTCACTGCTTGCTATAAGGTACTGTAGTAGACAATGAAATAAAAATAATAAACATTCATGCACCAAATGGCCTAGCATACAAATTCTTGAAGGAAAGTTTAAATGATTTATAGAAGGAACAATCAGCAAACCTATACTAATGAAGCACCTTAATTTACTCTTCTTAGTCACAGATAAATTTAAAATTTTGTTTAAATAAAAAAAGAAAGAAGCTAAGGACATGAATTGAATTTTAGAAAAGCTAGTCATGATAGAACTATGGAGAAAATTGATTGGAAACATGAAGAAATATATTTATTTCACAACTGTGAATGGCACATTTATTCCATATATTAGTGCATGAAAACTTCACAAAAAATGTAGACAAGCAGAGTTATTAAATATATTTTCTTCAGACCACATTTCAATAAAATTGCATTCAGTAAAACTTTTGAAACATGAATTAAAATTGGAAATTAAATTAATTATTTTTTAAAATGAGTGGATCAGAAAGGAAGTCAAATACATAATCAATAATTCTATTTAAAATGATGGCTCAGATTAAACAAAATACCAAATCAGGATGCAGTCAAAATAGCACATAGGGAGAAATTTATATCTCTGAATGTTTACATCATTAAAACAGAGGAAGAGGATATAAATGAATTGGGCATGTAATAAAAATAATAACAAAATTTAGGAGGAAATGAATAAAAAATCCCTAATTAAGCATCAATTAATTTCCCTTAAAATGGGAAAGTTAAAATCAGAGGAGAGATTAATAAAATTGAAAGAAAAATCATTGAACTAATAAATAAAATTAGGATGGATTTGTAAACAAAAGCAATAAAATAGATAAGCTACTAGCTAATTTGATTTTTAAAATGAAGAAAGAAAATACATTGCCAGTATAAAAAAAAGTGCACAAGTGAAAATGTTTTGCCAATAATGTTGTCATCTAAAATGGATTCATATTTACAAAAATATTACCTTCCCAGATTAACAGAAAAAATATAATTCTTAAATAATTTTCTAACATAGTTCAGTCACGTCTGATCCTTTGTGATCTCATTTGAAGTTTTCTTCAAAAAGGTTAGTAGAGTGATTTATCATTTTCTTCTGCAGCTCATTTGACAATGAGAAAACTGAAGCAAACAAGGTTAAATGACTTGCTAAGGGTCATACAGCTAGTATCTGAAGCCAGATTTGGAAGATGAGTCTTTCTGAATCTGTCAGCATTTTGTCTAGTGTACTGCTTAGCTGCTCAATATTATACTAGAAAAACAGAAATTGAAAAAGCCATTAATGAGTTTATTAAGAAAAAAACCCTAGGACGAGATGGACTTAAAGCAAATTCTACCAAACATTTAAAGTACAGTTAATTCCAATATTCTACAATCTGGAAAAAAAAAGATAAGAATTGTCCTATCAAATTCCTTTTATTAAAACCTAACCTGAAAAAGCAGACTCTTTGTTTTCTTAATTCTTAATACCTTAAATTTTTTAATTTTTAAGTTTGGGGGTACATAGCTATTAACAATATTATTTGGTTAAGAAGTATGTGTATTTACATAGCCCTTTGGCATAGTTCAGAAAAAAAGAAAACTGAAGGGCAGAAAATGCTTCAATTTTACTCAGAGCCTATCAGTTCTCTTTTTGAGATGTGACTATCCTTTTTTATCATCATGAATTTTTTTAATCAGTTGCCAAGTCTTTGACAGTTGATAATTATTACAACATTGCTATTACTGTCTAAATTATTCTCCTGGTTCTGCTCACTTCATTTTTCTTCAGTTCATATAAATCTTCCCATTTTCCCCCCTTAAATCAATCCTATTGGGCTGTAAGAGATGCCACTTTCCACACATCAGTTTGGTTACCATGATACAAAAATGTTTCAGAGAATGTAGGAAAATTGATATAATAATAGTATGCAGAGCTAAGAACTAGTGCAATCATTCTGCATTAGTTTCGTTTGTACAAAAACTTTTCAATTTGATATAATCAAAATTTTCTATTTTGTAGTCAAAAGTGATCTCTAGTTCTTCTTTGGTCATAAATTCCTTCCTCTTCCACAGGTCTGAAAAGTAAACTATCCTATGTTCTTCCTATTTATTTATAATCTCATTCTTTTTGCCTAGGTCATGAACCATTTTGACCTTATCTTGGTGTACAGTGTTAAGTGTGGGTCAATGCCTAGTTTCTGCCATACTAATTTCCAATTTTCCCAGCAATTTTTGTCAAATAATGCATTCTTATCCCAAAAACTGGGGTCTTTGGGTGTGTTGAACACTAGATAATTAAAGTGATTGGCTGTTTTGTCCTTTTAACTTAAGCTATTCCACTGATCAACTAGTCTATTTCTTAGCCAATACTAGATGGTTTTAGTAACCGCTGCTTTATAATATAATTTTAGATCTGGTACAGCTAGGCCACCTTCATTTGATTTTTTTTTTTCATTAATTCCCTTGAAATTCTCGACCTTTTGTTTTTCCATATGAACTTTGTTATTCGGTTTGGTCATGTATACTTATTGTGTATCTAATTTATATTTTAATATAATTAACATCTACTGGTCACTGGGGAGGGAATGGGGGGTAAAAGAAAAAGGAGCAAAGAATTTGGAATTTTTTAATGCTGTAAAGTTACCCATACATATAACCTGTAAATAAAAGGCTATTAAATAAAAAAAAAAAAATAGAAATTTAAAAAAAAATGAATTTTGTTATTATTTTTTCTGGGTCATCAAAATAGTTTTTGGGAAGTCTGATTGGTATAGCACTAAATAAATAGATTAGTTTAGGTAGTATTATCATCTTTATTATATTTGCTTGCCCAATCCAAGAGTAGTTAATATTTTTCCAGTTGGTTAAATCAGACTTAATTTGTGTGGAAAGTGTTTTGTAGTTTTGCTCATAAAAGTTTTATTTTCCCTTGGAATAGATTCCTAAATATTTTATACAATCAGTAGTTATTTTAAATGGAATTTCTCTTTGTAACACTGACTTTTGAATTTTGTTAGTGATATATAAAAATGCTGATGACTTATGTGGGTTTATTTTATAACCAGCAACTTTGCTAAAGTTGTAGATTATTTCTAATAACTTTTTAGTAGAATCTCTGGGGTTCTCTAAGTATACCATCATATCATCAGCAAAGAATGATAATTTGGTTTCCTCATTGCCTATTCTTATTACTTTAATCTCTTTCTCAACTCTTATTGCCAAAGCTAGCATTTCTAATACAATGTTAAATAGCAACGGTGATAGTGGGCAAACTTGTTTCACTCCTGATCTTATTGGGAATGGTTGCAGTTTGTCCTCATTACATATGATGCTTACTGTTGGTTTTAAATAGATGCTACTGATTATTTTAAGGAAAAGTCCATTTACTCCTATACTCTCAAGTGTTTTTAATAGGAATGGATGTTGGATTTTATCAAATAGTGCAATCATTCTGAAGAAAAAAAATGGAACTATGCCCAAAGGGCTATATGATGAATTACCTCTTCAGTATTTGAATTCTTTTTTGTTGCTCATAGCATTTTTATTTCTTAAGCACTTTGGAATTTGGCTTCTGGGTTCCTGAGACTTCTCATTTGGGGTTTTCTTTTGGGAGATGGAGAGTAGATATTTTTGTATTTTTTATCTAGTCTTCTAATTCTAAAATATTTAGGTAATTTCCTTTTATGATTTCTTGATATTTTTCTCTCCAGACTCTTTATGGATCAGGGCAATCAGAGTTCAGTGATTTTTACATTAAGCATCCCTGATCCATTTCCCAAGACAATTTTTTTCACATGTGGTATCTTATGTTTTCTTCTATTTTCTGTCTTTTTTTTTTTTTTAATTTCTTGTTCTTTCATGAAGCCATAAACTTCTATTGTTTCATTTTTATTTTCATGTATCTCTTGTTATTGTACTTTCTATTCTATTGCTGTCTTTCTTATATCCTTTTCGTTTCTTATCTCTAGCCCTCTTATTACATTTATAAAATAATTTAAACTCTTTTTATGTTTCATTTCTTCCAGAAATTACAACAGACTTTGCATCTAGATGTTGTATTATTATTATCTTATTACATTTTGGGGTCTTCAGTATATAGTGTTTCAGTCATTAATCAGTCAAGTCTGACCCCATTTGGAGTTTTCTTGGCAAAGGTACAGATTTGCCATTTTCCTTTCCCAGCTTATTTTACAGAAGAGGAAACTGAGGTTAAATGATTTGCTTAGAGTCACAGAACTAGTAAGTGTCTGAGGCCAGATTTGAACTTATATCTTTCTGACTTCAAGGCTATATTCCATTATGTCACCTAGCTACCTATGACTTCAGTACATTTGACATTAAAAGATCTCTATATTGTGAAATACATATAGCTTTTTCTTTCTTTCAGTCTTAACTTCCTTCGTCAGATTTCATAGTAGGACCAAAATCTATGTATTTTTTAAGAGGTAATATCTGGCCACTGAATAGTTCTATTTTGCATGAGGAGGGTGGTTCTTGCTATTACTTTCTTCAGGCTCTATGTACTAGATCTTCCAAGAATCTAAGATATAACTTAAACTGGAGATCTTCAGATTTTCAGTGTTAGTGAAATAGCTTGAGTAGGGGAGAAGTCTAATCACTGCTTTTCTTGTATGATTTTGGGAATGTCCTGATCTCAATTTATATCTAAGTAATGCAATACTGAGATTACTTCTAGTTGTAGTTCAAGTAGACTAATCCAGATGTGAGTCATCTTCTAACTAAAAGCCTCTTTAAGTAGAAAATGATATACTATCAGGTTTTGGTAAAAGTTCTCTTGGTAAGTCTGCTATAAGTTAAGTCTCATTCCTATGTTAATGCTCCACAAATCTTTGGCTCTCTTCCTTTTCCATTCCTTGCTCAGATCTTTGTCTTTGGTCCTTATCTCTTCTTTTCTTTTCCCATTACATCTATTTTCATAAATACTGCATGACCTCTGACTCAGAATTAGGGTACAAGTGACAAAGGTGCAAATTGGGTCCTGTTTCTGTTCCCTTCAGAGTGTCAAACCCTTCTAAAATAAATATGTAACCTCTTCTTTCCCTAGTGCACAGTGGCATTGCTAATTTTGAAAGGATCTTCCCCTTCATGGTCAGGGCCCTATCTCCAATGTAACCAGATATCTCTGATAATCATAGAAATTTGAGCTGGCAAATAATTTTAAAAGTTTTAATTAAAAATTTTAGTTTTAGTTTTAAAAGATTTCTCAATTAGGTCTTGCTTTGGTATATTCTCTAGCATTTTTTCTTTGTTTTTGTTTTTTTTTTGATTGTTAGAATAGTTGTGAAAAGAGAAGGGCTATATATTTTTCTTCTACTCTGGAATCCTGTTTGGTCAATATCTTGTCTGTCATGAAACTCTTTGGTCATCTATTTTACTTCTGTTCTTTATCTGAGTATCTCATTAATGATATATCATTGCTCATATCTACCATGTATACCTTCATTATATTCTGTGAGATATATATTTTTTAAACCTTTTGGAGTCAATTGCATTTTATGCCTCATTTAAATTAGCAATACCAGTAAAACATTAGTATTAATAAAATATTAATAAGTATAAATTAATATCAATAAAATAGTAAAAATGAGAGTATTTTTAAAAGATTGACTTTTGCTCTCCTGGCAAACTTTAAGTAAAAAAGGACATTGGAGATTCTCAAAGTTAATGTTGTCCTGTTGTCCTCTCTCTTCATTTGCAATCCTGGGTTCAATTTGTTAAGAATTTGTGGAGCTCATCCCAAATATACATACTGAAGGACAAGTTATTTAAGTTGTCTGTCCAAATGCATGTTTCAGTCTAGACAACAGTTATTCTGCATGCCTATCACACCTAGATTCATGTCCCTTCCTATGTTTTGACTGATATCTGACAGTACTAGGGTACTTTTTATACTTTAAGTAAACAGGAAGGAAAAAGGATTTCTTGATCTTTTCAAAGATCAGCCTAGGTCATACAAAAGAGGTGATGCTCCTATCACAGAGAGAATATTGATCATACTTGCTATTCAACCCTTGTAAGATTTTAAAAACAAGGGTTCAGTGTTTTCTTTAGCAGCTACCTCTTTGATTTTTAAAACATATATTCATTAACTCATGTGCTTTTAGTCACCTTGTTGGTATTTATTAATGGAGGGAGAAGGAGAGATGGAGAAAGGAAGTGAGGTAGGGAGGAAAGGAGAAAAATAGAGAAAGGAATGAACGAGATGAGGTGAGATCTTTCAAGACAGTTGTGAAAATTGAGTAAGGCTTCATCTATTTCAGAGTTGGAGTAGGCCTGAAGGACTTTAGGAATCAAGTCAAGGGCATACTTAAATCCCCTCCCTGCTATCCCCTAAGGGCATACTTAAGTTCCCTTGTTATCCTCCTATGACATCAGTGTCTTTCTGTTTAGGTCAAATATGGGCAACTATGTACTTATTGGTCAAGTTCAATTTCTTGGGTAGTTCCCTCATTTAGAATGTAAGATCCTCAGCCAATAAGGATGAGGGTCAGTGGTGGGAGGGGGTATTTGCGTTAGGGATAAAACGTGTTGACCCTACCCCCTATGGTGCCTCCTCCCTTTGATTGTCTGCTTGATGGGTGGGATGCCTGATTCTCGGGAGATTGTATAATAAACTTTGCTTTGCTTCTAGATATCTCTCGAGCTTTTATTAAATGCTGTCTGAACCACACAGGAATAAATAAAAGAAAATAGGACAGAGGAAATGCCCAATTAGTAATGACACCTATAAATGTGAATGGGATGAACACACACTCATAAAATGGAAGCATGTAAGAGAATGGATAACAGAGAAATGCAAAAATATGTTGTTTGCAAGGAACACACTTGAAACAGAAAGTCACCCAGATTTTTACAAAAGAGTTTGAGAAGAATCTATTATGCTTCAGGTGAAGTACAAAAAAAAAAGGGAAGGAATAATAATTATCTCAGAAATAGCAAAAGAAAAAAAAAAGTCTAATGAAAAGAGATAAGTAGAGAAACCACATTTTGCTAAAAGAATCCATAGAAAGTGAAGTAATATCAATATTAAGCATAGCACAGATTATTAAAGGAAAAGTCAAGATAAATAAAGGAGGAAATAGTAAAATTTTACTTTCAGGAATCTAAACCTTTTCTCTCAAAGGAAGGTAATCTAATCATTAGATCAATAAGAAAGAAGTTAAGGATATCAATAAAAGCTTAGAAAAATTATGTTTGATAGACCATTAGAGAAAACAGGAAATTGAAAGAAGTAGACCTTTTTCTCGCTCTACATTTGTGAGGCTTAGATTTGGGGTCCCCAAATGAAAATGAGGCCTAGTGGCAGGTTCAAGGTACAGGGAGTCAAGTAGAGCTCCTCTGCAACCCCTTTCGATTTGGTACAAGGGCAGGGAGTTAAATGGGTCTAATGGTAGCGCAAGCAGTTCTGTGTAAAGGAATTTACAGATCTGAAAACCTAAATTGATAAAAGAGGTTTATTATGGGCATAGGAAGTAAGGTTAAAGTCTAGTTAGTAAAAGGTATTAGCTAAAGAGAAGAGGGCACTGGAAATATTATTCCAGTGGGCAGAGACCCTTGGCATGCCAGACGTAAGACTGGCATGTTTGGAACCTCTGCAAAGAGAGGACTCCAGCTTGGCTCTTTTATAATGAGAGATTTAGCTAAAGGGGCCTGTGGGTGGAGTCCCAAGTTAGCTCAGATCTGGTGGGGGCTGAAACAAACCCAGATCTCTTATTTGAATTCAAAAGGGGTGCTTTTGACCAGGATTTGTGAATCAACGGTCCTAGCTTCCTGAATTGATAATGCTTCAGTTAGGAGAGGTTGGGAATTAGAAAGGAATAAATCAATCTGAAAGGACTAGTTTCTTTTTTTTTTTTAATTAAAGCTTTTTATTTATTTATTTATTTTTATTATAACTTTTTTATTGACAGAGCCCATGCCTGGGTAATTTTTTTTTTTTTTTTTTTTTTACAACATTATCCCTTGCACTCACTTCTGTTCTGACTTTTCCCCTCCCTTTCTTCACCCCCTCCCCCAGATGGCAAGCAGTCCTATACAAGTTAAATATGTCACAGTGTATCCTAGATACAATTTATGTGTGTAGAACTGAATTTATGTGTGTAGAACTTGTTACACAGGAAGAATTGGATTCAGAAGGTAAAAATAACCTGGGAAGAAAAACAAAAATGCAAGCAGTTTACATTCATTTCACAGTGTTCCTTCTTTGGGTATAGCTGCTTCTGTACATCCTTGATCAACTGAAACTGAGTTAGATCTCTGTCAAAGAAATCCACTTCCATCAGAATACATCCTCATATAGTATCATTATTGAGGTATATAATGATCTCCTGGTTCTGTTCATTTCTTTAGCATCAGTTCATGTAAATCTCACCAATCCTCTCTGGATTCATCCTGCTGGTCATTTCATACAGAGCATAATATTCCATAACATTCATATACCACAGTTTACTCAGCCATTCTCCAATTGATAGGCATCCATTCATTTTCCAGTTTCTAGCTACTACAAACAGGGCTGCCACAAACATTTTGAAACATACAGGTCCCTTTCCTTTCTTTAGTATCTCTTTGGGATATAAGCCCAGTAGAAACACTACTGGATCAAAGGGTATGCACAGTTTGATAACTTTTTGAGCATAGATCCAAATTGCTCTCCAGAATGGCTAGATATATCCACAATTCCACCAACAATGTATCAGTGTCCCTGTTTTCCCACATCCCTTCCAATATTCCGTGTTATCTTTCCCTGTCATTCTAGACAATCTGGCAAGTGTGTAGTGGTATCTCAGAGTTGTCTTAATTTGCATTTCTCTGATTAATAATAACTTGGATATATTTTCATATGACTAGGAATAGTTTCAATTTCTTCATCTGAGAATTGTATGTTCATATCCTTTGACCATTTATCAATTGGAGAATGGCTTGATTTCATGTAAATTAGAGTTAATTCTCTCTATATTTTGGAAATGAGGCCTTAATCAGAACCTTTGACTGTAAAATGTTTTCCCAGTTTATTGTTTCCCTTCTAATTTTGTCTGCACAAAAACTTCAATTTGATATAATCAAAATTTTCTATTTTGTAGGCAATAGTGATCTCTAGTTCTTCTTTGGTCAAATTGAAAGGACTAGTTTCTTAAAGGGACCACAACCTGCTTCATACATGACAACTTTATAAAAACTGAACATTTAAGGGGCATACAAATTTCACAAAGAAAAGCAGAAAAGCAGTAATTTCAGGCCATAATGCAATAAAATTGCATTCAATAAAGAAAACTAGAAGTATTAAATTTTCAATCTATATTGTGGAAAATGATCTAGTCCAATAGAATAAATGGGTCAATGAAAAAATTCACAGAAACATCAATGATTCATTTAAAATAATGACAGACAACATATCAAAATTTGTAGGGTGTAGCCAAAGCAGTTCTTAGGGAAAAAAAATCTATAAATTTGTAAATCAATATATGAGAGAAAGAGCAGATGGCACACAGCAGATCCTATATATATGTTGACTATTATTATTATTATGACCTGACACTTACAAGCAATGTGCCTTTAATTTCTTCATTTTTTCTGAAGCTTATAGCCCCCTATATATTATTTCCACTTTCAATCTTTACCATATTTACAATGAAATCTGTAAGTATAAGAATATATGTTGATGTGATTTCAGAAATTTGTCAAGTTCTTTGTAGAATATTTATTACATCATTTCTATTATCTCATGTTGCTGCATATACTGTAATCAGTTTTATAATAGTCTTTTTGCAAACATTTATCATTACAATTTGTCATAACCAAATATATCCCATTAAAATGTTTTTTTATTCCTTTGGGAGTATAATAATATCTTCTCTGCTGACTGTTTTTGTTGCCTCTCCAAAAAGTACCTACAATTCATCTTTACATTTAATTGAAACATATTTATTTCTTCTGGTTTTTATTGATAGCAACAGTGTTAAGATTGATATAGTTCAGTTCCTCATGCTATGCATCTACTCCTTGGATAGAATATCATATTCAAAGCAACAGTAGTTAAATTAAAATTTATTGAAAGTTTTAGAACTTTATGATATTTAGTAGCCTCTGATTCCTTTTTCACTACTCCCCCACCATCCCCAGAGTACTAGGAGGGAGTTAAATATAATATTATGTTAATTTTTTGTTTGTTTCATGGGTTGCAGGGACAAAAATATGTATCTACTTTAGGCAGACAGCCTACTAGTGACATAATTCTCTGTAGTTAAGTTGGTACATAGGGAAGCTAATTAATAAACATTTTTAAGCACCAACTATGTGCCAGGCAGTGTTCTGGGTGTATTCTGTTTCAGAAAATACATTTAAAGCCTATCTGTTATGGGAAAGCTGCCAGAAACTGTTATGTGTTACATCTAAAGGTATCTCTACAACCTGATGAAGCATTTTGATGGAGGATTTTGTGGAGAAATGTATTTGCTTAATAAATGCTTCTTGATGGATTGGGCAAGATTCTATTTGGACTCTGAACAGATACAGCAGCAGTATTGGAAATTTCAGAGAAGCAGATTTAGGTTTAATGATCTGAAAAAACTTATATAAAATTTCAACTATCAATAATTAGAATGGGCTCCTGGGAGATATCATGAGTTCACTTTCCTCAGCCAAAGAACTACATGATTGCTTTATGGGGAATATTGTAGTGAAGATTCTTTCTTAGGTATGTATTGAACTGCATGGTTTCTAAATTTCCTTCTAACTCTGAAACTCTATGTATTGTTTTTTTTTTTTTTCAACATCTATAAAATTGAGCCAAATTTATAAAAATAACAACCATTCCCCAGTTGACAACTGGTCAAAGGATATAAACAGGCAGTTTTCAGAAAAGGAAATCAAAGTTATGTCACATAAAATCCTATCAATCACAACTGATCAGAAAAATGAAAATTAAAACAACTCTGATATATGACTTTACATTTATATATTGGCTAACACAACAGAAAAAAAAAGACAAATTCTGGAGTGAATGTGAAAAAAATGAAACACTACAGCAATGTTGATAGTGTCTTGAACTAATTCAAATCTTTCAGAGAATAACTTAAACTACAGCCAAAGGGCTGTAAAATGTACATATTCAGCGATAACATTACTAAATCTATATTCCAAAGAAGTCAGGGTAAAGGAAAAGTACTTATTTCTACAAAACAATAGAACTTCTTTTTGTGATGGAATAGAATGGGGAATTGAAGAGGTGTCCATCAATTAGAGAGTAGCTGAATAAGTTTTGCATGCAATTGTGATGGAATATTACTATGCTATAAGAATGATGAGAACAGTTTCAGAAAAACCTGGGAAGACTTACATGAACTGATGCAGTGAAGTAAACAGAACCAAAGCAATCTTATAGACAGAATCAGCATCATGAAAAGTCAAAGACAACTGTTCTGATCAAGATAATGATCCAGTACACTTCCAAAAGACTTATGATGGGGAAAAAAAAAGTTCTCTATCTCCAAAGAGATAATTGATAAACTTTGAGTAAAGATAAAAATATATTTTTTTAATTTTATTTTCTTGTTTTGGGGTTATTGTTTTCAATGTGGCTAATACAGAAACTTTTTTTGCATGACTTCACATGTATAATTGATATCAAATTGCTTGTCTTTGCAAGGAGGAGGGAGAGGCAAGAAAGAGGGAGAAAATCAACTTTTTTTCAAATGAATGTTAAAATTTTAAATGTAACTGGAAGAAATTTAATTAAATAAATATATTTTAAAACCTACATCATTCTATTTTGCAAAAATAATCATGTGAAAGTGTTAGAATTCTTACAAGCTGCTAAATCAGTGGAATTGATAGAGACAATGGTTGTTTAGCAGGGTGCTTAACAGTTCTCTAGATGTACTTAGTACTTATCACAGTTCCACATAAGAGAGCATATATAAACTAGGAGCCTCAATCAGGATTGACTTGGGGAGATCAACAAGCCAGGATTCAGTCAAGGAGATTCACAAGTCAGAGAACACAATGGGGTAGAACTAAGGAAGACAGAAGTGGTGGCAGGCTATCCTGTGGAGAACACTGAAAGCAAGATCTGGAAGGCCTTCAGAAAAGCTAGCCAAGCCCCAAGTGAAGGAAAGAGAAATTAAAGGATTTGGACTTTAACTCCTGGCTGCATTTGGGATGATAATTGAACTGAAAAGAAAGCTGCCTCAAGAAGCCTCCCAAGAAACCTGCTCCCAGAGAACATTATATTTTAGAGAAGAACATTACATGAAAGTAGAAAGGCTGCTCAACTCTTCTCTGCTATTTCCTAATATAGAAATGGTATATACAGATAGGTATTTCCAGATTCTTTTCAGTCACTAGCAAGTCTACACAACATCTGAAAAGACAAATCAATAGTTATTCTCTCTTTGCAGTTCTGAAGCCAGGAGCTCACAGAACTCCTCTATTTGACCTTAAGAAAAAGAGTGAGAAATGCAAATCATTTTTGAGACCAACACTCTTACTCTTTGTAAAAGTCTGGCTGCTTCTTTGTCAATTGCTATGAAAGACATTACTTTTTCATTCATCCTTATTTTTATACAGATTATCTTAGATAAAATGGCTCACCTTTGTCATACTTCATTTTTTTAGCTCCCTTATTTAATCATGTCCTTTAGTCTGAGCTTTTTTTTTTTAAACTGTTCTATTTTCTTTCCTTTAAAAATGACACAGGAGAGAAAGATATACTCTCAACCTTCTGGCTTTTAATTGCAACTGTGAAGTTTATATCACTAAATATCATAAAGAACAACTTTCATATTTCTTCCCCTTTACATTTAACCATGACCAAAAACACACTTGTAATTTTGTAATTCAGTGTAAGACACTTAAAAAAAAAAAAAAAAAAAAACCCTTCAGTCATGCAACACAAGCATACAAATGAGCTCCAGGGTTTATAATCAATTCATCCTTTCTATCCCCCCTCTGGGTTTGTTTATGTTAGCTTAGTCTCCATCAAAATGATGTCTTAATTAAATCTGAAGAATGGCCATTTGCCTTTACTTTAGTGATGATTTCATTCTTCCATGGATATCCATTTAATAGATGTATAACAGAAACAGAATGCAACATAGATTTCACTCTAGCAAGCATAGTTTGATTTTTATTTTTATGTAATCTATGGAACTTCAGAACATTTTAATTGACCATAATCTGAAATATCTGTCTAAATGCTAATTTATTAAGACAAATTTCAGGGATTTTTGGTGTTGTGTTGGCATTAAGCTTCTCAGAAAGCCACCTGAGAAAAGTAGAATCAAGGGACGATATACTTAACCAGAAATTCTAACTATAGTCCCATATATACTTGAAACTCTAAATTCCGATTGAAGCCAATCTCTACTCAATGCCTCACTGAGTTACCTCTCTCCAAATAAGGAACAGAGGCAGTTAAAATGTGGAAAATTAAGAAAATGCAGAACACATCATTAAATCATATACTCAGGAAGCTGTGGCAATCTTTACTTCGACTCACATAAGGTCTACTATAAATGAAATATATATTTTAATTATTTCCAGTTTGGATATTCCCAATGTGCAACATGGAGCCTCAACTGCTCACTGCAGAATAAAAGAAAATTGGGTGGTAAGGAAGAAGAATGTTGCAGCTAATGCAGAACAGTTGCAAGTTATATTCTACATTGCCCTGAGCAAAACTCTTCCTTTTATTTTGGAGAAAAAGCAATTGGTTTCCCCAACAGTACAGGGTCTGTGTTCAGAGTCTGTTTACTCATGAGCTCTGACAGGTTTACCCAGAGCAGCTTTGCAAACCAGCTGCTCTCCCAACAAGCACTGTGGTAGTAATTCTTTAAAGTTGCAGGGATAACCTATAATGATACATGGCCTTTCATGATAATAGGCAGGCAGAGGGAACTGTTGACATATTTTACTTTTTGCATAGCATTTTCAATTACATAAAATGAAAAAAAAAAAAAAAAAGAAAACTATGCACTTTTTTTTCAGTGCCTCCTCTCAGTAGACATCCATCAGGAAGCATGTAGCATGCAAAGTTACTTAAATCCTACCTCCCCTTCTCCCTTTAACCTTCTGGAAATGTGCCTACAATTTTTCTTTGTCATTCCTAACCCAATCAAAATCAAACTGTAGTCTTTTAAGTGAAGTGGGATCTACAGGCTTGCCAGTTAAACTACTGTGATAGCTCACACCAGGGAAGGAATTAGTGGAAACCACAAAATTGTATGCTATCCGGCTTTCAAAATCATTCAGCCAATTTCTATACTTTCCTCTCCCTCATTTTAATAATAATAATACCACTCAATTTGTAAAAGAGGTTTTGGGGGGCAACTTGAAAAACCTGCCACTCTAAAATTCCATCATCCTCAAACAGCAATTATGCATTTTACTGGTTTTTGTCCTTTTATCTCAATTGTACAGGGTAGCAGATTTGACCTTAATCTTAACCTTTGCCTACCATTTTCAGAAATAACTGCAAAGTTAACTTAATACTTTGGAGCCTTGGGATTTGTTGCTCTTACATTTTGTTTTCTTCATAGTCATTCACTTAACCAGCCATCAAATGGGTAGGTGATTAAGAGACTCTATAGCTGCAGCATATCTGAAGGCTGAGAAGGAACATTTTGTTCAAGAGGAGGATTTCCTGGGGAAAACAGGAAGAGGGAAAAGAATTGCCACAAAATAAAAGAAAAATGATTTTATTAAGGCTAAGGAAGATTTAGGATATTTCCAAGGGTAAGATAAAACAGAAATCGCAACATTTAGAAATTAGTTTCTAAGAACTGAGCAATTCTATATTTATGGCAAGAAAAAATATTTTCACAATGGAAACTCATTTTACCACAAATTATAACTGTTCTTTCTTATTCTTTTAGAAGTGAGACCCAGAGAAAAATTTCAGAATTAAATTCTTTAAAAAGAAGGGAGTTGTATTACAGAAGCTAATAAAAAATCAATTTATTTCACCATCAAATTTTAAACTTCTATGGGAAGGGATTAGTTTTTTTTTTTTTTTCCACCCTTGGATAATCTTCTTTCCCTGATGCAGAAAATACAGTGTACACTTCATTTTGACAATACTTTTCTGTGGTTTCACTCCTGGGGTATATCAGCTACTCTGACACAATTTGCTCCAGTAAAGTAAAAAATCAAACTGGTAGGAAAAAAACAATTTGGAATAGAACATAATATTGACATTTATAAATTAATAGACTAAAACCATATTTCTACACAAAAGAATTATTAACCAAATTGAGTTTTTCCAGGTAGTATTTATAATTTTTTGGTCCTACAGTATTATACAAAATTTTCTTTTTATTAAATTATATTAAATTTCTTTTCCTACTATTAGGAAGCAGTAATAAAAACTACTTCACTAAAGGGATAACAAAGGAGAATATCATAAGAATGATTTCCCCTTAGCTTTCAGAATAGAATGTTAGCATTGTAAAACAACCTACAGCAGCATCAAGAACAAAAACAAAACTCTCATATGTTGCTATCAAAGTCAGAACCCTAATTAAAACTATTTTGGAGGGAAAAAAAACTAACAAAAAAAAAAGGCATTTGGAGTAGGAGGGGAAAAAAAGGAGGTGGGTGGTACTTGTTTAGAATATGGTCCTATCACAAGTACAGAGAAAGAGAACATTCTCATCTTTGCCCCTAAAAGCTTTCAAGAAAGAGAGAGAGTTCTTCATGAAAAATAAATTGGAGGAGGGGGGAGAGATGGAGCTTGGTGACCATTGTTCCATGTAATATCAAGAGAGATAAGGAAAATAGTGACTACAGGGAGGAAATACAATACAATCTTTCAATACTGATTTCTTGAAATAAAGCCCCATTTTCCCTGTGTTAATTGAAGCTCTGACCAATGTTTCCCCAGACAAACTAATCAATTAATTTAGATGTCCCCGCTTCCAAAAAAGTGTTTTTTTATTTCCTACAATTACAACTGACCTCTGAACCTGCATAGCATTTGTCTTTTATTTGTTTTATAGCACTTGTCAAATTCTAATTTGCACTATAATTATTTGTGTTATACCCTTAATTAGAATTTAAGTTTTTTGAGAGTAGAAGCTTACTTTTCCATCTTGTATCTACCATAACACCTAACAGTATTTCTAATGGGTGCTCAATAAAATGTTTATTTCCATGCATATAGACTCCAAAGCAAGTCCTGAATTCCTTTCCACTCCTGCAGTTCTGTGATCTATGAAAAGAAACAATTTATGTTGTATAAGGTTCTCAAACTCCTCCAGATGCCATGTCTTCATTGAATAAATGTGTATCCTACTGCACCTCAATGGGAGCACTGCCTAGTCAGTCTTTTATTTACCAGCACATAATTCACTAGCAAATTGCCATTTGATACTACTGCAGACCCATATTCATATCATAAGATGAAATGCTCAGTACTTCATGCCAAGTTTTCAAAGTTGCCCCTTCTTCAGACCAGATTAACTCTTGTTATATTCTCCAAATGAACTTCTTTTATGACTTTCTGAGGATTGCCAGGACTTCTTGTACAGTTACATATATGTGTAAAACCTTGAATTTAGAGTGAATTGCTTTTTTGCTACATTTTTCACTTAATTAAAAGAAATAGGGCTATATCTATAAACCCTAACTATCTCCCTTAACTTTTGCCAACTATGAGGTTAACAGATCTCTACCAGACTGAGGTCACTTATTTTGAGGCACCCTTGATATGAAAGGGCCATTTAGGTTGTATTTATATCTATGAAAATAAACCACCTAGTGTGGCAACTAGATGGCTCAATAGATAGATAGAGCACCAGTTCTGCAGTTAGGGGTATCTGAGCTCAAGTTTGGCTTCAGACATAATACTTACTAGCTATGTGACAAATCACTTAACCCAATTACCTCACAAATATATATGTGTATGTATTTTTATATAAATAAATAAACCAATCATTTCTTAAGGTTAGCTAAATTAAGGGCTTTAGACCTGGGATTTCAGTGTTAGAGGGATCTCAAGGAAGATGTTACTTTTGCTACCGATGCAGGCTATCACCTTGTCTTTAGTTCACAGTCTTAGTTAGCATGATATTGAGAGGTTAATTGACTAGACAGAGTAACAAGTAAGAAGTGGAACTAGAGTCAATGTTTGTTGGTTTTATGGTATCCTCTCTATCTTCTGACTCCTCTCTTTATGCAAATTTTGATGGATTAAAATATTTAAAATAATTGGAAAAGTAAAAAACCCACTAAAATAATATTAATTGATATGATCTGGAATCAGTAAAGTGAATAATAAAACAATACTTAAATGCTAACATATCAAGAATTCTCTGAGTTTATTTCTTGCCTTCTCAATGAAAAAGGAGAGAAAATCAGGTGGGAGAGAACTTAGAACTCAAAATTGTTTTACATGTAATTGAGAAAATTACAATTAATTAAATGAAATCCTGCAAGTTTAGGACATCACCAACAACCAACATATGCTTACTTTCTGATTTAGAAAGTAAATATATTCACATTTGAAAGAAGAAAAGAGTGGCTTATTGGTCTTGTGACAATAAAGAGAGAAGACTAGAAAATTTCCCCAATCCTCACAACCTATACCAAACAGGAGCTGTGTGCAAAATATTAAGTAATTTCATCTATATTAATCATATGAGATATCAAGAATTTTAACAAGGAAGCAGCCTAATGTCCTATCAGAAGAAAACGTAGTTCCTAATCTAAAATTAGCATGCTTGGAACAGAATTCAATTCTTCCCCTCTCCACCCAGTATCCTACCCTACAACATAGTAAACAAAAGCAAGAGTTTACTCTGACTGGGACTGCAACATGGCAGCACTTTATATCGCAATAAAGCTTATTCAGAGAACTGAGAAACAGAAGGAACTATGAGAAGATTCCAACAGGGCTGTGACTCCATCATGGCTGAAGCAAAGGAAAAAGACATCTAGCTTGAAGTACTATCTTCCCCCAGAAATCACTTGGGACAAGGACTGAGGTTAATGAAATTGCTCGGCATGAAAGTAATCTGAAATAGTTTTGAGGTTCAACCCTGAGAAAATTGCCATCAAGAGAGGCGCACAAAATTGAGCAATATGAAAACATAAAATAGGGGGAGTTGAGATTAACAAAAACCACAGGAAAAAAAAAAGGCCAAAGCCCTTGAGCACAAACAGATACATCATCAAGGAGAAACAAATGTGGCTTTTAGATAAGATAAAAGAGTCTAGATATCTATAAATACATATTGCAAGAATATTAGATGAGACAGAAAATCATGTGAATTTCCACATTCTTGTGGAATACTATAGCAAATACATAGCAAAATTTTCTAAGTGGTTAAAATATAAATAAGAACTACGAAAATAGAATGTATAACCTTGAGCAGCAGAATAATTGTCAAATGAAAAAAATTAAATCTATGTTGATAAACCTCACCAAATAGACAGAGACAGAGAGAAAGAGACACAGACAGATAGAAAAGCAATGACTTAAAATGGAAATAATAGACAAACTGGAGGAAGAAAAGTAAAAAGCATTAAAAGAAAATAATCTCTGTAAAAGAAATACATTATCTCAAGGACAACACATATGAAGATAACAAGAATTAGAGATTTATAAAAAAATAAATAAATCAAGTCAAAAACCCTGTATACCACATTGTAAAAAGGGAATTTTAAGAAACTGTCCACAATTCCAAAAAGTAGAAAAAAAGAATGCCAATTGAAAGAGTCTACAGATTATTTATAGAAAACCATTGTGCTGATATTCTAAGAGACACACTGGCTAAATTTTAAAATTCTAATGACAAATAAGAAATTCTTCAAGTGAAAGGGGGGAATTCTTCAACTAAAAAGAAAAGAACAGCCAAGACTATTTGGCACTTGCTAGAAACTGCGTGGGAGTGAAATAATATATTTTAAAGACAAAAAGAGTAAAGGGATAGATATCTCCTACAAACCTGACTACAATCACTAATGGAAAAATAAATTTAATAAAAAGAGAAGTTAAAAGCATCTCAACAACAAAAATCATACCCTAAGAAATTATCTGCCTCAATCACAAATATAAAAAAAATATATTCTTTCCAAGAGAGTTTGCCATTACTATCACAACCCTCCTCCTATCTCTTCAACTGAATTTTCCATAAGTGCCAAAATTCCTAATTATAGCTTTGTCTCCAGGGAATATCAGAATAAAGTGATGGTTATTTATTTTTTTTAATTTAGGGAGTTTTAAAAATATATTTTGTTTTTTATATTGTAATTATTTCACAAGCAACTCAACCTTTACTATCCTAATCAGCACAAACTATTCATTAAAAACCTTAAAATAGAATGTCCACATCTGACAGAATACATTTTCACCTCACCCATTAACTCTACACAATGTAATATAGCATCAGTTATCTAGAATCATTATTGATTGTAGAATTTTATATGATTACTATTCATTCTAATTTTGCCACTTTCAATTGTTTTATTGTAATGTTAGTGTTTTCCTGGTTCTATTATCCTATTACATCATTAGTAGATACAGATCATGTTAACATTAAGAAGAGTAATACTCTCCCTGGACTAATCCCCAAACTCTAACATTGACTTCCTAGGAAACAGGTACCCCAGGTTCTAATACTCTGTTGGCCTGCATTTCTGAAACTACAATTTATGAATTGCTATGAGTGATGTATTTTCAGTAGCCAGAGAAAGCAAATAATTCAAAGGAATTTATTTACTGAAATGGAATAGCCTAAATTGTAGTTATAAAATACTCTATCACAACCACAAGAAATATGATGTTTATTCTCCCTGAAATACTATTTACAAATTATCTATAAAAAGACTGATAATAGGGTATTGTTTTTCTTAAGGAATATGTATACCCAAAATATCTCACACCTTTGGCATTGCAGGATACAATGACATCTTATGATGGACAAATCACTTTTTAGGTCTGTTGAGACTATTCTTTTATGTTCTTGAATTATATTCTTTACAAGAGAATTGAGTACATTGACAGCTCAGAGAGTGAGAAAACAAAAATAAGCCCGAGGTTGAGGTCTAGAAGTGTATTGGGTATGGGTAGTGGTGTTCAAATTGTTCATGGTATCTTCTAAATTAAATTATAGCTTTCCTCAATAATATGTTAGCTTCCCTATCATCAACAGATTTTATAATTCAGACTACTTGCCTTTTTTCATGTTAGCAAATTTATTGTTTGTGACGTGATATATCAGAGATCTTTTAAATTATAATTATCTTGTCACTTTTCAGTTATTTCACAAATTTTCTATCATGGAATCATAAAATTTCATGATTTGAAGGCTCCCCAGTAGCCATCTACTTCAACCATAACTAAAAATCTCTATAAAACATCTGACAAATACTCCTCTAGTCTTTGTGTATCATGGGATCAAAGGAACGAACATAGATTTAAAACAGGAATAGTTTTAGAAAACATTGGAATCCACTCATCTCATTTTATAAATAAGGAAATTACCACCAAAAGGTCAAGTGACCTGCTAGGGTCACACAAATAGTATCTGAAATGTTCCATCAAGTCTAGCCATTTTATTACCTGGCTACCTAAAAGACCTTGAAAGTGCTCTATACTAGTGTGGAATTTATTTTCAGTACAGTAAGAATACTAAATCCTAATCACTGGATTACAGTGGAAAGACCTTCAAGAAGCAGGAACTCATTAGTTCTTGAGATAGCCCATTCTACATTTGTATAGCTGTAGCTTTTTGGAATTTTTTTTTCTTGTATAAATTCTAAATTTGTCCCTTTGCTCCTTGAACTCATTACTCCTAGTTCTTATCCTCCTCCCAAAAGAAAAAAAAAATAGTCAATTGATCTTCTACATAATAATAGTTTTTCAAATACTTGAAGATAAGCATTCTATCCTTTCTAAGTCTTCTGTCCAGTCCTTTTTCTTCAGCTAATCCTTATCTGCCACCAAATTGAAACCCTTTCTCTATATAGTTAGGTGGTATACTGCACAAAGTACCAAACTTGGAGTACAGGATCCTGGGTTTGAATCTTGCCTCAGGCAGTGATCAGTTATATGATTTACACAAGCTGTTTAACTTGCATTAGTCTCATTAGTCTTAATAACAATAGTATCTATTATACAAGGTTGTTGAGAGAATTGAAATATACATTCACAGGTACAGATATACATGTGCACATAGTACTTTAATATTTTCAAAATGGAATGTTTATATATGTGCATATATATGAATAGTTTTAAAATCTTAAAGTATTATATCTAATTATTGTTGTTATTGTTGATATTATTCTTGCTTTGCTTTGTATAGCCAAGATCCACTTATAGCATATATGTGTTTATATACACACATATATATGTTTGAGTAATGTATATGTATAGATGTGTGTATATGTATATAAACATATATACATATCTATAATCTATATAAACAGAAAGAACTAGGTAGATAAAAAGTTATCATTAAAGAAATTGGAGTTTGAATCACATTTTATTCATGTATTAGTTATATGACCTGTGCAAAAGCCACTTATCAGCTTATCAAAATAATTCCTAAACAGAAATGAATGCAGCATAGTTTAGATATGATTTGGAGTGCAACAACCCAAAGAATAACATCCTCCTTCCAAACTTTTTTTTTTTTTAATTCATGGAAGCAATGTCTCTTAATGTAATTTAAGATTTTGTTTCCTTTTGTTACCTTTCATTATAGTCAGTTAAAACCCTTCATGTCTTCTAGCACACTGATGTCTAGCTATTCCTTTCATACTTGGGAAGTTGATTTTTTTAACCCAAGTGTAAGATGTGTGATTTGATCCAAATAAATTCTATCTTAGTATATGAAACCCATTTTCTTTGTTTGTCAATTCCTTTTTGGATTCTAAATCTGTTATCCAGTTTATGTCTAATCCTTCTAACTTTGTGTCATCTGTAACTATGCTAACAATCTTATTTATGCTTTTATCCAAATAATTAATAAAAATGAATATCAAATGCTAATAAAATTTAAATATTGTTAGAGATTAAATAGAAATTCTTTTGTAATTTTTTTTTTGTAACCTTTGGGCCAAAGGAAAGTTTTTAAGGATAATAATTTTGTTTTATTCAAACTCCAGTGGTGTTCCATTGCTTCTAGGATAAAATATTAATTTCTCTGTTTAACATAAAAAAAACCCTTTGAGACTTCTGGCCAAGATGGCAGAGAGGACACACACATCTATTTAAGCTCTGTCTTTTTTCTCAGAATAATTTATTTCATGACAAGCCTCGGAATTAGTGCTTGACTGAAAAAAAAAAAAAAAAACACAAATAATTACCAAGAGAAGATATCCTTGAAATTCACCAGAAAAGGTCTTTTTTTGCTCGTGGGTAGGGATGGTTAGATCGGGCACAAACTGAAGGCAGGCAGTGGCAGCACAGCAGACAGAGTAAGGCAGGCAGCTCACAGTTAAGCAGACCGGAGTGGGGTGTAATCTCAGCCATTTCTGCTGGGAGAGCTTTACTAAGTGTTGGCTACTTTGCCCAAGCCAGTAGATAAACAGAGAAGTGATAAACACAGGGGATAAAGACTATAACCCTGAAAAGCTAGGGTCTCTCGGGACCTGGCCACACCCACCTGCAGTATCTCAGCACACTCTCAGAGTCTCAGAGAACAGACACAGGACAGCCATTGCTGTCCTGCTACTGCCTCGCTGCTGCCCCCTGCAGTCTGTAGAGGAAGCTCAGTAATACAATCCAGCCCCCTCCCACCTTCACCCCCCACATAAAAAAGCAGACTGCATTTGTTTTTCTTGTAGTTTGTTTTCTTTGATTCTTCTTTGATAAAATGAGCAAAAAATTAAAATGGACTTTAACTATTGATATCTTCTATATGGCTGGAAAGCAGACTTTAAACCCTGAGGAGACTAAAAACAGTCTTCAGATGAATCCCCAAAGGGGGATATGATCTGGTCCTCAACACACAAGACTCTCATAGAAGAAATTAAAAAGGTTCTCACAAGAAAGCTAGAACAAAAATGGCAAAAGGAAAGGGAAGCTTGGCAAGAGAGTCTGGATAAGTCATCCCACTCATTTAAAGATAGAGTGGATAAAGAAATCAAATCCTTGAAAAACAGAATTAGTGAATTGGAAAAAGAAAATAGCTTTTAAAAAAATAAAATTGGCAAAATGGAAAAAAATTCCATAGACCAAAACAACTCACTTAAAAACTCAATTGGACAATTAGAAAAAGATATAAAAAAGTGAGAAGAAAATAACTCATTAAAAATCAGAATCAAACAAATGGAAGTGAATGACTCAAGGTGACACCAAGAATCAGTCAAACAAAACTAAAATAAAAAAAAAAATGAAACAATGGAAAAAATTGTCAAATACCTTCTTGGGAAAAACAACAGACCTGGAAAATAGATCTAGGATAGATAATCTGAGAATTATTGGACTTTCTGAAAAATATGATGAAAAAAAGAGCCTGGATACTATTTCCCAGGAAATTATCAAAGAGAGCTGCCCAGATATTATAGAAACAGAGGATAAAATAAACATTGAAAGAATTCATCAATCACCTACTGAAAGAGATCCTAAAATCAAAACTCCAAGAAATATAGTGGCCAAATTCCAAAACTATCAAATGAAGGAAAAAATATTGCAAGCTGTTAGAAAAAATCAATTCAAATATAAAATAACCACAATAAGGATTACTCAGGATCTAGCAGCATCCACATTAAAGGATCCAAGGGCCTGGAATCTGATATTCTGAAAGGCTAAGGAACTTGGTATACAGGTGGGTAACTTACCCAGCCAAAATCAACATCTTTTTCCAGGGAAGAAGATGGACATTCTGTGAAATAAGTGAATTTCATCTATTTCTGATGAAAAAACCGGAACTAAACAAAAAGTTTGATCTACAGATATAGAACCCAAGAGAAACCTAAAAAGGTAAAAAGAAATCTTGGGAAATATATTTCTGTTATAAAGATATATAAAGAATACATGTATACTTTGTTATAGAAACTAGAGTGGAAAGGAAATTGTACCGGGAAAAGGGTAAAGTAGGGGTATTATATCTCATAAAGAAGCAAAGGAAACCTATTATATCTGAGAGAAAGAATGGAGGGGGATGAACATAGTATGTATCTTACTGCCATCAGGATTGGTTTAAAAAGAAAAATATTAGACATATTTGATTTATGGTGAAACATCTCCCATCTCATTGAAAAATGGGAGGGGAAAAGTGAAAAGGGAAGGAGTAAGCTAAGCTGAAGGGAATACAGAAATTGTGAGGAAAAGGGGTAAGATAGGGGGAGGAACTCTAAGGTGAGAGAGGGATACTAAAAAGGGAGGGCTGTGAGAAGCAAGTGGTGTTCACAAGTTTAATACTGGGGAAGGGGGTAAAGGGGAAGGAAAGGAGAAAAGCATAAGCAGGGGTTAAAAAGATGGCAAGTAATACAGAATTGGTAATTTTAACCATAAATATGAATGGGGTAAACTCCCCCATAAAGAGGAAGCAGTTAGCAGACTGGATTAAAAGCCAGAATCCTACAATATGTTGTTTATAGGAAACACACTTGAAGCAGGGTAATATATACAGAGTAAAAGTAAAAGGTTGGAACAGAACCTATTATGCTTCAGGTGAAGTCAGAAAAGCAGGGGTAGTCATCCTGATCTCAGATCAAGCAAAAATAAAAAATTGATCTAATTAAAAGAGATAAGGACGGCCACTATATCTTGCTAAAGGGTAGCATAGATAATGAAGCAATAACAACAAAAATGCACCAAGTGGTGTAGCATCTAAATTTTTAAAAGAGAAATTAAGAGAGCTGCAAGAGGAAATAGACAGCAAAACTATAATAGTGGGAGATCTCAAGCTTGTACTGTCAGAATTAGATAAATCAAACCACAAAATAAATAAGAAAGAAATCAAAGAGGTAAATACAATACTAGAAAAGTTAGATATGATAGATCTTTGGAGAAAACTAAATGGAGACAGAAAGAAGTACACTTTCTTCTCAGCAGTTCAGGGAACCTATACAAAAATAGACCATATATTAGGACATAAAAACCTCAAACTCAAATGCACTGAGGCAGAAATAGTAAACACATCCTTTTCAGACCACAATGCAATGAAAATTACATTCAATTAAAAGCCAGGGGAAAATAGACCAAAAATAATTGGAAACTAAATAATCTCATACTAAAGAATGATTGGGTGTAACAGTAAATCATAGATATAATTTATAACTTCACCAAAGAAAATGACAATAATGAGATGTCATACCAAAATGTGTGGGATGCAGGCAAAGTGGTAAATAAGGGGAAATTTTATATCTCTACAGACCTACTTGCATAAAATAGAGAAAGAGAAAGTCAATGAATTGGGCTTGCAACTAAAAAATGCTAGAAAAGGAACAAATTAAAACCCCCCAGTCAAACACTAAACTTGAAGTTCTAAAATAAAAGGATAGATTAATAAAATTGAAAGTAAAAAAATCTATTGAATTAATCAATAAAACCAAGAGTTGGTTCTATGAAAAAAACAACAAAATAGATAAACCCTTAGTAAATCTGATTAAAAAAATGAAAGAGGAAAATCAAATTGTTAGTGAAAAGGGAGAACTTGACACTAATGAAGAGGAAATTAGAGTAATAATTACGAATAACTTTGCCCAGCTTTATGCCAATAAATTCGATAACTTAAATGAAATGGAAGAATACCTTCAAAAATATAACTTACCCAGATTAACAGAGGAAGAAATAAATTGGTTTAACAGTCCTATCTTAGAAAAAGAAATGGAACAAGCTATTAATCAACTCCCTAAGAAAAAATCCTCAGGACCAGATGGATTTACATGTGAATTCTACCAAACATTTAAAGAACAATCAACTCCAATGCTATATAAACTATATGAAAAAATAGGGATTGATGGAGTCCTACCAAATTCCTTTTATGACACAGACATGATACTGATACCTAAACCAGGTAGGTTGAAAACAGAAAAAGAAAATTATAGACCAATCTCCCTAATGAATATTGATGCTAAAATATCAAATAACATATTAGTAAAAAGATTACAGAAAATAATTCCCAGGATAATACATTATGACCAAGTAGGATTTATACCAGGAATGCAGGGGTGGTTCAATATTAGGAAAACTATTAGAATAACTGACTATATCAATAACCAAATTAGCAAAAACCATATGACCATCTCAATAGATGCAAAAAAAAAAAAAAAAAAAAGCATTTGATAAAATCCAACATCCATTCCTAATAAAAACACTTGAGAGTATAGGAATAAATGGATTTTTCCTTAAAATAGTCAGAACATATATTTAAAACCATCAGTAAACATCATATGTAATGAGGATAAAATGAAAACATTCCCAGTAAGATCAGGAGTGAAACAAGGTTGCCCACTATCACCATTATTATTCAATACTGTATTAGAAATGCTAGCCTCAGCAATAAGAGTTGAGAAAGAGATTAAAGGAATTATGGTAGGTAATGAGTAAACTAAATTATCACTCTTTCCAGATGATATGATTGTATACTTAGAGAACCCCAGAGATTCTACAAAAAGCTATTAGAAATAATTCACAACTTTAGCAAAGTTGCAGGATACAAAAACAAATCCACATAAATCCTCAGCATTTTTATACATCAAAAACAAAATCCAACAGCAAGAGATACAAAGAGAACTTCCATTCAAAATAATTGTCGATAGCATAAAATATTTGGGAATCTATCTACCAAAGGAAAATCAGGAATTATGTGAGCATAATTAGAAAACACTTTCCATACAAGTAAAGTCAGATTTAAGTAATTGGAAAAATATTAAATGCTCTTGGATAAACTGAATGAATATAATAAAGATGATAATACTCCCTAAACTAATCTATTTATTTAGTGCTATACCAATCAGACTCCCAAGAAACTATACAAAATTCATATGGAAGAACAAAAGGTCAAGAATTTCAAGGGAATTCAAAAAAAAAAAAAATCAAATGAAGGTGGCCTAGCTGTACCTTATCTAAAACTATAGTATAAAGCAGTGGTCACCAAAACCATTTGGTATTGACTAAGAAATATATTAGCTGATTAGTGGAATAAGCTAGGTTCACAGGACAAAATAGCAATCTAGTGTTTGAAAAACCGAAAGATCCCAACTTTTGGGATAAGAATTCATTATTTGACAAAAACTGCTGGGAATACTGGAAATTAATATGGCGGAAATTAGGCATGGATCCACACTTAACACCATACACCAAAATAAGATCAAAATGGGTCCATGATTTAGGCATAAAGAATGAGATTATAAACAAATTAGAGGAACATAGGATAGTTTACCTCTCAGACTTGTGGAGGAGGAAGGAATTTATGACCAACAACAACTAGAGATCATTATTGATCACAAAATAGAAAATTTTGATTATATCAAATTAAAAAGCCTTTGTACAAACAAAACTAATACAAACTCGATTACAAGGGAAACAACAAAGTGGGAAAACATTTTTATAGTAAAGATTCTGATAAAGGCCTCATTTCCAAAATATATGGAGAATTGATTCTCCATATAAGAAATCAAGCCATTGTATGGATATGAACAGACAATTTTCAAATGATAAAATTAAAACTATTTCCACTCATATGAATGTATTCCAAATCACTATTGATCAGAGAAATGCAAATTAAGACAACACTGAGATACCTCTACACACCTGTCAGATTGGCTAAGATGACAGGAAAAAATAATGAATGTTGGAAGGGATGCGGGAAAACTGGGACACTGATGCATGGCAGGTGGAGTTGTGAACAAATTCAACCATTCTGGGCAATCTGGAATTATGTCCAAAAAGTTATCAATCTGTGCATACCCTTTGATCTAACAGTATTACTACTGGGCTTATATCACAAAGAAATACTGAAGAATGGAAAGGGACCTGTATGTGCCAAAATGTTTGTGGCAACCCTTTTTGTGGTAGCTAGAAACTGGAAAATGAATGGATGCCCATCAATTGAAGAATGGTTGGGTAAATTGTGGTATATGAATGTTATGGAATATTATTGTTCTGTAAGAAATGACCAGCAGGATGAATACAGAGACACTTGGAAAGACTTACACGAACTGATGCTGAGTGAAATGAGCAGAACCAGGAGATCATTATACACTTCAACAACAATACTGTATGAGGATGTTTTCTGATGCAAGTGGATATCTTCAACAAAGAGAAGATCTAAATCAGTTCCAATTGATCAAGGATAGACAGAATCAGCTATACCCAAAAAAGGAATACTGGGAAATGAGTGTGACCTGTTTGCATTTTTGTTTTTCTTCTCAGGTTATTTTTACCTTCTGAATCCAATTCTTCTTGTGGAACAACAGAACTGTCAGGTCTGCATACGTCTATTGTATTTAGGATATAATATAACATATTTAACACTTATAAGACTGCCTACCATCTAGGGGAAGGGGTGGAGGGAGAGAAGGGAAAAGTCAGAACATAAGTGAGTACAAGAGATAATGTTGTAAAAAAAAAAAAAATTACCCCATGCATATGTACTGTCAATAAAAAGTTATTTAAAAAAAAAAAAAGTTAAGTAACCCCCCCCCCAAAAAAAAAACCTTTGAAACTGGCCTCAATCTATCATTTCAATCATATCATTCATTACTCTCCTTCATGTACTCTACAATCCAGTCTAATTGTCCTTCTCTCTGTTTCTCCTTTTCTAAGCTTTTGCATTGGATGTTCTCCATTTTTGTAATGTAAATTAATCTCTCTCTTCTTTCAAGATGCAGTTCAAACCACACTTCCTTTGTGAAATCTTAACAGCCTTCTAATTGCAAATGCTCTCCCTTTCAAATTATATTTTAATTAATTCTCTTGTACTTATTTGGGTTTATTATTGTGTTTATTTAAACTAATTGAAATTTAAGACTGAACTAAGAATTTTGGGAAACATTGTGTATTTAATTGTCTCCAAACTAGATCTTTGTGCCTAAGATTACTTTATACATTGAATCTATAGTATCTGACATATAATGGATACTTAATAAATATTTGCCAATATGAACTTGTTAATTGATAGGAGATATTTGGATATGTTTATAAACAGTAAGGAAGGAATGAGTAATTTGAGAGAAAGAGAATTATTTTAGATGTGTATCCTACTCTAAGAGTAAAATGGGATAAAAAAAATCAGAAAGCCAGACCTGGCATGAGGAGAACTTCCTTATTTTCTGAGACTGAACAATAAAAAAAAAAAAAAAAAAAGGACATAAGTGAAGAAGTAGAGAGATTATGAGGTATAGAATATGTGTGATAAATTTATCAGTTTTCTCAGGAAAGAAAATGTGTCATTTGTTAAAAGAGGATGGAATGGGAGTGGAGTAGGGGTTTGAAAAGTGAGGAATAGGTTTAAAATGACAATTTCAGTGAGTGTGATAGGGAGGGAGAAAACAATAAAATGATTCCTATAAAATCGTGAGGTCCTTGTTAAGACATAATGCAATTTTCTGTCCTTGGTTCTCTATACATGCTTTCTCTTAGAAATAAAATGCATTTTAATGGCTTCAATTATATCCTTGACATCTTCATACATCAAACTCAACATAGCAAAAATTGAACTTATTAGCTTTCTTACATTTCTGTACTTCTTCTATGACCCTGATTTCTCTCCTTCTTATTTTGTCAAAGAATTCCAAATTCCTTAGGATCTAGTTACTTAGTTTCAAAAATTCAGAAGTATCTTTGATTTTTCCCTCTTCTTCCTTCTCAATGTCAAATTAATTTCTAAAGTTTATTGATTCTGCTTCCTAAATATTTTGTTCCCATCTTTTAAATTTACTGCCACTAAGTTTAGGTCCTTATTATCTCTCACACTGGTTATAGTAAAAGGGGATTGTGCAGTTATCCCCATTAAATTTAATCAGATCTGTATAATACACTTTTAGATTAACATTTTTTCCATCTCTTTCTCCAGTCTATACAGCAAACAAAACAATAAAACAAGCTCTGGTTTGTAGCACTGCCCATTCTAAAAGTATAAATGTTTACATTGAAAATTCAATAATTGGTTCTCACAAGTTAGTGGGAACAGATTGTAGTATACTTCTGACTCCCAAGGATTTTAGGATAAATAAGGATAAAATGAAATGATATTTGTAAAATCCATTGCAAACATTAAAGATATAGGTATATGTGGGTATGTATACATGTGTATATATGTACACACACACACACACACACACATACACACACTCCTCCCTTGTTTTTTAGGTTGCAACTAAGATTTCAACTTTTATAGACAGTTCCTTCTAATCCTTCTTAATTCCAGTACCTTGCCTCTGCTGTTTTTTTCTTGTTTATCTTGAATATAACTTGGTTTGTTTGCATTTATCTCATTCATTAGACTAGAAGTGTCTTGAAGTAAGTCTTTTGTTTCTTTTTGTATTTCCAAAACTTTGCATAGTGCTTGACACATAGCAAGCACTCCACATATTTATTCATTGATTAGTTGTTTGTTCTTTTAAAAATAACTTGTTAGACATGGGAGACATTGGTATAGGGCTGCCCAGCAAGATGTGCCCATATCATAGAATGTGCAAAATTGTAGTACCTCAAAAGAAATATGAAAAGCACAAATTTAGAGACATCTCCACTCCAAATGTTTATTTGGACTATTTGTGCCTGACCTTTAATAAGTTTCTAATCTTGTATTGATCTGATCAGCAATGTAGTCTGTCTTCTATACACACTGTACTATGATCCCTAGTTAGTGTCATCATTTTAGTCTCCATTAAGCACAAAAGACAACACTTCCACCAAGTTAACCAATAGAGTATAAAAAGACTGAAAAGGTAAGAGGAGCTGGGTTATAAAAGGCTTTTAATACCAAAAAGAAATTGTATTTGCTCCGAGAGTTAATAGGAAACCACTAGTGTTTATTGAGTGAGGGGATGGCATGGTCATCGCTGTACTTTCAGAAAAAAAATTTTAGTGGATGAATAAAAGAAAAGATGGATTGGAATGGAAAGAGATCCAAAGTAGGCAGATTCAGCAGCTGGCTACTACAATAATCCACTTATGAGATGAGGAGAGTCTACACTAGAGTGGTAAGCAGTTTTGAGGGAAGGTGATATATTGGAGAGATTTGCAAAAGTGAAATTGAAAGACTGCTTTTGGCAACAGATTATAAATGGGCATTAGAGATACAGAGAGAAGAATCTATGATTCGGAGATTGGGAGAAACTGAGAGAATAATGTTGCTCTCTACAGTAATTAGGCAGAAGGTAAGTTAGAAAAAAAAATACTGAGTTTTGTTTTGGACATTTTGAGTTTAAGATGTTTGTCTATTGGATATCCAGCTCAAGAATTCTGAAAGCTAATTTCAGATGTGAGATCTGAAGTCAGCAGAGAGATTGACTACAGGTAGATTTGAGAATTATCAGCATAGTGATATTAATTAAATCCATGGGATGAAGTTACCCTATGAAGTTGCTTGGTTGTCATCCTTCTTTCTCAAAAAGAACCAAAATGGCAACACTATGTTAAAGTCAAGTTACAGTATATCCAATAGTGACTGATCAGACCTATATGAGATTGGGATACTATAACACAGGTTGGGCACAAATAGACTATATGAAAATTTGGGATAAGTTTTCTTAATTTACGCATCTCACATTTCTTTGGACCTACTGCAATTCTTCTTTGTTCAAAGAACACAGAATCTTCTGTGATGAGGACATGCTATGCTGGTTGCTCCTGTTTTAAGTGTCATACAATCAATTCCAAAGTTCCTCAGGAAGACTTTGAAAGTATCCTTAGATTTCTTCCTCTGACCTCTTTGTGAATGTATGGCTTGCAAAAATTTTCCATAAAACAATCTTTTAGACAAGCATATGTTTGGCATTCAAACCTCATGGCCAGGCTATCAGAGTTGCTCCCTTTGTAGTAACATTTGAGTGTTTGGCAGTTTAGTTTGAGAAAGGACCTCAGCATCTGGTACCTTATCCTTCTAGATGATCTTCAGAATCTTCCCAAGACAATTCAAATAGAAGTATTTGAGTTTCCTGGCATGACAATGTTACATTGTCCAGATTTCACAAGCATACAATGAGATCAACACAATGACCTTCAGTTTTATAGTCAGTCTAATACCTCTTCCTTCCCACACTTTCTTTCAAAACCTGCCAAATATTGAGATGTCTTTACAATGAATTTGTCAACTGCAATATTAATGTGTGCATCTTGGAAAGTATACTGTTAGGATAAGTAAACTTATGCACAGTATTCAGAAGTACTTCAAAGACACCTCCACTATCCATCTCTATAAAGCTAAAGGAAATAGATTGTCCTGTGACAATCAGAGGGGGCTTTCTTTCTTTCTTAGTCATTACTAGAAAGATTTTTTCAAGAGTTCTCCTTAATAGACTAATCTATCACCTGGAAGATGATCATCTATCTGAAAGCCAGTATGGTTTCAGAAAGGATCAAGTAGAAGTAGTATTTTAGAACAAGGGGAAGGGACCAGGACTTGGCAACAGATTGTATATGTTGGGGGGAAGGATTAGAGAGGGAAGAATACAGGGTCTTCTCAGGTTACAAGTCTGAGGAACTGCAAGGATGGTGTTGTCCTTTATAATAATAAGGAAAGTAAAATCTGGGGGTGGAGTTAGATAATGTGTTCTGCTTTGAATATATTCAATTTAGTATATACATTGGATAGAAGTCTGAGGGACACCTACAGTTAGAAATCATGATCTGAAGGAAAATCCAACAAAGGAAATAGAGGATGAGTAGGAGAAAAATCAAGAGAGATTGGTATCCTGAAAGTTTAGATTGGAGAGGGCATCAAAGAAGGGAGAATGATCAACAAATGCTAAAGGCCACAGAGAGGTCAAGGAGAATGATGATTGAGAAAAGACCATTGGAACATTATTGTTCTATAAGAAACGATCAACAGGATGATTTCAGAGAAGTCTGGAGAGACTTACATAAACTGATACTAAATGAAGTGAGTGGAACCAAGAGAGCATTATAGTCAGCAGCAACAATGATCAATTCTGATGGACATGGCTCTTTTCAACAATGAGATGATTCAGGCCAGTTCTAATGGTCTTGTGATGGAGACATCAGTCCCAGAGAGAGGACTGTGGGGACTGAATGCAGATCACAACATAATATTTTCACTTTTTGTTGTTGTTGTTGTTGTTGTTGATTGCGATTATGTATGTTATATATTACTTATTACTAGCAATTATATACATATTGTGTGCATATATGTATACATACATAATTGCCACTGAGTTAATTCCCTAGTTTATATTAATGTTATACATATGTATACACACACACACACACACTTTTCCAAACACACGTTGATAGGGAGTTAAAACCTAATATGATAAAGGAGAAGGTAAAAAAGAATCTAACAACCAGCAATGAGATCAAGTTACCAATCTCCAAAGAGTTGCATTCTAGGATACTGAAAAACTTGATAAAAAGAGATTATTTTATTTACTTTATTACTAGCAGTAATCTATGAAAAACTATGTGGAATCAGAGAGCTACATTCAGTCTGTCAAAGGGCAAACATATTGATTTTAATAGAGCATTTATAGGTGAATGACTTGGACATAAGTTCCTGAAATTTTTCTAGAAAACGATATTAAAGGAATAGCTTCTGAACATTTAGAGATGGAAGCAGGATAGATTCATTAACAACAAGTTATGTTCAACTAACCTCATTATTTGAGGTTACAAACTCCTCTTCACCGCAATTCTTGAAATAACATAGTTAATTGATACCTTCTACCTATTTCAATGAAGGTGGAGGGCATGGAATAAAGTGCTCTCTTCCTAGACTGAAACTGGTAGAATAGTAATATCCAATGGGTTTTTGATTGAAAGGGTGGTTTATTTTCATGAATAGACACTGTGATTCAACATACTACTCCCTAATGAGTCATGTGTATTAGATTAAGTAGTAGGATTTCCAAATGTTAATGAAGCCACTATGCCTGGAAAGCACTTCATTTCACAGAAACTTGGGATGTCTTTAAAACTCTTCTCAAGTGATACCAATTAAAGGTAGTATCCTGATATGCCCAATCTTTAATATTCTTCCCCTTGACATTTTTAAAAATATATTTTTATTTAGTTTTCACTGTACTTGTCATTTTCCTTTAATACTATCCTTGGGGAAAAGAGACTTTAAAAAAAAAAAAAAGGCTTTGCATTCCTGGGGCCTAGAACAGTGCTTGATACTTAGTAGATGCTTAATAAATGTCTGTTAAAGTAATGATGAATGAAAGCATGGGAAGGTGAATAAATGAATGAAATCTATGTGACTTTCATGTCAAGGCAGGCCTTAATGGGCCTAGAAAAAGTATCAACTGTTAATCTATTGCCAATTTATTTTGGGAATAATTGTGTCATATCTACTGTAGGATTATTTTAAGGATCGCTTTTTTAAAATTCAGTATTTTGAGTGTCTCAAGTCTTAGCAATTTTACAACTTTACAACTTTTTTTTTTTTTTACAACAATTACAACTTTACTAAGATTTTGGGACACTATATAAAATAAATATAAAATGATTTTGAGGTAAAGATTAATAATTGGCATAGTCAGGATAGCACAAAAGAGATGGCTTTAGAAAGATAGAATGAAATAATTTTCCAGCTTCCGATAGCTTGAAAGGACTCCAGGAAAAGTCAGTCTCTCTTGGGTGAAAGTAGAATACAGCTTGGTGGAGATAGTATCTGGTCAAGCCAACAGGAGGCTCTTAGCCACAGTACAAGTGACCAACCAAAGTCCCCAAGCCCTGGCTCAACATGACAGTGGCATAGCAAGCCAGTGGTGGTGCCTCTAGGAGGTAAATTGCCATGTAACAACAGCACAACTAGGTCAGGCTACTCCAGTTCAGTGAGTAAGTCATCAAATACCTGAAGCCCCTTGCACAAAGTCAGTGACCTGATCTCTAGACCCCAGAACAAAAGCTAAAAGGACTATATCCACTGTGCTCCAGGAACAGAGCCCAACTTTAAAAGCCACAAAAAGGCCCCCCAAATTAGCAAGAAACAAAAAAGAACCTTGATCATAGAAAGCTACTCTGGTGACAGGGAAGATCAAAACACCAACTCAGAAGAGAACAAAACGTTTACAAACTTCAAAGAGGTATATGAATTGGTCTGAAATACAAAAAAGTCTTCATGGAAAAGCTCAAAAAGCATTTAAAAAGTCAAATGAGAGAGGCTGAAGAAAAAAAATGGGAGAAGAAATGAGAGGTATGGAAGAATGAAAGTCAATAACTTGGAAAAAGAAACACAAAATTTTATTGAAGAAACCAGTTCCATAAATAATACAATTGACTGAATTGAAAAAAAAAAATGCACTGAAGAAAACTCCTTAAAAAATAGAATTAGCTTAATAGAAAAGAAGATTTTTTTTAAAAAAAAAACCTAACTGAAGAAAAACATTAAACATTAGAATCCTTAACATTAGAATTGGGCTTTTTGATCAATACAGTTCACTGGAAATGAAGGAAATGCCCATGAATTGGGAAATAGTGAATAAATTGTCATATGAATAAAAGGGAATATTATTCTATAAGAAATGAACAGGGAATTTTCAGAAATTTGAAAGATTCTTATCAACTGATGGTGAGTGAAGTGAGCAAAACCAGTAGAACATTATATACAGTAAAAGCAACATTACATGATGATCAGCTTTGAGAAACTTGCCTTTTCTCAGCAATACAGTGATCTAAGACTATTCCAAGAGACCCATAATGTAAAATACTATCCACATCCAGAAAAGAATTATGTAGTCTAAATACAGATCAAAGATGCAATTTTTACTTTTGTTGTTTTTATTTTTTTTCCCCTTTCTCATGGTTTTTCTGATTCTTCTTTCACAACATGTGTAATGAGGAAATATGTTTAATATCATATTACTTATTGTCTTGGGGATGGGAGAGTTAAGAAAGGTGGGAAAAGGAAAATAGAAATCAAAATCTTATACAAGTAATGTTGAAAAATGTTTTTATATGTAAGTGGAAAAATAATTATCATTAAGTGAAAAAATTAGTGTGTAACATGAGAAAGAGAGAGAGGGGGAGACAGATAGACAGATAGAGAGGGAAAGGAAGAGGGAGAAGGAAAGACAGAGAGAGGGATAGGAATTTGAATTAAACTTTGAAAAGTTAGGTATTTCAAAAGATTGAGATGAAAAGTAAAAATATTCCTGGCTTTGGGGAGGAGTATGTACAGTGGGATAAAGACTGAAAATTAATGTCCTCGCTTGGAAATAGCAAATAAGTTCATTTAGCTGGAGTAGATAGTTTATAAAGGACAATAATGTGTAATTAAGAAAAACTGCTGTGGAAGGGGAAGGTCTTTATGACCAAAGAAGAACTAGAGATCATTACTGATCACAAAATAGAAAATTTCGATTATACCAAACTGAAAAGTTTTTGTACAAACAAAACTAATGCAGACAAGATTAGAAGGGAAGCAATAAACTGGGAAAATATTTTTACAGTCAAAGGTTCTGATAAAGGCCTCATTTCCAAAATATATAGAGAATTAACTCTAATTTATAAAAAATCAAGCCATTCTCCAATTGAAAAATGGTCAAAGGATATGAACAGACAATTCTCAGATGAAGAAATTGAAACTATTTCTAGTCATATGAAAAGATGCTCCAAGTTATTATTAATCAGAGAAATGCAAATTAAGACAACTCTAAGATACCACTACCCACCTGTCAGATTGGCTAAGATGACAGGAAAAATAATGATGATTAAGTTGGAGGGATGCGGGAAAACTGGGACATTGATGCATTTGTTGGTGGAGTTGTGAACGAATCCAACCATTTTGAGAGTAGTTTGAACTATGCTCAAAAAGTTATCAAACTGTGCATACCTTTGATCCAGCAGTGTTACTACTGGGATTATATCCCAAAGAGATTATAAGAAGGAAAGGACCTGTATGTGCACGAATGTTTGTGGCAGTCCCTTTTTGTAGTAGCTTAAAACTGGAAACTGAATGGATGTCCATCAGTTGGAGAATGGCTGAATAAATTGTGGTATATGAATATTATGGAATATTACTGTTCTGTAAGAAATGACCAACAGGATGATTTCAGAAAGGCCTGGAGAGACTTACACGAACTGATGCTGAGTGAAATGAGCAGGACCAGGAGATCATTATATACTTCAACAACAATACTATATGATGACCAGTTCTGATGGACTAGGCCATCCTCAGCAACGAGATCAACCAAATCATTTCTAATGGAGCAGTAATGAACTGAACTAGCTATGCCCAGAAAAAGAACTCTGGGAGATGACTAAAAACCATTACATTGAATTCCCAATCCCTATATTTATGCACACCTGCATTTTTGATTTCCTTCACAAGCTAATTGTACAATATTTCAGAGTCTGATTCTTTTTGTACAGCAAAATAACGTTTTGGTCATGTATACTTATTGTGTATCTAATTTATATTTTAATATATTTAACATCTACTGGTCATCCTGCCATCTAGGGAGGGGGGGGGGGGTAAGAGGTGAAAAATTGGAACAAGAAGTTTGGCAATTGTTAATGCTGTAAAGTTACCCATGTATATGTCCTGTAAATAAAAGGCTATTAAAAAAAAAAAAAAGAAAGAAAGAAAAACTGGAAAACAAATTCAAAATTTGTCAATTCTCTTTGCTTATGATATTAAAACCATTTCATCTGGATTACACTAGCTCAGTACTTGATTTATAAGTGAAGAAATAGTAATATCATTTATAAAGAAAATGTTAAAAACAAAAAGACTAATTTTACTGATCGAATATATTCAGAAGGATAATGGAATTAACAAAATTTTTCATTTGCAGTGAAATTGATGATATTTCAAGATATTTCCAAAAAAAAAAAACAAATAAAAATTAACATGATTTCAAAGGAATAGATAAAATTATAAAATTTTTCCCAATACAAAAAAGCAACTGATATAATACCAAAAGTTGTATGACTGTTTTCTCATTTTTCTTATTTTTTTTTAAAAAAATAATGCATGCAAATGTAACTGTATAAATATGTATACATATACGGATTTAACATATATTGTAGTATATTTAATATGTATTGGACTACCTGACATCTAGGGAAGGGGGTTGGGGGAAAAGAGGATAATTTGGAACAGAAGGCTTTGCAAAGGTCAGTGTTGAAAAACTGCCCATGCATATGTTTTGTAAATAAAAAGCTTTAATAACTTTTTTTTAAAAGTAATAATAATGCATGCAACCAGTAAAGTTCCAAGTTTTCTACTCCCTACAAGTGAAAATCCTAAGAAAAAAGAATTACATAACAAAATTAATAAATCTAAATCTACAAAATAAAAAACAGAAACAATTCATAAAAACAAAATTATATAAAATCACTATAAAATTTAAATCAAATTTTTTATATTGACAAACAAAATTTAAATTAAATTCTTTGAACTCCTTCTCATTATTCCTATACTCATTTTACATACCAGGTCCAATTAGGGCAAACAAATTAACAAACTGTAATTCCAAATCTAGATAGGAAGAACTCTGCCTCCTACTTTTACAGCAGTGGCTCAATTTAACCTTAAGACATGATAGATTCTAATTTTACCTATCCATATGGAGTACAATACAGACTTAATTATAAAGAATATAAAATGTATTGGCATAGAACCAGATAGAAGGGAATCAACAGAAAATGAATGCAGTAAGAGAATGGAAACTTAGTAAATAACAGTTATCTCTAGTCACTTATTCAGAGCTCACTCTGTGCAAGTACCCACTCAGCCCAATGCCCACCCATCTACTACAAAGAAGGAGAACACTGGCATTCTCAGTCCACACAGCAGTAAAAATGTGAAGGGTCAAAAGGTGAGTTAGGAAATAAGAGGCAAATGACTGAAAATACAAAATAAATGCTAGTAGACTAAAAATTTAAAAGAAAATATCTGAACAAAAACAAAAACTTACAATGAGAAAAACAGTAATAATTCAAAAGAGCTGAATGGCTAAGAAAGAAGAATTCAAAATAATATTATAGAAGAAAATGAACCTAAATTATCTAGTGGAAAAAAAGTGAATCTTCTTGATTCTTCAGAGATTATAAAACAATAACAAGAAGATCATCCAAAATTGGAGAAATAAAACTTCAACCGTGAAGAGAATTAAGAATGAATTAAGGTCCTTAAATTAGAACTCTTGGAAGAGAATTTTAAAAAATAAAATAAAATAAAAAAAATAAACGTGGAAATGTGTTTAGAAGAATTACACAAGTTTAACCTATATTGGATTACTTGCTGTCTAGGGGAGGAGGAAGGTGGATAGGGAAGAGAAAAAAATTAAAACACTAGGTTTTACAAGAATGAATGTTGAAAACTATTTTTGCATATATTCTGAAAAATAAAAGACTATATGTAAAATAAAGTACAACGTAAATGAAAAAAAGGACAATGATAAATTCAAAGAAGCATAAGAAGAGTCATCTAAACTGAACTGGAATGAAGTAAATAGCACAGTGAATATAGTAGTATATTATAAAGGAACAACAACAGCAAAACAAACTGAAATACTATATAATCATAATGAATAAGCTTGCCTGTTTTAAATAGAAAGTGGAGGGAAATGAAAAGAAAAAGAATGATAGATTTGAAAGAAAAATACTTAGGTGGAAAAATCTGGGTGGAGGAAAACAAAAGGCAACAAGGCTAAATCTGAATATGAAAGGCAAGTTAAAGAAACTGACCTTGAAAATAGGGTATATTGAGATAGTAGTGTTTATTGGTTACCCAGAAGAAGAAGAAGACAAATATTTAAAAATGACTGAAAAATTTCTGGGAAAATATATGCAAAAATGTTTTCAGAAAGTTTAAATGAAGGCAACTAAGTATTTAATGATGAAATTAACAAATTGAAGGAGGGGTGGCAACATACAATTTCAAGGTACATCTTGTACAGCATGATAAATGTGGAAATATGTTTAGAAGAATTGCATGTATTTAATCTGTATTGGATTACTTGTGTAGAGAGATGTTGGGGAGGGAGGGAGAAAAGTTTGAAATACAAGATTTTGCTGGGGTGGATGCTGAAAACTATCTTTATACTAAATGTATTTAAAAATAAAAAGCTATTAAAAATTCAAGGTGCATAATGTTTATAATTGACAATTTTAAGAATAAAGAAGAAATGTTACAAACAGGAATGACAAATTGGAAATTGTTATAGAATATTATTATAGAATCATATATTAGAAATAGCATGTTTGTGGATTTGGAGGAACTGGATTCAAAACCAGCCTCAGATGTATAACTTTGAACAAATCACTTAATGTCCCTTTCCATATGTGAGGGATAGGGTACAAGACTTCCTTTCCCAAATTAACTAATCAGAGACATCTTCAGGTACAAAGAGAAAGCCTTTATTTACTCCCTGAAGGGAGAGACTCAGACACAAAAGTGGGAGCCCATCCCAACTCCCACCATGTGCTCCTGGAACCTGGCCAGCTTTCTGCTTGTTCAAGATTTTAAAAGCAAAAGATGAGAGCCTTTTCATTAGATAGACTAAAAGGACATAACCATCCTTTACCAATGATCACCAATTTTGTCTGCTTCCTGTGGGTCATGTCACTTCCTGTAATTTACTAATTTCTTGCATCCCAGGGTTCAAGGCCTGGGAATAGGGATCATGTGACTTCCTGAAACCTGAGGCCCAAGATCTCATCTTCCTTTTCTGGGTATAGGAATCATGTGACTTAGTCTCAAAATAAGAAATACTTCATCCAATCAGTCCATTCACATATCTGTGAAAAAGAAGTTGGTTGAATTGAATTACTTGATATGTTGAGTCCTTTTAAGCTCCAGATCTTCGAATAAACCAGATTATTTCACAGTTTCAAGAAATATGAGGAAGAATGATTTAGCATATTCCATAACACAAATAAATTCAAACTTCAATATAGAAAAGTATGACCTAAAATCTTGGCCTAAATCTAAATGATAAAAAAAATTTTGACTTTCAGAAAAAACTAAGATTTCAAATTTTGGGGAGTAAAAATGGGAGGAATTGATAATTCTACCTACAAATACCACAAATAGTAGAAACCCAAAAGAGGTGAATAAGTACAATTGTCATGAAAAAACTAAATAATGAGATAAATTCTCATATATTTTCTAATGTTGGTTTTAAAGTGGAGATCATTGGACTAAGCAAAGAAATAGATTAATTACAGGAAATAACCAAAGATAAAGAAATGTAATATTTGAGTTCTGAATTGCTCCAGCCATTCTCGAAAAGTTATTTGTAACTATGGTTCTGGAAAAAAACAAAACAAAATAAAACTAAGTAACATGTGTACATCCTTTGTTCCCGAAATCTTGCTGCTAGACATTTACTCCATAGAGGAGAAAAATTAAAAATTAAAGTTTCATTCTGTACATATGACATAATATACACAATAGAACTACCAATAGCTTGATAAATTCTAAATATAATAAATGTCTATTTGTTGGGGAAGAATAGCATTAAATAACTTGTGATATATGAATATAGTAGAGGATTGTTGTTCTTTAAAAAAAAAATGAAAGCAAAATTGCATGCCCATCAGTTGGAGAATGACTAAAATAAATTGTTATATGAAAGTAATGGAATGTTATTATTCTATAAGAAATAATCAGCAGGGTGATTTCAGAGAGGCCTGGAGAGACTTACATGAACTGATGCTAAGTGAAGGGAATAAAACCAGGAGAATATTGTATATAGCATTTTGTAATGATCAGTTGTGAAGTATTTGGTTCTTTTTAACAATGAGGTGATTCAGGCCAATTCCAATAGACTTCCAATAGGAGATGGCCATCTGCATCCAGAAAAGACTACAGGGACTGAATATGGATCACAACACGGTATTTTCATTTTTTATTGTTGTTTGCTTGTTTTTTTTTTTTTAATTCTCATTTTTCCCCTTTTGATCTGGATTTTCTTGTATAGCATGATAAATGTGTAAATATGTTTAGAAGAACTACAGAACTGCACATGTTTAATCCACATTGGATTACTTGCTGTCTAGGGGAGGAGAGAGGTGAATAGAGAGGGTGAAAAATTTAGAACACAAGGTTTTGTAAGGGTGAATATAGAAAACTAATTTTGCATGCATTTCAAAAAAGAAAAGGCAATATAAATAAAAAATGAAAATGATAAATTCAAAGTGCAAGAGTCATCTAAACTGACTTAGAATGAAGTAAATGTATAGTGAATATAGTAGTATAATATAAAAGAACAACAATAACATCAAAGCTTAGCTACTATATAATAATAATGAATAAACTTGACTGTTTTTTCCCCCAGAGGAGGATTATAGGTGTGAAACATTGCATAAGTGGTAATGAATGTAATTTGGTTTTGCTAAAGTTTGAATATGTTTATTTTACAAGTGATAGTTCTTAGGGCTGCAGGGAATGATGTATCAAGAAATGAAAAAGCATTGAAACAAAAAACATCTTTCAGAACAAATTTAAAACAACAACAACAACAAAAAAGCTACCATTGCTCTCCAAATCATCTAATCTGGTCTAGATACAGTGGCAACACTCCTCAACTTTTCGTTGGATAGGAAGTTATTAGATGGTACAATTCAGATCAATTTTTTAAAAGTATTTTGGCTTTTTCAGTTTTGATATTGGTGACATATTTCAATCACAGTTTAGACAAGCTACAGTCTTTCATTGCTTTCATAACTTTATGAATATTATTGCTTGACTAGTGTTAGGACCAGTGAAAACTTGCTAAATGTAATTCAGTTTGTCAAAGATTCATTGTATCATCTAAATCACTTAGCAAGGCAGGTTAGTTCACAGTGTATCAATAGCACCTCCTTATAAAATTAATCCTCAGTATCAGCCTCCAGGAGAGAATTATATTCATTGAATGCCATTCCAATTAAATTGTGTCTAAATATTTTACTAATTTAGTAAAAATAATAATAAAAGTTCATTTGGAAGAACAAAAAGTTAATAATATCAATGGAATTAAAAAAAAGTAAAAGAAAAGTGTTTAGTAATATTGGATCTTTATGTTATCAGGCAATCAGTATCAAAACTGTCTGGTACTGGCTAAGAAATTAATGGTAAATCAATGGAACAGAATAGATATATAATTTACAGCAGTAAATAAATACAGCTACTTTGTATTTGACAAATATATTGGAGATATTATTAATAAAAATTGTTGGGAGATCTAAGAAGCAATATAGTGAAATTGGACATAGAGAAATATCTTATACCATTTACCAAGAGAAAATAAAAATGAATACACAACCTAAATATAAAGATATACCAAGAAAACTGAAAAACATTGAACATTTTGCTCAGACTTATGAATAGGGGGATAATTTAAGAACAAACAAATAGGAAACAGAGTGAAGTGTAAAGTTGACATTTTTAATTGCATTTAATTAAAAAAAAAGTTTTCACACAAATAAATGTAGCCAAGATCAGAAGAAAGGCATAAAATTGGGGTAGGGGGAGGGAATATAGACAATTTCTCAGGTAAAAGTCTTATATATAAAATATATTAAAATTCTCAAATCTATAATATGTCAATGCTGACTTGATAAATGGGTCAAGGACATGAATAGACAGTTTTTCAAAGAAGAAACCAAAACAGTTTATAGATATGAGAATTGCAAATTAGAAAACCTTGAAATATTATTTTGCACCTATCAGATTAGCTAAAAGCTTTGAAGCGGAAAGAAATGAATATTGGAAGGACTATGTAAATGCTTGGGACACTAATTCATTGTTAGTGGAATTGAGAACTGATAAAAACATATTGAAGAACAATTTGGAATTATGCCCAAAGAATTATTAAACCGCCTATATCTTTTGACCCTCAACTGGGTCTATTTCAAAAGATTTTAAGAGAAAAGAAAAAGAAGCTATATGTTCTAAACTGTCTCTAGCCACAATCTTTATTCTCGGTGATCTTAGGAAAACGTGGATAGACTTGAATGAAATACTGAAGAATTAAATGAGCAGAACCAAAAGATCATTGCATACAGTAAAAACAATACTGATTCAATAAAAACTTTGAGTGACTAAGACCACTTTCCTTAAAGAATAAAGTGGAGATTTTGAGAAGTTTCATTGATGACTTAATGTTCCTAATCTTATAGAGAGAATGCTTCTAAATATCGAAATTATCTATGAAAAAAATGTAAAGAAGCACAGTATCTGCATCCAGAAAAAGAATTGATAAATAGAAACATCTATAGAATAATTTTACATATAAATACATATTTGTGTCTAATGGTAGCTATCCATAATGTGGGTTGAGGGTTAAAAAAATAAATACATTTATATAATAAATTAAAAGAAACAGCAAGTAATACATAATAGATTTGTAATTTCATGTATACTTGTTTTATTATGCTTTATTGAAATGCTTGCTTTTGTTCCTTAAATAAATATTTTAAAGAAAGAAATGTTACATCAGAATTTCATTTTCCCCATTTTTATTGTTTTGTATTGGATTTAAAAATAGAAATTGTGTTGAAATCTTGGCTCTATCACTTGCTACTTTTGCAGCCTTGGGTAATTAGTTCAACTTTTGTGAGACTCAGTCCTCTCCCTTGTATAATAAAAGATTTGGATTTAGTAACTTCAAAAATCCTTTCCAACTCTAAACCCTATGATCCTATTTATTTAGGGTTAAGAGAATAATGAAATCCAAAGCCCCTGGTTTACCTTCTCTAGCCACAAAATCTCATCATGATCTTTTTTATTTTAATAAATTTTGGTAATTAAAAAATATATCCATTGAAATTCTTAATCTGGGATTTATGAATTTCTAGTTTTTAAAAAAATATTTTGATAACTTTCAATACAATTGATAACTGTTATAATCCTATATATTTATGCATTTAAACTTGTATTCTGAAAAGGTATCTAACAATAAACTTCACCAGACTGCTTAAGAGCTCCATGACACAATAAAAGGTTAAGAACCTCCTGGTCTAGATCATCCCACACAGAATTTCATTTCCCCTCAGGGCCTCATTGCACTGGGTTTTCAGGATTTTTGTTTTCATTTTTTTCAGTAGGTGGCAGTGTTGTAGTGGAACTGTAGCTCTTAACCAAAGGCAGTGATGAATAGGAAAGTCTGGCCTGATCTCACCCACCTATCTCCTTGCAAAGACATACAATATATATTGTGCAAGTGATATATATTATGTGTAATAATAATAATAATACAATATGTTATATGCAAGTCCTCACGCAAAAGGGGAACAGATATCTTGTCATTCTTCAGTGTTTAAATAATGAACCATTTTTTAACTCAATATTGTATAATAACTAGTCCGTTTAGTTGTCAATTCCTACCAGGCAAAACATTTGGGACATGAGTTGATCTATTTAAATCATCGATCTTACAGTCTATTCTTATACACATATAAGAATCATGATTATTCAATTTTTAAAAAGATATGCAAAGATAGCATATACCTACTTGGACAGAAGAACAATTGCATTAGGAGTAATTTCTAAATTAGAATATATAAATCAAGTCAATTACCTGAAATAATAAAGTGGAAATTTTAGGAAGTTTAGTTGATGAATGAATGTCTTTGTTCTTAGAGAACTCTTCCACCAAATGACAGATATTTGAGTTCCCTTGATTATGGAAAGTGTCAGTTATATGTCCAATTAAATTCATTGAACATTTTAGATAAGCATCCCACTTAATAATCTCAGATGCTTTCTTGAACAGAGTTGCTTCCTCAGAAGGACCAGATGGAAGTTCTCTATAACTGTCCAGGATAGCAAGCTTTGAGTTGCAAGTTACCCTCTATTCTAATTACTTAATTTTCCTCTTTTCTTTCCAGACCCATCCAAGGGACACAAGTTTGACAGACCCAGAATACTTTAAAATCTAGAGGGGCCTTACATACTGATCTTTATGCAAACATTTTCACTGATCTACTCATTTCATAGTAGGTACAAGCCATGAATCTCCCTGTCACAAATTGGAGTAAGACCACTTGGGTGGCAAGCACACACAAACGGTTTCCATCAGCAGGGTGCACTACCTTTCCATTCAACCATGGCCTCCTCTATATTGATTCATTCATATTGCCTAAGTTTCCAAGCTGAACAACTTCTTTTGCCAGGGTTTAAGCAGACAGAAGACAAATGAGAAAAGTCTGATCATTTTAAGTGAGTAATCTTATGAAGTTTCATATATGTATATATATATATATATATACACACACACACACACACACACACATATGCATTTATATACACACACACACACACAAAAAGACATAGCTCTAAAGAGTATATTTCTTGTTGAGAGATATAAAGATTTGGTTTAGTGTCCAAAATAAGATATGTATTTGCCTCCTTCTTTCTTGCAATGGTTGAGGACTTTTGGTGTATAACACTGCATGCAATGTCCAATTTTGATGAGATGTTTGTTGTGTTCCTGAGTTTTTATTCCACTCTGTTCCCTCCTTCCCTCCCCTTGCTCCTTCTCTTCTCTTTTTCACTCGCTTCCATGTTCATTTTCTCTCCCTCTCCCTTTTTCTCCCCCCTCTCTCCCTCTCTCTCTCTCATAGAGTAGTAATATATTAGAAAATGAGGGTAATGTAAAAACAAAATATATCAATAAAAATTTAAATAGAAAAATGCATTTTTTCAAAGTATGGAATATCAACTACTATGAGCCAAAAGACAGTCACTTAAGGTACCCCCAACAAAGGCCCACTCCAAAAATGACAGTTATTAGTTAGTCAAATTCTTGATGATCTTATCTGTCATTGTATCAGATGTCAAATTATTCTGATAAATTATCATGAATCTGGAAATATATACTGCAAGCTAATGTTCCCTCCTAGGAATAGCCTTGTCAATTCTAATATTTCTGCAGATACAAAAGTCACCTCTTACATTCACAGCGGGCATAATGGCCAAATGTTTGCACATCTCTTCAATAAAAACACTTCTACAAGGAGGATAAAAATTCATGAATTGTTTTTTAAGGAATCAAGAAACTAATGTATATGAATATTATATCTTAGTGGGAAAATTGTGTCAAGACATCTCATAATTAAAATTGAGACTTTTTTTTCTGGAGATGACATAAGCATAACACATTAGTAGATATACTGTAGGTGACTAAATGTTGAATGGATGAATGTGTATACCATGTATATATACATATATATTTACACACATGCACACACACATGTATAATATAAAAGGTATATGATATAGCACAAATTATATTTGTATGACTTTATGGAGGTTGATCACTTAAATGTCAGTCTTTGGTAGAGTTAACATGTAACTCTACTTGGTAGAGAAAAACATGTACTAGCATTAAAAATAAAACAGTTATAAATCAAATATTTACTGAATTAAGCCAAGATTCAATAGCTCTGACTGATATGCTCCTTAACACCTTTGAGGATCCTTTCAATTTTGTCAGAATTTGGTTCCAAAATATCATCAGGTTTTATTTTATCTCAATAACAGACTAGGAACAGATTATAATATAAACAAGTATATACAAACAAGACTGACTCAACAGATGAGTAGTTTTCCATATTGCCAGCCAAAGCAGATAAGAAAAACCTCTTCCCATTGTCATTTTGTTATTTGGTTTCAAATTCCTTCTTGGGCAATGGACTTTTCAAAGGGATAGATACATGATTTCCAGTATGAAGTATCAACCTTCCTAGACAACCAAGAGAATATAAAAACCGATGAGTGATTTCCTAAAATCTTGCCAACCAAATAAAAATATTAACTGAGTTCATTAATGGGACAGCATTAAGGAAATAGTTTGAAGGCAGAGACTTAGACTGGATTAGAAAACCTTTCCTGCTTCCATGTTTCCTTAAAGCTTACTCTGACAAATCAGATCTTAAGCGATTGGTCAAGTAAATTAACATTATAGGCTAAAATAAGAAACTACAATTATTCCAAAAAGAATAGGAAAAATCTTCATCTAGTTCAGATAAGAAAATTAAGGTAATGCACCAGCAAGACATTAACAGGAGAGTAGTTTCATTTATATTGTCTATTAAACTATAAAACAGATGCTTATAATATTTTTGATTTATTTTGTATTTTAAAGAAAAGTAGTTAAGGCATAGACATCTATTATTTTTTTTCCAAAATGTGTTAAAGATGCTTATAAAATGTTTATCTATTTTGCAAAGTTGGACAGGATAGTTAATAAATTATCAAACCAAAATTTAAAAAGACCTTGACGTAGGTTGAGTTGATGAGCCAAAAATAATGAGATTAAATGTAATACTTCTACATTTATGTTCCAAGGCAATTGGTCAGTTTTCAAAGGAAATGGATTGACTTCGGTTAAATGTAAAAGATTCTTTGTTCTTTGTTTACTGCAGATTCAAAAGAGGTAAAAAAATGTAGAATAGTGGCAAAAAAAATCAATATGATATTAAACTACATTAATTCATGTAATTAATGCAGAACACAGTTTGAGAAAGAAGAAAATCATACTCTAATCCATGCTTGTCTAACTATATCTGAAGCATGACATTCAGTTCTAAATAACATCTTTTAAGAAAAACATTAACCAACTGATAGGTGCCTAAGGAGATCAAGAGGTTAGTGAAACTTATGGAAATCATAATATAAGAAGAATATTGGAAGAATGAAAGATTTAAAAATAGAGAAGAAATTTAGATTAAAAAAACATAGAACCTCAGGATTGGTCAACAGTTAGATGCCATTTATAGAAGCCAAAATAAAAATTTGTTCATACTGTCTCCACTTTAAAACATCCAATGAAAAGGAACTGGATTTTATCATAGCTCTAATTTATATTGTTTTTCTTATTTTATTCCCATATTTTAGTTTTCTGTATTTTCTCCATTTAATACTCTTAGTTGTGCTGTCTGAGGAAAAAAAGAATAAATCCAATGTTTCTTCCAAATGTTGGCCATTCAGCTAGATTTTGGATATATGAATTACTTTCATTTTACCCTAAATCTTCTCTTCTCCAAACTAAAAATCCTTAGTCTTTCATTTAGTTTTTTGTTTTTTTTTTTATGGTCTCAAGTCTTTATATATAGTCTTTCACTATACATCCTTATAGTAGATACTTGCTAGCTTATCAAAATCCTTTCTCCTAAAATCTGGTTCTGTAACTCTGAACATAATACTACACGTGTGACCTGACCAAGAACAAAGTAAGGCTATTACCTTCCTAATTCAGGACATTTTGCTTCTCTTGTTGCAACCTAGAACAATACTCTCTTTCACTATTAAATTATATTGAATTTTCAGTGAATTAAAACCTTCAGGTTACTCTGTTTATTTTTTCAGAAGAACTATTGTCTAGTCATACCACTCCTAAAGATTAATTTTTGGAACCAAGTGTAAAACTTTTTTTTTTTTTTTTGGAGGGGAGGGACCAGGCCCATGTTATTATCAATATAGGGAATCTCTGATGAAGAATTACTTCTAACAATGAAGATCAGCAATACTTCTATGTGTTAGAGTTTTAGAGAGTAAATTAGAGTTCTAAGAGATTACTTAATCCACCTGGAATCTTGTGGCAAAGGCAGGCCTTCAACCCAGGTCTTTCTGAATTCTAAATCAGCTCTCTACCCACTGTGCCATACTGCCCTTTGTAAGGTTTCATGATTATCCCTATAAGAATTCCATTTTGTAAGTTTCAGTAGTACTCTATATTTTTTTGTATTATGATTTCCTTAACATTTTTGCTTTTTCATCAACATTTCTGTAATGTAGAAATTTGATAAGCATTTCAAGTCATTAATAAAAATATTAAACAAGAAAACAAATTCAGATACCTGGAACACTCCATTAGAGAACTTCTTAGTTCATTAGTCATAGAGTTTGAAGTACTTTTATGTACTAGATACTCTATTACATGCTAAGAACATAGAAGTTATTGTTACTCTTTGAATCTGAACCCATCCAAATGAACTAACATATACTCCACATTTGTACATCCTTACTACAGAATTCAATGTTATACTTTGCTAAATTCTTTGTCAAAAATCTAAGTAAGTGATATGATTGGCAAGATGCTGGATTAGTCCTTCCTAATACTCCCCAACCCCAACACTTACATAAAAAAGAATTGTTTCAGGTGTAAAGTAATTCCTAGTAAGCCCATACAATTGAATGGATTCTCCAATAAATTAACATTATTTTTAAATTACCACCATAGAACTCTTAATAGTGTACTTAGTAGACTTTTTCAATACTCCCCATCTATTAGCCTTCTGACCTCTTGAAGCAGGAGGATGAATAAGCCCCACACTGCTTCAATAACTCTTCCTCTAAACCATAATACATTATAAGATACATAAGCTATTTACTCTTCTCAGATATGTGAAGAAAAAGAAAAGAGTAGAGGGAGGAATCAGGAGAAGTACTAACATGGATGGCTGCATTAGAACTGAAATAAAGAGAACAAACACCCAACTGGAGCCATTTCTGTGTCCCTCTTCTCAGAAGGCAGTCAGAGGAGAGATACAGGCCACCAAATTCAATTCTCCTAAACAGGAAACTATGGGAACATTTCAGCTTAGATTCAGGAGTCTGCTTGTCAGACGCCAGAAAATAAATGTCAGAATTTTTTCTTTAAAAAAAAAAAAAAAAAGTAGAGAACATTAAAATATCAAAAGAAAAAGCTTTACCAAACTCATCTCACTCCCAGTATATAAATCAACAGAGAAGGTCCTGAAATCCAAAGGAAAAATTTTGAGATATCACCAAGATATCACCAAGATACTGCAACAAATGCTATATAGTATGAAAGAAAGTGAACCAAAAATTTCAAAGAGAAAAAAGAATATTGTACCTTCTTTATAGAGAATGGAATAAAGAATAAGAAAATCTAGAGTTGTAAAAGAGAAACTAGAGAAGAAGAACTTAGGAATGAATATAGGTCAGAAATAAGAATTGTTAAGAATTCAAAGACAATTAATTGCTTATGAATAAATTAATACATACTATAAAATCTTTTTGAAAAAGTGAAAGTGATTAGCAGATTTGAAATGAAAAAATACTAAAACTGAGTAAAAGCCAACATAAGAAAATCTAAATACAACAGTGTCAGAACATATAAATTCTATGTAAGTCAAAGTGACTAATCCTGAAGAAAATACACACAGAAACATAAGGTTCATAGGTTTCCAAGAATAACACAAAAGTTTAAATATTAAAATGCTGACTATGGAAATACAAGAAATAATATGAAAATATGACAAGAAATTCTAAATATACACAACAAAACATTGATCAAAGGTATAGATAACTGTTACACATACAATCATATAGGCATGTGTACATATACACATACACCAAACACACAAAACTCAAACTCCAAGGCATATACTAGTTACAGATAAAAATTTCAATAAATAAGAACATATTTTGCAAATATCTAAAATGAAAAGCTTTAAATATTGAAAAGAAGAAAATCTGAATAACGCAAAATTACTTTGCAGAATTGCAGAAGGTAGAAGATACAGTATTATAAGCAAAGTAGCTTATGTTTTAATCTGAAATGACATATCCTGCAAACTGGAGTCTTATAATTAATGAACAAAATTCATTAATAGATAAATGGATGGTAGAAAGATAGATAGATAGACAGACAGAGACATAGGTAGATAGAAACTTATGGGTGGGATTTTTGAATATGTTTCTTTGTTATATTTTCTCTAGTTATAAATCTAATGTAATCATAAATGCATAATGCCTAGAAGTGCTGCTGATTGACACTGACATTCAAGTATATAGAAAATTTTGTTTTCTACACAGAGAAAAAAATAATGGAAATTGAAAATTTTGGACATTTCTGGGAGAATGAGGAAGCTTGACATAAGTGAAGAGGATATCTTACTCCTAAGTACTTTCAAACAATAGTAACATAAATTAAAAAAGAAACAGCATCATGAAGATTGCTTGAATTTTGTTACTCATACCTAATCAGCACTTTCAGTTGCTTCTACCTCTCTTACTGGAAGTCTAAATGAGTAATTGAAAAACTCTTTCTTCCCTCTCCAGGTACCCTTTGACACTCATCATTTAATCTTGCCCCTTTTCTGCTTCTTTAATTGTACTGAACTCCTCCATAAGATTGTAAGCTCCTAGAGAACAGGGACTATTTTTTTTCTTATTTTATGCTCAGCTTTTAGCATAGTACCTGGTATATAGTAGGTGATTAATAAACGTTTATCTTACATTGTCTTTTAGAAACAAAATAAATAAGTACAATTATTAAAGAATAAGTAATTAAAGCAATGACTTCACATTTAGTGAATTTTAAAAATATGAAGCAAAAGAACAAAGAGGGATTATCAAAGTATTTAAAAAGACCCAAGATTATCAGATTAAAGGATTTAAACTATCATGAATGGAAGAGGTTAAAAAAAAAAAATCAAAAGTGAAGTGTTTTGTACCACATCACTTAAGTCTGAAAAGGTGGGTTAAAGCAAGATTTCTAAAGACTGAATGTGAAATAGAGAAATTGATACTTGATGATCAAGGTAATAGGATCCCTACTATAGGTGAGTCAAGATCTCTTGGGGCAGAATTGTGGAGTGGGAGTTTTCATAAAAAATTGGGAATGGACAGAAATATATAAAAACTAGAGGAAAGCAGAGAAAGGATTACAAATTTTATTGTCATTCAACAACAAAGATTGGGGAGATTGTAAGAGAATGGGGGAGGCAGCACAGAAGGTTTTAAGGCTACAGGAATACAAGGAAGAAAATCTTGTTGCCACAGGGAGAAGAGAGCCCTACTGAAGAGTGTTCCAAAGGAAGAGTGGTATACCTGTGGTGAGACATCTGCCCCTTCTAATACACTTAGTATTATAAGAGTGCCTGCTTTGGGAAATCATGTCTTCTGAGAGAGTGCTGTGATACCCCAAACAGCACCATACTGCAAGAGAAAGGCTTTATAAATTTCTTGGAGCTCCTTCCACCTAGAAGAGTTAGCAAGAAAAACAGGGTAATGAGTACAGCAAAGATGACATGATATAGCATTTGAAAAATGACTGATGAGGATGAGGAATAATTTGAGCACAAGTGGCCAATTTTGGACAGAGGGCCATTTTGAGTACAAAGTATTTATTTTATCTATCATTTTTCCCTCAAAAATCATCATTTCTAGCAGTGGGAGAGACAGAAAGACAGAGACAGAGAGATAGACACAGCGAAACATAGAGACAAAGTGACAGAGACAAAGACAGAGAGATACACAGAGAGATATACAGAGATACAGAGAGACAAAGGCAGAGATAGCAGAAACACACTCAGAGAGACAGAGAGAGAGACAGACACACACACACACACACACACACACACACAAAGAGAGAGAGAGAGAGAGAGAGAGAGAGAGAGAGAGAGAGAGAGAGAGACACGGGGGGGGCGGGGGATGAGGAGGATGATAGAACATGGCGTTTTTTCCCCTAGATTTTGTTATCTGTGTACTATAGTATCCCAACTTTAATTTAACACGTATTTATATGCCAATAGTTTTATTTTTCTGCCTTATAACATAGTAAAAATAGCTAGCATTTATATAGTGCTTTAAAGTTGGCAAAGTGCTTTACATATATTAACTTGTTTTATCCTCACAACCCTGAGAAATAGGTGCCATTATTAGCATCATTTTGCATAGAAGAAAACTGAGGCAAATTGAGAATAAATCATTTGTTCAAGGTCACATGACTATATCAAAAGGCTTTTTAAATTCTATGCTCTACATCACTTGAGAAAAATATCAATAAAAGGTCTTTTTGCAGTGTCATGATTTTGTAGAGGCATTTAATGTTTACCGACAGAAGTACAAAACAATGATTATCTGTACTTAGAATCACAAACTAAAAGCACATGTATGTATGATTTGGAAAGACATCTTCATAAATCAATCTTTTTCATGAAAAAAAGCACTTTTAAAAAGCAACTATTCTGTGTTTAATATTATACTAGGTACTCAAGCAGCAGATACTTTGAGAGTATAAAATGAAGTTATAAAACATGGTCCCTGCTTGTAGATATACCCAAAAACCTGTTAGAATTCTTACAAGGTGCTAAGTCAGTGGAATTGATAGAGACAATGGTTGTTTAGCAAGGCTCTTAACAGTTCTTTAGATGTACTTAGTACTTACTACAGTTCCACGAGATTCAGACCTTTAAGAGAGCATATATAAACTAAGTCTCAACCAGGATTGACTCCAGGAGATTCACAAGCCAGGATTCAGTTGAGATTCACAAGCCAGAGACAGCAGTAAGGCAGAATGAAGGAAGACAGAGAAGTGGTGGCAGGCTGTCCTGTGGGGAACACTGAAACCAAGATCTGGAAGGCTTCTAGAAAACTAGCTGAGCCCCGAGTGAAGGAGATAAGATTTTGGAAGAGACAATAAAGGATTTGGACTTTAACTCCTGGCTGCACACTGAACTGAAACTAAGGCTGCCTCCAGAAGCCCCCTAAGAAACCTGCTCCCAGAGAACATTATATTTTAGAGAAGAATATTACATTTGTCTCCCACTTTCTTTTGATTTAGAACATAGGTGGTTATGACCTCTCTGACTTCTAAAGGAGGTGAGAACCCCAAAAAAGAAAGTGATCACACTTTCTCTGACATCTCGGGAAGGGAGATGAAAACACCAAAGGAAATGAAAAATCAAATCTTATTAGTGGGTTTCTGAAAGGGCTCATTTGAAACAGGTATACTAAATCCATCAATATGGGAGGTATTGCACATAATTTCATAAATTACATAAGCACATAGCAATATAATACAGGCTAGTAGTGATGTAACAAATAACATGAATCAACATGAGGAATAATTATACATATCCATAAGTCCTAGAAATAGTCCAAAAGGAATCTATTGTCCATTAGTTCATGTGCCAGGAATCCAATAATTCCTGCAAGTTTTGAAATCCTACAATAATCTCATCAACAATTTTTCATCTCAAGGAATCATTGGATTCTGCTGGTTTTCAAGTGTTGCAACAGTCTCATCTTGTGTTAGGGAATCCAATGATTCCTGCAGATTTTGTTCTTAGGTCTTTTACTTTGTTTCAAGGTTTTTCTCTTTTTCTGTCTCTCTCTGAGGGACAAGGCATATAACAAAAGCAAACCCTCTTCCCCAAGCAGTTAACCTATCTGGTCCCTTCCATTCACCACTTTCTGGATCCCTCCACATCACCTGACGGTTATCTTTAGATAATCTTTAGATTTTCTAAATTATCTAAATAGAATATCTTTAGATAGTGGAGCTACTCCCACTGGGCACTGTCCTTCTGGTGGGTTATAAAACCTGTCTGCTGGACCCAGTGCATCTTTATCAAAAATTTAAAAAGTTAATGTTATATAGAACTAAATTTAGAAGTCCTCTAGGGTTACCAGTGGCTCCCCCTTTCTTTTGTTTTTGGAGGAGTATCTTAATGTCTCTGTTTCTTCTTTCTACTATTGCCTGTCCTTGCGGATTAAAGGATATGCCAGTGGTGTGTAAAATCTTATACTGTGCACAAAAGTGTGCAAAATGTTTAGAAGTATATGCAGGTCTATTATCTGTTTTTATTGCTTGTTGGCACACCTATAATTGCAAATGCTTGCATAAGGAATTCAGTGACCACTCAGGCGGTCTCTTTTGCTGTTAGTATTGCAAAAGTGAATCCTGGAAAAGTATCTACCAGAACATGGACAAAAGACAGATGACCAAAAGATTTATAATGGGTCACATCCATTTGCCAGATTTCATTGGGTCTCAAACCATGAGGGTTCTTCCCTGGAAGGCGCATAGGAGCGTGGAAAGGAAGGCAAGCTGTACAGATTTTTATTATGCTCCTAGCTTCTTCTTTTGTTATCCCAAATTTTAAATGTAAAGCTCAAGCAGTCTGATGATATTTAGAATTAGATTCTTGGGCTTCCTGAAATAAAGGACTACTGGCATAGTTAAAAGGCTATCTGCCTTTGAATTTCCATCAAAAATAGGACCTGGAAGTCCACTATGTGAGTAGACATGCAAAATATAGATTTACCTGGATGCTTTCTCACTTGCTCTTGAAGTTCCTTAAAGAGCTTGATAAATATTAGAAGCTGCAAATTGCATTTGGGCTGTGACAATTCTTTGTACCACACCTACTGAATAGGCTGAATCAGATATTATATTTATATCTCCTGGAAAACAAGTAAGCACTAGCATGGTTGCATATAATTCATGCTGCTGTATGGACTGAAAAGGAGTTCTGACTACTCTCTTTATAGTTAAGTCACAAGAGTATACAGCACAAATATTTTGTTTGGATGCTTCTGTAAAGATAGTTGGACCTTAAAGAGGAACCTTAGAAACCTTTTCTTCAAAAATCCATTGCCAATTGTGTAAGAGCTGGGTTATCTTTAATGAAGCCCCATGTGTAAAATTTGGGGCCATGGCCAATAAAATTTGCCACCATGGATTGGTCTCGCAGCATACATTAATTTGTGTGTTAGTATAAAATGTGTATATTTTGTCAGATCTTATCCCAGATAATTGTACTGCTTGCTTAATAGCCTTTAATAAAATTCTAGCCACAAGCACTGGGTAAGGAGTAAGGCTTTGTTCTGGTAGTGCTGAGAAGTTCACCCACTCTATCACACTGTCTTCTTGATGAAGGACTGCTGTGGGTGCCTCTTTTGTAGCAAAAACTGATATTTCCAAGGGTTTTTGAGTTATTCTTTCAGTTTGGATAAAGCCATTTCAATTTCTCTCAAAGCCTCTTGGGTGTCTTTTGTAAGTTAGCATGGTGAGTTTAAAACAGTGTCTCCCCTTAAAATGTCATATGGAGGTGGCAATTGATTGGTAGTTAAGCCTAACACTGGGCATATCCATTGGACATCATCTATTAATTTTTAGAAATCATTTAAGGTATCCAACTTCTCTATTCTTAAAGAAAGCTTTTGTACTGTAAGTGTCTTAGGATATACTTCATATCCTAAATAATGAAAAGGAGCATGCCTTTGAATTTTTTTCTGTACCTATATGCAGTTTGTAGTTTCTTAGTGTTTCTATTGTCTTTTGTAGACATGCTTCTAACATTTATTCCTCAGGTGCACACCACATAATATTATCCATATAATGTAATGATATTTTGGAAATGCTTTTCTACTGGAGTAAGAGCCGCAGAAACATGCATTTGGCACATAGTTGGGCTATTTTTCATTCCCTCTGTCTTCCTATGTTCATCATAGACTGGGTATAATAATCATTTGTGCCCACTGTGGCACAGCATCTTATGATCTCCTCTAAAGGAGCATCTTTGTGTAGTCCCCATATAATTCTTCTGTAATCCTCATTGGGATTTTCCTTAGTCAGGTGTCTTATCATAATTTTTGTAGCTGCATTTTCTCCAATGGTTTTTGTGACAGCTGTTTGCAAATGTACCACAAAATCTGCAAAGGGTTCATTGGGACCTTGCTCTATTTTTGTGAGGGCTTTACCCTATCATTCTTCTGTGGTAGAGAATCCCAAGCTTTTGTTGCAGCAGCAGCGATCTGTTCACAAAATATTATGGGGTAATTAATCTGTGATGAATTCTCTGCATATTGACCTTCACCTGCTAGTTGGTCAAAAGTGATTTATGTATTAATTCCTATTTGCCTATTTCATTGGGTTTGAATCCTACATAATTCATGATATTCCAAAAGCTACAACAAGTTTTGTCCAGGTTCTAAATGTGTCTGCTATGGATTTCCAGTCACTAGAGGTTAGGATTTCATAAGACAAATTATCTAGTAACATCTTAACATAAGATGATGTAGCCCCGTAAAGAGTGCAACCTTTTTTCAAATCCTTAATTTTTTCCAAATCAAAAGGAGTATATCTTCTCCTTTTTTGACCTGAAGAGTCAAGTTCTTCAGTCATAGGATATGCATGTATTAAATCAGACACATCCTGTCCTTCATTTTTTGCCTTAACCAGTGCTTTTTGTAATCTTGTCATAGGCTGCTTCATAGGTGGTTGTGTTACTGCTTCTCCCTCTCCTTCTCCCTCCACCCAGGAAGGGTTAATTGAGGGAGGTAGGTCAAGGGATGTGGAATGACCTAATTTCTCCTGCAGTGAAGTATCACACTCAAAATTGTACTTAACTCCATTCTTATCTGATTCTTCATCCTTTTCACCTAGTTTAGTTGGCGCCTCCCCCTCCTGCTCTTTCTTCTTTTTCCTTATTCTGACACTTATAATTTCTTAAAGACAGTTGTATTAAATTATATGTATAAAGTGTATTTTTGGAAATTGAGTTAGGATTGGAATTGTAGCATTCACCTAGTTGCTCTTCTACTAATTTCTGCTCATCTAGATTCAATTCTTTTTCCTTAGAGAACCAAGGAGATGTGTACTGTACATTTTCTAAAAGTTCAGTGATCTACTCCCAAATTATGATCAAACCTTGGCTTTTCATAACCCTGACAATGCTCTCTTCACATTTTCCTTGAATTGGAAAAGAAGACTGTTTTCTAAACATCTCTCCCATTTTAGCTGAAATACTACTTTAGTTCTTTAACAAAGTTTCCTTGTCATACCCCAATTTCTGGGTCAAGGAGACTTTTCCACTGGATCAGGATCATGTCTGTTCCACGTTCTGGCACTAAAATGTAATATTCTTCTCTAAAATATAATGTTCTCTGGGAGCAAGTTTGTCAGGTGGCTTCTAGGAGCAGCCTTCATTTCAGTTCAGTGTAATCATCCCAAAATGCAGCCAGGAGTTAAAGCTCAAATCCTTTGTCTCCTTCCTTGGGCCTGGTTAGCTTTCTTAGAGGCCAATCTCTCTCCTTGGTTCCAAGAGCTCCTGCCACTAATCCTTTGCCTCTGCCAGCTTCAGCCTCTAGCCAGCACAAAGGTGGAAGATGGAACGAATCTGTCTCCACCTCTGAGAGTGGGCTTGTGCTAACTTGTGATAACAATGTGAATAAATTTGTCTTAATTTTCTTCACAAACTAGGGAAAGAAATGTCTTTGGATCATGATGGTCTTGACTTTCTCTTTTAAGCTATTTGTTGTTAGAAAGTATTATATCTTCTAAATTCAACTTCCCTTCACATTTCAGGTCTGTTGAAATAAATGATATCCAAGTGGATTTTTTTGGTGACTTAAGGGTTCATCCAGATCTTTGTTTCAAAGTAGCTCTTTGATCTTCTTTCAGCTTTCCTTGGCTTTAAATTTGATGACTTGGGCACATATCCAAAAGACCTGACTGAAAAATTGTTCACAAATTTCCAGTCTTTACAAACATGATAATCTGGAGATCCATCAAAAATTACCAATACTGAATTCATTTCTCATTCTAGACTCTTGCCCAAAGAAATTATGATAGCAATGCATGCTCCTGACCAGAAGAAGGCTGGGTCTTATTTAATATGTTAATGTTTCTAGGACTTGATGAAATATCTAATATTAATGTTACTAGAACTTGCAAAAATAAATAAATATTCTTTGTATGTCTGCTCGGTCAATAAATGTATAATAAGGAATGTTCTATGAATTAAGCTAAGCACTAGATATACATATATATGCCCATAAACACACAAGTGACATACAGGATAAATAGGAAATAATTAGCAAAGGAAAACACTAGAATTAAAGGGATGACATATAATTGGAACTTGAAACCTGGGAAGTCAGGAGGCAGATTTGCAGAGGGAGACCATTCCAGAAATGGAGGACATTGGAGAAAACAACTGGAGCCAAGACATGAAAAGTCTTGTTTGTGGAACAGCCAGCAAGCTAGTGTCCCTGAATAGAATACTTGTAGGGAATAAAGTGTAAAAAAGATTAGAAACAAAGCCAGATTATAAATTATTCTGAATTTTGTATTTGATTAGAATTTAATAAGGAGTCATTCTAGAAGGAGTAGCTAGATGACACAGTAAATATAGTACCAGACTTGAAGTTAGAAAGATCCATCTGAGTTCATATCCTGCTTCAGACACTTACTACTTATGTAAACATAGTAATTTGCTTAACCCATTTTGCCTGTTTCCTCATCTATAAAATGAGCTGGAGAAAGAAATTGCAAACTATTCCAGTATCTTTGCCAAGAACACCCCAAATGGGATCTCAACAGCTTCTAGTCAACTCCATGGGCTAGTGCATTTTTTTGGATGGATGCTTTGGGAATGACTGAGGTAAGGATTCTTCTAGTTAGTCATGTGTGATTCAGTGATGAAGGACTGATGCACTTTGAAGCAATTCCACTATCAGTCACTCATCAAGAAAAGCTTTTAACTGACTGGTTCTTTAAAAGGAAGTGACTTCCCATTCTCATTTCCCTCTTCATTTCCTAATGGCAGAATAGATTAGAAACAAAAAATATAATTTAAAGAGATAATCGAGCAAACTGAATTTTGCTAAAAAAAGTACTGCAAAATGAAGGGAAATGTCTTCATTTTAAATGATCAATTGTGAAAGATTTGGAACTCTGAGCAATACAATCATCCAAGATTATTCTAAAGGATCAAGGTAGAAAAATGCTATTCCATTTTAGAGAGAGAGCTGATTAACTCTGAGTACAAATAGAATTATTTTTCTCCCTTTGTGTTTCTTGCTTTTCTGAAATCATGATTAATGTGCACATTTGTCTATTGTCATGCAAAAGGAAAATTTAAAAATGTGCAGCAATTTACTCTGATAAAGGCCTCACTCTTCAAACGTATAATAATTATAGAACTGAGTCAAATTTCTAAAAATGAGAGCCATTCCCTAAGTGATAAATGGTCAAAAGATATAAATGGACAGTTTTAAAAAGTCAAGGATGTTCATATGAAAAAATGTTTGAAATCACTATAGAAGAGAGAAAAGCAAATTAAAATAACTGAGGTACCATTTTATATCTATTATAAATGACAAATGTTGGAGGGTTTAAGGAAATAATAGGTACACTAATGAACTGCTGGGGGAGTAGTAAATTTGTCCAATCATTCTGGAGAACAATTTGGAATTATGCCCAAAAGGCTATACAATTTTGTATTCTCTTTGACCTAGCAATACCCCTACTAGATCTGTATTCCAAAGAGACAAAAGGAAAATGAAAAGAACTTATATGTACAAAAATATTTATAGCAGTTTTTTTGTAGTGACAAAGAATTTGAAATTGAGAGAATCCCATCCATTAGAGAACGGTGAACAAATTATATTATATTGGGGCAATGATTTTATGCAACACATGTAAAGATCTATATGAAATGACACAAAGTAAAGTGAGAACCAGGAGATCACTGTGCAAAGTAACAGCAAAGTATTAATGATTAGTTGTGAAAAATTTGGAACTCTGAGCAGTAGAATGATCCAAGGCAATTCTACATGATCAAAGTAGAAAGATGCTATCCCTTTCCAGAAAGAGAGTTTATTAACTCTGAGTACAAATTGAATTATATTTTCTCCCTTTGTTTTTCTTGTTTTTTTTTTTTTTTTTTGGAATCATGGTTAATATGGACATTTGCTTTGCATGTATCACATGTATAATTGATATTATATTTCTTACCTTCTTAGTGAATGTCAGAGGATGTGATGAGGAAAAGAATTTTAAACTCAAAATTCAAAAAGAAAAGAATGTTAAAATAAATAATAAATTGAAATGTTTTAAATAAAGGCAAAAGGCCATTGATTTATATGTTCTTGGTTTTTTGTTAGATTAATCTACTTCTGAAAGTAGAGTAAAATAATAGCTATTAAATATTATTTTAAATTTCTGCTAAATTATGCTTGTGAGAAACAATTTATGATTAATATTTATTTTGGATAAACAAATATCTGACACATATTACATATTAAGGATCTTTCTACTTTCTCCTTTGAGAAGATCCTGGATGAGTCAAAAGTAAGTTTTAAGAAAATTTCCCTTAGGATGTAATGAGTTAGGGCCTAAAGAGCCAAAGAGTGCTTTGTTTTGTTTTAAAAGGTGTTTAATTCCTCTCATCATAGAACAAACACTCTTAAATCTGAACCTGGATCAGAAGATATGTGCCGGGAAAAGATAGACCCTTTAGCATAAAGAGTTTTGTTTTGTTTTGTTTTGTTTTTTGGGGATTTTGCACATATAATCACAACTAAATGTCAAGGGCCCAATTAATCAAAAAGTTTTCTGGTGATAAATCAAATTCGACTATAAGTCATGTTATTATTCTTCTCCTGCACTCCTGATTCTCTTGGATTTTTTCTACAATGTCACTTGTGGGTACTTTCATCTTTTCTCTACTGCCCTCCCCTTGGAATTACTTTTAATTATTGCTTTCTGCTCTTTGAATATAAAAGCTCCTTGAGGACAGCCACTATCATTCTTTGTGTGTATCTTGCCCAGTACTTAGCACAGTGCCTGCTATATAGTAATCACTCATAATTGCTTATTGACTTGAAACTTGTGAACTTTATCCACTTTACTTGAATTTTGTTTTCTTCATTAGTAAAATGAAACTCAAAATGATGCTTTTAAATAATATCTCAGAATGTATGTCAATGTCTGTTGGGCATAAACTGGCAACTATAGATATGTAGTGGTGATGAAGGGATAGACTACAAAATTAGACAGCTATTTCCGTATTTTGATAAATGTACAATCCCTATAATGTGAGAATTCCCTCCACTAGTTTAGATCATAATCAAACAATTAACAAGCGTATATCAAATATCACTACATTCTAGGCTCTAAGCTAGACACAGGAGATACAAAGAAAACAGTAAAAATAGTTCATGTTTTCAAAAACCTTAAATTTCACAAGGAGATATAGTACATATGTATATAGATATACCAAACCGATACAAAATAATTTCAACAATCTTGCCCATGTCTTCCCATGGAAGATCTACATGATAGGTGGGGATTGGAAATAGAATCTCTTTTTAGATCTTTTAATATTTTAGGGGTACCAGTATAATAGCAAAACATGAAATAAGTGGATTAGTTATTAGAAATAATAGAAGCAATGAAAGAAAATACAAAAGACATTTTCAGTAATAACATCTTTATTCCAATATTGCACACAATATTTTCCCTTAATTTGATAGACCCTATTCTCTGTCTCTACTAATCCAGATATACACTGTTAAAGTTATAAATGAAGTTATTGGGCAGCTAGTTGGTGCAGTGGATAGAGTACCAGTCCTGAAGTAAGGAAGACCTCAGTTCAAATCTGGCCTCAGACACTTAATACTTCCTAGACCCTGAGGAAGTCACTTAACTCCAATTGCCCCAGCAAAAATAAACAAACAGATAGATAAATAAAGTCATTAGCAAGAAGTCATTGCCTTTATTTATTCTAACATACTAGCTGAAAAATAGAATAAAAAATATAAACTTTGCAACAGAGAATCCCAGGACATTATGATCCTAGCTACACCGGAAGAGTTTTTCCCCCCCCACTCCTCTTGACTCAAATATTCTTACCTAGGAAGTCCAAGATAATGTATATGTAAGTCTATCCCTTCCTCAATACTAAGGCTAATTCTTCCATTTTTAAATATCCAGATTACAATATCACAGAAAAAAATTAAGGCAAAAATGATTGTTTCTAACACAATAGAAACTAAAAATGAATAACTCTTAGTTCTGAAGGCCTCAAGAAATCTACAAAGTCACTTATTATGCAAAAATATAAGTACTCTGACTGAATTTCTTTGTCAACATTATACAATTCCTAGCTGTTCTTGGTTGTCCATCTTATACTGTTTCCAGAATATCATGTTAACTTTACAAGGCATCACCAGGCATACTTCTGTAATTCCTGATTATTTCCAGCAAAATCTCTGGGTACAATTCTCTCACTGGATTGCACAACTGCCTTATGTAGCATCCAAGTCCAAGGTCAACAATAACAAAAACAAAAAAATAGAAATAAATAGTAAAGCAGCAGCAACAAAACAACAACAACAAAAGACTTCTTTTGAGGGAAAAAATTATTTACCATTGGCAGGTCTTTGCCTCCAAGTAAAAAATCAAACAATCACACAAAAACGCAATAAGTCATTATCTTACAGATAATACAGTTATCCAGACAAATTAATGAGATTAAATTATATATATATATATATATATATATATATATATATATATATATATAATTTCTTAGCACAGTGCTTGAGACATAATTGGTACTATATTAATGCTTATTTCCTTCTTAGTTACCCCCTCCTGCCAACTTCTCTTGCTGAAGCTATTCTCCTGCCATCACTCCTGTTACTCTTTGGTTATCCATAAGCTTGTCCAGGAACAGGTTCTCCAAATTCCAAAAAACTTATCATCTCATTATTCTAATTGGGAGCACCAATCCTGATGGCTGCTCTCCCTGTCATTTATGAATCTTTCCACCCAAAACAATACTTTCCAGTTATTGGAAAACTATCAAAAGACACCAGCTATTTCTCAGTTTGTTCACTTAAGCACTAGGATGAGTTTATGCTGTAGAATATAAACTCTTTAAGAGCAGTCAACACCATTCTTGGCAGACTACGAGATGTTTAATAAATGGCATTGAATTGATTATTAACTTTTGAAGAGATTGAAATAAATGAAAATGGCAAGGAATAACAATCCCCAAAATATCTATTATAGAAGGATCCTCCTACCCTATGTGTCATATCTAACCCAATAATATTCACAATAGTAAAGAAAGAATGTTGAATAGAGTTCTTTAAGGTAATATTTAAAGTTATCGCTCAAAGTAACAATGCATGCAATCCAATAGACCTTTGAAGAATTCAAATAAAAAAAAAAATCAGTGGAAAAAGCTGAGTTTAAAAATAGGAAAAAATATTATTTAGTTGATCCTTTACTCTTCTAAATGTTTCAAATATAACCTGGTAAAAGCAGCCAAGAGTTGCTGTCCTGTAATCTATATTTAGCTTTCTGGTTGACTGGGTCCTCTACATTTCCCTAAGAATCAGAATGAATTAAAATGCTGACTTCCTCACTGACTATGGAAGTCTGTACAAACCCCAGAAAATTGATTTTTCCAGACCTGCATTGCTTGGCATAAAAGCCAGACAGAATTTTTATTGAATCTGGCCCTAGGTGATTAGATTTTGACCTTAGCAGTGGGGCTAGTAGATTCAGTAATTATTGTTTTTCATTTCTTGATTTTTGCTGTTTTGGTTGACCTTAACTCTGTGGTCAGTAAACCTAACCATTTTTGTTTTGGACTTGCTCTGTTTTCACTAGCCCTCCTGATGGCAATAATTCTGAACTAAGGCATAGACTTATGTTCAACGATCAAATGTATCATATATAGTATAGGAAATGGGTGTCCACTTCTAGTTATTGGTTGCTCATATTTGCCAGTAGTTTCTATAATTGGAAGAATGTATTACCTTACAGTTATGAAAAGAGTAATAAAAAGAAATTAGAGAAAATATGAGTCTAATATGAGATTGAGACTACTGATATTTAGTAATTCTATACAAATACAATACAGGTTTTCCATAAATGTCACTCATTTGAATTGTATGCTGAGCAAAGAACTTTTAAGTTTGAAAATCAAGTACAAAGGAATGCATGATCTACATTTGAGCTTAATACAGTATACGACAATTCAGTTGATTAAAAAATTCAAGATTCCATTCTCTCCTGATTGGAAATAGTAATTAGCATCAATAGGTATTGAATATTTTAAGAGCAAAGTAGCTCCTCTGCAGTGCATCCTTCTAAAATTTGTTCTATGATAATAGCAATTCAAACAGCAAAAAAATATCAAGCATAATACATTTAGTTTCTTGAATAAAATGTCTAAAACTATTTTTCTTTTTACGAATTTTATTTCCTCACAACATTAATCTAGAAGTAAGAAATCTCTTCAAACAAAGTACTAAAATATTAAGAATTCCTTAGTCATCAGGTCAAGATCTATATCCAGAAACAGATTTGAGAAGTTAAAGGAATTTCTTTGGAGAAAATGATGATGATGAAGATGATGATGATGATGAATGAACAACAGACTTAGACAATATACTAAGAAAAACTCATATGTTATTTAGAAAATGGAGAGTTTACAATCCCAATGTAATTATAGAAAATTTAACCTTTCTTTATGAAAAAGAGAATTAAGAAGTATTCTCAGAGCACCTGAAAGATAGATGTTCTAAAAACTTACTGAAGTACTTCTGGAAAAAAACAGACATTTCTTCATCAATCAATAGAAAAGGCTTACAAATATGTCTTTCTGGAACTGTCAAATGGAACCAGAAGTGGTTTACTTCCAGATGTAGTCTTAAGTATTTAAGCTATAAAAACAAGTTAAAAAAAACTTTTATATGTAACATTTACATGTATTCTAACAACAATATGATGACAAATAAGTTATAAACAAAAGACTGAACCATGCAGATTCATCAATAGAAACAATCTGTTTATGATAATCATTTAGAATCAAGTAATTAACATTATAAATTGCAAATATTTTATCCTTAAATAGATTCTGAAACAGAACAATTTTATTGAATGAGAAAATCATTAATGATATATGCAAAAATATCTAGTATCTACCAGACACCAAGAAAAACATAATAAACACTGATTGTGTCTTTATGTATCAGAAGTTCATCTCATTATCTTTTGTGGAAAGATAACTCATATACTACAAATACAAATTCCAAACTATGTTTTAGAATTCAACAAAGAAACTATACTTAAACTAGCATGTTTCCACAGACAAAACTGTTGCCCACAGTTACTTCGTGTTATGCACTGACCCTGACTCAGGGCCATCTTCTGGCATATTGATCTATATTGGATTCTAGAAGGAAGATACTAGGTCACTTGAGAGTTAATAAAAGATTCACTTCAACTTATGATACAAAGGATATTCAATAAGGATTTACTTATTTGAGTGGACAAAACCCTTCATCTTTATTCTAAACAGGACATAGTCTGGTGATCATGGTAAAGAGATTACACCACCAGGTTTGAAAGGTCCTGAATCTAAAAGGCTATACTTTTTTATGTCATTTGGGGACCAGAGTACAGAGCAATTGGGTCCACCAAAAAACTGAGTCAATTATAAGGCAACTTGAGTTTTGCTCACTGGACCAATTAAGTCTTGAGGACAGCTTTCTTGCCTTTTAAGGAAAGAATTAGTCTAACCTATATAGACTGTGGGATGGGACAGAACCCTGATGAATACTGATCCTATGGTACCTGGAAATAATAATGATATTTTTTAAAAATTCAGAACATTTTAGTAGATGTCACCATAATGTATAACTCTGAACTACATGGAAGAAAACCTTTCCAACTGTTATGATCTTATAGAAGAAAACAAAACTTCATAGGAAGAGGATAAGAAGAGGTACATGTCATGCCCATTGTCCTGTCTGCTACTGGAATTATGCTAACACTTCTTTTAGAGAACTTATAAAAAATAAACTGCATACTCATTTTTCCATTTGACTCCAAAAAGTAATTATTTTAATTTTATTGTTGTTCAGTCATTAATTTGCATTTAACTATTCACAACCCTGTGGACCACAGAGTAGAGAGGAGAAACAGAGATATCAAGATGCTCCTCCAAAAACAAAAGGAAGGGGGAGCCACAGGTACCCCTAGAGAACTTTTAAATTTAGCTCTTTATACCATTTTTTTTTTTAGTTTTGATAAAGTTGCACTGGCTCTAGCAGACGGGTTTTATAACCCTCTTGGAAGGCCTTGATCTCAGCAGGATAGACACAATGACAATGGTCAAGAATAGAATCTAGATTCTTTATTCTGGCCCAGTCTTGATCTTAATGCAGGAGGTATGAGAGCCACCACGAGACTGATAAGATAGAATGTCTCTCTTCTAGTCCTTCTTAGCCCTTATATACATTATTGTAATTACATCAATCCAGCATATTGATTATGTGTGAACTTAGAGAACCATTACATCACCAGCTAAGTACTAAATATATATGTGAACTAGAGAACAATCATCTATCTCATAAATTCCACTAACACCTTGTTTCAAGTATACTTGTCCAAAGTTCAGGCTTTCTACGCCATAGCCCATAAGGCCCTTCTGTCCTTCACTATTTCCTAAAATCTGTCTATGCTTATGTTCTACCATTTTAATAGTGTCAATGGTGTTTTCTTGGAAAAGGTACTTGAATAATTTGCCATTTTTTCCTCCTTTTGCCATAATTTTCTCCCACCTCAGTGATCTAAAAAGGTGGACAATAAGTTATACAACACTGAATCTAAATATATAAAATATAAAAACACTGAATGTGGAATATAAAAACTCTACTGCAACTTTAAATATAAAAATATAAAATACATATTTCAATAAGAATTTGCTAAAACATAAAAAGTAATTTAAACAACTTTACCAATGAACTTTTTTTTTAAAGTCAACTTCAATATAGAAGTTATTTCTTAGTTTCTCCTATCTCTATAGAATATATAAAGAATATTGAGAGAGAAAGAGTAGAGATTCCACTATATACCTGTGCTAGTCACTCATAATTAGTGGGCATGACACAGATAGAGATTCAGAAAAGAAACTCAAAAATAGTCAAACAGGAAAGATAGCAAAGAGGAAGACAAGAATTTATCTAGGTGACTAACAGTTAACTGCTGCAGAGTTTAAGAAGGAAAAGTAATCACAAAGACTTTTAGATTTGTCAAATAAAAGGTCATAGCTACTTTTTTTTTTTTTTTAAAGAACATAGTTTCAGTTGAATAATATAATCAGAAGCCAGGTTACAGATGATAAAGAAAAGAGGAAAGGAAGTGTAGGAATCAAGGATTGCCTACTTTTGCAAGGAATTGAGCAGAAAAGTACAGGAGAGATAACTATATTTGGTATAGATGGTAAGATCATTTTTTTTAAAGGACTGAGGAATCAGGTTTCCTTTAGGCTGTAATATAGGGACAAATAGAGAAATAATGAAGAGGAAAGAAGGTGGGGATTGTAGTGGGGATTATTTGAGAGAGTATGGGGGGGGGGACATAGAAAGGATCAATGGTATATGTAGTGAAGTTGGCCTTGGCAAAGGAAAAACACCTATCTCTTCAAAGTGAAAAAGGAGAGAAAGTGCAAACAGGTAAAATCAAAGATACTTACGAGAACAAAGGGTCAGGTAGGATGAATAGCCTCATTTTTTCCCCATGAAGTATAAGATAAGGTCCCTCAGAGGGAAAGCAGAGGAGTGACACAGGAGATTTGAGGACAAAAGTAAAAGTTCAGAACCACTGCTGTGGTAAGGGGAATAAAAATCAATTATGAAGCAGAATTGTCTTGTTGCAGAGAGGACCCAAACAGTGGAGGAACTATTATAGCAAATATTATACTAGGTCTGATTCTCATTAATAGGAAGGAACTAGTTGCTTAGGTGAAAAACTTAAGAACCTTGGAAATAAGAAAGATAAATTCTGTTATGAAAGGAGGGGAAGAAAACCTAATTATAGTTTGATTTACATTGTGGATATTGAAAGAACAGATTTCAAAATGACCAAAGGAAGGATAAGTTGGAAACAGTAGATTAAAATTCTGAGGAATAATTACAAACGGGATGAAGAAACATGGTCAAAAATTTAATTACAGACATAAAAATAATTTCATAATTTAAAAACTGCATTTGTTTTAATAGACTGAAAAGGATACACGTAAGACTCATCAGCCGGTTTAGATTTTTAAACAAATATATGTACTTAATATGGAAGTAAGGACAGATAATAGGAAGAGTGCAAGAGAATGGTATGGTCTTTTAAAAATTGAATGAGCTGAGGTTGACAAAACTAAGAACAACAAATTCAGGTCAAGTTTTGAAGGTAGAAATTATCAAGACAAGTCAATTTATCAAAAAAGAATTTAACTTTTAGAAGAAAGAAAATTTGAGTAGGTGTCTTGATCATGGAAATCCACCATGTCATGTTTCTGATTTTTTCCTAACTCATTAGTATTTTCCTTATTTTTGTTCAGTTGTTTTGTAATGCACAATGATGAAAGCATTTTCACCTTCTTTATCTACCAATCATTACGCATAATGAATTGTGTATGTGATTCATTAATAAACCAACAGATGAAGTTAGATAACCCAAATGTTCAATGCTAACTGCTCTTGCCTCTTTGACCAATCTTTCTCTGCTGCAAATCTGAATCTATGTTAAATAATAACTTCTTAATACATAAAATGCTATTCTACATGCTCTTTTATCTAACTTATTTCCTTTTTACAAGATATATCCATGTAGACATACATTTTAGTCATAGTAGTGAAATTCAATCAAGCCATTAATCTTCAGTGATTTAGATGGGACAAATGGAGATAATACCTGCTTACACTCAGGCCTCTTATTTCCTCTTATGTTGTCTAAATTTTGAGTACATACATAGTCATTTGAGAATGTAGGTTTACTATTGAATCCTTTCTTGGATTTTATCTCTTTGTGAACTTCTGAGTGCCTCATCTGCTTATCCTTAACTTTTGTGGTGGCTAATCTCTATCATATCAAGTTTGGGATTAATACGTTCATACATACATACATATAGGCTCATTCAGTTTTCTCTCCAATACATTCTTTTTAGTTTAAAGTTATTTTCTTTCTCAGGCCAGGAGGTGGCACAATGGATACAGAACCTTGTCTGGAGTCAGGAAGACTCATCTTCCTGAGCTCTAATATAGCCTCAGCTAGGCAAATCACCTAACCCCTTCTGCCTCAATTTCTTCATCTTAAAATGATCTGCAGAAGGAAGTCTCAAACCACTCTAGTACTTTTGCAAAGAAAATCCTAAATGGGGTCACAAAGAGTAAGATTCCACCGAATAACACTTTTTTTCTTACATCAAGCCTAAATTACCTCCTTCTCTGGGGCCAAGCAGAGTAAATTGACTCTCTTTTCATCATTTACCTAACCTATTTTTCAAAGACATAAAAATCATCAATGTAAGATTTCTTGAGACAACTCTCACTCCACTTTGCATCTTCTGCTCTTCCTCCTTTCTTTCTTTTTTTTTTTTTTTAATTTTTTTTTTATTTAATAGCCTTTTATTTACAGGATATATACATGGGTAACTTTACAGCATTAACAATTGCCAAACCTCTTGTTCCAATTTTTCACCTCTTACCCCCCCACCCTCTCCCCTAAATGTCAGGATGACCAGTAGATGTTAAAATATATTAAAATATAACTTAGATACACAATAAGTATACATGACCAAAACATTATTTTGCTGTACAAAAAGAATCAGACTCTGAATTATTGTACAATTAGCTTGTGAAGGAAATCAAAAATGCAGGTGTGCATAACTATAGGGATTGGGAATTCAATGTAATGGTTTTTAGTCATCTCCCAGAGTTCTTTTTCTGGGTATAGCTAGTTCAGTTCATTACTGCTCCATTAGAAATGATTTGGTTGATCTCGTTGCTGAGGATGGCCTGATCCATCAGAACTGGTCATCATCTAGTATTGTTGTTGAAGTATATAATGATCTCCTGGTCCTGCTCATTTCACTCAGCATCAGTTCGTGTAAGTCTCTCCAGGCCTTTCTGAAATCATCCTGTTGGTCATTTCTTACAGAACAGTAATATTCCATAATTTTCATATACCACAATTTATTCAGCCATTCTCCAACTGATGGACATCCATTCAGTTTCCAGTTTCTAGCCACTACAAAAAGGGCTGCCACAAACATTCGTGCACATACAGGTCCCTTTCCCTTCTTTATAATCTCTTTGGGATATAATCCCAGTAGTAACACTGCTGGATCAAAGGGTATGCACAGTTTGATAACTTTTTGAGCATAGTTCCAAACTACTCTCCAAAATGGTTGGATTCGTTCACAACTCCACCAACAATGCATCAATGTCCCAGTTTTCCCGCATCCCCTCCAACAATCATCATTATTTTTTCCTGTCATCTTAGCCAATCTGACAGGTGTGTAGTGGTATCTTAGAGTTGTCTTAATTTGCATTTCTCTGATTAATAATGACTTGGAGCATCTTTTCATATGACTAGAAATAGTTTCAATTTCTTCATCTGAGAATTGTCTGTTCATATCCTTTGACCATTTTTCAATTGGAGAATGGCTTGATTTTTTATAAATTAGAGTTAATTCTCTATATATTTTGGAAATGAGGCCTTTATCAGAACCTTTGACTGTAAAAATATTTTCCCAGTTTATTGCTTCCCTTCTAATCTTGTCTGCATTAGTTTTGTTTGTACAAAAACTTTTCAGTTTGGTATAATCGAAATTTTCTATTTTGTGATCAGTAATGATCTCTAGTTCTGCTTTGGTCATAAAGACCTTCCCCTTCCACAGGTCTGAGAGGTAAACTATCCTATGTTCCTCTAATTTATTAATAATTTCATTCTTTATGCCTAGGTCATGAACCCATTTTGACCTTATCTTGGTGTACGGCGTTAAGTATGGATCAATGCCTAGTTTCTGCCATATTAGTTTCCAATTTTCCCAGCAATTTTTATCAAACAGTAAGTTCTTATCCCAAAAGCTGGGATCTTTGGGTTTGTCAAAGACTAGGTTGCTATATTTGTTGACTGTTTTATCCCTTGAACCTAATCTATTCCACTGATCAACTAATCTATTCCTTAGCCAATACCAAATAGTTTTGGTAACTGCTGCTCTATAATATAATTTTAGATCTGGTACAGCTAAGCCACCTTCATTTGATTTTTTTTTCATTAATTCCCTTGAAATTCTTGACCTTTTGTTTTTCCATATGAACTTTGTTGTTATTTTTTCTAGGTCATTAAAATAGTTTTTTGGGAGTCTGATTGGTATAGCGCTAAATAAATAGATTAGTTTAGGTAATATTGTCATCTTTATTATATTTGCTCGCCCTATCCAAGAGCATTTAATATTTTTCCAATTGGTTAGATCAGACTTAATTTGTGTGAAAAGTGGTCTGTAATTTTGCTCATAAAGTTTCTGATTTTCCCTTGGCAGATAGATTCCTAAATATTTTATATTATCAGTAGTTACTTTAAATGGAATTTCTCTTTGTAACTCTGACTGTTGGATTTTGTTAGTGATATATAAGAATGCTGATGACTTATGTGGGTTTATTTTATAACCAGCAACTTTGCTAAAGTTGTGGATTATTTCTAATAACTTTTTAGCAGAATCTCTGGGGTTCTCTAAGTATACCATCATGTCATCGGCAAAGAGTGATAATTTGGCTTCCTCATTGCCTATTCTTATTCCTTTAATCTCTTTCTCAGCTCTTATTGCTATAGCTAGCGTTTCTAATACAATATTAAATAGTAACGGTGATAGTGGGCAACCTTGTTTCACTCCAGATCTTATTGGGAATGGTTGCAGTTTGTCTCCATTACATATGATGCTTACTGATGGTTTTAAATAGATGCTGCTGATTATTTTAAGGAAAAGTCCATTTATTCCTATACTCTCAAGTGTTTTTAATAGGAATGGATGTTGGATTTTATCAAATGCTTTTTCTGCATCTATTGAGATGATCATATGGTTTTTGTTAATTTGGTTATTAACATGGCCAATTATATTGATAGTTTTCCTAATATTGAACCAGCCCTGCATTCCTGGTATAAATCCTACTTGATCATAGTGTATTATCTTGGAGATGATTTTCTGTAGTCTTTTTGCTAATATCTTATTTAAGATTTTAGCATCAATATTCATTAGGGAGATTGGTCTATAATTTTCTTTCTCTGTTTTCAGCCTACCTTTTAGGTATCAGTACCATGTCTGTGTCATAGAAGGAATTTGGTAGGACTCCTTCATTCCCTTTTTATCAAATAATTTATATAGCATTGGGGCCAATTGTTCTTTAAATGTTTGGTAAATGCTCTTCCTCCTTTCAATTTCCTGGATAACAGAATACATTTCTGAGATTAAACTCATCACTGCTTAATCTCATTACCATATTTCTAATTCAAGGCTTAATTGGTATCTTTTCTCAACCTTTTCTCCCTTCTAATTGGAGGATTTGAGGATGGAGTACCAAACTCCTCCTAATGCCTTACTGTGTACAACTCTACTTTGTATTTTCTTCTCTGTCTGCTTTCAGCTGCATGGAACAAAATGTTTCCATTCTAAGCATCTCCTAGTATACTCCCCCTCTCCCCCTCCAACAATATGCTTTTATGTTTCTTTGTTTTGTGTTGTTTCCTACCCACAGTATTGTAAGCACTTTGAGGGCAAAGACTATGTTTCTTTTTATCAGTTGTAGTCTCAGCCTTTAGGAGAATGCTTAACACATAGTGGACACTTAATAAATGTTTATTGGATTAGACTAGGTTTGTTTTTAACATTCTTTTTAACGTATTTTGACTAAATAACTTCATCATCTCATAGCTGACCTGCTGTTGAGTCCCAATACACTCAGGTGTCCACGGTGAAGACTCTTTTAGATTGATAGGAATAATTTGTGTTCATCTTTCATAGCCTTTGAGAAATCAGGGTCACTTCTATGCCATGTAAAAAGCATCAGAGGAATACTTCAATGGAGAAATTTTCTTTATTCGTACCTATTTATATTATCCCGGATAATATGTGCTGTATTCTTATGATTTAATTTTCTTTTTTCTCTGCATTTTCATTAGAGTTTTAAAGTTTGCAAAGTATTTTAATATATTATCTCATTTAATCCTCATATCTATTATAAACAGAAGAGTTGTTAAGCATTTAATAAATGTCTCTCCCTCAAAAAAGAATATGCATTATATTTAATGAATAGCATTAAACTCAAACTGTATCGTTAACATTTTTATCACTTTCTTAAGTCTAGACAATCAATAAAATAATAGATCAAGCCCCAATTCATAGCACTTGCTGATTTTTGATATATAAATGCTAAAACTGAACATTAACAATAATCTTACCTTTTTCTAGCATATCCCTATTATCGTGTTCTCATGATTCTTAATTTACAGAGGAGCCTGGGACTGAAAAAAAATAATCTATGCACAGTCATACAACTAATAAAATGTCCAGGGGAGGATTTTAACTCAGGCCTCCAAGTCCAGCTCTCTATCCAATGGACTGTAACAATGCTTTAGATTTTAATTTACAGCTGAAGTCCCATTTATGATAAAAGATGAAAACTAGAGTTTAGCAGAGATCTTGATAAAGGAATGAAATAATTAATTGTAAAAGATTATTTAAATTGGAATATTAGACTGTACAATATACAATATTTTAATAATATACTTTGTCACACTCAAAAAAACTAACAAATATTCCCATTACTGCATTTATGCATTTGCATGTTTAATGATTTTCTTTTTTTTTTTCCCCACCCTTTCCTTTTTTTTTTTTTTTTTCTTTGTGAGGCAACTGGGATTAATCACTTGCCCAGGATCACACAGTTAGGAAGTATTAAGTGTCTGAGACCAGATTTTAACTCAAATCCTCTTGACTTCAGGGCTGGTGCTCTATCCACTGCACCATCTAGCTGCTCCCTGTTTAATGCATTTTCCATGAAGAATATTTATACCTTTTAAAAATCATTTTTCTTGAATTGAAAATTTTGTTTTATCACAATTCCTTAAAGGGACATACATAATATTTCAAGGATCAACATGTGATCTCAAGACACCAAAGGGTTACTCTGTGTTGTATGTAACTTTCTTTTATCTGTAATGCTATATCATTCTTTCTGCTACACAATATCTTTCCTAATCCAGGTACACGAAATCATATAAGAAATTAATTTTCTTCTGAGACAGAGCTCTGGATCACTTAAGAAGGTATATACAAGTTTAGTTCTGCATGATGAGTTAGCTCTCCATCTCTACAGGCAAAGGTAAATCTAACAAGGAGCTGTTGGTCCAGGAAAGAAGGTTGTCACTAGGAAGCTGCCTAGGTGAACTACAACATATGCAAGGTTTTTGGCAGACTACAATGTTTTTGAGTTTTTTAAGAAATAAAGTGGAATAAGCATCTGGAGAGGCTTAACTTTCCCTTAAAATTATTTTGGGTACTTTAATGGATAGGAAGTGCCTTCTCATTTTCTCCCCTTTGGGAAACCTAGATTTACGCTCAGATTTTTCTCTCAATTTTGAGTGAGAGGTCTACAGGCTAAGCCAGTTCTTTTTTGAAATAATAAAAATCGTCAGTTCCAAAAAAACCTGTTCTCTGTCATAGACTGGAAGACATTAATAGAGTTAGATTGTTTGTTCTCTCCTTTGCAACATACTGAGAGAATTGGGAACCATTTTACTCTTTACAAAAGTTGATAAAGTTAGAGAAGAAGAAAATGCAATGGTATCAGCTTTTTGTTGTATAAGCTTTTTATTTTTAAATTATAGCTCTATTCCTTCTAATTTTGAAGAACATAAATATTCACAAATGTGTGCATATATAAATATATATACACAGATGCTTTATATAATTTATTTTTAAAACTTTATAAAAACAATTTAGCCATTCCTGTTTCTCAGGATTGTGGGGTTGTATTTGAGGACAGAGACAAAGGTATTAAATGATTTTATAAAAATGTATATACACACATGTATATATGTATATATTGTACATGTATATCTATACATACACATACATACATACATGCATATGTATATATGCATATACATTTATAGCCTATTACTTGTTACTGTTTCCATAGTCTAATAGTAATAAAAAGCAATGATTGTTAACACTGATAGAGAATTTTAAGATTTGTAAAGTGCAAAATAATCAAGGAGTTTAAAAATAAGATTGAAATCAGGTTGGATAATAGGATGAGTTTTAGTGATAAAGCCAGGCACTATACCAAGTACTTTACACACACATATTATTTCATTTGATCTTCACAACCACCCTGGGAGGTAGGTGCTAAAATTATTCCCATTTTATAAAAGAGCAAACAGATTTAAAAATTTGCCCAAAGTTATGTATTTAGTAATTGTCTGACACTGAATTTGAAGTGAGTTCTTCCCGATTCCAGGTCTGAAGTTCTGTCTATTGTACTACCTAGCTGACTACTAATGTGTACAGGACATTTATACTTCTACCACAGGCCAATGAGAAGCTAGTCTCTCTCATAAAAAAGTGCAGGAACTCAAAGAATACTCTCCATACTCTAGGTTATCAGGGAAAGTGATTTAAGAATAAATGAAGTTTAACTTTAGTAAAGCAAAAAGAATCTAACATGTGGGAAGATAGAAAACCATTGTCATGTTGTTGAAGAGAAGAAAAAAGAAGAGGAAGATAAGGAAAATAATGACTGTGTTATAAATTTGGAACTAAAAAGAGAAATGGGATGCTGTTTTTCAAGAACAAGGTGCTATATGTCTTCTTTGGAATGATAAAGTAGATCCATAGAAGATAGTGGAGGAAAAAATATTTAATAAATATCAGAGAATGAGTACATAGGCAGTTTGTGACTCCTTGCTCAGGAATGCCAAAGTAACTATATCTCTAATTGATAATATCAATAAAAAATTTGTCTTTCCAGGGAATGTACTTTCCAGGAACATATCAAAATAGATTATTAGTAAGTACTTCTGGTGATCTCCATGGGCATGAACAACCGTTCCAGAATGAAAATAAAAATTGTGAACTATTAAGAACTTTAGGGCAAGGAAGTAAAGACCACATGGTGTATGTTGTTTTTTTTGCTGCTGCTCACTAAAGGACAAATTAAATAAATATATATATATATATATATATATATATATGTATGTGCGTGTGTGTGCGCGCATGTGTGTTTGGAATATAAGCAATTGGATAAAACATTAATCCTTGAGAATATAAAGGATTTCTGGAAGATAAATGACTGGTGAGGATGTATTAGTTGTCTTGGACATACAAGTTAAAAAAGTGGGATATAATAAAAATGACAATACCATCCAAATTAATTTACTTATTCAGTGCCATAACAATCAAATTCCCAAGAAATTGCTTTACAGATCTAGAAAAAATAATAACAAAGTTCATCTGGAAGAACAAAAGGTCAAGAATTTCAAGAGAATAAATGAAAAATACAAATGAAGGTGGCCTAGCTGTACCAGACCTAAAACTATATTACAAATTAGCAGTCACCAAAACTACCTGGTACTGGCTAAGAAATAAAGTAGTCAATCAATGGAATAAGTTAGGTTCACAAGACAAAATAGTCAATGACTATAGTAATCTAGCATTAGACATACCCAAAGACCCCAATTTTTAGGATATGAACTCACTATATGACAAAAATTGCTGGGAAAATTGGAAAGTAGTATGGCAGAAACTAGGCATTGACCCACAGCTAACACCACATAGAAAGATAAAATTGAAACAGGTTCATGATTTAGACATAAAGAGTGCTATTATAAGCAAATGAGAAGAACAAAGGATATTTTGCCTCTCAGATCTATGAAGGAAGGAATTTCTTGTAATATTCTTCTCTAAAATGTAATCTTCTCTGTTGAGGTTTCCTTGGGGTCTCTGGACGCAGTCTTACTTTCAGTTCAGTAATCACAAATGCAGCCAGGGATTAAAGTCCAAATCTTTTATTGTCTCTTTCCAAGTCTTGCTTCTTTTCCTGGGGCCCAGTTAGCTTCCTTAGAGGCCTATTTCTCTCCTTGGCTCTGAGAGTTTAAGCTCCTGACACCAGTCCTTTGTCTTTTCTGCTTCTGCCAGCTTCTTGAGGTCCTCCTAAATGTGTCTAGGTTTCTGTGGGGGAGGCAGGAGGACTGCCACCACTTCTCTGGTCTTCTCTAGTTCTGTCTGACTGCCTTCTCTGGCTTCTGAATCTCCTTGACTGAATCCTGGTTGAGGCTCCTAGCTTATATATGCTCTCTTAAAGGTGTGAATCTTGCAGAATTATAGTAAGTAATAAGTACATATACTGAACTAGAGAACTGTTAAGCACCATGATTAATTAGATAACTATTGTCTCCGTCAATTCCACTGACTTAGCCTTGTTTCAAGTTCTGGCCCATAACAATGTGACCAAAGAAGAACTGGAGTACATTATTGAACACAAAATAGATAAATTTGTTTATATTAAATTTAAAAGTTTTTGAACAAACAAAACCAATAAAGAGAAAATTACAAAGGTTCTAATAAAGGCTTCATTTAAAAAATATATATAGAGAAGAGACTCAAATTTATAAGAATTCAAGCCATTCTCCAATTGATAAATGGTCAAAGAATATGAACAATTTTCAGATAAAGAAATTAAATTCTTTTCTAATAATAAATAAAGAAAAAAAAAAGAAAATAAAATTCATTTCTAACCATATGAAAAGGTGCTCTAAATCACTATTGATCAGAGAAATGCAAAGTAAGACAACTCTTAGGTACTATTACAGACCTCTCACAATGACAAAATGTTGGAGGACATGTGGGAAAACTGGGACACATGTTATTGGTAAAGTTGTGAACTGATCCAACCATTCCAGACAGCAATTTGGAACTATACCCAAAGGGCTATCAAACTGTGCATACCCTTCGATCCAGCAGTGTTTCTATTGGGCTTATATCCCAAAGTGATCATAAAGAAGGGAAAGGAACCCTCATGTGCAAAAATGTTGGTGGCAGTCCTTTTTGTAGTGGTAAGAGACTGGAAACTGAATGGATGCTCATCAGTTGGAGAATGGCTGAATAAGTTATACTATATGAATATTATGAAATATTATTGTTCTATAAGAAATAATCATAAGCAAGATTTCAGAGAGGCCTGGAGAGACTTACATGAACTGATGCTAAATGGAGTAGAATCAGGAGAACATTGTATATGACAACAAAAAGATTATATGATGATTAATTCTGATGGACATGGCTCTTTTCAACAATGAGATGATTTAGGCCAGTTCCAATAATCTTGTGATAAAGAGAGCCATTTACACCCTGAAAGAGGATTGTGAGAATTCAACATAGCATTTTCACTTTTTTTAATTGTTGTTTGCTTTCATTTTGTTTTCTCATTCTTTTCCTTTTTGATCTGATTTCTTTTGTGCAGCATGATAATTGTATAAATATGTATGCATATGTTAGATTTAACATATATTTTAACATGTTTAACATATATTGGATTATTTGCCATCTAGGGGAGAAGGTGGGAGGAAGGGCCAGGGGAGAAGGTGGGAGGAAGGAAGGAAAATTTGGAACACAACGTTCCACAAGGGTCAATGTTGAAAAAGTATCCATGGACATGTTTTGAAAATAAAAAGCTTTAATAAAAAATAAAAAGTGGGATAAGGAGAAAATTGTCAATATATATCAAAGTTTATGTATACGCACATGAAATTAGATAATAAGAATAGTTAGGCAGCTAGGTAATGAAAGCTTGTAGTCAAGAAGACTCATCTTTCATAATTCAAATCTGTCCTCAGATATTTATCAGCTTTGTGACCCTCCTTAAATCACTTAACTCTATTTGTCTTTTTTTCTCACCTTTAAAATGAACTGAAGAAGCAAATGGGAAACCACTTCAGTATCTTTGCCAAAGGGAGTTATGAAGTGTGAGATATGACTCAACAACATTATAAACAATAGCTGTGATAAAGGAAGAAAAGCAGTAGAAGACACCCAAAAAGTCACAGGAGACAAAGTCCAAGAAATGAATAATCTGTGTGTGTGTGTGTGTGTGTGTGTGTGTGTGTGTGTACACCTCAAAATAGGTGAGAGAGTAAAGGTACTAACTTGAGGAGGCAAATTTGGTTTTTACTAGTAATAATGATAAGAATAAACTAATATTTACATAGCATTTTAGATTCGCAAAACTTTGTGGAATGAAACCTATGATTTGAATTTAGCTGTAAAAAGATATGTATTACTAAAAAGAAACAGACTTCTTTTAAGAGATAGATAACTGTAATGGGCTGAGGTTTGAGTTAATGCACTGAGGTCCCAAGTACATGAGGCTAAATAGTAATTGGGCTATACTCTATTAATATACATGATTGGATAAAGAATGATCCCTGCCTACTCTCCGTGCAAGTCCTGATGTGTTGTATAGGAAATGATGATTTTGGTGGGTGGAGGCAGAGAGAGAGAGACAGGAAGAGAAGCTGGGAGAGATTGGGCCTGGGTTCCATACTCCTAGCTGCTGGTCGTGTGGCTTCTGGTCTAGCTAGCTTCTTGACTCAGCTGCACACATTGCTATCGCCGATTCTCTTCCACCTCCGATCCTTCTTCACTGAGAATAAAGACTGACGATTTTCCCCTAACCTGAATTCCTGACTCTGGCTGATTTTAAAATATGCGATCTTCACATTTGGCATCCAATGTGGGGCTGAAGCTGCCCCCTGAGGTGAAAAGTCACCACACCCTTGCTCACTTAAGTCTCCATGCCCTGTGGGAATATGGTCATTAATCTCTTCATTGCCTTCCTCCTTAATATCAGGCCTCCCTATTTGGCTACTCCAAGCGGGAGCAATGGGTTTTTTCTTTCTTCTAGGGATAGGGTTTCTTAGTGCTAACTGAATTATATTGTATAAATAAAATGCCTCGATGGAAATTGAATGAGGACCGTTTTCACTGTAATACGTGGACAACTGTTGTCCAACCAGGGACCAGTTATCTCGAGAGATCTGCTCCTGCTCTACAAACCAAGGGGAGATGCGGTTTAATGTACCCACAAGTCTAGCTACCTGTTCCCAAGTTATAAGTAGCCCTTGTCCTTCTATTAGCTTAAGCATGCTTTCTATAGCACCACTAGTGGGTGGGGTTGAAGGGGTTGAAGGGGTTGGGGGCGGGGATGGAGAGTCTTTAGCTACCATTTGTTCCATTTTAGCCAAAAAAAGATTACTGGTTTCGTTTTTAAGAAAATAAGTTCCCTGTTTGTCTATTAACAATACTCACCCAAGTTCCTGGTCACTGGAGACTTCTTCAGTCCTTGGTTCCCACCTTTTGAAGGCAAAACAGGAGTTTTTACTCCTTTTATAGTTGAAAAAATCCCCATCAATCTGTGGGGAACGTTTTACAGCAATTAGGGTTAAAAATGAGTACTTCGGTTTTTTAAGCAGGGCTGCTATTGAAGGCCTGCCAACACTTTCACCTGTTCCTATCCAATGGAAAACTGATACACCAGTGTGGATAGAACAGTGGCCCTTAAGTAACGATAAAATTCAGGCCTTATTAGATATAGTACAGGAGCAGCTTGACCAAGGACACTTAAAACTTTCTCTAAGTCCTTGGAATTCCCCAGTGTTTGTTGTGAAGAATAAATCTGGAAAATGAAGGATGTTAATGGATTTAAGAAAAGTGAATGAACAGATGGAAACTATGGGAACTCTTCAGCCTGGACTTCCATCTTCTACTCAGTTGCCTAGAGAATGGCCACTTTGGGTCATAGATATTAAGGATTGTTTCTATTCTATCCCTCTGGATAAGGAGGATATGAAAAGATTTGCCTTTTCAGTGCCCAGCGTTAACTTAGCTGAGCCTTATAAAAGATATGAATGGACAGTTTTGCCACAAGAAATGAAAAACAGCCCTACTATGTGTCAAATGTATGTTGCTGCTGCTCTTGCTCCAGTAAGAAAAACATTCCCAAAAGTTATGCTATTACATTACATGGATGATATCTTGGGATGTGCACCTGAGGAACAAATGTTAGAAGCATGTCTACAAAAGACCATAGAAACACTAAGGAATTACAAATTATACATGGCACCAGAAAAAATTCAAAGACATGCTCCTTTTCAATATTTAGGATATGAAGTATACCCTAAGGTGCTTACAATTCAAAAACTGTTCTTAAGAACAGAAAAGCTAAACACATTGAATGATTTTCAGAAATTGATAGGAGATATCCAATGGATGCGACCAGTGTTAGGTTTGACTACCTATCAGTTACAACCGTTATATGACATTTTAAGGGGAGACAGTGCTTTAAATTCACCACGCCAGCTTACAAAAGAAGCTCAAGAGGCTTTGAGAGAAGTTGAACTGGCTTTATCCAATGTGGTTGAAAGTCACTCAAAAACCCTTGGAGATATCAGTTTTTGCCACACAAGAGGCACCCACAGCAGTCCTTCATCAAGGACACAGTGTGATAGAGTGGGTGAACCTCCCGGCACAACCAGAACAAAGCCTTACACCCTACCCAGTGCTTGTGGCTAGAATTTTATTAAAGGCCACTAAGTGAGCAGTACAATTATCTGGGACAAGACCTGATAAGACATACACCTTTTATACCAATACACAAATTAATGTGTGTTGTGAGACCATCCCAGAGTGGCAAATTTTATTAGCCATGGCTCCAAATATTATACATGGGTCTCCACTAAAGATAACTAGACTATTACATAATTGGCGATGGATTCTTGAAGAAAAAGTTTCTAAAGTTCCTCTTCAAGGACCAACTATCTTCACGGATGCATCCAAACATAATATTTGTGCTGTGTACTCTCATGATCTAACAATAAAGAGAGTAGTCAGAACTCCTTTTCAGTCCACTCAGCAGAATGAATTGTACGCGATCATTCTAGCTCTTACTTATTATCCAGGAGACATAAATATAATATCTGATTCGGCCTATTCAGTAGGTGTGGTACAAAGAATTGCCACAGCCCAAATAAAATTTGCAGCCTCTAATATATATCAGCTCTTTAAGAAACTTCAAGAGCAAGTGAGAAAGCATCCAGGTAAGATCTATATATTACATGTCCATTCTCATAGTGGACTTCCAGATCCCATATTTGATGGCAATTCAAAGGCAGATAGCCTTCTAACTATGTTGGTCAATACCCCTTTATTCCAGGAAGCCCAGGCATCTCATTCTAAATATCATCAGGCTGCTCAAGCTTTACGTTTACAATTTGGAATAACAAGAGAGGAAGCTAGGAGCATAGTAAAAGCCTGTACGGCTTGCCTTCCTTTCCACGTTCCTACACTGCCTCCAGGGAAGAACCTTCGTGGTTTGAGACCCAATAAAATTTGGCAAATGGATGTGACCCATTATAAATCTTTTGGTCGTCTGTCTTTCATCCACGTTGTGGTAGACACGTTTTCGGGATTCACTTTTGCAATACCAGCAGCAAAAGAGACAGCCCAAGTGGTCACTGAATTCCTCACACAAGCATTTGCCACTATGGGTGTGCCACAAGCAATAAAAACAGACAATGGTCCTGCTTATACTTCGAAACATTTTGCACACTTTTGTGCACAGTATAAGATTTTACACACCACGGGCATACCTTTTAATCCTCAAGGACAGGCAATAGTGGAGAGGAGAAACAGAGATATTAAGATGCTCCTCCAAAAACAAAAGAAAGGGGGAGTCACAGGTAACCCTAGAGAACTTCTAAATTTAGCTCTTTATACTATTAACTTCTTGATTTTTGACAAAGATGCACTGCTCCGGCAGACAGGTTTTATAACCCACCGGAAGGTCAGTGTCCAGTGCGAGCAGCTCCACTATCTTTAGATAATCGCCAGGTGATGTGGAGAGACCCAGAAAGTGGTGAATGGAAAGGACCAAATAGACTAACTGCTTTGGGGAGAGGGTTTGCTTGTATCTCTACAGGTGGAGAAGGAATCAGATGGGTGCCAATGAGCCATATTCGCCTTGTCCATCGCAGAGAGACAGAGCAGACCCTTGAAACAAAGGAGAAGACCCAAGAAATATCGGGTGGTTCTGTTGCTGATTGTGCTCACCATTGAAAGAGCGTGGCAGTTATGGCATTTGACTCATGGACATCAAAGATTGTTGGACTTGAAAACCTTCAGGAATCATTGGATTCTCCGAGACATAGGACTTGAAAATCCTCAGGAATCATTGGATTCTCTGAGACACAGGACTTGAAAACCCTCAAGAATCATTGGATTCTCTGAGAAATTATAAGACTGTCACAGGACTTCAAAATCTGCTGGAATCATTGGATTCCCTAACACATAAAAAGACTTTTGCAGGACTTCAAAAACTCAGGGGGATCATTGGATTCCCTGACGTGTGAACCAATGGGCAATAGATTGGTTTTGGACTATATCTTGGCGGCTGAAGAAGGTGTATATGTGACTGTTGTTTACATACCCTCCTTCTAGGACTTCTAGTGATCTTTTCCAACACCATGTTGATTTATATTGTTTGCTATTCTGCTACTTGCATGTACAATTCATGTTTGTTACACCACATCAAGCCTGCACTGACTGTGGGGAGAGTCATCCCTAATAGCCTCTGCGTTATTGCTATGTGCTTGTGTAATACCTCCCATGCTGATGGGTTTGTGCATAATAAGACCCTTCAGCCCAGAAACCCACTAGCAACTCCCACTTCCCTTTGGTGCTTTTCATCTCCCTTCCTGAGATGTCAGGGAGGGTGTGATCATCTCCTTTTTAGTGCTTTCACCGCCTCTCCTGAGAAGTCAGGGAGGCTGTGATCACCTCCTTTTCGGTGCTTTCACCTCCTTCCCTGAGAAGTTAGGGAGGCTGTGATCACCTCCCCTTGGGGGCTCTGACCTCCCTAAGGAGTCAGGGATGGCATGACCACCTGTGTTCTAAAATAAAAGAAAGCGGGAGATGTAATGGGCGGAGGTTTGAGTTGATGCACTGAGGTCCCAAGTATGTGAGGCTAAATAGTAATTGGGCTATACTCTATTAATATACATGATTGGATAAAGAATGGTCCCTGCCCACTCTCTGTGCAAGTCCTGATGTGTTGTATAGGAAATGATGATTTTGGTGGGTGGAGGCAGAGAGAGAGACAGGAAGAGAAGCTGGGAGAGATTGGGCCTGGGTTCCATACTCCTAGCTGCTGGTCGTGTGGCTTCTGGTCTAGCTAGCTTCTTGACTCAGCTGCACACATTGCTATCGCCGATTCTCTTCCACCTCCGATCCTTCTTCACTGAGAATAAAGATAGATGATTTTCCCCCCTGAATTCCTGACTCTGGCTGATTTTAAAATACACGATCTTCACAGATAACATATATTAAAAATATTTATGGAAGAAAATCTAGGCATCAGAGGAGAAAATAGAGAGAATTCAGGTAAAGATCAATTAAAAGAAAAGCAAAAACAATTTTGTTATCAGTGCATACCTACAGACAGATTCTGTAGGCAGATTCTAGGCAAAAAGAGAAAATAGATGAGTTTGTGAAGCAAAATGCAAACCTGGCACAAATGTATAATCTATGAGTGATAGAAGTCTTCTACATTTGAAACATTTGTTGGAGCTTTCTTGCTGCCAAAAGAAGAGCTACTAACTCCTTATTGCTTTAATGATTATTTCAAAACAATATGAAGTTTATGTGTATTTTAAAATCTATATTGAAGGACACTAGAGATGCAAAATAGGGAAAGAATTACTTCTTGGGATTATGAGGGGTAATGAAAACAGGATACAGCACACCAGAAGTCAAAAAGTAATAATGTCTGGATTTCAAAAATAAAAACAAAGAAAGCGAGAGAAGAGTTCTAGAAATCATAGACCAGTGACTTCATCTGCAGGGTAAATTTTATAATCAATTTTCCATAAAACAGCTAATAAAATCAAGATAATTATAAAAATACCACCAGTCAATAAACATTTATTAAGCATTTACAGTGTTCCAGGTACTAAACTAAGTGCTGGAAATTGAAAGGCAAAAGACAATTCCTATCCTAAAGGACCTTATGGGAAGAGGCAACATGCAAATAATTTTATGCAAACAAACCATATATCAACTAATAAGAAATAAGCAACAAAGGAAAAACACTAGAGGGATCAGGAACAAAACCTCTAGTAGAAGATCTAGTGAGAGAGAAAAGAAATCCAGGGAAGCCATGAAGCAGTGATGAGGAGGGAGAATATTCTAGGCATGGGTGAATATTTCCAGCCAGAAAAACATGCTCAAAGAAGAGAGAATTTCTTATTTAAGAAAGACCAAGAAGGCTACTATCACTGGATTGAAAAGTACATGTTGTGTGGAGAAGGAATAGTGGCTGAAAGGTGAAAGAAGACTGGAAGGTAGGGAGGAGAATGACATTATGAAGGACTTTGAATGCTAAACAGAAGATTTTGTATTTGATCTTGGAGCTGATAGTGAACCTTTGGAGTTTATTGAATAAGGAAAGGGAGTGTCACATGATAAGAACTGTGTTTTGGGAAATTTGATTTGATGACTTCATGGAGAATAGACTGGAGTAAAGAGACTTACAGGCAGACAAATGAGTAGTGTGGCTTTATCCGCCCCCCCCCCCAAAAAAAAAAATGTTGTTCATGTCAAGCTAATCCTATGTTTGGAACTATGCCCAAAGGACAAGCAAACTGCATACACTTTTACCCAGCTGTATCACTACTAGCTCTTTTTCCCCAAAGAAAATATAAGAAATGGAAAGAGACACACAAAGGCAAAAATATTTATAGCAGCCCTTTTTCATGGTGGCAAATAGTGGAAATTGAGAGAATGTCCATCAATTAGGGAATGTTTGATCAAGTTGTAGTATATGAATGTAAAGGAACTCTATTGTGCAATAAGAAATGATGTACAGGCAGATTTCAGAAAAACCTGGAAAGACTTGTACAATCTGTTGCTAATTTAAATGAACAGAACCAGAAAACATTGTATAAAGTATCAGCAACATTGTATGGATCAACTGTGAATGACTCAGCTCTTCTAAACAACACAATGATCCAAGTCAAGTACAAAGGACTCACACATCCACATACAAATAAAGAATTGATTGATTCTGAATACAAACTGAATACTTTTTTCACTTACTTTATTTGGGGGGAGTTGTGTTTTAAAATCCGTTTCTTCTTTTACAACTGTAATTATGTAAGTATGACTTACATAATTGCACATATATAAAACCATACTTTTTAGACAAAATTGTCTAACATTTTAGAAAAAAGGAATGGAAGAGAAAGAAAAGAAGAATTTGAAATTCAAAATCTTGTAAAAGTGGATGCTAAAAATTGTCTTGACATATAATTGTAAAAAATAAAATTTTAAAAAAGATTCAGCAATTTGATGAGAAAGCCTAAAAAAAAACCTAATGTAATCTTAGATATATTGAAGAACATGACTTCTGATAAATTCTGCCCTGGTACTAGATATAGAGTATTATCCTTATTTCTAGAAATCACAAGGAGCTGGAGATAATTTAGAAAAGGGCAATCATGGTAAAAAAGAACAATGAAGTAGTTGAAAGGAAGTAGTTGAAGGAAGTGAGGATGATGGATAGAGAAGATTCCAGAAGACCCAAGGGAAATTATAGCAAGTATTTGAAGAAATATAATATGGAATAGGGTTTAGATTTGTTTTTCTTCACCCCATAAAGCAGAATCAAGAGGATGTTGTAAAGCAACAAATTGGAATATGGAGAAAATTTCTTAACAATTAGATCTACCTAAAATTATAATGGGTTGTTTCAGTAAGTGATGATTCTCCATCATTGAAGACCTTCAATTAGAAGCTGGATTATTATTGGCCATGTATGTTACAGTGGAGATTGCTTTTTGATATAGGTTGCACTGAGGCTCCTCCAAAATTAATTCACTCTGTCTCTCTCCCTCTCTCCCTTTCCCTTTTTCCCCCCTCTCTCTCTCCTTCCCTTTCCTCCCTCGTCTCTCTTCCCCCCCTTCTTCCCTCCTCTCCCCCTCTTTTTTTTCCCCCTCTCTCTCCTCTTCTCTTTTTATCTCCATTTGTCTCTGTTTTTCTGTCTCTGTTTCTGTTTCTCTCCCTCTCTCTGTCTCTCTGTGTGTCCGAGTGTGTGTGTTTGTGTACCTCACAGAATTAAAGGTTTTGAAGGATTCACGGTCACTAGTTCAACCTATATTTTCTGCTTGATCTCTGAAAGTAGATCTAGCAGCAACAAGTCAATGTTTTGAAGACACAGATGTAAGGTTAAAGAATTTCCTAATAGAGATTTTGAAAAGTGAAATTGGCTACAGGAGGAGGTAGATCATTCCCCTTCATTGAAGTTCTTCAAAGAAATGTTGGATGAACCATTGGTTGGGTTATCTTTTAGGGTGACTTCTTTCTATTACATAAATGATCCCACCATGAATAAATTTCAGAATTACAATGAATTTCATCAGCCATTTAGCCCTCCTCATACCCCTCTGCCCTAAATCTCCTTTATTACATCCCTAATAGTTGTTCATCTAATCTTTGATTGAAGACCTCTGAGAACAGGAAACTTGCTACCTCTCGAGGATCTAACTGTTAGTAAGTTGTCTTTTACATCAAACCTAAATTTGACTCTTAGCAACTTCCACCCAACCAGCTGGATTTATGTTGCCTCTGAGGTCCCTTCCAACCCTAAGATTCCCTGATTCTGTGATACACATAAAATTATTTTTCTTGGCTTTTGAGCAAGATTTGTTGAAAATTGAAGCCGGTGTTAGGTAAAATTTAGGGGATAGGGAAGTATGTGGCCAATTGAGACCAGTTACACTGAGTTCCCACTTTTGTATAGAACCTGAAAGTATTTCACAGTTTGCAGTATTCAGCCAGCAAAAGTAAACGAATCCCTGAAGAGACATCATCTTCAGGGTTAGACAAATCTCTTTGGCAGGCAGGGTCAAAGGACTGAACAATAAAATTAGCTGCAACTAAAAGAAGGAGAATTCTCCTTCTTCCCCATCTATCCTCACCACAATTGCCCATCCCCCATAATTTTATCTTGGTACCTATGTCTAGTCCTTGGACAAAAAACAAGGTGGTCTCATAGGGAACACAGGAATGTGTATGCTTTAAAACAGAATGGTAACTTTTTAAAGTTATGAGGATTTTTCCCAGAATGAGAGGCTAGGGGTCAAAGAATGTACAACAGATCTCTGTTAGTATTTCTAACTTTCTTTCTTGGCACCATAGGACATTTAGAAGTCACTTCCCAAACTTTCTAGGAGTTATGCCCCCGTCATTCTTGCTTCTCAGGAAAACAGTTCTATACTCAAGGACTAAAACACAAAGAGCTTAAATGAGCCAGTAAGAGAGGAAGAGAAAAGACTCCAAATTCAAACTCTACCCCAGTGTGTACCAGCCAAGACCAATCTACTTCTACCATTTGATCCCTGAAATAACTAAAGGGTTGATTCTGAGTTTGGTCCATCTAATCTGTGAACCTATAATATCCGTTTGGCTACAGCACAGGAACTCTAGAATATTCAGTGAAGTGTTGGGCATTAAGGAAAAGAAAACAGGATAAAGTGGTGGGAAATTAATTTTCCAGAGTAGGTAAAGTGGGATGGAAGTAGTTAGAAAAGGGAATGAAATATGTCTAGTATTATAGAATGAAAGTATGCTGCCAAAAACATTTTGGCTTGCTTATTACAAAGCTGTTAGTTAGTCTTTCACCATAATAATTAATGGGACAGGGCAAACAGTTACACAGTAGAGGTCAATGCCTGCTTCTGTTATTTGTGTGTCCTATCCACCTAGCAATAGTTTTTGCTTTAAAAATAAAAAGGAAGGGAGCCAAAATGGTGGAGTAAGCAGTAAATTGCTATAGCCTTTCCATATTCACCTCCAAAAAATCATAAAATAATGCCCCACAACAAATCCTGGAAAAGCAGGATCATCAGAAAATGGAGTGAAATAACTTTTTAGCTTAAAAAGCTTGGAAGATCAGCAAAAAAGGTCTGTCTCAAATAAAAGAAAAACAATCCAGGATATGAAGAAAGCCATCAGTAATCCTTATCTCAGCAAATTAGTGGAAGACCCTGAGTCCCTATGAGGTGGAGCAGGCAATTACCATAACCAAGGGAATAGGTAGACTGCACTCTGAGAACCACCACATGCTTTAGCATAACCCTGAGAAATGCAGTAACACCCCACAGGCCTCAGAGCTTGCCAAATACAATGAGAATGACTTGTCAGTTTAATACCAGGTAAGCTGCCAGACAGACTCCTACAGCCTCCAGCAAGCCCCATTACATTCTCTCAGAATAGCATCAGAAATGAGAGTCCGTCATGAAGCTCAAAGCAACATCAGCCCAGCACTAGATAAACAGTTAGGGCCTGAAGCCCCTGTAACAACAAGCCTGAGACAGTGTCCCTTGCACTCTTGGAGCAGGATTCAAATTTAAAAGAAAGGGAAAATGCCCCCCAAAAGTTGAGAAAATAAAGAAAAAAAAAGAATCTGACTATAGGAAGCTATTAAGGTGACAGTAAAAATAAAGGCACAAACTCCAAAGAAAAACAATAAGTCCAGAAAGAATTTATGGAAGAGCTGAAAAAGGAACTTAAAATCAGAAAAGAAAGGTCAAAGTAAAAATGAATCAACGGTTTGGAAAAGAAAATAACTATTTACAAAGTTGAAATGGTCAAATGGAGAAGAAAATATAAAAATCCACTGAAGCAAATAACTCCTTAAAAATAAAATTGATGGGCAGCTAGATAGCACAGCTGATAGAGCACAAAACCTGATGTCAGAAGGACTTAAGGATCTGAGGTCAAATTTGAACTCAACACTTACCAGCTATTTGAACCTAAGCCAATCACAATTCTATTTGCCTTGCAAAAAACACCACCACCACCACCACCACCACCACCACCACCAAGAACCCTCACAAAAAGTACAATTGGTTAACTGGAAAAGGAAATACAAAAACTAAGAAAAACAATTTAAAGTAAGACTCAGACAAGTAAAAGGTAATGACTATACTAAACATTGAGAATCAATGAAACAAATTTAAAAGAATTTTTAAAAATAGAAAAGAATGTAAAATACCATAATGGAAAAACAACTGCTTTAAAAACAGAGAGATAATGTCAGAATCATTGGACTATCTGAAAGCCATAATCAAAAAGAGAACCTGGACATCAAATTTTCAAAAAATTATCAAGGAAAAGTGCTGTAATATCTTGGATACAGAAGGCAAAATGAGCATTGAAAGAATGTACAAATTACCTCAATTAAGAGATCCCAAAGTAAAAACTCCAAGAAAAATTATAGCCAAATTACAGAACTATTAGGTCAAGAAAAAAAATTTGCAAGTATCCAGAAAGAAATAATTCAAACATCAGGAAGCCACAATTAGTATCACATAGGACTTAGCAACTACAACGTTAAAGAATTAGAATTCATTGAACATGATATTTTAAGGCAAAGGAAGTGTCACTACAACCAAATATAACCTATTTGATGAAAGTAAGTATAATACTTCAAGGTAAAATAATGCTCATTCAGTAAAATAGAAAGATTCCAATTGATAAGGAAAAGATCAGAATGTAACAAAAAAATCTCTAATATCAAGACCTAAGAGAAGCCTTAAAAGGTTAAAAAAGAAAAAGAAAAGGAAACATAAGGGATTCAGTGGAGCTGAACTGTTTATATACCTATATGGGAAGATTGTAATTCTTTAATCTTGTAATTCTTTAAAATGGTACCACAAATAGTACAACTAGAATAAAAATAACATACACAGAGGCTATGAATTTGATGAGAATGAGAGAAAAATGAATTTGAGAAAATGATAAAAAATAATTAAGGGTGGAGGTGGTGGATACAAAAGGAAAAGAGAAGTAAAATGAAGTAAATTATTTCACATTAAGAGGCACAAAAATCTATTGCAATGGAGTGAAAGGTGATAGGGTGAATGATGGGCATCATTTGAACCTTACTCTCATCAGTATTAATTCAAAGAGGAAATTATAGACTAAATTATTATGATACTGGGAGCTACCTGACAGTGGCTGCTAGAGATCCAACTCAGACCTGCAGAATAGATCTCCTCGTGTGAGGAGATGATACAAAGAGACTGAGTGGCAGTCGCTGTTCTCTGACCTCTCTGAGAGGTGGTTCAGTTGTCTGACCTCTTTCCTCTTCCCTCTGCCTCCAATTTATCTCATTTTCAGTCCACAAAACCTGTGTCAGCAAAGGCTGCCTTGCACCTCCTCCTGATGTTATTATGATCTGCAACTGTGGAGGCTCTCAGAGAATTGACCTGCCCCTTAACAATTCCCCATTTTTTTGTTTTTTTGCTGTTATTTTCCTCCCACAGCATGGTCCGAACACTGAGTGCAAGCAGCACTATCACTTATGGATGGTTGTAGCAGGTGTTGATTGAGGCAAACTTTCAAATGGACAAGAGGACTATAGTCAGAATAGCCATTTAAGTCTCTCTTCAGTCTCCTGGCTCGGCCCTTTGATCTGTTGGCCCATTTAATTACCCTGATTAAAAAAGTCTTACAGGGCTCTTCTTCTTTTCCTTCCTGCTCCTTACTATAGTCCTCTATATAGAGTTGCAGGGCAGCCTTTGCTGACACAGGTGTTGCAGATTGGGAATGAAATAAATTGGAGACATAGGGAAGAAGAGAGAGGCCACACAATGCAATAGCCTCTCAGTCAGAGAGCAGTAACTGCGTCTCAGTCTCCTTGTTTCATCCTCTCACAGGAGGAGATCCATTCTGCAGGACTGGGTTGGATCTCCAGCAGCCACTGTCAAGTCACTCCCATATGACAACACTAAATCAGAAGAATAAAGATATCTATCTTCCCTCTCAGGGAAGTAGGAGAAGAGGAGATAAATAAAAGGAAGGGAAAGGTGGTATCAAAAGAGTGAGCAGATCAGAAAAGATGGAAGAGAGAAGCAAAACAAGAAAGGAAAAAGTAAAAGGAGAGAGAAGACAAACAGGAGGGGACATAGGATAGAGGAAAATACACAGTGAGAGATCATAATGTGAATGTGAATAAAATAAAATAAAAAGCAAATAGCTGAGTGGATCAAAAAAGAGAATCCTACAATATGATGTTTACAGGAAATTCATTTGAAGAAGAAAGATGCACACAGAGTAAAAGTAAGTGGCTGGAATACAAATTGTGCTTCAGCAGAAACAAATGAGAAAACAAAACAAGGACAGCACTTCTGATCTCAGACAAAGCAAAAGCAAAAACAGACCTAATTAAAAGAGATAGGGAAGGTAACTACATTTTTACTAAAAGATAGCATAAATAATAAAGTAACATGAATAATAAACATGTGAACTAAATAGTATGGCATCCAAATTCTCAAAGGAGAAATTAACTGAGTTACAGGGAAAAAAAGGACAGCAAAACTATACTAGTGGGGGACCTAAATTGTTCCCTTTCAAAGCTCAATAAGGCCAACCAAAAATTAAGCAAGAAAGAAATTAGGGAGGTAAATAGAATAATAAAATATTAGAAAAGTTAGATATGGTAGACCTTGGGAGAAAAATGAATGGGAACAGAAAAGATTGTTCCTTTTTCTTCTTAGCACAAAAAGTGACCACATATAAGGGCACAAAAACCTCAAAATCAAATTTAAAAAGCAGAAACATTAAATATATTTTTTCAGATAATAACATAATAAAAAATGCATTTAACAAAGAATAGTGGAAGGAGAGAATAAAAATTACTTGGAAACTGCATAATCTAATCCTAGAGAACAAGTGGATCAAAGAACATAGGAACAATCATATTTTCATTAAAAAATAATGACAAAAATGTGATAATATCCCAAAATTTATATGATGTAGTCAAAATGATACTTAGGAGAAATTATATTTTTCTAAATTATTACTTAAACAAAACATAGAAAAAACAGATCAATGAGTTGGACATACAACTAAAAAAATTTTTTTAAATTTAATTTAAATTTAAATTTAAATCAAATTTAAAATTCTCAATTAAGCACCAAATTGAAAATCCTAAAAATCAAAGATGAAATTAATAAAATTGAAAGTAAAAACAAACAAATTTTAAAAAATTATTGAGCTAATAATTGTCAGTTTTATGTGGAAAAAATAAGATAATTATATGCCTAGAGATGGCATGATTGTATACTTAGAGAACCCTAGAGTGTTGTAATACAGGAACTACTTGCTACTGGCTGCTGAAAATCTAACTCAGACCTGTAGAAATGCTCTCCTCATGTGAGAAGATGATAATTCAAGGAGACTGAGAGGCAGTTGCTGTTCTCTGATTTCTCCAGTGAGAGGCCGTTGTGTTGTCTGATCTCTCTCTTCTTCCCTCTGCCTCCAATTTATTTCATTCCCAGTCCACAAGCAACACCTCCATCAGTAAAGGCTGCTTTGCAACTCCTTCAGATGTTCACAGCTGTGGAGGCTCTGGGAGAACTGACCTGCCCTTCACCTAGGCATGGTCCTTACTACTAGAAAATCATTAAAAAACTATTTAAAATAATTAGCAATTTTAGCAAAGTTTCAGGATACAAAACAAAACCATATATTTATGTGGTTTTTCATCAGCATTTCTTCACAAGATATGGTAAATTGGTAAAATAAGCCATTGGTTAATTTGATTTTTTTTAAAGGAAAAAACCAAATATCCAGTACCAAAAAATGAAAAGTGTGAAATCCTCACCAATGAAGAAGAAATTAACGTGATCTTTAGGAAATATTTTGTCCAGTTAAATGCCAATAAATATAATAGTTGATATATATTTATGAAAATATGAAAAGTAATGGATATTTATGAAAAATATAAATTACCTAGATTAACAGATCAGGAAATAAAATGCATAAATAGCCCTATTTTGGAAAAAAAAGAAATTGAACAATCCTTTAGTGAACTTCCTAATAAAAAAATCCCCAAGATCAGATGGGTTCAAAAATAAATTCTGTCAAACATTTAAAGAACAATTAATTTCAAATCTCCATAAACTATTTAGAAAAGCAGGTGAAGAAGGACTCCTACCAAATTCATTTTATGTCATAAATATTGTGGGGAAACCAGGAGAGCTAAAACAGAGAAAGAAAATTATAGGCATTGGGAAGTCAGCCTTTACTATGCATGAATAGAAAGGCTGAATTCTTTAGTGGTAAGGTCCTGACAGGGGAGTAAAGTAGTGGAGGAGTCCTGGCAGAGAAGTAAAGTTTCTAGTAGAGACATCCCAACAGAGAGGTATAAAGACTTGTTAGTGAAATAGGTGAAGATAAAGAGAGGATAATGCTGAAAGAGAATATCATTCCAGCTGGCAGAGGTTTCCTTATCATGACATGGCATGTTAGGCGTTCTGTGAGAAGTGAGTTTAAAATTTGCTCTTTTTATAATACAAGCTACATGCTGAGGCCTGCTCTGAATGGATGCTAGTAGGTGGAGTTTGAGCTGGAATTGAATAGAATTGAAGCAGTCTCTTTAATTCAATGGGAAGCTTAATCAGTAGTGACTGTTATCAATGGCGGTGGTGCCCTTCTCTCAGGAAAACAGAATTAAGCTGTTAGGATGTTTCCCTCTGGTGGGGTCCTCTACAGAGGCCAAATTCAAGGAGAATCTGTTCTTTAAGTCATTTTAGAGTTTCAGGACTCCCCTCATCAAATTGACAATATCAATAACAAAACCAAAGTAAATATGATCATCTTAGATGTCTTAAAAAAGTTTCTGACTAAATATAGTATTCATTCCTAAAAAAAAAAAAAAAAAACCATAGGGATACATTGAACATTCCTTAAAATGATAAGCAGCGTCTATCTAACACTATCAATAAGCATTATCTATAAAGGGGGTAAGCTTGAAGTCTTCATAAAAAGATCAGTGGTGAAGCAAGGATTTTTTAATATAATACTAAAAAATGTTATCTATAGCAATAAGAGAAGAAAAATAAATCAAAGAAATTAGAATAGGCAATGAGAAAATAAAACTATTATTCTTTACAGATGATATGATGGCTATACATAGAAAACCCTAGATAAGCAACTAAAAGACTACTTAAAATAATTAACAACTTTCTCAAATTGCAGGATATCCATTTCATTATATGACCAACAAAGCCCAGTAGCAAGAGATAGAAAGAGGGATTCCACTTAAAATAACTGTAAAAAATATAAAATACTTGGAAGTCTATCTGCCAAAACAAAAATACTTTTCACACAAAATCATATTTAAACGATAGGGAAAATATCAATTGTTCTAGCCAACATGGTAAAAAAAATTCTATATGTTAATTTCTTTATTCAGTTTTATATCAGTGAAACTATCATCAATTATTTAATAGAGCTAGAATAACAAAATTCATCTGGAAGAACAAGAGAAGGGGAGGATTCTGGAAAGATGGTGGAGTAAATTGATAAATTTCAAGCTCTCCCAATTACACACACACACACACACACACACACACACACACACACACACACTGAACTTCAGGGCAAACATATACTTGTGAAATATTAAGAAGACGTGCGGTAGAACAAGTCTTCCTAATACAACCCAAAAAAATCTGAAGAAAAAGTATAGAAAATAAGAAAGTCTGGGGAAGGGATTAACTTTTATAAGTGCAAACACCTCTGAGCTAGCTCCTAAGAAACATCAGCTGGGGAGCCCTGGGGCTAACTGTCTGTGGCTAGATTCCTCAGCAGGAATCAAGAAGACTTTCATCTCCAAGACAGCAAGGTAGAGTCCCAGTGTGAATCTGGGAGAACTGAGTGAATCTCTACTGATAGGGAACACTAAGCCCAGTTGTGCTGCAGAACAAGGTCCTGGACAAAAAGGAACCAGCATCCCATTAAGTGCAGAGGCAGAAGGGCCCGGATGATGCAGACTGTGGGCCCTCGTAAGAGAATGGAGCTCTTGGTTTGGGGCTCCTGGTCAGAGAGAAGAGCTGAAGGTGAAGACAGAGATAACCCCACCCCCACCCCAAGGATAGAGGTGCTTACACTATTATCTCTTAGGGATTCATCTTCAGAGAAAGACACCAAGAAATCACAAAACAGATTATAGATAATGAAAAAATAGAACAGAATATGAAACATTTTGTAAGAAAAATGACTTTGGATTTGGAGAACAAATCAAGAAGAATAATTATAAAAATAATTGGACTCCCTGAAAGTTGTAACCCAAAAAAGGATCGTGACACAATAATGTAAGAAATAATCCAAGAAAATTGTCCTGGAGTGATAGAACAGAAAGAGGTGGTAAAAACAGAAAAAAAAAAAAAAAATCCACTGATCACCACATCAATGAGATCCTTTGTGAGGAAAAAAAAAAAACAACATAGAAACATTATAGCCAAATTACAAAATCCCCAGATTAAATTTTGCAAGAAACAAGAAAAAAAAATTCAAATACCCTGGAGCTGTAATTAAAATTGTACAGGATTTAGCAGCAGCCACAATAAAAAACCTGGAAAAGGTCCTGGAATCCTATCTACCACCAATCAAAAGAAATAGGCCTGTGGCCTAAAAATATCATATCCAGCAAAATTATCTATAATATTTAATGAGAAAAAAATGGATATTCAATGAACATGCAGATTTTCAGGACTTTCTATCAACCAAACCCAAACTGAATAGGAAATTTAGCATATAAGAGCCAATATCAAAGTTCAATTTCAAGGAAGTCAACATAAATTTTTTGTGTTTTTTTTAACATGGCAAATTTATATAGTATGTGTTTAAGATTGACATCAACAATATAACAACTAAAAAGAAAGATTAGAACAGAGTTAAGGTAATAATTATGTTATATAAAGGAGGTGCAGAGGAAGAACAGACACAGAGGCATTAGAGAGAAGAGGAGGGATCGTAATTCTAAAAACCTAATCACATTGGGAATGGGTTAAATAAGCAACACTACATATATATTATGAAGGGTATAGCATCCTTCAAAATCTATGAAGAAATAAGTGGGGAGCGAAAGGCAGACAGGAAAGCAAAGGATGAGAGAAGAAGACAAAGGAGGGATCTATAGGTGGAGGGAGGCTAAGTAATAGCATGGCACATTAGGAGCAAAATTAAAGCAAAGGGTCAACAGTGATAGAAGAGATATGTGTGGGGATATGTGTGTTATGTATATGTATGTATCTACATATGCATATATAAATATATCCTTTCTTAACTATAATCTACTTGGAGATGGAGGGAATGAATGGGAGAAAAAAAAGAATAAAATTAAAAAGGTGCAAAGCAGAGAACAAAAGAACAATTTACAAGGGACATTCATGAATTTAAGTTCTCCTATTAATATATATATATATATATATATATATATATATATATATATACTTTCTTGAACTAATATTTGTGGTTATATATTTGATATTCTGCTGGGCACACGACAACGCTCTGCTTTGTCTGCTTATTTAATTTTGTTTTTTATTCCTTTTCTTTTTTCTTCTGTTTCTTCATATGAAATAAATTTGAAAAAAAAAAAAAAAAAAAAAGAATAGCAAGGGAATTAACAAAAGAAAATACAAAGCCTAGCAACACCAGATCTCAAACTTTATCATAAAGCTGCAATCATCAGCTCTGGTATGGGATAAGAAATAATGTTGAACATTCTAGGTAATTCGGGCCAGTTCAGCAACTATATGAGCAAAACTACAAAACACTTTCCACACAAATAAAGTCAGATTGAACCAATTGAAAATATTAAATGCTCTTGGATAGGGTGAGCAAATATAATAAAGATGATAATACTACCTAAACTAATCTATTTAGTGCTATACCAATCAAACTCCCAAAAAACTATTTTAATGACCTAGAAAAAATAACAACAAAGTTCATATGGAAAAACAAAAGGTCAAGAATTTCAAGGGAACTAATGAAAAAAAAAAATCAAATGAAGGTGGCCTAGGTGTACCAGAGCTAAAATTATATTGTAAAGCAGCCGTTACCAAAACCAATACCAAATTGGCTAATAGACTAGTTGATCAGTAGAATAGGTTAGGTTCAAAGGACAAAATAGTTAATAACTTTAATAATCTAGTGTTTGACAAACCCAAAGACCCTTGCTTTTGGGATGAGAACTCACTGTTTGACAAAAAATGCTGGGAAAATTAGAGATTAGTATGGCAGAAACTAGGCATTGATCCTCACTTAACACAGTACCCCTAGATAAGGTCAAAATGGGGTCATGACCTACGCATAAAGAATGAGATTATAAATAAATTAGAAGAATATAGGATAGTGTACCTCTCAGACCTGTGGAAGAGGAAGGAATTTATGACCAAAGAAGAAATAGAGATCATTATTGATGGCAAAATAGAAAATTTTGATTATATCAAATTGAAAAAGTTTTGTACAAACAAAACTAATGAAGGCAAGATTAGAAGGGAAGCAATAAACTGGGAGAACATTTTTAAAGTCAAAGGTTCTGATAAAGGCCTCATTTCCAAAATATATAGAGAATTGACTCTAATTTATAAGAAATCAAGTCATTCTCCAATTGATAAATGGTCAGAAGATATGAACAGACAATTCTCAGACAAAGAAATTGCAAGTATTTCTAGCCATATGAAAAGATGCTCCAAGTCATTATTAATCAGAGAAATGCAAATTAAGACAACTCTGAGATACCACTACACATCTCTCAGATTGTCTAGAATGACAGGAAAAAATAATGTGGAATGTTGGAGGGGATGTAGGAAAACTGGGACACTGATAAACATTGTTGGGGAAATTGTGAATACATCCAGCCATTCTGGAGAGCGATTTGGAATTCTGCTCAAATAGTTATGAAACTGTGCATACCCTTTGATCCAGCAGTGTTACTACTGGGGTTATATCCCAAAGAGTTTTTAAAGAAGGGAAAGGGACTTGTATGTGCCAAAATGTTTGTGGCAGCCCTCTTTGTAGTGGCCAGAAACTGGAAACAGAGTGGATGCACATCAATTGGAGAATGGCTGAATAAATTGTGGTATATGAATATTATGGAATATTATTGTTCTGTAAGAAATGACCAGCAGGATGATTTCAGAAAGGCCTGGAGAGACTTATATGAACTGATGCTTAGTGAAATGAACAGGACCTCAACAACAATACTATATGATGATCGATTCTGACGGGCACAGCCCTCTTCAACAATGAGATGAACCAAATCAATTCCAATGGAGCAGTAATGAATTGAGCCAGTTACACACAGTGAAAGAACTCTGGGAAATGACTATGAACTACTATGTAGAATTCCCAGTCCCTCTATTTTTGTCCACCTGCATTTTTTATTTCCTTTCCAGGCTAATTGTACACTATTTCAAAGTCTGATTCTTTTTGTACAGCAAAATAACTATATGGACATGAATACATATATTGTATTTAATTTATGTTTTAACATGTTTAACATGTATTGGTCAACCTGCCATCTGGGGGAAGGGGTCAGGCGAAGGAAGGGAAAAATTGGAACAAAGGGTTTTGCAATTGTGAATGCTGAAAAATTACCCTTGCATATATCTTGTAAATAAAAAGCTATAATTAAAAAAAAAGAGGGGAAAAAAGTTAATGCTATAAATAATCGCCAAATATAATTAGGAAAAAAAATAAAACAGTGTAAAAAATTTAAAAAGGAAAATATAACAAACATCACAGCTTTATTTTGTTTTTAAGTTGTATTTCTAGGTGTGAAACTGTGAACATATTCTTAACCTCTAAGTGCCTTGGACAATGAACTGTTATTAAAATCTATGAGTTTCAAAACAGTTGGTGCTCTGCATTGGTCAGGGGTATTTTTCACTATAAACTCCCTACCCTGAAGAAATTAAAACTTAAGATTTAAGGGGCAGCTAGGTAGCACAATGGTTAGAGCACCAGTCCTGAAGTCAGGAGGACTTGGGTTCAAATCTTGTCTCAGACACTTACCACTTCCTAGCTGTGTGACCCTGGGCAAGTCACTTTACCCCAAGTGTCTCAATAAAAAACAAAACAAAAATCTTATGATTTAAAAATAATTTAAATTGTACGTTAGTATATTATACTAGTACATACACCCAGATAAATAACCACTCTACCCTCTAGTTTCTCCAACACCCTAAGTGTTGGTATTTTGCAAAACCTTATCTTCAGTCTTCTTTTCTTCTCTATCTACATACTCTTCTTGGAAAACTGATATATTAATATGGTGCCACATTTTACGAAAGGCATTAATAGACTAGAGAACTTCAGAAGTTGCATAATCATGATGGTGTAGAATCCCAAATTCAATCTATAATGAAGATCAGTAAAAATAACCAGTGGTTTTTTTTTTTTTTTTTTTTTTTTTTATTAGGAAAAGAGAAGACCTATTAGGGAGGTATAGTTGTTTTCAAGTATTTGAAGGGCTGTTATGTTGAAAACAGATAAACTTGTTTTTCTTGAGGAAGGGAGGAGTTTTTAAACAGGTATGAATGAATGAGCATTTATTAAACATCTACTATATGCTAAATACTGAGGTAGCTGTAGGAATTACAAACACAAAAATGAGACAGTCTCTGCCTTCAAGGAGCTTATATTCTAACGGAATACAAGAGAATTAGGACCCAAAAAGAGAATTTTTGTCTACAGTTACATGGATTATGAGTAGTGAAATAGTACAGTCAATCATCACATCTTTTCCAGTAGGAATGAAAACAAGCTTCCCAAAGCAAAGAATAGAGTAGAAAGTGAAAAACCAATGTGTACTTGGTGAAAAGGAGAAGGCAAGATAGAGAAGATACATGCTGAGAGATACATTTAGGATTAACATATTGAAAAATCTTCTTAACAATTAGAATAATTTTAAAGTGAAATTAATATCTTGGATAGTTGTCCTTTCACTAGAGGTCCTCATACAAAGGCTAAGAGACTATTTATTAGAGGTATTGTAGAGGGGATTCTTGTTCACATAGAGATTGGAGTAGATGGCTTTTGTGATCCATTCCAACTTCAAGATTCTGAGATTTTCTGGCCAAGTTTTCTGCTTCAGGAAATGGCAAGCCACTTCAGTATCTTTGCCAAGAAAACCACAAATGGGGTCATGAGAAGTTTATCCTACTGAAGAACATTCTGCCTCAGGAATTATCATTCTAAAGGTGAGAGTAGTTTATGTGTAATCATTTTTACCTTTCTGTAGTTCTAAAACATGTATGAATCTCACACACACCTTTAATTTCCTTGTGACTCAAATAACAATAATATATGTATCTATTATTTACCAGGCACTGTGCTTAGCACTTTGCAAATATCATTTCATTTTATCCTCATAAGAACGCTGTAGAGTAGGTGCTAATATGATCCCTATTTTACAGTTGAGGCAATTGAGGTAAACAGATCAAGTAATTTGTCTAGGCTGTACAGCTAGTGAGGCACAGAAGGGGAATAGAGTAATAGGTTGGACATTTCCCTGAATTTCAGACTAAAAGTGATTTTGTCTTTCCCACAGTATTTTCTTTGGAACCATACTTTGAACATAATCATAATTTATTTTATATTAGGGTTATTTGTATAAATGTCTAATTAAATTGTTAGCTTCTTCACATAAAGGAATATATATCATTAAATTTTTATAGCCTCAACAATGGCTACAAAGCTTTGAACAAAGATGTTGAATAAACGTTTGTTAAATTGTAGAAATCTAAATGTTTGCACAATGCTATATAATTTTTTTTTACTCTTAAATAGGTACCCATTTTTAAAGTACACAGGACTTTTTCTTTTCTTTCTCTTCTTAAAGTACTTTTATTTTTAAGGGGTAATATAGTGGAAAGAGAAGTGGAGACAAAGGACCCAGATACAAATCCTGACAGTTGTGTGACTATCTTTGTGACCTTGGAAAGGGGAAGTAAAGGAAATAAACATTTATATAGCACCAATTATGTACCAGTCACTATGCTAAATGTTTCATAAATGTTATCTCATTTTATTTTCACAACAACCCAGCAAAGTAATAACCGCACATTACATTTGAGAAAACTGATTGGAACAGAGATTAACACTTGCTCAGTATATCAGAGTTAGAAATGTCTTAGATTGTATTTAAACCAGGGGCTTCTTGACTCTAGGGCCAGCTTTCTTTCCAGTGTACCACCAGCTACCCACCTTCTTGAAGAAGTTAGGTTGCTTTTATGGATCTTAATTTCCTCATTTTTAAAATGAAGTTGAACTAGAAGATATTTAAGTTCCTTTTCAGCTCTAAATTTCTAATTTTAAGCTCTCGTTTTTTAATAAAAATGTTTTATTAAAAACTTAACATTGAACATTAATAATACCAACTAACTGTTGAAGTTTTAATTTAATAAGTTACAATGAAAAAATTATCATACTATCTTGTTATTTCCCCCTTTTAAGTCTTTAAAAAAGCTTTGTTTAACTCATTATCATATACTTTTGCTTAAATATGGCCTTAAATATGGAGTAATGGGGTACTCATTTTATTTAACCATTTTATTTATTTATTTAACCATTATCCTATTGTTAGACATTTAACTTGTTTGCAGTTTTTTGATATTTTTTATAATTATAGGTATACCTTGAACACATTACCAAAAAATAAGAGTAAACTCATATATTTGGGGTTTGGGGTTTTTTTGGTAATTTTTAGTACATCCTTCCATAGTGATCTGCAAAAATATATAAATATTGAACAAATTCTCAATTCTACCAGTCCCATTTTTCCATAATCCCACAAGCATTAAATTCTGTTCCTCTCAATTTTTTAAAACAATTTTAAGAGCTTAATTTTTAAAATGTATTTACTTAGATTGGTATCATCTTAGTTATTAGTGAAGCTGACCATTTTTGCCATTACTTATTGACTATTTGAGCTTTCTTTTTTCTTTTGAAAATTATTTGTTTAAACCTTTAACTATTAATCTACCAGTAATATAGATAGGGTATTATTTAATGCATCAGGAATTTGATACTTCTTTATATATTTTAGATGTCAAGTTTTATATTTCCATAAATCTTCTAACCCTGTTATTTTTCTTTTAACTTTAATTATACTATTTTTGTTGTATGTTATTTTTTTCACTTCTAATGTAAACAAGCACATCTATCACACCTTTAAAAGTTCATTCTATCTATTGAATTAGAAAAAATAATCTTAGTCTTAGAATCTCTAAAATAGATGGCTATATCTTTAGTATGTGCATATATACACACATGTACTTATGTATGTATATGCTATTATATTTTATCTAAATATGGATATCATATAAATGCGTATGATGATTAAAATTCAAATATGTTACATACAAGTTTTCATACCACAGAAATGGCTTTGATTTGGAGAATGTTACATTTAAAGCTGTTGGGATTAAAAGAAAAATTATATGCCTTTGGTAAACATTTATTTACACACTCAAAAATACTTTCCTCCTGCCATTTCCTTTTTAGTAAAGAATCCTTTAAGTGAAAACACAATGAATATTCAGTAATAAGGAACAGAAGCTAAATGACTGGATGAGAAAATATTTAATAACAGATAACAAAACAAAGAACATCTCAAAGAGACCGTTCATCTTAAACTTATTTATGGCACAACTGTTCATTGTTTTATAAAGCCTTTTATGTCCTATTTACTTCTTGGTGTTATTCATACATAATGACATATGTACAGACCTTCTATTTTGCACTGAAGGAATCAATTGAAGCAAATAAATATGCTGTCAAACTCATCCAACAAGACTTAGCCAAGAAAGCTACTTTCAAATTAGTCTTTATCACAGCAACTACTGCTCTTTCTATCAAGATAGCAAGAACATTATTAAGAGATTATTCCAAAAATCACATGACATTGGATTGGATAAACTTTAAGAAAGAGAAGTTGACATATTTCTAATCCAAGTATTCATGGCTATGTATTGCATTAAATATTATCGCTGCAAAATTTTGATGTTTCAATGTGAAATGATAGGATTCATTTATTTAGATCTTGTGTCCTTGTTATTCAATCAGTTGTATAAATAGATTTTGTGAACTCATGACCATATCACACCAGTACGGTCCATGAGATTTTCTTGGTGAAGATACTGGAATGGTTTAGTATTTCCTTCTCCATGGATTAAGGCAATGGAGAGATTAGTAATTTTCCTGGGGTCACATAGCTAGTAAGTATGGAAGGCCACATTTGAATTTAGGTCTTAACTTTAGGCCCAGCACTCTATCCATTGAGCCACTAGCTCCCGCTAAGACCTGAGTTCATTTAGTCTAACTTCCTTATTTTACACATAAGGACTCTAGGGTCTAGAAAATTACTTACTCAATACATACCAGATAGTAAGTGGCAGAAATGGGAATTAAACACAGCTTTTCTGACTGACAATCTAGCATCATTCCATGGTGCCATGCTGCCTCTGTATCTGAAAGGGATATAAGAAGTCTTCTGGACCAACTCCCTTTTTTTCATAGATGGGAAAACACAACTAGTAAAAAACAAAGATAAAATATGAATACTAGTCCTTTGGCTCCAAATCCAGCAAATAGCCCTTTGTACCAGGTTCTGCTTTAACTGACTTAATAGCTTTTCCATCTTTGGCTACAAGTATATAATTAATGTAATTTCAAGATTGGTCATTTTATTCTGTCCATCCATAGTCATCTTTGGATTGCTGAAAAAGTGTTTGCTTTGACCAGAAAGGTATCTCAACAGAAAAATGGTTTAAATCACTAATAGAGAAATGCAATTTTAAACAACTCTGAGTTATTACTTCACAACCATCACATTGGCTAACATGGCAAAAAAGGAAAAATTGTGGAAGGGATATAGAGAAATTGATATACTAATGATGTGTGTGTGTGTGTGTGTGTGTGTGTGTGTGTGTGTTGGTAAAGCTATGAACTAACTAGTTCAACTATTTTGAAAAATAATTTGGAATTATAATCAACAAGCTAAATTTAAATTGTACTTACTGTTCGTCCTAGCAATATTGCTCCTATATCAATATCCAAAAAGATTTAAATAGGGAAAATATCAGTATGCACAAAAATATTTATAGCAGATCTTTTTTGCTGTGGCAAAGAAGTAGAAATTGAGGGGATCAAACAGTAATATTCTCTTTAAAATGTAATGTTGTCTGGGAGCGGTTACTTGGGGGGCTTCTGGAGACAGCCTTCATTTCAGTTCAGTAATTACCACAAGTGCAGCTAGGGATTAAAGTCCAAATCCTTTATTGTCCCTTTCAAAGTCTTGTCTCCTTCATTTGGGGTTTAGCTAGTTTTTCTGGAAGCCTATCTCTCTCCTTGGTTCCAAGAGCTTCTGCTCTTGCCTGCCTTCTCTGGCTTCTGAATCTCCCTGACTTCCAAGGGTTTGTGCTTGAGCCTCCAGCCATAACAAAGATGGAAGATGGAATGAATCTGTCTCAGCCTCCGAGAGCTTCCAGTGCGCTTATCCTTTCTGGCCCTGAGAGTTTCTTGCTTATAAATACACCAATCATTACATCACTAGGAAATCATTATTTGTTGTAGGATTAAATCAGTGCTAAACTAAATTTAACCATTGTCTCCTCAATTCCACTTAGTACCTTGCTTCAAATTCTGGATCATAACATCTCCTTGTAGGATTAAATCAATTATACTGAATCATGTTAAATTAGATAACTATTGTTACCTAAAATAGATAACTATTGTCTCTATCAATTCCACTGACTTAGTATTTCCTAAGAATCTTTTGTTTCAAGTTCAGAGTTCTGGCCCATAACATCAAACAAACAAACAAAAAACAGAGAAGAACCTAAGTTCAAATCTGGCCTTAGACACTTAACATGTCCCAGATGTGTGACCCCGTGAAAGTCATTTAACTCCAATTGCCTAGTAAAAAACAAAAACAAACAAAAAAGAAATTGAAGGGATGCCGGTAAGTTAGGGAATGAGTGAACATGTTATGGAATATGAATGCAATGGAATACCCTGGTGCTATAAAGAAGGATAAAGAAATTAATTTCAGAAAAATGTGGGAAGAATTTTATGAATTGATACCAAGTGAAATGAACAGAACCAGACAATTTTAAAGGAAGAATAATATTATAAAAAAATCAATTTTAAAAGACAGTAATTGATCAAAACAGTAACTCAGACCAATTTCAAAGGACTCATGATGAAAAATGCTATCTACCTCCAGATAGAGAATTGATGGACTCAGAGTACAATCTAAAGCATATTTTTCTTTTTTGTTGTTTTTTGAATATAGATACTGCAGAAATTTGTTCTACACAACTTCACATTTCTAATAGTTTTTGTATTTCTTGTCTTCTCTATGGGTGAAGAGGATTAGAAGAGAATCTAGAACTGAAAAGAAAATACAATTGAATTATTTTTTTAAAGGAAGCTATCTACAATGAATGCTTCTACTTCCCTTTCTCTGTCTCTCTTCTTAAATATGCTGTCTGGCTGCTTCACAAGAAAAAACCTTAGACCTAGAGTCAGCAAGATCTGAGTTCAAATCCAGTTTAAAATTCAGATATTAGCTACACGAATTCAGGCAAGTCCTAACTTTTGTTTGCCTCAATTTCTTCAAGTGCAAAATGGGGATAATAATAGCATCTTTTCTTCCAGGGTTGTTGTGAGAGTGAAATAAGATTTGTAAAGCACTTAGTACTGTCTGACTCATAGTCACCAATTAATGTTTGCTGCCTTCCTTCTTCCTTCCTTTTCTTAAGCTTCATGCATCTTGACTTCCTTGTAGTGTCTGACTCTGTTACATGATCTTCTTCCTAAATCTTCTCTCCAGGTTTTTTTTGGAGTGTTAGAAGGGATTGGTACCTGTCTCCCTGCTCTCTTCCTATCCTGTCTGACCACTCCTTCTCATTCTCCTTTGCTGGATTTTCATCTAGGGTCTGATTGTTAACAGAGCTCCTATAGCTAATCTTTCTCCCTCCATTCTATTTTATTTGGTGATTTCATTTGGTTCCCATAGATTCAACAGCAATCTCTGTGCAGATAATTTTGAGTTATATTTCTCCAGTCCTAACCTTTCCTTAGACCTCCAGTCTCACAACTCCAAATGTCTTTTGGGCACAACAAACTAGATATTACAATGAAATCTTAAATTCAATATGTCAAAAATGTAACTAATTAGATAACTAATTATCTTTCCCCAAAAACAATCCCCCTTTTTCTAATTTTATTATTACTATCTAGAATACCACCATTCTCCCAGGTTCAAAATCTAGCTTCACCATGTGACTGCTCACCCTCTCTCATTACTCATATCTAATTAGTTGATAAGTCCTGTTATTTCTACCTCAATAACATCCTCACATATTTGCTCTACTCTCTTGGACATTGAAACCTCCCTGCAGTTGTGAAGGCCCTCATTAATTCAAATATCTAAGGCCAGATTTGAACTTAGGTTCTTCTCTGTTTTTTGTTTGTTTGTTTGATATTATGGGCCAGAACTCTGAACTTAAAACAAAGGATTCTTACAAAGTACTAAGTCAGTGGAATTGATAGAGACAATAGTTATCTATTTTAGCATGGTTCAGTATGATTAATCCTACAAGGAGATGTTATGGTCCAAAACAAAGCTAGGACAATAGCTTTTGGGGCAATCTCTCTGCCTGAAGTCTCTCTGCCCTCCACTATTTGCAGATTGATTTTCCAAGAGCAAATTTTGCCACATCACCTGTGTATACAATAAATTCATTACCTTGCTATAACTAGGATCAAATATGAAATTCCCTGTTTGGATTTAAAGATCTTTATTTATATATATTTATTTATATTTTTTTACCCCCTACTCTTCTTGAACTTTATTCTTCATCTTTACCCTAATGTATTTTGCAATGAAATGCTACTGGCCTCCTTGTGATTTCTTACATGAAACACTTCTCTTCACTGTAGACATTTTCACTGGCTATTTCTCATGCTTTAGAATATCTCTGTCTTCTTCCTTTTCTATCTTTCTTCAAGTGTCAGTTAAAGCCCCACTTTCTTCAAGAAACCTTTCCAATCCAAATCAGTTCTAATTGATCTGTAATGAACAGAACCAGCTACACCCAGAGAAATAACACTGGGAAATGAATATGAACTACAACATAACATTTCCTTTCTTTCTGTTATTATTTACTTGCATTTTTGTTTTTTTTTAACCTTCAGATTATTTTTTATCTTCTTTCTAAATCTGATCTTTCTTGTGCAACAAGATAACTGTATAAATATGTATATACATATTGCATTTAACATATTTAATATGTATGGTACTACCTGCCATCTAGGAGAGAGGGTTGAGGGAAGGAGGAGAAAAGATGAAACAGAAATTTTTACAAGAATCAGTGTTGAAAAATTACCTATGCATATGTTTTGAATATAAAAAACTATAAAAAAGAAATCTTTCCAAGTCCTCTTTAAGGTTGATGTCTTCCTTCTGAGATTCTCTCACATTTACCTTATTAAGATCTTATTTGTACATTGTTATTTGCACATTGTCTCCCTTATAAGGCTATGAGTTAATTCCTTTAAAGCAGAGATTGTTTTGCCATTTCTTTCCATCCCCAAAACTTATCACAGAGACTTACATGCAGTAGGCACATAAATGCTTGTTAACTCGACTTCTGTAGTAGGGGAGCATACTGAGAAATGTGAAAAACTTGAAATCAGAATGATTCAGGTTTGCATCTTGCTTTTGATACTTACTAGTCATGTGAAAATCTTCCTCAGCCTCAGTTTACTCATCAGACAACATTTTTCACAACAGATGAAAAAATGCTCAAACAAAGCTATTTTTAAGCTACTAAAACAAACAAAAAGTACCAAAATATCAAACAAAAAACTTATTCTGATTTTGGCAATATGAAGAAACTCTGGTTCAAAAGATGTCTAAAATGGAACCTTTGAAGAGAATCTTCATTATTTAGCAGTGAAAGATGATAAAAATAATATCTACAGTAACTGTTTTATATTTGATACAGTAGTAAGTATCAATAGAGAGATTATATTTAATAGTGATGTAAACATGTTACTTATTCAGTTATTACTGTCTCAGGAGATATTTTTATGAGAGTAGAAGTTGCTTACTAATTCAGGTCCTAGTTTGTTCCAGGCTTTATCTGGACAACAGTAACTTTCGTAAAGAGACTTCAATTTCCTCCATAAATGACTTTCAATTAACTCACAATCACTCCTTACCTATTAATCATTTTAGTTTGATTCTATGTGCCCTAAATTCTGTTCATTTGTATCGACTCCTATTTAGAGTATAAATCAAAAATTAAATTCTGGTTACCCTAAAATTAATGAATGGGGGGAAGGGAGAGTAATTAACTGCTTCTGATAAGCCCAGCACTAAGCTAAAAGCTGGGGACAAAAACAGAAAAAGAATATAGTGCTTGCTCTTAAGGTGTCATATTCTAATTGGGGAGGACAGAATATACAGCAGAGTTTAGTTTGCAGACAAATAAAAAGGCCTGAATTCCTAATAGTTCAAATATAAGGGAGATACCAAGACCTAGAATTATTTAAAGTCCATGAAAGAATGTCACGAAGTGATGAGATATACAACCATTGGAACATGGAGTAGACTAAGTATTAAAGTAGAGCACAGATACAGCTAGAAGAAGAAAAGGCTTACTGTTTCACTTGAAGAGAGAAAGGGGAAAAAGACATAGTTGAAAAGGTGAAAAGTGGGTTCTGGGGCAGCTTGTAAAGTGAAGGGGGAAGGGAAGTCCCACTTGGCACTTTTTTAAACTAAAAATAAACAAAAATGCTACCATTTTGATAGCATAGTCCTATAAGAGTGGCACCACAGGGCATATTGTTTTAATTAGTCATACATAATAATAATTTAAAAAATCTTTTCGAGAACCATGATAGAAAATGCAACTTATTGTCAGAAACAAAACTATATTTTGATGAAGTGCATATTGTTGAAGTTGTGGGAAAATGGACTATTTGAATAATTATATTTTGTGATATTCTAATCTACACTTTCATAACAGGCTAGAATTCTTCCTCCAAAATCTAAAAACAAAATCCCTTGGCACAGATGGCAAAGCAACAAGGGAATATGCACATCCATTTTTGAACATTGCAACATTCCTCTGGTTTGTGCAAACTTGGCCTAATTGAGAGTAAAAGGTCAAGTGTGTGTGTGTGTATGTCTGTGTGTGTATGTGTGTGTGCAACCATGCTATTTTGCTTCATGTTTTTCCAGAGATGGTATCCTTCCACAACTAAAAGGAGAAAACATGTTTAAAAATAAAACTATTTATTTTAACTAAAATTTGCTGTCTGGCAAGCAGCAAATATTACTAACTAAAGGAGTATTAGTATCTGCTTCAGTCTTTAGCACTGACTCATTGTATGACATTAAGTAAATTACATTGCCTTTTTTTTTGCAAATATGGAAATAACTATGTTGATTTTTATGCAAATACTTATGGATTCTTTAATCTATCTAAAAGTTCTGTGGATAGGACATCAAGAGATATGTTATTTTAGTTACTTCACTATATGACTTGAGGAAAATGACAGTGTCATTTCTATTTGTTAGTTTTGCCAGATGCAATTATACAACAGCTGTCTTCAAGTATCTCAAAGAGGAAGTATGTTTAAATAATCAACAAATGAATTAAAATTTTTCATTGACCAGAATAACTCTACATCAGCTAAAGAAGGGTAACAGAATTAGACTTTTAGAGAGACATATAGGAAGAGTCAAAATGAATAGGAAAGAGGAAGAATATCATTAGTACGAGAAAAGAACTTGAGAAAGTAACAGGAGCTTGGTGAGTATAGAATTACATAGAATTGTAATGGAAAGAGGTAGATAGCTCAGTGGATAGAGTGCTGAGCATGGAGAAAGGAAAGCCTAATGGGCAAGTCACTTAACTTCCTTACCTTAATCTACTGAGGAAGGAAATGGCAAACCATTCTGTATCTTTGCCAAGAAAACCCAGTATGGTCCACAAGGTTACAAAGAATTGGACACAACTGAATAGTTAAACAACAACAATGGGAGGAAAGCAAGGGAAAAACTAAAAAGGATGAAAAACATTATAGGAAAGGAATTGCTAATTGAGAAAAAAAAATAGGAGCAAGAGAAGGATTAAAATGCTGCAAGACAGCAAAGAAGAAAGGATAAAGGAAGTTTTTTACAAGATTTTTCCTATAGCCTCAGGAGGAAAAAGGGAGAATATCTACACAGGCTTTGCTAAAAGAAAAGCTTACAGAACCCCAAAATGATTCATTATTAGTCTAGGGCTGGAAGGAGAAGTCAGTAAGTGCTTATACTCTGAGTATGCTGTGGAAACCTTGATTCGACAGTCACTGGGGATGATTTGGAGAGGCACTTTTGCAGTGACTCAGATGCCAAGCATGAAAAAGCATGAAGTAAGCTTTAGGAGCAGGGCAATTGATTTATTTTGGAAGAACTATCTGGAGGGGAAAATAGTAACTCCTGGCTGTACTTTTTAATACTACCATTTACAAGTTGAGCAGAAAACTATTTACAATTCTCAATGAAAGCAAACTTGTTTGTCTAGCCCCACCTATATGAGATATATGTATGTTTAGGGAGGAGTGTGTGTGTGTGTGTGTGTGTGTGTGTGTGTCCTAGAATAGTGCTTCAAACCCTCCATCAGGACATAATACTTATCACTGCCTTTCTATACTACTCAACTGAACACACAGAACAATGGAGTGGTCCCTAGAATGTCCACCTCCATACTATAAGAATCTCATTCTTGATTAAGGGTAGGACAATGAGACCTCTCTTTTTCTGCCTCTATTTCTCTGTCTGTTTCTCTCTGTGTGTCTGTCTGTCTGTCCTTCTGGATTATTTTGAGTTTTTCATAGCATGATTGTGATTTCTGGATAAATAAGAAATTCTTTTCCCCTTCCCCATCTATCTACCCAAATGCTACCAACTATTCAAAGTCCAAATCTCATGTCCAAAAACATGTGAGTATTTCAACCCAGAGTTCATGCCTCCTTCCCTGAACCCAGTAATATTTATTGGTTCTACAAAGTTGGCACTTCAGCATTCAGACTTTCTTGTAATCTTATTTGGCTTTTTTTTTTTTTTTAACATGGCTATGTCTCATCTCCTTGTGAGTACCTGTCAATATCTAGTGCAATGAAAATGTAATGGGATCTTGTGTTGAACTGACACATTATTCATCTATACTCTTAACCTAGTCAATGAACCAGTCCACACCTGAATTATTGTGTTCTATTGTCAATGACATGTTTTACGAAGAATAATCAGTAAGTTGGAAAGCATGCAAAGAATGATAACAAAACTAGAAAAGGACTTCAAGAGCAAGTGATATGAGAATTGTGGGAAGATGAGTCAATATTAATCATCTTCAAATATTTTAAATACATTCTGTCTGGCTCCAGAGAGTAGGAGAAATGGGGACAAGTTGCTGAAGTACTAATTTAGACTTCCTTCAATTTAATTTCCATTACCCAATATTTATTAAGTATCTAACATATGCAAAGTATTATGCTATACACTGAGAACAAAAAAAAAAAAGTAAAAATAGTTCCAGTCCTTATATATATATATATATATATATATATATATATATATATATATATATATATATATATAAAATTCAAATGTGGATTTCACTGCTCTAGAAAGTAATGGATTATCATTAGTTTCAAGTAAAGTCAGATGAACAAAAATTGGCGACTAATCAATCAAGTAGCAAGCATTAATTATCTATCATATATCAGATGCTGTGCTAGGCTCTGGAGAGCCAAAATCAGAAGTGAAATAGTCCCTTCTCTTGAGGAGTTTCCATTCTAAAAATGTAACAAAATATGCAAAGTACATATGAAATGTATGTATGTTTAAATAAATGCAAGATAATGGGACAAGGTAAGTATTGGTATCTGGAAGGATCAGAAAATGTCTCAGATAAGAGTTACATTTCACATTTGAAGAAACCTGGAAATTTTGAAGTGAAAGAGTATATTCCAGAAAGAGGGACAGCACATACAAAGTTCAACAGATATAGATAGGAAATAGAATCCTATGTGTTAGGGAATAAAAGACAATTTGATTAGAATATGTAATGGAATGAAGTGAAAATATTTTTCTAATAGTCATATTAGGCACAATAACTGCTTTTCTATTGAATGAGTTCATTTAAAAATGGAAAGCATTAGAATTAACATAACTTTATAATAAAGCTATATGTGGTATTTCCAAGTTAAACTGGATTTGGGGAGAAAAGATAAATAAAGTATATGCCAGAGTCCTAAACTTACTAATAAAATTATTGGTAAGAAATTGTTTTTATCCTAGGAAAATTTACAAAAATTGTAGTAGAGATTGCAGATAAGTTAGTGTAATGGGCTGAAGCTCAAATTGATGCACTGAGGTCCCAAGCACATGAGGCTAAATAGTAATTGGACTATACTCTATTAATATACATGCTTGGATAAAGAATGGCCCCTGCCCACTCTCTGTGCAAGTCCTGATGTGTTGTGTAGGAAATGGCGATTTTGGTGGGTGGAGGCAGAGAGACAGGAAGAGAGGCTGGGAGAGATTGGGCCTGGGTTCTACTCTGGTGGTGCTGGTCTCATGGCTTCTGGTCTAGCTAGCTTCTTGACTTAGCTGCACACATTGCTATCGCCGATTCTCTTCCACCTCCGATCTTTCTTCACTGAGAATAAAGATTGACGATTTCCCCCTAACCTGAATTCCTGACTCCGGCTGATTTTAAAATACGCGGTCATCACAAGTTTGCAATATGATGGAATTTTTAAGAATAATAGACTCTCCTGAAAAAGGACTGTCATTGCCCATTTTTCTTTAATGGATGTGTTGTGTTGAAATTCCATATCATTAGTGTCCAATTATAGTTACAGACTCAACAATAGACCTTTATAATATATTTTTAAAAAAAATAAGAAAACAGGAATATATTTCTTAAAAGGAGAAATTTACTTCAGTGAAACAGGTAGCAGTAAGCCATTTTCCAGTTCTTGCAAACATTTAAGTAAGAACCATATTGTGCTTCAATTTGCACATGGAGAAAGATAGAGTGCACACAAAAGGAAATATTTTATGCAACTTAAATGGCCAAGAAAATTATATCAATTATCCTAAGTGAGAGAAGAATAAAATGGAAATGAAAATAATCTATTAACAAGTATTTACAAAATAATCTATTAGGCACTAAGCATACAAATAACAAAAACAAAACAGCTCTTTACTTTGAGGAAATTACAGATTTGACAGAGAAGATAACCTATAAATGTACTCACAGAATGCATACAGAATAGATAAAGTGACATTGGAAAAGATCATACTAGAATTTGAAAAGACTGAAAAAAGTCTTAGTCTTTTTTGCCCTGAGGCAATTGGGTTAAGTGACTTTCTTAGATCACACAGCTAAGAAGTGTTAAGTGTCTGAACTCAGGTCCTCCTGACTTCAGGACTGGTGCTTTATCCACTGCACCACCTAGCTATCCCAAAAAGCCTTAGTCCAAAACAGATTCCAAAAATGGATATGAGAAAGGAGAATGTTTCAAATGTAAGGAATAGTCACAGAAAAGCCATGGAGATAGGAGATTGAATGGATTATATGTGGAAGAAGCAGATGACTAGCATGTATGGACTTTAGTGTATATAGAAATGAGCAGTCTAAAATTCTTGGAAAAGAATGATTTTACAAAATAGATTGTGAAAAAATTTAAATGTCAAACAGAAGAATTTATATTTGATCATAGAATTCATAGGGATCCTTCAGGGATATGCTGGATCCAGTTCAAACCAGCTCCCTCCCAAATGTTAAGTTTTTAGAGAGAACATTTATACATCAGAAATCAGCAACATTTCAAGGTTTGATTTATTGTGGGGGTTTTTTTGACTGTCTAGGGTTAAGACATTGCTAATTATACAGATTAAAATTAAAACTATGCTGTGCGTATTTTTCCTCTAGTAGAGAGTCAGTTATTAAACATTTATAAACATAACCTTCAATTCACTGGATTTTACTATATAGAGGAGTGATATAATTAGTCCTATATTTTATACAAATCATTTTGGTGGGCATAGAGATCTGAATGGTTAGAGAATTAAGGTAGATAAAATAATTATGAGATTTTATAATAGTCCTGTAAATAGGTGATAAAGTAGGCTTGAACTAAGATGTTGGAGTTGTGAATAGACAGAAGGGAATATATAGAAAAGATGCTGTAAAAACAAAAATTTTGGGCATCTAATTAAATATGTGAGGTAGGTCAGGTTGTAGAGTCTACAATGATTTTGAAATTGTATGCATGGATGACTAGAAGATGTCCCTAACAGAAATATATAAATCTGGAAGAGAAGTAGGTTTAAATAAAAGATAATGAGTTCTGTTCCGGACATGCTGAATTTGAGATGTCTCTGGGACATCCAGTTTGGCATATCCAATTGGTAATCAATCATGTGTGAATGACTGAAGAAATTTAGCCAAAAGAATAGAACTGGATATAGATATCAGGGATAAATCTGCATAGAAAATGATAATGGAAACTGTGAAAACTAATCCCTATCTAATAAAATAGATAGAAAAGAGAAGGACAAGACACAAACTTGAAATAAAACTATGATTAAAGTTAAAAACTATAGACAAGTTGCAGAAATCACAGGTTCACTTTCCACTCTTACATACTATTAGCTAAAAAGCAGATCTAAAACCATCAAAATAAAAGAGAGAGAGAGAAAAGTACATGCTAATCAGCTCTTGAAATAATCTTTTTGGGCACAGGATTTGTCTCTGAGTTTATTAGTAGATTAAAAAAAAGGAAATCATTTTCAAAGATTATATATTCTGATAATAGGAAATTTACAATATATTCACAAAGATAAAAAACTTCACAGAACTAGACAGATTTATTATATGGATCTTTATTTGTGAACATTGGGTAACAGTCATTATACTCTGCAAAAGACACTTATATTGTTACACCTTTACAAAAGACAAAAGACAACAAATTATTCAAGTAAATAATTTTAGCATTGAACTATAAAGATGGAGGGTATTCTAATTACTTATAATTTATTGAAGGCATTCCTTCAGGAAGTTAAAGTAATATTATTTGGGTTCTTTGATTTCTGATAGTACAGGAATGAAACACGGAGATTGAATGGCTGATATATTGATTAAATTCTCAAATATGAAGTATCTTAAGCTCTTGCTAAGTATTAGGCTAGTCAATTCAAAATTGAATTTTAAACAAACATTTAAAAGTACATATACTCCATGATATTCCAGGGGTCCTCAAACTTTTTAAATAGGAGGCCAGTTCACTGTCCCTCAGACTGTTGGAGAGCTGGACTATAGTAAAAACAAAAACTTTGTTTTGTGGACCTTTAAATAAAGAAACTTCATAGCCCTGGGTGAGGGGAATAATCGTCCTCAGCTGCTGCATCTGGCCCGTGGGCCATAGTTTGAGGACCCCTGGAAGCAGAGAGTCATGGTTTAGCTACCTAACATAATGAGAACAAACTGAAACTCTGCTGAGGAAGCTAAAAATCTATATTTGTTTTCTCACTCCCCCAAACAGAAAACCATCAGCACCTTGGCTTAAGTATGGCATTAGATATTTCTATAAGTAAAAATGGTATTTTCTCCAATAAGAACTTTTAATCACCTAGAACATTTCTATAAATACCCCTAAATTTTCAGTGAATGTAAAAGAATTTTCTTAATAAATTTTTTCTCCTGATATCATCCATAAAAGAACCTAGTATTTTATATGGTCTCAAGAAATGTTTACTTTTAAGAATAGCTGCATTCTGTTGAATCTACTAAATTAGCTGGGAAAAATGCATGACTGACACAATTTAATAGATTGATCTCCTAGATGGGATTGTTTTAAGTTGATTAATCAAATGTTGCTGTTGCTATTCTATTGTTTCAGACTCTCTTGTGATCTCATTTGGAATTTTCTCCACAAAGATGCTGGAATAGCTTGCCACTTTCTTATCCAGCTCATTTTACATATAAAGAAGCTGAGGCAAAAAGGATAAAATAGCTTACCCAGGATCAAACAGCTAGTAAATGTCTAAAGCTGGATTTAAACTCAGGGAGATGAATCTTCTTGACTACAGGCCCACCTGTGTTATAATTGGAATATCACCCAAACTATTGGAGCTTCAGGAAACTCTAAAACCCTTAAGTTGCAGATCCACGTTGGAGTTCCTATACCAATAATACATAGGCTATAGAAAAGGAGTGCTAGCATACATCCCTGCTTGAAAACATTAAAAAGATTGGAATTACAGCTATCAAGAGACTATTTCCATATGTTCTGATTTAGATAAGTGTTGCTTGTATAAGGTATTGAAGAAGCTTTCATAACAATATCAAGGATGTATAATTTGATCCAAAGAAGATCCCTAGTTTTTAACTCAAATATTAAAATAAAAATTAGAACATGCTAATTTATTAGTGATAGAATAATTGTGTCTGGTTCTTGACTATTCTTCATGCAAGTTTTCTTTTCTTTTTTTTTTTTTTTTTTGAGAGATAATGTATTAAGGTAAAATCTAGAATGGCCTTAAAAGGAATTTCTGGAAATATTATTGATTTGTATTTTGATATGATAAAGGATTTTCCTTTTTAAAGATGAGGTATATCTTATCATGAGAATTATACCAATCATATTTATTAAGATAAATGTGACATGGATTGGATCATATCATTAAGGGAAGATTCTAGAAAAAAAATAAGTAAAAACAAATCTTCTTGGAGTTTTCTTAGTGTTGTATCATTGATAGATATGTTAGAGTATATGGAATTGCTGGATCCCAGAAAGAGAGATTCTGAAGACAAAGAGATAGGGAGATTGAGAGAGACAAAGAGACGGAGAGAGACAGACAGACACAGACAGACAGACACAGACAGACAGGAGACAAAAAAAAGGGAAGAAAGGGAGTAGGGATGAAGGTAGGAGGAAGAACAGAGAAAAAGAGACAAAAAAGAGATTATTATAAAGTTGAACAATCCATTTGTGATATTGTTCTAATAACTTTGCCAGGAAATTCTGGCTTGTTGGCCTTTTTTCAACCAGGAAACAGGACAGCCAATATTCTGCTTTCCCAACCAAGAAGTAGTCAAGTCTTGGTTTCACCCTATTTAATATCTATAGGTATATAGTTAAAGTTATCTTTTAAATATTAGTGTGAAAATAGAACAATTAGGAATATGTTACTTCCTGACAGAGTAATATATTATTATATTTTTTTTCTAGCTTGAAATCAAAGAGGGTGGTGGGATGGTTGTAGACTTTCATTTCTCTTATATTTCCCTTTACAATTTACAGAGTATTGAATAGACTAGACATTAGTTACTGACTCATTGAATGAATGAATACTAAAACCTCAGGAAGTTCATTTAATTACATATTTTAAAGGGACTCTTCTTCCCTCTATATTAGTTTCTTTGTCTCTCCAAACCTCACTGATTCAATTAAGTTTTCATTCAGAATTATGGTCAACAACCCCAAAGGTCAAAGTAAGAGAGAACGCTTTATTTTTGATATGTCTATCAAATATCTATCAGTAAGGCAGAGATAAGCAACAAAAGGATGATATTAAATGGACAATAATTCTGCCTTCTTGGCTAGAGAGATGTATATATTTTTCCTTAGATTTATCCCAGGGACTGCCACTTAACATTATAAGGATGTGGTGATAAATGAGTTTGACCAGATGTTTTCCTCTTTGCTTCAAGCAATTATTCCTGAGGAGAAATCCCATGGGGTAATAGTTTTCCATTCCAGATTTCCTATAGATGAGGCCTTGGCAGAACCATTTGATGCTGGCATTCACATCTCTCAGAATTATCATAGGAGCTGTTGGACACTTCGAGAATATAATGTTCAGAAGACCATCAAATTGGTTCCAGACATCTAAAGACTTGGTGTGAGAATCACTAGGTGGGGTGTATGTGGGTGTGTGTGTGTGTGTGTGTGCACACGTGCGCGTGTATGTGTGTAAAGATATATCAGATTGGATACATCAAGATTTGGGGGGAAGGGGAGAGAGGGGGAATTGAACTGGTAACCAGAAGCTGACCTTCTAATGTTAACTAAAAGAAGCAAAATTGACCAATGTACTGCATAAAATTAATTTTCTAGCAGTTAAATTTAAATTGGCTTGAAACTATATACAATTGAGTTTTCTTAACCAAGTCTCATATAAACAAATGATGTGAAGATCATAGAGCAAAGTTACATCAGAACATTTATATTTCCTTTCCCATTCTGCCACAAGTGAATATATAATGAATGTTTTTTAGTAGATGTCCAATCTTAAAGAGAGAAATTGTGTATTTACACAAAGATTTTACATAGATATAAATATATGTGTGTATGTATGTATATATTATTTGCCATTTGAGTTTTGATTATAGAAGTCTAAAATTGCATGTTTTCAACCCTGTTGAACTTGGTCCAGGTTTAAAAAAAAACAAAACAAAACCTGAAGAAAAATTTGGTTCTTTATAGTAGGAAAATCTATGGGCTTCCTATGTTCTATGTCATATATTTAGAGGAAAGAGAGTATGGAGAAATTGTTACTAGCCTTTTCTCTATAAACTTCCTGATGCCAAGCCACATTTATCTTTGTGGTGATAAGGAGTAGATTCTATAAAATGAGACTCATGGAAACAGAGAAACTAAGGCCATTAACTCAACAAAGAATAGTTGAGTACTTACTCTGGGGCAGGGCACTGTTCTAGGTACTAAGTATCCTTGTTATTCAATCATTTTCAATTGTGTCTGATTCTTTGTGAATTCCTTTCAAGTTTTCTTGACAAAGAAAACTTGAAGCATTTTGCCATTCCTTAACTAGCTCATTTTACAGATGAGGAACTGAATCAAGAAAGGGTAAGAAAGAGGCTTGCCTGTGGTAATATAGCTGGTTAGTATTTGAGACTGGATTTGAACTCAAAGATGAGTCTTCCTGAATCCAAATGCAGTGTTCTGTGCACTATGCCACCGGGCTGCTTAGTACTGAGAATAATTATATGAATATTGTTCAATTTCTTCATTCAAAGGACTTGTAGTTAAATTTTAGTATGAGATATATACACACTATCTAATTTATATTTTAATATATTTAACATCTACTGGTCATCCTGCCATCTAGGGGAGGGGGTGGGGGGGTAAGAGGTAAAAAATTGGAACAAGAGGTTTGGCAATTGTTAATGCTGTAAAGTTACCCATGCATATATCCTGTAAATAAAAGGCTATTAAATAAAAAAAAATAAAAAATAAATAAAAAAAGAGATATATACACACTAAGATGAGTACATGCATTTATATGTTTGCAAGATGTTACATGTATATGTGTATATATTTAATTTACTCATATACAAGGAAAGATAAAAAAACACAGACAGGCAGGCAGAGAGACAGAGAGAGAGATGGAGTAAAACATACACAGAAAAGGAGAGAGAAAGAGAGAGAGAGAGAGAAAGAGACTGAGACAGAGATAAGGGGAGAGAGTGAGGGAGAAAGAGGGGAGAGAAGGAGAGAAAGAACGAGACCAGAGAGGGTGAGCGAGTGTGTCTGTGATATTGAGAAAGACTATCTGTGATATTGTTGGTATTATAAAACTCCTGAAAAGAAAACTATACTGATCAGCAAATATTCTACAGCTTATAGCCACAGAGCCTAGTCTTGGATAATGAGAAATTAAATGATTTGTCCTTGTCAAATAGCAAGGCAAAACCTGAACCCAGTTCATCATTTTTTTTCTATAACAATATATTGCAATGATATGGATATATGATATTTGTAAATATATAATGTACATACACATATATGTATATATATACTTATATGTGTGTGTGGTTATGTATATCTAAGTCCAGCTTAAATGGTACTTTTCATAGTGATATTCGAGAATTGTTTCTATACCTTTAAGAGATGCAATTATAATACTGGTCATTAAGGGAATCTATGTGAAGCTACTGAGAGAAGATTGAATGTGTTTTTTCAAAGTCTCGTGAAAAAAGTTAACCATACATACAAAGAGCATATTAGGAAATAAGTTAATTATAATGAGAGGAATTTTGAGAGTTAATATCTTTTAGGAAACTGAAAAGATATTTTTAGAAAATTAATTTTAATTCTCTCCTATGGAGAAGACATTCTTTAATAATTTCTGAAAGGAATGAAAAAAAAATTGTCATCCTCAGAGAACTGAATTCCTGGACTTGCTATCTATTGTTTTGAAGTAATCAGTAGGAACAATCTTGGGGAGAGGTTTCTAAAGATATATATTGGGTTAAAGGTAAAATGCTTGGGGAAACAAAGGTACAAGCTTCTGACTGTCTCACTTTATTAAACAATGTCTGCCAATTGCATGCCAAATCATGATCAGACCTTTCAGCTTTGGCCCTGCACACTTAAAACAGAGGAGACAGATTTTTATGCATTAAAACAATTCATCAAATTAGACCAATTAAAGGAAAATAATTAACTACTAAACAAAATTAGGCAATCTAATTTCTAATAGGAGAAACAATTAGAAATACTGCAAATTGGCAAGAGGAGCACAAACAGGAGTGATTCTCTGAAATCAGAAAAAAAATGTCCCATTCTCCTCAAGTATCTGTATTCAATCTAAAGAATATGAAAACAATAATTGATTGACCAATATGGGACCAGTTTCAAATAAGACATATGGGTTGATATGTAATTGTGAGAAACCTCCTTGTATCAGCCTTCATATTTGATCAAGTTTCTGGTCAGCATAACCTAGGTCCTTAAATAAGTATCTCTAAGTGGTAGGTAGAGGTGATTCAGTGCTATACAGTGCTAGCTTCAAACAATGCAATAAAGTTTTCTCATGATTACCACAACTGAATAAAGTCTTATAAGAGAGAAATGAGACTAGACCCATAATTGAATAAAAGGTGGCTCCAGAATTCAATCACAAAATTGAGTAAGTGTGGTTCACTCAATTCCCACTACCACTGTTTTAATTCCTTCATATGTATATGAGATAAAGTATATACACAGGAAACTAGGTCAACTCATTGTCTAAACAGGAGTGCCAGATGGGGAAGGATGTGCCATAGAGGAGCCCCTGATCTCCATTTAAGCAATGGAGCCTGTTAGAGCCCACCAGGAGGCAAAACCAATTTCTAGTTAACCATTATGCAGAGAGAAGATTGAAACCTACCAAGACCTAACTCCATAGTTTATCTACCAAAAAGTAAAAATAAAAACAAAAGACAGGCACTGAGGCAGAGAAGGAAACCTAATACTGTATAACTAGCACCAGCCATGCCACTCTGATAAGCAGTGCTAATTGTATGCAGAATGCAAAGGAAACAGAAACAATTAAGATCTCCTTTAATCCATCTAAAAGTATGGAGGAAACTGCCCCAAACACAGATTCTGAATCCAAGAACTGAGGCTAAAAATATGAGCAAAGAGGAGAAGACACTGGACAGAATGAAGAAATATTATAGATTAAGAGAATCTTAAAAGGTAACCACAAAACCTACAACTATAAGCAAAGTATTTTAGATTCTTTTGTTACACTCTTGGCTGTAATGTCTACAAAGCTGGCTGGAAGTAATGAAGCAAAATTAAAACAATTAGATTATACTTAAAATTAGATTTCAAAGGTCTGAAATACAAAGAAAAACAAATAACTTAAAATGAAAGGTAAAAAACCATACCTATGTAATAAACCCCTGAAAAATGAATTCATAAAAGAGAACCTGCTAACTTTATGGGAACAAATGTCAAAATACAGCCAAAATATTGGAAAAATAAAAACTAACCTGAAAAACAGGTAAAGAGTTTAAAAATCATCAAACTCTTTGAAAACTAGGATCAAGCAATAAATTTGTTCCTTCTATTTTGAAAAATAAAAAAATCCAACACTAATAGAAACAGAAGGGAAAGTAAAAATAGAAAGAATACATTAGCCACCTTCTGAAAGATATCCTAAACTGATTAAAAAAAAAAAACCCAAGGAATGTCCTAGTCAAAATTTAGATTTTCCAAGTCAAAAGAATACTATAATATGCCTAATAAAAGAGTTCATATAGCAAGAAATTAAAGTCAAAATCATACAACATTCAGTAAGCAATAATTAGAAAGGAAATAAAATCTTTACTCTAAAAAGAAAAATATTCATTTCCAAGAATAATTTATCTTGGGAAAACCAATATAATTCTTCTCAGAATTCCTAATAAAAAGCCTATGTTAAATGGAAACTTTTAAGTGCTAATATGAGAGACAAGAGAAACCTGGAAAACTAAATATATCTTAGTAAGTAGAAGTATTTAGATGACATAATGTTTGCATTAAAAATGGGTAAAGAGACAAACATACTTTAAGAATCATCAGAATGAATCTGGAAATATATTTAGAGTTACATGTGTTTAACCTATATTGGATTGCTGGCTATCTAGGGAAGAGGATGGGGAGGGAAGGAGGAAAATTTGGAGCATGATATTTTGAAAAGTTGAATGTTGGAAACTATCTTTGTAGTTTTTGAAAAAAAATTATTAAAATAGCAGCCTTTTTGAAAGCTTTTTATTTTCAAAACACATAATTTTTCAATTATATTTTTCATGAATAATTTTTCAACAATGACTTTGCATAGCCTTGTGTTTCAGATTTCTCTCCCCTTTCTTCTACCCCCTCTCTTAGATGGCAAGCAATCCAATATATGTTATACATGATAAAATATATATATTAAATCCAATATGTATAAACATATTTATACAATTCTCTTGCTGCACAAGAAAAATAAGATCAAAAAGGAAAAAAATGAGTAAGAAAATAAAATGCAAGTGAACAACAACAAAAAGAGTGAGAATGTTATGTTGTGAACCACATACAGGTCCCACAGTCCTCTCTGTGGGTGCAGATGGCTCTCTTCATCATAAGATCACTGGAACTATCAATCATCTCATTGTTAGAAAGAGTCACGTTCATCAGAACTGATCAATGTATAATATTGATGTTGCTGTGTATAATGATCTCCTGATTTTGTTCATTTCACTTACATCAGTTCATATAAGGTTCTACAGATCTCTCTGAAATCATCATGCTGGTTGTTTCTTACAGAACAATAATATTCCATAACATTTATATACTATAACTTATTCAGCTATTCTCCAACAGATGGGCATCCAAACAGTTTTCAGTATATTACCACTAAGAAAAGAGCTGACACAAACATTTTAAAGATATCTTTGGCATATAGGCACCATATCTGTGATCATAAAAGGAATTTGGTAGGACTCCATCTTTCCCTATTTTTTCAAGTAGTTTATATAGTATTGGAATTAATTTTTTTTAATGTTTGGTAGAATTCACATGTAAATCCATCTGGCCCTGGAGATTTTTTTCTTAGGGAGTTGGTTAATAGCTTGTTCTATTTCTTTTTCTAAAATAGGACTGTTTAAATAATTTCTTTCCTCTTCTGTTAACCTGGGCAATCTATATTTTTGTAGATATTCCTTCATTTCATTTAGATTATCAAATTAATTCATAATTATTGCTCTAATTTCCTCTTCATTGGTGGAAAGTTCTCTCTTTTCATTTTTGAGAATAAAAATTTGATTTTCCTTCCTTTTTCTAAGCAAATTAACTAAAGGTTTATCTATTTTTTGTTGGTTTTTTTTCATAAAACCAACTCTTAGTTTCATTTATTAATTCAATAGTTTTCTTATTTTCAGTTTTTATCAATCTCCCCTCTTATTTTCATAATTTCAAATTTGGTATTTAATTGAAGGTTTTTAATTTGTTCTTTTTCTTTTTTTTAGTTGTAAATCCAATTCATTAATCTTCTCTATTTTACGCAAGTAAGCATCTAGAGATATAGAATTTCCCCTTATAACCATTTTGGCTGCATCCCATAAATTTTGGTATGTTGTCTCATTATTGTCATTTTCTTGGATTAAGTTGGTGATTTGTTGTTTTACCCATTCATTCTTTAGGATTAGATTATTTAATTTCGACTTAATTTTTGGCCTTATATTGTATGTGATTTTTGTTGCATCATGATGTGAAAAAAATGTATTTATTATTTCTGCCTTCCTGCATTTGATTTTGAGCTTTTTATGCCCTAATACATGGTCAATTTTTTGTATAGGGTCCATAAACCACAGAGAAAAAAGTAAACTCCTTTCTGTCTCCATAAAATTTTCTCCAAAGATCTATCATATCTAACTTTTCTAACATTCTGTTTACCTCCTTAACTTCTTTCTTATTTAATTTTTGGTTCAATTTATCTAGTTTTGAGAGAGCAAGATTGAGATCCCCCACTAGTATAGTTTTGTTGTCTATTTCTTCTTGTGTCTGTCTTAACTTCTCCTCTAGGAATTTTGATGCTATACCACTTGGTGCATATATGTTTAGTATTGTTATTGCTTCATTACTTATGGTACCCTTAGCAAAATATAATTTCCTTCCTTATCTCTTTTAATTAGATCTATTTTTGCTTTTACTTGATGTGGGATCAGGATTGTTACTCCTGCTTTTTTTTTTTACTTCACCTGAAGCATAATAAATTCTGATATAGCTCTTTACCTTCACTCTGTATGTTTCACTATGCTTTAAATGTATTTCTTGTAAACAACATATTGTAGAATTCTGATTTTTAATCCAGTCTGCTATCCTCTTCCATTTTATGGAAGAATTCATCTGACTCACATTCACAGTTAAAATAATTAATTCTGTATTTCCTGCCATCTTATTTACCGTTATGCTTTTCTCTTTCTTTTCTCCCTTCCCTCCTCCCCAGTATTTTGCTTCTGATTACCACTTCCCTCAAATAGCTCTCCCTCATTAGAGTCCTTTCTCCTTTTTTACACCTTCTCCCTAATACTTCTGTTTTCCCTTCTATTACTCTTTCCCTTTCTTTCCCTTTTCCCCCTCCCACTTCCCTATAAGGTGAGATAAGCTTCTCTGTGAAACCAAATATGTTTGCTATTCTCTTTTTGAGCTAAATCTGATGAGAATAAGATTCACACAATGCTTATCTCCCATCTTCTTTCCCTCAATTATAATAGGTCTTTTTTGCCTTCTCATGAGATGCAATTTCCCTTACCTCCTTTTCCCTCCTTTTCCAGTACAATCCTCTTTTCACCTCTAGTTTCTTTTTCATATTATCATAATAAAATCAAATTATACCTGTACTCTCTAAGTATATCCATAACATAAATATAGTTCTCAAAAGTTCTTTCCTTTTTATCTTTTTGTGCTTCTCTTAAGTTCTGTATTTGGAGAATTTTTTTGGTTCAGTTCTGGTCTTTTCATTAGAAATAGGTGAAATTTACCTATATCATTGAATGTCCATCTTCTTCCCTGAAAGATAAAACTTATTTTAGGTGGATAGCTTATTCTTGGCTGTAATTCAAATTCCTTTGATTTTGTTATATCAGATTCCAGGCCCTCCAATTTTTTAAGGCAGAAGCTGCTACATCCTGGGTAATCTTGATTGTGGCTCCTCGGTATTTAAATTGTTTCTTTCTGGCTGCTTGCAATAGCTTTTCCTTGCTATGATAATTCTGAAATTTAGTCACAATATTCCTTGAGATTTTAATTTTGGGGTCTCTTTAAGGAGGTGATCGGTGAATTCTTTCAATGATTATTTTACTTTCTGATTCTAAGACATCAGGGTAATTTTCCTTTATCATTTCCTGTAAGATAATGTCTAGATTATTATTTTTTTTATCATTGCTTTCCCAGGAAGTTCAATAATTCTTAGATTGTCTCTGCTAGATCTATTTTCCAGGTCAGTTGGTTTTCTTAGGAGGTATTTCATATTTTCTTCTTTTTTTTCATTTTTGTTTGTTTTGTTTTTATTTGACTGATTCTTGAAGTCTTAGTCATTCACCTCCATTTGTTAAATTCTAATTTTTAGTGTATTATTTTCTTCAGTTACCTTTTTTAGCTCCTTTTATATTTGGTCAATTGTATTGTTTTGTTCATTGCATTTTTTTTTTTTTACTATGCCAAGTGTTTTTTTATTCGATGTTACAGTAAAATACACATTTATAACATTCAAAAGGGACTGCTTTATAAAATTCTAAAGTTTATTTAGAAAATAAAATGAACCCTAGTCTTACAATACAGCCCTTAAGATAAAAGTTTTAATGTTACACACAGTTCTATTAAGAATTATTTATAGATTCTGGATGCATAGCTTTGCTTAAGAGGAAGTGGAATGAAATTATACATTCTAATGAACATCAATTTCAAAGCAGAATGTCATCTGAGTCCTAAATAATAGTGAAGGAATATTCACTCAATGGAAGAGCTCCAGTTTTTGCACAATAAAATTGATGACAATTCTAGACACTGTATTGGGAGTTTATGTTGTGATATGACTGCAAACATCTCACTAATGTTTGTGGCAGCATACCAACAAGATACTAAGTAATGTCTCCTATTTAAGAAACAATGGTGACTCTTCTGAGGCAGCCCTAGGCAGTCTAGCAAGACTGATCACTGCTGTCTAGAGGAATTCTACGGCCTCCATCTTGAGCAATATTATAGGACTCGCAGCTCTTACACTTCATTCTTAATATATGAAACTGAATTGTAGAGCGGGCACTGCAATCATTGCAGAGAATTGCTACTGTCATATTTTGATATTCTGTTGGCATTGGAGTTTGTGCAACTTCATTATCCAACTGTTGCCAATGTGTCATATTCGTTTAACATTTCTTCATAACATGTTCTGTGTAAAAGATGCCCACATGGTCACACATGAGGACAATTCTGCCTGGAAACATTCTCAATGCACTTGTGATGCCCTTGGAGACTCAAGGATAGGCATAGGTTACATTTCGAACAGTGAAAAAATTCTTCCTTTGGACCAATCCTACAAATTCCACATTTCTCACAATGGTATTGTTTCTTGTCTTTGTCAAACAGATGACAAATATCAATAATATTCTACAAACACAGCACCACATTCTTCCCAAGTCTTTTTTGAGCATCCTGAAGTTTTCCACATTTTCTACACTGTACTTCTTTTACTTTAAAACGGTCCAGGGAATGATCTTCTTTATTATCATGGCATAAACGGCAGATGTAAAGTTTACCACAGCAGGGAGTCTTGAGGAAGCATCCGCAGTCGTAATGCTCGCAGCCCCTGTGCCCTCGCACTCGACCGCCATCGCCACCATCTTTGTCCCCTACCGTAACCTCTACTGAAGCCATCTCCTACTCCTCCTCCTGCCCGGCGCCAGATCCTAATCCTCCCTGGAACCTGAGCTGGAACTGGAAGCAGAAATTTGCCAAGGTCATTCTAGGGCACAGCTGCCTTTACAGCCGGCCATGCAGCCGCTTTGGGTTGAGGCGCCCGCAGGGCATGTGACCCAGCCCCAGATAACTGAACTTCCGCTTCTTGGGGAGACGCAGCAGAAGAAGTAACCGTTTCACTCTGCCTAAAGAATTCTACTGGTAAGACTTGTTCATTACATTTTTTTTCCATGTCACAAATTCTGTTTTTCAGTGAATTGGTATCTTTTTCATATCCATTTTGTAAAGTGTTATATGCTTTTTCCATTTCATCAAATCTCTTTTTAGGGAATTATATGCTTTTCCTATCTCTTCGTGCAAAGAGCTCATTTCCTTTTCCCATTTTTCTTCTTTCTTTTAAGATCATTTATGCAATCTTTTAAGAAAATCTTGTGAAATAGGGATCACCTCATATCTCCCTTTGGGGCTTTGTCTGGAGTTGATTTGCCTTTAGGAACTTCAGGATTTTGAGATCTGTTTTTCTCTCTCCATAAAAGCTGTCTATGGTGAGAGTTCTTTTGAGGTTTTTGCTTATTTTTTAAAGGCTTTTGATCTGCTCTTAATGAAAAGGAGTGACAGTTGCTTTAGTTTGCCCTGGGGCAGTGCTGCTGATTGACTTTAGGATCTGGGTATTTGCAGCTAGGTCTCTCATTCTTCCAGGGCTCAGTGGTTTACAATTTGCCTTTTGTAGCAAATCTGCCAAACCACCTGCTTGCAACCAATACAGAGTAGCCTAAGAGGGGCACAGAAGATTCGCAGGAGTGTGGAAGCTGTTGTGCTCTGACTCCCAACACCAACTCCTTGCCCCAGTATCCCTGTGCTGTGGTCTGGGGTTAGCAGACTGTCCCCCTGCATGCTTGAAACAGACATGTTCTGAAGTTCTTCCAAGGTATCTTCTTCTAGAAATGTGTTATACTCCAAATATTTATGGGTTCTTTAACCGCAAAACCAGTTTAGAAGCTGAATCTACTGTTGGTTTGAGAGAAGGTCAGAGGAGATAACAGAAAGTTTTGTGTGTCCTCCACCATCTTAACTTTGTCCCCCATAAAAAATCTATTATTAAAAAAATTAAATATCAAAAAAAAGAATCATGTCATCAAAGGGACAATTAAATATAATAGACAGCCTAAATAAACTTATGTACTTTTATTTGTTTTAAAAGTGGCAAGAAAAGAAAAGAATGAATTAGGGAAGAAAAGGGCAAGGAATTTACCATTTCACATAAACAGGATATGTTAAGAGAAATCAAATATGGGAAAAAAGGAAAGACAGTGGGCACCTGATGACTTCACCATAAGGGTGAGGTCAAAATCTCTCCCTGTCCATTAATGTATTATGTATTTATCATGTGAGAACATATATTAGAGATGAACAAGGAATGATACTTCCCTTGATAGAATAGGGATAGCCAGTCAAAAGAGAAAGAGAAAATAGGAGTGAAATAAAGCAGAGAAAAGAGCAATCAAGAAGGTGATTTCTATAGGCATCAGACATCTCAGAATAGAAGACTTTATGTCACTAGTTATATTTATCTCCTTAAGGACTGAGAGAAGTTCAAAGAAAAACATTACTCTTTCTCCAACTTTTCTTCTCTGTATTTACTTGTTCACTAACATCATTAGAAACTGCTACTTCTTTACCTAAATTTTTTAGTAACCTGAATTTTGCTGTAACCACCAAAGAAGACCAGAAATTATTTATAGATATGAATATTAGGTAGATTGGCGATCCCAAATTCTGCTTAAATGATGGGAATTTACTCAATTGGGAAGTCAGAGCAATGGTCATCATATACCTTATTTTTAGTTCAATACAAGTTTTCTAAAGCAGACAAGGAAATAACCTGAAGGACACAAGAGAACCTTATATTACTCCTAGTCTTAAAACAAAGTAATTGTTAAAATAGGAATGTGAATTTTATAAAAGAAACTAGACTATATATACACATAGAACTTGGAGCATATATGTATTAAGTTAAAAAATAGTAAAATCAGGGAAAGGGAAGAATGGAGTATGTAAAGGAGAATAGAAATGGAATAGTTTCCAGAAAAAATAAAGTTTAGCATCAAAGATTGGCCATAAAGGTTGCAACTAAATATAAAGAAAGCATAAAGATCAGAGACTGAGGTTTGTGTTGGGGAAAAGATGAATGGCATAAGACTAAAACCTGACAATTTCAATTACAGATTACTATTTTTGATAAGATTACTTTTCTTTCTATAACCTCTTCCTTATAAATAGTAAAGTAGGAAGATGAAGCAGTATAAATGATTTTATTGAAGGGAAATGTACAATTAACAATCATAGCAGTAATATGAATAGAAGGCAATCATTTATAGAACAGAAGAAACAGTATGGATTAGAAAGCAGAATCCAACATTACATCATTCATAAAAAACACACTTGAAATCTTAAAAGTTCAAAATTAAAGAGGTAAAATCAGGTACTAAAGCAAAATCCAATAAATAGCTAGCTAACATCCATATAACACTACCATATTCTAGATACTGTGCTAAGTAGTTTACAATTATTTTCTCTTTTACTCCTCACAATAACACTGGGATGTAGATGCTATTGTTATATTCATTTGGCAGTTGAGGAAATTGAGAAAAATAGAGGTTAAGTGTCTTGTGCAGAGTTACACAACAAATAAGTGTCTGAGGTCAGATTTGAACTCAAGCTTTACTGCTTACTCCTTATCCTTATTCTCCTCTCAAAAAAATAAGTCAAAAATTGATCAATAATTATTTCAGACATAGCAATAGTAAAAGTACATACACTTAGATGAATAGAGAAGCTATGCTATGACTTAAGGCACTGTAGATAATGAATTAGCATAAATATATCAAATGGCATAGCAACTCAGAGATGATGATTAGAGGAAAAGTTCATCAAATTTGTAGGGGAAGTAGAACATAAAATAAAATGGATGGGGTATCTTTCTGTGTCCTTTTAAGATACAGATATAGGATAAATACATTAAAATGAGGAAGAAATTAAGGACTCCTAAGATTTTTAAGTTCAGTAAGAAATTATTTTCTAAAAATTACTCATACCGAATTTTAGTAAAAATATATTTTTCAGTTATTCAAGACTCTACCCTTTCAGCAGGGCATAAAAACTTGATAAACAAATTCAGTAAAGCAGAAATCTTAAAACATAATTAGCTGACCAGAATCCAATAGACATATTCCATAAAGGGTCACTGAAGAAAGAATTTAAGCTTAATTGTATCAAGTAATTTCATTCTGAAGAATTGCTCAGCTAAAGAATCATAAAAATAAAACATAATTTAGTTAAATAAAATGATAAAAAAATAAAATAATATAACAAAGCATCCTAATGCTTTGTATCCAAATGCATCCAAAGCAGTCTTTGGAAAAACTTTTCTCTCTAAATATTTTCATCAACAGAAGAGGAAAAAAAAAAAGAAATCAATTAATTAAGCATGCAACTCAAAAGAAAATACAAAACCAATCAAATTTTAAAACTTAAAAATTGAAAATCTGAGTCAAAGAAGAGATAAAATTTGAAAATAAACAAAAAAGGGATCATTGGATGTAAAGAATTCCCAGAAAGCTAGAAACTTCAGTAAATGGAATATTGCCCTCCTCTTAAAATTAATCAGAGTGCATTTAAGCTTGAAATCATGAGAAAACATAAGGTCCTGGAACAATTACTGGGGCACTGTGAACTTTACATAAGATTGAGTCTCTGGAAACTAACAACATGCTTCAGAGAGTTATGTCTTTCATAATAACATATGGGGATTTTTATTAAATATTTTTATTTACAAAATATATGCACGGGTAAAATTTCAATTTTTCAAGGTTTACCCTTGCAAAATTTTTTGTTCCAAATTTTTTCCTCCTTTCCCCCCATCCCATTCCCTGAATGGCAGGTAGTCAAGTGACTCTGTTGAATTATCATCAACCCCATTGCCTTATTTTCAACCATCACTAGCCCATTTGTGTTGTGCTGGTCACAACAAATGGCACCCAATGTGAGGTTCAAATCTATGACCCTGAGATCAAGAGTCTCATGCTCTACTGGAAGTATACAAGGCATTAGGGTTTTTTAATGATTAAAAAAACAGCTAATCTTACACATACACAAAAAGAGACAACAATTCACCAATATCAAAAATTGCTATGATGCCTAAGTCATGAAGGAACAAACATAATTACAGGCAAAAAACAATTAGACTATTATTTTTAAAGATGATGTTAAAGATGAGACCTATAAACATTCAACTAAAATTAATTGAAATAACTTCTGTGAAGTGACAATATATAAAATAATCAACTTTTCTCCACATTACCAACAAAATACACCAGAAATTATGAAAAAATATTCAAAATAACTATAAAATATATAAAATATCTAGGAGTCAAGGCATTAAGAAAAATGCAAGAATTACATAACTAATATACAATAACTTGCATTTATGTAGTACTTTACATGTGTTATCTCATTTGATCATTACAACTGTCTGAGTTTGAATAAAACAATAAAATGTTCTTTAAAGAAATAAAGACAAACTCATATAATTGAAAAATTATTCAATTCTCATCCTTGGATTCTACCAATATAATTTTTTTTCTTAATTTACAGATTCAGTGTCACATAAACAAAATTATCTAAGGACTATTTTGTAGAGCTAGAAAAATAAAAGCAAAATTCATCTGGAAAGACCCCAGCAAATTAAAGGAAAAATCTGGGAAGAAAGTGAGATCTTGTAGTACTAGATCTTGAAATATATTACAATTAATAATGATAGAAAGTATTTACTTCTAGCAAAAAAAAAGATCAGTAGAACATATTAGATACCAAAAACCTAGAAGAATTAATGTTTGATAAACCCATGAAGTCCAGCTACTAAATTAAAGATGTAATATTAAAAAAAAAACTACTGGAAAAACCAGAAAGCATTTCTAACTGTGTGAAGCAGAGTAAGCATTCAAATGCTGTTTAACTCATTTTCCTCAATTGTACAAAAAAAATCATAATAAAACTTACCTCACAGGATTGTTGTAAGGATCAAATAAGATGATTTTTATAAGGTGCTTAGCCAAGTACCCAAAAAGATGGAATGAAACAATTTTCCAGCCAAAGATGACTTAGAGAGTCAGCAAGAAAGGTTTATTGCAGGAATGGGTCTGGAGTGCAAAATGGTACAGGCTGTGCCAGCAAAGCCCAGGCCCCAGGAAACCAGGAACAAGCTGTGGAATCCTCTAAATTGGTGGTAGTGATCTCCAGACTTCTCAGCCAACAGAGGCCAAGGCAATTCAGCAGGAAAAGTTTGACAAACTAAGGTATAAGGGGAACCCTAGCTCAGGATATGGCTTTGGGAGCCACTGAATCAACAGCAAGGGCAGCAGCTCAGTAGTAGCATTAAGCAGGTAGTAACAAAAGCAGCTGCAGCAGCAACAGCAATAGCTTCCAGAGATCTCAGCACAAAAGTGTGTGTCGGGGTAGGAGGGGTGAGGAGGGGAAGAAAATAACTGATCAGAAGTAAATTGTTTTGCCCATACTCAGATCTGGGTAGCCATGCTGGTTCACAGTACAAGTCCCTAGGAAGGTCTCTGAAAACAGCTACACAAAACTCCAGAAAGTTGGGACATTACACCCTTCACCCTAGAAACAGCCCTACTTCATCAGAGAGTTAAAATTCAATTAATAAGCTGAGAAAATGATCAAACAACAGAAAAAGACCCTAGTCATAGAAAACTACTACGGTGACAAGGAAGATTAAAAAAAACACAAATACATACTCAGAAGATGATATATAAAGTCAAAGCTCCTATATCCAAACCCTCCAAGAAAAATAATTAGTCTCAGGCTATGGAAGAGCTCAAAAAGATATTTTGAAAATCAAGTAAAAGAGGTAGAGGACAATTTGGGGAGAGGAATGAAGGGAAGCAAAAGGAAAAACAAAAAGTTAAAGAGGAGAAAAATATCTTTAAAAAGCAAAATTGTCCAAATACAAAGGAAGCAGAAAAACTTGCTGAGGAAAATAATTCCTCAAAAATTAGAATTCTGCAAATGAAACTAATGACTTTATGAGAAATCAAAATATAATAAAACAAAACCAAAAGAATGAAAAAAGTAGAAAGCAATGTGAAATATCTCACTGGAAAAACAACTGACCTGGAAAATATATCTGAAAGAGATCATTTTAAAATTATTGGTCTGTCTAAAAGCCATAATCAAAAAATAAACTTGAACACTACTTTCAAGAACTTATCAAGGAAAACTGTACTGATATTCTATAACCAGAGGGTAAAAGAAAAATTGAAAGAATCCATTAATCACTTCCTGAAAGAGATCCCAAGATAAAAACTCCCAGGAAAATTGTAGCTAAATTCCAGAACCTCCAGAGCAAGGAGAAGATATTACAAGCATCCAGAAAAAAAAAAAAAAAAAAAAAAAAAAACAGTTCAAGTATATTAGATCCACAGTTAGGATAATACAAGATTTTACAGCTTCCATATTAAAGGATTGGAAGACTTGGAATATGATATTTCAGGGAGCAACAGATCTGGGATTACAACCCCAAATCAGTTACCCTGCAAAAATGAGTATAATACTTCAGGGGGAAAGATGGATATTCAATAAAATAAAGGATCTTCATGTATTTTTGATGAAAAGATCAGAGCTGAATGCAAATTTGGATTTTCAAATACAGGACTCAGAAGAGGTATAAGGAGGTAATTAGAAAAGGGAAATTACAAAGGACTCAACAAGCCTTATCTGCTTATATTCCTACATGGAAAAATGATGGTTGTAACTCATAAGAATTTATGGCAGTTAGAAGGAGAATATTTAGACAAAGGGCTTAAGTGTGAGTTGAATAGGAAGGAATAATACCTAAAAAATAAAATGAAATCAAGGAGTGAGAAAGGAATGTGCTGGAGGAAGGGAAAGGGAGAGGTGGAGTGATGTAAATTGTCTGCCTTAAATAAGGCAAGAAAAAGCTTTTACAGTAAAGGGAAAGAGAAAAGGGATGGAAAATAGAGGTGGGGGAGAAGTATGAACTTTGCTCTCATCAGACTTGGCTCAAAGAGGAAATAATGTACATACTCAAAATGGATATAGAAATCTATCTCACCCATCTGGTAAGTAGGAGAGGAAAGGGAAATGTACTGAGTAAATTTTTTGAAAAATTCCCCAATTGATAAATGTTCAAGAGATATATATGCCCAAAGAGTTATAAAAAATGCATATCTTTTGACCTAACAATACTACTACTAAGCATGTCCCAAAAAAGATTTTAAAAAAAGAAAAGAATTTACACACACACACACACACACACACACACACACACACATATAGCATCTCTTTTCTTAGGCAAAGAATTGGAAACTGAAGGGATGCCTATCAATTTGAGAATGGCTGAATAAATTGTGGTATGTGAATATGAAGGAATAATATTGTTCTATTAGAAGTGATGAGCAGGATGTTATCAGAAAAAACAGGAAAGTCCTCTATGAGCTTAAGTAAAATGAAATGTAATGTCTAGATTGTAGTGGCAAAATTGTGGATTAATAAGCCAAAAATGACTGCTATTTTCAGCAATACCATGATCCCTGATTGTTCTAAAAGATTTATGATGAAAAATGCTGTCCATACCCAAAGAAAGAATTGATTATATCTCAATACAAACTGAAGCATACTTTTTTAAATTTTTTTCCCTTGAGGTTCTTTTTTTGGTGGAGAGGAGTGCGATTTATGTTTTCTTTTGCAAGATGACCTTTATGGAGATGTTTTTATATGAGTCATCTCAATAGGGATGTGATTGGGGAGGAACAGGGAAAATCTGGAATTCAAATTTTTATTTACAAGATATATTCATGGGTAATTTTTTAGCATTGACAATTGCAAAACCTTTTGTTTTAATTTTCCCCTCCTTCCCCCCACTCCCTCCTCCAGATAGTAGGTAGACCAATACATGTTAAATATGTTAAAGTATATGTTAAATACAATATAAGTATACACATAATATATACATTATATACAGAATAAATATAAATTAAATCAATAATTATAATATATGCATACATATTCATACAGTTATGGAATTCAAAATTTTAAAAACAAATATAAAAATATTTTTAGGTAATGAGAAAATAAAAATATTGTTATTATTCTATAAGAAATGATGAGCAAGCTGATTTCAGAAAAGCCTGGAAAGACTTATATGAACTGATATTGAGTGAAATGTACACAGTAACAACAAGAATATCTGAGGGACTCTTTTCAACAATGAGGTGATTCAAGAGAATTCCCATAGACTTGGGAAGGAAAGTGTCATCTGCATTCACAAAGAGAACTATAGCTATCGAACATGATCACAGGATAGTATTTTTACCTTTGTTATCATTGTTGTTGTTCACTTCACTTGTTTTTTTTTTTCCTCTCTTATGTTTTCCCCTTTTGATCTGATTCCTATGCAGCATGATGAATATGGAAATATGTTTAGAAAAGTTGTACATCTTTTACCTAGGTCACATTACTTGCTGTTTGGGAGAGGAAAGAGGAGAGAGGGAAGAAGAAAAAAATTGGACCAAAAAAAGCCATAAAAGTGGATCATCTTTAGGATGGCAAAAAGTAATAACACAAGCAAATATCCATAATAATAAATAAAATCAAAGTGAAAATAATGATAATACCAAATCACTCCCTAGGTCTGAAAGGAGAATATTTGCCCATATGAACTAAAAATTCCAAAATACAGTTCTTGAATCCCTATTATACAAAGATTTAAATACTTCATATACTTAAGAAGCTTATATTCTTGACATCATAGACTGACATTTTGATTCATGGGTGAACTGGATTTAAATAAGACAGAGTTACATAAAGTCATCAATTTCAGTGATCAATGCAGTCCAGTAGCAAAATAAGGCAGGGCAACTGGTAAAGTCTTAGGCTGCAGTAAGTGACTTTGGTATCTTTAGTCTGACCAAGCACCTACTTCAGCAACCTTAATGACTATTAAAAGAATGTTTTTTTTCATCTTCCCATTCCAACAGGGAAAATTTCACATGCATAAAAACTCCCTAACTCACCAAAAGGTTTGTAGTCCATCGATTTACCTGGTTTAGTCCATTTACTTTACTTTACTTAGTACCGATTTACTTTAAAAAGAGAGTTTACCATGGTATGGCCACCATGAATGACAGGTGAGAGCTGAGTGTCGAGTGGACACAAAAGGTGAATAAAAGTCCTTGAAAAGACTAGTAAGCCCTCACACCAGAGGTGCTGGTCCTTCCTAAAGTCCCTACACCCCACTTATTTAAATATACGTGGTGCATAAGTATACACAGAATATAAACAGTATCTACAGTATAAATATACATTAAATCAATAATTAAATACCCAAAGTTTATATAAAAGATGCTTTGAGAGGAATCATTGGGGAAAATATTGAATAAGTTGAACTCTTATCAATATCTAGAAGAAAGAGAGAGAGTCTATAAAATAGAGGTAAGGAAGTAGTATATTCCAAAATAGTTAGTATTTTTGGTGGTGGTCAATCATTTCAATCAAGTTTGATTCTTTGTGATCCTATTTGAGGTTTTCTTGAAAAAGATACAGAAATGGTTTGTCATCTTCTTTTCCACTTCATTATTACAAATAAGGAAACTGTGCAAAAAGGTTTAAAGGACTTACCTGATTGTCCAAAATATGAATTTAAGTTCACTTTAAATTTAATTAAAGCACCACTAAACATAATTTAAATTTAAAAGCTATTCAAAATGGGGACAATTCTTGATTATGAAAAAAGCTTTCCTAGAGAATAATGAATTCTACAAAAACATTATTGAGTAAGAGTAGTCACCAATTAAGAAAACATAAAAGCTCAAATTTATTAACAGTTTAATACCAATAATAAAGTCAAAATCCCTACAAGCAATATTGGACAATTCTATAATTGTATAGAAGGGTCATAAAGTTAGTAAGAATCTGAGATCAAACTTGCAGTCAAGTTCTCCTGATTCCAGGACTTGTGCTTAATCCACTATGACACCTTAGCTTCCCCTAAAGGGTCTATAACCTATGAGAAAAGTAGCAAAGCTATAGCCATACAAATAAAATCTACTACTTTCACTCAAGCATATATGTCTATTTCCTGTTCATCACAATTATAACACTCACTGAGGTGTATGTAAGTGGAAAACTGGTTGTGCTTTTTGCTCTATGTATTTATTTATTTATTTATTTATTCATTCATTCATTCATTTATTTATTTATTTTGCTGAGGCAATTGGGGTTAAGTGACTTGCCCAGGGCCACATAATTAGGAAGTGTTAAGTGTCTGAGATCACATTTGAACTCAGTTCCTCCTGACTTCAGGGTTAGTAATCTATCCACTGTGCCACCTAGCTGCCCCTCTATTGTATTTTCAAAAGTAAAAAAAAAAAAAAACATAGTATCTAGAGCTGGTAGAACTTTACAATTCTTTTAATTTAATCTCTTTATTTCATAGATGAGGAATCAGGGGCTTGAAGAAGTTAAGCAATTCACAACAATGTATTAAATACTGGGAACAGAATTAAGTAAATTCTGTTCATTTGATTTTAGTAGAATGCTGTTAATACACAATGGGATCAGAATACTAATAATAGATGGGAGAAAATGCAAATTTTAAATAAAACAATACTTCCTCTTATGGATCTTACAGTGTAATAGTTGTGAAATAAGACATAAATAAAGACAGATATACAATACTACATCTACATCACAAATAGGAGGGAAAATCTATATGAGTAAGTAGAAATATGGTTACAACCAATAGTAGGGATCAAGGAAGGAAGTATTGCAATAGGATTAGAAGAATCGCTTAATGAACAACAGTTGAATTGAACTGTATCAAATATCAAGGTAATCAAATATTAAAGTATTAAACAGACAATGGGAGAAAGAAACAATGTGAAAATAGAAAAGACATGGTCAAAATAGGAAGGATATTTGGCAAGATCTCATTGCTCCAAAAACTATGTTCTAAAGGAGATTAGTTGGGATGTCATATTATGGGACTCAAAAACAACACAGGGTCCTAGGACATGAAGGAATGATGTCAAATTTTATTCTTTTTTCTCAATGCTCCTAGTACATTCTTAGTAACCTCTCTACATTTTGTCAAGGACACACTAAGGCTACATCAAAAGACATAATGTATATTAGTAGCCTGAATAAACATAACTCGATATGTGATTTTTCCATATTTTCAAGCTGATTTCTTTTTTATCCTTAGCTTACAGGTCTAAGTTATCATGTGTACCTAAAGTGCTTAAGAAATTACAAAAGCAAAATGTGTTTTTATTTTTGAGAATGCTTTAGGAATGGATTTCATGAACTAAATAGGTATGAAAATATTCATATCAGCTTTTTATAGTAGAAAAAAAATACACACAATAAAGTGGGTGCCAAGAAATGGGGAAATTGATGAACACAACATGATATAAGACTGTAATGGAATGTTACTATCCAATAAGAAAAAGTAAATATGAAGAATTCAGAAAAACATGGGAAGATTTGTATGAATTGATGCAAGGCAGAATAGTAGACCTACAATGGCTACTATCATATAAATGAAAACAAACCCAAACTCTGAGTATTACAAAAAACAATTTTGTCCTAAAATAGAGGTAATAAAATATACCCCTCTCCTCTCAGAGGAGAGAAACAAGGGACTGACTGCAAGGAGCATGTCACCTAAATTGTCATTTATTATAATTTTAAAAATCATTTTTGTTTAACAATTTAATACAGGATATGGTTTTATTCTACGGCAGAGATAGAAGGGAGTCTTTTTCCAAAAAAAAATACTTCCATGTAAAATAAAACAGCATCAGTAAAAATTATTTTTTTCAAAGAAAAAAAAAGGAATGCATGAATGAATCCATGTCATGGCACTCCATGGTCCATGAGTTGCAAAACAGAAATTTTGTTTTCTCTTACATTTTTAAATGTAACACATGTGTAACTAGTAAAGCTAGTTTGGAATTTCTATCCCAGGGACCATTAGAGTATAACAGTTCTTATTAACTGCTTCAACTATAAGCAATAAATATTAATAATAAAAAACCTCATTGTCTATCACCATTGTGTTGCATAATTTGCAACCAGTTTACTTCTCAGTGTCATGAAATTTAAACAACAAGAGACTCCTTCAAGGTCAGTTAGCACAAACTTGAAAGATCTGAGTCAGGCCATCAATAAAATGTGGCAAAATTAGATCCAGGTGGAAAATCTGTCATGTTCAAAAGTCTGAAATGAAATATGATCACCAAATGATACAGAAAATTTCAGCAGCTAAAATCCAGCTAGATTACTTAGAAAATGTTGTATGCATTGGTTAACATCTGTTATAAATGCCATAGATGGAGATGCTATTAAAGTGTATGAAAACATCCTTTAAGTAAAAACATCATACTCCTTTTCAAGCTATTGTCAGGAGCCAAGGCATTTGCATATTATTGCAAAATGTATGCTGTACAGAGTGTGTTTATGACAGACTTTGATGAAGTTAAGAGCCAGGATCAAGGATAACTTAATAAGAAGGATCTATTTTTGGCTTCTTATGCATACACATAGCCTCCTTTATATGAACAGAGAGACAACACGTGCATATCAAAAGCTAGATGGTTGCTTAAGAGGCTTCTAGTGGAAAAAAAGAGTATTCTCAAATGTAAAATGAGGTGATTACACTGGATAGCATCTAAGGTCCCTTCTGACTCTGACTTTAAGATGCCAGAGTTCTATTATCTCAGTCCTGGATCATTAGTACTCTTTAATGAAAATACAATTTTAAAAAACTGCCTGAAAAAAATGTGAGAAATAACCTCAAATCAGTCTTAATAGCCAAAAAATGTGAGAAAGTCAGGCTCCTATTACTAATATACTGGCTTAATGAGACAGTAGTCCATAACTTCCTTTGATAAATTGCATTCTATATCTTGTGTCAATATCAAAAAGAAATGCTCTAAAAATAGAATAAAATGCATCAAAAATGATAATGATTTTTAGTATAGTTTAAAGGCTGCTAAGTTTAAAATTGTTAAAGCAAAATATACACAGGGAGATTTTTCAAGAGATTAATCTACTTTTTCCACACTTAAACCTTGGGAATCTGGACATAAGCCCAAAAGCATATAATGTTAAAAATCTGCCAACAAGTGAGGGAGTTGAGGGGTGGAGGGTTTCAGAAGAAGAGGGAGTGCAAATTTAATTTCTCTTCCCCTTTCTAACATTTTTCCAGGTTCCATCTATATCCTACATTTATATACTTCTTTTGACAAATCAACAAGACCAAAGGAAATAAACATTTGAATACCTACCAGTTTATCCTGTAATGGACTCTGGTATGCTGAAGTTAGCATAATGAAAAAATACTAAACTTAGGTTCCATTCCAACTCTGTTCAGTTGTGTACTTACTTTCTAATTCTCTGCAGCTGCGAGGCTCTGAATTCCAAAAGGGAGCCCAGAATTGAGACTCAGAAAGAAGTCTTGGGCTCTGTCTATCTGCTGCTTGGTCCCTCACTCACTATACAATTCCGAGGAAGTGTCAGTTTTCTAGACACTTTTTCCTTAATGTAAAGAAAGGGGGTTTTCTCTGAAGGGAAGGAAATAAATTTTTTAATAGGATTAAAAATCTTTAACACTGTAAGATAAATTCCAAAATAATAACATTTTAAGATTAATTTCATTTTCCTCCTTGAAAATATATCTTAGCCTGCTCTCTTTAGGATTATCTATCAGTTTATCAGATCTTTGGCTCATGCCTACCAATGAAGGGGTAACTGATTAGAATAAAAAATTTTCAAGAATCTAGAATTAAAACTAGTTCAAATACACCAGTGCTGACTTTTCCACTGAAGAATATAAAATGTTGACTAATCTCAATTACTTTTGTTTCAACACATAATCAAATGCCCATTATTAACAAGTATATTGTCTCTTTTATAGATGACCTCAAGATGCTCAAGATGTCTCCCTTTCACAATGTCCTTAGTTTAGTCCTAGTCAGTAGAGCATAAAGAATTACGAGATTATTAAGGCTCTGAGCAGAGTGGGATTCACATGTATCTTAAAACAAGCATCTCTGGATGTCTTTGTTACTTTGCAGTCTAAAGCAAAACAAATGACTTTGAAATTGTTTACTAATTTTACTAGAGAAAACTAGATGATGCAGTGGAAAGAGTGCCAGATATAGATTCAGAAAGTCTCATGTTTGTGAATTCAGATCTGGCCTCAGATACTTACTAGCTGTATGATACTGTTCAAGTCACTTAACACAGTTTACCTCAATTTTCCTAGATGTAAAATGATCTGGAGAAGGAAAAGGCAAACCAATTCAGTATCTTTGCCAAAAATATCCCAAGTGGGGTCATGAAGAGTTGGCTAGAGCTGAATAACTTTTTACTTATTTTGACCTACATTCATGTAAATAATTCAGAGCTATCTTGCTTAGAAAGCAATAATTGGTATTTTAGCTTATGTTAGAGATAGCTAGATGGCACCTAACTAGATTTCAAGAATTGACATCAGGAAGACCTAAGTTCAATTCTAGCCTCAGAAACTATCTGTCTAAATGATCCTAGTCAATTCAATTAACCTTGTCTGCTTCAATTTCCTTTATGTGTAAAATGGCTAACAATAACACCTAACTTACACATTTGTTGCCAGAATCAAAAGAGTTACCATGTGTAAAACTTTGCAAATCTTAAAGCCTTGTATACATATTTGTTAACTAGCTTGCTAAATCTTGTAAATAGTAGCAACAGTATTTTAGTAAACTAAAGTGGATTTTTTAAAAAAATCTTTTCTATCTTCTTAATGATGCTGAATCATTAAGCATCATTAAGAAGATAGAAAAGGACAATTCCCTAGTAGAAATCGGTGGGAGGAAAGATGGGGGAACTTATATTTGGGATAAGCAATAAGTATATTCAAATAGGGAAAAAATAGGGGAAGAAGAGCAGGTATTCCTTGAACTTGAAATTCATTTTCACTTCTAAGATAAAACACACAAATACACAAACATGCACAATTTGATGGGGAGATACATTCAAGGAATAAAAAGAAGAGTAAAAGAATAATAAGAACAGTTTTGGTGGGGGAAATAGACACACTAATAAAAGTACAGATTTTTGAAATTCTGAAGTAAAAAATAAAAGAAGAATACTAATCACAACTTCTGTATCCTGGTGGTTCTATGAACTGCTGACCCCAGTGCAATCATAGAACATAGAGTTATTTGAAAACATTTTTCAGCTGACATTTTTTCAAAGTTCTGGAAGATCAATAAACATATTGAACTTTGGTTGTAATATGATATTCTTTATTATTCTATAAAATGTGATTAAAATGATCCAGTTTCTTTGAAAGCAACAAATAGTGTGTAGTGGGAAATGCTTTAGGTTTGAATTGAGAGGATCTCTTTAAATCCCATCTTTATTTAATAAATATTTAAATATTTCTTTTAATATTATATTATAAATATTTAATTTAAAATATTACTCAAAATAATATATGGACATATATGTATAGTTTAATATCCCAGCTTTACCACCTAGGTAAAGGTCTCTTCACTTTTCTGTATCTCAAGTTTTCTCAACTATAAAATAAGTATACCCAGTTTTAAGAGCCCACCCACCAACAAATTTTTAGTGCAGTCGATAGAATATTGAACTTTGAGGCAAGAAGATCTGATAAAATCTGGCCTCAAAAACCTAATAGCTAAGTGACCCTGCGTCACCCTTAACCTGTCTACTTCAGTTTCTCTCTTTGTAAAAAGAGGATGATAATATCACTTAACTCCCAGGATTGGTTTGAGGGTACAATCAGATAATAATGTAAAGAACTTTGCAAACCTTAAAGTACTATATGAATGCTTTATTTTCATTCCAAATCTACATTTATGATCTTATGATCCTTTATTCATGTGGTCCTTGGGCTAAATTTTCTTATCATAAAAACAGAGGAGTGGGCTAAATGATCATTATATTCCCTTACAGCCCATAACCTGCAATCTATCATGGCACAAAAATAAAAACCCAGAATTTAAAAATAGAGATTTTTTTAAACTCCATTTCTTTTAATGAGACTCCATAGACATGGCTTTTGTTGATGAAATTTGTGATTGTGTTAATTTTTGGATTCTTAGTGACACATACTCTGTCTTAGGAAAAACATCAACTTAACATACCTGAGCCTATATTGTAATTCATACATGAATAAAACCTGTCACCCTAAATTTATCAGAAAAGGCACTTCATCATTACCCACACAGCCAATGCTTTCCCTCGGTAATTGCTTCCCTTTTACATGGTACATATTAGTACATAGGTGTCTTCGTGTTTGAGCAACTTGAGAACAGGATCTCTTTTTGTCTTTCATTGTAGCATCAGGAGTTAACACATAGCAAGTGCTTGATAAATACCTGGTAAATAACTGATTGGAAGGTTCACAGATTTCAAACAGTTGTGGCCACTATTGCTGCTGAGTCAAATTAAAGGGTACTTGGGAAAGATTTGACAAAATAATTAAAAATTCAGTAGATATAGACAATGCTAATACATTGTTTTCTAATTAAATATGAGGCCTTATTACTATCCCGAGTGACAAGGCTGAGCTACAAGATTAATGGATAGCCAGAGAGAAACCAAATTCCCAATAAAGGTATCGATAAAGAGAAAAACTCTTTTTGATGTTTGACTCTATTTAATTCTGCCTATAGGAATTTGAGAAATATGTTCTTGGACCATGAAGACCCAGAAACCTTTTTCCAAAAATCTTCAACATTTACTACATCTGAAAGTAAATGAGTAACTGTATTATAGGTTTTATTTTTTACATTCCCCATTACTAGTATTAAATTTATGCATGCTTTTATTTTTTGCACCAACTTTTGATTTTGTCATTGTAGAGACATTGTGGAAACTCTCTTCATTCAAGCAGATTAATAACTTCTCTGCAACTAACCATCTTGGAAAATCTAATTAGACATTAAGTGACTCGTCTGTGATCATAGGATCAAATATTTAGAATTGGAAGAACTGTAGAGTCCAACCTACTATTTTAGACATGAAGAAACTGAGACACAGAAAACATTCGTTATTTGCTTAAGGTCTAGAAGCATCTCAGGCATTATATGAATTCAGGTCTTCCTACATTCTATACACTGTTCCATCTAACTACCCTCTATCTATTATACTATGACAATACCATAATATATGGTAGTAGCAGCATACATTAGTATATTAATATGATGCTTATTACGTACTTAGCGTAAGAATGCACATACTTTTAGTGAAAACATGTTATTTTGGTTTTTCTGGAGAATGAATTTTCAGAAAAAAGGAGGCCATATGCTGTAAGCCATGAAGTAAAGTCCATCATAGGAAAAGATAATAAGTGAAGAGCCTTGAATGGACAAGAATGTATGACAGAGCAGACATGGAATAAGTCACCAGTTATGGAAATACTTATTTGGTTTGGAAACCTTGATAAGTACCCAGTATTTTTAGGGAATTATAAGATTCAGTGCTAAAACTTACAAGTTTCTTGAGGATAAAACTATGTTTAATCTATACCATGTATCCTTAGCATTTAATAATAACTCTTATGCCTAAAAGATATTTGCTAATGCTTCCTGACTGACATCTTTGATTACTTTAATACTATTATGACATAAATGATAATAACATTGGGGTAGTGAATAATATTTCATTATAAATCATTAGGTTCTATTAAGTATTATTAAGTTAGGCTACCAAAGATCTGAATAATAAGATAGACAAGAATAAAAATGTAAGAAAGAATATTAATAAAAATTACTTTTAAAATTAGATTTGCTACATTTGGTTTTCGCCCATCATTGTCAATCTTCACCTAGTTATAGCCTAAGTTTCCTACTTACATGCACATGGAATCCATGTTCAAGTTATCAATAATTGACATACAGATGTTAGATGACATACAGAAGAAGGATAGGATTTAAATCTGGACAATACCTTAGACATCATCTAATCCAAAACCATCATTAAGAAAAGGAAATCAAGACTCATTGAAGTTAAATAACTCATACAAGATAGTAAATGACAGAGCCAGAATTTGAATCTGCATCATCTAATTCCAAATTGACTAGTCTTTCCCTAGTGCCAGGTTGCCTTCAAGGAGAACCTGGGATAAAGAGGGAAAAGCTAGGGCAGAGCCCTTCTAATTTAAAAGATGCTTCTGAATATTTCCTCTTCATACTCTAGGTGAGACTTATGAGGTACTTCTATGACCTCCTCTTTAACAATATTTGGTTGTGCTTGTGATTTAGCCTCTCTCTCTCTCTCTCTCTCTCTCTCTCTCTCTCTCTCTCTTTTTTTTTTTTTTAACCATAAACCATTCTTGGAAGAAATCCAATAGGAGTTGCTAAGGAAGCATACATTGGGCTGTCAAGGAAAGTTTAAAAGCACTGTTAGAGACACATGGGTTCACTTTCCCTGCCCCACGACCCCTACCATTTTCATATCTCCTCCAGCATTTCCTTGGCACTTTCTATTCATACCTGTGGTTCTGAAATGATTGAACTGGTGTTGCCTAGAAGTAGTAGTCAGCTGTAGTGTTTCGATCCTCAGTTCTTGAACTGGTGCCTGATTAATGAACTAATTATAGCAATGCAATAAACTGGTCAGATGAAAAGTGTTGCATAAATGCAAGGCATTCCAGTAAAGCCGCAGGATTAATGACATCTAGTTTGGGGCTCAAATGACTGCTGTTTTCTTACAAGCCCAATCATTTCAGCAGAAATCAAATGTTTTCTATTCCATCATGGTGAACATACAATGAAAATATTTTTGAAGGTACAAAAGTCCAGAGCAGCCACCCCCAAATAGGAGAGCCAGTTCTTGGAGCCTTACTTAGCCAATTTCAAATTAGCCACTGTTGCAATGAAGTCCTGTCATTGTTTGCTGGAATTACCTGCAGAGTTGGTAGGAGAATTGAAGTCACTTTGACCAGGGTAGAGAACTCACACTGTTGGGAATTGCTTCACTGATGCAGAATTCTGTCAACCTATGATAACAGAATAGTCTTAGCTATTAAGGAGTTTATTTTTTTTTTTTGCTTTTTATTTTCAAAACATATGCATGAATAATTTTCCAACATTAAACCTTGCAAAAACTTTTGTTCCAATTTCCCCCATCCCCTAAATGGCAAGTAACACAATATATGTTAAACACAGTAGAAATATATGTTAAACCAAATATATGCATACATATTTATACAATTATCTTGCTGCATAAGAAAAATCAAATCAAACAGGAAAAAATGAGAAAGAAAATAAAATGCAAGCAAACAACAACAAAAAGAGTGAAAATGTTATGTTGGGATCCACACTGAGTCCCCACAGTCCTCTCTCTGGTTGTAGATGTCTCTCTTCATCACAAGATCATTGGATCTGGTCTGAATCATCTCATTGTAAGGAAAGTTTAAAAGCACTGTTGGAGACATGAAGTTCATTTTCCCTGTCCACCATTCTTATATCTCCTTTAGCATTTGCTTGGCACTTTCTATTCATACCTGGAAGTCTAGAAGGCACACTTGAAGAGGGAGAACATTTTAGACTTTGGGAAAAAGCCTATGCAAAGACATAAAAGTGGAAGATGATATATTATGCAGATAGAATGGCTATTAGGCAAGTTTGACTGGAATATAAAATTTGTGAGAGAGAGAATAACAAATTATTAGTCTAGAAAGATAGGCCAAGGGCAAACTTTGAAAGACTTTAAATGTTAGATGAGATTTTTTTATTATTATTTTACCCAAAAGCTATATGGAGACAATGAAGCTTCTTTTATAGAAAATTATATGATCATTTGTGTGAATTGTGTGAATGATGCATTAGAGAAAGAAGAGAGGGTCGATGAAGTGAAAACAATTAGGAAGGATAAGAAATTAAATTAGGATGATTATGATACAAATATTTCAGATTATAAAATGTTAGAGAGATAGGTTCAATAAGACTTGCCAATTGATTTGATGAGAAAGTTTTAATAAGAATGAAGATGCCTCCTAGGTTGCAAAACTGAGTGGCTAGATGAGATAAAACAGAAAATCAGGTATAGCACAAAATCCAAAGATACATTGTCTTTTGTGGGTTAGAATTGTAGTGTGTAGAGGATTGGGGAAAACAACTGGCCCCTTAATTAAAAGGGAATCCCATTGAAGCAATTGTACTTCTGCTCTGATAAACAGAGGAATAAGATGAAAGGGAAGAGAATATATATTGGGATACTATCTTTCTTATTCTATAACTAGAGAAGCAGAAGGATTTATGCCAGGCATGAGACTTCCTTTTCCAAATAAATTGAACTTTAAGAGTTCAAATATGGTTCAAATAGGGGTGGGGGCTAAAATATGGGCCTTAATGGCACCAGCCTCTATTCCTTATTCTATCTCAATCTCTTGATCAATCTTGCAATTCCAAATATAATTTATGATGACAGGAAACTGCAGGTACATCTATCATACTTAAAGTTATGACTCAAAAAATAAAATGGAAATACTGGATGCAGTCAGGAGAATCATTTGAATCCAAAGAGTGAAAGAGATAAAATATTGGAGATACCAACACAAAATAAAGCTGGCAATATGGATCCTTATTGGCAAATGAGGGGAGTATAGAAGCAGCAAGCTGTGCACAGTTGGAAAATTCAGTGAGTTCTCATTTCAGTGGCCAGTTTTTGAACATGTCAGCTTAATTATGATGCATCACAGTTGACAGCAGCACATATGGAACCAATTATTGCGCATGTTAAAATCAATTATTGCATATTTCGGCTATCCTGAACACTGTGCTAAGTTTTCTATGCGTTTCTACAGATTTCACTTCTACTAATCATTTTTACTCTCATAGTTCAATTGTATATGTGTACATATTCTATAAATATCTGTATGTATACATATATACATAAATGTATTAATTAACTATATGCTTACACATATTTCATATATGTCTACATATATAGACAAATAGCAAATCTATATTTATAAAAGTTATATATAGATATAGACCTTATATGTATAAGAAAAGTTTTGTATCTCAAATCTAACAAAAAGTTTAGGAGTACAGCATGGATGATTGGAATAATCAAGCAAATAAAAGGGCAACATTTCATAATTCATTTGAATATATGACAAAGCGTATCTTTTTTTAAAAATTGACTTTATTTTTGGTCAATTTAATTTACTTTCAGTTGAATACTGGCAATGGAGACTTAAAACTAGATGGAGTACTTCTGCTATTTGCCTTGTCCAAAATATTTCCCTTAACTTTTTAAAAGCATTTTGATTTTTTTTCAATTTTATAACTTGAAAATTCCCCTCCTTCAAAACCCATAGTTTATTTATTTTATGTTTACTTTTTCATGCACCACCTAATACCTGGATCACTTCAAAAAAATAAGAAGGGGACAAAATTGAATTTGGACAACTTTAGTTCTCCCTGAAGATTTGTGCATTTGGTCATTTCATAGCAATAGTAAATAGCCAGTCTGTGAGCAGTGGTTAGTTTTAAAATGGGTTGACTATGCAAAGGAATTATAGTCTAAAAATTTGGATCACTACTTCCTGTCGTGTGTACACAGAATAAACTAATTTCTGCCCAGCTGAGGGAAGAAAAAAGCAAAGCTCCTGGACTGACTTTAGTATCTGGAGATTTACACTGGTAACTCATGGTGGGAATTGATGTACGTAAATCCTCATGCTTGTGGATGACAGACCAGACCTCTGTGGTGAATTATCCTTCCAAAAAAAGCCACACAGCTCAAAAAGCTTGGCATTGGTCGGAAGGTGGGTATGTATCCTGGGAAGGGGATCAATGGTTCTTGAGTAAGGAAAAGTATAGTGTTCCAAATGAAGGCAAAGGAAGACAGCCCATGTGGTCTAGTTGTGAGGGCATTGGGATAGATGTCGGGAAACTTTTATTTTACCTTCAATTATATCCCAAATTTTACCAGGTGATTCAATGATTTGTTTTATCCTTCACTATAAAAGACAAAGCTAGAAAACATGCAAAAATACACATTGGACCAAAAGGTCAACAAGGTTCCTATTGCTTCTAGAACTCTATGATTCAAATGACTTTAATAAAAGAAAATGTGAATTCAAAATATAAGGTATCATAACATCTATCACCTTCTGTTAAAAGGCATTATGAAGACACATTTTATGAAGTCTGAAGTACTTTGAGTTCAAAGAAATATGCTCTAATAAAGATGAACAAAGGACATGACAATTTGCAAACCCTTTACAGACATTTTCTCTTTTGATCCTTATAAAAACTTTGTGAAACTGGCAGTACAAGTACTATATGGCTATGGTGAAAAAGGTGGAACTTGAACTCTGGCTTGTTGACTACAAGTTCAATGCTTATTTCACCATACAATTCTGCTTTGCACTATACCACATGTCTTCTTATGAAAATATAAGCTATTATTCCAGTCTAAAAGAGGAAATACCACTAACCAGCCAAGTTCCCTACACTCCTGCATAACCCATATCGTGGACTCAGAGAGTACTGCCAAGCCAGCCACAAACTCTTACACTATTACCATAACAGTTATGCCCTGACAATATATCAATATGAGATATTAGAGGGTTTCTTCATGAAACATACAGTATTGTATGTTAACACTGCAACTGCAAGAGCTATGTACTATTATAGATTTAAAATCAAGAGAGTCCTTTCAGGTCATTTAGTCCAAACCTCCACTTTATAGATGGGAAAACTGAGACCAAAGAAGCTAGATGACTCTTTCTAAAGGTGATAGTGACAGAGTTGAGATTCAAATCCAGGCTTTTTAATGTTAAGCCTAATGTTCTTCCCATTTCATATAGTTTTGAAATACTAATTGATAATTTTGTTCAAGCCTGCTAAATAGGCATTCTTTATTAGTTATTCAGCATGATTTTCCATTAGTATAGTCCTCAATACTTACCTTTTTAAGTAATGTTCATACATACACGTCCAAAAGACAATCACTTTCTTTCACTCTATTACACTTTATGAAAATTGCAGAGAATTCTGAGCTCATATTGGTCTGATCAATCTAATCAGTCATACTAACTTGACTCTAACATAGTAATGTCATTTTAGTTATTATCAAGAATGAAAGACAACAACCAACCTTTATGAGAGAAAAAAAAGACAGAAGAGTGTCTTGACCAAGACCAGAATCAGGATTAGATTCCAGTTTCTCTGTAACCTAAATCTTAGACAAGGTTGGTAAGAAGATATTTTGAACCAGTTCAAAATAAATGGCTTCTATAAATATGGACGTATATGGATAGGAATATGAATAACATTGATTTTAACTATTATGAATATATTTGTTGGAACAAATGTGTAGTTCTCAGAGATTCCCAGATGACACAAAAATTTATGTTTTTCAGTTTCTTTTAAAAGTCAGAGACATACTTGTGGAATTGGTAGATAAAGCGATGTTACTTATCATTTTAAGGAAAGCTCTATTTATTCTTATGCACTCTAGTGTTTTTACCAGGAATAGGTTTTGCATTTTGCCAAAAACTTTTTTTCTGTATCTATTGAGATAATCAAATTATTTCTGCTGGGGGGTTTGTTATTGATATGGTCAACTATGCTAATCGTTTTCCTACTATAAAACAGTTTTGCATTGGTAGGACAAATAGAGTTATCTAGCATCCCTGGTTTTGTTCTGGTACCTGGCTATATAATTTCCCACTACATTATATTAGATTTCCTCCCTCTCTCTTCTTCATATGAAATGCCTTAATCCTTCAATTCAAGTCCAAACGTTGGACCAAAAAAATGAGGCATCTCAGGAAAACTTGAATCACCTTGGATATCTCTGAAGCAAAATAGTGCCCTGACCTTCAGGTGGGTGAAAGTATTCTACACTATGTCCACTTGATGCTATAAATCACCATCTTAACAGTAAAAAGTTCAGTCAATTAAAGAATCATTTTGTTTACAACAAATGGTTTGGACTGATTTTTTTCCCTCCACTGACTCAGCTGAAGTCACTAGTTGTTTTGACAAAAAGTAACACAGGAGTGCTCTATAGTAACTGCACAGAGAGTTCTGACTCACCATATTTTGGTACTTTTTTTTGAAATAGAGTAGACTTTGTAGAAAAGGAACTTAACAGGCCTAACCTTCCCCCAGCACACATGAAAGAGACAGACTCATTCATATAAAGCAGCTGAAAAGGCACCTGAACACCTGGCCAATAAATTTTAGTTTACTGTTTCTGAGAATTCAGATGCAATTTATAAAGGCCTCTCCTGGTTCTAAATTCCTTCCTTCTTGCTTTCCTTTTCCTATCACTCTCTTTCTTGTACCCCCTTTCCCTCCTTTCCTCACATAATCACTTACAAACTATTTTCTATATACATAACATAGGTACTAAGAACAGGAGAAGGTATCAGTATATATACTGATATCAGTGTCTGTCCATAAGGAGTTTATAATTTAGGAAGAAGCAAGACATAGAATTTACAGCTCTCTGATTTTTTCAGGACTTTCCTATAAAAGACTACAATAATTCTTGATTTTGTTGTGTTTTATTCCTGCTATTCAAAAAAATAGGTATCATGCATTTTAAGGAATTTACCAAAAACAGTTTATACTCATGGATTTTATGAATGAATGAATGATAACACATAGAAAACAAGACAGATCCTGCCCTCAAGGAATTTATATCCTAATGGGAGAATACATAAATGATATAAATATAATCTGAAATAAATATGTAATAATATGAATATATAATATATTGTGTAATATATAATATAATGTGTAATTTATGTAAATATATGTAATAAATATGTGCAATATATGGTGTGTAATGTATAAATATAATATATAAGATATATAAAAATAATATAAATAATATAAAAAGGAGTGTTGGAAAAGTGTGAAAAGTGAAAAGTGTTAGGAACAAGAATGGCAATGAGAAAACCTATTGGAATCAATTAATAGACAAGTTCTTTCTATGAAACAAAACTAGTAGTTTTGATTTAATGATTATTTTCAGAGTTGGAAAAGTTAAGTTAGAGGCTTGGGGAGTATATCATGAAGATAGCTTGTAGGTGGAATAGTGGGCTAAGTCAAGAGATTCTAGTATCATAGAATTTAGATAAGGTCTTCAGTGTCAAGACTATTTTTATTTACTGCTGCTTCTTCCAACAAAGTATGCCAATGTTTTGTTACTTGTAATCTTGAAAAGTTTTTATTCATAGTAAAAAAAAAAAAAAAAAAAAAAGCACCTGCCTTAATAGCATTGTTTTCATTGAAATATTATGTTAGGTTAAAAAACTAAAGGAGAAAAAACCTTAGGAATAAAATATATTTAATACAAACTTTTTTTGGGGAGAGCTAACCCCACAAAAAAATCATTCTGTACCTCTCTAATATAATTATTGTGTGTTTTTTTGTTTATTATGCTTACTTGTTTGTTTTGTAATCTGATTGTCCTTAGGTTCCTTTCTCTCCACCCGCAATGCACACACCTTTATTTAGAAGAGATCAAATATTTGCTGATTGAAATGGTTTCTAAGTTCCTTTCAAATTCTCAGTATAGCAGCTGGTTTACTTTGATTAAACTTCTATGTAAAATTGTAGTACCTGATGTCAATGTTGGAGGAATTATAAAATACTATATTTTCAAAAAAACACACAGTTGAAGTCAACTGAAGGGACAGAGAGAGAGAAATGACAGATGTAAACAGGCTGCAACACATCGTAAATGAGAAACCTGACAGAAATGTTATATAGGACATCATCAAAGAAAGAAAAACCTGAGCTGGTCACATAGTGAAAATAAGAGAAAACCAGTGGACAACTCATATGCTCCATTGGAATTCACTCAATAGAGAAGTCACAAGAGACTACTACATTATTAGAAAATACTCTTTATGACTGATTTGCAGACTGGACAAGGGTTATACAGAATATAAAGGCATGTCTGAAATTTCAACATGCATCAATGAGAACTACTTAATGAGATCAAGCATCTTCTAAAGTAGGAAAAAACAATGAGCTGTACATCTTATTCGACCATAAAACTTTAGGTTCTATGAAGTCAGGGATCAATCTAGATTCTATATCCCAAAGACCTGCCACTACTCTATATTCATCAGGGCCTTAAAAAATGATTGTTTAATTGAATTGCCAAATACTTTAGTCAAAAACATGTATTGTGGGTGGTGGTTTTGTTCAGTTTTATTTTATTATGTCCAACTATTATTTGCTTTTATCTCTTGATGTTTTGTTTTGTTTTGTTTTTTGCATAGATATTAGATTGGTTTGTCATTCCCTTCTCTAGTTCACTTTACAGATGAAGAAACTAAAGCCACAGGTTTTAGTGACTTGTCCAGAGTCACACAACTAGTAAGCATCTGAGGCCAGGTTTGTGTTAAGGCTTTGAGACTCTAAGCTGAGTGCTCCTTGCATTAGTGCCACCTGGCTTTTATTAAGCATCAACTATGTCTCAGGCACTATGCTAAGTTATCTTTTGCTTTTTTTGCCCATTTCCTAGTACAGTGCCTGGAACATAGTAGATGCTTAATAATTTCTAGATGACTGGACAACTTAACACTTATTAGATTTGTAGTATATATTGCATTTCTCAGCCTTTCATTGGATAAAAGGGTTCATTGTTCTCTAATTAGTTTGTATATGTTATTGCTCCACTTAGATTATAAGGTCTTTGAGAGAAGAAAGCATGATGCATACTTTTTATAGTTGTAGAGCTTCTACCACACAATAGTCCCTCAAGAAAAATTCACTGATAGACAAGCTAGGAAAGTGAATAATATATCTTTTTATCATTCATTTAATCATAAGTAGTAAATCCACTTAATAATTTACCTCCAGAAATCTGCTCCAAAATCTCCATCATAGTACGAAGGTTATTTTAGGTCATTAAAGGCTATTTTAGCGGAACACAAACTCTGGAAAGGTCTACCATGCTAGAATGGTTTTCAATAGGGTCCCTGCAATAAACTTTCTACTTTGCAGGAGTCATCCTAGATGAATATGGGAAAGTTAATTATCAGGAAGCTGGCCTTGTGGAATAATTCAAAATAGCCCTAGTCCTATGAAATCATCATCTTCTTCAGTAGCAGGTAAAGAATGAAAGAAAGGGGATCAGAAAATACTAATAATGATAGAGCATTTAAATTTTTTTCCCATAACCCAAATACCAAAAAAGAGCATTTTATATACCTAGTATAACAGAAAAGGGAAACATAAACCATGCATCTCCATTCTATAATGGTTGCTTTTTTAAAATGCATACAATAAATTCCTTATTATCTTCAAAACTATCCTGCCTGTCTGATTTCTTTTTAACTTCCTTCCATTCAGTTCTCTCTGTATTATCCAAAATGTTAAAATTACTCTCTTTTGTTTCCCCTGGGATCACTAATGCTATATCAATTTCTCTCAACCTTCTCTGATCCCACTTAAAAACTAAGAGGAATACAGTGCTTTAAGGCTTGAAAAGAGCATTACATATATAACCCTATTTGATCCTTTTAACTCTGTGAAATAGATGTTGTTATTTTCCTCATCTTATAGATTGAGAAACCAAGGCTAGAAGAAGGTAAATGACCTTCTCAGATTCGATTCACAAAACCAGTAAAGATCTAAGGTTAAATTTGAAATCAGCTCTTCCTGACACTAAGACTAGTCCTGTGACAGCTAAAGAAAGAAAGGGGGGGGGGGGGAGGGGGGAGAAATCTTTGCAAACAAATAAGCAATCAAGCAAAATGAATCTACATAATAATTATGTCCAAAAATAAATCACTTCCTACACCTCCCTATCAGCAAGTGAGTAACATACTTCATGAAGAATAAGATCTCTGGAGATGTGATTAGTCACTGCTCAGCCAGAGTTCTTAAGTCTTCAAAAGATATTTTTCTTTAAAATGTTGTCTGGACATAAACTGTCTTCCCTCCCCCCGCCCAGCTTAGTTTACCCTATATTAGTTCATACTACTGTGGACTTTCTAAAACCATGTATAATTTTATGGCCTAGTAATACTATTCTGTTATATTAATATGCCACAATATATTTAAATATTCCCCAATTAGTAAGCAGTCCCTTTTATTCTGAATTCTTTTTCCCCTTTATTGTATTCTTCAGGATCAGGAAGTTTCTTCTGATTATGACTCTTTTTTTTCTTGGTGTTATCCTCCTTCTTAAACACCAACCACATCTTTATTTCTCTCCACTGAGTTTGATACATTTATATACCAGACCATTTGTGCATGTGTGTGTGAGTAGTCAACCATCCTTTATCCATTTGAAAGGAATGTGTTTCATCTGATGATTTTATGCAATGTTTCTCTTCCATTTCTTATTTTATCTTTCTAAATTAGTCTATTCATTTTATACTTCCTGCTTTTTCACTTCCTAAAACACTCAAAATAGAATCAATCCTTCCCCCAGGTCCGGCACTTTTCTCATTTAACTGCCTCAATACACTTTAAGACATTAAGATTCTGAGAAACACCTGCTTCTTTTCCTCCTGTTGGAATAGTAGCAGTATATTATGATGTAGTTTCTTCCAAATTTGTTCAGACAAGTGCTTCTCAGACACATTTGCATTTACAGGTTGCTTTTGACGCTTGTGCTTGTGTCTCAAAGTTCCTACTCTTTTTATATTTCCAGTAAAGGATTTTTTTCCCTATTACACTCAACTTTGTAGAGTAAGTTATTCTTGGCTGTAATCCATACTGTCTTTTGCCTTTTGCATCCGAAGATCTCCTCAACTTTATTAGAAGCTGCAAAGTCTTATGTAATCTTGACTTTTTCCTTGGTATATTAGATGCTTCTTTTAGGATACTTTCAGGTTTTTAAAATTTTAATTTAATTTAATTTGACATGACAGTTCTTGATTTTGGCTATAACATTCTTGGGACTTTTTTTGAGTATCTTTCAGAAAGTTAGCAATAGACTTCTATCTTTACTTTGCCCCTCTGGTTCTAATATACCTGGGAAGTTTTCTTTTCTGATTTCTTGAAATATAGTGTCCAGGTTTTTCCAAATATATACGTGTATATATATTTTTTTTTTCAAATATTTCTTGATATCTCCTTTGCTTTCTCAAATTTCTATTTCAACTATTATAGTTTTTAGGAATTGTGTTACATGGCAATATTTATGATTTCTTTTCTAAAATAGTTATTCTCCTTCCAGGACTTTCCTCTAGAAATATTATTTTTTTAATGTCTTGCTTCATTTCATTTATTTATTCAGATAGTTCTTGGGAAAAACATATTTTCTTTATGAGTTTCTGTTTACAATTGTTATGAAGTTATTCTCTTTCATTTGGGGATACATAAATTTATAATACTTATATTTGCATTTTTTTTAGTTTATTCATCTTTTTCCTATTAGTTCACAAAACAAGTCTTTGTGTCACAGATAGGCTTTACATCTCTGCCACAATGTTGGAAGTGTCAGTCTTAACTGGTCTTATGCTGGATTTTCTAAGTTCCTATGTTGAGCCTCCCAGGATGTGTCTATCTCCCCTTACCCTCAAGATCTTTGAGTTTCAGAGTGTCTTGTCTTCAGCACTCTCAGAAAGAAGTATTAGGGTTGTTAAATAACCCTGGACACCTGGACTATCCTAATATGAAAACATGTATACTACAATGTGCCCAACCCCCTCTAGCACATTTAATAGACCCTCTCTGGGATTTTCAACACTCTAGAGTTTCTTTGGGAAAGTACATGCTGCTTAGGATTACAAAGTCTATCAGATTTCACATATCTCTGACTCATTTCTGGGTATTATAAAATTTAAATTTTAGGAGGCATCTAGGTGGCTGGTAAATATAGCACCAGCTCTGAAGTCAGGAGGATTTGAGTTCAAATCTGACCTCAGACATTTAACACTTCCTAGCTGTGTGACTCTGGGCAAGTCACTTAATCCCAATTGCCTCAGGAAAAAAAAATTAAATTTTAAAAATCTGTTGGCTGATTTGTTGATGGTTTTGCAGGTAGACTCCTTTCCTATTGTCTGTGAATTTCTGGATGACTTTTTGTGCATTTCTGGCTGGGTAGGCCAGAAAACAAGTGTGGGCTTTGCATTAGATTTACCTATAATTATTTAGTCTAGTATGAATTTCAGATTTATTTTTTCTGAAATAGTTTTTGGGGAGGTGGCCTTTATTCAGGTAATCATCTTGGCTGAAAGTGAGTCATATAACTTTTAAACCATCTGAAACTTTAACTTAGATGTCACTATTCTAAATGTAAGATCTTTATCCAATGATCAGCATGTAGTCAAAATATTGGAGAAATTTTAATTTTATAAATCTTGATATTATCAATATAAATGAACCAGAATAGAAATGAAGTTGCAGCTAAATAGAAGAATGGCTCATAGGTTCTCCTTGGCATGACATGAAAAGGATTTCATCTTTCACCCAAATGAAATAAGAAGCATCATTTTATGGTATATTTGCAGAGTCCAATTCAAAATAATCATGCAATATGTTCCAATATCTCTTCCAGAAAATGAAGAAAAAATAGAATGTTTATGAAAAGTCTGATAAAACTCTACAAATTAAGTCAATTTCTACTACATATATTCAGTTTGAAGAGACAAAAGAACTGAGCATGGCAAAAACTATATAGTACAATAAATTTGAGAAACCTTGCACCCATGTCATATGTGTACCTATTCCTAAAAAAAGAATTTAGGCAACTAAAGGACCTGAAAAGGGCTGCAAAAGACAGAAAAACATTTCAATAATTGAAGGAAATAGTCATATTGAGGTGATTTTAGACCCATTAGAGCAGAGATATAAAAAACACAGCTGGGAGATGCAATACTGAGAAAACAGAAGCAGATTAAAATGCAATTGAGAAATATTTAACAAAATAAAAAATACAATAGATAATATCACAGTATCATTGTCTAAGTTCATAGGCAGTCTGCAAGGATTATTGTGTGTTGTTCAATGTCCTCACTTCTAATGAATAGAATGTAGTAGTACTACTAATTAGTAGTAATGTAGTAGAATTAATATTCTACTACACAAGAATACTTATGTACTTTTATATTTTGTGTACTTTACAGGGAAGAATAACATGGCATTTATTTTGTGAAAATGAATCCTTATTTTTAATATGATTTCCTAACTCCTAAATCCTCCTAAAATGTGTTAATATATGCCTAAAGATGGACAATTTCAATAAAACTAGCTTTTCACCTTTGAGATTACTTATGTATATTTTGCCTTCAAATTCTTATTCATCATGATATCTAGTCTCCTTTATAAAGTTATTGATATAAGTGGAATCTGTATTTGTGTTGGTGTATAGGAGGTCTAAGAAAAGTTCTTTCATCAAAACACTACCTATTTTGCTCAAGAAATAGATTAAAACGGAAAATATGCCTAGTGCCTTGCTGTACTATAGGCTTACTGAAATAAATGAATTATGGTGGATTTAAGGCTGAAAGATATCAGAAGTCTTTTGATCTCCTTCATTTATAATTAGTAAACTGCGGAACCAAAGGTGAAGTGGCTTGCCATAGACCACAAAGGTAAGTATCTGACTTGGAATTCCAATCGAGGAATCTATGACTGCAAGAATCACTTCTACCTTACTATGCTTATGATAAATTCCTTTATCTGAGATATATGAGGATCACAGAAGGAATATCTTCATAAAATGGGGAGGAGAGTGTAGCATAATGAGTACAATCAAACCATTTTGGTTTTATTTGATTGAAACCTTGAGAATTACTAGAACATCAGAAATGTGTTTATAATCATAATGAAATGCAAAAAAGTTAGCATTTTTATAGCACTTTAAGATTGTCTATGTGCATCTCATTTAATTTTCAAAGAAAGAGTGTATTACTACTATTATTATCTCCATTTTAGAGATCAGGAAACTGGGATAGAATGAGATTGATTAATTTGTCTAGGATCACAGTGATAAAAAGTGTTGGAGGCAGGTTATGGTGGCCCAAGTGAGCAAAGCAGGCCAAGTATTTTTTTCAATCTTTATAAAGAATAACATGACATATATTTGCCCTATATAATTTATTAATTGCAGTTTAATTATTATTTAATATGATAATATAATTCTCGCCAACAAAAGTGTTATTATATGCCCAAAGATGGACAATTTCAATAAAACCAGTTTTTTACCTTTGAGATTATTCTTGCAAATTTTGCCTTCAAATTCCTATTAGCCATGGCACTTTCCTTGATAATGTTGTCAATTCCTGGACCAGAGCACCTGTCTGAAAATATCCAGGAAACTCAATCTGCATTCACTTCCCACAAATGGAACTTCCCTATCAACTCACTTTTCATTCCTTTATCTAGTTTGGTTGCAAACTCAGTGCATTCTATTTTTCCAAAATGAAAAAAAAAATCTTCCTGAGCTAGGTCAGAAGAACTCTGAGGTGGACCCTGGAATATAGGAAGCCAGATTAGGTCACTTTTTCCAGCAGTATAGCTATCTACCTCAACAACCTTGAATAAATGTCACCTGTAAGGGAGGGGGAAATTCCTTCCAAAACCAAATCTAATTTTTATTTTGATTATGTATCACTGTGGCACTTCATTGAAAAGGAGGAAAAGAATGTGATTGCATCAGAATACTGCCACAATCAAAGGATAAATTAAGTTTTTTTTTTGTTTTGTTTTCCTTGCTTTTTTATCCTTGGTTTTTTAATTTTAATACTTGACACAAAAATCTATTTTTATGGCTGTCATTTAAAGAATAGCTCATTCTTAATGCTTACTCTTGGAGATAGATGAAATGATTTTTACACTATTCTGTGATATAAATTATTTGTGCCCAAGGATACTTTAATTCCCCTAAGAAATATTTTGCTCCAGCATAGAATAATGGATTTGTTTCTTTTTTCTTTTTCTTTTTTTTTTCTTTTTTTGGCAAGGCAATTGGAGTTAAGTGCCCAGGGTCACACAATTAGTAAAGGTTAAGTGTGAAGCTAGGCTTAAACTTAGGTCTTTCTGACTTCTGATCCAGTGCTCTAGTCACTATGTCATCCTAATTTGCTCCTGATTTGTTTCTAAATGAGGAATTAAGCACCATCTTCCATTAAAATTAGAGCTTCAAACCTGGAAGAGACCCAAAGGGTCAATTAAATAACCATTTCATTTTACATTCAAGGAAAATGAAGCCAAAAGCTAGAATTCAAACCAAGACCTCTGACTCCAAATCTATTCATCTAAAGTTGGATAAACTCTTCCACCACTGCAGTTGTCTTCCCACAGTGGTTTCCAAGGAATACTGGGAAGGTCACAGCTATATGACTATCATTTGAATAGAGCATCATTGAGTTTTCATTCTTTCCAGGACAAAAGTTTCTAGATCACATTCCATTTCCCGTATTTGCCCCAACAAGAGGATAATCAAAAATGTGTAGGGTTTTAAAAAAAAGAGATCGTATTGATATTCCAGACAAGACAGAACAACTTTATTGGAGCTGAATTTTTTCTATTTCCCTATAATCAAGCTTCAAAGGATTTGAAAGACAATGGATAATTTATAACAGATGGCTGAAGATCCATAACAAGGATAACAAGCTTATGATTGTGCTAATGTGAATATGATGCATTTCATAAATGTTCAATCATGATGAATGACAAGGGAGCATTTACTTGACCATATCATCTTGCTGGCATACATAAGAATTTAGAGACTAGAAAATGAATTGACAAATTAGGTTTAAGAATATTCATGGCTCATTGTTCTCAGAAGTATCACCCAATCTTCAATAACCCCACATAATGGCAGGTCATAATATAAAGGAAATTAAGTTAATAGGATTGCTCATTTAAAGATATATTCCTATAGCCACTATGGCCATAAAAAAGAATCATAATGAATATGAGTGATTTCTTCAGAAAATATTTCTTGATATCTATATTTCAATATCTAACTTTCTTTACAATACTTAGAATATTTTCTCATTAGTGTATTTGGTGATCATCTGTTTCCATATGGCTCTATTGCTTACTGACATTGATTGGTGATTGTTTAAAAGTAAAGTGATGCTTATTGCATCAAGATAAGCTATACAAAATGCTTTGCAAAATTCTATGTAAATGTCAGTTATTAATGTTGTTATTATCGAATATCTCAGAGCCTTCTGGGATCTAAAATGACTCAAAAGAATTCAGCGTTACTCTAACTACACAAACAAAAACAAAACAAAAGCAAAGAGAGAGAGAGAGAGAGAGAGAGAGAGAGAGACAGAGACAGAGAGAGAGAGAGTGAGTTGATAGAATACCTAATATCCAGACTACCTGCTTCAGCTAGATAGCTTATTGGGTTGGTTCATAAATATATACAGCAAATACATATGTATAGACACTATAGATGGGCAATGAGCAAGACCCGAAACTAAAAAGGAGAGCAAATTGAATTGAATTTGAGAAATCATGTGGTGTTTTAAATGACTTTGAATTTCTGTCTGAGATAAAATGAAATTAGTGTTTTATACTAAAATTCCATTATATAGAATATTCTATTCTATTCTATATATTCTATATAATCTCCACAGAATAAGCATTAGGGGTCACTCAAGAAGCAATAGAGAGTTCTGTTAGGCATAGATAGGATGAAGCATTTTAACAAAGACAAATATCCAAGCAGCTTAGGAAATATTGTCAAGAATTGTACAGCTAGCTAAGGAATAGACTTGGCAAGAAATAAGAAAAGGGGACAATCAATGAGTGGCATGAGTGATATATTTATGTCTATATAATGTCTGTAAGGACCCAAGATATGGCATAAATCCTTTGTAAAAGACATGAAGGGGGAAATTGACAATGAATCTTTCAAAATGAGATGATATAGATGAGTTATGATGAGCACTACATAATTTAATCCAATAAATGTTTGTTGAGTACATACTGAGCCAAAGGAAGCTAGGAATTAAAAACAAAAATAAAATAGGGTTCAAAGGACTTAAAACCTTTTGGAATAGACATAATATATTCACAAATAAGCAGAATACAAGAAAAATTGAGGAACTAGGACTAAAAACTATAGGGAAGATGGATAAGGAAGGGGACCATACTGAGGAAGGCTTCATGATAAATATGGTATCTAACTGAAACCTTTAGTTAGCCAGTCAACTAGTATTTTGTAAGGCCCAGCTGTGTGTTAAACATATTGTGCCAATGTGCAAATGTGAAAAAACAAAGAAAGACCAAAAATTAAAAGCTTTGCTCTCAAGAAAGACATGGGTTCATAGAAGTAAAGATAATGAGCTTTCCAAGGTTTTTGAAAAAAAGGCTATGCTATAGTGAGATCTGTGTCTTAAGTAGATGATCATGGAAATTTTGTTGTTCTCTACAATGAACAATAAATAATTGTTTCATAATACATAGTGCTTTTTTGTTGTTTTGAAGTATAATGCATATCTGAAATCTAAATTCAAGGATTCAAGTAATTCATGAATCTTCAAACTGTTAATATCTTGTATTGAATCAAGAAAACTCTGTGATGATATTGGAAGTATAGCCTATAACATTCCATACCCCAAAGGATATAAGATGGTGTACTGGAAAATTCAATGAAATTCACAAGTCTTGGGGGTCTAATTTAGGCTTCGTTCCTAATTACATGGTCATGGATAAGTGGTTTTCCCTAAGTTTTACTTCCTTTATTTCTAAAATGAATTACCCTAAATTATCTTTACCTCTTTTAGCTCCAAAACTTTATGAAATATTTACCAAACTTAAACTCCTATGTTACTATGCCCTAGACCCAAATTGTCAAGTGCAAAAAGCAATGTTTCCAACACAAGCCCATTTTGTATATGCTCTAAGAGAGCAAAATTTCTCTTATAGACATGCTTTTCTAGAAATAACTAATTTTAATCAGTTCTACAAGAAACCCATAGGATAAATGTAGCTCAAACTTAGAAATCAGAAAAAAGGTTTTTTTTCTAAAATTACTATATTAATTATGACCCTTTCATTCAAAAGAGAACACTTTTGTGATGCTTTTGTGACTTTGAACTAGTTTGAATATCTAAGAACTAGATGACTAGTTTCACGTATGGGAGAATCACCATGTGGACCTTTTTTTTTTTTTTCTTTTTGTTTATTACATATTCGTTTAATGTAAAGCTAAACTACATAAAGCCAAAACTAAGCTACAATAAAATTGCATTTTCTATTTAAATCAATTGATGAAATTTAACTCTGGAATATAAAGCAAATAATAATTATAATATTACATATATTAATTCCCTTAGGTCAAGTAGTAAGTCTATATTATCATCTGCTTCAATGACTCTCCCTTTGCTTTCCCACAAGCGCCACATAGAATCATTTCACAAATTATTTAATCAATCATAATGCATTTATTAAATGTCTACTAAATCCCAGGCACTTGCAAGACCCGAAATGCAAATGCAAAATATGAAACAATCTCTGCTCTAGGTGCTTACATTCTATAATTGTTATTGTTTGTAGTACCCTGTCTCTTGCATTTTAAAGATGTAAGGAAATGAAATACAATAGAAAACGTCCTGAATTAGACTCAAGGTTCTGAGTTCTAGCCCTGTAACATGTATTTTTCTAGTCAAATGTTTTTGATGTTTCTTTACTACTCAGTTTAATTTATACCATTTATTGGTGAAAAGAAGGATTTGAGCTTTTTGTTTTTCTTTTACTATTAAAACATAAAGAAACCAACCCTGAAAGTCAAAAATGTCATTTGACTTTTAATAACAGAAGGTAAGATCTATATTGCAAGGATGAGGGCAGAGAATGGAAAAAGCAAAGATTACAGAGACCTTCACAGTAGTATACATCCATCAAGAAGTAGGGAGTAGAATTAGAAACACCAGAAGAATTAGGGTGGTTTTTCTTTCCTTCTCCTCTCCTTGTGTAACCTTTGACAATGACACTACTCTGAAAACCACTCAGTGGAGTTAATGAAGAGGTCCAAAGCAGAAAACGGCTCCTGGTTCAGACTCCAAGATAAGAATCACTCATCTTTCCTTTTTAAAGGTATTCATCATATACAGGATTCTCAATGATTTTAGTAGGAGTTACATGTTGCAAGAGACTGGCTTTAAATCAAATTATCATCAGATTTTTCTTTTCTCTTTATCCTTCCTCTTCCCCTTCTTCTCCTCCCCCTTTCCTCTTCCTTTTCCCTATTCCCCTTCCCCTTTCCTTTTCCCTTTTCCCCCTTCCCCTTCCCCTTCCCTTTCCCCTTCTTCCCCTTTCCCTTTTTCTTTCCCTTCCTTTTCTTCCCCTTCCCTTTTCCCTTTTTCCCCTTCCCCTTCCCTTTCCCCTTCTTCCCCTTGCCCTTTTTCTTTCCCTTCCTTTCCTTCCTCTTCCCTTTTCCCTTTTTCTGCTCCCCCTTCCCTCTTCCTTATCCCCCTCCTTTTCCCCTTTCTCTTTCCTTTTTCCTTTTCCTTTTCCTTTCCCTTTACCTTCTTTCTGTCCTTTTTTTTCCTTTTCTAACCACCAGTAAAGCACAATCTCCTAACTGGACCATGAAAGAATAGGCTTTACATTCCATATTTTAGCAGTATAATCAAATATAAATAAATACAAAAGATATACAAGGGCATTTTATTAGATCCAATCAATTCTTTAGAAGCAGATGTACAAAAAAAGCATAGTTTTTTTTCTGATTGTAATGGGCAACAGAACATGTTTCAAAATATCAAGTGATGATTATAAACTAATTTCTTTAAAATGTTAAACATGAAGCAGACCATATGTTTAAGATTAAATTTGAATTTGGAATGACAGGTATTTAGGAGATTGCTTGGCATAGCAATCATTAACACAAAAGTAGCATCTATAATGTATATCAAGATAAGGTTAAAGGTGGGTAAAAAAAAGTTTAAGATGAGCAGAACAGGGGGATGAGATAGACTACAAATCTAGAACTGTAAGGAAACGGGAGAAGAGGCTGGAGAAGGTTATGCTGAAGAAAAAAAGAAAATTGTCAAGCTGGTGTGTAAGTTAAGTACTTGTGGTGAGGACCAGAATTTTAATTTGGGGAGAAGGAATTCAGAGAAAATTGGGAGAAATTTTGGATAAAATGGAAAGAGAATGTTTGCCTATTCAAGATTTTGCTGGCAAATTTGAAGGGAACTTTGCACAAGAAGGAACTAGAGAAGAGAAAATACCTTAAGCTCTAAAAGGATAAAGAAATTGTAGAAATGATTTTGAGAAGTTTGGACTTGTGGAAAAAATAGAATCTGAAAATGGGAAAAAATATTGAGATAATTTAATAGGAAGATAAAGCAAAAGGACTTTTTAAAAAGCAAGCATCTTAAGAAAAGGACTCAAGGAAAAGGTAGGGAAGGGAAACAAGAACACATAAGTAAAACAAATCCGTAAAATGAGAAAGAAAGTTGGATACATGTGTAAATTATTGAAACAAAGTAAAAGTTAGCTGTAGCTATGAAGTTGAAAAGTGCTAAAAGATTAAATGGTCTCAATAAAGTACTTAGGAAGTGAAGTATAAATATCAACAAGCAGTTTAATAATTAAAGTTGAGAACATCAATCAATATGAAAAGCATGTACAATTTTACAGCAAATGTTAATTATGTGATATTTATATTTCTGACATACTCAAGTAACTACTGTGTTCCAGCTATGTAAATTGATCTGCCTATGGGAAAGCAAGGTTTAATGACTCAAAGGATTCTTCACCCTACTCCATGTAATCAGGAACAATTAAATGCCTCCCCAGCAAGAAAAAAAAAAATAGAAGTTTAATTTAAAAAAAAAGATCATGAGGGCAGAAGAACAAGTTGACATTTCAAGTATGGAATAAAATCAAGCAGAGAAATATTAGGGATCAACAAAAGAAAAATTACATTTGTACCCCCTCCCCAAAAAAGTTCATGTTCTCCCTGAAGGGGAAGAAGATGAATTAATGTTCTGAGGAAAAATATCAGTTATTTATTCTTCAATTAATGATAAATTAAGCAACAGAAACTATAAGGTTAGAGATCATCCAGTAGGTTAGAGGAAATTAAAAAAAAAAAAAAAAAAAGAAAGAACAATAGATAACAATACAATAACAATAGGTAATAAGACTGTATTTATCTGGAAAAACTAATACAAAAGATTTAATGCAGGAGGTAAAATTCATGGCAACTACTCTAATGAGCCACACCCATGAATATTCAAAGAACTGACAAATGTGATTCCTAAAGTCATTGCTAGTGATATTTAAAAGATTATGAAGAAAAGGAGAAGTACTACAAGATGAATCGAGGACAAATGTACTGATTTTCCTTAAAGAGAAAGGAATAAAGTCTATAAATTATAGTCCAGTGAATGGGACATCATTTCTTTTTTTGTGGAAAAAAATCAACCCCAAAAGAACAATAACAATTAGAAACTAGAATGTGTCAGTAAAGACCCATGGATCAGTTCATAAACACCTAGAAAAGGAAAAAAGAATTTTGGATCAACATAACTCCCTCAAGAACAGGTCATAAGGGACAGGTAAGTAGCATAGTGGATACAGGCTTTGGAGTCAGGCATCCCTGAGTTCAAATTTAACCTCAGAATTTTGACACTTATCAGTTGTGTTATCCTGGGCAAGTCACTTAACCCCATTGTCTCAGAGGGAAAAATAGATCATACCCAGAGAAACTTATTTCCTTTTTTGACAATTGTTAAAATATCAAATTAGAGAAGTGTTGTATCCATAGTAACTTGTTAGCAAAGCATTTGATGAATTATCTAACATTCTTATAGAAAAAATTGTAAATATGGAGTAGATAATTTAAAATATTAGATGATGAAAAAAACATGTATTTATTAAGCATCTATTTAACAGTGCCTTGAACTGTTCTAAACACTACAAATATTAACTCATTTGGTCTTCACAACAGTTCTTAAGAGGTACATGTTATTATTATTCTCATTTTACAGTTGAGGAAAGAGAACTATGTGGAGGTTAAATGACTTTCACAGTATTTCAGAACCAATGTCTAAAGCTAGTTCCTAACTCTACCATCACTTTGTTCTCTGTGGATTCAGAATAAATGGATTGGCAAAACCCCAAAACTACAATCGTTAAGGTAGAGTTCCATGTAAATTTTATTAAAAGTTCCAGTTTAGTTTCCCATAAATCTGTAATTGTTATCTCTCTGCTCTTTAACATTTTTGTTAATGACTTGAATAAAGGCATAAGTATTTTGCATATCCAATCTGCCAAGGACACAAAGCAAGGGGATGTAACTAACACACTGGTAACAGAAACAGGATCCAAAACAGATCTTGAAAGACTTGAGTGTAGGGCTAAGTCAATTAATATGAAATGTGTTAGGGATAAACATAAAGGTTTATATTTCTGTTATTTTTTAAAAAATCAATTTCACATATAAGGAGACATATGGCTAGATAGCAGTTTTCAGGGGTAAAAAAAAAGATTTGAGGATTTTAGATATCTGCAAGCATGATATGAATCACAGTTTGATGGGATGGATGGTCAAAAAAAACTAATGTTATTTCTGGCTGAAATAAGAGATGTTTAGCTTTCAGGAATAAGGAGGTGATAATCCCTCTGTACTTGAGTCAAACCACAACTGAGACATTTAGTTCTAGGCACTATTTAGGAAAGACAGTGATAAACAAGAAAAGATTCAGGGGAAAGCAACCAGAATAGTGAAGAGTCTTGAGTTCATGTCATGTGAGAATCAATTGAAGAAATCATGCATTTTTAGCTTAAAGAAAGGGAAAATTTAAATTATATCTCTGTTCAAGTATATGGAGGACTATTATTTGGGAAAGGGATTACATTTGTTCTGTTTGGCTCTATGGGGAAGAACTAGCAGCAATGATTAGAAGTTACAAAGAGGCAGATTTTTTATTTATTTATTTGTTTTGTTGTTTTTTGTTTTTTTAGAAGTAGGTGTATTTTAATTTTATTAAAACTTTTTATTTTCAAAACATATGCATAGATAATTCCTCAACATTAATTCTTGCAAAATCTTTTGTTATAATTTTCCCCTCCTTCCCCCACCCCCACCCCTAGATGGCAAGTAGTCCAAAATATGTTAAACATGGTAGCAATATATGTTAAATCCAACATATGTATACATATTTATACAATTATCTTGCTGCACAAGAAAAATCAAATCAAACTAGAAAAAAAGAGAAAGTAAATAAAATGCAAGCAAATAACAACAAAAAAATGAAAATGCTATGTTGTGAACCATACTCAGTTCCTACAGTCCTCTCTCTGCATATAGATGGCTCTCTTCATTATAAGATCTTTGGAACTGGTCTAAATTATCACATTGTTGAAGAGAGTCATGCCCATTAGAATTGATCATCGTATAGTCTTGTTGTTGCTGTGTATAATGATCTCCTGGTTCTGCTCCTTTCACTTGGCATAAGTTTATGTATGTCAAGGAAGCAGATTTAAACTTGACTGTGGGGGGTGGGGGGGAGAGTTCCTTTATATTTAAAGCTATCCCAGGGGAATGACTCTAAGAGATAATGTCTTCTTTTTCATATAGATGACTTGTTTATTAAAGTTTCCTTTTCTGATATGGATTGGAATGGTTACTGGGATTTCAAACTCCAAATTTGGAATTTTAGTGACCTAGAAATCATATAATTCAACTTCTTAATTTTATAGATGAAGAAACAAAAGCCCCCAGAGGGGATTAGTGAAACATGCCACAGGTGGTAAGGGAGGAATCAGTATGGTGGAGTAAAAACAACACCCCGTAAGAGAATGGAAGCACCTAATCTCGAGTCCTGGTTCTGATATTCATTAGCTGGATTACTATGGGCAATTCTCTGTATTTCTTTGACCTTCTTTTTCATTATTTGTAACATGGGAATAATGATACAGAGTAAAAAGTGCCCTCTATTTGAAGTTAGAAAACTGGAATTCAAATCATTTTATCTCATAGAAAGGAAATTTCCTGAAGAACACCAACCTTGTTTATGGGTAAATCTAATTTTCAGAATCTTGAAATTCAGCTTTTTATATAAAGAAAGCGACCCTGCTGCTGTGACCCTGGAATCAAGCCTTCCTCTTTATTTTCCTTGAAATTGGAGAAGCAAAAGATGACATGAAAAAATAATGATGAATGTTGGAGGGGATGCGGGAAAACTGGGACACTGATGCATTGTTGGTGGAGTTGTGAACGAATCCAACCATTCTGGAGAGAAATCTGGAATTATGCCCAAAAAGTTATCAAACTGTGCATATCCTTTGACCCAGTAGTGCTACTACTGGGCTTATACCCCAAGGAGATACTAAAGAAGGGAAAGGGACCTACCTGTATGTGCCAAAATGTTTGTGGCAGCCCTGTTTGCAGTGATTAGAAACTGGAAAATGAATGGATGCCCATCAATTGGAGAATGGTTGGGTAAATTGTGGTATATGAATGTTATGGAATATTATTGTTCTGTAAAAAATGACCAGCAGGATGAATACAGAGAAGAGCTTGGAGAGATTTACATGAACTGATGCTAAGTGAAATGAGCAGAACCAGGAGATCATTATACACTTCAACAATGATACTGTATGAAGATGTATTCTGATGGAAGTGGATTTCTTTGTCAAAGAGACTTAATTCAGTTTCAATTGATCAATGATAGACGGAAGCAACTACACCCAAAGAAAGAACACTGGGAAATGAATGTAAACGGTTTGCATTTTTGTTTTTCTTCCCAGGTTATTTTTACCTTCTGAATCCAATTGTCCCTGTGCAACAAGAGAATTGTTCAGTTCTGCACACATATATTGTATCTAGGATATACTGCGACATATTCAACATATATAGGACTGCTTGCCATCTAGGGGAGGGGGTGGAGGGAGAGAGGGGAAAAATTGGAACAGAAGTGAGTGCAAGGGATAATGTTGTAAAAAAAATACCCTGGCATGGGTTCTGTCAATAAAAAGTTATTATAATAAAAAAAGAAAGAAAGAAAGAAATTGGAGAAGCAATAAAGATTAAAGCTGTGTCATGAAAACAAAAGACTGGGTCCTTGTAACAAAGAAAGGTCCACTGCCCTTTATTAGACTATTTGGATAGTGCACATCTATGAGAAAAAGTGTCACCATCTAGCTACTCAAAATAATGTTTCCTTTCAGGATAAATCCAGTCCAGAAGAATGATATAATAAAAGTAAATGTCTATATGAACCCCTAGGGGATAAAAGAAAAAAGGAAATTGGTAAGGAAGTTATCAAAATGTTAAACGATTGCTTATTTAGGGGAAAGAGGGTAAATAAATATGCAACTTTTTAATCTCCTACTATGTGCTAGGCATTGTGCTAAATAGATAATTACAAATATTCAATCAATCATTTCTCTAGACAACCCTCAAAAGTGGACACAGTTATTATGCTTATTTTATGGTCAAGTAAATTGGGGCAAACAGTTTAAGTGACTTGCCCAGAGTCACACAGCTATTGAGTGTTGGAGATCAGATTTAAACTAAAATCCTAACTCTAGGTCCAATGGTCTATTTTGTTGTTGTTCTTGTTCACTTGTTTCAATTGCGTCCAACTCTCCATGAACCCATTTGGGGTTTTCTTGGCAGAGATACTGGAATGGTTTGCCATCTCCTTCTCTAGCTCATTTTATAGATGCAGTAACTGAGTCAAACAGACTTAAGTGAATTGCATGTGGTCACACAGCTGTGTCTGAGGTCATATTTGAACTCACGTCTTCCTGATTCCAGGTCCAGTCTTTTAACCATTATGCCTTTTAGCCACAGGTCTATGCTGTGCTGCCCAGTTACCTAAAAGGCTTTCTTTTTTATTAGCCCCCAAATATGTTTATCTTATCTTGGGAGTCATTTATTTTTATTATTCCAATTTTACAGATGAGAAAACTAAAGCAAGAAGACCATAGCTAGTAAGTGTCTTAGATCTTATTTGAATTCAGGAGTTCCTAAATTCAGGACTAGTGATCTGTCCTCTATACCACCTAGTTTTTTTGGTATCTGGATTTGACACATGCTCATAAAATGGCCATACGTGGCAACTTGCATTGCTAGAGGAAGTCCTTCCCTGAATGCTACTTTCATCAAACAAATTATAGTTCTGGTTCTTATCTCACAAGAGTCAACATGTCATAGTGGCTAGAAAGTGGGCCTCATAATCAGTAAAATCTGGCTTCAAGGGCAGCTAGATAGTGCAGTGGATAGAGCACCAACCCTGAAGTCAGGAAGCTCAGAATTCAAATCTGACCTCAGACACTTAACACTTCTTGGCTGTGTGATCCTGGACAAGTCATTTAACCTCAATTGCCTCAGCATTAAAAAAAAAAATCTGGTTTCAAAACTTTCTCTGACCTGTATTATGACTCCAGTTAATATTCTAAGATTTCTTCATTCTTTGGTAGCATAAACTTCTGACACTCCTGCAATATCTTTCTCTACAATATTCCCAGAAACTTTTGTACCCTGAAATGTTGTTCCACACCTAGACTTAACACATTGGATATTCTACCTCCTGCCTCCCCACCCCCACCCCAGCATAAATCTTCCTGTGACCTTTCCCTCTCATTGGCTGATTCCTCCTACAACATCCATTTTAAGAACAAGTCCAGGCCAACCCTCCAGGCTTCTTTCCTCTCCAGGCTGCACTTCTGACTGTCCTAGATCTTTTCTACAATGTTCCTTAGTCCTTTTCAGCTATATTTTATGTGCTGTCATCTCCAATTAGAATGTAAGCTCCTTGAGAGTAGGGACCATTTTTCTGTTTACATTTGTCTTCTGTGATCTCAATCATTCATGTACTTCTTTCATTCTGTATGAAATTATCCATTTTGTTTTTCTTCTACAAATTATCCACACAGGGTTCACTCAAGAATCTAGCACATTCTTCTGATTCTCTTGACTCCACAAGGTATCAATGAAACCTAGCAGCTGTCATTCAGTTATTTCTCATTCTCACAATGACTAGCCCTTCCATTTTCCTAGCTCTGCATTTCTCAAACATCCTTTATATTTCTCTGTATAATCTTTTGTTAAATATATTATGTTTGATAATTTTCCTGGTATTAAAAAAACTCTTACATTCCAGTTTTAATTCCTACCTAGCCATCATGATTACTTTTTAATAATTTGTGATATTCTATTTGAAAATATTTTATGTGGTATTTTTGCATCAATATTCATTACTTCTATTGGCCTCAAGCTTTCTGCCTTTGGTTTAGGAATTGATTCCATATTTGCCTCATGCATGTGGAATAATATTGTCAGAAAGTCACAAAAGAAACACTAAGTTTGGCCAGTCACTTTTCCAAAAGGAGTGATTGACAGTACATAAGTTTATCTCTCAAATTCATTACTTGTGCTGGCAAAATAGCTTTAACAACAATAATGGCAACATGATTTTTTTTTCCTTTTGATTTTGTTCCTTTTCAATAAGATATTACTTTCCAGATTCAATTTTAAGGCATGAATCCCATCCCTCAAGACTTCATGATTCTATTAAGCCCAATTTGCCTTCCATTTTTTAAAACAGTGTATTATTCACTTATATTCCAATTTCAGTTGCTATTTTCCTTCCACATGGCAAGTTAGTGGTTTCAAAGCAAGCTCAGCCAAGAAAATTTTAAATTTTAAGTTGAAAGAAGAAATATTTATAATAGGATTTGAGACCTTACTAAAAAAATAATAAAAAAGATAAGTATATATAAAGATTTACTGTGATTAGAAGGAAAGATATTTTGGGAATATTTGGTACAAGCATTTGCTATAAATGACATCCTGTGGAAGGGGTGGGGAGGTGATTTACCTACTACACAAATATCAATTCTCTATATATCATCATGTATCCCTATAAAAACATTGACAGAAAACCCAACAACATTTTGTTTGATTAAAAAGAAAGTGCAAACAAAACATTCTCAAGTTTTGTTTTTCCCATCAAATATATTAATTTATTCTGCCCACAGAACCAACAGGGTATAGCTATTCAAATGGTTTTCATTCTAATATGTGCTAATGTACACGTGTAAAAGTTGGCACACACAATAGATCCCTTTGCAATGGGTAATTACTCCTGATAATTAAGTTCACCAGAGTCCAGTTAGTCAATTCACACACTCCAATGGAAGACGCCAAAGGAAGAACCACTGCAAATTTGGTCCACTGTTCTGGTTGTAAATCAAAAAACAAATAGAACAATTCTTTAGTTCCTTACTTTCAAAAAATTGAAGAAATATCTCTCAGCACATATTGACTCCATAAAGAGTTGCAAACACATTATTCTTTGAGGATTATAATAATTGTCATATTTTAAAAACTCAAACATAGAAGTTAATTCATTTTTCTTCCTTGTTTTAAGCTAACATTTTATCTGCTGTATTTCCAGGCTTTGATCTAATAAAAGTTCTTTTGTTTTTTATCCCAGAAACTGTATGTAAAATTATAACTAATGCCATCCACTATGTTTCATTTCAAATTAAATTAATTATATGAAATTGCCGATTTCCTCTTTTTGCCTTCTTTCCCAGGGTTTCTCCTGCTCTCAGAGGTTCAAGACCTTACCATGCTTCCTATAGAAGAGATTCAATCATTAGGATATATAAGTGGCCACATCATTGTTCATTTATCGTGCCTTCATTTATATAATGATATAATGATGGCATTATATAACTCTTGAAGAAAAGTCTTGGGCAACAACTCAGCACAAACTATGTAAAGTATTTACTGAGAAATCTATTATGAAAACCAAGAGAAAAAAGAGCAGCCACCAGATATAATTGTCTTCTTTAGTCAAATATGCTTACATGCTTAGCTAAGTATAGAGCCCATTGAACTTTGATGGGACCAGTTTCAGAATTCAATTCAACCATTTCTGGATATGAGTTCTGTCTAGCTCTGGCCAAATGTGACTTCCTGACTCAAAAAGGAGAGGGAAGACTTTAAGAAGCTTGTAAAAGGGGCTCATAAGGTTTCCTGGACATGAAATGAAATAACTATTACAAAACAATATTTTGATGAGTTAAGTGTAAATGAATTAGAAACACACGGATTAAATTTCCCTTGAAATACACATGGGTTTCAAAATTAAGGGAAATGAACTTCACCAAATGTGTTTTCAATTTTGCCTAACCCAAAATGTTTGATGCATAGATTGAGACATTTGGCTTAATGCCAGTTTTGCCTATCTTTACCATAGACATTACTTTAAAAAAAAATCTATCCTGTTTTTAAATGCCTGGTATCATATCATAGCATGATACAAATCAAAGAATTACTAATGAGTTCATATACAGGTCAAATCTTGTTACAATAAACATTATTTAACGGCAAATTTTGGATAAAAAAATTCTAAACTTCCAAATCAGCCAATTTTGTGTGCAAGAAAATTACAGCGTAACAAAATAAATTAAAGAAGCCCTCCTAATTCATTATGATTGACCCTGACCTGTAGTGGATAAAGCATGCTTTCCTAAAGAATGGATGGTGATTATTCTGAGAATTTCCAAACATACTACAATTATCTCATTAATTATCATATCTTTTTTTGAAATATAGCAAATGTCAACTACTTCAAAAATTTAACAGATGAATAACTTTAGTCGCAAAAGGACTTCTCAGAAAGCCATTGGCATTGAAGATTATTATTATGTCTTTTATATAATTGTACAATAGTATAGGAATGGCATGCCAATTCATAAAGTCTTGATTCAAAACTGCACAAAGTTTTTGTTTCACAGCAATTCATGTTTTTTTGTCTCCATAATCTCTTCCCTGTTAGAATAGAAAACAAGAAGAAAGGATCAAACCTATGGATTTGTATTTTTAGATTTTTGTCTATGTTTTTATAGCTGTGTCTATATATATATATATATATATATCCCTATAGGAATATAGCCATAGATATAGATATAAATATGTACACACATATGCATATATATACATGTACACATATGCATGTATAATGTCTATGTACATACACATATATGATCGATATTTAGCTAATTTTCTGAACATTATATCTGGTGGCTTTTCTTCTATTCTCTGACTTCTATGATGAATTTTTCAGTGAATAGTTGACTTTGAAGTAAAGACTAAAAATTTTCTTAAAGGGGATAATGCTGTCATATAAACAAAGAAATGTGTATGTACATATATGTATTAAATGCAAAGCTTGTATGTAAAGCCACAGATTGTACTACTTTTCTGTACTCCTAGTACCTACGACGCAACACAAGCAAGCGCATTGTAGACAAATGTTGATCAACTAACCTTAGCTCTAGTGATGATTAAGCCAAAGTGAGAGATGCAATAACCTCTCAGTTTTAATTCTCAAAATGTTCTTTGCCTCAGTTTCTTCATCTATATAATAAGCTGTAGAAGAAAATGGCAAATCATTGCAGTATTTCTGCCAAGGCCATCCTTAAAGAGGTCATAAAAAGTCAGACAAGACTGAAAATGACTGAACAACAAAAATTTATTCTTGAGGTCCTTTTTATCTTTAAATCTATAATCCTATGAATAAAAAGGTGTCTACATGTAATTCTTCTTCTTTCTCAATATCATATTCTTTCTCAACTTCTTGGATTCTGGCTTTGGTGCCTACTATTTTATTAAACTATTCCCTCTATGGTCACAAGTTATTTCTTCTTTATAAAGTCACAAGACTTCAAATTTTGTCTTCCTATACTTTCCTGCCACTTTTGAAACTATCAAACACCCTTACTAGTTATTGAATACTATTTCCTGGGCTTGGTAGACATCATAAATTCTTCTACTTCTATCCCTCAAACATTTTCTCTTCCTTCTCCTCATCTTCCTAATTTCTTAATGTAGACATTCCTAAAAGTGCTAATCATGTAACTTTGGAGCTCTTCAATCCATATATTATATGCATGACACTATGTTAAAAGCTAGAAATATAAAGACAAAAATTAAACAGACTCTTCCCTCAAGAAGCTTAAATTTTACTGAGGACATCAGGGATAGAAAAGGATAAAAAATGTGCACAAAAAATAAATACAATTTTGTATATACAAAATTGTAAACGGTGACTTTAAAGATAATGTGCCAACAATCTGTAGGATTAAGAAATGTCTCAAGAAGTAGCACCTTTGCCATAGACATTACTTTAAAATTACTATTTTAAAGGTGGCTTCTAAGAAATGGGGTGGGAATGGTTTTCCAACAAAGGGAGCTACCTGTACAGAAGTGAAACATTACATGTTCTATATAGGAAACATTTAGTGGGCCTTCTTAATTGGAAACAAGAGTGTTGAAGGGGGAGTAAAATATAATAAAACTGGAAAAGTTGATGGGAAACAATGTGCGGCTTGTTCTTTCTCATGGGAATTTCATTTGTTAGCTTCAGTTACCACTTCCTGCAGATGACTTCAGATATCGATATCTTTTTTCACCTCTATTCTGAGAGTCCTACTTCCTTCTACAATTTCCTATAGAATGTCTCCACTGGGATTAATCTGGTGGATTATACCAGTACCTCAAACACAATACTTCCAAAACTGGATTTATTATTTTTCCTCTTAAATATGTTTTACATCAGACATCAATATTTCTCAGTGGCAACATGATTTTATTTGTCTACCATGTTCCAACTCTATGTTATTATTATTTTTCTCATTTCTTTGCCTCTTATATGTAAATTAGTTGCCAAGTCCACCTACCCAACAAGTTCTATTCCCATTGTTCTCATTGACACCCACCCTAATTATTTAGTGACCTCCTACTTTCTAATGTCCCCTTTCTCTACCCTACAAATATTCTCTTAAGCATCTACTAGGTGCCAGATACAATTTTAAATATTGGGAATACAAAGCATAAAGAAAGACAATCCTTGGCATCAGGGAACACAGATTATAATAGGAGAAGATAGCAGACTAAAAAGAAACTGAAAAGGTGGGAAGGGAGAAGAGGTAGAAAGGGACATACATATCTAGCAAAGGGATATGGTAGAGCAAATCCAAATTGCAGCTTGGGGAGAAATGACACTTGATTGAAAACCCTTCTTAAATGAAGATTCTGGGAAGAATTATCTAGTCAGAGAGAGAAGCAGCAGAAGTAGAGAGTACTTCCAAAATATGCACTATATTCATCTGTACCTAATTATTTACATGAAAACTTAAGCTCTTTGAGATATACTTTTTCAATATCCTTAGAGCTTAACAGTGTTCCTAATAAGTGCATTTTAAACTATCTGTTCTAACCAGCAGCTTAGATAGGAAAAGATTAAAGATAATGTTTAGGAAAATATCTTTAACTGAATTACTGGAAGAATTTTTCTTTAATATGTAGATACCTAAAATGAATCAAGAAAGGGGGAAACAAAAGTTATATTTCCTCCAAAAGTTAAGTAGTGCAGAGCTGGACATGCTAATGCTCTAAACTTGGTCCTAATACAAGAGGCCATTGGTTCCTCTTCATGGGCTTCATATGTGCACATCATAGGTGTCATTGGCTGTCTAATATTGCACCAATTGACTCATTATTTATGACAAGACAATCCCAAGAAAATTTCTATGGATGTACTTTTCTCAAAGTCTTGGCAAAAACTATTTACTTGTTAATATGTTCCTTATGAAGCCATACTATTCTTTTGGAATTTCAAAAGCTTTCAGCCTTTATTTATTTATTTATTTTTTACCTTTTAAAGTACAACCGAGTTTCTTAAAAAAAAGTCATTTTCCCCCCATATCCTATATACTTTCTATCTTCATTCTTTCTTTTGGCCCTCTACCATGAGACCAAGAAGTTTACCCTTTCCTTTCCTCCTTTCTTGTTTAATTAGAATAATCCCCTCTTTCTTTTCAAACATCAAGGGGAGAAATATGCATTCTACCTCCAGCCCAGAGGAGTGACAGCTGCTCTCTGACCTTGGTCAAGGCTATTCTAATTTTGCCTGTAGAGTAGTCATCTGGAAGGAGAGCAAACTATATTCCTCATTAGTGTATGTGATAATTGATGAAAAAGATGCCTACCACATGGATAATCCCTCTTTTGTCTGGATTGAGTATATTCAACACTGTAATCTGTTTATCATCATTTTTCCCTTTTTCTTCCTGCTAACAATGTTTTCCAGATCAGTGCAGGTAATGTGCAGTTACTGCCACATTTAACTGCCGAACTATTAACATTGCGATTTGGGAGGCTTGGAAAATTCTGGGAACACACGCACAAGGTATGGTTAAGTTTATAAAAGGGGCCATATTGTAAATGTTAGCATTTGGAACTAGTTTTAATCAAGATTATGGTTCCTTTTCCTCATGCTTGATTACAAGAACAGTTAAAATATTTACTTCTCTTATCTTCAGCTTTTCTTCTTTCATATATATATATATATATATATATATAAATATATATATATATTCAATTGTATAGAGACAAGTAACTGCATGTACCCCCCCCCTTTTTTTAGTAGTGTATGTCATGATTCAATTATGTTAAAAATGCTAATGGTACTTGGTTCTTATCTTCCTTAACACTTGATAATTCTACTGAAAAAGAAACAGTAACCAAAATAGCAAATTCTAAGCTCTATGCCTTAATTAAGTGTAACGCATTACTAAACTGCTATATGCTGAATGCTGGTACTGAACCAAATTATACAATTAAGTGTGTGAATTAAATAAACACACTAAAGTCAACTCTACAGATTGATTTCTTAGCAATCTATACTTAGCAAAGAAGTTGAGAACATGGGTAACACCTTTCCTTTTAAATTTGGTGCAACTCCCAAAAGATTTATTTTCATAATTAGATAGAACTTTATTAGTTCAGTATTTACTTATTCGGAATCATGGGTCATTTGACCTATGTTGGGTAGGCATCCATTCTTTGACAAATAATTCATTGTACTTTTTATGAAAAAAGGAATGACTTACTAAATAAATTGACAATGTACAAAAGATTTTTTTGAGAAAGAAAGAGGGAACATTCATGGGAAATTTAACTAAAGATGAACAAAAGTGGTAATATAAGATTTCTCTCAAAATGAGCAATTTCTCTAATTCAAAATAGTCTGTAGCAATTAAATACTACAAACTATTAAAGTTTTACTTTATTTTAAGTTTTTTATAAAGTACAAATAAGAAAGTCATCTATCATTGCTTCTATCCCTCCAAATGATAAAATAGATTGATCTTACACAGTTTCAAGGACACACAATATAAAATAAGTACATTAGAGGGATACAATACCTGAACTCAAAAGTTAATCAAAATGAGTGACAATCAGGAAGGATTTCATAAAACTGATGTTATCTTATATCATTTTAAAGGGATAGATAAGAATTCAATCAGAAAAGAAAGAAAAACAAGATAGTCATTGAAGAATATCATGAGAATGATATAATAAAGTATATGAATGAACTGATAAAATATAGAATATATTTATGTTTTCATAAAGTGGTTCAAGTTCTTGAAAGTTATGTAATTTAGAAGGGCAATGTCTAGCTCCAAATGATGTGTTTGAGGTTTAGCACCAAATGTTGGAGTTCAGTTATGTGAAGATTTCACAATGGTCATTCTGTTTGGTAAAAGGAAGGTTTATTTAGAAGAGGTTACGGACAAAATGAAGAGATACAATAAATACCAGGAATGGTAAATATGTAATAAAACTAGCAAGGAAAAAAAGCTAATGATGGAAAAGAGAAGTTCCCTAGTGGAACTTACAATCAATTGGGAGAAAGGGAACACCCCATGAGGTTGGTGCTCTCTAACTCTAAGGATGAGTTTAGCATCCTAAAAGAATTATTAGAAGGAGAAAGACATCTTGAGGCAGAGTGGGGGATGAGAGGGGAGACACCTCTCTGTGGCATGGGGGAAGGAAGAGGGGAAAGAAGCAGAATGCCCTGGCAGACTGTTCCAAAAGAGCAAAGATCTTCAGCAAAGATAGCATAGACAGATTTATAGGGGAAATTTAATCTCAGTGATTTGATGCAACTTGGATTTCTGACTGGATAACTTCCACAGAGATTAAACTGATCCCAATCAGTGCCCTTTCCTGCTTGCCTCAAGGAATAATTTCATCAGTACTTCAGTTTCTCTGTCAACTCCACCTGATCACTCAGGACCTCATCTGAAGTACATAACATAAGATAAGACTAGTTGGGGAAATGCATGGTATCAGATTGTGGAAGGCCTTAAATGTCAGATTTGTTAATTATTAGGGAGCCTATAAAGATTTTTGAATAGAGAGAAAGATGGCTGTACAAGAAAGCTTCTGGCAGTTTTAAGAGTGTTGAAAAAGTGGGTCTTATCTAGCTACTTTTTTTCTCATTGTACCTAAGATTTGACAAATATTCATTGGAAACAGTAGTATATCCTAAATTATGCTCTTGTAATTTTAGGAGTCTAAAATGCTCAAACAGTGGGTCTGAAAATCATAGTAGTAGCTATTAGGTTGTTCCAAATTCAAATAGAACTACCGATAAAAATAAAGTGTGGTGATGATGGCTCGTGCTTATGGCAAGTTAGGGAAAGTCACAGAATGCAATCTTTAAATACAAGAACTCCACTTCTGATAGCCACACTTTATATCTGAGTTTCACGTCCTGAGGAAGTCTGCCTTTTTAAAAAATTATTTTTGAGTTGTTGGGATTTTTTTTCAGACACTTTCTAACCTCATTGGGGTTATCTTGGCAAAGATATTAGAGTAGTTTGTCATTTCCTCTTCCAGTTCATTTTTAAGATAAGTTGTTGAGGAAAACAAAGTATCTTGTTCAGGTTCACACATTTCTGAAGTATGTGAGGCCAAATCTGAATTCAGGAGGATAATTCCAAGATTTTCGGTCTGCTTCCCTCCCCTCTCCCCCCCCCCACTAGATTGCAAACTCCTTGAGAGTAGGGATTGTGTCCTTTCCAACTTTGTATCCTACCAACATACATACACACACATACATATACCACACAAACACACACTTCCAACCTTCTTGCATTGTCATAAGTTAAAACACTTTTCATTTTTAAAACCAAGTGACAATTTTAAATGGTTTTAACTCATAGTTAAACAAGACAAATTTAGAATTTCTTTAGTCAAGAGACACCATCAAGAGTGGACTGTAGGCGATTGATATATTTTGAATTCTGAATTGATCAATGATATCAGAGAAAAGAAAGAATTCGACTTAAGAGGATAGGCTTGTTCAATTTTCTAAACATATTTCATTCTAATATGAAAGAATAGACACTTGCCCAGTGTTACTTTCACAAATTAAAACAGTTTAATCTGCTAAATTCTTCTAGCAATTCAACAGGCATATGTTAAGATTTTACTATGTGCAAGGAACTTTACTAGATGATGGGGGAACCAAAACCAAAACAAAAAAATCCTGCCCTTAGACATAACAATCTTTCAGGTAGATATGTGTATATAAATAATTTTTTTAAAAAGAGAGAGAAAGAAGGAACTCTAACTGTTAAAGGATCAAAGCACAGGGAAATTAGTAAAGTTTTTTGTTTTGTTTTTCCTTGAAGGCAGTGAATGCAAGGAAGCTAAAATCACAAGATTATATGATAGCTGGAAGGAATAATAAGTAGTACAGTGGGGATTTGAACCCCAATCCCCTGATTCTAAATACAGTGTTCTAACTTTTTTTCTTCATAGAATACCTTGTATTGTTGGAGTGCCTGGTTAATACAATCAGGGTTCCGTGAAACACTGAGAAATGCTGGTCTAGGTTCTTTGAATCCAGTAGGAAAGGGTAACACTCACGTAAGTTATATCATGAAGCAGAACATGATGATTATCTGTTGTCTTGTTCTTTTTCTACTCTGAATTCTTGTTTCTGACCAAAATCAGCTTCAAAAGTTTCATGAAGAAGGAACAGCTTGAATTAGACAATGAATGAGATATCAAACACTATAAGTAGGGACTAAGAAGCTTAGAGGAAAGAATTTTAAGGCATAGGCATTCCTGAGGAAAGGAGACAAAAAAAGTAAAGGACAAGTTTGTGGAGCAGACTACTTTAGCTAAAACATTTTCCTCAGAGTGACATTATAATTTAAATATGAACATAACTTTGCAAATAATCAAGGATAGTCATTTCATTCTAAATAGGATGAAATTAAGACACAGAGGAAGAGAAGAAAAAGCAAAGAGCATGTGTTAAAGGCCTAATATATCTCAACAGCTATGGGAGCTAATAGGTAGAGTGCCAAATCTGAACTCAGGAAAACTCATCTTTCTGAATTCAAATCTGACCTCAGATAATTACTAGCTGGGTAATCTTAGAAAAAATCACTTAACCTTGCTTTCCTCAGTTTTTTCTCTGCGAAATGATCTGGGGAAAGAAATGGCAAACCACTCCAATATCCTTATACAGCTAAAAATATACTACAAAAATCTAAGAACTCTGAACAATGTAATAGCCAATCCTAACTTCAGAAACTGATGATAAAGCATGCTTCCCCCACCTCTTGGCAGACAGCTATAGAACAAGACATAAATTTTCAGACATAGTAAATGTGTAGATTTGTATTGTTTTACTAAATCAATATGTTATAAGGAAGAGCTATTTAGGAATAGGAAGTTATTCCTATGAATATATCACAGAAATGACTGTGATGGATGGAAGGAAGGAAGGAAAGAAAAAAGGAAAGGAGGAGGGAAGAGAAGGATGGAGGGAAAAATGAAAGAAGTACAGAAAGAAGGAATGAAAAAAGGGAAAGAAAGAAAGAAAGAAAGAAAGAAAGAAAGAAAGAAAGAAAGAAAGAAAGAAAGAAAGAAAGAAAGAAAGAAAGAAAAAGAAAGAAAGAAAGAAAGAAAAAGGAAGGAAGGAGGGAGGGAAGGAAGGAAGCACAAGAAATCATTTTTATAATGCACAGAAGCAACTAAAAAGTAATTTGAAAGGGGGCACAAACAAAATTGTGCTGGATTTAATATATTGAATTTAAAAAACAAACAAAGGTAATTGAAGTTCAATTTCATATGCATTTCTCTTTTTTGTTCATTATATATTGAAAGATTCGTGTTTGTTGGTATTTGGTAATTAACAATAACAATGAAAATTTTTAATGATTTAAAAGTATTCATGGACAGCAGACTTTTTGAGTCAGCAGTGACACAGTAGTCAAGGAAACGGATACTGCAGGCTTCATCAAAGGGACCAGACTGCAATGATAGCTCCTCTGATTCTATCGTAATCAGACTAGATCTGTGTTATTGTATTGAGTTTGAATTTTAGAAAGAACTTCAATAAGCAAGAAAGGGACCAAAGCAAAGCAACCAGGAGGGTGAAAGTCTTCTGTCATAAGTGGATAATTTCAAGGAAAAAGGAATATTTAGTCTGAAAAAGGAGATTTTTGAAGGGGTATAACACCTAGTATAGTACTTAATAAAAAGAAATTTAATTAATTGATTGATATGATAATTATTTGAAGCATTATCACTCAGAAGAGAGATTTGATTTCCTTTCAGAAAGCAAAAGCAGAAACAATGGTTGGAAAGTATAAAAAGTCAAATTGCAGATTTTTGTAAGGGGAAATTTGATAACAAACTTTTCTAAAATAGAGTCTGGATGCTGAATGTCTCTCCTCTCCCTATCTCTCACCCTCTCCCTTTCAGTTATAAGTGCTTTAAGCTTTATTCCTCAAAAGTGCTGATGTTAATGCATGCCTAGCAGGTAAATTACTAGGCCCCTTGAAACTGAGAATAGTTTCTGCTTTAAACTCTCAAACATTCAAACTAGATTATATTGTCCCTCACTTTCTTTGTTCCAATAGTGCTAATCTGTTCTCTGAGAAGCCCAGGTTCCATTTCTTTGTTTCTACCCTGCATCTCTGCCTAACCTATATCTAGTGCACATGGCAGTTGATAGCTCTATCAATTTAAGCCAATATAATTTCTGAATTGGGATTCTCCCAACCATCACAGCCTTCTCTTTTCCATTTTCAAAGCTCACACTTTCCTGCTTTCTGTCATATTCTAGTTTCCAGGCCTGGATTAATTTTCAGACCACCCAAATAGCTAAAATAATTTATCTCTGCTCTCTCCGATTTATAAACACGACTGTTGTCTCTAAGCACTCTCTATGTTCTCCAGTTGATGATCCATATTATCCAAGATGTGGTCATCAAAGCCTTCATCTTCTAAAGGAAAGGAGAAAGAAAAGGAAGGGAAAGGAAAGGAGGGGGAAGGAAGGGGGGAGGGAAAGAAGGAGAAGGGAAAGGAAAGGAAGGAAAAGAAGAGGAGAGGAGAGGAGAACAGAGGAGAGGAGAGGAAAACAGAGGAGAGGAGAGGAGAGGAGAGGAGAGGAGAGGAGAGGAGAGGAGAGGAGAGGAGAGGAGAAAGCTGGCATTATATAAAGCTTAAACTTAAGTCTGGTTCAAAAAGTCAGGTTGGACTGAATCCTGAACTACTCTAAACAGACACTCCACCTTTCATTTTGCTGTTTGCCTTAATTGCCAAACATGCTGAGCTGTACTATGCAGTCCCAATGTCAATAAATGAATTGTATCAAAAGCCATATATCTTCTGCATCTTGAAATAATCCAGCACCAAGTTATTCCATTTATCCAACTCTTTTTACTTATTCATTGGTTCCATAGAGAAGGATATTTTCTCTTGGTTACACCACTATGGTTTCTGGCATATTGTCTTATCTCCAAGGGTCATTTCATACATGACGATTTGCAGTTGTAAAATCTATACTGATCTGGGCAGTGTACATCTAACACATGAACATGTTTCTCATTATCAGCACAAAAATCACTGGCAGGGCCTACTTTTATCAAAATAAAAATAACTTGGATTATAAATGATTGTTAAGAAAAGCAAAGATCTTTGTTGGTAAGAGTACTGCCAACAAGATCAAAATTTCCCTTTGTTTTCCTGATCAAACAATCTCAATATCTTCATTCATTCATTTTTAAATGCTTTTCAGTTATATCATTTCCTGCAGCTGCCTCGAACATTAGTGATAATGAGTTTAGAATAAATTGCTATATGGATGACCTCTGGATATTGTTGACTTAAGTTGGGTAAATTATTACCCTGTTTATTTGCCCCTGTGATGTCTACTAACCAAAGGAACACCATGTTATGAATGTCTATACAAACCAATAGGGGCATATATCATCAGTAATGCATCACTGAGGTTTAAAGACTTGTCAGCATAATGTTGAACTGTATTTTTCTTTACTCTGTTTCTGATTTGGGGTCTGTCAAACAGCAATAGTTGAAGAGCATCACATTGTTCACTAAAAAGGAACACAGTGAAATCCAACTAGCAATGGACCAATTGTAAACATATTACAATTCTGTTCTCAAAATCATTCTGTTCTATTAGAACACTAATTGTTAAACTAGGATTTGCTTTGAAATAGTTACCAATGGGCATAAAAATTCTTTCATCACAGAAGGCTTGGAAAAACCCTTTTTAGGGAAATTTCAAGTCAACTCTTTTAGTGTCATGTGTTCCAGAACAGTTTCCCTAAGGACAACTGAGGGGGAAGGGGGATTCAAATGGGCTGTTCTCACTATATTCTAGCCAGATAGTCACTCAGAGGTGAAGCCAAGGAACAGAAAGAAAAATGGGTTGAAAGGTAGTACAGTCAAATAAATAGAATTGGTACTTGGAACATGGAAGGGAAGGAATCCGGGCAGACTGTTTTACCTCAAGGACTTGTGGGCAAGCAAAGAAATCTGATTTTGGCGGGGAAGGGTTGCCTTGAGTGGGAAATTCTCCCTTTATATGTGACATTTTAGAAATGCACTCAGTGTATTAATTTTGCATCCCTTCAACAGAACCAAAAGTTGGCAATCCAACAAAATTGTATGAGTATCTTTTCTGAAAAACACAAAGAAGTTCAAAGAAGATATTTCATCATTATATGCTGAGAGCCATTTTCTATCTGGAAGATTGTAATTCTTTCATTTGAACACTCCCTGAATGCTACATTAGAAGGCATCCAGAATGCTGTAACTAGACTATTTCCTTCTCAGTGAAAAAGAGAAAACTGCATAATTGGATTTAGACTTCTCTGCCTTATATCCTGGGATGGTAGTCAACAAAAATCATAATGGTAAGTAGTGTTTGGGCTCATGGAACCCAGAAATCAAGAATGTTTGAATTCAGGGAGTTCCCATCTACCCATTATCATAGCAGCTCTTCTGCCTTCCCACTCTTAGATTCAGAAAGCCTCTTACCATTTCTGGGCAAAATTAAGTTATTTTTTTTAACTGGGATTTTTCCCTGGTGTCATAAAAGAAGCATATAAAATTCCCAATAATAGCATTTATATAGCATCTTAAGATTCGCAAAGTGCTTTGCATTTTTAAGACAATTTTATTTAATTATCACAACACTGAAAAGTAAGTGCTTTTATTATTCCTATTATAAAACTAAGAAACTGAACAAACCAAGGTAAAGTAACTTGATCAGGACTGAATCACTCAGCTACTTAAGTGTCTAAAGAAAGATTTGAACTCAGACCTTCCAGACTCTAAGTTTCTTCATTGCATCAGCTAGCATCCTCATGAATTGCTTCTCACAAAAGACCATACACTAAAACATGATTTTCATGTGCTTTTTTTTGCCACCAGTCTTTGCAACCATTTTTTTCCCTCTCATTAATGTTTCAGGTACATCCATTCCTAATAGGAAAATATGTTTTTAGTCTTATTTCTGAGTTCTGATTTATAGATGAAAATTTTGTTTAATTACAGGAGGCTCACTTTATGAGTTCCCTTTGTCCCATCCTTAACATCTTTGATTTTCACTAAGGTATAGTGGAAAGAGTAGTGGATTTGAAGTCACAAAATAAGTTCAGATTATAGTTCTGTCTTAACTACCTACGGGAACTTGGGCATCTCATATCACCCCTTTAGACCTATTTCCTCATCTATACAATTAGGGAGTTGGATTTGATTTCCTCTGAAGTGCCTTCCCAACTCTAAATCAGAGATTCTGTGAACAAATATTTACTGAGATTCTACCAAAAGATTACTACTGTCTTCCACACTGCAGGGAAACTTGTCTTAATCTATTCATCTATTCAACTTTAAAGCTGATGACATCTACCAACTGCCAAACATATGCATTAAGGCTTTGGGGACACTTAAAAGCACTTTTTCCAAATTCCTCCTGGCATCTCAAATATTTACTTTCATTTCTGACATAGACGTAACAAAACCTTTTCACTGTGCTTGGGAGGCTGGAATAGAATTGTGGCATGTCTACAAGAGATGCATTAGAAAGTTTCTAATAGAACATATATTTACAATACTTAACAGCATTTAGCCCAACAGTTGCCTGTCAAGGTCTTAACATTCAAAAATTATTCAAGTGGCAGTGCTATTGGCACAGACTATGCCAATTCTTCTAGATGTCTTGGAAAGAAATCTGAGTTTGACCTTGATAAATAAACATACTAGTATGTGCTGAAATCCTGGACTAACATTCCTTAAGCATTTCTAAACTCATGTCTGTGGCAGTAAAGTTTACACAACAACCAGGTGCTATTGTTGGCACTTAGAAATAGTGATACTCTCTGAGTGTCAGTGGCAATATTTAGCACACAGAAAAGAAATTGTACACGCCCTTAAGAACTCCAGAATAAAATAATTAATATGTGATCAAATCTGTTATACAAAATCTAATCAAATGATAACTGAATTATCTCTGGGTTTCTCAAGGGTATGTTCTCTCTCTTTTTCTCTCTCCTCCCCCCATTCTCCTTCTCTGTCTCTGTCTCTCTGTGTCTCTCTGTATCTCTCTGTATCTCTCTCTCTCTCTCTCTCTCTCTCTCTCTCTCTCTTTCTTTTTCTGTCTCTGTGTGTGTATCTAGTCTGTCTGTCTCTGTTTAATTTCATTAATAAGATAACCAGTATTTATCAAATTTCTTTAATTAATGAACTTGTCTGTTTTTTTGTGATTGCCAAAAGACAAAAACATTATCAAATAATCATATCTGTGGTTTAAAAGTAATATTTAGTCTCAAGTAATTTTGTGGAATTCAAAATTGATTTCCTTATTTTTATCTCTCATTTTTGTTTTTGCTAGTAAGCAATTGGCTTTATTGCTTTCTTAAGATTATATTAAGCACTGTGTTAATCCACAAAGCAAACAGAACCAGGGATCCTAATACAAAGAGGCAAATTTGGTCTCATACAAATCACTAAGACTTGGGGAGACAAAACCCATGACTGCATGAGCATACCTAATTTAAAAGCAACAGGAAAGAGAAATGTATGGAAAGGATGGCATAATATATTAAAAGTGTAGACTCATGTGACAAATTTCCAGGACCAGATGAGGGAAGTATGGTAGAGTATCAATGACAAAGAAGGGAGAAACAAAAACAATTTTTGACATTGGAACATATTACAAACCACCAGGAAAGAAAGAGAAGATACATAAGGAATTTGGGTAAATGATCACAAGCCAGGTAGAGAAGATATAATATAGTATTAATGGAGAGCTTCAGTTATTCATATTTTGTTAGAGTTCTCTCTATGAATCAAAAATGGAAAAGCTAATAACTTCTTGGTTTACCTTAATGAAAATGTCATCATCCTTCACTTTATTTGCTTTTCTTATTTTTTTTGCAGCATAGATAATAGGAAAATATGTTTATATAACTTGATATCATGTTTTCCTCTTTAGTGGGTGGGGAAGGAACTGGAAAGGGGGAATGTGGAATTCAAAAAAATTTTGAAGCCTCCTTAAAAAAGTAAGAAAAAAAATTTAAAGTAAAATGTAGACTTTTCTTTTCTTATTTTTCATTAGTTATAGCTACTGAGGAGCCAATCGTTAGACTCCACAAAGGCTGATTCCCTTGATAATGGCCAGAAGGGTTGAGCTGAAAATAGAACTGGTGGTGAGGGTGCAGGAGTATGCAAATCCTTGAAATCTTGGGCTCAAGGTACACACTGTCTCCACTGGGGTATAAAAGAAGATGGTTGTCATGATTTAACTTACTTGGCACTTGTAACCTTATAAACTCTCCCTCAGGCTACCTTGCTGTTTTAGTTAAACTGTCTTAAATTGATTCTGGTCTAATCATAAACCAACATATAATGAGTTGAAGCTGATAAGGAAAGCTAAGTTGGGAAGTTTTGTTTTTGTTTTAACTATATTTGAAGGAAAAGGAAGATCAAAGCCTGTGATTAAGGAAGATGGAATGATAATAATTGACAATAGCCAGAAGGTAAGAGTTGCTCAACTTGTTTTTTTTCTTTTTCTTAGCAAAGGAGACTGACAATAACATGGAAAATGACAAAACAAAAATTATTATCAGGGTGTTGATATCCAAAACAAATGAGAAGTTAGGAGAAGAGCAGCTGACTGTCCTTGATGAATTCAAGTCGTCTGGCATAGATGAATTTGCATCCTTGGATACTTTTAGTATTTTAGAATTTTAGTATTTAGTATTTTAGAATTAGAAAGTATGATTTCTAAGCTACAGTCTGTGATATTTGAAAGATTATGGAAAATGAGAGAAGTTCCAGAAGATCCAATAATGTTAAATGATATTTCAATTGTAAAAACTGTAAGAGCAGAGACATTGCAAATTATAACCAAATGAGATTGACTTTGATTCCTGGAAAAATTCTAGAATGGATGATTAAAGAGATGGTTAGTAAATATCTGGAAATGGAAGCAATGATTACAAAGTGTCAATGTGTTTTTGTCTAAAACAAGTCATTGTCAGAATCAGATGGATTTACAAGCTAATTCTACTAAAAGAACAATTAATTCTGATATTATCTAAAATGTTTGAGAGATAAGAAACTATGATTCCAGCAAATATCTTCTGTGACAAAAATAGTCTTGATACTTAACCAGGGAGAGTCAAAATAGAGAAAGAAAGCCATAGAACAATATCCCTAATGAATATTGATGCAAAAAAATTAAATCATATTTTAGCAAAGAATTGCAGGAATCACAAACATTATAATTTATAAACAGACTATATTTATACCAGGAATGCAGGATGATTTAATATTATGAAAATAAGAATTATTAATTAAATTAATAATAAAAACCAACACAAATCATGTGATTATATCAATAAGTACGGAATTAAAGATCTTAACCAGATATATCAATTTCTCTTAAAAACACTAGAAACAATATGGAAATGTTTTGCTTGATTGCACATGTATAATCTATATCATATTGTTTGCTTTCTCAGTGAGGGGGGAAGAAAGAAAAAAAAAGGATAAAATTTGGAATTCAAAACTTAAAAAAAAATGATTGTTAAAATTGTTTTTAAAAGCACTGGAAATCATAGGAATAAATGGAGTTTTCCTTGAATCATATTAAAATGATTACTAGTGTCTATCTCTAAATAGGAGTCAGCATTATCTGCAAAGTGAATAAGCTAGAAACCTTTCCAGAAAAATCAGGGGTGAACCAGGGATGTGCATTGCTATTCAAAATTGTGTTATGAATGCTAGTTCAAGAAGAAAAAGACATTGAAAGAGTAAGCATCATCAAAGAGGAAACATAAGTATCAATTTTTGTAGATATCTTGGTTTATTTACAGAACCTTAGAGAGAGAATCACACACTAATAAAAACAATTAACTTCACAAAGTTGCAAGTTTTAAAATAAATTCACACAAATCATCAGCACTTTAACATGTGACCAACAAAACGATGCAGCAAGAGCTAGAGATATTTCATTTAAAATAACTATAGAAAGTATAAAATATAAGAGAGTCTATCTGCTAAGAAAAAATAAGAATTTTATCCCCAAAGAGATCAAGAAAATAAAAGATTCGTTTGTACAAAAATACTTATAGCATGCCTTTTCATAGTGACAAAGAATTGGAAATGAAGTGAATGAATGCCCATCAGTTGAGAAATAGATGAAAAAAATTATGATATATGAATGTGATTGAACAAAATTGGGAATTCACATGAATTTGATGAAGTCATCAAAACCAGGAGACAAATTAATACAATACCATTGATATTATAAACACCTTTGGAGGACTTAAGAATTGTAATCAACACAAAGATCTACCAAAATTTCAGAAGACTAATGATGAAATAAACTATTTACCTCCAGACAGAGAGAAGATTGAAAAATACTCTTTTTACATATAACTAATGTAAGATTTTTTTTTTGTTTGAGTATATTCAAAATGGGTTTTGTGTTTTTTGCTCCAGAAAAAAAGGTCTTGTCAGACTAATCTCATTGTCTTTCCAAGTCTTCCCCACTCCCTGCCTTAATACCAATCTTTTCCCTCTGAGCTAATCTCCAATTTAATGTATATTTTTATATGAGCATAGCTATTTGTTGTCTTTCCATTAAAATGTGAGCCTTTTGAAAGCAGGAGTTGTCTATTCTTGTCTACTCTTAGCACAGTGACTGGTACAACTGATTCAAAGTTAGACAAGTAGTAACAGTATATAAATTCTAAGTCAGATCTTCATATTTCAAAGCTAGGACTCTTTCTACTACCAGATGAAGAATGGATTCTTCCTGTGACATGGTGCCATGAGATGCAATAGGTATCCTATATGTCATCCCAATAATAAATGTTCTCTTTTTAATAAATGTTCTCTCATTAAGCACAGCTTTTAGCTCACTAATACCCCCATCAGGTTTCAAGTTGTTTCCATTTCTGTTTGTTTCAGAAATTCCAAAACTTCAGTCATCCTATAGGGGAAAAAAGCATATTTCCACTAGACATGGCATGTAGATACCTGGTTTTCTCACCTCCATTTAATCCTTAGGGAAAAAAAAAATGACTTCCTACTAAGAGCTCCCAAACCAAGTTGCCAAAGTTTCAGGCACTGGCCCCCATTTCATCTTTTCAAAAGGCTTCCTTGTTCTTGCTATTTTGAAATAGCTCCCCCTTCTTCCTTAATGATTTAGGAAATTTGGTTTTATTGCCACCGCAAATGAACTAAGCAGGACTTCAGTCAATCCAAGCAGACTCTCCACATACCTATTCCATATCCTTGACAAAACTCATGTTCTTAAGAGAGGGTAACTCTTTCTTATCATCCCTACTGAGCTAGCTGAACTGATAAATACACATGTATGACAATAGAGAATGAACAGTTCTCCCTAGTCCTCCGCTAGGGATTTAAATATTTCCCTTGCATAGGGTTGGACCTCATTGGTCCAGTTTGGGCATGCCCCCCTTTAACAATTATCCCTAAAAATGTTGTTACAATATCTGATCTACCAAAGGTGATGTGGGTGTTCTCCCTACTAGAAAGAATCATTTCATTTAAATCTACCTTTATAAATGTTGAAGATAATAGAAGTTAGAGAACTTCTATGAAGAACTATGTAAGACTCTCTAAATTAAAATAATTTATACTTTAATAGGAATAGGGAAAGTTCTTCTACTAATGATAGTTGCCTAGTGAAGTAAAAACTTAAGAAACTTGCCTAGAGTCTCACAGAAATAGAACTTTACTCCAGAACAGCTCACTATGCACTGTCATACAGCACTTCTTAGACTTTAATAAATCTATATTTAATAATAGAAACAATGTTGGCACAGGGGATGGAGAATTTGGAGTTAGGGAGAGCTGGAATTAAATCTTGCCTCTAACATTATGGGGGTACCAACAGAATCCCCTCGATTTTATCTATAAAGTAGTAAATTGATGGTAATTATTATTGGGGGAGAGTTTCTAACCCTATAATTCTCCCTACAGAAGGAATCATAGTTCCTTCATATTTATTTTCAAACTCAGCAACTTTAATACAAGAGTGCAAATAAGGGATATCTTCTTCCCATCCACCCCCTCCTCCTAGAACCATATTTTTCCCCTAGTGGGAGCTACCAGTTTTTACTAAGACATTAACTATGTTGTAGACCATGAACATTCTACCTGGAGAAAACTAAAGTAGACAAAGTTCCCATCTTTCTACTTGTCCTAGTTAATCTTCTTAGAAAAAAATGTCTTAATGATTCAATTCATTTAAATGAATATTTCTCAAGCATCATCTTAGGAGGAATGCTTTTCCAGGTAATGAGGAAGCTTGAATTACATATAGACCCAGCCCTCATGAGCTTACAGTGTAATAGGGATGGTTCATAATGCACAGGGTTGAAGTTTTGCTGATAACTAGTAGCTGCCACTAGTAATGCTAATGACTAGAAAGATCTATTCTCTATTACATCCACTTGAAAGAATGTGGTACTATGATTTTCTATTCATTAGTCCTAGGAATTTATTAGTTTGGTTGATTCTTTAATCTTACACAATTACATGCTGTTCCTTTTTTTATATTTAGGATTTCTCACCGACCTTTCCCTCACAGGTGAAAGAGAAATTGGTTCTCAACTTCTCTCTTGTCCTACTATCTACAAATCAATGACCCTTCTTTAGGTTTTCCATGGATTTTTACTTCTGGGATCACTATAAGAAAAAAAATGCAATTTTCACTTCTGTTACTTACCATCTGAGTAACAGCCTTTTTGGACCTCAGACATAACATGAGTTGGATTACCTGGTTTCTAGCATCCTTGTTAGCTAAATTGTGATCTTGACCCATGCAACCTCATCTCTTGATCCATGCAACCTCATCTTCATCTTGGATATTTTATACTTTGCCTCTGTTTTCTGCTGTCCATGTCACCCTCTAAATCATATCACTTGAAACTATGTTTGAGAGGAGCTAAATTGCTCACCTCTGTGTTTACTGAATCTCTGTGGCCTCATCTTTACCTCACCTATTTTCTTCCCTGCTTCATTGTCTCTGGACAAATAAAGTCCCATTAACTGTACCTAATATCTTTGTGACTTTCCAAACTCCCTTTCTGGGCCACCACTTCCCCATAAGTATTGTCTCCATCATTAAAATTCAAGAGTCTTGAAGGCAGGACCTATCCCAGAATCATAGCAATTTGTGGGTTAGAAGAAACTTCAATGACCATCCAATCTAATTCATAAATGAAAATTATGTGTCAGAGTTGTTGTCATCCAGACCTCTAATGAGAAAAGGAACTCACCACCTCTGCGGCATCTATTTTCAGAAGACTCTAGTTTTTAGGAAAATTAGTATCTTTGCAACTTACTCCTATTGTTCTTGATTCTGCTGTCTGGAACCAACCAGGACAAATCCAATTCCTCCTCCAATTGACAGCTTATCAAGTACTTGAAAAATACCTATTAGGTACCTTGTATCTTTTTTCTACACAGACCCAGATCCTTCAACCAGTCTTCATATGTCATGGAGCAATAGCCCTGGATTATCCTCTGAATACTCTAGCTTATCAATGTCTAAATTTTGTAGTTGTATTCTCAGAATTTAATGCATTGTTTAGCACATAATACTAATAATGCTTTTCCATTCAAATTTTCATCTTTCATATGTGTATCTTAGAGACAAGGGGGAAAATTGGATCAAGATTCATTGAAAGAAGGAACTCCTGGGAGATGAAATTCTACCAATGCAGGCTGATACATTCTTTGCAATTTAGAGAACTCAGTATCTAGAACACAGAGAAGGAAAGCTTTAAATCTCTATATCCAAATGCCTAGAAGGCATAGATTTTCACTGTTCCATTCTTGTTGCCACGCAAAACTGTTTGAGGACCTTTTTGTTTTCTTTTATGGAACTAATTGCTTCATAAGGAGTTGATTGTGAATGAATATAGATTCTCAGTTCCCAAACTATGTACCATGTCACTCCTTGGATGGCATATCTCAACAAGTTCACAAGGGCATGATGGGACACAAATTACTAGCCTAAAATAGTTCACAATTTCAAAATTAGATCATGTTACATTTCTTTCATAATTTTCTTGAATATTTGAGAGATATTTTTGTATACTTGTACTTTCAGCTGTGCCAGTTATATATTGAACTTTACAATTTATGATATTGCACCTTTGCAAAACTGTTTTTTGATAATGGAATAAATTAAATAAAATAATAACAATAATAAATATGAATAAAAAATTAGTATCTCATGAAAATCATCTCAAAAAAGAAAATGTGTTTATGTTCAGTATGATTCTAAGGTTTGAGAAGTTCTATAGTGCCCAAAAGACTTATGATCCCTTTAAAAAATAAGTGTGGTTATTTAACAACAAATTTTTAAATGTTCTCTTTTCATTTATATACATAGGTTTTTTTTTTTTTCAAATGGATACTAAGTTTTTAGCACGTAAATATTTATTAAGTTCTTTAGAATTTACTATAATAAATGACATTGGCTTGTACTTCTTTTAGGCTAAGTACACCATGAAAAAATTCTTGAGACACTAAATGTGTTTTGTTTTGAACTAAAACAGTTTGGGAAACTCTAGGATAGAGAACTGAGCTCAGAGTCAGGAAATACTATATATGATTCCTATTTCGTATTTATTAACTATGAGACACTGAGAAGATCATATACTCTCTTTAGGTCTCAGTTACCTCATCCTTAAAATAAGGATTTGAGTTCCAATGATCTCTAAAGTCCCTTTCAGCTCTGAATCAGAAATCCCATGATCTTATGATTGTGACAACCAAGTTGCATGAATTATCTCAGTTCAGTGCAGATCAGTAAGCATTAATTAAGCATCTATTTTATGCAAGTTTCTGGAGAAAAAAAGACAAAACTAAAATAGTTCCATCTTTATCCTGTCCAGGTTTTAGGGTGGGCACATGCTACTGTTTTAATAACCAATGACCTCAGTAGGAACAATGTGGTTTCTAAAATGAAATGTTGTGTGACCTGAAGTCCAGTATTTTATAACTATAAATTGTTCTATAAATGTAATAACAATTCTCTTATTCACTGCCTTGTCAGCATCTTCAAAATGAGCCCAGAATGTAGATTAATTACAAATAATATATTTTTGGATAGTTCTCCATATTACCAACTTTTTCTTTTGGCCAAGTAAGTATTGAAAAAAAGTATTTTATTGTTACATTTGAATGCACACTGAAAAAATGTGGCCTCATGGAGCCTTGCTCTGCATTTTAGGGTGTATTCAATTGATTTCTAAAAGGGCTAAATTACAAAAACGTGCATGTTCAGCTCTTTAATAAAGATACTCTGCATAGAGTTGGAAAGAATTTGTGAATAAGCTACTTTCATTTCCAAAAAGTACAGATTCATAAAAGACTATGGTGATTGGATACTTTGAACTAATATAAATGATACCAGTCCTTTTGGTTTATGATGATGGGCTTCTCTTTTACATATTTCATTATAATCTTCAGTGTCACAATTATTACCTAATAACTGCATTTCCTTCTTTAACTCTATTTACATTTTTGTGCCTTTTTTAGTGGACCTGAAAATGAAATCCTGCAGTCACATGGATTAGGAAGGAATGTTGAATGATTTCTGCTGCATTCGTTCTTTGGCTTAAACAATGTTCTTTTAATTGGACAGTGGGGGGGGTTAGGGAAGGATACAAAATTTTCCTGGGAAAAAAGGACAAGTTGGTACCAGTCCTTTACTAACCCTCTGTCTACCCCAAAGGCTCAGCTGCTTTAAGTTAGTCTTAATCTTATTTGTCAAATTTATGTCACTCTGTGGCATTAGAAAATTTTTGTTTGTTTGTTTGTTTGTTTTGCAACATAGAAATTAACTGGAAGGTTCTAGGAAGTTAGCTTGTCAACTTCCCTTATCCCAATTCCCATACTGCCATACCCCCTGCTGCTTATTATTTTACTACTTCATTATTTATTTAATATTATTTCCTCTAGCAATGACTGCTGTCATAAGACATAACTGTCATAAGACAACATTCTCTAGAGCAAAATTCCAACATTACTTCTATCGATCTTCCAAATATTCTTTTTCAGATTCTATTAAGTTGTAAAAGTTCTATTTATTTTTAAATTTTGCCACACCCACATTCATCTAGTCCAAGACCATCAGCCAAGGCATCTCTAGTTCTGTTTAATACGTGTTCCATCTCACTTCACATAAGTGACACATTTTTTTTCAGGGTCTATTAGTGGACTATAGATATAGTGCTGAAAGGTTCTTTAAAGACCATTTATAACAATCTACCCCTCTCACTTTAGATGAGGTAGGGACTTTTCCAAACTCACACAAATAGTATGTAGCAAAGCCAAGAGGTCCTCTCCCTCTAGATTCTATATTCATTCCCTCACATCACTGAAAAAAAACACAGGTTTGTTGATCTCATACTTGGGACTTTGGCTTGTTGGATTTTTGAAAATGACTTGCTAAAGTTAGGTCCTCTTGAACACGTTTTTAGGGATTATATATGTATATATAATATTTAGTAATTATGTTTATGTATATCAAATAATTATAATATGCATGTATTAATGTATATATGTACATATATATTTACATATTTGTGTATACTTTGAAAGTATACACACACTTAAAAAGACCCACCCTATTCTTTTTTGGATGGGGAGTAATTTTATTGAATAGTGTTTTGCAAACCATAGTAGGAATAAAAAATATAAGTAGGTCGTATTGGTGATGGTTAAATTTTAGAGGTAGGTGCTACAATGGCTAGATTTGGAGTCAAGAAGACCTGAGTTCAAATTATCCATTAGATAGTTACTAGCAATAGTATCCTAAGTAAGACACTTAAATTTTTCTAATATGATATCCTTATGCCTAAAATCTGAATAATAATTATCACTTTATTCCCTAAGTCTTAGTGAAGAATAAGAAAGATCCTACTTGGTAAAGATGCTTTAAAAACTTTAAAACCTTAAAAAAAATTCTAGGTATTATTACTTGGGTTTTAAGATATTGAAGATTACTCAGAGTGAAAAGTCTCCTTCTAATCCTCTAGCAGAAATAAGAAATATATGATTTCATTCTCCCCAAAATGTTGTACATTAACTCCTTAATGACTGTACCAGTCAACTAAAACACTAACCCTGTCCCAAAACTCAAAATAAAACATACAAAAGTCTTCATGTTTTTGGAAGATGCTCTATCATTTTTCAATGAGCAGATTTAGTCAAAAATCTCTCCCAACTCCTGGCAATTTCTACCAGGTTACACTCCCCTTAGGGCCTAAATATTGAGGATATGTCTTGGGAAAGAACCTTAGAAAAGAATCCATTTCTCTGAGAAATCAGCTTCCCTGTTAAAGAGAGAGAAGTCATAGAAAATCAAGCCTTACCTTTGATCTCAAATTAACAGCAAGAGATATAAGTTTAGCTTTCAGTTTCCTACTCTATAAAACAAGGGTTGGGCCTGAATTCTGACATCGCTTCTGATTTGTGACCCTGTGGTTCTAAGAATGTTAGACTATGTATCAGTGAAAAAGGCTTTTAAGGAGGTATCTCTTGTCATTCTTCTGCATCCATGAATGCAGTGATTTTAAGATTTAATATTCATCAGTCAATAAACTTTCATGAAGTACACATAGTAGATGTGCCAGGAATTGTGTTACATTTTATGGAAAAAGGAAAGGGGAAAGGAAGGAGAAAAGAAAGGGGAAAGGAAAGGAAAAAAGAAAAAAGTTCTTGCTTTCCAGAATATCACAATTTAATGAGAGAGGCAACATGCAGACAGTTGTGTACCAAGTATAGACAGGATGAATTGGAACTAATATCTTAGGATATATCAAGCGTAAGGATGGAGAATGTTGATGAAAAGAAAGTCACTTAAAATATCTGAAGATAGTATCATCACATATGTGTAAATAGCCAGCTTAAAATTCCTAAACCACTATGAAATCAGTTAAAATAATATCAAGGAGAGGGAGGGGGAGTGCTCAGAAGGAACCAAAATGACATCACTATTTTAAAATACAGTGTGTCCAATTGTGGCTGATCAGATCAATATAAGTTCAGAAGGCACAATATGAGAACAGAGTGGGCACAAATAGTTCATATGAACATTTGGAATAGATATGTCTCTAAATTCATGCATCTCATGTTTCTTTTAGCAAGTGTAATTCTGTATAGAGCTTGTATAACACTTTATAGTGCTCATAGAGCACTTTCTTCAATGTGGGCAAGCCATCCTTTGTAGTCCTGTGCTAGTGTCTCCTATGTCCCATGAGCCATTGCAAAGTTCTTTAGAGAAACATTGAAAGTATCCTCATATTGATTCTTTTGACTTCTATATAAGTGCCTGGCTTTGGTGAGTTCACTATAAAATAGTCTTTAAGGTGTGCATTTGTTTAACATTGAAACAATGTGGTCAGCCTATCAGAGTTGTGCTCTCTGCAATATAGTTTGGATGCTTTACTGTTAAGTGACTATTAGTTTATCCTTCCAGGAGAGCTTCAGAATCTTTCCAAGATAATTTAAATGAAAGCAATTCAGTTTTCTGGCAGGTTTCTGATATATTTTCCAGATTTCACAGGCATACAACAAAAAAGTCAGCACAATGACTTTGGTAGGTAGTCTAATATCTCTTCTTTCTTACATTTTTCTTCAGAGTCTTCCAAACACTGAGCTAATTCAGGCAATGTGTGCATCAAAATCATCATCTATATGAATATATTTGGAAGCAAAGATGATTAAATTTATCCACAGAATTCAAGATTTCCCCATTTGTTATAATTAATGGTTCCACATAGAGATGGTGTAGGGATGTATGATGGAGAACTTACATTTTCCTGGTCTTAATTCTTAGACCAATTCTTAGACAAGCAACAGAGAATCCACCCACAATTTATTGTATCTTAGCCTTAGAGGCTTCATTGAATGCATAATTATTTGTGAACAAAAATCCCTCCAGTTAAGTTTTGGCCTATAGATTTTTCAAGTTAAATAATTTATCACCAGAGTAGTAACTAACTTTGATACTGTTTTTCATCTTCATTGAAGGCATCTGATAATATCCCTGAAAACATCATGCTAAAAATCATGGGAGTGAGCACACAACTCTGCTTCATTCCACTGGTTACTGGGAAAGTAGGAGAGCATCATCTATTATCTAGAACCTCTTCAAGGATGCAGTCATGAACATGGAATACAATACTACTAAACTTCAGACAATTTTTTTTGTGTATGTGAGCCAGTTGGGGTTGTGACTTGCCCAGGGTCACACAGCTAGTAAGTGTTAAGAATCTGAATCTGAATTGAACTCAGGTCCTCCTGACTTCAGGGCCAGTGGTCAAATCAATAAACATTGTGTACATACTTCTCTTCTGCTCCTGAATTTTTTCCTGCAGTTGTTGTACAGCAAACACCATATTGACCATTCCTTGACCCTTTCTGAGGCAATATTGGTTCTCAAGTAGGTAACCATCTTTTAGGTAAAGGATCAGCCTATTAAGGGACACTGGCAACCATCATGCCAGTAATGGCTAAAAGAGAAAAACCCCCTGCCGCCATGATTGTCATAAGACAAACTATTTTCTTTCCTTTACAGACATGGAAAATGGAGGAATCCTTTAGCTCCTAAGGGATAGCCTCCTTTTGCCAAAGAAGAATCTTGCCAAAGAAGATCTTGCCAGAAGATCTCAGTAAGTTTTTGTATGAGCAATGGACCCTGCTTTCTAAATCTGTTGCAATAGAATCAGCATAACAGTGTTTTGCCATATGAAAGGGGCCTAATGGCTTTCAAAATCTCTTCTTTAGTTGGAAATTCAGTTAGGGAAGGATTGACTTCAATCTGACATATATAATCAATGCCTTTAGCATTGGCTGACGATGGTCTTTTGAGAGCACTATAGAAATGTTCAGTCTCTCTCTTCACATGATGTGCTTTTTCACCAATCAATGTGGCACTATCAGCTCTGAGTAATTGAGATGCACTATAGGTCTTTGGCTCGCAAATAGCTTTCAGAGCATCATAAAACTGCTTTGGAATTTTACCATCAGCTTAAACTGAATTTCATTTGCTCTCCTACTGAGCTGAGGATTTTGCACTTCTCTAAGCTTCACTTTATTTTTTTTTTTTTGGTGGAGTTAAACTTTGCCTTCTTAAAGACAGACAAACTATCCTGCTGGCAAACACAGTGTAATGCTCATATTTTGTTTAGCAGCTTTTGAATTTTCCCAGCATTTTCATCAAACTAATATTGATTTTTGCAAATGTCCTATCCCAGGTGAATAAATGTGGTACTGAACAACAAATCTCTGAAAGCTGCCAACTCCTTTTCTGCTCTATTGTTGCCAATGCTGTTGTTGACTCGGCTTTCCTTCCAATTTAGCAATGGACTGTTCAGGCTCTAAGCAGCACTCCAATCTGTTAACATTAAATCTTCTGGTAGTCATCTTGCCTTCAGGAATGACTTTTGTTGAATACAAATGTTTAGTTTAGAGAGGATAAGTCTATGATCAGTCCAGCACTCTGCACTACACATTGCTTTTGTCACTCACATCCTGTCTGTTTCTTCTCCTTATAATGACATAGCCTATTAAATGACAGAGTTTGCTATGAAGGTACCTCTATGAAGTTTCATTGTATTTAAGTAAACAGAAGACATTGGTAATAAGAAGGTCATGAGGCACACAAGGTTCACTGTTAAGTGATTGTTGGCTGTTGCTGTTTCCAACTCCATTCATCCCAAGACTCCTTGCCATGTCTGAAAATTTGCATCTACTCTGACATTAAAGTCATGCTGAATTAGAAGTCAGTCTTTTTTTGGCACATTGATGATGAGTCCCCAGATATTCATAAAATTTTTCTTTGACCTCATCAGGGTTCATCATGATGGGAGTATTGATGATGGCGGGACACTTTCCTGCAAGTAGAAATCACATTATCATTAGTCTGTCATTTACTCCTTTGGGGAGGAATACAAGCTTGTTGACTAGATTAGATTTGTTTGTGAAATCTATGCCAGCTTCACCATCACTGAAAGCCACTCCAGAAAACTATGTATCTAGCTCCAGTTTTGAGAAGCTAAACTTTTATTTGCCAGCCTTTTTTCACTAAGGGCTGTTATCTCACAACAAAAGCTGTTCATCTTTCAGATCTAGTGAATTTTGTGTAGCCTATAAGCATATATTTCATGTACTAATAGTAAGTGGATTCATCTTCAGGGATTTTTGCACATTTTTTTGTGTTTCAACCAAAGGGGAGGCTCCCTAGCTGCCACAACAAGCAAGCTAGAGTTGGGTGATGCAGATGATTTTTAAGGAACCTTTTCTTGTCCCTTCCTCATGCCAAGAGGTAAATAATTCAGTCCTTCAAAAAGGCTGCTTGGAGAACCAGAAAACACTATACACAGCAACAGCAGGATTGTGCAATGACCAACTATGATAGACTTGGTTTTTCTCAACAGTTCAGTGACCCAAGACAATCCCAATAAACTTTAGATGGAAAACAGCATCCACATCCAGAGAGAGAATTACAGAGATTGAATGTAGATCAACAGATACTATTTTTACCATTTTTTCCTGTTGTTTTATTTTCCTTGTGGTTTTTCCTTTTTTATTATTATTTTTCCCTCTCAATATGATTCATACAGAAATATGTAAAAAGAATATATATGTATAACCTGAAATTGTTTTACATATAACTAGAAAAAATAAAAATAATAAATATTTAAAAATTAAAAAATAAAAAGGCTGCTCAGACATCAAAGGGGCTGCCAAATCCCAGTTTCTCAGTCCAATGAGAAGATGACCCTATGGCCTGGGCCACAGGATATAGGGATATGACTACAGCTCCCAGAGTATCAAACCTACTGCTTTATAATTTTCCTGTCACCACAGGACTTCAAGTTATGTAAAAGTGGTAAAATGATAAGTCTGATGTCTTTTGACATACATAAATTGGATTTAAATGAGGCAGAGTTGCAAATTCTAGTGGCAAAATGCAAATAAAAAATGACTGGCTTTGTAATTTGCCACCCAGACTGACCTGAGCATCTTCAATATCTAACCAAACTCTAAGCTTTTCACAGCGTCTGCTTCTTCTGCCTTCATGGCCCATTGAAACAAATTACTTATATTCTCCTATTCTACTGCAGAAGTCTTCACATGCTTGCGGCAGACACTTCTCTAGCTTACTGATAGATTTGAGGTCCCTTATTTACCTTCAATCTGGTTTAGCCCATCTACTGAAACAGTTTATCAGAGTATGGCTACTGTGCATTCTACAGCTTCTTGGAATCACAGATGAAAATTGGGTGGCAAGTAAGCAACAAAGGTGGAAAGTAACCCTGAAAAGGTGTTGGCATCCCTCATACTAGAGCTATTGGTCTTTCTCTAACACCTGTGCACACTGAAAGAGAAAGACAAGTTTTGATTAAAGAAGCTAAAAGTATGGTTGAAAATTTTAGCTGAAATGACATGCAAGTTTTAGCAATTTGGACATTGATGAAATGAATTTCTAGAAAAATCAAAGATAAAGTCACTTTTGTATTTTAAAAATAAGATTATCCTCTATGAGAGAAAATAGATAATATTCTGAAATACTGGAAATTGTTGATAGGAAATCCACAAATGGGCCCCCTTCATTTTTTGGTATGTTTGCTAATTTTCTAAGTATGTATAATTAAGCAACATAGTAATTTATATTTTAATTTACTTTTATAATTTACATAACTTCAGAATAAGGTTTCAAAAAAAAACCTTACAGATCATCAAATACAGTCTCATCATCTTAAAGATGAAGCTGAGGGGAAAGAAAATGGAGCAGCTTGCTTAAGCTCTCACAGAGAGTTCTTCTCTGCAAAGTCCCTACTAAAATTTCTATTAGAAGAAATGTTATGGTTCTAACCTATTCATATGGAGTTAAAGTGTGATTTTTTATATTATGATGCAAATTCTACTTTTCTTAGATTGTTTATCTCCTTTCTATCACCATATTCAATATAGGAGAATTAGCAGCCAGTCTTAACTTGTTCAGTGTCATAATAGAAAAGACAGCATTGTGTGTGTGTGTGTGGGGGGGGGGGGGAAGGGGGCTTTATCTAAGCAAGGTCAAAGGCACAGTAGTAAAAGAGGGAATCCACAGGAAACCCACAGTGTGGTGATATTTTCTCAGTGGTGGCTAAATCATTCATCCTTTAAAAAAAAAGCCCTGGATCACTCCCTAGGTGCACACATGTTCATCATTAGCCACCCTGGGCAAAGAGGAAAGGTGAGTTGACTGCAGTTCTGCAGACAGACTCACACAAATATTGATAATACAAACCACATTGTAGGTGTCTCTCAAAGGATGTACTCAGAGCCATTTCCAAGCCTACTGTATAATCTGGCCCCAAACACTTTCCCTCAGTCCCTGTTGCCCAACTTTGTGGCATGCAGTAAGACAAAGAGAGTGTTCAAGAAAAGGCAAAGCTTTTAGTTTTTTGGTAGATTGGTGGTCTCAGCACCTGGAACAGGTATGGAAAGCCACGTCACTTATCTTCAACAACCTTATCTTAATCCCCCTCTGGAATTGAAGGGTGCAGACCTTGGCTAATGTTTTTGTCTTCACTCTGTCACATTATTCATCATTCACACCTGACTCACTAACAGAGCTTCTACAGAGAGCTGAGGTTCCAAGCAGCTAAACTGCCATGAAGCAATACTTTGGTTGTAAGGGCAGATTTCTCCAGCTTTTGGTGGTCCATATAGGGTCAGAATAGCTCTATTTACTTGGTTTGGAACAATCCAGATATAAGGCCATTCTCTCTCCTTAGTATCTGCTGCCATTGCTGCTTTCCAAGAGAGATAAAGAAGAATATATATATATACATACATACACACACATGTACACTAAGGGACAAGCAGAAAAACTTTAAGAGAGAGCAAGGACAGAGATCTTTTAGGAAAGCCAGTTGATAATTTTCAAATTCTAGGAGATTGGCTGAAAGATAGTGAAATGGAGTCAGCAGCTCATTTACTTCTTTACCTCAACTTCCAACTTCCTCCTACCAGCTCCACTATACTCTGTTCTTCCTATTTCAGTCTCTTGATTGCTGGCATCCTAAGAGAAAATTATTTGGACTCTGTTTTGAGACAATTAGGTAGTACAGTAGATAGAGTTCTGGACTTGGAATCAAGAAGAAGATTTTAATTCAAACCTGACCTCAGACACTTTCTATACGTGTTACATTAGGCAAAATGACATCTTCTGCCTGTGTTAGTTTCCCTATCTATAAAATTGGGACAATAATAACATCCACTTCACAGTGTCTACCTTACTGCCAACTATATACTAGGAGCTTTGCTATGTGCTAGGGATACAAAAGAAGTTCCTGACCTGAAATCTAATGAGGGAGAAAACTTTCAAACAAATATGTTCAAAGAAAACTATATAGACAGCAAATTAGGAAATATTTAAGAAAGGGAAAGCACTGGAATAAAGAAAATATTAGGGAAGGCTTTCTGTAGAAGATGAGATTTTAGTTGGGACTTAAAGAAAACTAGAGAAGCCCAGAGTCAGAGCTAAGAAGAGAGAAGATTGCAAACATGGGAGACAGTCAGAGAGTATATCCACAGTCACGGGATCTTTTATATGGAACAGCCAAAGGCCACTGTAACTAGACTGAAGTGCATATGTTGAGGAGTAAAGTAGGATGACTAGAAAGGCAGAAGGGTGTTAAGTCATGAAGAGTTTTGAAAGCCAAACAGAACATTTTGTATTTGGTCCTGGTGGCAATAAGAAGCCACTGGAGTTTAATGAGGAGTTGCGGTAAGAGGGTGACATGATCAGACCTGGATTTCAGGAAAATCACTTTAATGACTGAGTGGAGAATATGCTAGAGTGTTAAGAGACTTAGGGTAGGCTGACTTACCAGCAAGATATTGCAATAATCCAAGTGTGAGGTGATGATAGTTTGCAATGATAGAGGGGACAATGGTATTGCAAAGGGAGAAGTTGAAAAAATGAAATTGATAGGCCTTACCAATAGCTTGGAATAAGAGATAATGAGGAAATCAGGATGACTGCTAAGTTGGGAACTTGAAGGACTGGAAGGATGGTGTTGCTCTCTACAAAAAATAGGAAGCTAAGGACTATGGGGTATGGGGAATAAGGGGAAAGGTAATGAGTTCTGTTTTGGACATATTGAGTTTAAGATGTCTATTAGACATCTAGTTCTAGATGTCTGAAAGAACTAGAGATGGGAGACTGGAGATCAGCAGAGTTTGGGGAGATTTGAGAATTATCAGTGTAAAGATAGTAATTATGCTAATGAGAGCCAATGAGATCACCAAGTGAAGTAATATAGACATAGAAGTCTCTATTTTCAAGGAGTTTATACTCTCCTGGGAGGATACAGTTTGTACAAGGATAAGTATAAAGCACATGCAAAGTTAAACAAAGTAACATCAAGAGGGAGAATGTACAAATAACTGGGAAGATCCAGAATGGCTTTGAACTGAACTTTGAATGAAGCTACATATTCTGAAAGGCAGAAGTGAGAACTGAGGGACCACCTGCACAAAAGTAAGGAGATGAGAAATGGAATATCATGTATGGCAAACAACAGATTAGACTGGCTGCAATGAAGAGAATGTAAGAGGAAATAACATGAAATAACTGGAAAACTCCTAATTATGGAAAGCCTAAAATGGCAAATTGGAGACTTCATTTTTTCTGTGTCCACTGTCTGCGGATACCTTTTCTCTTCTGTTTGATGCCATTTCCCCTAATAAGTCTTCTTGAGTCTTATTTCCACTTCCTACCACCCCAACTTTCAACTGAACAAGAATGAAATCATTGTTATTACTGATTCATTTGAAAGGATGGCAGTACTTTCTAAGCCCAAGTGTGCCCCAATCAGCATAGTTTCCCCAAGGAAAAGAAAGAGATACATTATGTGAGTACTTATATATCTTCAAACAAGGCAGCAGCATTAAGTGATACTATTGCACTTAATTGGCTTGCTCATCAGGTTGCATTTGGAAAGGCTCAGCATTGTAAAAATAACTAAGCTGTTAATACTATGCTCAGTTTTACTACCATACTTACTATTTATTTGCCACTGCTCCCTTAAGGATTCCTCCTGGACTACTCCTTTGCTATAAATAAAATTATAGCACTTTGAAATAAACTTAAGGATGAGTCAAAAGAATTTGAAAACATTACATGAGCATATGGCCCATGACTCCAAGCCATAGAAGCATGTGACAGATCCCATATTTCTTAAGGATTTTTAAGTAACTTTGCTGGAAATAGAACCTTAACTTTACTTCAATTCTACAAACATAAGATGCTTTTGCATAATTTTTTAAAAGTTTACTTCTAGATACAAACACACACAAAGAAATATATCTAATTTTCACACAGAGATATCATTAATGCTGCTATTCTGGTCTGGCCTGATCTTAAGAAAACACAGAGGGACAGCCAAGTTGTATTGAAATAAATTCAATATTAGAGAATCACCAAAATCTTTTGTATAGTGTTCTCCTCTGGTGCAAAAAGTAATCAATATGTTTTTACCCATTCCATCAGAATATTATGGTTTTATCTAGTTGGTTAGTAGATGTCCTTCATTCTTAAAGAGGACTAAAATGACATCACTGTGTTAGAGTTAAGTTACAATGTACACGACTGTGGCTTATCAGACTCAGGATATAGTCCCACAGATTGTGTATAAAACTCCATGTGAACATTTGAGGTAGATTCTCTGACTTTATACATCTTGTATTTCTTTTGAGGTACTTCAGTTCTGCTTTGTTTATAAATCTTCATCTTTGATGAAGATTCGCCATGCTAGGCAATCCTGTGCCAATAGATCCCATGTTTTGCAAGCAACTCTAAAGTTTTTAAAAGAGACCTTGCAAGTATCCTTGTAGCACTTTTTTTTCTGACCACCATGTGAGCCCTAACCTTGTGTGAGTTCTCCATAAAATAATCTTTTTTTGGCAAGCATGCATTTGGCATTCAGACAATGTGTAGCCAGCCCAATGGAGTTGCACTCTCTGCAGTAGAGTTGGAATGTTTGGCAGTTTAGCTTGAGAAAGAGCTTCAGTGTCTGGTATCTCATCCTGCCAAGTCATCTTCAGAATCTTCCTAAGGCAATTCAAATGGAAGTGGTATACTTTCCATGAATGTCCACATTAATAATGAGAATGTCACATCCATTATCAGAGCTAGTTCAGTGTTTGTGAGGCTCCAAAGGAAAGTGTGGGAGAGAAGAGGTATTAGATTGATTACCAAACTGAAAGTCTACAATGTTTTGATTTCATTGTTATATATCTGTGAAATCTGTACAATATAACAGCGCCATACCAGGGAACTTGGTTGTTTCCACTTGCATTGTCTTAGGAAAATTCTGAATATCATCTACCAGGATAAGATATGATTTAATCTTTTCTATATCTACAACTTGTTCCTCTACCTCTACCTGAGGAGGTAAGAGAGGAACATTTTTCTTTTGAGGCTTTCTTCTAACTGTTTTAAATTTATTGTCTCTGAGTTTGTATCTTGATCTTCCCTATCACAATAGTGGCTTCCTACATGACATTGTGGATACTTGGTATGTGCTAAATTCATTGTTTTTAGGGCCAGAAATACATTGTTCTTCTTCTACTTAAAAGTATATATGTTCTCTGTGTTATGTTGTATGCCAAATTTCTTTTCTTCCATACACAATTATTAAATTTCCATAGAAACTATTTGGTTAAAATGTTGCTATTCATGTTTCTGCTGCTATTCAGTTAAAAAAAATCTATGTTGCTGAATACACTGCTGTAATGATGATATTTCAGAACTAAGAGACAGTTTTGTATACTGGGCAGAAAAGAAGTCAAAGGAATAAAATAGGCAATGAGGAAATAAAACTTTCATTCATTATAGATGATATGATAATATACTTAAAGAATCCTACAGGTTCAGCTAAAGGAATTGTAGATACAAGTAACAACTTTAACAAAGTTGAAGGATATATAATAAATTCTCACAAATAAACAGCATTTCTATATACTACCAAAAAAAAAAAAAAAACAGCAGGAAGAGAAAGATAAACTCCATTTTAAAACAACTTTAGACAATATAAAGCACTTAGGAATCTACCTTCCAAGATAAACCCATGGACTATATGAAAGCACTTACAAAACATTTTTCACACATATAAGACAGAACTAATAATTGACAAAATATTAATTGCTCATGGGTAGCCCAGTACAATAGAATAAAATGACAATTTTATGTAAGTTAATTTACTTATATATTGCCATATCAATCAAATTACCAATAATTATTTTCTGGATCTAGAAAACATAATAACAAAATTCATCTGAAAGAATAAAAGGTCAAGAATATGAAGGGAATAAATGAAAAAAAAATAAAGAGTCCTAGACCTATAAACACCAGATTTTAAACTGGAACAAAGTAACAATTATCAGATGAATAGATTATATATACAGCACATTGTAATAAATGACTATAGTAATCTGGTGTTTAATAAACCCAAAGATCCTAGCTTTGAAGTTAAAAATTCACTATTTGACAAAAATTGGTGAGAAAATTGAAAAGCAGTTTGGTAGAAAGTAGGCATAATACCAGTATCTCATACTGTATACAAAGATAAAGTCAAAAAGATAAATGATTTAGACATAAAAGGTGATATCATAAATAAATTAAAGGGAACATGGGAAAATATACCTCTCAGACCTATGGATAATGGAAGAGTTTCAGACTAAACAAGAAATAGAAAGGTTCATGGGATGAAAATAGATAATTTTAATTATATGAAATAAGAAACTTTTGCACAAACTAAACCAATGCAATCGAAATTAGAAAGAAAATAGATCTAGGGGGTGAATTTTATAGTAAGCTTCTCTAATAAAGATCTCATTTCTCAAATATTAGGGAGTTGAGTCAAATATGTAAAAATAAGTGTCATTCCCTAGTTGATAACTGATTAAAGGATATTAACAAGGAGTTTTCAGGAGAAATCAAATCTATCAATAATCACATAAAAATGCTTATAATCACTTCTGATCAGAGAAATGCACATTAAAATATGTAAACCAATCAGATTGGCTAATATGACAAAAAAGGAAATTGACAAATGTTGGAGGAGATATGGAAAAATTGGGATGTTAATGCATTGTTAATGAAGTTGTGAACTGGGTCCAACCATTCTGGAGAACAATTTGGAACTGTGCCTAAAAAGCCATAAAACTGTGCATTGCCTTTGACCCAGCAATACCTCTGTTGGATCTGTGTTCTTGGATCTGTGTTCTAAAGAGATCAAAGAAAAGGTAAAGGGACCTATTTTTTATTATAGCTTTTTATTTACAAGATATGTGCATTGACAATTGCAAAACCTTTTGGTCCAATTTTTCCCCTCCTTCCCCTCAACTTCTCCCCCAGATGGCAGGTAAAGCAATACATGTTAAATATGTTAAAATATATGTTAAATACAATATATGTATACATATCCATACAGTTATTTTGCTGCATAAGAAGAATCGGACTTTGAAATAATGTGAAGGAAATAAAAAATGTAGGCGGACAAAAACAGAGGGATTGGAAATGCTATGTAGTGGTTCACACTTATTTCCCAGAGTTCTTTCACTGGGTATAGCTGGTTCTATTCATTATTGAACAAATGGAATTGATTTGGTTCATCTCATTGTTAAAGAGAGCCATGTCCATCAGAATTCATCATCATATATAATGATTTCCTGGTCCTGCTCATTTTACTCAGCATCAGTTCATGTAAGTCTCTCCAGGTAAAGGGACCTATTTGTATAAAAATGCTTGTGGTAGCTATTTTTTATGATAAAGAATTGAAAATTTATGTGATTCCCATCAATTGGGGGATGACTGGACAAGCTGTAGCATAGATTGTGATAAAAATTAAAAGAATGCTCTAAGAAATGTTGAATAAAATGGCTTCAGAAAAAACTGGGAAAACTTAAATGAACTCATGAAATGTGAATGAGCAGAATCAGTGGAATTTTGTTCTTGTGATATTGCAAGGATGATTAAGTGTGAGAGACTTAACTACTGGATTCAAGAAAATGATCCAAGACAATTCCAAAGGACCTATGATGAAAAATACTAACTACCTCCAGAGAAAGAACTTGTGAACTTTTAAAAAATTTTATTATATCTTTTTATTTACAAAACATATTGGCTCTCTTCATTATTGGACAATTGGAACTGGCTTAAATCATCTCATTTTTGAAAAGAGCCATGTCCATCAGAACTGATCTTCATATACTCTTGTTGTTGCCAACAACAATGGTTGATCTCCTGGTTCTTTTCATTTCACTTAGCATCAGTTCATGTAAGTCTCTCCAAGCCTCTCTGAAATCATATTGTTGGTCATTTCTTACAGAACAATAAGATTCCAGAACATTCATATACCATAATGTATTCAGCCATTCTCCAATTGAAAGGCATCCATTCAGTTTCCAGTTTCTAGCCACTACAAAAAGGGCTGCCACCAACACTTTTGTACATGTGGGTCCCTTTTCCTCCTCTAAGATCTCTTTGGGATATAAGTCCAGTAGTAACACTGCTGGGTCAAAGGTGCGCACAGTTTGATAACTTTTTGAGCATAAGAACTTATGAACTTATACTGAAAATGAAGAATACTTTTTTAAAACTTTCTTTTTTCTTTTTTTTTTTTTTTTGGTATGTGTTTTCTTGTGAAATATATGAAAATGTTCTGTATATCATCACCTGCTATCACTCAGAGTAAAATTGCTTGTCTTCTCAAGGAGACAGAGAATAGGATGGAGAGAGAATTTGGAATTCAAAATGTTAAAAAAAAATTTAAATTTTATGTGTAATTGGAAAATGTTAAACATAATAAATAAAAACATATTTTAGAATGTTCCAATGCATTGATGTATCACAGTTTATGTAGTCATTTCCTAATGAATGGACATCTAACTTTTTTTTTCACTTCTTTGCTACTGTTGTCATCTTTACCAAACTGTTGGTTGTAATGTGAAAGTGTCAAAGCTGTTTTATCTGTATTTCTCTTACTACTGGTACTTTAAAGCAATCTTTCAACTGTTTGTTAACAATTTACGACTGTTCCTTTAAGAATAAATTTTCCACATCCTTTGACCATTTATCGACTGGGGAAATTCAGCATTAAACGTTGTTCTGTCTTTTTATTATAATGTTCCAAAGCCTAAGTACCCCTAACAAATTTTGGAGATGTTATTTTTTCTGGCATGGTTTCAAAACAATAAGTGTTTAAAGTGGTAGTGATAAAGCAAATATTTGTAATTATCTAGGAACTCAAGTTTTATTTTTATAACAATAGATAATATTTACATATCCCTTGAAGGCCTACAAAGCATTTACAGAGGTTATCTTATTTCTATAGATAATGATTATTATGTGCCCAATTTTTACTGTCACACAATAAAGAGTTTATCGATTATATAGCAAAAAAAATTTTGAGTAAGAACACAAAAGAATAAACATCTTGCAGACATATGGTCCATCATTTTCCAAAAAATACCTCTTTATAGCTCTAGAACTTTGTTACCTATGATCCTAAGTTTTAATTCTATTCTATTCCATTCTATTAAATGACTAAATGGGAATCAGACTAAATAACTTAAAACTTCAGTTTGGGCCTTAAAATTGATATTTATGTTTAATGAGCTTCCCACTTTGTACATATCTGTTTGATTAAAAACAGCACATCACAATTGTGATGTGCCAGTTTTCAAACAGACAACATGGGGAAGTTATTAGCTGTGACATAATATGGAAGAAAATTGGATCTTCTGTGAGTTGGAATAAGTCAAACAGTTAGTATGTCTATTGTGCTACAAGATAAATCCAGTCTAAATTCTTAGATCCCCAAATAGTCTTCGACAGAAAGAGAGGAAATGATAATATTCATTGTGATGACCCAGAAGACCCTGATCTAGGTATCACTGAAAAAGTTGCAGGGCAATTTGATATTTCATCAGATTTTACTTCAAGTAAAAGGATATAACCATCAAAAGAAAATGTAACAAATATTATTTTCCTATTGATTGAAAACATCTTTCAAAGACTCCATGGTCTTTGCATAGGCTGTCCTCCATGGATAAAATGCATTACTTCCTTATCTCCACTTTCTAGGCCTTCAAGGTTTTTTCCATGTCCCACCTCTTTTTAGGAATCCAATCATGATTTCCCTAGTATATATGGCTCTTTATCTCTTCAAATTATATCATATTTATTTATATGCACTTAAATTGTATCTTCTCCATCCTATTCCAAAAAATATATAAGATATGTGAGATGAAGAACTTTTTCTTCATTTTTGTGTTGGTTTTCTCATTTACCAACACATGCTTTTACACAGCAGATACTTAATAACAACTTGCTAAATTAAATTCAACAAGTCTCTCTTCAAAATTTATGCACATTATTACATATATAAATGTTTTATAATAAAGGAAAATATTTCTATTACAAGAATTAACAATGTAGTCTTTTAAAAGGATGATTCTACACTTAGTGAATGTAGGTATTGGAAAATTATATTACAAAGAACAAGGGAGCTGTGATTGCAACTAAGAATAACTTATCCAGCAAAGTTGAGTATAATCCTAAATGGGGAGGGGGGAAGGAAATTCAATGAACTGTAAGAATTTCAGACATCTGTAACAAAAGAACTCAATGTTAAATTTTAAAAAAAAAAAAAAAAAAAAAAAAAAAAAAAAAAAAAAAAAAAATCTGAGCTATTTTGCTTCTGTCTTCTCCATCAAGGATCATTATATTTATGCTGGAGTAAAGAAGGTCTGATGCACAGACATATAGAACACCTAGATGGTTTCTGTCTTTGTGGAGAGCCTAAGAAGCCAGACTTCCAGCAGAATTTGGATAACACATAAGGAAAGCAATTTCTTGTTTTGGAACACGTGTAGACATAACTGGTTCTCCTCAGATAATCATATATTGAAAAGAAGGTTCTTTGATTGACTACAGATGCATTAAAAAAGGCCTATCAGTTTCAACTACTTTTTCTTTGTCTCATTCATTCCTAATGAATCTCATAGCATGTATTGAAGTGAATAGAGTCTCTGATCTTTGGAATTTTGAAAGGTCAGGAGAGAACGGCATAGGAATCTGGGACTCTTGAGTTCAAGCCAGGCCACTCAGCCTTTGCAGTATATCTAGATGGTTCAGGAAGCAAAGCAGAACATCTGCCAGGACTCAAGACCAGTAGAAAGATTCATTTGGCAGTTCTGCTTCATCTGGACATGAATTTGATAGTACAATGCTATGTAGGAACTAAGCTAATTTTTTAGCTTAACTACTAAGATAGGATAGCAAGAGTACGTATCAAAAGCTTTGGGGATAATGTACTTTGTTCTTACTATATCTTAAAGTAAATATTGCTATGTAAAATCTACTTGATGTTAATATTCCTGTGTAAAAGCTACCTGATGTTAAGTGGCTAAATGAAAGCAGGGCTGCTAGTTACTGACCCCTAACAAATGGTAGTGGAGAGATAAACAGCTGGTGGTGATTCAAGCCAGTAATAAAAGAGCAAAACCTCAATCCCTCAAGATATCTTATTACTCTGAGAAGGGAAGTATAACCACCCAGCTCAGAGAGAGAAAGGGCAAAAGCACAAGTGTTGTACTGGTAAGAATAGAACAAAGTTAAGAGAAAATTTAAACCTAAATTAAGGAATCAGTTCTCAAAATCATTCTGCTTTTTAAAAATAAATTCAAGTCCTCTACAGCAAATGAATTATCTCCTAGCATAATAAGGTAGGTGAGGGGGAAATCATGATGACAAAACCATTATTGATCATCTTTGAGCAACTCTCATATGAGAAACAGAAAACTGGGAACCAGCATGCATCTTTCCAGTTTTCCAAATAGGAATTAAGGTGGATTCTGGGTAATGATAATCAATAAACTTGATAATGATCCGCATCAAAAGCCTAAAACAATTTATTAAACAGATGGCTCTTGAGCATTAAGGAAGCTCACATGGAAACTTGCACAATAGTGTGTCCTATTAAATTACACAAACTTCTTGTGGTAGAGTTACCTATTAGATTAGGTGAATGTTTTCTAAATTTCAGTAAGTTTTTTAATACAATGATGTTTTTGTGGACAAAATGGAGAATTGAGGATAGATTTTTAATATAATTAAGCATATTCATAGCTACTTGGATGGTGGTATCAAGAAATTTTGATTGATTTCAATTGGAATGAAATCTCTAATGGCATACTGCAGGGATCTTGGACATTCAGCTTCATCAATGCTTTGAAAAAAAAGAAAAATATATATATAGATAGATAGATAGATAGATAGATATAGATATAGATATAGATATAGATATAGAGAGAGAGAATACTAGTCAAATCTGAACATGAAATTTAACTAGGAAGGATGTGCACCTAAAATAAAAATTAGAATCCAAAATTCTACAGGTTGGAACAATAAATCAGATCAAAGATGAAAATAACTATTTGAAAATTAGAATCTTACCAGGGAAAGCCAGTAAAGCTATGAGAGAGACCAAGAAATAATAAAATAGATTATAAAGAATGAGAAAATAGAACAGAATGTGAAACATCTCATAAGAGAAATAGCATCAGCAACTCAAAGAGATCCTTTATGGAAAAAAAAAGATTGGTAGAGTAAAGGTAAGAATTTGTAATCATGTTATACAAATGAGGTGCAGAGGAAGAAAAGACACAAAGGCATTAGAGAAGGGAGAAAGGCTCATAGTTCTAAAAACCTACTCACATCAGGAATGGGTTCAATAAGCAGTGCTACATATAATACCATAATACCTAAAAAATCTATAAAGAACTAAGAGGGGAGGGATACATGGATGGGGAAGCAAAAGGTGAGGGAAAAAGACAAGGTGAGGGAAGAAGATCCCTGAGTGAGGGAAGGTTAAGTAATTAATAATAAGCCAAATTATGGAGCATAATTAATGAAAGAGTCAGCAGGGAGGAAAGATATGTGCATATGTGGGATACCTGTATGTGTGAGTATGTATATGCATGTATATATCTACATATATATATAAACATAAATACATCTTTTCTTAACTGTAGCTTCTTGGGAGTGGTAGGGGGAATGAAAGGGAAATATTGTGTTTCTTTGTGTGTGTATATGTATGTGTGTGTGTGTATATGTATATATCTACATATGTATATATAAATGTATCCTTTCTTAGCTATAGCCTGCATGGGGGGGGGGGGGGGAGGGGAGGGGGGGGGGGGGGGAAATGAAAGTGAGGGGGGAGAATAAAGTACAAAAAGGTGTGCAACAGGGAAAAAAGAACAATTAGCAAGGAAGTAAAGAAAAGATGAACACTCAAGAATATAATTTCTTCTACATATATATGTATATTATGTACTTTCTTAAATTGGAATTTGTTATGAGTCTCCCTGATGTCCTGCTGAAAACATCTCTTTTCTTTTGTTTCATTTTGTTTTGCATTACTTTTGTTTTTCTTTTTTTCTCATTCTGTTTCTTCAAATAAAATAAATTTGGAAAAAAATAAAAATAAAAAATAAAACATGGCAAATAATGCCTTTACCAACTTCCTCACAGAATTATTGTGATAATTAAAATACTATTTGTAAAGTGTTTTGTAAGCCAAAAGCTCTCTATGCATGTCAGCTGTTAACTGCTTTGTCAAGACTTCAAAGTAGTTTAAAATGAATGCTTTTTTACAAAAAAAAAAAAAGGGGGGGGGGAAACTATATTTGAAAGCAAAAACAGATAACACATTAGCTGAGTTCACGAAAATACAAGATGTTTTTTTCCACTGTGAATACTGCAATGAATTTGAATATGTTTTCTCATCTGCCCTTTATGAAATAGGTTGTGGAAAGAGTCCAACTTCAGAAATACATGCATACAATGACATCATTTAGCTTGATTGCAAATAATCAGTAAAGAAATAATCCTAACCCATGGAACTGATTGAACTGATTTATATTTATAAGATGCAATTTAAATGTGCCTTTAAGTACACTCCCTCTCTATAGTTTCGCTCTTCAATATTCTATAAAATTTTAAAAATATCCTTCTTTGAAGTATTCCCTCACTAACAAGCATAATAGGACTATAGAATTTTAGCATTATATAGGACCTTAAGAATCATTCAGCACAATTCTTTCATTTTATAAATGAACTGGGCATGGAAGGCCCATTTAGCCCTACTTGGCCTATATAGACACTTCTCATACATTTTACTCACTCCCTCTTTCATTCAGCAAAAATGATAAACTATCAAGACCCTTAAAGTATTCAGATTAGAATTAGTCATCATCAGTATGTCCTTATATGACTGAAATGTCTGCCATGTCTATTTTGATTTTTGAAAATGTAAAGTCCTAGGAAAGAGACTTTTTTTCATTAATTTTGTCACCAAGCCCAAGACAGAACCACAAGCATGTGAATACTCAATAAATTCAAACAAAGTTTATAATTAGTGGCTTGTTACATATATTCCCAATTACAAATAAGACCTCCCTCTACACACACACACACACACACACACACACAAACACAGTATCAATCTTTCTTGCTATTTTAAAATTCACTAATTAAATGTATAGTGAATATACTGAGTATGGTGGGTAGAAAACAGACCTTACGGTCAAAAAGATCCTCCTTCATGTCCTATTCTTGCAATGTACTAGCTATATGCAATTCCTTAAGGAACAGTCATATTGACAATCTGTATCAATGGAGAGTTTCCTATATTAATAAATCACTTGGTTAAACTGCTCCCAATCTCGCAAATAAATACTTACCATGTAATATCTCATGTATCATGTAATATCTTATTCCCTCTGATAGATTGAAGGGGACTATTACAACATAGAACTTTCCCAGTCCCCATTTTATAGAATTTATTACCAACAACTCCATTTTAACATTTTCCCTACAAATAACTTTTCTCTCTTCTTCATTCCTCTGGGAAATATTAGAAGAGGATTTCACTGTCTCACAAAATTGTTATACTAAATAAATCCCTACAGAATCCAGAAGCAGTACTTCCAAACTAACTGCACCCAATCTCAGGCAGCAATCTAAGTAAAAAGACAGGTCTTCACCACACAACTATCATCCCAAAGGCAAAGAGTAAATAGAGTAGCCTTCTGATGTGATTGGAATTATAGCGCTTTCTAATCCTGGCAACTAGAAGTCAGTTCCTATACAGAGGGCAATCTATACCAAACTTTCTGAAGTTAAAGGGGTAGAAATTTGGGGATAGTGGGATTCATTTGATGATGTATATTTGCAATGAAGGGCATAAAAGCATATACTAAAAATATAACCCATGCCTACTCAAATGTGACAAATTTGAAAGGAAAAAATATAAGTATATTCATATATATGTATATATTTTATATATGTGTATATATTTGTGCATATGCATATATATGTATATATTTATGTATATGCATATATATGTATATATTTATGTATATGCACATATATATATATATATATATATTTATGTATTACTAGGGAAATCATTGATCTGTCATCTAAAGAACACTAGTCTGAGGGGCAGGTAGTTGGTGCAGTGGATAGAGCACCAGCCCTAAAATCAGGAGGACCTAAATTCAAATCTGTCCTCAGACACTTAATACTTCCTGGCTGTGTGACCCTGGGCCAGTCACTTAATCCCAATTGTCTCAGAAAAAAAAAAAAGCAAGAACACTAGTCTGGTATCAGTTGGTTGGATTCTATTTTTGGCTTTGCCACTAATTAGCAATGTGGCTAATCTTCGCAAGATTTTCATTTCTTCCCTCAAATAAGGACAAGAGACTAGAATCAGGGGTCCTCAAACTTTTTAAATAGGGGGCCAGTTCACTTTCCCTCAGACTCTTGGAGGGCTGGACTATAGTAAAAGCAAAAACTTTGTTTTGTGGGCCTTCATAGCCCTGGGTTAGGGGAATAAACGTCCTCAGCTGCTGCATCTGGCCTTCAGGCTATAGTTTGAGAATCCCTGGATGATGTCCAATTTTCTTTCCAACTCTTGAGTAAAATCAATGATTCTAAAACTTTATTCCTATAAGGATTTCTTGCAGATATGAAATGCACAAAGGAGCATATGCGTAAGGTGGCACTTAATCTATATAGAACTAGAGATAAAAAATAATCAATACCTTAAAAAAGTAGCCAAGTAAACTGGAAGATGTTAGAAAAACATTACGACAATAACAACAACAAATAAGTATTAGCCAATGAATTCCATACCTTGGTTTGGGGAAAGGGAATCTATTGCCATTAAATTAGAAATGTTACTCTGTTCAGGGGGAATCAGAACTACTCTATGTGTGTGTGTGTGTGTGGGGGGGGGGTTGGTTATTTGTTTATGGTTTTTTGTTTTGATTTGTTTTTAGGTACTCTTACAGACAGAGGAAAGATCTTAGCAATTAATGATTGGGAGGAAATAGGCAATTTTCAGTAAAATGATTACAGATTGCTTGTCTTCTCTCATTATTTTAAAGATATTTCTCAACTGCAAGCACACCTACAAGAGGCCCCAAATGGTTATTTATTATAAAAGAAGTACATTCAATAGCCATTTCAATGTGCTAATTAATGACATCTTGTGACTCAATCCTGGATCTAACTCAGTTCCTTTTCTATTCAATTGTAAATCTAGTCCAGTTTATATCCTTAGGGAAAACTTTATTCAATTGTGGGAATTGGGAGGAAATTTTACTTCATTATTTGGTCCTAGATGTTCATGGCTGGAAAACTGGATCATTCCCTACCTGATGCTTAGAAATCCTCAATTTAAAAGTAGGTTATGCTAACCAGAAGCCCAGTCAGATTCAAAGATTGATGCAAAGAATTTTCTTACAATTTCACATCTCAAGCAAACCATATGCTTTATCTGAAAACTGGTTCTATACTGATCAACCATTTATTGTTTCCATGTCCCTTTCCTTGCTTACAAATATTTCAGAAGTTGGATATCTCTTTCTGATTCAGGAAATTGCAGTTATTCACTGTCCCCCTCCTAATTTAGAAAGTATCTAATCTTTCATCCAATTAAAAATCAGATTTCCTAATGTTGCATTATTTCCTTTTAATTAAATGGTCTTATTTGATTTTTTTTTTTTTAATGTATAAAAGTCCATCTCCTCTGTTTTATTCCAGGCTAAGCTGTGGAGGGCTGGTCCCGGTTTGTGGACAAGTGGTATACATTGTTTAATAAATTGATATGCTTAGAAGAACATACTTTAGTTTTCCTCAGTCATTTCATCTTTCACCCACAACATTAAGAACCTATCGTATTCAAAGCAAGAAGCAGTGGGAAATAGCAGATAAAGGGCTAGATTGGATAAAATCAAGAAGAGCGAGATCCAGATTCTACTTCTAACACTTCATTATAAGCAAGGAAAAATCTCTTAGTTTTTCTTGAAATTCACATAAATTTGTGATATGAATTCATTATATTGATCTTGATGGAGAGAGACCTCATACCATGAATTCCCTGCAGACAAAATCATGGATACTTAGTTGTATGTACAAGACAGAATTGCCTTCCTCTTCCCGTTCACCTTATCAAAACATAGTCAGCATGCACTGGGAAATTGGGAAGCACAGATTGTATAATTGTATCATTGTTCAAATGAATATTTAAAGACAGTTATAGGTAAATTCATATTTATATAATTTATATGTGAATTGATATAGAAAGAATTTAAAAATTCATAGGAAGAAATGGTGGTTATATGAGTATAATTTAAAGTTTTATCTTTAATAATATATAAAGCAGGGGCAACTAGTTGGTGTCACGAATAAAGCACTAGCCCTAACACCTGAGTTCAAATGTGACCTCAGACACTTAACACTTCCTGGCTGTATGGCCCTGGGCAAATCATTTAACCCGATTGCCTCAGCAACTCCACTTCCCAGGGGAAAAAAAATTAGATTTTGTGTCTTTAAATATACACTAAAACCATGACTTTTATCTATTTATTCTACTGATAATATCTAAATTTTTCAATAATTCTTTGGAGAATCTGTATTTTGTCCAAATAATCAATAAACATTTATTAAGTGTCTTCTATGTGCCAGGCACTGTGCTAAGAGGTATAAGTACAAAAAGAAGCAAAAGATAACCCCTCAAGTAGCTCACAATCTAATGGAGAATATAGACAATTTTACATTTTTCCAAATAAACTGGGAAATGAGAATAGTCCCAAAAAGAATTATTTCAATCTAGAGGACATTGTTTTCCTGATAAGATCCAGAGGATTTTGTTTTACAAATGCATTAAAGTAGACTGATAGAGGATCAAGCTCCCAAAGGTAGAGCCAAGATTTAATTACACATGATAGAACCTTACAAGTAGTATTTGTTTGCACCTAGCATAGTGCCTGGAAAATAAAAAAAGTATTTATTAAATATTTGTTGAATTTAATTTAATTTAAGCATAGGCTGAATCTGAAATTCACAAGCATTTCTAAAAACTAGTTTGCAGGAATATTCATTATTAAAAAGATACATGCAGAGGCAGGATTGTTAAATTGCATGAAACTGCTACTCCCCATATTCTAGCCATTTTTCTCTTCTTGGCTCACCAGAGGTAAACAGAGGTCATTAAACAAAGACCTCTTAAAGTTCTCTCTCTAATAAATAAGAGAATAATAATATCTGACACTTGCTTTGACCTTTAAGGTTTACAGACATATTATATGAACTCTCATTACATATTAATTCCCTTTGTATGGCTCTTAAATGTATATAAAGCAATTTCTTCACTATTCTGTAGGATAGGTAATAAAAGCATAATTCTTTCCATATCACACGTGAAGAAAATGAGGCTCTTAGAAGTTGTGTTTGTCCACAATCACATAACTATTATACCATATAAAATAGGATTTGAACCCAGGTCTTCATATTCTAATTTCCCACTCTATCCATTATGCCATTATAATTGTCCTTTGAGCCTTAGGATAACCTTGTAAGGTAGTCAGTGCTTGTATTATTTCAATTTTTTTTAAATCCCAGTGAGTGATCATTCAGTCTTTCCATGAAATCTCTACTGTGGGAGAACACACTGCCTTTTGGGGCAGTACCTTCCATTTTTGGAAAGCTCTAATTGTTAGGAAGACTTCTATTGAATTAAAAATCTACCTGTTGCTTACTTCTACCAATTACTCTTAATTCTATTCCTTGGGATCATGCGAAACAATCAATTCTTCTTCCACAGAACAACACTTCAAATCCTTGGAGATTATTATCATGCTCCCATCAAGTCTCTTTGCTGGGAAAGAGGTTCTATGAGTGATAATCTACACTCATCTACTACCAGACTATGCTAATGTGTTGATTAGTTTGGCTAGACTGTAGGTTTTTTTTTTTCCCTCTCTTTTTAAATTTTTTAATACTAGGGAGAGAGGGATGGTAGGTTATATTTAGAAATAAATAATGTTATAAAAATAAGAAATCAATAAGATTTAAAATAAATAAATACATAGTGATCTCATAATAACTGGAGAAATTCAGAAAGGAATTGGAAAAAGCTATACTGAAGTTAGTGTAGTAATGGTAGTAGTAATAACAACAATAATAACTAGCACTTATGCCCACTTAGTTTACAAAATGCTTTATTAATATTTTCTCATTTTACCTTCACAACTCTGATTAGTAAAGTATTATTAGTCTGATTTCATGAATGAGGAAATTAAAGCAGGCAGAAATTATGACTTGCTCAAGGCCATATAGATAGTAAGTATCTGAGTCTAGAGTGATCTGAGGTATTTCTAATTCTAGGTCTAGTCCACCATGCTATATGCCTAGCTTATCCATAAAGTGAGGTTTTTTGGCAAGGAATTCATTGATCTGGATTATATTTACTGTGAAGATCGCGTATTTTAAAATCAGCAGGAGTCCGGAGTTCAGGTTAGGGCAAAATCGTCAGTCTTTATTCTCAGTGAAGAAGGATCAGAGGTGGAAGAGAATCGACGATAGCAATGTGTGCAGCTGAGTCAAGAAGCTAGCTAGATCCGCAGCCACATGACCAGCAGCCAGGAGAATGGACCCAGGCCCAATCTCCCCCAGCTTCTCTTCCTGTTCCTCTGTCTGCCTCCACCCACCAAAATCATCATTTCCTGTACAACACATCAGGACTTGCACAGAGAGTGGGCAGGGACCATTCTTTATCCAATCATGTATAGAGTATAGTCCAATTACTATTTAGCCTCATGTACTTGGGACCTAAGTGCATCAACTCAAACTTCAGCCCATTACAATTTACTATGTTCAAGTTTATCTTGCTCTATTCAGCATATGCTAACACAGCAGTTTAAGTGGAGGTACAAAGAGTCAGGCACAGGTTTTCTAATTCCAAAACCATGGATCCTTCCATTTATCTAGAGGCCTCAAACCTGAAGCCCTGGGGTCAGAGATAACAAATCTTATACCAGATGTGAGATTCACTAGTATACTTCTATTAACAATAGAAGACTTAGGGTGAGTAAATCTCATCAGAATACTAATAAATAATTCTTTCCTCCCTATTTCTTCTCTTAAGTGAATTATGTATATATTTCTAGTTCCAAAATTATTTATATTGCCATGAAAAATGAAAATCTGGCCAACCAGCAAATGGCCATTTTGAAGCATTCATACAGTGGCTCTGACCACACATTATTCTTTTTCCCGCTTATTCCACAGTCACCATCAAGGGGATGCTGAAGAGAGCTGGAATGTTCATGAATGTGAGGGCTGAAGCTGGTTGTTGGAAAAGATGGAACTAATTGTGTTTTCACTGTAAAGCATCCAAGGAAGCATTTGCCTGACAGGTGTTCTAATGTTACAAAACAAATAGAGTTGGCAAGATATGGTCACTTGATCTGCGTGGAAGTAACTGAATCACTTTTAAAAATCCTAAAGTTCTCTTAAATTTCTTCACTTTTGCAATTATTTCCTAGCTAATCCTGGTTGCTAAGTAGAAAAATAGAAATGAAGCAATTTCTGTCCTCAAGGAACTTATATTCTTATGGTAGGATATAAAACATACACAGATTAAAAAAAAAATACCAAGTATATACAAATTGAGAGCAAGAAAGAGAGAGATAGAAACATAGAAACAGACAGAGACAAAGACAGGGACAAAGAGAGAAAAAAAGAAAGAGACAAAGGCAAACATAATTAGAGAGAGAGAGAAACAGAGACAGAGAAAGAGCAAAGGAAAAACAGAGAGAGAGAAAGGGAAACATCAAGAAGGCCTCATAAAGAGGTACACTGAGACGTTCTGGCTTGTTGGAAGCTAGAAATTCTAGGAAGATGGCAGAGTAAAAGCAATCTAAGAAAATTATGAAAAGAAAACTAACTAATTGGAAAAAGAGGTGTAAAACCTTAAGGAAAAAAAATTCTTCAAAACTAGAAATGAGAAAGTGGAATGACATGATGAAACACCAAGAAAATTTCAAATGACTTTCAAATATAGAGGAAATCTCTATCTAAAGAAAATATTCAGTGGGTGTGTTCATAGTGGCAACCTCCAATTCATATTTAGTATACTGCCATAGTAGGGGAAGGAAAAGGAAATGTGTTATTTATATCTATAGAATAGACAACTTTTTAAAAAGACACCTCAAGTAACAGATGAGAGAGTCACAGATGAGTAAGACAACTGTTTAGGTCACATACTGCTGCTAAGCCGGGAACAGGAGCTAAATTGTAACATCTTTCAAAGAGTTCTCCTGGGGTCCATATGTGTAGACTGCTAAAGCTGTTAACGTACCCAATTAGATTTTAATTTATCTTAGTTTCCTCAACACTGCCATTAAAAGTCACACCATACAACCGTTAAACCTTAACATTACCAGGCTCACAGTTTTGTCAGGTGTTGACCAGTGAGTTTAACTATATACAAGCTGCAAAAACTGGACCTTAATCCAAGCTAAAAAGAAAAAAAAAAGTTTAAATGGGTCAGGAACATTTACCCCAGCCATCTGTTTGACGTATAATGTGAGGATATTCAAAAGTTTCTTAGCAAAACAAATAAAGGCTTCCACATTCCCAAGGACAGAAACCATTTCATCTACTAATACAGTCCTTTCAAGAATGTAATATTTTGGCAGGACATGGATGTCAGGAAAGAAACAACCAATGAGATTTATGGTGGCTAATTTATGTCTGTGGCTGTTAAGACATGTTCCTGGGTAGTCGTTCTCGCAACGGGCAGTATTTTCCTTCCTGCACATTCTTATTGTTTCAGTTTATTACAGCAGTCCGCCTTGTGAGGTCATTTATTGCTTAGCACGAAGGTACAGCTGACCCATTTATTACAAGGAGACATCAACACCTTGAGTGAGATCACTTATTTCCCTTTGGATGTGCATACTGTAGGTGATGAAATCATGTATTTATCTACAACTTATTAGATTCATTTGATTGACTAGGGATCAATTTTTGTTTAACCAACTGTGCAGGTTACTGGGTAGGAAGTTTCTTGGTACACCACTGTGATGTTTCAAAACAGCAGTTAAAATAATTATCCTAATATGGGACCACTGGGTAGTTCTCAAACACATGTTGGAGGCCATAAGAAGACAGCATTTGGAACCAAAAATATCAAACACATGGAAAAGTCATTGGGCTCTAAAGGCTGTTGTAGTTTCTTTATGAATTAGGAATGATACTGTAAATGTTTGGGATAGTTCAGGCCACCAGTAGGTCTTTCCTGCCATCAGTGAACTTGCGACCTTATTTCCTTGGAGAGCTATTAAAATGAAGTCAGAGGGCAGAAGAGTTATTTGCAAGTACCATTTTGACTTGTGTGGTCTAGAGAGCTAACAGATTTATCCATACGATGGACAATGTAAAGAAAGTTAGAAGACGCATCTGGTTAATTAAAAGTTCAGCTCAAAACACAAAATTAGCCAAAAGAAACTGAAGAATCATCTTTTTATTTGACTGTGGCAAATTTAACCATCTTAGGTAGCAACCATCTCATCTTGTCAAGAATAACAACCTGGCACAACAGTCTCTAGCAGAATACTGAAGTGGGTGGCTTTGGATGGGGGAATCCTTTTCTCTTGAGCAAGGAGTATGATAGAAGCTCTGTATTTGTCCCTAGGGTAGGGGTGAGAGGACACAGAAACCAGCTGTGTTGCTCTAGGGCAAACTTTCTGACCCTTCAGGGATCAGGCATTGATAAATCTGAAAGGGAGTCATGTCCAGATTTCTTAACTTGAAAGAAAAAATGACTTCTCTGACACAAGGGGCTGGGAGGTGATGGGAAGGGCAGCACTGACTTAAAGGGAAGACAGAATTTAAGAAAAGGAGAGGATATTATATGAAGCAACAAGAAAAGATACTTTTTTTTTCTTTTTGAAAGTCCACTGCACTTTGTATAAATCTCCAGTGGAATTTTTCATAATATTCACCTATTTATAAAAAATAAATCAATGTGAACATTATATTCCTTGTGGTATGGGTGTCATTATTCTCATAATGAATACAAAAGTGACAGGGATGTTGGCTCCTTACCATCAAAATGGATGGAAATCAAGATTTAGAGTTCCACAAGTCCAATCTTCAACTTACAAAAATGACCTTTTGATAGTCTTAAAATTCATAACTGTGAAGCAGTTTCATCTCATCATGATGGAAGGCAATGAGAAGAGTGTAGCCATAATGATTTATTTATATCCCTTTTTGTATTTTATCTCTACCTTGTTGCCCATCACTACTCCCTTATTCACAAAAGAAAGAAATAGATCTTGTTTGTTAAGATGAAACTAAATCAAGAGAACAACCCCTTTTAAGGAAATTTCCAATTTCTATAAGACTTCAAACTGTTCAGGCACACTATCCATCCCCACATAGATTTGTTCAAATGTAGTATTTTAAATGGTAAAACCTTGATACAATAAGCCTATGCATTTTCACAGGAGGACTTAGGGTCAAGAAGACTTGTATTCAAGCCCTTGCTCCAAATACTAGCTATTAGGACTCTGGACAAGTCAATTACTTTTCTAACTCACAATTTTTACATCTGCAAAATGGACTTAAGAATAGCCAAATATTGGGACAGCTAGGTGGTACAGTGGATAGAGCACCAGCTCTGAAATTAGGAGGACCTGGGTTCAAATGTGACCTCAGACAATTAACACTTTCTAGCTGTGTGACCTTGGACAAGTCACTTCACCTCAATTGCCTCAGAGGGAAAAATAAAGCTAAATATTTTGCTAATAATAGTTGACATTCAGATTATTCTTTAGCATTTACATGGTGCTTTACATGGACTTCATTAGATTCCAACAACAACCTTGTGAGGCAGGTGCTATTATTGCCCCCATTTACTTTATTTATTTATCTATCCATATATATATATATTTGCTGAGGTATTTGGGGTTACTTACTTACCCAGGGTCACATAGCTAGGAAGTATTAAGTATCTGAGGCTGGATTTTAACTCAGATCCTCCTGACTTCAGGGCTGGTGCTCCATCTACTGTACCATCTAACTGCCTCTATTGCTCCATTTATAGATGAAGAAATGAGACACAGAAAGGTTAAGTGATTTACCTAGTGGTCACACTGAAGCAGGATTAAAATTTGGATCTTCCTGATTTTCAGCCCTACACTCTGTCTACTGTGCTACCCAGATTCCCTTTTTATATACCTTGCAGGTTTGAAGGAAGAAACAAATGAAAAGATATATTGGAAGTCATTTGATAATGTTAAAACCCTACTCTGTTGGTTATTATTGTTCCTCAGGGACTAGGATCAGAAACTAGATTTGGAGTCAGAAGACCTGAGTTCAAAACCAGCCTCAGACATTTGCTAACTTTGAGACCCTGAACAAATCACTTAATCTTTGTAAGATGACTATAATAATAGCACCTGTCTTGGAGGGTTGTTGTAAGGATCAAATGAGATAATATTCATAAAAAGTACTTAGTACAGTACCTGGAATATAGTAGGTGCTATGAGACACTCAGACCCTGCTCAGAGATTATTTGTTTAACTTCTGTCCTTCCAGATCTGCTTCTAGTTTCTCTCCCCAATTTGCTTTAGGTTACACATTGATTCCCAGTAATTGCATAGAATCTTCAAGGTAATAAGGCAATATTTAGATTAAAGGGTTCTTGATGATCATTGTTCTATCTTAAGATAGATCTCAAAGAGCTGAATAGGCATAACTCATTAAAAGCAAAAAAATCTGATAAATTTCTTATGTGATTATAAACAAGAGTCAGACCCATCCTTAACCTTAGCCCATCCTTACCTTAGCATTCATCAGTTACAAAATTAATTAATGAAGAAACCCTTTTGGAATAGCAGTTTTACATAATATTGCTCTCATTGGCAAACCATATTACATCAAATTTTGATGTGTAAGTATATATGTAAGGAGGCAGACTATCATCAATCAGGAACAAAAGGGACCTGGGAAATCATCTAGCCCCACCCTCTGACTGAGGAAACAATAGGTCAAAAATAATTATCTTTCCAAAGGTTACAACATAGAAAATTGCAGAACCAGAACTGGAATCCAGGTCTTCTGAATTTAAAGCTAGCCTTATTTCTAAATAATTTGTAATGTATCCAAAACTAGATTATATGATTACTGTTGTTAGCCGTGTGATAGTTAAGTTATATTGAATAAAAATCCCACCTTTTTGTGATTTTTTTTTTTTGCTTGGGATAGAAGGGTTTTTTTTTCTTTAGAAATAATGCCAAGAATGACAAGAAAACTTGTGGGAGAAGGAAGGAGAGAACAAAAGTAAAAAGTGCACAGTAAAGGACAAAAGAAAATTTACAAGGAAGCAAAGATGGACAGCTTTAAACTCAAAGTGTAGTATTTATTATATAGAGTTTCTTGAAATGGAAATTTATTGCTTTATAGTTTGAATCCTCTCATATTCTGCTGTGCACATGGCAATTTTTTTCTTTGCTTTGCTTTCTTTCTTCTTTCTATGGAAAATATTCTCAAATTTCTATTTCTCTCATGAAAATAAGATATCATCATATTGTTCTTTGCTAGGTTTACTCCATCCCCATTTCCACTCTTACCAAACATCTCCACCCTGTTCTAATATCATTTTCTACAGCCCCCTATTGCTATTGGTTATTCTCAGCTAATCAGCTATCAATAAGAATCAAAGGAGTGAGACTATATAGAGCTTTGCAAATATTACAATTCTAGTCATTGTTCCAGGCCACCTAATTTATTATGCTTGCCATACACTGAGGGAAGCTGTAATTTGCAAGTTTCTACTTCATAGGAGTAGTTTATAATTTATTCGGTCTCTTCCTGAACTTCAGCTTTAAACTTCAGCAGAGAAACTATCTTTAGTACCACCAGTAATTCTATTCACCATCCACTAAGAATCACTATGTTTTGTAAGCCTCTTCCTGATAGAAGGTTATCCCTCTACTGTGAAGTACCTGAATCACTTTTTAGCCAGCCTTCACCAAAAGTTTGCAAATTCTTAGATTAAGATAATTTCAACTATTTGAGCTAGTCTCTCCTCTACTGCCTCTTCTGATTCCTTCACTTCAACTCTCATTGATAGATTGGTCATTAGTATAGTTTAGTATTTAATTTTTATCATAATCTACTTCACATGGAAAGTATTCCTAGGTCTCTACTTTCCCATATACAAAAAGCAACTACCTACATCAATGTTTTTTGTTCTGTATAAATAACAAGGGTTAGACTGGTTATACAAAACTGAAAAAGATAAGATTTGTGCCATTTTTGCCTATCAATAAATCATAGCTTGGTCTTCCTCACCTCTCTGCATATGCATTAAATTTTCATAAGTATTTAAATAACATTCATTTCAATATATTACATAAGAAATAATGTGTTGAATGAATGTTTGAATATGCATTCTCACACAGTGCTTTTCATTTTATCATTATGAAATTTCTCGAAGGTTTTTTTTAAATCATTATATTATATTGGAGATGTTGAGACACAGAATATTGAAGTTAATCACTAAAGTTACAGGAAATTAAAAATAATAGCATTGTAATTTAATGATCATAAAAAAACACAAAACACAAATCTTTACTTTCTCTTCTCACCTAACTTTTGGACTTTTTATAAAAGTCAATGTCATAGAGCCAGAATATTGTGGTATAATATATCCAGCAACAATATTTTGACAAAATGATGTTGAACAAGTAGTTGTTATATAGGTTCATTTATGAAAATAGATTAGTTAATGATAATTCAAGATAAGGGCATCATACCACCAGAAGTTAAAGAAGGCTTATCATTAATAAGCTGAACTTATGTAATTGGGTAGATTATTCAATGAAAGACTAGAAAATGAGCAACACATCATCACAGACTTCAAATATATAGCAGACATCAAATGTCTAGCACCTACAAGCTACAATTATACATCAGAATCTCACTATCTTTCATGGACAGACAGACAAGACATTCCTTAATACAAACATAGACTTCAATATATCCTTCTGAACTCAACGAATAAATCAATAAATAGTACTATTGCCTACATTTAATTAAAAAATTAAGATCAATAAGTATGATAAACATACCCACAGCAAATACTCATAATCTCTATAAAATGCTTTCTAAATATAGAGACATTGTAGAGAAGATCAAAATCAAATGGAATCAGGTGGGAGTATATATCCCTGCCATACTGACAACTATGGGACTTATGGGAGGTTGCTTTCAACATTGAATTTATATGCTGATACTCTTATTTAATTATAAATGTAGTTATTTTACTCTGCAGGTAAAAATCTACATAATATAAAATATGAAAGAATACTGCAGGAAAATGAGCTGTTCTAGAAATATTTTATTCTGAACTTCATTAAGATGAAAAACAATAAAAAATAACCTTTTATAAAACACAAAAAATACATTATGTCCATTTGACCCCCTCACCTTAACACATCTGTTTATTCATGCTTTATATAACCTACTTTAGCAGACCACATTTCTGGTGAGAATGGTGCCATTTTATAAATGTAAGATTATTGGTATGTGATTTCATGACCCAGATGTTCAGGTGCTTTTGGAGGATAATTCTTCTGAAAATCAGATGATGCAGATTAGGTTGGAGTTAATTCAGACAGTATCAGGATCACTGCACCTGGCCACAGGAGCCCACTATGGCAATCACTATTTCCCAGACCTTAGATATCCAAATGAATGAATGAGTCAGGAGAGCTCGGCAATTGCAGGAAGGAACCCAAGCATAAAAGGCAATAAAAAAAAGGCACAGGTTCCATTTCTCATCACATTCCCAAGAGCACCAGACATGTGTTCCTATTCTGACCACAGTCCCAACACCTACAGTAGATCCCATGAAGTACCACCCAACTACTTTCAGCTGTTCTCCTGTGATGAAATGTTTCAGACATATGGTCACAAAGATTAATATCTGTGCAGACCATTTTCAAAATAGCCCAGGAATGGCTTGGGAACACATGACATGAGAGGAATAAAAATTCTGGGGCCAGCTTTTCTGTCAATGTGAATGTCCTTTGTACACCTTGGCTTCCCTAGGAAGTTAGTTGAAATTCCTAAAGGGCTAAGTTATGGACCATCAAATAATTTTCAGAAAGGACAAACTGCAAAGATTTCAAAAGGAAGATCTGCATAGAACTGCTCCTGGCACCCTGGTATAGAAGTAGCAATTGACTTCAACTCAAAGAATATGGTTTTTCAGTGTGTCTCTATTTCATAAGAACACTGTTCCTCGCATTTTATTGGTTGTTGGGTTTTTTTTTTTTAAATCAGTAAAATGTAATCGTTGTACCTGTTGATCTCTATGGTTCTTTCTAGTTCTAAATCCTATGATCACCACCATAATTCAGAGACTGCTTGGTCTCTATTTATGCTTACATTCTCAGATTTTCCTCATAAGAAAGATTAGTAAAATAGTAAAATAGTCCTTTCCAGGTTCTCTCCCAACCCAAGTAGTTATATAGGAGCAAAAATTCCCTAAAGTCTACTTTGTCCATTTCAATGTTTTTAAATTGTGATTTATTCAGAGGTTCTGTGAAATTTACCTCAAGATGATCTTTTAGGGAAAAAATTATATAATACATATGAAGTGGGGGGCCTGTCTGACTACTTTTGCAAATGGCTTACAGAAGTTTCACACGCTCTTGCCTCTCCAAAAATACATCTTTTCAATGGTTTCAATTGTGGTTAGAAAACATGTGCCTTGTGTTTTGCAAAGGCAACACACCATAATTTATTGATAAGTCTGAGGTGACATTTCCAACTTATATTTTGGTGGCCAAATAGTTATCACTCCGGGATAAAAATTCTTTCAAAACCGAGACAGTATTCATGGGATTCAAACACAGAAATTCCCCATCTCTCTTCTTCCTCCCAGACCCCACAAAAAAAGGGAGGGAAAGAAAGGAATTATGGTAAAAATTGATTTAAGATGGGAAAATTACCATTTTTTTAAATAACAAGTTGTGAGTACTTCTCCAGAAAATAATTTTCTATTTAAATATTTTATAAAGTTATTATACAACTAAGCTAGAAAAATATTATGTATTCTAATTATAATAAATATTAATATTAGGATGTGAATTCATCCTATTTCAGCACACTCTCCACTGTATCTCCAGCTACAAATAAATGACATTATTTCCCCAAATTAGGACATCACCTGCTTTGTTCCAATAGCATTTAGAGAGAAACAGCTCCATCTGAATTTTCTGACTATAGTAGTTTATGATCCAATACTGTCATCATTATGACATCAATTTGAATATCACATAAACACAAAATTTTCCCAATTTATATTTATATTTATATAAAATATATATATATATACTAAAATGTAAAGATATAATAAATAAAATGAAAGTGAGTGTCAGATTTTGACCTACTGTAGACTTGGGTAGATTACATTAAACCATAAGGGTTTTCCTACTGGCAATGTCACCACCTGGATGTCATTTCCCTCATAGAAAAGAAGTTTAGCATTTAAAACCAGCTCCATCCTACTCCATCTATTCAGGCCTATTTTAAATTGCTCTCTTTTAAGCCTTTCATAGTCACCTAAAATGACCCAATTACTACTTTCCAACATCTATTTTTTTATCTCCCACATCAGTGACTTTGCTCAGACTATTCCCCCATGCCTGGAACGAACTCCCTCCTTACCATCAATTCATGCAACATTTCAAATGGAAACTCTTTCTCAATACTCTTAGTTATTAATGTTCTCTTTCCTTCTCAGATAATTATATAAACCTTTTTTAACCTCTAGTAGCATATAAACCCCTTGAGGTTAAGAACTAGTTTCTAAATTTGTCTTTGTACTCACAGCAACTAATATACAAATGCACTAATACAAAAACACTAATATAGTCTCTTGTCATGGTAGGTATTTAATAAATGCTTGTTAGATAGGAAGATATGAAGTATCTCAGTTTTCTTCCCATTCTGCCAAATGGTGAAATGTGCCTCAGGACAAGTCCATCTTCCCACTCTTATAATAACACAATTTGAAAGGATCAACAGACACATTCCAGTAGTCTAAGGACAGATCTCTACAGCACATATGTTACCCACCAGGATTTTAAGGGATTTGGTGACAAACTAGGTAAATTCTTTTGAATTGCTCAGCATGATCAACAAACAAAAGATCTGCCCTAAATTTGTTCCATCAATATCAGTACAGAATTGACTCAACCTATTCTTTTTACTCTGTTTCTCCATTCTATGACCCCAGAATTTTTTTATTTGGGAATTAAGCTTTAGACAACATTCTCTACTTTAAATCTTTCACATCCCCTTAAAACTGTATAATCTGATTTCAGCTGAAATATGAAAGGTTGGGAAATCCTTAAGAGGCACCTTTCTTCTGAAGCCAGGGGAAAGAGAAGTGTCGACAGAGAGCAGATCTCTTAAGTGCATGGCTAGTAGAAGGATTTTTTTTAATCCTCTCTGTTATTTCTTTCACAAAGAACACACAGAAGAACAAGGGAGATTTAGGATTTGAAGCAATGTCATTCACAACTCTCAAAGAAGAGATTCTATATAAAAAACTGTCTTTCAAAAACTCAACTAACCATTTTCCTCAGTGATTTCCCTCCCATGTATTGCTTTCACGCATTGAGAAAAGCATGTACATTTTCTGAAGGAATTAATTTTTGCTAAGAAACTGCTTGCTTACAGGGATGTTTACAAAATGAATCTTTATACTAGAAAAAAAAAAGATGAAGAATTCCTTTCTCATTTCTTTATTGAAAAAAATTCAAAAAATACTAGTATATGTAGGTAGTAGAAATGGCCATAAATTTGAATTAATTGAAATCTGATGTTGGATGAAAGATTCTTTAGATTCTCTTCTGAGATTATTAATACTCAATTCAATTTGATAATATTTATTAAGCACCACACATATGAGATAGTTGTTGGTGCAATTGAAAGAACATTGGATCTGGAGTCAGGAGAACATGAATTCAAATCTGGCCTCAGACACTTTATCTATCTGTATGATCCCAGGCAAGTCACTTAACCCTGTTTCCTCACTTTTTTCATCTGCTAAATGAGCTGGAAACTGATTTGGCAAATCACACCAATGTCTTTGCCAAGAAAACTCCAAATGGGCACACAAAGAGTAAAACAACTGAACAACAATCACAGACTATCTTCAGAGAAATTGTTTGCCTTTCAAGTATAGTAACATAAATATAATTGATACCTATACACCTGAGCATTTTGCCCAGATTAAAAATCACGTTAGTCAGTAGATAAACCCCATGAATCAATGGACAAATATTCTTTTTTTTCCTTTCAGCTAAGGATATAGCAAGTTAAAGGTGAAATTTGGAATAAAGAAGATATGAGTTCCAATCTTACTTCATAAGATACTTTCTAGGGATGTGACCCTAAACAAGTCATTTCAATTCTGGCAGCCTCAGCTTCTTCAGATATAAAATGGGAATCCAAAAAAATTAAATATAAAAGAGGAATCATAATAATAACCCCTAGTTCACAATTATGAAAATCTTAAAGCAAAAACAAATGCTGAAAGGTAGTAGTAGAAGTGATAGTGGTAATGATAGTGGTGATGGTGGTGGTGGTAGTAGTAGTAGTACTAATACTAGTACTAGTAGTAGTAGAAGCAGCAATAGCAGCAACAATAGCAGTAGCAGTAGTAGTGTGTCTATGATAAAATATTGTTCTAGCAGTAGCAACCCCTGTTATAAGCAGGATATTAGAGAAATGAGATAGGTAGATATACTGAATCCCTTTTTATGTTTTAATATTTTTATTTTTCCCAGTAACATGTAAAACATTTTTTACACTTGTTTTTAAAACTTTTGAAATCTTCCCACCACCACCCTTTTTGAGAAGGAACATGTGAAATTATGCAAAATATTTCCATAAAAATGATGTTGCAAAAGGAAATATAGATTTATGCACCCTTCTCTCCCCAAAAAATCTTCAAGAAAAAGAAGTGTGCTTTATTCTGTATTCAGATACAATCAGTTCTTTCTCTGGGTATGGATAGGATTTTTCATCATAAGTCCTTTGGAGTAGTCTCAGATCATTATATTGCAGACAATAGCAAAATCATTCACAGCTAATCATCTCACAACTTTGCTACAACTTTGTACACAGTACATTTTACTTTGCTTGAGCACAGTGAAAAATTCTCTAGGTTTTTCTGAAAACATCCTGCTCATCATTTCTTATAGAATAATCTCACACCATAATTTATTTAGCCATTACCCAATTAATGGACACCCCCTTAATTTCCAATCCTTTGCCCTAAGAAAAAAGCTGCTATAAATATTTTTGTACATATAGGTCCTTTTCCTTTTTTAAAAACCTCTTTTGGGATTACATATTGAACTCTTCAGACCCATTCATTGCAAATGCCTGCCCTCACTTCAAAACTCTTAAGAATTGATAGATCCTAACTGTATTTTTCCTGGAAATTAGTGGAAGACAAAGATGCCAAGGAAAAAGTAAGGATGATGAGGAAAACTCTTGCAAGTGAATAATCCAAAAGCCTACATTTCTATTTGAAGCCTACCATTTCAGAAATGTCCCTTTAATCATTGAAACACAAAATCCTTCTTACTCTCAAGAAACTTTCATTCTAACAGGGGAAACAGAATGCATATGTAGATAGATTGATTAGACAGACAGACAGACAGACTTACAAAGCATAGACAAAGTAACCTTGGGGGAGAAAGCATTACACCAATAGTTGAGGAGACCAAAGAATACTTCAAGTGACACTTGAGATGAATCCGAAAAAAAGCACATATAAAAGCATGAGTATGGAAGAAGAGCATTTCAATGATGGGCATAATCAGTAAAAATGTACAAAGACTTGTCCCCCCAGAAAAAAATTAGTGGCAGCTTGAGATAGCAAATTTAAAAGAACTAAATTCCAATCCTAGATCTGTTATCTATTGTGCAAATAACTTTGGTCAAGTCATTAAATTCTCTAATTTTAAGTTGCCTCATTTATAAAATATAAAGGATAGGATGATGATCTTTAAGATCCCTTCAAGGCTCTTTTGTTTCTGAGCTCCTATGATCCCATGAACTTTATGGGTGGCAGTTTTGGTAGTGACCCTAACGGAAAACTCTATTCAAATTTTTCAATATTTCTTTGGTCAAATATGTGTGAAGGTCTCCTGTACCCATTGTTCCCCTTGTGAATAATGGTGAATTTCAAAAAGCTATAAACTCTGAAATAAAAATTCATATAGTGATAAAAAAAATTTTGAGAGATATAATTCCTGGGTGATTTAATCATTTTACTAATAATGATAGCATTTTAATAAAAGGATTGTCATTTGGTCATCTCTCCTGGACCAAAGATACTCATGGCAGTGAGCTCATGGTTTAATATGCCCTTTTGAAAGAGACCTGTATCCCAAGGAGGCAATCAATTCTGATTTATTTATTCAGTTAATGAGAGAATAAATATAACAATGAGAGGCTGGATCTGAGCTTTGATTACATCATTTACTTTATCTCCAGTTTTTGAGGATCTATTCAAATCTGAGTGGAACACAATGGCTGCCCCACCTGGGTGGGATCCATATTGAGGAGAAGGGAAACCTTCAGAGCCTGAGGTCTTGAAATGAGGAGAAAGGAAAAGGGGGGAAATCTTGATCTCCCCAAAACACTGCTTATTTTTTAAAATCATTTATTTTTATTGAAAAACAATGGTAAAACCATAGAAAACTCCAAACTGCAGATGTGCTTGAGAGTTCTCACTATTTTAAAATATTTTTAGTTAATATAGGAAAAACTAAAGGAACTTGCCTGACCTAGTTTATATAAGGGGATGAGCTGGAAAGAGCTTCCATCTCCTAAAGGAAACCCAGTTCAGAGTACTTAGCTAACTTTCAATAATTTGGACTCAAGGAAAGGAGAAACAATGAATATATATAATCTACTTATTTATAGCTTTGCAAATCAAAAACACAGAAAAGAACATGCTTAAGATACACCTCTAGTTTAATTCTAATTGGGAAGCCAATTCTCATCTTGACCTGAAACTCAATTGAACAATGAGACCTAAATTTCCCAAAATAGTTCACTTATAGATAATCAGACATTGGAAATATGTATGTATCCATGTGTATATAGAGAAATATTGCTTTTCCACAATCGAATTTTATCTGGCAATATATCTCTTTAAAAAGTACACATTACTGCATCCATGCAGGCCTTCTGATTTTAGAGAAACAGGATGGAAAAGTCACAAGGTGATCAGGATTATTCATCTAGCTGCTTCCATGCTAAATCAGTCATTAAGCTTTTGGTGCTGGATGGAAAAAACCTCTTAATCCTCAGGTGTGCTGTTAAGCCTATAAATTGCATGATTTCTAGGACATTTTATATTACAGTTGAAGCAACTCCCCGGTATGTGCAAGAACATTTTCCAAAAGAAGTCACAGAAATTTTAAAATGTACTCTTTTCAAAGTCAGGTATTATCCAGAAAGAAAGAGCAAAACTTTCTGACTTAAAAAGTAAATTCCTTCCCAACGTTCTGCTGACTCAAAATTTACTCCCATTCTTTATGACATCACCAGAATGCCTTGATGGAATTGATGTTCTGTAACTTACAGTCACCAATTATCCCTATTTGGTCTATATGACCTTTATACCTTATTAACCTAGAGAATCAGTTGGTGGTTTTGGTTTTCAATTATATGAAGCTGAAGAGAATTTAAAAAAAGAAAAAGAAAAGGAAAAAAATTGGTTCCAGTTTGCAGTGATTATTCTATCCATCTGAAAAGAAAAGCTTCTGTATTACTTAAAGAAATTTGAACTGTGCTTTGGAAATTGGGGTTTTGCATTTTGGAATGCAATTTGAATTATGCAAATGCAGTGACTAAGATGTCCATACCCCTGGAACCAGAGACTCCATTGCTGGGTTTATACCCCAAGGAAGCTATTGAAAAGAAAGAAAAAAAAGTCTCCATATATTCCTTAATATTTATTGCAAAGCTTTTTGTGTCACAAAATAGATGCCTACCATTTGAGAAATTATTTTTTTAAAAGACACTATGGCACATGAATGCATGAATGTAATGGGATATTATTGTGTTTAAGAAATGAGGTGAAAGGTTTCTCTTTTTTTGCCTTTTGATAGGATTTTTCTTGCACAGCATGATAAATATGGAAATATGTTTAAAAGAACTAATATTTTTAATCTATAATTATGTATAACTTTAACTGATATATTTAACCTATATCAGATTATTTGCTATGTTGGAGAGGGAGGGATAAAAATTTGGAACACAAAGTCTTACAAAAATGATTATTGAAAACTGTCTTCGCATATATTTGGAAAATATATTGAGAAATATATTGAGATACTATTGAGAAAAATTAAAAAGAAATGTGTATGATAAGGAGGAATAGATTTATATGAACTGATACAAAGTGAAATAAAAAGAGATAAGAAAACAATATACACAGTGACTACAACAGTGTAAATGAAAAGAACTAAACATTAAAAAGTCAAAGTAATTGAAAAAAATTATAAAAATCAATTAGGACTGAAATAAAGAGATATAAGAGAATACCCTCAACATACACTTTCATGGAAGTTTCTAGACTTTCTAGTGTATTGATCAGTTGTGATGATTTTTTTTTTCCTCTCTAAAAATTCTATTTGTTTATTGGAATGTATCTATGGGAGAGGAAGAAGAGACATATTCAGGATAACTATGATGTTATAAAAGAAACACAAGATATCAATAAAAACTTATTTAAAAAATAAATCTGAAGTTCAGAAGGGATTCCCTACTACTCCTCATACCTCTATCTAAAAGCAAATCCTTATGATTGTGATATTAAAATGGAAGGGTATTATATTTAAGGAATAGCTCATATCACATCCTCTCCATGAAACTCTTTTGACTAGTTCAGTATTCAGTGATTTCTCCCTTCCCTGAACTTCTAGTGAACTGACAGTACATGCCCTACTACTTACCACTGAATTCCATGCTACATCTATTAATATCTACTCTCCAATAAGTATATTCAGAGCAAGGACTTCATCTATACCTTTTCTTTATGTTATACAGCACACAGAAAAAATGGTACAGTAGCTAGCCCACATCACAACTGGGTGCAAAGTAGTTGTTCCATAAACCCTTGCTGATTGATAGATAACATATATAAATATAAATTCCTAGTAATAATAGATATGGAAGTTTTAAGGTAAAATAAAACTAGATTTTTGTACTTATTAACAGTCACTTCTCTGTGGCTCTGAAAATTTTATAAAATATATCTAATCAACCTATGACTATAGGTGGTGAAAAGAATGCCTTATACTGATAAAAATCATAGATCCTTCAAATATTCATGTATTCATACTTATATAAATATAAAATGGTAAAATAAATACTACATTTTTGACTGCCAATTATACATGCATTATCAAAATTTATTAAGTACTGTGTAAGACTCTATTTTGCCTCTTTTTGTATTCCCAGCACTTAGCACACTTGGCACATTTTAGATGTGTAATAAATGTCTATTGATTGATTATTGATTGAAGACAAAAACAAAATGCTTGAAAAATAGAACTCCTCTTTCACTTGCCACTTTATTCAGTGTTTTTCTTTTCTCTACCAGGAGGGAACATCTGTAATAAGGCTACAGTAAATCATAGAACAGACCATTTATGCATTAGTACTAACCAATAAATAAAAGTCCAAATGTAAGATATGTAAAAAGATACAAGGGGTACTAAAACTGTACCCACATTTTCCACTATTTTGAAGCAACAAAATAGATGAAAGACTACTATCAAACCTGTAAAGGAAGACTTTTTTAGAATTTGTTCATTACAGGAAAAAGAGAGCAGCCTTTGTGCCTTCTGATATCAGAAAAAAGGCTTTAACAAAAATGTTTATTTTAGAAATTACGCCCAATGGAATTTTTTTTATATTTTATAGTCTATCATGGGGAAATACTTTTTCATGTATCATTTATTCCTTTCAAAGGGTAAAGATCTCAGATCTTACATATGGTGGCATTTCACTTCATGTAGAGAAAAGAAGCTTAAAAAAAAACATAGACTTAGATGGATAAAACTGAAGATGACCCCAAAGAGATCGAAGAAAGAGTAAAAACAGCCATACATATACAAAACTATTTGTATTAGAGCTTCTCTTTTTCTTTTTTTCTTTTTTTTCTTTTTCAAAGAACTGGAAACTAAGGGGTATGACTAAATAAATTATAGTATATAAATGTAATGAATATTTTGGCACAGTAAGAAAGTATGAAAGGAATAATTTCAGAGAAATCTAGAAAGATTTGCAAAAACTGGTGCAAAATACAGTGAGTAGATCTAAGAAAACAATCTATACAATGATAATAGCATTGTAAAAAAAAAAAAAACTTTGAAGTATTTAAAAATTCTAATCAATTCAGTGACTAAACAGGATTTCAGAGGACCAGTGATGAAGCTTGTTATCTTTACCTAGTGACAGAGATCTCATGGTGCAGAATAATATATGCCAATCATTATTTATTATAAGGATTTTATAACCTCTTTTTTCTCTACTTTTTCCAAGGATGTAAGGGAATAATTCTAATAGAATAAGCAATATGAAGCATGACTTCTGCTGATAAGGAGTGAGACATTAATCTGCAAATCGAGAAAGAGTCTACAAGACCCTAGTTAATCATGTGTATGTGTGTCAGGGGTGGAAAGGCAAGATGACAAAGGGAGCAATTCATATCAAATGATAGTTACCCATTTTAACTAATTATTCTTGCTAACCAGAAATAAATTGTTGTGTTAGAGCCCATTAAATAGGAAAGTCTCAGATCTGAAATCAGGACAATCTGATCAAAGGCAATCTCAGACATTTTTTCTATGATTTTGGGCAAATCACTTAACTTATATCTGCCTCAGTTTCCTTACCTGTAAAATGGGGATAATAGAACTTACTCTATAGAGCTTCTGTGAGGATCAAATGAAATAATGTTTGTAAAGGGCAATTTAGCACAGTTCCTAGCACATAGTAGGCTCTTAACAAATGTCTTTTCCTTCCCTTCCCTAGAAAAAAGATTCTCCCATAAAATTAGAAATACAAGAATTTAAATTCTGTCTTTTACACATAATAGGTATGTGACCATAAGCTAATCCTGTCAGTGTTCTAGAAAACTGTCTAAGACTTAGTAAAGGAATAGTAACTGTCCATCTGTATTGGCAAAATGTTCACCCTCCTACTCCTGGTATATACCAACTAAATCAAAGGTCAACCTCCTCTCCTCCCCTCCGCCCCCCGCCACCCCCCCCCCCCCCCCCCCCCCCCCCAAAAAAAAAAAAAAAAAAACTAACACCCAAAAGATTAGGTGCTAAGCCTACTTATTCCAACCTCGATAAAGAACTGCTGTCAGCACTATCAATGGGTCAGTTGTCACGCCTTAGTTATAGTCCTACATTAATGTCTAACTAAGTTCTAAGAGCTAACCAAGCAACAAGAACTGCCATTTCCTTCCTATAGATGGACCAGCTGAAGAAGGAAATGAGGTGCTTCAGCAACCTAGAGGTGGAACAACAGATTGCAGAGAGGCCAATTGCGAGTTCCCAGAGATGCCTGTGGGCCCAAACTGAATTTCACCATAAAAGGGGACACATCTTTGCTATTTATTTGACAAATGCAGATAGCAAACTTTCACACAGATCCAGCCAGCTGAAGAAATTATGCACACTCTATAAAATACACATCCTATTTTGAACAATGTTATTTTAATCTATGGTGCTCATATGAACACATGAACTTATTTTTTTTTTTTATTGAGATAGTCCCCCCTTCATTTTTAAAACTCATTTTCATTCAATTCACAGGAATATTCTTTTCAATGTTTTCAATTTTTGGAATGGGGAAAACTCCTTCCTCAACATGCAGCCAATATATTAGATGAGAATTTATTCTCCACCAAAGGACAATTGTTGGAAACCTCCCCCCCACCACCTCTTTTTGAATATCAAAATGCAAACATCTTAGTTGGCAAAAGCTTTCCTTGTATTTAGGAACTCTTCAAACAGAGAACTCCCCAAACTATTTAGAATCTTCATAATAGACCTCCCACAAATGATAACTTCTTTAAAGTAGAAATTCCCCCCAAAGATGCACAAATCTTCAAAAAAGAATACCCCTCAAATGATTGGAACCTTACAAAATCCCATCTGGATTTGAGTTCTAATAATAAGGGTCAAAACCTTGTCCATACCTAGTAAAAAATACTGTAGGAAAGCACATTTTTTAGTATTTCCAGATGTAGATGGAACATTTTTCTTTTTGAAATACAATGAGAAAACTTTTTCAAGCTATTTTGGAAACAATATATAGGCCAGAACAGACAAGGAAAGCTATTTGAGAGTGGCCAGATCAAGGACATTTTAAGGCAGGTGACTTTGGACATAGGATGGGAGAACAAGAATGTTTTTTTTTTTTTTTATCTCCCCACCCCAATTCTCTTTTTTCCTAAAGAAATGTAATTAAAATCTAAGTTATGATGAAAGCAAGTTATAAAAGGGGGTTTCGAGCTCAGCCTCATTCAAACACAATATGAAAGGAAAAAAGTTACCTCAGGAAGAGAAGGCAGCTGGAAAAGACATGACCAGTCATAAACAAAACCAAATTTTTTTTAAAAGGTCCAATCTCTATGTCTATTTGTCTGTCTCTCTCTCTGACTCACTTTCTCTGTTTCTCTGTCTGTGTCTTTGTCTGACTGTATCTCTGTTTCTCTGTCTCTTCTGTCTTTTTCTTTCTCTCCCCACTCTTTTCTCTCTCTCTCTCTCTCTCTCTCTCTCTCTCTCTCTCTCTCTCTCTCTCTCACACACACACACACACACATACACACACACACACACCACTATTTCATGAAATGCCCTCTCATTATTTTTAGGAATTGTTCATTTGTGTCTATTCAATCATAGTGATATTGCTATTACCAAAAACTTATAAGAAAACACATAATCCATCTAAAGCACCCACTTTCATGTCTCTAATCTGTCATTCTAAAATCATTCCATCCAAAAATCATTTATTAAGTATTTGCCATCAACAAAGGCATTATTCATATGAGATATTTTGTAAAGGTCAAAATGAAATAAGAATGAGTTGATTTTAAGCCTGGCCTATTAGAGAAGTTGAGAAGAGGGGATGGTTTGGGAAAGGGGAGTGAGCAAGAAACGAATTCTTTTTTGTAAATGTTGAGCATTTAGATTCCTATAGAACATCCAGTTTGAGATGTCCAAAATGCAATTTATGTGACTATAATTTTGTAGAGAGACTATTTAAGTCTGTCTATTCAGGATATTCCAAAAGTCTTAGTATTGTTTTGAACTTTATTAAAGTTCAAACTGCATTAAGACTTTTGGGCCATCCTATATACATTTGGGAATCATCTGCAAAAAAGTTGGTAAATAAATCCATGGTTGGTGATAATATCCACAACAGATATGCTTTAGAGCAAAAAAGAGGAAAAGGTCCAGGAGAGAGTTTTAGGGAATATCTTATTCTTAGTAAGGAACCAGCAAAAAGAGATTGAAAAATAGTTAGACATGTAGGAAGAGATTCAGAATGAAGTTATATCCTGAAATACAACAGAGACACAGAGATTCAGAGAACGAGACAGACACAGACAGAGACACAGACACAGAGAAATGCAAAGAAACAGAAACAGAGAGATAGGGACAGAGAGAGGTAGACAGAGAAACACACAGAGAGACAGAGAGATGAAAATTGAGAAAGATTAATAGTAACTGAGGAAAACTTTCAATTGACTTATAAGGTTGAAGTTTTTTTTTTTTTCAAAGACATGGAGAAAATTAAGATAAAAAAGTATCAATGGGTGTTCATCTGCTAGAAAAGCATGGGGAGAAGGGACAGGGAGTATAAGTAGAGGGGGTTGATCTTGGCAGGAAGAAGGGCCACACCTTCATCTGAGCCTGGAAGGAAAGAAATTGTGTGCTCCCTTATGGCCTTATTTCTGTTCTCTATTGCATTCTCTTGAGCATATGTGTACATTGACCTCCAAGAATTTTTATAGGTGTCTGTTACATGCTCACACATAGTTTATATCCACAGTATTCTTCAAATATGTATGGGTATTGAAAACACAAATGCAAAAAAAAAACCTGCTAATGTAAGAATATTTGATTTCTCATCACTATGGAAACTTTTTAAAAAATCCATATTTCATTATTTACATCATCTTCATGAAATTCTTTTTTTAGGGGGGGAGGATGTCTGTTTTTTTTTAAAGGTTTACAAAGGACATATACACTATCTCTAGCTAACCTGCCAATTCTCATTTCTCCTGGCCCCAATGATCTCCCCATATAAGGTTTTATTGTTTGTTTTGTTTCTTTGTTTTTTAAATAAGTGGCAGGATGGAGCTTGGCATGCTTCAAAATCTACATTTCAACATGTACCATAACTTGAAGGCCCTAGTGACATTCTTCCAGAACTCCTGAATATAATGTAATCATAAAGGAGCAAAAAACTGACTCTAATGCTATCAAGAAATAGAAGAAAGTTTTATAATTGTGATTAAAGTCTAGTACCACAAAAATAATATATCTTTGTAGTCTGGGATCTAGTCTCCTCTGTCATTATTAAAATACAAGCTGTTTGAATTAGGGACTATATCTTGTTTGTTTGTTTTTTCCTAACTTCAATATGCCTATTGCAATTAATGAATAAAAATGAGTTGAATGATTGATTGAATAAATGAATGAATGAGGGAGCATCTATTATATGCTCATTATGTGCCAAATAATGTACAAATGCTGTGGATATCAATGGGAAAAGGAGTCAACCTCTGCAATCAAGGTACTCAAATCCCAGAGATCCCTAGATCACAATTGCAAAGTGTATCAGATATTATCAGTAGGAAAATTTAGAAGAGGTTTTTTTATTATTCTGTATTATAGAAATGCTTGTTTTATTCCACAAATTAAAAATAAAATAAATAATTTTAAAATAGATATGTATAGCCCATCATGACTTATTCTGAATGAAACTATGCTAACAACTCTTTGTGACCATCTCTTCCTTTTTCTAGTTGATTATTGGGTTTTTTTTTTAATTATCTATTCTAAAATTTTGCCAGAAGTCAGTCATTCTCACTGGCCTATACTCTTCCCTGGCTTTATTCAGGCTATGACCCTGGTTTAGTCATTTTATCCCACTGTGCCTCAAGTAGCTCTTTAGATATAATCTACTAAGTCAGAGATGTGTTTGTAAGATGAGGATCACACATTGAGAGCTTTCTACATCAGCATAATTACAGTCATCTCATTTATGTCTTTAGCCTGCCCTTCAAAGTCTTCTATTGTTTCCCTCTGCTTCCTAGATTCAACTTTATTTTCTACTATTTGTTAGCAAAAAAAAAATCATTTCATTTATTTGGACTACTCTCTTTGCTGTCACTGAAACATTCTACATTTAGTTCTAGGTTTGTATTCTTGCTCATACTCTTCTACCTACCCAAGATTTCCATCTCCCTTCTTTTTGCCCATTTTTCAGATTTCAGTTTAAATTCTTAACTCTTTTTCATTCAGTTTTCCCTTATAACTCCGGTTAATGCTAAATTATAGTTCCTATGGTATGTATAATTATAATATTGTTATATTAATATTAATACTTAATTCCATTCTGCCTAGTCTGTTACAGATTGGGAGAAGTTAGTTATACAAAGTATGCACAAGCATTCTCTGTCTACTCCTGGTTGATCACACAGAACCTGCTTCTGGCCAGATGTGGCTCAGAGGCTTACAATGAGATGATGAGTTCCCCGGACTGGCTACTGAGAAAGAAGAGCCAATGACTCTGTAAATGCAAGACTTCCTTAACTTCTTTTGTTTTCCAGCTATGTGAACTGATTACAACAGTGTTTCTGACAGTTAAATACTACTACTACTACTACTACTACTACTACTACTACTACTACTACTACTACTACTACTACTTCTACTACTACTTCTACTACTACTATTATTTGTGTCCCTAGAGGTATTGAAACAAACTACTACTTCTACAACTATTACTACTATTTCTTTTGTATCAAATGCAGGGCTAAGTTCAGGTTTTCTTTTTAATCTATATATGTTATTTGACTTCTAATCTAACTCTATGTTTTTACTTCTCCAACCATATATCTCCTTTGAAAAAATTATCAGTAAAGTCAAGGAGGGACTCTGAGAATTTGGTTGCCAAAAAGAGACCTCATTGTAGATTTAAGGGATTTAAGAGGATCTCTAATCCAAGCCCTCATTTTGAGAGTGGAGAAACTGAACTCCAAAGGGAAATGACTTTTCCATAGCTATACACATGATAAATGGCAAAGCTGGAACCTGAACAAAAATCTTTTCACACCAAACCCACTCTTTCTGCTCTACAAGTCTGGTCCTACTTATTTGCTCCTTAAAGTTTAACATGTAGTTCTTTTTGAGGCTTTTTCAGAAGCCATTTGTACCTCATCTAATCATTCAAGTGGGAGGCAGACCTCCCAGGTCCCATACACATAGTTTAATAGAGCCATGAAGTTTGCATCATACCAAATAATGACTGAGAAAGACAATAAGAAGCTGCTACAAATGAACTTCTTCAACCTCGGAATTGCACAAGGCCAATAGAAAAGGAAGAAACTAGCAAAGCCAAAGCCAACACAAGATAGCCTCTCAGTAAGAGACAAATGTAGGCTATAAGAATCTGGGTCTGAAGGCAGCAAGAGAGAAGAAATCTGGGAAGCAATCTTAGAAGACCTAGAGAGCAATAATAGGTGGTAGAGAGTGACCAGCAAACTAAGATGTGGATAGGAGATCTAAGGTGCCAAACATTCTGTCCTTAAATGACAGAGAGGAACTAACACTCAGAACCTCAAAGATCTGAGGGGAATAGTGTCAGTGCAAGAACCCAAAGGATTTGAGTGAGACTAAACAAAACTAACCACTTCACCCCCAAAAAAATGTAATATAACTAAAACTGGCTCCAAAAATAAAGATCCAATTTAGTAAATAAAGCTGGAGAGGCAAGTTAAATGTATATGTGTATATATAATACATATTTTACGTATACAAAATATATATATCTACATAGATATACATATGTATGATTTATGTATATATATTATGTATATATGTTTGATTATTGTTCTATATTTATAAAGAAGTAAAAGAAGAAAAAACTCCTTAATTATTTCAAATGCTTAAAGTATAAAAAAATAGATCTTGTGCAAAGACTACATGAATATCCAGAAGAAATAAATCAAAGGACCAAGAAAAATGGAATCAAGACAGGAGAAAAGAGATGAAAAGAAAATTAAAAGCTCATAAAAAAAATGGTCAACTTTATCCAAAAAAAATTAACTACCTGAACACCAAAATAGAACATAGAGAAATTAGTAAATCAATGAAATAATCAGAAATCAAAACAAGATTTAAACAACAACTAGTCTGGAACACAGGTCAAGTAGAATTAATTTAAGAATCATTGGACTCCCAAAAACTATGGAGAAAATTAAAATCCTAGACACCATTCTTGAAGAAATTACAAATGAAAAGAGTCCTGATCAATTCAATTAGAATCATTTAACAAAGGGAATAGAATAAGAATCTACCAACTGCCTCCTGAAAGATAACCCCACAGGAAAGGTCTTAATGATGTCATTGGCAAAATTCAAAGGTCACTCATCAAAGAAAAAAATACTGTATTCACTCAGAAAGAAACAATCCAGGTATTAAGAAAATATAGCCATGATCATACAACACAAGAGCTTATAGCTCCTAATAAAAATGAAAAGATATTTTTTCATAATATTTCAAAAGGTGAAAGAATTATGTTTACAATCAAGAATAATTTATCTTACAGAGTATACTATATCCTACAGGGAAAACAAGAGGGCCTTTAATGGTATAGAAATCTTTCAAACATTTCTGTTAAAAAGATCAAAGTTGAGTAGAAACTTTGAAATATAAACCTAATAGTCAAAAAGGAACAAAGAAAGGTAAATGCAAAGGATTCTTTTGATTATGTAGTGCTAAAATTTTTAAAGTGAAAGGGAAAAGAAACAAGTGTCCCTTCAGAATCCTGAAGCCTTCAACAGGTTTTGAAGGAGTTTAAAAAAAAAAAAAAGATCCTATGGGTGGATTAGTTTTATTCTACAGGTTTTTAGAGGGAAAAGAGAAGGAAAGTATAAAAAGGAATTGTCCTCGTTTAGATTTACCTGATTCCTTGCAACCCCATGTGGGGTTTTCTTGGCAAAGATAGTTTTCTTCTCCAGCTCATTTTACAAATGAGAACTGAAGCAAATAGGATTAAATGACTTGCTCAGGATTATATAGCTAATAAGTATCAGAAGCCAGATTTGAACTCAGGAAGGTGAGTCTTCCTAATCCCAAATAGATGGGTCACTGTGCCCATCCAGCTTGCAATAAAAGGAATACATTAGGGTAATGTAAGAAGGAGAAAGAAAGAGATATAACTTAAAATTTGTCTTAATGAGGGTAAGGAGAGTATACAAATACTGAAGAAGGGGTAAAGGGAAATGTGCATCAAATGAAATACATTCTCATCTGAAATGGTCAGAAGAAGGTTCAACATACACCCAAAAACTATTGGTAAAGAAATACATCAAACTCAATAGGGAAACAAGTGCAAATTGGGATAAAGGCAGAACAGGAAGCATAATTGTTTTTAATAAACTTATTTTCAAAACATATGCATGGATAATTTTCAACATTAACCCTTGAAAAACCTTGTGTTCCAAATTTTTTCCTCTTCCCCCACCCCCTCTCCTAGATGACAGTAATCCAATATATGTTAAACATGTGCAATTGTTCTATACACATTTCTACAATTATCATGCTGCACAAGAAAAATCAGATCAAAAAGGAAAAGCAAATGAGAAAAAACAAAAAGGAAGCAAACAACAATTAAAAGAGTGAAAATATTATGTTGTGATTCACACTCAGTCCCCACAGTCTTCTCTCTGGATGCAGATGGCTTCCTTCATCACAAGACCATTGGAACTGGCCTGAATCATCTCATTGTTGAAGAGACATGTCCATCAAAATTGATCAATGTATAATCTTGTTGTTGCCATGTAAGTAATCTCCTGGTTCTGCTCACTTCACTTAGCATCAGTTCATGTAAGTTTCTCCAGGCCTTTCTGAAATCATCCTGCTGGTCATTTCTTATAGAACAATAATATTCCATAACATTTATGTACCACAATTTATTGAGCTATTCTCCAACTGATGAACATCCACTTCATTTCCAGTTTCTTGCCCCAACAAAAAGGGCTGCCACAAATATTTTTGCACATGTGGGCCCCTTTCCCTCCCTGTATCTCTGGGATACAAGCCCAGTAGAAACACTGCTGGATCAAAGGGTTAGCATAGTTTCATAGCCCTTTGGACATAGTTTCAAAATGCCCTCCAAAATAGTTGAATCACTTCATAACTCCATGTATTAGTGTTCCAATTTTCCCACATACCTTCCAACATTCATCTTATTTTTTCCTGTCATCTTAGCCAATCTTAGAGGTGTGTAGTGGTACCTCAGAGTTGTCTTAATTTGCATTTCTCTAATCAATAGTAATTTAGAGCATCTTTTCATATGACTAGAACTGGTTTCAATTTCTTCATCTGAAAATCTATTCATATCTTTTGACCATTTATCAATTGGAGAATGACTTAAATTCTTATAAATTTGAATCAATCCTCTATATAATTTAGAAATGAACCTTTATCAGAACCCTTGAATATAAAATTTTTTCCCAGGTTATTTCTTCCCTTCTAATCTTGACTGCATTGGTTTTGTTTGTACAAAAACTTTTTAAACTTAATATAATCAAAATTATCTATTTTTTATTCAATAATGTATTCCAGTTCTTCTTGGGCCACAAATAGGAAGGATAATATTAGAGCAGGAATAGCCATAAGCAAAACAAACTTCCTGATCCTGAAGGGAAAGAAAGAGAGGTAAAAGGAAGAGAGAGGAGTATAAGGTAGAAAAGAGGAGGGAAGTTAGTAATAGTGATGAAAATATGAATATTGAAACATATTTAAATGCATGGAAGAGAATAGAAGGAAGTTTAGAAGGAAACACAGAAAACAAGACCATTTTGAAAGTAATATATAGAATTTATTACATTTTTTTTCCAAAAGAAAGGAAGCAATATGAAATAGTCACAGTTTCATATAGAATTGTCTTTGTTTGGGTTCTGCTTTATGCATGGCATTGTTTTTTTTTAATTTTTAATTGTTTTTAATTTTAAAAACAAAGCCATAACTAGCAATTTTGGTATGACAGCATTTCTAGGGCAAGTATCACCAAATGTACACTGAATTCATTGTGTGACTGAATGTGAAAATAACATAAGAAATAATTAAGATAAATTCAATTGAAGGGGGAAATTAATTATTCTATTAATTATACTATGAACTCTCTAAATTTGGTGCTTTGTGGCAAAGCTCTAATTGTCCAGCCGTAGTTATGCCTCTGAGTATGGAGAATAGAATTTAAATGATTAGTCTGCTAATTGTACTAAGAAGCCAAAATACTGTATTAATCCTATAAGTCTCCAGAACAACAGGAATATACCCTCCATCCTGGATTCTTCACAATTATCCATAGAAATAAGGTAGTCATATCTTACATATTGCTTAAAACTTTTGCTCATAAATTAATTCCCACCAGTCCCTGACAAAGGAAACTTTCATCATTTTTTCCTCAAAATTGAGCTATCCTTTAGCTTTTCGTCCAAAGTTTGATGCAAGATATTTTTTTCAAAAAATCATAATGGGAGAAGACTAGGAGATAGAAAGGTATTTTCCTGTACTTGATCAAATGAATTTTTCTTTGGTTCCTTTTGCAGTTGACACATTGATACAATCTGTTTTCCTTAAGGATAACGTCCATCACTCCATAGGGAGCTCCTATTACCAAGAAGAGGGATACTTTAAAAAAAAGGAGAACACTGGATGAGAAAGATAGATTTCCCTTTTGATACTTCTCTTCTACTTTGTTGTTGTCTTTGTTCCTTCTCTCTCTTTGAATCGGTCTCTTTCTATGTGTCTCTGTCTCTTTTTCTTTCTTTCTGTCTCTATCTCTGCCTCTGTCTCTCCTTTACCTCTTCCCTCCCTTTCTTTTTTTCACTTACTCTTACTTGAAAATCACAAGATCTCTCAATAGAAGACATAATGAACATCAGGATTGATTAACCTTGGCTTTCTTAGCACCAGGCAAAAAGTTTACAGTATTTTATGAAATAGAAAGCCTGTTTTGTCTGCTTTTTTTTCAATTTGTGGAATGAGAAAGACCCTATAAGGTTAATATGGCTAAGTGAGAAGAAATACTTGGGAAACTTTATAAAATATTTCTTATTGTGTTGACTTTTTGGAAAACTTCATGAAATGTTCCTTGTTCTGTGAGTCTGTAAAACTTTGTATTTGGAAATAAGTGTGATTTGAAAACGTGGGATTGCATATATTTGAGACTTGACTGGGTGACAGTGGGGAAGCAAGTGAAAGGACATTGCTTATGTCTTCTCAGAAACCACAGAGAACTGTTCTGAATTTGGGATGAGGGTTTTGGAAAAAAGGAAAAAAGAAAAAAAAATGTACCTCTGTCTAGTTGTCAGGGATGGCAAATTTCAAACAGGGCGAAATGTGTAGCTGAGGCTTCTCCCAGTTCTAGCATGGAAAGACCCTTGAGAGGGGTCTTTTGAGAATGCTCAGTTGCCTGACATGGATCCCACTTAATCTCATATCATGTGGGTAATGGTAATCACCTTTGATTGATTGCCTGCATCTTTAAACCTGGCAAGACTGAGCTGTGCACTCTTTTCCATTCTTTTTGGTTTCACTCTTTTTTGACACTACCTTTTTTCAGCTTTTTTTTTTTTTTTTTTTTTTTTTTTTTTTTTTTTTTTTTTTTTTTGGTAACTCTTATCTTTTATGTCCAGCACAGACATCATGAACTGAACTGGTGAGAGGCAAAGGACCATCTTTCCCCTCCTATTTCTCTTTTATTTTAGCTCCAAGAAATGGATATGGGAGAATTTTTTGGCCCGTTTGTGCTCAGTTTCAGACGCTGAATGTGATCTTCATGAACTTCTGAGTTAGTCAAGGAGATATTAGAGCCAGGATCGCAGTGGCGTCATTGAACTAGAAAATCCAGACTGGATCTCCTGAGAAACCAGATTGCCTGGGACTGGAGATGGGCAGTGGGTTGAGAATAGGACTGGACTTGGACTTGGGAATGTGCTCTACAGAAAGTAAGCAAAGTTATAACCTTAATCTTTTTTCTACGGAGACTGAGGTGGTACAGGAGAGGAAGGGGATTATATATTTGTGTTTATACCTCTAGAAGTAAACATTTCAGAAATAAAAGTTCTAATGTTACACATAGATTTAGAACTGGAAGGAACCTTGGAGATTATCCAGTCCAAAAGTTATTAACCCTGGAATCTTTGAAGTTTTTTAAATATTTTGAAAACTATATTTCAAAATAATTAATATAATTAATTTCCTTTATAACTCTATATGTTTTATTTTAAGCATTTAAAAACCATTATTCAGAGCAGCTCCATATGCTTCAATACAGGGGTATATTATATACAAAATAAGGTTAAGAACCATCAATTCTGTCCAGCTTTCTTGTTTTACAAATAAGGAAACTGAGACTATAAGAAAAGAGTCCCCATATCTAATAACACTTTTGTTGCTTTGGTTTAAAAATGTTTCTCTGGTCTTTTGAACTCATCTCAACTTTATGGTATTATTTACTTTCCAATACTCCATTCAAACTTTTCTTATCTCATACTCCTCCCAAAGATGTAGGTAGCAGCCTCCTCATGTCTTTTTCTTCTGTGTGACAATTGTCCTCATACTTCCATACTCTCCAGGGTGAGAGGGGAGTCCACCCAAAATGATAGGAGCATTTAGACTCCTTTTGGAATGATTATCCCTTAGTCTTATTCTATGACTAATTCATCCCATCTTATTTATACATTCCTCTGATAGTATTGTTATTATACCATTTATCTTGTGCAATGCCTCCTTTATTATTTCTTAAATTTATTTTTTGTTGTTGTCAGGATAAAGACATTTTCCTTTTAAGTCACTTGCCAAATATAAATTTGGAAATAGAGTAAATGCAACTAGATTTTTAATCATAATTTCCTTTCTGATAAAAGACTGCTTCCCAACCACCATTTGAAGTATAAAAACAGAAAATAAAATTATCTTGTAGGCAATACTAGATGTTAAATAATAATAATAATAAGTTAATATTTATATAGTGCCTACTATGTGCTAGGCACTTTACAAATATGATCTCATTTGATTCTCAAAATAACCAACCCTGGGAGCTAAGTACTTTTATCATCCTCACTTTACAGCTGAAGAAATTGATGCAAATGAAGGACAAATGATTTGTGTAGCATCACATTTATAGTGAATGTCTAAAGTCACATTTGAACTCAGGTCATCCTGACTCCAGGCCCAAAGCTCAGGTCACTGCACAAGCCAGTTGCCATTAGTTTTTATTTCTTTTCAGTTCAACCCTTTTATCTTTCTTAGCCTTTACTCAGAATTTACAGAATTACTTAGGGAGGGAAAATTGTATGTCAGCCCACTTAGAGATCTAAGTTAACTGTCATTCCCCACTCCACCCTATCACCCACCAAGTTAAAGCATAAAAGAAAAAAAATCCAAAAATTTAGTGGCCTTAGTACTGAATTTGTGAGAGACCATAGAGTGGAGTACGATTGATATTTGTCTCTTCACTGGAGAAGTTTATCCATAATCACAACAGACTAGCCTCACTGTAGCTATTCAGCTTCTGACAGCACTGTAGCCTGTTTTCAGCACTGAGCTACCACATTTTTCCTGGCATGAATTAGACGGTTGCAGAGAACCTAGTTCTAGTTCAGATGTGGAATTTTTAGAAATAGAGCTAGCAGGTACATTTTCAGTTCCAGTGGTATGTACAGCCCTGTAACTTCCTCAATATATTTTTGTATCATCTGCCAAGAGGAATAGAGGAGGGGAGGAGACAGCTCCACCACATGTGAGTGAAAGGTCTATCTATACCTTCCTTTGCCTCCCAACAATGGCCTGCCTGATTCTGAAACATGCAGTTTGTTCATCCTGAAATGGGACCTCTCCTGTATTTACTTTAACCACAAAAGGATGCTTTTTAGAAAAAGCAGGCTGGATATTCCTGATGATTTCTTGAACTGCTTTTTGTATTTGTGGGGAGTTGAAGTTGGGTGGAAGAATGTCTAATGTTCTCCTTATTCCATCACAGTACCTTTCCTATCCTTGTTCTGTGAGTCTGTAAAACTTTGTATTTGGAAATAAGTGTGATTTGAAAATGTGGGATTGCATATATTTGAGACTTGACTGGGTGACAGTGGGGAAGCAAGTAAAAGGACATTGCTTATGTCTCCTCAGAAACCACAGAGAACTGTTCTGAATTTGGGATTCATTCTCTCTTCTTTGAAAAAAGATTAGAAATCATGGCCACACAGTTTCATTTTAATCTTGATTCCCTCTTCTTTAACTTTCATTATGTCAGGAAATTAAGTCAACACATATTTGTTGAACTACAAGCTACTGAGCTAGTTCAGAAGAAAAAGAGAGAGAAAGGAAGAAAGAGAGAAAGAGGGAGAGAAAGAGAGAGAAATAAAGAAAGAGAAAAAGAAAGAAGGAAGGAAGGAAGGAAGAGAGAGAGGAAGAAAGAAAGAGAGAAAGAAAGAAAAAGGAAGGGAAGAAGGGAGGGAGGGAGGAAGAAAGGAAGGAAGAAGAGAGAAGAGGAAGAAGGGAGGTAGGAAAAAAAGAAAAAGAAAAATCATCACAATACATTCAGAATAAATGTATATCCTAAGAAGCTATATTCCCGGAGTAGAAGAATGAGTCATGGAGTCAGGACAACTCAAATTTAAGATATGCATGACACTTAGACTCTATTGTCCCCAAGTAACTCTGCAAACATGTAAGATATAGATGAGCTTTAAGTATGTATTAATCAAAATTGGGGGGGGGGGGTTCCAAAACAGTAGTTCTATACATACTTCTCAAATATCTTTGTTCAAGGCCAACAAATATTCTCAGAACTTCTTTTCATATGATAAAATCGGAGCATTGCATAGTTTTATCTAGTATTACCTAGTAATATTGCCTAGCATTACATGATGGAAGACTCAGAATTAGGCTTCAATTTGAAGTTCCCTTGTCCCTTCTAGAGCATTAGTTCAATGTAATAAATTAGTGTAAAGATACAGCTGTATTTATCATTCTGAAAAGAAACCTGATCATTTTTTACTATATTATAGTATAAAGGAGGAGTAAATAGTTAGCTAAGTCAATAGGTATTGATTGAGTACAACAGCATTCCTACACCTCTCCTAAAAACTTGGAAGCATAATAGAGCATAGATATGGTTCCTGTACTTATGACTTTAAGAAGTAAACAGGAGATAGAACACAGATAGACAAGTTAATCAACAGAAATAAAATTAATTAATGCAAAGTGCCATGAGGGGAAAGTCGGGCAGAGACTGTTCAGACAAGAATAAGAATGGTTAGAGTTTAGGCAGAGATCTCCCAAAGGAGGTGAGTAAGGGAGGCAGAGTAAAGCATCTCCAATTGCTTGGGGAAAGTCTCTAAGGTAAGAATGTGAACACTGGTATAGAGTAGATGCAAAAAATTTGTTGTAGAAAGCAGCTGAAAATAAAGGCAAGGCATGGAGATGGACAGAGAGCAGGGAATCACTGGAAATTCGAGCCTCAGTAAATAGAAGAAAGGTTCATCAATGCAGCTGAATTAGCAGAGCCCTTTTGTGGAGATAGTTTTACAAGATTCTTGGCTGCCTAATGTAATCTCCATTTTCAGCCTCCAAACTGACCATTTTGGCCAGAGACACTCAAGTTGCATTGCTCAAAAGAAAAAAAAAAAGTCACTGTTGATATTACTATTTTGTGCATTATGCAGGATCCAAAAACAATAGTGATTAATTTTCTTCAAGGACTTTAGCCAAAAAGTTAGCAAGGTGCCAGGTTTCCATGATCTTCTTAGATCATCTGGCATCTGTGAACAATGGCTCCAAGTAACAAGTCTTTGGAGGCTAGTTACGTCCTGTTATAACCCCCATTTCAGAGGTTTCATATCTTGGCTGGTTCACATCACAGCAGGTAGAAAACGTAGGATGGAAAATATCAGCCCGGATACAAGTTTTCTCCACAAAATATTGCTTAAACATAGTTTAAATCCACAGAGATACTTTCTGTTGTAAAGCTTCAAAAACACATTGGCCTTGGCTTCAGATGGGTTTTTGATGCAGCTCCAGATATATTTAAGAAATAGGTCTAATTTTGAAAGATGCATTTTTGCAGCCAAGTAAGCCTTAAAATGAGCCATAGTGGTATTAGTCAGGAGGGAGGGAGGGGGGAGAGAGAGGGAAAGAGGGGGAGAGACAGAGAGAGAGAGAGAGAGAGACAGAGACAGAGAGAGAGACAGAGACAAAGAGAAAGACAGAGACACACACACACAGAGAGAGAGAGAGAGAGAGAGAGAGAGAGAGAGAGAGAGAGAGAGAGAGAGAGAGAGAGAAAGAGAGAGAATAAAATAAAGCAAAAGTGGCCAAAGTCACATGTTTCCAAAGGCATTTATACTCATCTTGCTGATTTCCTGAAGATCTGGGCTAAAGCAAACAAAATAAGAATATTAAAAAGTATTAAATAAGATAAAATAGAAAGTATTAAATAAAATAAGAACAATTTTGAATGTTGAATATGAAAGTTATATTCTTCTCCCTGTTAAGACTGGATCATTATTATACAAAGACTTTGGAAGGAAATAGAGACAACTGCTTTGTTTACAAGAACCTTAAAAACCCATAAAAAACTCCCACAGAGCACTACCATCATTTGAAGAGTGCCCTAGATGAAAATGAGGCAATTATGCTTCAAATATCAATACTTCCTGTCATGTTCCCTAAAGTCATAATTCTAGTCAATTTGGGGCCTTTTTTATTTGTCCTTTTATCTTTTAGAAAGCACAGTGTTGTTGTTCAATTATTTCAGTCACATTCAACTCTTTGTGACTCTATTTGGAGTTTTCTTGGCAAAGACAGTGGAGTCTTTCCCTTTTTCTTTTCTATTTCCTTCTCCAGATCATTTTATAGATGAGGAAACTGAGGCAAACAGGGTTAAGGGACTTGCCAAGGATGATATAGCTAGTAAGTATCTGTGCCAAATTTGAACTCAGGAAGATGACTCTTTCTGCCCTGAGCATAGTACAGTGTAATCTTCAACCATTCGCTGTGGTTAAATAGACAATTGTATGATTTCAGCAGAAGAGAGATTGATTCCATACTGACTAAGGAAGGGCAGGGGAGATGACACTGTAGAATAGTGGAAAGAGGCGATTAGTACAAAATTCCTTCCTATATCTAAGTTCTTGTAAGAAGTAATCTCAAGCAAGTGGTAAGCATAGACTTATTAGTATGGTGACAATTAATAAAAATAATGTATTATATCTCTTATACCTTTTCTCCAAGTATGTCTAGGAGGTCTGACTCAGAATCCTTAGCTTTCTTTAAGGCTCCCTTCCAATAAGTGAAAAAGATCCCTATCCAAAGCTATGTTGGATCAAAGACAGGCTTGAATAAGTTTTTCCATCTCTTTTACCTATAACCTTTGTATCAAAGGTGTAGGGACTCTGGGGAACTTTGTATTTCTTAACCTCAGCCTTGGTAATCTGTGAAGTGACACCATTTATTATTGCATTGTTACCAATTCCTCTTGGAAGCACTCAGTTTTACCAGGCTCAAAGAACAAATTTTATTTATTATCAATGAAAATAAATAAAATTCATATTAAAGCCCAGAGAGATAGCCTTAAACCTCATTAAATCTCATTTTACACACGCCTTTCCCAAAAATCTATTTATAACTTTAACCATTTAACAATACACTATGGGCAGAGCTCCCACAGCATTTCTTCTAAAAGCCTTTCTCCTAAAAGTTTCTCAGCACATTCCTTTTATAGAGGAAATTTTGGTCTCTCAAATAAAGAAAGTGGGAGACATGGTGGGTAGAATGTTGAGTCAGGAGTCAAAAAGACCTAAGTTCAAGACCTTAGAAATTTACTAATTGTGTGAGTTTGAGCAAATCACATAACTTATGACTCAATTTTCTCATCTGTAAAATGGATATAATAATAGCCCCTACCTTACAGGGTTGTTATGGAGATCCACTGAGATAATATTTATGAAGTACTTTGTATGCATTGTATGCACTTAAATGCTTGTTCCCTTCCTTTCCTTCCTTCTTTTCTTCTAGTTGTTTTGCATCACGTCCCAGAAGTTAATAATCATACCTCAGCTGCCATCTGTGGCAGATTATTCAAATAATCAATCAACAAGCAAATATATTTCAAGTCCTAGGCTAAGCACCAGATATTTGAAGCAAACTAACGAGGTGATTAATGCCATCAGAGTTCACATTTTAATGGGAAAACAACAGAGCTCAAATTATTTTCTATGTCCAAGCTACACTAATGGTGTAAGATATAGAGCTAAGATAGACATCAGAAGTTATCTAGTCCAACCTTTCTCATTTAACAGATGAAGAAATTCAGGCAGGCAGCTAGGCAACAGGCTTTTGTTAAGCATTTAATATGTGCTAGTCCTGTGCTAAGTTCTGGGTCTATCTATGCAAATACAAACAAGCATGAAGCTGCCTTCATGGAGTTTATTTGGGAAAATAGTGCATTAAAGGGAGCTTAAAAAGGAGAGGGTGGAAAGAAGAGAAGATACCCATACAGAAAATACAATGACAAAATCAAGAGAGTCAGAAGAATAGTTGGGAGATTGAATATGGCCAGCCTGAGTCAAGATCTTCCTGACTTTGAGATTAATTCTCTATCCATGACACTGAACTGTCTCATGGAAGCCCCAGAAGGAACTTGCAAATGGAAAAAGGAGGCTAACATAGTGAACAGATATTCCACTGTAAGCAGTTTCAAGATGACAAGGCAGCTGCTTCACATGGAAAGTCAGAAACACAGGCAGGAAGAAAAAACAAAGACAGAAAGGTGGTCAACCTGGGCTCATCCCCCAAATGTAGGCTCCAAGAGGTACCAATGATCAAAGTGTCAGCATGATGGAAAGGAGTTCCAAGGGGAGAAGACCCTAGGTAACAAGGGTAGGGCCAAGGTGGAAAGCCTAGAAATATAAGTGATTTGCCTAAGTTCACACATCACCATAAATGAGATGCTCCCAGAGTTCCTTTATTTAGGCCAAAGATTCGGGGAACCTCCTCATTTCCTGTATCTCTAACATAACACCAAAAAGAGATCTCTGATATGGATTTCTTCTTTGAACTACAGTTAGGAGATGCTTTTTCAGCACAGGAGTGAATGGGACTGATTGGATGAAGTTGTCTCAGTTTGAGACTAGGCCTAAGTCACATGATCCCTATTCCTAGAGCCAGAAGATCAGGCCTTAAACCCTGGGATGCCAGAAGTCACATGAAATTAATGAAATTACAGGAAGTGATGTGACCTATAGGAAGCAGACAACATTGGTGACCATTGAGCAAGGATGGTTATTTCCTTTTAGTCTATCCAATGAAAAGGCTTGGGTCTTTTGCTTATTTAAATCCTGACAAGGAAAGCTAATCAAGTCCCAAGAGCACATGGTGGGAGTTGGGATGGTTCCCAGGTGTGTCTAGGCTTCTCCCTGCAGGAATTAAATAAATGCTTTCTCTTTGTACTTGAAGATGTCTCTAATTAGTTAATTGGGAAAGGGGTTTCTACACCCGTTCCACACAGGTGCAAACCCTGACTTTAGGCACACTATCAAGAGGACCTTATTTTCTACCAATTGGATCTTAGATGACCTTTGTTTCTCCTCTATTACCCTGTTAACTTATTGAATATTTCTGAATCAAGGATAGAGAAAGGAAAAATTAGCACAGTTCCTGGGCACCCTACCTGTCCACAACTTCAGGAATAGAAGATAGGGCAGGGAAAACCTAGTGCTGTTACATATTCTACAATTCCACTAATTTGTTTCAAAAGGGAGTTTTCCCTTAAATATTGTTCTTAGAAATTATACTTCCAAGGATCATAGAATTAAAACTGGAAGGGACCTTAGAGATCTTAATCTACTTTCCTCAATTATAGATGAGAAACCGAGAGAGAGATTAAGTGTCCAGGATCACCTAGATAATAATTGTCAGAGGCCAGCTAGGAATTCAGGTTTTCCTGGATCTAAATCTAGTACTCCTTGTAATGCGTGCCATGCAGAAAACCACATGACAAAGTGGAAAGGACAGCAGACTTATGATTCTAGACAAATCATTTCTTTTTCTCCACTCTCTAAAATGGGAGGGAGAAAGGGAAGAGCAGAGTTTAATGGAATGGTATCTAAAGTCCCCCTCCCCCCTTTCCTCAGCTCAAAAATCCTATAATAACTAGAAGGGCTTTGTGAGAGAGATACATTTTTTTAAATAAAATGAGAAAATATACTACAGCTGCATAAAAAGAAGTACGGAACACTGAGACCCAAAGTTACCCCTATTGTGTCATAGTTGAGTTTTCTAAGCTGCAACAGCTATTCTTGTAATGAGATACATGTAATTAAGGTGTATGTCTTTATGGAAGAACCCCACAGGGCTTTGGGAGACCTCAAAACTTTGTTTAAGCCATTTCAGTAAAGCTCCATTATTCTTCTCAAATGTAAAAATGGCAGCCCCATTGTTTCTTAAATTGAGCTATTGTTTTTTGAATGTCAGACGCTCAACCACCAGTCCCTTCAGATTTTTCCTGGCACTCCCACTGTGTCCAAGTCTGAGAGGCTCAAACAGGGCTTGCATGCTTGTGTAATAGGCTTCATCCTACAGTGGAAGAGACATAAGAGTGATCTCACTTATATAGAACCCTGGGGAAGTATATGAAGAATGCAGGGGTAACCTCTCTACATCTCATGCTGGCAAAGTCAACAGAGAACTCCAGAAGTAAGCCAGAATCTATTATTATTACTATAAGTTATAATCTACAACAAAGGGGAAATATTAATAGAAAAATAAGAAAAAATTCAAAAGACTCTGGATTACTGAGGAGAAAATTAAAAATAGTATATATGTGTGTATATATATGTATATGCATATATATACATACATGTTTCAAAACTAAGACAAAAATTTGATTTCTGAACTGAGATAATCACAATCTGGAAAGCATATTCTAAAAGAAACATTTTAAAGTAGTTTGGGGTTTGGAGTTTGAAAAATGTCCTAATCATTATTGCTATCCCTTATACTCTTCTCCCCACCCTCCTGATATAATCTACAAATGATGGGTCATGAATCCCTAGGGAGCTGGGGAAAGGGAGTATCTGTAGAGTTACTTACAAGGGGGTTATTAATACATATGTCAAAAAGTCAAAGATCTGTGATTTCCTCAGTGACTGAGGCAGGTATCTTAGATCAATTAGAAAAAGCACAAGTAACCATAGGTAGTAATAAAGTTATTATTTGTCCTTTAGTCTCAAAGGGGACCATCACATCAGGAAGATGATGCCATGAGATGAAAGAGAATTGGATTTGAGGGAAAAAGGCAAGATCATCTGTCTCATTTTCTCCTCTGGACCATCTGGATGCAGGAGCCAGATAATATCAGGATAACTGGAGATGGTCCTGGATGCAGTAGAAGACCTTGACCTTTTTAAGCTAAGGTCTTTAACAGGTCCCAGTTTGACTGAGGCAATATCCATTCAATGATTAACACTAATTTGAAGGTGAAGCAAGTTGAAGCAAGACTTGGGTGGAAATTTTTATCTCTTTAACACATTTTTTCCAAATAGCCCCAACTTGGGCAGGGAAATTCAGTGGTGACTGGAATAGTTACTTCCTGAAAAGCTCCTTCTCAAACATATGCTTAAAGTCTCTCTAAAACACAAAAAGGAAAAAAAGAGAAATAAACGAAAAAGTCTTCTTGAATGAGGTTCAATACATTTGTTCAAGATGTCCATTTTTTAAGTAAGTGTGGGGCACATAATCTATTAACAGCCACAAAGTACAGGTAAGCTCCATTCATATTTTTATTCCTGATCTTGTGTTTGTGTCCTAGTTTCATAATAATATGTAATCTTAGAGATGAAAGGGACCTGAGAAACCATTCAATTAGCAGTGCTTTCTACAACATTCTTGCAACAGGCCATCCAACTTTTGCTGAAGATCCGCAGTGAGAATTCACTACTTTCATAATCATTATCACCACTATCAACACCATTATTATAGCTAATATTTATATAGCATTTTAATGTTTACAAAACCCTTTAAAAATATAACTGCATTTAATCCTCACGACAATTCTGGAAGGTAGGTGTTATGACTGAAATTTTATAGATGAAGAAACTGAGGTATATCTATTTTTAGATAATCCTATTTGTATAAGTAGTCATTAAGAAGTTTTCCTATACTTCAGTTTAAATTTGCCTTTTGTAACTTTAACTATTGCCCCTATTTCTACCTTCTAAACTAGGGTCAAATTTTGAAAAGACTGTTGGAATTAAAATCTAAGGATTTGGATTTGAATCTCAACTCTCTCATTTCCACTGCAATAAGTTATTTTATACTACTGGGCTTTCATTTCTTCACGTATGTAGATGTATACATTTGACTCCTTTTACCAGAACCAGGCATCCACCTCTAGCCCTGTGAGTTCCAGGGGGTAATATTGAGAGGATCACATCTCAATTCTACTGTTATCAGCTCAAGCCCTACAAACTGTATTCCTCCATTTTTAGGGCCCAATGATAAGCATCTCAGTCTTTCTGAAGTATGCAATGTTGAGTGGCTTTTTGCAAAAGGATATTTACTTTAAAGATATAACTAGAATAAATTTACAAACATTTCCCCCAACACCTTAGGTATGTATTCTTTCTGATTCTGCCTCAGTTTCTGATTGAGAGAAAGTTCAAAACTTAGCTCAGTTCCTATATAACATCAGCCTTATTAAGTTCATATCCCCCTATGGTATGACTATCAAATGAGTATTTCTGCTGGTCTAGGGTTCTGAAGGTCACTCCAAAGATTATAGTATTTGTTTCTTGGGACATCAATACTACATAGGCTCCAGAAAGCAGACTCCAAAATACCAAATATAAAGGTGCCCTTTTGAATTCAAGGTCATAAGATTCTGTTCCTTTTACATGAACAAAAAAGAAAAAAAAAGTGAAAGACTAAGCCCTGTTTCTTGGAACAATGTGGCAACAGAAGGGAGAAGACCTTAAGGCCTTTTACCCAACAACGATAGTTCTCATTAGATATGATGAGTGAAGAAATCACTAAATGAAGGAAAGAGGCAAGAAGCATAGTAGACCAACGAAGACTTTTTAAAAGTCTCCAAAATCAAAGAGCCTCACATTTACAAGGTAGCTAGTTGACAAGAACCGATGCTTAGGTATATTTTATAGTGTCTTCAGGTACTCCCTTTTAAATATCATCACAATTTTCCCAGAAGCAAGTTGTTTAGCATTTTTCAGGTTGCATCAACCAAGCAAGGTCAGAGCAGATATCTCTATTACAACAGCTTCAACTAAATGAACTTCTAATTCTAAATCTATGGTCCTATTAATACTTCTTTTCCATGACAATCATTCAAATACTTAGAATCATAAATGTAGATAAAGCTGGAAAAAATCTTAGGGTCATTCAGTCTAGCTCCCCCCAGACCTATTTTTAAATTTTTATTGACTTGTTTTACAGTACTATTATTTTAGAATATCTATTTCCCCTCTCCACTCAGCAAGCCATCCTTTGTAACAAAGATTTTTTTAAAATATTCAAAAGCAGCTGAGCAAAAACAGTTCTTTAGCCATGCTTTTGAAATACTCTGCAACTCATCTCTGCAAGGAATCTGTCCCCTGAATTTCACTGATAAGGAGAGAAAAATCTAGGGGAGTTAAATGAATTGTTCAAGATCAAATAGCAAAAAAAAAAAAAATAACAGAAAGTGGGTTTGACTGACTCTAAATCCATTTTTTGCTATAAAACACTAGATCCAGCAAATATACTTTCCACCTAGGAAATTTTCTCTTTTCTTGCTTAAGCATTTTCCACCACCAATTCATAATATGAACTTCAGGTCTTTTATCATCTAATTGCCTCTCTCTAGATTTGAAATGCTCTCACTAGAATATGGTGCCTGAGTCAGAATACAATCCACTAAAAATAATTTATGTTTTAGCTTCACAGTCTCTATATGACATTTACATCAGTCAATAGTGATAGGCTAATATATTGCATTATCTGGGTTATTTTACATGAATTACATTCTGATGAATCTTTTACATTTTTAATCAAGTTTTAGAAAATTTATTTTGATTAGTCTTCATCTTTATTTCTGTATTTATATTTTAATTTCACAGAATCTCAGTGTCAAAAGAGACTTATGCACATTAAAGAAAACTTTTTCAACAGCTCTCTATATTAGAGGTATTAGTTTTTGGAAAATCTGATGATTTATCAAACACACACTAAAAAAGAAGTGTTATTAATTTTGATCCAAACAGCAAAAAGTTATGCTTTAATTTTAGTAAGTATTCTATCAGGTAAAAGGGAAATGAATAACAAAATGTCCAAAAATAAAATTGCAATTCCAAAAATGTTGAAGGCATCTTTGGCATTATTCAAATTCTATTATTTTATTCAAGAAATATCCTTTATTTCAAGGTTTTCATAAACTTTGATGGAGGTATGGGGCTTCCAAACTGGACCAGGGTGGGTAATCAGTCAGCCAAGCTCCTTTTTCTGTCAAGAGTTCTGTCAATCATCTTAAAATTCACACAATGTTCGGTCACTACTATATACATGTATGTATATAGTAGTATACATGATCTGTATATCATGTATACATGATCTGTCTATCTATATAATCTCTCTTTATATATATAAAGAGAGATTATATAGATAGACAGATCATACATCCATGTGCATAATACATTTTGTATTAGATTTTGTTTTTTTCATCTCCAAGGCGAAGAATGGTGTCTTGTAAATAAAAACCACTTAATTTGCTTCTTGAATGGAAAGTATTGTTCTTTCATTTCTTCCTTACTCCTCAATTCTGTTTCCTCCTACTCTGAAATTACTTTTCTTATATAAGTTAGAGATGAGATTTGAAATAAGGTCCTCTCATACCAAATCAACTTGTCATATATTATTTCCTTTATTTGCTTAATGGAAAAAAAAAAAAAAACAAAGTTGCAAACAAAAATTTATGTAATGGCCTTAGGCTTATCAGACTCAGAAAATTAAATGTTTTTCCTCTAATTAGAGTTTGGATGGATTACAAATGATGATGTTTTCCAAACTGGACAAATTCCTAAATCATCTGAAATTTTATCCTGTGCTTTTGAACAACTTATAGATACATTTGACTATCAAAAATGTACAGCTGTCTGATCTGTTCAAAAAATATAATCACCTTGAGGGCAGATATAAGTTTTAATTTTCTTTGCATCGCCAGTATCTAAAAAAGTATTATAAATATAGTAGGTCCTTAATAAAATGCTTGCTGTATTGAAGAAAGAATTCTCTGGTACATGTTCTGGTCTGTGACAGACATGAACATTATGAATTGGGAATGTAAATGATGGAAAACTTAAATTAAACATATATCTACTTTCAACTATTCATCTTAATAAGTATCCCAGTTAGAAATTTACAATTTACTTGTCATGAACAAGTATGAATATAAAGTTTGAAGGTATTCTTACTGAAATCACCAGATTGTCAACAGTGCAATATTTTAGGAGGACTTGAGAGGATTTAAGTTCAAATCCCATCTCTTTAACTTATATAAGAAAATTTATTTTAGATCAGGAGAAAACAGAGAATTGAGGAGTGAGGGAGAAATGAAAGGACAAGACTTTCAATTCAAGAAACAAATTAAGTGTCTATTATTTACAAGGCACCATTCTAGGCCATGGAGATGGGGGAAAAAATTAAAAAACAAAATCTAAGCTGTCCCTGCCCTAAAATAGTTTCCATTCTACTGGGATATTGGAAAGGTGAGAAAAATATACATATTAGTAATACAAATTATATGTAATGGAATATAAATTATTTCTAGAGGAAGAAAACATAAATATCATCAATAAAGGCATCATGTAGGCAGTGGTATTTAAGCTCTCTCATAAAGTAAGTTAGGATTCCAAAAGGAAAGAAAAGAAAATTTAGTATTCAAGAATATTTGAGTAAGTTCTAAGGAGGAATGGAAATGCTGGTATTAAGAATAGAAGCGATTGATTAATTGGGAGACATACTATTGCAATTAGACATCAGTATGACCAAAAAAAAAAAAAATGTAGGCACTCAGTATACAGAAAAACTGAGTCAAGTATTGAGGTTTCTAAGAAAGGAGAGAAATTGACCTAGAGGCCTCTGCATGTCAGCAAAAACATTTGAACAGGATGATAGAGACCTCACAAAGTCCCTCATCGTGCCTCAGAAGTGGTTCAGTTAGCATGGGAAAAACTGAGCTTTGATTGTTTACCTATTTTTTTATGGGTTCATTTGAAGAGACCCAGTTAAGCTCTTCCCAGCAGTCACAGGAACACTCTCTCCTCTGGTTTAAAAAGCAAAACCCCAGCCTTGGTTCATTTGTAAAGCCTTATGTTGCTAATGAGTGTTTATGGAGTGTGGCATATAAGTAAAAAGTAAATTTGCATCTTGGCCCCACCACACTTATGTTTGCAGCCAGACAGTGGCAGGGTGTCACCAAAGTTGTGCATCATGTAGCAGACAGTTGTTGTTCAACATTTATTGGATGTGACAGTGTACTAGGTGCAGTCCCTCCCTGGGGGCCATGCAACCTAAATAAATCTCTAACTGTCTTTGATGTATGGTATTTTCCTTTGCTTTCATTCAGTGGTTCTTTGCAGTAGGTGTTGACATTTTTATTATTCACACATACGTCTCCAGGATATCATCTCACAATAATACTTTGAATTTATGCAGGAACTTTCTTCCAAAGAGTCCAAAGCCCTTCTCAATAAATGATCTCTGTCATCACAGGATTTTTAACTAAAAATTCACAACATCTTTATGGAGGAAATAAGGAATGGAGATTTTGAGCCTAATTTTACAAATGGAGAAATCTAGGAATAAAATGGTAAGGTGAATTGAGCAACTTTCAAAGGAAGTTTCTTAAACATTTGGCTAGATTATGGATTGATTAATTCTTAATCCTGTTTGTGTTCTATTCATCAGAGTTCCAGAAAATTCTGTATATGGGCACCAAACTGGATATATTTTAATCAGACCATTCAAACTTATATTCATATAATTTAGTCTTTATTTTATCCACAATATTCCTATATTTGTATATGACATATCTTGATTTCAAATGTTGCCATATGAACTAGAACCCAAAGTTGCTTTTTTGTTGTTGCTAAAGCTGTTAAAGAGTGTTCTCACAAATCAGTGATTCTCCTGGTTTGTGGAATTTATTTGAATAGAGATAATGAACTGAAAATCTGCTAGAGAACATATGCTAACCTTATGTGTAGGCTGAATAGGGAAGTACCTGTAAAATGTCCTTTGAATAGTGGTAGAAGATTCATTTGACAACAAAATTCTCCTTCCCCCATGCATGCCAACTTACTACGGGAAAAGATTCCTACTAATAGACTCTGCTTTTGGTCAAGACATTATTTCCTGAACATTCTTGTAAAAACAATCGATAACCCATTAACTCATTTATACCCATTCATATATCAGGATATTCATTCATCTGATTATCTATTTTTATTGTGCTGTTGTAGGACACCAAACAGGTATCCTAAAGGTAAGTTATTTTTATGGGCACTAAAGAGAGGGAAATATTTGGAGCATGGAGCGATGTTTTGGGAACAACAATGAGATATCCTCAAAATTCAGAAAGCATCATTAACCCCTGGAGCATCTTGTTAAGGACAGGCAAGGGTGATCCTGTGCCTGACAAAGGGGAGAGGAGAACACAAAGGGATCAAGGGAGGAATAGCTAAGGATCTGAAGACCAAAACTACTATTTTCATAGTCTTTATTAGGCTCCAATTTAGAAAATCTAGATATTCTATTCACCTATCCCTGGGCACACTGATTTTTCCTTTAGTTTAGATACAAAATATAGCTTGGATGTGCTATCTTCATTTTTCATTTCAAATCAAAACACCCAAAAGTTTGGACTCCTGATAACATTTTTTCTTTCATTAACCTTTTTTAGTTGCCTTCCTTCCTTCATCCATCTCTCTCTCTCTCTCTCTCTCTTTATCTCTCTCTCTCTCTCTCTCTCTCTCGCTCTCTCTCTCTCTCTCTCTCTCTCAAAATATCAGGTAAGGAACAAGGAAAATGCCAAAAATAAATCCAAACAGCTGCCAGCCAACAGGATGGGTGGCCACAGTTGGAAACGCCTATTGCCTGATGACATTCCCGCCATATTTGGTTTGCCAGATTGTTAAATATCATTCATCTTTGTACAAACTTCTAAGTCAGTTCATCTGTCTTTTATTTGTTTTCTATCCATCACCTTGTCTTGCCTAAGAAAAAATGCTTCCACTATGTTCATTTAAAAAGTTGCTTATTTTTTTAGAATGAGTCAGTCATCATAGCACTTAATTTTACTTAATTTTAAGATGCATTACATATATATGTATGTGTGTGTGATTTTAAAAATTTTCTTATCAAAGGCACAGTTTTATAGTTATATTATGCATCTGAAAATGTAAAATATAAAGCGTGACTTTTAATTGTGTTGTCTTCTTATGATGTACTAAATGAATAAGTAACCTAAGGCTGAAATGATTAGATGGCTTCTCGGTTAGACGATAAGTACAAGGTTAGCTTTGAAATATGGATCCTCACCTCTGTGCCCTTCCTGAGGTCTGTAACTAGGTCTCATGTAGGAGTGAAGGGCAAAGTCTATAAATTATCATCAACTCTTTGATTTCACCATAAGTTCCTAGGATGAGGACATAGAATAAGCTGAGCTCAGAACTTAAAAATAAGGCCTTGGCCTCCTTTAGGATATTTTAACCCTTCAACCTTAGTTCATCAAAACTCCTGTAAAAAAGCCTCCATGAAAATGGTTTGACCGCTCTTTATTACCCTTTGAATTAATGATTGCAGAAATCTCTATGGTAAAGTATGATTTGTGGATGAGAGGCATTCCAGTAAATATCACTTCATTTTTGCTATAATAAGACTTCAATGGCTGACAATTTTATAGAATTCTATAGAAAGTCAGCAAGCAAAACTACTTCTAAAAGATTTTGTTTTCAAGATTGTCCTGTGAGCTGAACTCTTATTTGCAAAGACAAGCTTCAAAAATCCAGGAAACCTTTATAACAGAATACCATGCCTGCTTCTTTATAGGCCACTTTTTAGATTCAAATGAAGGCAAACTTTATTGAGTGGGGTCTGATGACCCCACATTTTTTAAATGAGATCTTTTGGTTTTTTGTAAGAGTACATGAAACACTCAAACTAACTTCAGATGGTGAATTTAACCTCAACTGCTATGATTCTGAAAAGACATTAAATCTTTTCATTTAAATTCTAATAAAATCATATTTCTTTTATTTTTCTGGCTGCCTCAAACTATACTTCCAAGGCTCCTAATTACATAGAATGGATTTTTTCCAGGTGACAAACATTTAAAAAAACATTAAACAAATATTTTCACAATTTGCTTAGCTTTCATTATTTTAAAATCAAAATGTCAAAGATCTATGAAGTCACAGAAAACATCAGAAGGTATAAAATCCTCATATTATAAAACTAGGTTATTCTTTATTTCTTGCAAAATATCTTCCTGTTTTTTATTAATAACTGACATTTATCAGGACAGAACTTTCCTCAAATAGATGTATGATAAAGCAAAGAGAAAGATACTTTATAAGTTAGTCTGTCATTTAAAAAGTACATTTAGTGCACTTTAGTGTAAATTATGAGGCATATACTGAATAGGTAAAGAAAACAATGCATCTTCAATACTCGAACAACCTATAATTTCATAAGTGTGGGTTGTTATTGTTTGTCTTTCATTTTCAAAAAGAACCAAGGACGAATGGTGTCTTGATTTTTGAATGAGTTGGATTTAAGTGAGGAAGAATTGTGTGGTTGTCAGCCTCACTTTTCCTTCTAGTTATCAAACTCCAGGGACAAGACAAAAGTCAGTCTAACTGGAGATAGGCTGGAATGTAATGAAAGACCTTGGGGTTTGTTTTATCTGACCAAGTTCTAAGCATTCCATAGTACCTACTCCAGCAAGTTGAAATAAATTGTTCTCATCCACCCATTGTCTAAAGGGTCCACACGTGCAGATATATATCCCACTAAGTCACAAATGGGTTTGAGGGCAGTCAGTTACCCTTAACCTAATTTAGCCTGTCCACTAAGATGGTTGGGTGTGACCACTGCACATGTTACACCTTCTTGGAGTCATATGAGAGCTGGGTGAATAGTTGGACACCAAAGGTGGATGTGCAACCTCAAAAAGCTCTTGGCAAGCCTTCACACTAGAAGTTTTACTCGTTCTTTAACATATACCCCAGTATGAATACTCCCTTCATCAACATAGATCACAACTCTGTTGTGAATTTGAACAATTTGGTGCTATAGTGCATAGAGTGCTAGTCCTGGAGTCAGGAAGACTCATCTTCCTGAGTTCAAATCTAGCCTCAAATACTTTCTAATTATGTGACCCTAAGCAAGTCACTTAACTCTGTTTACTTCAGTTTCTTCACTTGTAAAATGAGCTGGAGAAGGAAATGGCAATGTACTCCGGTGTCTTTGCCAAGAAAAACCCAAATGAGGTCATGAAGAGTTGGACAAAACTAAAATGACTGAATGACAATAACAAACTGTTGTGACTTTAAGGTCATAATTCCTCTGTGATTCCTTCAAGGTCACTGAGAATTAATGTTGTCAAAACATTCATCAAATTGTTGTCAAAATGGTAATAAGCCTTTGAAATTCAAAGCTAGAACCAGCTGAGCTGCTTCTAGGATGAAAAACCTATAGCTCATTACTAATTCCATTCTTGAAGCCTTCCTAGCTTTGGAGGATCTGTGAAAGCATGGTCTACTGGTATTGCCTTCAAAAACCCAGGGCTGTCTTCATGCCATGATAAGACATCAAAATAGATCTCTGATGGAGGGGAAAATTGGACCAGTAGGCTAAAATTACCAATTGTCTTTTTATCTAAATCACTAAAATATCCAATATTATTCTGCATGGATGCTATTTTTATTGCAATTTTCTCCTATTCTCCATGTACAGCCTATCATACTAACTATATACAGTACACCTTCAATAACTAATTCTTCAACCTGTACTTGAATTTTCAGGCTAGATTCTTAGAGACTGACTAATTGCCTCTCCCTTAATGCTTCTACAGAAGAAGCTTTGATGGACTATGGTTTCTAGTATTGTTACTCATGAGCCTCCTCAGTGTGTTCCCCATTAATTATCAATTAGACAAATTTTATAGAGGATATTTATCAAGCAAGTTTAGCAATGACAATTGAATCAAAAACATCCATCCCAAACCAGGTGCAAACTCTTGTCTTGCATATACAAGATTCTTTTAGACGGAGGGCTTAAATTAAAATGGTACATGTGTCCAAAAGCTAAACTTAAGACTTCTGGTTACTAGAAGTCCTTCTCTCTTATTGGGGAAACTTCAGAAAGTTCTCCTTAGATGTGTTTCTCTAATGGATTCTGAGAGTTGGTGTCTTTATGTCCCGAAGCAACCTTTCACTGGTATGTCTAATTTTCTCTTCTAGCTCTCAACTCCTAGTGTAGACACTGCTGCCAGCTACTGCTATTTCAGGGACAACTCTACCTGCTTCATTGAAGAGAGACAAAGAAAGGAGAAAGAGAGAGAGGAAGGGAGAGGAGAGAGAGAGAGAGAGAGAGAGAGAGAGAGAGAGAGAGAGAGAGAGAGAGAGAGAGAGAGAGAGAGAGAGAGAAAGAGAGAGAGAGAGAGAGAGAGCGCAAGAGAAGAGAAAAGAAGAGAAAAAGAAGAGAGAGACAGAGAAAGAAGAGAAAGGCAGAGAGGGAGGGAGGGAAGGAAGGGGAAGAGATGGAGGAAGGAAAGGAGAAAAGAGGAAGGGAGGGAAAGAAACAGAGACAGAGATGGAAAGACAAACAGAGACAGAGGGAGATATACACACAGGTAGACACAGAAAGAAAGACAGACAGGCACCCGAAGACAGAGACAGAGACAGAGAGAAACAAAGAAATTTTTTTCCAACAAGACCAACTAAGTAGCTAAAGTTTAAGACTTGTAATCCAGAAGACAATTTTAAATTCTGATTTAGATACTAGCTATGTGATCTTAGGAACATCATTTAAATCCTTCTGTGCCTCAGTTTCCCATTAATGGTAGCACTTAACTTACCTCATGGAACTTTTGTGAAAATCAGCTGAGTTAACATGTAAATTCTAAAGTGCTATGTAGTTCTTCACTGTTAGATTTCACTGTCATTCAACTGGTCTGCTGATGGAATGATAATTTTGGACTGATCTGGTATGTTACACATAGGTATTTTTCTATCCTTTTTACCAATCTACTCATTTCTCAATGCTCATCTTAAGTCCTTATAAAATATTTCCTTACAAGCCCAGTCCACAAGGATCTCTTCTTCCTCTCCTCTCTTTTCCTTCTCTTTTATAAATGTTACAGTTATAGTAATACTAAATATTTAAAAAGAAAAAAATCATTTTCTATATGAGGGGTTAGTAAATTATACTCTGTGGACTATATCCAACCTGTACCTTTTTTGTATGGCCCATGGACTAAGAACATTATGATTTATTATCAATAAATGTTTGATTTGTAGACCTATTTCATATACCTATATCCCTGGGGTCACATAAAAATTTCTCAGGAGAAAAGGAGTCATGAGTGTAAAAAGTTTAAGAACTTTGGTCTAAATTGCCTCGTTGAAGCTGCAGTATCTTTATCCTTTCTTCTTCTTTAGTATTGTCTTTCACCTTCACTCTTATTACCTTGTCTTATTACCTTATTAGATTTCGTTACTTCTTCATTCTTTGCAAAAGATGTTGGTACATCAGCTGCACTTATCTCCATGGTAATATGATTATTTACACTCATCAAAAACATTATAAGGTAAGATGACAAAATGCCCCATGAAATTGTGCTTCTTGCTGCCTTTTACAACATAATGAAACCAACTACTTTATTTGTCCCTCTAGGTAGAGCCTGTAAACTGTCCAACTCTGCACTTTAAGTGAGACAAGTATAGCATCTGTCCATGAAATGTGAGCTGCTGTTGAGAGCCAATATCACTGTGCACCAAAGTCATATTAATAATGTTTTTTTAAAAGTCCAGTATATTATTAACCATAAGACTTACCCATGTGATGTCACTGGTGTGGATACAATGTCTATCAATGCCTTCAAAATTCTTATTCCAATTAGATTGTGAGTTCCTTTGGGGCAGGATCTGTGTCATATTTTTCTTTAAGGTCTCTACAAAGTCTAATATAATTTTCTCCATGCAGTAATAGCTCAATAAATTTTTGTAGACTGAGTAAAAAGGAGTTCATGAAGTAATTCTTCCCAGAACCTTCATTTGGCTAAAGATATCAAAGCAAGTCAATAAGCATTTATTAAATACTTACAGTGTACAAGGAACTGTGCTAAGTGCTGGGGATAAAAAAAGGCAAAAACAATTCCTGTACTCAAGGAGCTTACTATCTAATGATGGAGACAACATATAAATAACTATGTATAAAGAAAAGATATACAAGATAAACTGGAGATAATCTCAGAAATAAGTCAAAACTATTAAAGAAGGACCAGGAAAGACTTCTTATAGAAGCTGAAATTTTAGACAAGACTTGAAGCAAGCTAGGGAAAGCAGGAGGCAGATGTAAGGAGATATAAGAGGAACCAGTGAAAAGGCAAGAGTCAAGAGACAGTATTTCTTGTGAGAGGAACACCAAGGAAGCCAAAGTTACTTAATGTATGTAGAGGAGGTTAAAATAGAAGAAGACTGGAAAGCTGGGAAGGAACCAGATCATAAAAGGGCTTTGCAAGACAAACAAGATTTTATATTTGATTTTGGAGGCAATAGGGAGCCACTAGAGTTTAATGAATAGAAAGATGACATGGTCAAACCTGTCCTTTAGAAAATTACTCATGGAATTGTAGAACACCTAGCTAATAAAATTCCTGACAGGCCAGTCTTGCCAAGATGACTAATCTTATTTATTTTTGAAGTTTGTATATTCTGCCAGCTGTGTTTGGAAAGAGAGCTCACTAGTGAATAGAGCCCCTCTTAGGGTGACCATAGGTCCCACCATATGATTCATGAAAAGCTTATGGTAAATGACAGGTAGTATCCTCTGAAAATTCTACTGGGTCCATTGCCAGCTTACTACAGAGACGCTTATATGCATGATGAGTACAAAGTGCTGATGACTCCTCAGCAAAAGGCAGATTGTATGCTCACATCATAAATTTTATAAAACCATTTCATAAAAAAAATAAATTTTAATCCAGGAGCGCTGTGAGTAAAATACCTAACCTGTCTTCAAATTTGGGAAGTTTGAGAAGTTTGCATACCAGCAGGTCAAGATTCAGTTCGTCCATCTTAGTGCTCCTGTGTATTCTATTTGGCTAGAAAGCTGAATGCCCAATTTCTGGCGAACCACACTGTATTCATAGGTGTGAGCTCTTAAAGCAAGTTCTGTCAAGTTGCCAGTTAGCCTATGGGCTCATGTTCCTCTATTTCTCTAATAAATACCAAGTAGAGCACCTTATTAGATGGGTGTTAATATTCCACATCCGGAAAACAGGGAATTTAAAGAGCAAAAAGCACTTCACAGAAAACATTAACCTATGCATCAGCATGAAATAGCCAAGGCAGGCTTAAGAAAAGTTTTGCTTTAGAATGTATTACTTTTTTATTGTTTGGCTTGCATTTAGAAAATCAGGATCTCATTGCAACACAGAGCATTGAGCATAATAAATGCATAATGAATTATGTTGATTTTTAACTTCAAAAAAATGTTGATTTAAGTAGATCCACAATGTTTTACTGAAAACAATTCCACCCAGACTATATAGATGGACACAGACCCTATAAGAAGAAAGAAAAAAATCAGTTTTTTCTGTCAAGGATTAAGAAACAGGTTGAGTAGAATCATGTAATTTGAAAGAGAACTAAGTTAAGTGTAATGGCATATGTTTGTAATCCATGCTACTAGAAATAGGCTGATGTTGGTAGAATGCTTGCCCTGTGCTCGAGATGATGTCAATAGAATGCCTCTAATAATTCTGGCATTAAGATGGTGAGACTCTATAGAAGGGGGACAGGACAAGTTTGATTAGATGACCAAAGTAACCCAAGTCAGAAATGGAGCAGATCAAAGCTTCTTTATATGCTACACTTCAGGCTTAGAAGAGATAGAAAGATAGAAAAAAAGATAAAAGGAGGCAGGAAAGAAGGAAAGGAAAAGAGGAGAGGAGAGGAAAGAAGGGGAGGAGAAGGGAGAAAAGAGAGGAGAAGAGGAAGGGAGGAGAGGGGATGAGGGAGGAGGAGAGGAGAGGTCATGGAGGAGGAGAAGAGAGGAGGGGAAAAGAGGAAAGGGGAGAGAGGAAAGAAAAAAGCAAGAGAGGGAAGGAAGGGAGAAAGGAAAAGAGAGAGCAAGGAAGGAGATCGAGGGAGGAAGTAGGAAAGAAAGGAAAGATAGTAAGTCATAATAGAATTTGGAACACCTGGACCAGGAACTATAGTGTCTCAGGGATTAAATACTGATTTTTCACTCACAGTTGGTAGCATAAAAAGAGACCCAAACACTAAAACACGTTTGGGGAGGGGAGGACAGGAGAAAAGAGAGGAGGAAGATGAGACATGTGATACATACATGGGTTTCAGACATTCAGAGAAATAGAATCACAGAATGTCAGATTTGGAAGAGATAATAGAATACCTAATCCAATTTATATCTAAATAGCAATACTTCCTACAAAATCCCAGAAAAGCAATCAACAAGTTTCTTGTTAACAAAATCCGACTATTTCTACCTTTGGGCCAGGATAATTTTTAAGATTCTTTCCTTATAGGAAATTGCAAACTAATTCTGCTCTCTGGAACCAGCCCCATCCCCCCCAAAATTTATTGCTTTTCTAAATCATAATTCCTCAAATATGGTAGCAATCAATCTTTTCCGGTCCCAAATCTTGCCTTCACTATACTAAATATCTTCACCTGATGCTCACTTAACATATTCCCTACTTTCCTCACTATCTATGTTATCCTTCTCTGAATACTATTTTACTTATCAATGGCCTTCCTAAAATGTGGCACCCAAAACTGGACTCAGCATTGCAAATGTGGTATGATTAGGGCCACAAAACAGTGTAATGGACATTTCTCCTTTTATGTACAAACTGCTTATCTTAATGAAGCCTAAGACTGTAATAGGTTTAATTTTTCCTTCCATGTCTTATCATTAATTTACATGAAGCTTGAAGTCCACTAGCCCTCCTTCAAACAATTTCATACAAACTGTTACCTAATTATATATCCTCAATCTTTCACTCATGAACATGATAGAGTGCTGGACTTGCAGTCAGGAAGACATGAGTTTGATTTTTTTTTTCTCAGACACTTTCTAGTCACATGACTCTGAGAAAGTCACTTAAACTCTCTAAATTTTGGTTTCCTCAATGAACAATCGAAGTAGAAATATCCCCTATCCCCCAGAGTTACTATGAGTATCAAGTGAGTTAGATGTACTGCAATATACTTTGCAAATCTTAAAAAATTATATAAATCCTAGCTATATGATGAAATATATAATTTTAATCTATTAAATTCCAACTTATTTGACATAGTACAATATTACATTAAGTCTATTGAAATATTGATTGGTTGATTTATTGTTGATTTTGGATGTCATTCAGAGTGTTAGCTTTGTTTTGATTCTTGTTATTTTTGTTCAGTTGAGTCTGTCTCTTTGTGATCCCAATTGGGGGTTTTCATGGTAAAGATACTGACATGGTTTGCCATTTTATAAGGAAGGAAACTAAGGCAAATAAAATTCAGTAACTTGGCCAGAAATTCCAAGACCAATGCTCTATCCACTGCACCAACTAGCTTCCATATTATTTTCATATTTATTTGGAAATGTTCAGGATACCAAGTTCTATATAAGGAACTATAGAGCATACAGCTTTATTGAAGGGAACAATAACCATAGGAACTGGGCAAGCCTACCAGAAAAGTCTCATGGCTTATAAGTTTTATCTGGATCTAACAAAACTGAGAACTGAAGGAAGAAGCAAAGAGCCTAGATTTAAGAACTTTGCTTCTTTGTCCTAGGGTTATGGGGAAGCACAGTGGTAGAGGAAGGGAAGGCAAACTCCGTGAAATTATAAACGTCTATTGATATTCATAATGCCCAACTGTGGGAAAGGAGTTTAGAGTAGTTTCTTCTCATCCTACTCTGATAGACTTCTTCATTTAGCAGAATATAGAGATTACTACTTCTCCATTATCACTAACCCTCACAGATTTATATCATTTTCAGATTTGATAAACATGTTGTTTGTGCTTTTGTCTAAGCAATTTATAAAATTATTAAGCAACACAGCAACCTGAGTAGAATGAGACTTCCCTCCAAATTGATGTTGAACCATTAATACATGTACTTTGAATCAAATTATTACACTTCTTCTGAGTGCACTTAACTATATTTCAACCTAACTGGTATCTTTCCTTCTTATTCATGAAGAGAGCATGACAGCTTGTCACACCCAAAGTATAGATATATAGTTAGCCTGATGGCATTTCCCTGAGCAACTTACTGTCCTAGTATCATTGAGCAAAAACAGAAACTAAGTCAGTCTGATAGAACCTATTCTTCTGGCTCTAAGTTACCACTGATTTCTCTTTTAAATGTTTGCCCCCCCCCCACCCACACAGAAAAAGATCCCTTTAATTATGTGTCCTAGAATTTTACAAGAAAGAAAAATGAAGTTCCATTTTCAGACTGTATTTCCTTTTTTTTGTTTGTTTTTTGAGAGTGAAGACACTATTTTTCCTTCTCCAAGTCCTTCAGCATCTCTTTAATTTTCTATGATTTTTCAAATATTTTTGAGAGATGCTCAGAAATTATTTCTAGCAATTGTTTTGGTGGGAAAGATATAAAAGCTAGATCTGTCATTTCATTAACATAGAGAATTCACATGTGATGATTCTCCACTAATGCAAGTCAGCTAGTTTTCTACCACTTAAAGTCTTAGAAAGTTGCCTAGAATTCTGTGAGGTTAAGTGACTTTTTGAGAATCATAATCGATTTATATTATACTCAGAGAAAAAACATGAACCCAGGTTTTCTTGAATTCAAGGATCTCTGTTCACCACACTGTACTGTGTGCTAATTAATAATTCTGACTTTCAAAATCTTGGTTGGTCACACCCTGCACTAATCAGTTTATTGATTAGTCCTTCCTGAGTACCCAGAATCTAATACTTCAGTTATGATTGAACCAAGATAGAATAGAACAAAGCTATATTTTGTTACTATTCTAATCAGTGCTTCTCTTAAGGCAGCCCAAGAATATTCAGGCTTTTTGGAATACCCCAAAATGTTGACTCGTCTTCCTTGGCATACAATCAGTTGCTTAAAACTCATTAATTCTAAATATCTTGTCCATGCAAAGAAATATATCTATTATTTACATTCAGGTGTTTAGTGTTTATTCTTTTCTCCTTTATGTCAAATTATTTTACTTTTTTAATAGTCTGACCCAAATCAAGATTTCTTTATACCTTTTTTTTTAGATCGTTCCGGTCTTTTATTTTATTTTTTTTTAACCTTGAAGTCCTTCTTCCATTTGCTTTCAAGAAATACTTTTCCCCCTCAAGCAACAGGTGGCAGCAGAGAACGACAGGCTCTAATGTAAAGTTTCAACTTCCTCCAGCTATAGGGGCAAAAGTACCTGGCCAATAAAATCAATTCTCTTCTCTGACCAACCAGAAATTATTCAATTGAAGCTTCCTAACAGCTGACTGCTTCAAACTGCCACTGCTCTAAAAGAACAGCTTTATACTCCCCACATTTCTCCTTAGATTCTTCTTCCTCTCCTATTCCTGCATCTTTAATCATCAAGTTGAAAATCTGACTCTCTATGATTCACCTTTTATTTTAAAAGTCAGTGTTCCAATTTTCCTCTATTAAATAGTGTTTTTTTAAAAAAAAACATACTTCAAGCTCCAAATGTTTATATTGTTTTTCTTTTTAATAGTATTTTATTTTCTAATTATATGTAAAGATAATTTTCAACATTCTTTTTTTGTACAACTTTGTGTTCTAAATTGTTCTCCCTACTCCGTTACTTTCCCTCCCCCCAAGGCAGCAAGCAATCTAATATAGGTTAAATGTATGAAATACTTTTAAACATATTTACAGATTTGTCATGTTGTGAAATAAAAACATCCCAAAAAGAGGAAAAATCATGAGAAAGAAAAAAAAACAAGCAAAAAGATGAAAATAATATGCTTTGTTTCACATTTAGTTTCCACAGTTCTCTCTAGATGAAATTGGCATTTTCCATTCCAAATCTATTGGAATTGTCTTGCAATTTCTCATTTTTAAAAGTTTTGTCTTCTTTAGTCATAAAATAAATTCCCATCATGCATGTGGTTCTGAAAACTTAAATATGTTTTTAAATTGTACTGCTTTACCATCAAATTTCTCTAATTTAGTTTTTTTTTTTTAAGAACTCATTCCACCTTTTTATAACACTAAATTTCCTATACAAGTGAAGCATCACTCCACAATGCTGATAAAGGAATCCAAGTCCCTTAAGTTTATGCCACAGTTTATTTTACTCCAAAGCTATACATATCTCATCTGGCTACACATATGCTGGCAATGTATATTAAAATCAAATTTTACCTGCATTAAATATGAAAATATATCTGTTATAGTAACAGTACCTTATGGTCTTTGACAATATAAATATCTTCCTTTACACAAAAACATTTTTGATATTTTCATCAGTAACATCTTTATGAATACCTTTTTTTCTTTTAAAAGACAATGTATCTTCCAAAAGCAATCATAAAAATAAAATAATTATGATAAATTTTAAATCAATTATATGAAATTGAAAATATTTTGTGCAAACAAAATTAAAGCAACTAAAATAAGAAGGGGAAAAGGAAACAAGGGAAATATTTTTATATCTAATGTTTTAGTCTTTCTGATAGCCAAGAAATATAGCAATTTGATCTGAGCAATACTGAAAGCTTTTTTCCTAACAGAAAAGTGGTCAAATATAAATATTTCATAAAAGAATTTCAAACTGTTAAATCTAGGAAAGAATGTTCTCTATCACTAATAATTGGAGAAAGGCAAATCTAAACACTGAAGTTTCATGATATATATAGCAAACTGGAAAAGGTGATAAAAGAGAAATTAGTTATGAAGGGGGTTAAAGACATATCTAATATAATATTAGTGGAGTTGTGAACTAGTCCAACTATTTCTGGAAGGCAATTTGTAACTGAACAAATTGTGGACTAAAATATTCATACCTTCTGATGCAAAGATTACACTTCCATGCATATATCCCAACAAAGTCGATTATAAAAGTCTATATAAAAGCAAAAAAATATTATCAGTGTTTTTTTGAAATACCAGATGCCTATCAATTGAAAAATCTATAAATGACTTGTGGCCCAGTAATGTAATAGAATATGTGCTGCATTTGGAATTATGCCTAAAAGGTTATCAAACTGTGCATACCCTTTGATCCAAAAGATTTCTACTGGGCCTGTATCCCAAAGAGATCATAAAAGAGGGGAAAGGACTCACATATGTAAAAATATTTGTGGCATCCCCTTTTGTAGTAAGGAAGAAACTGGAAACTTAATGAATGCCCATCAATTGGAGAATGGCTGTATAAGTTGTTTGTATATGAATGTTATGGAATATTATTGCTCTATAAAAATTGATCAGCAGGATGATTTCAGAAAGGCCTGGAGAGACTTACATGAATTGATGCTAATTGAAATGAGTAAAAGCAGGAGAACATTGTACACAGAAGATTATGCAATGATCAGTTCTAATGGACATAGCTTCCACATAACAGTGGGGTAATTCAAGCTAGTTCCACTGGTTTTGTGATGGAGAGAATCATCTGCATCCAGAGAGAAGACTGTTACTTTAATTTGCATGTCTCTGACAAATAGTGATTTATTTTAAAAATATAATTACACATAGCTTTTCTTCTGTTAAAAACTGCCTGCTTTTATTCTTTGACCATTTGTCAACTAGGAATTGGGTTCTGATTTTTACAAATTTAATTCAGTTCCCTATGTATTTGAGAAATACGATTTTTATCAGAGACAGTTACTGTTTTTAAAAGTTTCCCCAATTTCCTCCTTTCTTTGAGATTTTGCCTGCATTAGTTTTATTTGTGTCTTTAAGAATTTGGATGCTCTGCCATTTGATGTATATATGTTGTATTGAAATTACTTCATTGAGTATTGTATCTTTTAGTTAGCGGTATTTAATAAAATATAAATTCAGTTCCCTATGTATTTGAGAAATACGATTTTTATCAGAGACAGTTACTGTTTTTAAAAGTTTCCCCAATTTCCTCCTTTCTTTGAGATTTTGCCTGCATTAGTTTTATTTGTGTCTTTAAGAATTTGGATGCTCTGCCATTTGATGTATATATGTTGTATTGAAATTACTTCATTGAGTATTGTATCTTTTAGTTAGCGGTATTTAATAAAATATAAATATAATATATTTAGTAAAATATAATGTATTTGTAAAATAGTTTATTTAGTAAAATATAATGTAAATATATTTTATTTAGTAAAAGTATAAAAGTATTTCTTCTCATTAAGTCTAATTTGTTTTTTGCTTAGCCTGAGATCATGATTGCTACCTCTGCCTTTTTCTTAAAAAAAAATTTATTTTTTAAATTTTAATTTACTAAATAAAGTATCTTACAACATAGTGAAAAAAAATTATAGCTATAGCTTTTTATTTTTCTTTTCTTTTTTTTTATAGTAACTTTTTTTTGACAGAACCCATGCCAGGATAATTTTTTTTTTTACAACATTGTCCCTTGCACTCACTTCTGCTCCGATTTTTCCCTCCCACCCTCCACCCCCTCCCCTAGATGGCAAGCAGTCCTATATATGTTGAATACGTCCTAGTATATCCTAGATACCATGTATGTGTGCAGATCTAAACATGTTTTCTTGTTGCACAGGAGGTGGATTCAGAAGGTAGAAATAACCTGGGAAGAAAAACAAAAATGCAAACAGTTTACATTCATTTCCCAGTGTTTTTTCTTTGGGTGTAGCTGCTTCTGTCCATCATTGATCAATTGAAACTGAATTAGGTCTCTTTGTCAAAGAAATCCACTTCCATCAGATTACATCTTCATACAGTATCATTGCTGACATATATAATGATCTCTTGGTTCTGCTCATTTCACTTAGCATCAGTTCATGTAATTCTCTCCAAGCTTCTCTGTATTCATCTTGCTGGTCATTTCTTACAGAACAATAATATTCCATAACATTCATATACCACAATTTACCCAACCATTCTCCAATTGATGGGCATCCACTCAATTTCCAGTTTCTAATCACTGCAAACAGGGCTGCCACAAACATTTTGGCACATACTGGTCCCTTTCCCTTCTTTAGTATCTCCTTGGGGTATAAGCCCAGTAGAAACACTGCTGGATCAAAGAGTATGCACAGTTTGATAACATTTTGGCATAATTCAGATTGCTCTCAGAATGGTTGGATTCGTTCACAGCTCCACCAAGCAATGTATCAGTGGTCCCAGTTTTCCCCCCTCAACACTCATCATTATTTTTCCTGTCATCTTAGCCAATCGACCAGGTGTGTGAGTATATCTCAGAGTTGTCTTAATTTGCATTTCTCTGATTAATAATGATTTGGAACACTCTTTCATATGAGTGGTAATGATTTCAATTTCATCATCTGAAAATTGTCTGTTCATATCCTTTGACCATTTATCAATTGGAGAATGGCTTGGTTTCTTATAAATTAGAGTCAGCTCTCTATATATTTTGGAAATAAGGCCTTTATCAGAACCTTTAACTGTGAAGATGTTTTCCCAGTTTGTTGCTTCCCTTCTAATCTTGTTTACATTAGTTTTGTTCGTACAGAAGCTTTTTAATTTGATGTAATCAAAATTTTCTATTTTGTGATCAATAATGATCTCTAGTTCATCTTTAGTCACAAATTTCTTCCTCTTCCACAAGTCTGAGAGATAAACTATCCTATGTTCCTCCAATTTGTTTATAATCTCGTTCTTTATGTCTAAATCTGGACCCATTTGATCTTATCTCGGTATCACGTGTTAAGTGTGGGTCCATCCTAATTCTGCCTATACTAATTTCCAGTTATCCACTGGTTTTGTCAAATAATGAGTTCTTATCCCAAAAGTGAGGATCTTTGGGTTTGTCAAACACTAAATTGCTATGATTGACTATTCTGTCTTGTGACCTAACCTGTTCCACTGATCAACTAATCTATTTTTAGCCAATACCAAATGGTTTTGGTGACTGCTGCTTTATAATATAGTTTTAGATCAGGTACAGCTAGAACCTTCATTTGATTTTTTTCATTAATTCTTTTAAGATTCTTGACCTTTTATTATTCCATATGAATTTTGTTTTATTTTCTAGATCATTAAAATATTTTCTTGGAAGTCTAATTGGCATAGCACTAAATAAATAGATTAGTTTAGGGAGTATTGTCATCTTTATTACTTTCGACCTATCCAGGAGCACTTGATATTTTCAATTGTTTAAGTCTGACTTTATTTGTGTGGAAAGTTTTTTGTAATTTAGCTCATATAATTCCTGACTTTCCTTTGGTAGATAGATTCCCAAATATTTTATCTGTCGACAGTTATTCTGAATGGAATTTCTCTTTGTATCTCTTGTGTTGGATTTTGTTGGTGATGTATAAAAATGCTGAAGATTTATGGGATTTATTTATAACCTGCAACTTTGCTAAAGTTATGGATTATTCAATAGCTTTTCGTAGAATCTCTAGGCTTCTCTAAGTATACCATCATATCATCTGCAAAGAGTGATAGTTTGGTTTCCTCACTGCCTATTCTGATTCCTTTAATCTCTTTCTCAACTCTTATTGCCGAGGCTAGTGTTTCTAATACAATATTGAATAATAATGGTGACAGTGGGCAACCTTGCTTCACTCCAGATTTTACTGGGAAAGATTCCAGTTTTTCCCCATTTCAGATGATGCTTACTGATGGTTTTAAATATATGCTCCTGACTATTTTAAGAAAAAGTCCATTTATTCCTATACTCTCAGTGTTTTATTAGAGAATGGATGTTGGATTTTATCAAATGCTTTTTCTGCATCTATTGAGATGATCATATGGTTTTTGTTAGTTTGCTTATTGATATAGTCAATTATGCTAATAGTTTTCCTAATATTGAACTAGCCCTGCATTCCTGGTATAAATCCTACTTGATCATAGTGTATTATCCTGTGGAGGATTTTCTGTAATCTTTTTGCTAATATTTTATTTAAGATTTTAGCATCGATATTCATTAGAGATTGGTCTATAATTTTCTTTCTCTGTTTTCAGCCTACCTGGTTTAGGTATCAGTACCATGTCTGTGTCGTAAAAGGAGTTTGGTAGGACTCCTTCAGTCCCTATTTTTTCAAATAGTTTATATAGCACTGGGGTTAATTGTTCTTTAAATGTTTGGTAGAATTCACATGTAAATCCATCTGGTCCTGGGGATTTTTTCTTTGGGAGTTGGTTAATAGCTTGTTCTATTTCTTTTTCTAAGATGGGACTGTTTAGGATATTTACTTCTTCCTCTGTTAATCTGGTTAAGCTATATTTTTGAAGGTATTCTTCCATTTCATTTAAATTGTCGAATTTATTGCCATAAAGTCGGGCAAAATAATTCCTAATTATTGCTCTAATTTCCTCTTCATTAGTGGCGAGTTCTCCCTTTTCATTTTTAGGACTAACAATTTGATTTTCCTCTTTCCTTTTTTTAATCAGATTCACTAAGGGTTTGTCTATTTTGTTGGTTTTTTCATAGAACCAACTCATTTTTATTAATTCAATAGTTGTTTTACTTTCAATTTTATTGATTTCTCCTTTTATTTTTAGAATTTCAAGTTTAGTGTTTGACTGGGGGTTTTAATTTGTTTCCTTTTCTAGCATTTTAGTTGCAAGCCAATTCGTTGACCTTCTCTTTCTCTACTTTATGCAAATAAGCCTCTAGAGATATGAAATTTCCCTTATTACTGCTTTGGCTGCATCCACACATTTGATATGATGTCTCATTATTGTCATTTCTTGGGTGAGTTATTAATTATGTCTATGATTTGCTGTTTCACCAATCATTCTTTAGTATGATTATTTAGTTTCCAAATATTTTTGGTCTACTTTCCCTAGCTTTTTGTTGGGTGTAATTTTTATTGCATCGTGGTCTGAAAAGGATGCATTCACTTTTCTGTCTTACTGCATTTGGTTTGAGGTTTTTATGTCCTAATAATGGTCTATTTTGTATGGGTTCCATGAACTTGAAAAGAAAGTGTACTCCTTTCTGTCTCCATTTCGTTTCTCAGAGGTCTATCATATCTAACTTTTCTAGTATTCTAGTTACCTCTTTGACTTCTTTCTTATTTATTTTGTGATTTGATTTATCTAATTCTGAGAGTGCAAGGTTGAGATCTCCCACTATTATGTTTTGCTATCTATTTCTTCTTGCAGCTCTCTTAATTTCTCTTTAAATTTAGATGCTACCACTTGGTGCATATATTTTAATATTGATATTGCTTCATTATTTATGCTGCCTTTGCAAGATATGTGCCCTTCCTTATCTCTTTTAATTAGATCAATTTTTGTTTTTGCTTGATCTAAGATCAGGATGGCTACCCCTGCTTTTTTTACTTCACCTGAAGCATTGTAGATTTTGCTGCATGCTTTTACCTTTATTCTGCATGTATCTCCTGCTTCAGGTGTGTTTCCTGTAAACAACATATTGTAGGATTCTGGCTTTTAATCCATCCTGCTAATCCTTCCTCTTTATGGGGAGTTTCCCATTCCATTTATGGTTAAAATTAAATTCTGTATTACTTGCCATCTTGTTAACCCCTATTTATGCTTTTCTCCCTTCTTTCCCCCTTACCCAACCCTTCCCAGTATTAAACTTGTGAGCACCACTTGTTTCTCACAGCCCTCCCTTTTTAGATTCCCTCCTCCCCACCTTAGAGTTCCTCCTCCTATCTTATTTCTTTCCCTCTCAGTTTCAGTATTCCCTTCTGCTTAGCTTATTCCTTCCCTTTTCACTTTTCCCTTCTCACTTTTCAATGAGATGGGAGAAGCTTCACCATATATTGAATATGTCTAAAATTTTTTCTCTTAAAGTCAATTCTTATGGCAGTAAAATACCCACTATATTCATCCCCCTCCATTCTTTCTCTCAGATATAATAGATTTCCTTTGCCTCTTTGTGAGATATAGTACCCCCATTTTACCCTTTTCTGATACAATGTCCTTTCCACCTCTAATTTCTAGAACAAGGTATATATGTATTTTTATACATCTTTACAGCAGAAATACAGTTCCCAAGATTTCTTTTTACCTTTTTAGGTTTTTCTTGAGTTCTATATTTGCAGATCAAACTTCTTGTTAAGTTCTGGTTCTTTTTTTTCACCAAAAATAGGTGAAATTCACTTATTTCGTCGAATGACCATCTTCTTCCCTGGAAAAAGATGCTCATTCTGGCTGGGTAAGTTATTTTTGGTTGCATACTGAGTTCCTTAGCCTTTCGGAATATCATATTCCAGGCCCTTCAGTCTTTTAATGTGGATGCTGCTAGATCTTGGATGATCCTTATTGTGGCTCCTTTATATTTGAATTGGGTTTTTCTAACCGCTTGAAGTATTTTTTCCTTTGTTTGAGGGTTCTGGCATTTGGCCACTATATTTCTTGGTGTTTTGATTTTAGGATCCCTTTCAGTGGGTGATCAATGAATCCTTTCAATGTCTATTTTACCCTCTGTTTCTATGACTTCTGGGCGGTTCTCTTTGATAATTTCCTGGAAAATAGTGTCCAGGCTCCTTTTTTCATCGTATTTTTCTGGGAGTCCAATGATTCTCATATTGTCTTTCCTAGACCTGTTTTCCAGGTCTGTTGTTTTCCCCAGAAGGTATTTCACATTTTTCTCCATTGTTTGGTTTTTTTTGTCTTGCTTGACTGATTCTTCTCGATTCCTCGAGTCATTCAATTCCATTTGTTCTATTCTTATTTTCAATGAAATGTTTTCTTCCCTCACGTTTTTTATATCTTTTTCTAATTGTCCAATTTGTTCTATGGAATGTTTTCCATTTCGCCAATTTTATTCTTTAGAGGCCATTTCTGTTTCAGTTCACTAATCCTATTTTTCAAAGTTTTATTTCTTTATCCCTCTGTCTTTAAATGGGTGGGATGACTTCTCAGACTCTCTTGCCAAGCCTCCCTCTCCTTTTCCATTTTCTTCTAGCTCTCTTGTGAGCCTTTTAATTCTTCTATGAGTTCATCTGTGCTGAGACAGATGATCTCCTCCTTAGGGATTCACCTGAAGATAATCTGTTTTTAGTCTCCTCAGGGTTTAGAGTCTGTTCTCTGTCTGTATAAAAGCTGTCAATTGTAAAAGTCCTTTTTAACTTTTTGCTCATTTTGTCAGAGAAGAATCATAGACAAACTAGCAAAGAAAAAAAGGAAAAAAAACCCAAATGGAATCTGCTTTTTTGGGGGGGCTGGGTGCGTTGCAGGCTTCCTCTACAGACTGAGGGCAGCAGCGAGGCACTGCAGGACTGTGTTGCACCTGCGCTCTGAGACTCTGAGGCGTGCTGAGAGACGCTGTGGGGAGGGTGGCCGGCTCAAGAACTCCAGCTGTTTGGGGTTGTATTCTTCACCCCCACCCTCCCACCCCCGTTTTTTTAGCTTCTCTGCTGGGTTACTGATTTGCTGCCAGGGCAAAGTATCCAATCCTGTAGCAAAGCTCTCCCTGCAGAGACGGCTGAGATCACACCCCAACCCTCTCTGGTCTGATCGGCTGTGAGCTGCCTGCCGAGCTCTCACTGCTGCTGCTGCCCTCAGCCTGTGCCCGATTTAAAACCGTCCCGCCCTCTAGCAAAAACAGACCTTTCCTGGAGAATCTCAAGGATGTCTTCTCTTGGTAACTGATTGTGGGTTTTTTTTTTTTTTTCAGTCAGGCATTAATTCAGAGGCTTGTAATGAGATGGATTCTGAGAGAAAATGTGGAGCTTACACAGCTGTGTGCCTCCTCGCCGCCATCTTGGCCGGAAGTACGTAAAAATTTTTTTAAAAAGTGTATTGCCCATGATATTGCAAATCTATTATATATAATTTGTTGTTTATTTTAAATCTATAATGAAGTTATTGTGTAAATTTCCTTTCCCCCCCTTTCTTTTCTTTTTTTATCCCTCACCCTAGATATAGATACCATTATGCACAAATACGTGTATATAAGGATGTATGGATGGATGTAAAATCATTCTATACATACTTCTATTTATTAGTTCTTTTTCTGAATGTAAATAGCATCTTATTCCTTCATAGGTCCTTTGTAGTTAATTTGAGTATTTATAATAGTCAAAATGATTTAATCATTCAAAATTGTCCTTAAAAACATTGATGGTACTTCATACATAGTTTGCTTGGTTCTACTCATATCACTCTTCATTATTTTGTGTGTATATCCACGTTTTTCTTAAACCAGTGAGTCATCATTTCTCATAGCATTCTATAATCCCAATATGATTATATACCACTTATTCAGCCATTCCCCAACTGGTGGGTAATTTCCAGTTCTTTGCCATCAGAAAGAGAACTGCTATTTTTTGGAGCATATGAGTTCTTTTCTTTTCCCCCTAATCATTTTTCAAAACAGACCTAGTAATGGTACTGGTGAATAAAAGGGTATATATATGTCATTTAATAACTCCTTGGATATAATTCCAGATTGGTCTCCAAAATGTTGAATTAACTCATAGTTTAACTAACAATTGAATGCCTTTACCTTTTTTACTTCACCTGAAGCATAATAGACTCTGCTCCAGTCTCTTATTTTAATTCTATGTATATCTTTCTGTTTCAAGTGTGTTTCTTATAAACAACAAATTGTTGGATTTTAATATCAAATATGTTCTGTTATCTGATTTCATTTCATAGATGATTTCAAACCATTTACATTCAGTTATGTTTACACAGTATTCATGCTATTTTCTGTTTATACATCTCTCCTTTTTTTTATCATATTCCTCCTCAAAAGTCTGTTTAAATTTTAAACACTACCTTTCTTAGTCTATCCTCCTTTTTTATCATACCCACTTTCTTTTTTCTTCTCCTGTTTCACTAAAGTTCTTAAAAGTTACATGTTTCATCTTCCCATATAAGGATTTAAACAGTTTAACATTATTAAATTCCTTCTGAAATTTTATGCTTAACTTTTATGCTTACCTTCTTATGTTTTTCGGGGACATTAAGTTTAAATGTCAATTTTTGTATCCAGCTCTGGCCTTTTTATCAGAAATGCTTGAAAGTTTTCTCTTTCATTAAATGTCTATTTTTCCCCAGGGGGAAGACATTCAGATTTACTGGGATAGATTATTGCTGGCTGTAATTCTAGTTTCTTTGCTTTTTGAATGTTATATCCAAAACCTTCATTCCTTTAATGAAAGCTATTATATCTCGTGTGATCCTGACTTTGGCCCCATGACATTTTAATTGTTTCTTTGGTTCTTTTTAACTTGAGAGCTCTAGAATTTGACCATATTATTTCTGGGAATTTTTATTTGGGGATCTCTTTCAGTAGGTGATCAGTGGATTCTATCCATTTCTATTTTATCCTCTGGATCTAAGATAATCAGGGCAGTCTCTCTCTCTCTCTCTCTCTCTCTCTCTCTCTCTCTCTCTCTCTCTTTCTCTCTCTTTTTCTCATCCATCCTCAAAATGTTTTGCTTCGGCCAATCCTCCCTCCAATCCACCCTGCTTTCTGTCATCCTCCCCACTTTTCTTATTCTCTTCCTCTCCTACTTTTCTGTAGAGCAAGATAGATTTCCATTCTTGAGTGTATATATTATTTTATCTTTGAGCCAATTCCTATTTGAGTAATGTTCAAATGCTCCCTTCTACCTTCCTCATCATCCCCTCTGCCAAAAAAGTACTTTCATTACTCTTTTATATGAGCTAATTTACCCCATTCTGCCTTTCCTTCCTCTTCTTCCAATGCATCCATATTTCTTGTGCCCTGATTTATTTCTAGAAATCATCCTATCATAGTCAACTCATATCCACACCTTCTGTTTATATATATATATATATATATATATATATATATATATATATATATCTAACTGACATAGAAATGACAATATTCTTAGGAATTACAAATATCATCTTCCCATGTAAGAATGCATAGTTTAACCTTGTTGAATCACATTTCCTTTTCCTGTTTTCCTTTTTATGCTTCTCTTGAGTCTTGTATTTGAAAGTTAAAATTTCTATTCATCTCTGATCTTTTCATCATGTTTGAAAGTCCTCTATTTTATTGAATGTCTGTATTTCCTCTGAAGTAGTATACTAAGTTTTGCTTAGTAATTTTGGTTGCAATCCTAGCTCCTTTGCCTTGTGGAGTATCATATTCTATGATTCTTTAGCACAGAAAGTACTAAATCTTGATTATCCTGTGATTCTACAATATTTGAATTATTTCTTTCTTACTGCTTATAATATTTTCTACTTGATCAAAAAGTTCTGGCATTTTGCTATACTATTTCTGGGAGATTTCATTATAGAATTTCTTTTAGGAAGTGCTGAGTGGTCTCTTTCTATGTCTATTTTACCCTCTGTATCTGAGATATTTGGGGATTATTTCTTGATCTATATATATGCACACACATACATACATGTGTGTGTGTGTGTGTGTGTGTGTGTGTGTACTGCTTAGGCAATTGGGGTTAAGTGACTTGCCCAGGATCACACATCTAGGAAGTGTTAAGTGTTTGAGACCAAATTTGAACTCAGAGCACCAGCCCTGAAGTCAGGAGAACCTATCTACTGCAAAACCTAGCTGCCTCAATATTTTCTTAAAAGATGATGCTAGATTTTTTTTTCAAAGAGATATTTCACGTTACTTTCTTTTTTCATTTTGTTTTAGTGTTTTTAAGGTTTCATTGAGTCATTACCTCCCACTTGCACAATTCTACTTTTTAAGAGATTATTTTGTTCAGTGAGCTACTTTAGCTCCTTTTGAATTTGGCTATTTCTAGTTAAGTAGTTATTTTCTTCAGTGAATTTTTTTACATCTTTTCCCATGTGGTTAATTCTTTTAAGGCATTTTTCTCTTCAGGGAACTTTTACATACCTTTTTTTGTATTTGATCTATTCTGTTTTAAGTATTATTTTCAGAGACAGAGATAAAATGGCAGAGTAAAGGCAGGAAATCATCAAGATCTTCTCCCAAAGCTCTACAAATTCCTTTAAATAAGAACTGTAAACAAATTTTGGAGCATTAGAAAACACAAAAAGACATTTTCCTGCCAAAAACAACTTAGAAAGTCAGAAAGAAAAATCTCTGGAACCAAGACTACAATATGCAGCCTCAGTCATGTCAACACAGCCCTAGCCCCAGCCCCAGCAAAGCAGGGATGAGCGTTGGGTCTCTGAATCAGTGGCAGTACTGGTGATTTCTAGACATCTTAGCCCAGAGAGAGCAAAGACAACTTGAAGGTCAGTAGAAAAAGTCTGTCTATAGGGTGAGTGGGCCTTGAGAAACCAGCTAACCAGAAGTGGGAGGGGGGTGGTAATGGCTGCAGCAGCTTCTAGGGATCTCAGCTCACAGAAATACTCCTTACTAGCACTGAGGAAGAACACTACCATGTACAGCCACAATGGAGTAGGGACACTGATTATAGTTCCAGGGCAGAAAACAGTGCTTGTGGTCAGATCCCTAGAAGGATTTCTGAAAACATTTTGGGAAAGTGCACCCTCTCCCACCATGCATATAGAGCTCAGTTAAAAACTAAGCAATAAACTGGGGAAATGAGCAGACAACAAAAAAAGATTCTGACCATAGAAAATTACTATGGTGACAAGGAAGAGCAAAACACACTCAGAAGAAGATAACAAAATCAAAGTTCCTATATTCAAAACCTCCAGGAAAAATAAGAATTGGTCTTAGGTCATATAAGCACTCAAAAGGGATTTTGAAAATTAAATAAGAGAGATAAAGGGGAAAATGGAAAGAGAATTGAGAGTGGTTTAAAAATAAAATTAAAAGCTAATAAACAGAAAAATGCCTTTAAAATCAAAATTGGCCAAATGGAAAAGGAGGTAAAAAAATTCACTGAGGAAAATAGATCCAGGAGAAATAATTTAAAATTTATTGGTCTATCTAAAAACTATCATCTTTCAAGAAATTAAAAAGGAAAACTGACCTGATGTCCTAGAATTAGAGAGTAAAATGGAAATTGATCAACTCCTGAAAGAGATCCCAAGATGAAAACTCGCAGGAATATTAAAGCCAAATTCTAGAACTCCCAGCTCAAGGAGAAAAAATTGCAAGCATCCAGAAAGGAAAAAAATTAAGTATAGTGGAACCATTGTCAGGATAATACAAGATTCAGCAACTTCAACATTAAAGGATTAGAGAACTTATGATATTCTGGAAAGAATACAAGTAAGAATCATCTACCCACCAAAACTGAGTGGGACTTTCAATTAAGGATTTTAAAGCATTAACAATGTAAAGAACAGAGCTGAATAGAAAATTTGATTTTCAAATACAGGACTCAGGAGAAGCATAAAGAGATAATTAGGAAAGGGATAATATGAGGATAATAATCTGTTTATGTTCCTACATGGAAGGATGGTACTTATAACTCAGAACTTTCTCATTATTATGGCAGTTAGAAAGAGTATATGTAAACAGAGGGAACAGATATAGTTGAATAAAAAGGGATAATATATAAAAATAAAATTAAGGGGTAAGAGAGAAATGTACTGGGATAATGCAAAAGATAGAGGTGGAATGGCATAAATTATCTGCCATAAGACAGAAGGGAAGAGGGGATAGATAGTGTAAAAAAAAAAAAAAACAGTATTCCCATCAAAATTGGCTGTAAGGGGAAATAACATACACATTCAATATAGATGTAGAAATTTATCTTAGCCTGCAACTAAGTAGGAGGAGAAAGGAATATGGGAAAGGAGAAAGGTGGTAAAAGAGAGGAAATATTAAAGAATGAGGTTGTCAGTAATAAACACTTTTGAAGAGGGTCAGGATCAAAGGAGAGAGAAAATAAAATAAATGAGAAAATTTAATTAGCAAAAGTAACTGGGAAAAGAATTTTAAAGCAAACTTCTCTGATAAAGGCCTCATTTCTCAAATGTATAGAAAATGGAATCAAATTTATAATAAAAACAGCCATTCACAACTGGTAAATGATTAAAAGATATGAACTATGCCCAAAGGCCTATAAAATTATGCATATCCTTTGATCTAATAATACCCCTACCGACATAAATCCCAAAAGATTTAAAAAAAGAAAAACTACCTATACATACAAAAATATGTATAATAGTTCTTTTCTCTGAGCAAAGAACTGGAAACTGAGGGGATGCCTATCAATTAGGGAATGATGGAATAAATTGTGTTATGTGATTATGATGCAGTATTATTTTTCTATGGAAAATGATGAGCTGATTTTGTGGCATGAGACCAATTCACATTTTTCTTTAAGGTTTTAGATGTAGGCATTTTGATTTTCTTGTGTTTTTCTGAATTTGTGGTTTGATCTTTCCTGTCACCACAGTAACTTTTTGTGGTCAGTTTTGTTGCTGTTGTTTGCTCAATTTCAAGCTTATTTATTAGCTTTTAACTAGAAGTTAAAATTGGATTTTTCTCCCAAGGTGGATGAGGCACTATTCCAAGCTTCAAGTTTCTTATGCAGCTGCTGTCAGAGTTAATTCTGGGATTCTGTAAATTTTCAATTCTCTCAAGATGGTATAATCTAAGGAGAGATGTGTTTATTACTCTTCTGGCCTGTGCTCTAGTCTGCAAGTGACCACAAGTACTCTTTCTGCCCTGGAACTGTGACCAGAGTCCCTGCTCTCCTGTGGCTGCAAGCTCTGATGTGTTAATGTTCTTCCTTGCCCTGGAATTATAATCCAGGACTGCAACCCAGATCTACTTTGGGCAATGCAACTAAGTCCTACACCTGGTGCCAGCAAAGGGAATTCCCATATTTCTCCTTCTGATCAGTTATCCAACTCCTTTAACAGCTGTATGCTGAAAACTTTTGAAGTCACCACTGCTTATGTTAATTCAGTCATCCCTAATGTCTGATGCTGGTTTCCTGAGGCATGTCTTGCACTAGCACAGATTGTTTTGGACTATGTTCCACTCTCACTCAAGTATAACAGATCTTTACTGTCATCTTCTAAGTTGCTTTTGGGCTTCAAGAAATATTTTACCTCGTCCTTTTGTGGGTTCTGTGATTCCAGAATTCATATTGAGATGTTATTTAAAGTTGTTTGGAGGAGAATTTGGAAGATCTCAGGCAAGTTTCTGCCTTTTCTCCTCCAATTTTGGGTTCTGCCCTATCCCAATTCTAATTTTTAAGGAATTTATTTCTTCAGTGAGTTTTTGTACCGTTTTTCCCATTCAGCTCACACTATTTTTAAAATGAATTCTTTTGTTCAGTGATTTTTTTTTGCCTGTTCACCAAGCCATTAATTCTCTTTTCATGATTTTTTTTATATCACTTTCATTTTTTGATATTTTTTTCCACATTTCACAAAATCCATCTAGTCCAATTCTTTCTGGACAAGAATCTCCTCTATATCATTCCTGTTTTTGGTTTGAAACTTTCAGTGAAACAGAGCAGTCTTTTCTACTTTTGTATTTTAATTATTGTTAAGGAAATTTTTACTGACATCTAGCTGAAATTTTCCTCTCTGTAACTTTCTCCCATTAATACTAGTTATTAGAACTAACTGTACCTTATGATCACATTTCAACCAACATTTTATATTTCCATGGAATCAAATCCTTATCCTACTTTCTACTCCCTACAAAAAGTAGGGTATCTAGAATTTGGCTACCTCTCCATTTCAGGGCTCTAGGGGTACCTGTAAGGGGTTAATTCTTATTCTTTTTTTTTGTGAAGCAATTGGGGTTAAGTGAGTTGCCCAGGGTCACACAGCTAGGAAGTGTTAAGTGTTAAGTTCATATCTGAGACCAGATATGAACTCAGGTCCTCCTGACTTGAGGGTTGGTGCTCTATCTATTGCACCACCTAGCTGCCCCAATGCTGACTAAATTTAAAGTCTTTGACTTGAATCAACACCAGCATTCTAGATTGCAAAATAGATGGAGCACTGGGCCTGGAGTCAGGAAGACTTTACTTCAAATTCAAACTTAGAACCAAACTGTGTGGTCTTGGGAGAGTCACATAATCACTGTCTCAGTTTCCTCATTTACAAAATAAGGATAATGATAATATCTACAATATAATAATTGTAAAATTCTTAATACAGTGCCTGGTACATAGGAGGTACTAGAATGCTTTTTCCCCACTTTCCACCACAATTATTTAAAAAAATAATTATCAGTTTGAGACTCAATTTGATTAGCCATCTTTAAATAGCTTTGGAGAAAGGAGCATTTAATAAAGTTGCACAGTTGGCATAAAACACAACAAAAAAGTCTATGAGAGTCTCCCACAAACATATAGAAATTGTTAGAAATCTCCCATTCATAAAATGCTCAGGAAGTTCCCCTCAAGCATTATAATAATTTGTATATCTCTCCTTGATTTCTTTATGCAAATATTGCTACCAGATGATCTGAGTACACCCATAGAACACCAATTGAAAGATGGGGATGATTTTGTCCTAAGGGTAACATGCCAGAATACCAGCGAAAGAGCCAACATTTTCCAGACCCTTCAAAACTGCCAGGGTTCACTTCTGCTCAGAAAAAGAAACCTGACCTAACCTGAAACTAATACACTCTTTCTTTCCCCCCCATCTCTTCCCACTCCTCCCCAGACAAAGACAAAGCCTCCTTTTTAAGGAGGGCTAAGCTACAACTCTTGACTTGGTACATCATTTGAAGTGAATCTCTTTTCAATTTGTTTGATAAATTATTGATGATCCCTCACATATTACCCTTCCAAAAATATAACCCAGTTTTCCTAGCTATTGGAAAAGACAGTCTATCTTTCACTTTATCCAGTGGCCTTTTAAAGCTAGTCTAAGGTTTTTTGATTGATTGTTATGTCCACATCTACTTAAAGGATCAGAGTACAAACCAAAGCCAATTAGTTGGTGGTTAATGCCTGTATGTAGTATCTCCCTATAAATTCCTGAGTTTAGGACAACTTTAAAAATTAAAATGATTAGAATATCTCATGAATAACCTGTTAGTAAGATGATTAGATCAAAGGTAAAGCTATGATTCAACAATTAAATTCAACAAGGATTTATAAAATATAGACTAGGTGCATTATAACAGACTGATACTAGGTGCTGCAAAGAAAAAATGAAAATCCCTGACTTTGTAGAGCTTATATTCTACATATTCCTGAAGAGACTTCTTTGTGATATTGAGCATCAGAAACAGAGCTATTTTGAGTAGAAAGACACTTCAAGGTCTGAATAAGAGGCAACATTATCATAAAAATTAGAGCTAGATTACTTAAAGATTAGTAACTAGCATTAATCAACTAGTCAAGAAGCATTTATTAAGTGCCTTCTGAGTTCCAGACACTGTGCTAAGCTCTGAGGATAGAAAGAAAAAGATAAAAATTAGTTCTTACCCTCAAAAAAGTTATATTATAATAGAAGAAATCATTTAGTCTGACCATATCATTTTACAAATGAGGAAGCCAAAGCCCTTAGAAGTATATTGTCTTCCTTAATGTCATACAACTAATTACAGAAAAAAGTAAGGAAACTTGACATTCTAAATCCTAGTCCATTAGCTTTCTAAAACACTATAAATTATAACAAGACCCTAGAGAAGTTATTTTTAAGAGCACTGAAACATTAATTTTGTTTTAAAAATATTTTTTAAAATAACTAGGCATAATGGCAACATGTAATAATAGATCAAAAATAACCTTAGGAAACCTGAGTTCAAGTGCTACCTCTGATATATACTAATTGTATTGTTTTGAGCAAATCACTTAACTTGCTACTTACCCAAGCAATTATCTAAAACCATTTACTGAGGAATGTGTTCTAACCTCCACCAGTACAGATAGTATTCTCACCAGGACTTCATAAATCACTAAAACTAGATTTTATCGCCTCCAAAACAGCTTTACTTTAACTGAGACTATGACTTCTATAAGAGACTATTTTCCATAAGTCTCAAATAAAACACTTCTCATTATTTTATAATCACTATGTATTTCTAATACATTGATGTGGACTTTCTCCATTTCTTACAAAAGTCTATCCAATGTGAAGTAGTCCTCACAACAAGGAAGCCAATTGATCCCAGAAACTATCTAAGATTATTTATATATATATATATATATATATATATATATATATATATATATATATATAGCTTTGCCAAGTGGAAAGACATGGAAATTAAAGCACCAAGAATTTATAGGAGTAATTCAATTGAAAGATATTATAGATAAGAATAATGAAAGAATACAAACCATATCATTTCATAAAATAGCAAAATGTTAGAGGGAAAAACAAATCAATCAAAATCTTGGCACAAGACTAGCCAATGCAGAATTACAAATGAAAAGAGAGCAGCAAACAAAAAGGGAAACACATTCGACAGCATTTCTATACCAAACAATTTCTGTCACTGAAAATGTAAAAACCTTTATTGTGGATTCTCACAATTCAGTACTCAATCTTCAAAATGAAGAAGTAGAAAGGGGTCTTAAGAAAATGGTATTGGGAAAAACCACTAGTCTACATCAAATACAGAGCAAAGTTAATTTGCTCTGGAAGTGACACAGACTTGAAAACATTAAGGGATCATTTTTCACTATATCTGAAAGAGGATAATATAACAATGAATTAATGAATTGATACTATTTTAAAGGGTAACCAAGAAGTCATAAATAGTTCCTTTATTAATATGGCTAGCTGAAATTATACAATCAAAGATCTCCTTAGTTAAAATAGAAAAGATGTGAAATGGCACTCTCCTATAAATGATTTTCTATTACAGAATAAATGTACCCATTTATGTAATTGACAAAAAATAAAGCAAATACAAGATCTCACTCTGATTGTTTGCATGCTTATTTATTGCATTTACATAAATATAAACTTCTTTAGGGAAATGCTTTTTCTCTTTTATATTCATTTCTCTAGCACCTAGTCTGATATATAAAGTGCTTAGTAAATACTTGTAATTTGAGTTTTTTATTTTTAAAAAAGAAAAAAGAGAAGGAAGGAAGGAAAAAGGAAGGAAGAAGGGAGGGAAGGAAGGAGGGAGGAAAGAAGGGGAAAAGGAGGGAAGGAAGGAAGCAAAGATGAAAGGAAGGAAGAAAGGAAAGTAAGAAGGAAGGTAGGAAGAAGAAAGAAAGGAGAAAGGAAGGGAGAAGTAGAGATGGAAGGAAAGGGAAGAAGGGGAGAAAGAAGGATGGAAGGAAGGGGGAAGAAAGGGAGGAAGGAATGAAAATTCATTGAGTAAAATACATCCCTAAAGTCTATCTCCCAAAAGTGTCTTTTATGCATGTTAGGCTCACAAAAGATAACTTAACTGATATAATCACAGTGAAAACTTTTTTGATGATCTTCCAGATACAAAAATAGGGAGATACAAATTTGCCAAAGAGGATGGCTGTGTTATGAAGGATATGCACAGCATCTAAATTTAGAAAGGATTTTTCATATTTGATATGGCTCTTTAGAGTGTTCTATTTGTGGATTAACATAGAATAATGTATAAGTCCTTAGGTCTCCTCAGTGAGACCTAAGATCTCACAAGGGGTCAGCCCAACAATCCATATAGGAAAACCAAATTTCAAATGTATGTTATCCAGATTATGACATCCATTTGGATGGGCTCATCATTAAATTAGTATATGCATAAACATATATCTATATACATATATGTGTGTATATATATATAATACAGATAGATATTACTACAGCATCCACTGTATACATATATATATATATATATATATATATATATATATATATATGTTCGTATGTGTGTGACAGAGAGAGAAAGTTAGAGACAGACAGAGAGAGGCAAAAAGAGAGAGAGAGAGAGAGAGAGAGAGAGAGAGAGAGAGAGAGAGAGAGAACTCAAAAATGAATAATTTACCTAGCCCCAGAAAAAAAGCATTTGAACTCATTTGAAAATGAACTCTCTAAATACTTTCAACAATCCCTAAAAGGTCCACACCCTATATCTATCTCTGTCTTTTTTGTGTCTCTATCTCTCTTTTTCTCTCACATACACATAATCTTCTGAATGCCAATATTCTTTTGATGGCACTATATGGTTACAAATTAAGAAATATCATAATCTCTGGAAGATAAAAATAAGAGCTGACCACAAAGACAACGGGCAATAGAGAGACATATGGTAGGAATAAAAAACCTGAAATCAATTATCAATAATGAATTAAAGAAGTAGTGTATAAAGTAGTATAAAAGACATCAGCCATGATAGGAAAAGGGAGGCGACAGTCATGTAGTGAGAGCAAGAGGTAATAGATAAATGAATAGATGAAAGTCTTAATGTATCACTGTCACACAAAGAATGTTAAAAGTGGGTACCTAAGGAGGATAAGAGCAACTGTAGATGACAGAGTAAGTACCCTCAAAGGGTGGGTATGCCAATGACATACTTCATAGACTTCGGAATTTTGCTGAGGGCTGGCTCTGCCCGTGGGAGTAAGTAGCATATGGTCTGTCTAACCAAAAGAATTTATTTTCCTAAATCTTCAAACTAAAGTGAGAAAACAAAGCCATTTTATTTTTGTTTGAAAAGCCTGCCAAGGTTGAATTTTTAAGGACTTTCTAAACCTTTTATTGGTAAATCAGCTTAACTGCTTTCTAGGGCCTGAAATTTGCATGCTGGATTTCCAGGCTATGAACACTACTAAAGAACACGTTTGGTAATAAAAATTAATGTGTCCTTTTATTTTTGGTCAGTGTAGAGGGGAAAATAAAGCCCTCTACAGATACACAATTGTGGAGTTGCTCATGATACATTAGCTAAGTAATGGAACTAGTCAATGATTAATGTGCAGATCCTAGTTGGCACAGTGGAATAGAGTTATCACTTCCAATTCAGTTTTGTTTTTGTAAATCTGGTACGCATGAAAACAAGCTTGGGAGCCCACATGGTGTGAGCCAGGCTGAGTGCAAAAAAAAAAAAATTCTCTGCAAGTATGTCCTCACACAGCTTTGCTTGTGCACCTCAGTTCTGGCCTGTTATTCTCCTTTTGGGTTGCTCTCTTGGAGCCTCTGCCAATGTTTCTGAATAGTATGGTGGTTTCGTGTTGTGGATAAATGTCCAGTGTTTACTTGGATGAAGGTACCCAATTCATATTTCCCTGATTCTTGTTCAGTTTATAACCTAATTCTCCAGAGGTGGAAGGTGTATTAACTCACTGACCCCACCACCTTGTCTCCACAGCACCTTTTCAAATTGTGGTTGGAAAACCAAGAACACTCCCAAGTCTGGAAACAGGCATTTATTATGACCAAATACATTGCAAAGGGTAAAGTCACTGAAATTCAAATAAATTGAAAGAATAAGGTGTCAGCCACTTTGGGGAGGGAGGAGGAAAGGCAAACCAGAAAGTCTTAAGGAAGGAGAAAAATGCAAACACCTTAGGGGATGTTGAGTCTAAGATCAGAGACAAGCTGGATGACAGAACAATTGGATAGTTCTTCTCTTTCCTGTCCTGTGCTGGAGTCTGTTTAACATAGTGGAGAGAGCCATCATGGAGGGAAAACCCACACTGATGAGATCATAAAGCAACAAATATCAACAAATAAGACTAATATTCCACCTGTAGATCATGACTACATCACTGAGATGAAAACATTTGGTATAAAACAAGAAACCCCGCTCTCATTTCATGCCAATTCTATTTCAATTAAATTGCCTCCTCTTTGGAGCATACTGGTGGGCCTAAGAATACCCAATACAATTTTATAAATATACATATTGGAAGTTTAACATGACATAATTTGATATGAGCATATTAAGCTACTGAAACACTAAATCTACAAAACTAAAAACTATAAATTGATACCATGAAATGGTCTTTAAGGACCATCTCCTTAACCATAAAGTAAGAAGACTCCAGTGTGATCAGTCTCTAAAATCTACATTTTTTAAAATAATTCAGTTCCTATTGTATTTGGGAATCAGAAGATCTGGATTCAAACTCAGCCTTGCCATTTTCTATTGGTTTGCCATTAGCAAATCACCTAATATTTCTGGGTCTTCATTTCCTTGTGAGGAAGATTAGGCAAGATCAAGAAGTTCATCTTTTTTTTTCCCATCAGGAACCCCTTTGGAAGATATGGATTATAGTTGAAGCTTAGAAACCTTTCACAGAATTATGTTTTTAAATGCATAAGATTATGAAGGACTCCAATTTTACTGAAATAAAGATATATTTTCTTGTCCAAGTTCAGAGATCTCCTGAAATATATCCACAGACTCCTTGGAGGTCCATAGATCCCAAGTTAATTTCCAGACCAGATGATCTCTAAAGTGATTTTTAGCCTTAAAGTAGGTGACCTAGACCGTGGAGACTATTTCTTGAAGCAAGAGCAAATATTCCCTGTCTGATTTAAGTCCATCATATGGAAACTTGAAGAAAGCCTACAATTAGTCATCTGTAGCTGAAGAGCTTATATTGAGTGATGATGAAGAGTTCCTAAATTGACTGTTAAGCCTACATACTTATTGACATGTGGATTAAAATTAGAAAATAGAATAATATTTATAATACTGAAATGTGTAATTTTACATATGTTACATCCCATTTGATCTTTATAACAATCCTGCAAAGTAGGTGATATAATTATTTCCATTTTCAGATGGGGAAATTGTTAATCAATATCTTAGGCAGGATTAGAACTCACATATTCCTAACTTCAGATCCAATACTTTCTCCACTCTGTCACCTAACTTGCCTCCCAACAACTCATCCCTTTCCTCATTATTTTCTTATTGGCAATCTACCTGAGTGAGTCAAGGCTAGTTTGAGTTGTTGCCTACAAATTAGGCAAGAAGGGCCAGCTATTCCCATTTCACCAATTGGCCATCAAATCATAAATATGTCTATCCTCTTCTCCTGATGAAAACTCTAACCCTCACCTTTAGCCATTACTATTCTACATTGCACAGCAGCTCCTACCTACTCCCATGATCATCAGACTTTTCACAAACCTGGAAACTTCTGCCTCAGAATATGAGTTTTCTATAGTTGGTAAAGAGCAAACACAAAGAGACAGAAGTGAACAAATTCTCATATGGCTACTATGATCAGGTGAGAAATTGCTGTATGTTGACCCTGCTCTCTTCAGCTTTCTGGAGGAATCTCAAATCGCCTCACAAACCACAAAAAGGAAAGAAAATGACAGAGAAGAAAGAGTCTCCTTCTGTATATCTACTGAGTTCTGCTTCAACATCCAATTAGGGAATTCTTCATTTCCCACTGCGAGCTCTGGAGTCATTAGTTCTTCTGGCTCAGCATATATTTGGCTGCTCTTCATCATTATGAAGTGTGAGTATCTCCATCACACATAGCCAGAGGTAAACTTCCCACAAGTTTTCACCTGGCAGACTAGAACCAGACAGGAAATATTCTTAATGCTGCAAGGAACAACCTCTTTGCTGTCATCCACTCATGATACTATCAGTTATCAGTAAACATTTATTAAACGCTTGTTGTATGGCAGACACTGTGCAAAACACTGGATGTACAAATAAAGACAAAAAAAAATGTTATTAGAGGTTCCCTCGGGAACCTCTTATGGGGGAACAAACTTGCAAACTATGTGCCTATAACATATATGCAGAATAGACAAAAGGTAACAATACAGATACATTCTAGCAGCTGGTGAGACTCAGAAAGACCTCCTACAAAAGGTAAGGTTTATTTGAGTTATCTTAAAGAAAGCCATGGAGGCTGAGTCAAGTAAAGAGAAAAGGCTAGTCTTTATTCTGATGTTGATATCTGTTTCATAGAAAATCAATGGTAAAGAGATTAAATAATGACTCTAAACAAATTCAAGAAAAAGGTCCTGGACATTATCCTTCTAGAAATTATCAAGTAAAACAGTTATTTTAGAACTAAAGTGTAGAATAGAAATGGAAATAATCCACTAATTATCTCCTGAAAATGATCCCAAAATGAAAAATCCAGGGAATAAAATAACCAAGATCTCCCAGATCAAGGAGAAAATACTTCAAGTAACAAAAAAGAAATAATTCAAATGCTGTGAAGCATAGTCCTGATGACACAAGATTTACACAGTTTCTACATTAAAGGATCAGAGGACTTGGAATATGATACTCCAAAAGGCAAAAAAGCAAGCAGAACAACAAGAATCACATACCCAACAAAACTGAGTATAATCCTTTGGAGAAAATATAGATATTTGATGTAATAGAGAACTTTCAAGCGTTTCTGATCAAAAGGTCAGAGCTGAATAGAACTTTTGACTTTTGAATACAAGATACAAAAGAAGCATAAAAAAGTAAATAGAAAAGAGACATATGATCAATAAATGTAAACTGTCTATATTCCTACATGGGGAAAATGATATTTATAACATCTAAAAAATTTTGTCATTATTAGGGCAGTTAGGAAGAGTATACATAGACAGAAATCAAAGGTGTGAGTTGAATGCAATTGCATGATTATCTAAAAATTTTAACTTGAGGGATGAAAAAGAAGAATGCACTGGGAGAAGGGGAAAGGGAGAGGCAGAATGGGATAAATTAATGAGATAAAAAAGGACTGAAAAAGATTTTACAGTGTAGGAGAAAGTAAGAGTAAGGAAGGGAACACATGAAACTTACTCTCATCAGAATTGATTCAAAAAGAGAATAATAGGCATGCTTAGTTGAGTATAGAAATCTATCTTGCCATACAGGAAAGTAAAAAGTGAAAGGGATAAATGAAAAGGGAAATGATAAAAGGGAGAGAAATTTGGGAAAGGTAAAAGTCAAAAGCAAAACACTTTGAGACTGAACAAAGTAAAAGGAGAGAGAAGGGGGAGAGAAAGAGAGACAGAAGGACAGAGATAAAGAGAGACAGAGAAAAAAAGAGGAAAAACGGTAAGATAAACCAGGAGAAATAGGGTAAGGAAAATGAATAATAATGATTACTGTGGAAAAAACTTTGGAGTGAATTTCTCTAATAATGGTTCAGTTTTTCAAACATAGAGAAAAATTGAGTCAAATTTATAGAAAAAGATCCATTTGGCAATTGATAAATGGTCAAAGGATATGAAAAGAAAGTTTCCAAACAAAGCTATCTATAATCATAGGGGAAAATGCTGTAAATCACTATTGATGAGAGAAATTCAACTCTGAGCTACTACTTCACACCTATCCGATTGATTAATATTACAGAAAAGAAAAATGACAAATTTTAGATGTAGGAAAGTAAAAGAACTAATGTATTATTGGTGAAGTTGTATATTGATTTAACCATTCTAAAGAGCAATTTGGAACTAAGTCCAAAGGGCTATAAAACCATGCATGTCCTTTGACCAAATAATACCACTACTAAGTCTGTATGCAAATGATTTAAAAATTAAAAAGGAAAATGCCCTATGTGTGCAAAAATATTTATGGCAGCATTTTTAATGGAAGATATCTATCAATTGGGAAATGAGTAAAGTTATTGTATATGTTTGTGATGGAATATGATTGTGCTTTTAAAAATCATTAACAAAAAACCCTGGAAAGACTTACATTAATTAATGGAAAGTGAAATGAGCAGAATTAAGGGAATATTGTATACAGTAACAAAAATATTGTATGATAATTCACTATGGATAACCTAGCTATTCTCAGAAATCAATGATCCAAGACAATTTTGTAGGACTTATGATGAAAGGTGCTATCCATTTTCAGAGAAAGAACTAGTAGATCCTGAATGCAGATCAAAAGTACTTTTTCTTTACTCTCTTTCTTTTCTTTTGGGTTTTTATTTTGTCTATGTTTTTTTCACAGAATGACTTACATGGAAATATATTTTACATGCCTATAGATACATAACCTCTCTTTATCAAATTGCTTAGCTTCTCAAGGGGAGAGGAGAGAGAGAATTTGGTACTCAAATTTTGAAGAAAAATATTTTTAAATTTTACATGTAATTAGAAAAAAATGAATATCAAATAAGAAAAAATAAACAATTTTTTCCTCTAATTAAAGATGGTCATTTCCTCGCAGCTCATTCCATCATTTAACTCAAGGCAGCCTCCTGGGCTGTTCTGTTCCTTTTAAAATATGTGGAACTGGTTTGCTCAAATCCCAAACATGCTTTTCCATATGCTTCTCTTTTTCCTTTTATATTTCCTTTAAATACAAGTGTTAAATCTGTGCCATATTTTTTATTACTTTTACACTGATGTTGTTGACATTTTTCAGAGCTATTTGATGTCTGAGAAATTTGGGAACCTTTTACCCACCCTTTTTGAAACCTTTTTATTTTGCTATTTTAAATGGAAATGGGGGAAAAGGCATTTTTTCTCTGTAGGGAGAAACTACCTTATACCCTCAATAGATTTTAATTAGGATTATAAACCCCAGCTTCTTACCTCTTAACAGACTTTTATTGATAACCAATTCTATGAAGGGAAATGTGGCTCCACACTTTGTTAGTGAAGGAAATTCAAGAGCATTTGATGACACAGTTTTCTCCCAGCTTCATCTGTCCCTTGCCCTTCTATACAGCTAGCTCATTCCTCCAGTCAATCTCTCCCAGACATCTGATGCTAGTAGAGAAAAGGGAATAAGATGAATTATGGCTAAATTTGCTCAGATGATTTGTGATCTCTAGCATTTGCACATGTGCTATCATGAGGGACCTATCAGGCTATGCCGGACTTTTTTTTCTTTTTTTTTTTTCTTCACATCTGTTGGCTAAATCGGAAATCCAAATGCAAAAGCTAACACTTGGGAACAGTATGTGGATTTGTGATGCTCCTCTAGGATCTAAGAATTTTGAAAGCAAAGATCCAGTTAGCACTAATCCATATAGGAAGTGTTTGCATATAAACTTACATGAACTAATATTGTTAATGATTTAAAAGTTGGGGTGTAAAAACAGACAGGCAGACAGATAGATAGGAAGACAGAGACATAGATACAAAAATGATAGATGGATATATATATAGATAGATAGATATAAGGAAAAGAGAAAGAAAACTGTCTTGCTCAGTACAAGTTATTTTAGAACAGTTTTATGCTACTTCAGAATTTTTTTTTTACATTTGGAAGGGTAGTTTATAAGCATAGTGACCAGTGAGAGACATCTCAGAAAGTTGGCAGAAGGAATTCTACCTTCCTACTCTATATTCCATACCTCTTCCTTTTTTTCTTTCTATCCTCTTTTTTTCCTTTTTCTTTAAGTATATTTTCTTTTCTCTTCCATTACTCTCTCTTTTAAAAAATCCTTCTCTTTTTATTTACTTCTCCCTTCCTTGTATCTAGTAGGGAGAAACCACTTTTTGTGAGAAAGAGCAAGGGATCATTTGTAAGAGGGGATTAGAAGGAATGTGAAATAGTGGGAAGGAACTAGATTGGTATTGGAAGATCGTGCTTCAGCTGTGTTATCTTGGGCAAGTCAATCTATTTTACTTTTTTTTCTATAGTTTATTTTTTATTTTAAATTCATTTTTAAATTTTATATTCACCTCCAAATTCTCTCCTTCCCTTAATGCCCATGAGAAAGCAAGAAAAAGAAAATCTTATTTTTTAATATCCTATGCCCCATAGGCAATAGAGAATATTCAAATTTTTTATTTATAAAACATAGGCATTGGTAATTTTTTAACATTGACCCTTGCACAACCTTTTGTTCCAAATTTTCCCCTTCTACTCCTTACCCCTTCCCTTAGATGGCAGGTAGTCCAATACATGTTAAATATGTTAAAATATATGTTAAATCCAATATATGTATACATATTTATACAGTTATCTTGCTCAAGAAAAATGAGATCAGAAAGGAAGGAAAAAACTGACAAAAAAGAGAAATTGCAAGCAAACAACAACAGAGAGAGTAAGAATGCTATGTTGTGATCCACACTCAATTCCCATAGTCCCCTCTCTGGGTGTAGAGGGCTCTCTTCATCACTGAGCAAGAGGAACTGGTTTAAATCATCTCATTGCTGAAGAGAGCCACATTATAGTTTATCTTTTGATAAAAATAAGTCATTATAGGAAAAGTATTGGACAAGACTGACCCAGCAAGAGAGTAAATCCCTCTGGTCAAGTACCATATTTTGGAGAAGTATTTTGTCTGGAAATCTAGGTTTTGTAGCACTGCTAAAAGAGGGCCATTAGTTAATGGCTCAGATTTCACAAAGCAAATCCTTTAATGCTACCTCAAATATTTTAGCATAAATTGGCTTTTATTCTTGACAAATTCCAAAACCCTATCTGGCTTATGAGGATCAATTTTATTTTATGCTGGGGAGCAGAGAAAAGGCTGAAATAGTCATGAGGGTCCCAAGAGACCAAAAGCCAATGCTCTAATTATACTAATCAGACTCCCCAAGGAACTTCACCAAGTCAACACAAAGTAGCATCTAGCCTATGATATGAGTCTCAGCTTTCCCTTATTCTCTGTGCTAATTGGTGGGCTAGTAGAGGCAACTGTGTTCCAAACTATACTTTGAGTTCACCAAGACAAAAAGGAAATAGCTTACATTCTACTGAGAGAAAAAGTGTACACAGATAAAGAGATTTGTAAGTGCATGTTTATGTATATATAAATGTATATATATATATATATATATATATTTACATATATGTGTATATGTGGGTGTATGTGTGTAGATATATATATATATGTATACATAACATTTATGCATATATGGACACACAAATTGGTCAAACCAAGAGAAACAGAAAAAATGGAAAAACTCAACTGAGTCTTAAAGCATGATAGGAATACCAAGAGGCAGATTCTTAAAGGGAAAATATTCCAGGCAAAGAGGGACAGCCAATGAAGAAGCATAGAACTGTGAGATGGAACATATACAGGGAAGAGCAAGTAGTCCATTTTGACTGTAATGGAGCACGTGTGAAGGGGAATAATGTGAATTCAATCTGGAAAAGCAGGTTGGGGATAAAGAATGACTTTAAAAAACAAACAGAGGTGTCTTGAGGCTATAAGAAGTTGCTGAAACTTCCAGAGCAGGGGAGTAGTCTGGTGATATCCATGCTTTAAGAACATCATTTTGGCAGTTGTATGGAGATCACATTAGGCTCTGAGATTCCATTTTCTTCTCTGTAAAATGAGAAGGTTAGATTATATGATTTCTAATATATCTTCTAGCTCTGTCTTTATGATTTTTTGAAGAGTTCTAGGAAGCCTTCCTTCACCAAATATTTTCCCCATTGATTAGAAACTAACATTGGAAAGTCCCACTATTAGTGCTCCTTTTTTTGGATGAAACTAACCTTCAGTCTTGATTTAAGATGCAAATACTACTGCAATGAGTAGCCAATTGATCTCCTGGACCTTCATCTGGATTACTTTATCCTTTTTTCTCTCTTTTCTAGATTGTGACACTTAGTGCTAAAAGATCAAAGGAAAAGAAAATACAAAGAGATGCCTATATAAAACTTGACAGTATTCACAATTCTGGCCAGGGCCGATTTGCCTAGTAGTAGCATCCAAAGATTATAAGATTAAGAATTAGAAGAAAATATTAAAAATCATCTAGTCTAAACCCTGTGATTTTTACAAATGAGGAAAAATTCGGAATGATGAAGGGATCTGGCTAAACTCACATATAATTGGAAAGGCTAGAATTCTCACCTGGATTCTCTGACTCAGGTTCTGTGCCCGGAAATCTTACTACATAAAGATGATAGATGGATGGATGGATAGGCAGACAGACAGATAAATAGATAGAGAAAAAGATAGATCGTTGCATAGATAGAAGAAAGGTGGCTAGCTGTATAGATAGTTAGATGGATGGATAGATGAATAGATAACCAGATAAATAGTTGGATGGATGAACAGAGAGAGAAGTATAATTACATAGAATGTTGCATGGAACACAAGCAGTGAAAGATTCAGGATCTGAATCCAGGTCCTCTTAAATCCAAATCAATTGCTTTGCTTTTTTTTTTTCTCTTCTCTTTTTTTTTTTACTTTTCTTTCTTCCTTTCTTCTTCCCTTCCGTCCTTTTCTTTCTTTCTTTTTTGTTTTTGACATAACTCATCAATAAGGCTTAATTTCTTTTAGACATATAAATATTTATCCTTAAACTTAAACTTTAACTTAAGAACTATCCTTACTTAAACTTAAGAACTATCTTTACACTGATAAATAAAAAGACACTGATCTGGGTTTGGTGAATTCTCTGTTCCTTGTAAGGGAGAACAGAAAGAAAAACCATGAGTTCTTCAGAAAAATTGATACTTACACCATCTTGGAATATGACGCTGGTAAGCAACCACACACTGAAATTCAGGATTCTGGACACTCTTCCAGGTTATGTCAGGGTTCTGCTGAAGGAGCTTAAAATGTTTCATCTAATCCCAGGCTCTTTCTTACCTATAAAATGAAAGTTGACTTCCTCTAGAGAGTGATTAGATAATGTCTACAAAAGTGTTTTGAGCTCCTCCTGGGTCATACTATATTAACACCAAAGTCCTGTGATAACTGGGGCCCACATGGCTGCTCTAGCATCCATAAAATTTCATGACTGTTCAATGAGCAGGCTGGGAGTTGTTCCCACATGTGAGGATTTTCCTGGGAACTAAAAAAAAGCCACAAAACGAGTACAATCCTGTTTTGTTTTGTTTTGTTTAAAATATCAGAATGAACTGAGTAGCTTCCAGAAATCAGATTGCACCAGGTTTCAGTGTATTTCAGGCAGTTTTTATGGATGACAAGGGGAAAAGTTCTGCATTCATCTCTCCTCAGAGAGTTATAAAATGACCTTTATTAAAAGTCTTGTGTCTAGGCCATCTTCAATCCTCTTACACATCAGTGTGGACCATAACAACCATTTCATGGTGACCTCAAATGTCAGCTCATTAATATCACCCATCCTGTAATTTTAAATTATAAGCACCAACATCATATTAAAAAACTATTGATGGATTGCCCTTTTATTTATAATGTAATACTTTCAAATAAACCTCTAAGTGAAAAAACCATGTTGGCAAGAACTGCAAGGAACAGTATATACCTCTATCAGGAACCTGTGGCCAATTCCTTTCCATGCTGTGATTTAATAGGAATGGGGTGGGGGTGGGGAAGAGAAAGAATTACCCCTTTTCCCCCCTTTTTAAATAAAAACAGCAATGCCACTGCTTGCTTGCAAAACCTCACTGATTAGGAAAGGAAACATTTCTTTCTCCTGTCTTTTAAAAACAAAAGTAGTCTGAGTCAGGTACAGACCAGAGGGTTAGACTGGTTGTGGGGAAGGAATAGGGTAGAATTATCACACTTCTGCTCCCCAATAAAATTCTTCAGACTTTCAAAGTCCTTTAATCTATTTGCCTTTAAATACAGAAGGGGAAGGGGTATAGCATTTACATGAGCAAACAGCTACTTTCATTTCAAATAGAAGTTTAATCTGTTTAGTTAAAGGATTTAGAGCACACCATTCAAAAAGTCTTCCAAGATTATACCTATCATTTTTTCCCTTGAAAGACAACATGAAACAACCTTTACTGGACATTAAATATTAAAACTGGTTTTAAAATACAAAATTTTATAGGAATATATAACAGATGTACTATTCTTAGTTAAACTGCAATTTTATGAAAAATGAGAAACTCAAAATTTTTCTTTCCAAACAACTATTTGCATAAAACCAAAGATTATGTGTTAGACAGATAATGCTGAGGTGCCTTGAAACTCTAGAATTCTGCGACACTGAAGAAATTATTGTACTTAACTCCAAATATCTTTTCTCTTACCTTTTTTGCGGATTAGGTCTGTGTACTTGGGGAAAGTTTATAGCAAATATTGACAATGATTTAGAACTCATATCCAACTGAATCTCAGAATCAGAAGGGAATTCAGAAGCCAAGGAGTTTGACCTAAACATTACTAAATTTTCCCCAAAGGATGAATCAATCTCTATTTGAAGACTTCCAATGAGGGTGAAACCAACACCTCCAGTTTATTGGCCGCTTAATTGCTAGGAATTTTGCCTTGAATCAAGTCAACTGTGTTTTTTTCCATTTCAGCATCTATGTTTCCTTCCTTCTATAGAATGTAAGCTCCTTAAGTTCAGTGACAGTTTCATCTTTGTCTTTCTAATCTATCTGGAATGCAGCAGCATTCGTGGAATTGAATTGAATTTCATAAATTGTTCTTAGTTCTGAACCCTGAATTCAGAGAACATGTCTAATCCCTCTGCTGTGTAGAACTGACATGTTATAACATCATTAACAGTTAAGGTTGACAAATACACATTTAAAATCCATGGTCATATTCACTTCTCCCCAACCTGTGAAGTGAGTAGGGCAAATAATTTGACATCTCATTTTATTAATGGGAAAAAACTGAAACTCCCCCAAGATGATATACTCAGTAATTGGGCCATAGAGGAACGGGAGGGAAAGGTTTAGAGGCAGAATGCATGTTCCTCATCCAATCTCTCCTAACCAATATAAAATCTACCTTAAAGGCATAATTTACTTGCTGAGTAATTTATTTAAGAGGAAAAAACATAATTGCATGGCAATAATATATTGTGATTTGTGAGTAAAGGATCTACTTCCACAAGCTGGGCAAATTACAACCTATCTATAAACAAGTCTTAGAGAGGCTCTTAAGAATTATACAAGTTAGATGACTTGTTCATGATCACTTCACTAGTAAATCATAGGATCATAAATTTAAAATGGGAAAGGATTTTATAAGTTATCTAATTCAACCTCCTCATTTTAACAGAGGAAGGTCCAAGAGTAGTCTCTTGGTGATTTACCCAAGATTGCACACTAATCTAAGCAGAGTGAGGGTTTGTCCTTTGATTTGTAATCCAGTATTCTTATCAATAAGTGTCAGGATCAAAATTTGAACCCATTTGCCTAACTCTATGCCCAGCATTGTACTCTCTACATGAAGCAGCCTCACCACATAACTTCTTTAGTCTTTTTAAAAATAATCTTATTATTCCTTTAAAAATGACTTTTCTTTCAAAAAGTTTTTTCTTTATCAGTCTTTATCACAGTCTTCCTGACTCCAGACCTAGTACTTATCTACTATGCCACCTAGCTGCTACAGCCTGGCAAAATTACTTAGTACTTGATTTTAAAAGCTCATTTTGAGTTGGGCTTTGGGGGGGGGGAAAGGGTAAGTATTCATCAGGTGGAAGAATGAAAAGAAGGATATTCTAAAGATGGAAAGTGAATGGATTGAGCAAAGTCACAGAAGCAATAAAGTTTAGAATATATGGTATTCCAGAAAGAGAGGACAGTCTATTTTAGACTGGCACATTTAGTCAAATCAACAAGTCTTTATTGTCTACTATATGCAAGTCGGGCAGCTAGGTGGTGCAGGAGATAGAATACTGGCTCTGGAGTTAGGAAGATTCCTCTCCATAAATTCAAATCTGACCTTAGACATTTTCTAGATATGTGAACATGGGCAAATCACCTAATCCTGTTTGCCTCAATTTCCTCATTTATAAAATGAGCTAGAGAAAGAAATGGTAAACCACTCTATTATCTTTGCCAAGAAAACTCCAAAATGGGATTACAAAGAGTTGAACATGACTGAAATAACAGCAAAAATATCTATTCACATATATGCAAACTTAGTGCTATGATAATACCTGTTGCCAGGTTGGCACCAATCTTTCCACCTTAATAGTACCTATTAAAGCTTATGTTTTACTAACATCACCTTTGAAAATGAGGACCATTTCCATACCAGAATAGAGTAGGATTTTTGGAGAGATAATTGTGTGTATTTTTTTTTTGAGAGGAAATTGGGGTTAAGTGACTTGCCCAGGGTCACATGGTTAGTCAGTGCCTGAGGCTGGATTTGAGTCAGGTCCTCCTGAATCCAGAGTCAATATTATATTTACTCACTGTGCTACCTAGCTTCATACTTTTCCCCCTTCTCTTTTTCCATAGACGATAGATCTTATTGGACTGACAACAGCAGCTTGTGCTTTTTCAGTACTTTTGTAGATTTATGGATTTATGTATATGTGTAAATAAGGAAATATCATGAGCCAGAAATAAGTTTGGTTTTCTCGTATAAGAATAAGTAGAACTGTGGCATGGTAAACACTTGACAAATTACGAAGGTAATTTTTTTTCATTTTTCTTAAGAATCCAGTATTTGAAGTCAGCTACATTATTCAGTGCTTCTATTATGTGATTATTAAATATATGAGCCTAAGAGCAATAAAAAATATCAAACTGAATTATTGTGTACATTACAATTCATTAGACTATAACATCCTTGATATCAGATATTGTCTTTTGCTTCTTTTGTATCCTGAATGCTTAACACAGTGCCTGGCACATAGTAGGTGTTCAGTAAATGTTTATCAATTGATTGACTTATTATAATATTGGACAAAAAAGGACATAAAAATATTATCTTCTCTCTTAAATGTGAGGAAAGTAAATGAACAATAAGGACAAGACAAATTAATCCAAAATAAAAGTCTTTGGCCCTGAATGCCATATGTTAACATGATAAAAGGTACCATGAAAACCTAGCTACAACTTGCAAATGGATGCACTATGTGCTGGGAGAAGAAAATAATCACATTTTCCAAAACAGGAAGAAAGGATTAGCAAATAAATAACAATGTCAAGATATTTTGAATATTGGTATTTGAATAATAGTATGTTTAAAAAATCTTACTACTCAAGCATTTGATTTAAATGGATAATCATTTTTTTTAAAGTTTTAAAAGAGAACAAATCACTTGAAATGATATAGTCAAATGTCTAAAGTTGGCAATAATGAAACAGTAATCTACCCATAACTAATATAGAATGATTAGGGTTTTGTTCCACGATGCTGAAATTTAGAGGGTACTAGTATCCCATGAACATTAACATAGAGAACAACAGAGATTAGAACATAGTTGGAAATAGTAGTCAGACTACAAAGTTACAATAAAGCAAACTTCCAAATCTACCCCCAATTTGTGACCACATCCCTAATGTGTACCAACCCACACTGTTCTCTCTCTTAGTGGCAATCTTTCAAGCAATGGTCTCACTATTATCCAGGATATACCTCCCTTGGATCATGTGCCCCAGGATCCAATTCATTCTCTCACATTTATCCCCATCTCACCTGAGGGACCATTTAGTAGTGTTCTGTTTACAGAATTTCTAGCTCTGCCAGTAATTTATTTTAATATAACTGTGATGGAACTATATGGGAAGTACCCCAAAATCAACAAAAAAGATGACGGAAACGTTTTATAAAATTAGTTTTCTTAAATAAGGAGCATGGTATAGTGAGGAAAGGTCTAGTTTTGAAATAAAAATGATTTGGATTCAAGTTCTGCCTATGACACATATTATCTGTATAATTCATGGACAAGTCACTTCACCTTTCAATGATTCAGACAACTCCTTAAGCTAATCAAATATATATATATATATATATATAGGCAAGAAATTGATCTCCATTAGAGGAAAAAGTTTCTATACTAAGCATTTCCCTAACTTGGTCAATCACAAGATTGGACCAAAATAAATTTGGTAAGTAACTCAAATACCACCTTCTGTGGGAAACTTTTCCTGGTGTACTCTGTTTTCCCTATCCTGCCACCAATTACTTGGATCTTTTACTCCATGGTAATCTTGTGTGCATTTGCCTTGTATATTTGTGTATATTTTTAAATATATACGTGAGTATGTGTATGTGTGTGTGTGTATATGGCACATGTGTGTGCTATCTCCCCATATTGGAATGTAACCCTCCTTAAAGACAGAGTCTCTTTCCCATCTGTCTTTGCATCACTGATGCTAATCACAGTGTTTGACACATCATGGATGATTAATAAATTTAATTGATTGAATTAAGGCATCTCCCAAGGTGGAGTGCATTTTGTCTTTCTTTCCACCTTTCGGATTATCTTCCTTTACTGCTCAATTCTATCAATACCTCCTTAGAAAAGCATTCCTTTAAACTTTTAATTACATAGTGTACTGAGTCTGAAATCAAAAAGACCTTACTTAATGCAAATCTGGCTTCAGACACTAGCTGTGTGACCCCTACACTTAACCTCTGTCTGATTCAGTTTCCTTACCTACAAAATGAGAATAATAGCCCCTTGGAGAACCACTCAAATTACCTATATTTTGTTTGTGTGTGTACATGTTGTTTCTCCCAGTAGGATATAAATCCCAAGAGGTGAAGACTGCTTCATTTTTGCACTCGTAACCCTAGAAACTGGTTCAATGTCTTAAGCAATTTGATTTTTGGGGGAGAGGGGGGTTGTATTATTTTTTGATTATGACTTCACTACCATACAAAACTACTAATGAGTAAATTCCCTCTACAATGCAGATCAGCATGTGATCTTTAAAGAAGAAAGTTACTGAACATCCATTCATTGGAAGAAATCAAGGTCCAAAAATTGCTGTGGATTTCTCTCTAGGCGGTAAACCTTGGACTTAATCTCTTAGGAAGCCACCTTGTGGCTTTATGAAGACCTAGCACTTCGTTGTTGTTTTTTTTTGTTGTTGTTGCTGTTGTTGTTGTTGTTGTTTTTTTTTTTTTTTTGTTTTTTTTTTGGTCTCTTTGTGTTTATTAATTCCTAGTCTTAGGTAAAGGAATATTGAAAATGGAATAGACCATATCACAACCTTATTAGTTTCAAAAGGCCAGAAGAACACTCAAAAGTACCCTCAGCAACCAGAACCAGCAGCAGCTGGAAAGCCAAGATTGATGAGGCGCCAGTGCTGAGAAGTAACCTATTTGACCTTGCCCATCAATGAATTGACCCAATAACTGAAGTATAAATAAGAAAGAAACATGTTCATTAGCCACACCACATGCAAAAATATATTTTATACGGGCTCCACAAAAGGAGAAAAGAGCTCCCATGTTTGGGAATACTTCAAACTCTTTTTCAAACTCTTTTTCCTTCCTATTGGGAGAAGGGATTTAAAGTAACAATTACTTTGAATCCAATCTCCCCAATCAACAAATGGATATATAGAGGGCAAGATTTGGCCTGTTTTTTTTTTTATTTTGTTGGAACAGGAGGAATATTTTTTACACTTTGGTCTCTGCTGAACTTTTTCAGCAAATATCTCTTTTTAATTTTTTTAAAAGATTATCTAAGACATTGAGAAATTAAGTGACTTGTCCATTGTTGTAACTAATAGACAGTATTTGAAACACTCTCCTCTAATCCTAAAGTCAGGTATACCAAGATGCTTCTTACCTTCACACACAGTAAGTACTTAAGAAACAGTAGTTAAGCCTAATTCAGAGCTCAGATACTTCTTAATTATTTGGATTGATGAATATTGATGAGGTATTCTTTTGCCAGCTCTGTAAATAATTGAGTTGCCTTTATGACTCTCCCTCAACACATTTAATTTTCCCTGCTTCTGTTGGCATCACACCCAGGATAAGAAAATATTTCCCTAAATAGTAGTAATTCCTCCCAAAAGTAATATTTGGGAGAAAAGAGACAAATTAAGCCGCTGACTATATTTAACTTCCCAGATGGCATAGTGAAGCTTCCCGATTAGTTCAACCTGTGTATCAGCTTTGCTAAATATTTCCCTTTTTAGACTGTGTGTATAAATACTTTGGGGATACCAATAAAGTTCAAGAACTATTGCTCCTGTTCAGGAAAAGTCACTCATGTGTGCTCACTGCATTGAAGCAGGTAAATTCCTCTGACCCTTTCAGAGACTGGAGCTCTTGCTATAAAAGAAAACTTCAGGAAAATGAAAATCACCAACAAAGCCACCTTTAGGGAAAAGATGGGGGCCATAAAACGGTCTAGAGACAGTAACAAGTAAACTTCAAAACGTGCCCAAGATTACTTTATGTAGAACTGTGGCTCATAAAACAGGCAGAAAATCTCAAGAGATTAGGGTTTTGTGAGTTTCCACCACTTCCTGATTTCCGAGATGTAAAAAATTCTACAGTCTTATGGTTGGGCATCAATAGCTCAAGTTCTCCTCGATTCTCTGCCAAAATGTGTTTGCTGATCCGAAAGAACCACTCGTAGAAAAAGGAGAGGTGATTTTATTCCCCCTGGCCCATACAGGTATTAATGCTTCTGGAGGAGTCTCAAAAATAAAGCCTTCTTGTCTCAGCTTAGCTGTGGGAAGGCCTCTTCATTGAGGAATTGCAGGAAGTCAGACTGTTCAAATAGCTCAGCTTCATTTGGACTTAGAACCAAAGAATGCTAGACCTGGAGGTGAGCTTATGGCTCATTCAATACAACTTTCTCATTTTATAGCTAAGGAAATTAAGGCCTAGAAAGGTGAAGGGACTCTTCTAAATTTACACATTTATTAGTGGTCCACTCAGAGCTGAGACTTAAGGTTATCCACCTCCTGTTTGATGCTCTTCTGCTACTGCATGCTACCTGTAGATGGAACCTGGGAATATGAATAAATCAACATATATTCAGATCAATTATAATAATAATCACAGCTAGCACTTAGGTAGCTTTAAGGTTTATAAAATGTTTTACCCATTTGATTTGTTCTACACAGCAATGCTATGAGATGAGTGTTATTACAAGCTCCATTTTTAGATAAGGAAACAAGGGCCGATTGAAGTTAAAGGTCGACTTGCTTAGAATCATTAGGAAAATGAACCAAACTCTTTACTTTTCTTCTTTCTCATTAGCTACCACCTATTCCATTGATGATCCAATGAAGAGCCAAATGCAATAAATAGAACAGTTTGTCACCTTTCTGATTTACTGAAAGTCAGTTGGGCTTAGTTAAACCCATTGAATCTAGTTTGGTATTTGCCTGAATGGGCATCCCCAGAAGTGGCAGATCCGGAAAGCTCAGGGCAGTATAGTTTCACCCAAAGATGTAAGAGATCAGATCAGAGACAATTCTTATTCCCCCACAACCACATATACACATACATATGTTGGAATATGGGAGCCACCTGTCAGTGGCTGCTGGAAGTCTAATTCAGACTTGTAGAATGAATCTCTTCCTGTGAGAAGATGATGATGAAACAAGGAGACTGAAAGGCTGTTGCATTGTGTAGTGTTCGGGATAGCTCTCTGGAGGACCTCAGGATCAGGCCGAGTCCTTGGTCTTAGGGAAGAAGTGATGAAGGCAGGACAGCTACCACAAAGATAGAATGCCTATTTTCCAGTCCTTCTCAGCCCTTGTATCTTATTGTAATTACATCATTACAGCATCCTGATTATGTGTGAATTTAGACACCCATTACATTACCGTACTAAGTACTAAGTATATATGTGAACTAGAGAACCATCATCTCATCAATTCCACCGAGTTAATACCTTGTTTCAAGTGTACTTCTCCAGAGTTCCAGCCCTCTACTGACCACTCTCCTCTTCCCTCTGCTTCCAATTTATTTCATTCCTAGTCCACAAGCAACACCTGTGTCAGTAAAGGCTGCCCTGCATCTCCCTCAAGTATCACAATCCCCAACTGCGAAGGCTCTCAGAGACCTGCCCCTTCACCTAGGCATGGTCCTTAACATGCATACGGGCTAGAATAAAAAAGTCTAGTCTTTCTAGACTGTTAGATTTGTCTGGGATCTCCCTAGAAGTTAAAGCAGATCAGGTTGATTTGGGAGATAAAACTATTTTGTTCTATTGACTCTGTTTCTCCTTCTTTGTACCCCCTGCCCAGCAAATAAAGGGTTCAAGATCTGCCACTTTTCTTTTTCCAAACCCAGGGTTCTCAACCTAGTGTTTGCAAATTTGTCTTTTTAGTATTTTGTTAACTATTTCGATATAATAGGTTCCCTTTGTGACTCTACATGTGCTTTTATGCACTTAAAAATGTCATTCTATAAAACAGGCCTAAGTTTCATCAGACAAGGATCCATGACAACCAAAAAAGAGAATTTCTATTAAGTCTCAATTATTTCTTATATATCCTGCCTTCAAGAAGCTTAGAATTAACTGGGGGGTGGGGGAGGAGGCAACAAACTAGCAACATTGATCTGAGTTGAAAATTTGGAGACCTGTACAAAAATTTTAGCAGGATAATTAATAGTATCATAAAGTAGAAGGTAAATAAATAGATAACTTCTTTGAGCTCTCTTTCTCAACCAGCCTCACCTCATGACCCATTCTGAAAAGAACCTGCTTCACCCTTCCATTTCTTGAAATATTTGATATTCAACTAAAGCAGAATTAATGGATAGAAAGAGGAGAGGAACAAACATGTCCCATAACCACTTGAACTGTCCACAGAGCCCTTCTCTCCTTTGACAAACAATCTGAACATTCAAAACAGGGGAACATTACTGGAAGGAGCCCACAACTGTATTAATTCTTTTGTCCCTCTCAAAAATAGCACCCATAGATCATTTGCAAAGACATAAAGTATTGAGTTTAGTTCTGACTGCTGCATTTTAGAAAAGTCATTGATAAGCTAAAGAGCTTCTAGAAGAAGGTAACTAAGAAGTTCCATTAAATGAATAGGGGGTATTTAACTAGGAGAAAGGAGACTTGGGGGGAGGGGTCAATGACCATGAGGGCTATTTTTAGGTATTAAAAGAGCTGTCACAAAAAAGGAACTAAACTATTTACTGATTGTCCCTGAGAACAGAACTAGGAGGAATCAATTGAACTTTCAAATCTCAACAAAGATGCAAATTTCAGCTTGATACTAAATGTAATCTCCTACTACACAAGGGGAAAAAAAATTATTTTTTTTAAGCAATTAGAGCTATATAGTGTAGTGAAATACCTTGGGGATTATATACTCACTGGAAGTGTTAGATCAGAGGAAAAAGGGACAAAGATAGGATATGTTGTAGAGTATACAAAAGACAGCTAAGTGATGCAATGGATAAATTGCTGTGGCTGGAATTGAGAAGACTCAAGTTCAAATCCAGTTTCAGACACTAACTCTGTGACCCTGACTCACTTAACTTCTGAATGACTTAGTAATCTCAACTGTCAAATTAGGATCATAATAGTACCCTCTTCCCAGGACAAAAGTGATATTTGTAGAGTAGTTGATGTAGTTAATATAGTAGTAGATATTTAGTGGATGCTTAGTCGCTTCCCTAAGAATGTTCTTATTCAGATATGAATTAGACTAGATGCTTTCTGAAGGCCCGTTTTGAGATTTTATGACTGAGAGGGCCATGAAACAGTTAACCTAAAAAGAGTGCTTGCATAGAGTTACATTCTAGACTAATAAATTTTACTTTGTGTAAGTATTAACTAGGTTGGCTTTCTTATTCAGTATTTGATATACTGTATTGGGTGAGACCCATTGCTCATGTTGCTTCCACATTAAATGTTTTCCTACTTAAAACAATCTGATTTTGAGAGTCTGAGCCAAGGCAATTTTTCTCACCATTTAATGTTTTCCCACTTGTCGAATTTTCTTTGCTTTTGTCTCTTGTAAAACAATCTAAGTGAGTCACATTGTGTTCATGAGCATGTAAGAGGCAGAATGGGCCTAAGTGAATCAGAGACCAGGGGCCTCAGAATTTATTGGAGCCCAGTTGTAATGGAGCACAAAGGCCTGAAATAGAGGCCCCTTTTCCCTCAACTTTTTGAATGGAACCACAAAGAGGGACAGACATTATGCTGGAGTAAGAGAATCTGGATTTAACTTCTGCCTGGGAGATTTACTGACTGGGTGACTTTGGGTGTTTCAATTAGACCCCTGGATCTCACCTCCCTCATCTGTACAATGGTGAATACTAGATAGTCCCTGACTTTTCTTCCAGCTCTTAGCTTATACTTCTGTGATCTCTATAGCTCAAAAAGACCTATGATGTTATCCTGATATACCCTATGGGTACAATAGAAATCCTATAAAGACCTCCCGGGAGGCAGAATTTATTTCAGTCCTGTCTTGCCTCTCACCAGCCTCTCTTCCCTTTCTCCTCATCTCATCTCTTTTTGCCTTAAACTTGAAGAAAAATTAAATGGGGGGAAGGGAGGAGGGAGGGAGTTGAAGAGAGCCAGATGTCTTTCCAGTATGTCTGCCTGAATTGTATCTCTTCAAATGTGAAACCACATTGAAAACACAGGGAATTATATCTTCATTCACTTCTGAACATTATACTCTGCAGACATACCCTATGGCAGATGGGTCAGACTTTCAGAGGTGACAAAAAAGGGAGGAAGAGAATGTCACAGGCCCTTTATATCTCTAAGTCAGTGACTCTGGTGACACATTGCCTTGTCTATCATAGACATTTAATAACTGCTTACTAAATCGAATTGACAGGAGAATTTGGTTTGGAACTCAGAGCCTCAAACACTGGTCCCACATCGCCACTTAGCTCTAAACTGTGGAAGGAAAATTAGACTAGGGAGAAACGAGGAAAGGGGGTACATTGGGAAAATTCCATTGACTTAAAAAAATAAATAGTGAGATTTATTCCCATGCTTGCCCTTCTAGAATGCATCTCAATTCTATCTTCCTGCTATTTTTCTCCTTCTCCCCCTCCTCCTTCTCTTCCAGAAATAAACCTGGGTGTCTCTTGAACTCATTTCTGCTTTTTGCTTCAATCACTTTTCTCGGTAACGCATTCCATATGTACACAACACTCTGCGTGAAGTAGTTCTGCCTGAGTTCTCTGTTTACTCTGAGTTTCCTAATTTTATGAACAATTTCCTAACAATAAGGCCAATTAGGCTATGGAACAGGGTTCCAAGGAAAGTGGTGGAATCCCATCGCTGGAGCAATTCAATCAGGGGCCAGAGAAAGCACTTGGGAATGTTCTGTATGGAATACTCTGACATTGGCAGGCCTGCTAGGCCCTATGAGCTAATACTGGAGATATTTTTTCCATCACTGACTTCTATGATGCCGAGTGGGTTCTATGACAACAAAATGACTGATATGTCATCTTTGTACAATAGCAAAACAAGTTGTTTCTTTTTCCAATATGAGGGCCATAGAAAGAAAAAGAAAAAGCCCTCAGTTGATTAATGTGATTTGTTTTAACAATTACTGCATAGGTGGGGGTTTTATGTGTGTTTGTAAAAATTATTATTAGTGAAGCAATACCTGGCAAGTACTTAGTTCATACTTCAAAATGATATATTTTGGGAGAGTCCAAAATAAAGTATAAACCAATATAATTTAATGGAGCAAATGGCTCCTTATGAAGAGCAAAATTCTCATACCCAACTCTTTTAAAGTAAACTTTTACTCAGTGCTATGTTGGTTAGTCATTTTTCAGTGGTGTCTGATTCTTCATGACCCCTTTTAGGGTTTTCTTGGCAAGGATACTAGAGTGGTTTGCCATTTCCTTCTTCAACTCATTTTATAGACGAGGAAACTGAGGCACACAGACCTAAGGCACTTGCCTGTGGTCATATAGCTGATAATACCTCAGGCATGAGGCACTAAGTTCTTCCCAGCTCTAGGTCCAGCACTTCATCTACTGTGCCACCTAGCTTCCTTAGAGATTTGTTTAAATCTAACATTTTTCTAAATCAAAAATTGAACTTTTGAAAGTAAATTTTTCAAACAAATCATCTTCCAGTCAATATTATCATGGTAAATCCATAGTTTTACATTTGCTCCCCACAAATATACAATTACAGAAATTAGCTTACATCAATGATTTTTTTTAATTTTCCTGTTAGTCAAACCACATAAAATATTCTTTCAACTGAATATTTTTACTGAGACCAATACATACACATTCCAAACAATACATTTTTATTCAAATTCTTCAGAAGTTTAATCAAAAAAGCTTGCATTATCTGCTATCAATATGTCCTTGTTCAAACCATTCTCTTTTATTTGATTCAGATTCTTTTCCCATACATGTGTGCATTGTCTATTGTGTAATAAAGGCTTATTCACTCACTGTAACATCTTTTCCTTTAAAAGTTAGGAACACTTCTCATAATATATAACAAGTTATAATTATCTTTTTTTATATGTGGATTATGAAACTGTGAAAAGGAGAAAGTAATTAAATTCTATTGAAGTATTTCATCTTTCCTTGCATTTATCAATAGATGTACTGAGGGTACATATGACAAAAAAATGGCCTGGATTATGCCCAAACTGAAATGAAATCTTCCTTGACCATATTATATTGAACCATAACTGCCTCTATCTGAAGGAATAGCATTGGACAGAGAGCTTGGCTGCAAAGACTGTACCTTTGAGACCAAGACTTTATCCTTTTTTTTTTTCTTTTCTTACCTTTCCATATGGGATTTCCCGCTGAGGAGAGAAAGAGACTATATTATTTCGTAAGAAAACATGACATAAAAATTCTATAAGGCAAAAGTATATGGGTATATAATTATTATTGGATTCATTTTGGCTCAGTTTAACATAGCAGATTTGCAGATCACTCATTCCTCCTAAATCATAGTAATGCTACATCCTAGTTATTTTTTCTTTCCCATATCCGACCTAAATCTCTCTCTCTCTCTTTGGTCCCCTGAATATTGACCAATTGCTTATTAGACATTTAAAATTGGGTACCCTTGGATTTGTCAAACTCTGCATGTTCAAGACAGTTCCCTCTTTACTTCTTTTTCAGAAGTCGATAAGTTTCTGTCAGTGGAAATAGTACAAAAAAGAAACATTACTATCTATTTTGATGCTGCATATCTCAGAACTCTGGGGCTTCTCCATATTACTTGCAAAGCCCATTTATGTGTTGTCGCCTTCTACTAAAACAAGTTTGTTTTTTTTAAAGAGTAGAGATTGTCTTGGTTTTCTATGTGTATTCCAGTATTTTATACAGAATTTCACACATAGTATGTACTTAATAAATATTTTTTCATTAATTTATTCACTTACTTAGGGGGAAATATTTCATGGCTTAATTTCTAGGTGCATATCCTACCACACAATTATCACCTCCAATTTCAGAATTGTATGCCATTTCAAAACTCCCTGACATGAGGTGACATGTATTTCATTTGGAAAGAAAATTGGAAGACAGTCCTACTCTGCTTTTTACTACCTGTGTAGCCTTGAGTAAAGTACTTTATCTCTCAGGACCTCAGTTTTCTCATCTGTAAAAAGATGAGTTTAAATTGGATAATGCCCATAGTCCCTTTCATTTTTAAAATCTTAGCATCCCAGCTGTAATACAGAGCTTAAACCTTTTCCACTTTGTCTGAAAAATTTTTACATGACCCCGGTCATATAGGTATATAAAATAGGTGAATAAATAAAATATTTACTACTAATAAATCATAACTTCATAACCCCCACCTCAATTATGAAATACCTTAATAGATCATAAACCATGGTTTAAGAAGCTGAATATCTAATTTCTCAACTATCAACTCTTTTGAACTATGTTTTATAGTATACAATATGGTACAGTGACTAAGAAGAGTTGTTCTATCATCCATAACTCAATGCCTTTTCTTAGCACATACCATATTATGGGTTCTGAGATGTCCTTTTAAGAGTCACCCTGTAGTTTTGACTCTTCTGTTCCAATGTGTTTTCATTCTCTAAATAGTATTAGCTATTTCAATGAGAACATCTAAAAGTCTAACAATACACCCAGGCACTGGTTCCTGTGCCCAAGAAGAATAAAAGAAGAAAATTTTACCTCAGGATAAGTTTTATAAAGTTTTGTTACTAAATAATGATGTTGCCTTTATATACAAGACCTCCTATTCTGAATATATTTCTTCAGCTCTGTGACTTGACTGATCTTTCACCTCCTAACAAGAAGTGAACAATTAAAGCTCCCTGTTCGGATTCCTGAATACCTGAGTCTATGTTCCTTATCCATTCCTTCCTCAGTAGCTTTATTGTCCCACTAAACTGACTCAATCCAATGATATTGTGCTGTGTGTATGTGTGATGAGAATTTCAGTTCTCATTTTTTTCCCTAATAACTAACTATTGATAATTGCATACTTCTTGAGACTGCTTAGAACCATTGGCTTCCATATGCCTGTGCTTTCCTGAGCTTTAGTAACCAAAAGAATATAACTGTAACTGTAATTAGCCCAGGGGTCCATGTGTTGCTGCATCCCCAAGTTTAGATAGTCCATGAAATGTGTGTGTGTGTGTGTGTGTGTGTGTGTAATGATCCTTGAACAAGTTAATTCTTTCTATATAATTCTTTCTACATATTATCTTAAATCAAAACTGCATCAAATGAGACAATATATGTAAAGCCCTTTATAAATAATGAAAGTCATTTATTTACCTCTTAGATTTCAAACTTCTTTGCCCATTATTCAGTCTTCCATAATTGGTTGTCACCCTACCTTTCCATCTTTGTTTCATATTATTCCATTCCATTTATTCTGAACTTCTGACAAACCAGATTATACTAAATCCTAAACATATCCTCTGGCTTTCCCACATTAAGCTTTTGTTCGCATTATTCTTTCTGATAGAAATATCCTCCCTCCACTTCTTCACCGATTGATTAAGTTCTTACTGATCCATTAATTTAACCTCCTCCACAAAGCTTTGTTGGCATTGATCTTTTTCTCCAGATTTCCATAGAGAGACCTGGATGATTTTCTCCTAATCTCCTAGCCCTGCAACTGTTTCAACTCTGCTAGTGAAATATGGGGGCTGGGAAAATAGAGAATGTGAGGAATAGAAGGAGAAGTCCCACACAAAGACTGCCAATCATGGATAATTATGCAGAGGGATGGGAATGGACATTTACTAGGGATGAGGATGACACCCTGAGGCACATTTCAACTCAAAAACCAAGACAGGAATGAAATTAAAGCCAGATCTTTAGAGTTGAACATTCTCTTCATTATTCTACCACACATTAAACCACAAACTCTGCCCTTTTTATTTTACAGCTGACATAAAATATCTGATAATAATCTGCATTGCTGCATCCCCAAGTTTAGATAGTCCATGAAATAAAAGTGTCTTCAAAGAAAGCACTGGGGGGTATTGTAAGCAATGTCACCTTTCCCTTACCCATTATTAAAAATGGGAGCTATGATTCCATAATCCATATTAATATTTCTAACAGGGAGAGTGAAATTTTTTCATCTGTTTCAGACTATGTGATGATAGCCCTTTGATGATGATAGGAAGCTTTTATCTAACTAAAGACAATGAAAATAGACATGAACAGAAAAAAAGAGACCATAGAGTAGCATTCCAAGTCAAATTTAAGTTCAGAAACTTGCTCTTGCAGAGTAGGATGAACCACACCAATAGCTAGTTGGTTCTTTCCATACTTGAAATGTGCTACTTCCTTTGTGCTCAAAGGGAAGGTATCTCCATACAAATATATATATCAAATTAAAATAAATATTTCCCACCAATAATGTTCCTGAATGAAGAGTTTGAAAGAAGAGCAAAGTAGTGCCTGAGCTAACTGCAAAAAGCATGTTGTTAAAATATACTTACCTAATGCTAGTCTGCCCACTGTATTTATATAATTGTATTTTATAAATTTAATGAAATGAATTATTTATTGAAATCATGTTTCTAAGGCACAAGTCTATATAATTCCTTTTCTCAAAACAATGCTCACTAAGTTTATCCAGGAAAAAACAAAAACTTGGCAGCCTAGTATTTAAGATCTTCCACAATCTGACTTTAACTAATTTTTCAGCTTTAATAAATATTTCTTTAACTAAAACTAGTTGAACTGAATTGAATTCCAGCTCTAAGAAAGCTTATATTGCTAAGATTTAGTTCAGGATCATCTTCAGGAAACATTCTCTGATCCACTCAATCTACCTCTACAAATTCAATTTTTTTTAATCTATTCATATGATAAATCCTAGGGGGAAGATATAAGTTTCTTGAGGTCAGAAACTATTTCATAGTTATCTTTGGATCCCAAGTACAAAGTTGTAACCCAGTTCCTTTTTTTTAATGTTCAAAATAAAGTAAGCTTTTAAATGCTCTATTTCATTAATTCTGAGAATTTCTAAGGTATAAATAATGAAATGGTTTTTCATTAATGAAAACATTTTGAAAATATATTTAAAATGAAACAAATATTTAAATGACTGAAAGTCTATGAGCAGAGTAGTTTGTGGTTCCTATTACTTTACTGCATTTTTTGCCAAGAATTCTGAAAATAATTTGATAACATGTTTTAATGAAATCTGTGTCATGGTTCTTAAAATAGCTTCATACAATTTATACCATGACACAAACTTCAATTCTACAGATTTTCTATTAGTATCGATGTGTAAACTGATAGTAATTGTAGACATTTCCCCCTGAAGTCAGAGAACCAAATTGGAACATTTTTGCCCTAACTAAACAGCTAGACATAATTTCTACTTAAGGCAAAACTATTATATTGAGCTATAGAAATGAAAAAATGCTTATATAGCTCTGCCTTTCATTTTAAATGAATACAAATGCTTAAATATGTCATAAATTTAGGCTGCAAGTAAATTTCTGCCAAGTTTGGGTACATCTCATGCTCTACCAGATTCAGACTCCTGCAACAAAATAGAAAACATTTGTTGGAAGAGGCAAGGAAATGATGTAATGTTTATGATATAGGCAGTTTTGATAAAATCCAATTAGCACTGTACATTGCTCTGCAGAATGTTTTGAGCAGATTGGCTAGAGTGATTGACCACAGAAAACAATATTATCCCCATCCTGTTGAAGCTAACTCAGGATAAAAACATCAAGGGACTCCCTTTTCTTGATACATGTACCCAACTCACTGAACCAATAAAATAGCAAAAGTAGTAGTAGTAGTAGTAGTTATAGTAGCAGTAGTAAAAAAAGAAGAAAGAAGAAGAAGAAGAAGAAGAAGAAGAAGAAGAAGAAGAAGAAGAAGAAGAAGAAGAAGAAGGAAGAAGAAGAAGGAAGAAGAAGAAGAAGAAGGAAGAAGAAGAAGGAAGAAGAAGAAGAAGAAGGAAGAAGAAGAAGGAAGAAGAAGGAAGAAGGAAGAAGAAGGAAGAAGAAGGAAGAAGAAGAAGAAGAAGGAAGAAGAAGGAGGAGGAGGAGGAGGAGGAGGAGGAGGAGGAAGACATAGACTGGTTGTTGTTCTTCATTTTCAAAGAGGACCAAATTGACATCACTATGTTAGAGTCAAGTTACAGTGTGTCTGACTTTGGCTGATCAGACCAATACAAACTCAAAATGCTCAGCCACAGGTCAGACAGCAATAGTCCCTATGAACATTTGAGATGGATTCTCTAACTTTGTGCATCTCATTTTTCTTCTGAGTTATTTCAATTCTACTTTGCTCAAAGAGCACATCCCTTCTCTGATAAGGGCATACCATGCTGGGCAGTCCTATGCAAGTATCTCTAATGTGATGCAAGCAATTCTAAAGTTTTTAAGAGAGACCTTGAGAATGTCATCATATTGCTTTTTCTGACCAACTTGTGAGCACTTGCCCTGTGTGAGATCTCCATAAAATAATCATTTTGGCAAGCAAATATTTGGCATTCAAAAATGTGGCCAGCCCAACAGAATTGCACTCTGTGCAGTAGAGTTGGAATTTTTGGCAATTTAGTTTGAGAAAGAACTTTAGAATCTGGTATTTTCTCTTGCCAGATGATCTTCAACATCTTCCTAAGACTATTCAAATGTAAGTTATTCAGTTTCTTGGCATAACACTGGTATACTGTCCAGGTTTCATAGGCATACAACAATGAGGTCACCACAATAGCTTTGTAGACCAAATTTGACCTAGGAAAATGAATCTTACTTATTCCAGGTCCAGCGCCCTATTAACTGCACTACCTATTTGCTCCCACTGTATAACCTAACTGCCCATTCCTATTGTTTGAGGTTAATAGGCTCTGTATGAGCCTTAATTTTGAGAAAGGGTCATCGGTCTTTGTAATAGCTCAGAAATTCTTAATGGTTTTTTAACATTATTTCCTGGTGTTCAGAGGTTTTATGTCATAGTATTTTTAAAGAGTTATGATGTGTTTTGAAGCAGCTAGATGACCTGGTGGATTGAGTGCTGAGTCTGAAGTCAGGAAAGTCTGAGTTCAAATCCAGTCTCAGACACAAATTAGCTGTTTGACTCTGGGCAAATAACTTAACCTCTGCTTAATCTGCTGGAGAAAGAAGTGTAAAACCACTTCAGTAAATTTGCCATAAAAAATTATCATCATGATCCACAGGGTAACAAAGAGTCAGACATGACTGAATTACTGAAGAAGAATATGATATGTTATCTGTTCAGGTTTGTCTGCACCAAAGTGTTCACTGGATAATTTTTTTGTGTAGCAGAAAATTTTAAATAATGTAAATTTCCATAGATGGTGGGATAGCAAAACAAATTGTGTGAACATAATGGAATGTTACTGTGCTATAAGAAAAAGTGAGTTTTAAATGCAGAGAAGTGTGGGAAAATACAGGAACTGATGCATGAAAAAGTAACACTGTGTATGATGACTATAGTGCAGATGAACAGGGAAAACAACTTAATGCTATGTTATTATAATGACTACAAAGCTTGACCCTGAAGAAGAGCTGAGAAAGTCTATCTCTTTCCCTTCTATGCCAAGGTAGAAATGGGGGTGAAATATTATATGTACTTTGTGACTTAGGTCATATGTTGTTTGAGTTGCTGAGCTGGCTTTTTTCTCTTTCATTTTTTTAAAATTAATTTTGGGAATCCCAGAAGTAAACATGGTGGAGTAGGCACTAAATCACTGCAACTCTTCCATATTCACCCTTCAAACATCCATGAAATAATGCCCTAAAACAACTCCTGGAACATCAGTACCAGCAAAAACAAAAAGGATGAATGAAGCATCTTTTAGCCCAGGAAGCCTGGCAAGAAAGGTTTACCTCACTCAAGTAAAAGGGGAACACAGTCTAAGTCAGGAAACATGCCAGCAAGCTAGTAGTAATTCCCATGTGCCTTAGGAGAACCAGGAGATTTAGCAGACTCCACCTCTAAGAACCATCCTTGCTTCAGTGTATCCCCTAAAAAATAGGAGTCCTCCAGTGGCTAGACCTCCATGTACTTCAGCACAGTCCTGAGAAAACATGTAGATATCAACCATAGGAGTGGCTAAGCAAAGAGGCAGTCACCAGCACTGGGTCCCCTACCACACTTCAGCATAGCCCCAGGCAAAGAGGCAGCCACCAGATACCAGATCACTATGTGCTTCAGTGTAGCCCTAGGGTAACACAGAAACAAAACAGCAAGTCACACCACATGCCAGATATCACCACTAGGAGCCCATCTCATCACCAAGTAAGGTGCTAGACCCCTGCAGGACCATCCACTCCTCACATGCTCTCAGCAAAGAGCTAAATGTGAGGGTCCTCCATGTGCTTCAGAACAATATCAATGAAGCACCAGATAAACAATCAAGGCTTGCAGTTGCTGGCATAAAAAGCCTGAGACATTGACTCTTCCACCCTATGAGCAGAGCTCAAATTTAAAAGAAAGGAAAATCGTCAAAAGAATTTGATCATAGAAAGTTATTATGATTACAGGGAAGAAAGATCAAGACCCAAACTCAGAAAAGGACAACAAGGTCAAACACCTGTGGGCAAAACCCCAAAGAAAAATTGGAAGTAGAGTGAACCCCAAGATGATCTCAATAAAAAGGAGCTAAAAATTAAATAAGGGAGGGTGAAGAAAAATTGGGAAAAGAAATGAGATTGATGCAAGAGAATTATGAGAATTAAGTCAACAATTTGGAAAAAGAAAACAACTGTTCTCAAAGTAGAACTGGCCAAATAGAAAGGGATGTACAAAAGCTAATTGGGTAAAAATGAGTCCTTAAAAGTTAGAATTAAACAAGTGAAAACTAATGACTCCATGAGACATCAAGAATCAATTAAATAAATTCAAAATCAATGAAAAAATAGAAGAAAACTATTCATTGGAAAAACTATTGACCTGGAAAATAGATCCAGAACAGATAATCTCAGAATAATTGGATTACCTGAAAGTCATAATCAAAAGGAGGACCTGGACAATATCTTTCAAGAAATTATCAAAGAAAACTGTTTTAATATCCTGAACCTCGAGTTCAAAATAGACATTGAAAATGCATCAATTACTTTTAAAAAAAGAAAACAAAATAAAAACTCCAAGGAGCATTATAGCCAAATTACAGAACTATTACATCAAGGAAAAAATACTGAAAATGGCCAGAAAGAAACAATTCAAACATAAGGAAGCCACAATCAGGATTACACAGGACTTGCAGCTGCAATATTTAATGATCAGAAGTCATGGAATATGATGTTTCAGCACAGAAACTAGTACTACAACCAAGAATGTCAGGAATGGAGGTGGGGAGAAATGGTCATTGAATAAAATAAAAGAATTTCAAGCTTTCATAAGAAGATAAGAATTCATCAAAAAAATCATCTCTAATATCAAGACCCAAGAGAAATCTAACAAGGTAAAAGAAAACACAAGGGATTCAATGGAGCTAAACTGTTTAAATAGCTATAAGGGAAGATGATACTTGTAATTCTTTAAAATTGTAACATTAATAGTATAGTTAGAAGGAATATACTCAGGCAGAGAGTATGGACATAGGGTGAATTTGAGGATATCATACAAAATAATTAGGGGAGAACAAAGAGATAGGAAGGTCAAAATATAGTGGAGTAAATTATGTAGCGTGAAGAAGTTCAAAAGATCTATTACACTGGAGGGGAAGAGAGGAGGGTGGGTGATGGACATTGCTTGAATCTTAATCTCATCTATCTTGCCTCTAAGAGGGAGTAATATACAAAATCAGTAGAATATAGAAATCTATCTTACCAGACCGAAAAGTAGGAAGGGAGGACATTAAGTAAGGAAGGCACGGAGCATGGGGATAGGGTGGGCAGAAAGTGACAGAAGAGAGGACAGACCAGGGGTAGCAGTAAATAGAAGCAAAATACAATTTAGAGGGAAAAGGTAAAAAAAATAAAGAGGACAAAGAGGAGGAAATATAGGATGGAGAAAAACTTAGTAATCATAACTGTAAATGGGAATGGGATGAAACTTCCAATAAAAAAGAAATTGATAGCAGAATAAATCAAATACCAGAATCCAACAATATGATATTTACAAGAAATGCACTTGAAGAAGAGAGATACACACAAAGTAAAGATAAGAGCCTGAAGTAGAATCTGTTTTGCTTCAGGTGAAGCTTTAAAAAAAGACAGTAGTAATCTATATCTCAGATAAAGCAAAAACAAAATACACCTAATTAAAAGAGATGAGGAAGAAAACCATACCTTTCTAAAAGGTATGATAGACAATGACATAATATCAATATATATATATATATATATATATATATACACACACACCAAGTAGTATAGCATCCAAATACTTAAAGGAGAAGTTAAGTGAGTAATAGATTCACATCTAAATAAGAGATAACAATTATTACAAAATGTAAAATAGATAACTTTGATTATATTAAATTTAAAAGCTTTTGAACAAACAAAATCAATGCAATCATGATTAGAAAGAAAGCAAAAACCTGGAAACAATCTATATAACAAGTATCTCTGATAAGGTCTTATTTCTTAAATATATAGATAATTGAATCAAATTTATAAGAATACAAACCACTAATTGATATATGTGCAAAGGATATGAACAGACAATTTTTAGATGAAGAAGTCAAAGCTATCCATAAGCATATGAAAAATGCTCTAAATAACTTTTGATTAGAGAAATGCAAATCAAAACAGCTCTGAGATTTCATTTTATATATATCAGATTGGCTACTCTGACCCAACAAACAAGAAATAACAAATGTTGGAGATAATGTGGAAACACTGGGACACTAATACACTGGTGGTGAAGTTCTGGAGTGATTTAATAATTCTGGAAAGAAGTTTGAAACTATGCCCAGGTAGCAATTCAGTTTTGTATATTTTTTGATCCAGGATTATCCCTACTAAGTCTGTATCTCAAAGAAATCACAAAGAAGGCAAAAGAACCTGCAAGGGAAAAGTATTTATAACAGCCCTTTCGTAGTGGCAAAATATTGGTAACTGAGAGGATGCTAACCAATTGGGGAAAGGCTTAACAAGTTGTGGCATATGAAAGTAATAGAGTACTATTGTGCAATGATAAATTGTGAATGGACAAATTTCAGAAAAACCTGGAAAGATTTGCACTAACTGAAACAAAATGAAATAAGCAGAACCAGGAAAACATGATCAACTAGGAATGACTTAGCTCTTAGCAGCACAATGATCCAAGACAAGTACAAAGGTCCCACAAAGGAAAATGCTATCCACATCCAGATAAAGAAATGATAGACTCTGGATGCTAATTGAAGCCTATTTTTTCACTTATTTTATTCTTTTTCATGACTTTTTTTTCTTTTGATTTACTTCCTTTTTCACAACTTGACTAATATGAAAATATGTTTTACATGATAACACATGCATAGCCTATATCAAATTGCCCACTATTTTTAGATGAGGGGATAGGAGGGAGAGAGGGAGAAAATTTTGGAATTCAAAATCTTATACAAATGAATGCTAAAAATTATCTGGATATGTGATGGGGGAATAAAATACTATTAAAATTAAATAAATAAATAAATAAATTCTTTTTAGCATCTCTCTAGGGAGAGAAGAAAGATGAACATATTCTAAAAATTAAAGTGATGTAAAAAAGATATTTATAAAACTAAATTAAAATAAAGAGCTCCCTAGTCCTGCCTTCTATGCAAACCATTCTCTTATTTTTATGCCCAAGAAAAACATCTAAAAGTGGTAATGCATTATAATATTTTAATACCTTGTTTGCTATGCAAATGAAAGTTAATAGTCACTTCTCATTTAGTAATCTACATTGATCCATTTGATGAATGTATGCATTGATCATTGGATTAACTGATCATTATTAACATTTGAGGGAATTTATAATTTATATATGTGTATGTATATATGTGTATATGTAGGTATACACCACATATACACACATACATATATCATGCTTTCTGTACCTCAAATGAAAAGAACAAAACTCTATATGTGTATGTGTATGAAATAGCTAAATGAGAATTGCTATTACTAATTAAGGAAATAATGATAAAGGAAGCCCCCTCAGCACTTGTTGGTGGATGTCTTATTTATTTTTAAGAATTTAGAAAATTATCCCAAATGACAGAATATCTACTCTCCTTCTCCAGAGTCCCCTGATTTCTAAAACCAATCAAAATGAAGGAAGGAAGAAATATATTAGCCAACCACCAAACTCAACTTTTGCATTATTGCCTAATTCTTTCCTCTAATGAAATCATGAGGCAACTAGGTGGTGCAGTGGTTGGAGTCAGGAAAACTTAACTTCCTGAGTTCAAATCTAGTCTCAGACACTTGTAGCTGTGTGACCTTGTTTGTGTCAGTTTCTTCATCTGTAAAAAGAGCTGGAGAAGGAAATGGTGAAAACTCCAAATTGGGCCATGAAGAGGCAGACAGAATCAAAATGACTGAATAATGAAATCATATGATACAAGTAAATTCAATAAATATTTACTAAGAGCTTTTTAATGGCTAGAATTTCCATGTATCCCCCTTCTCCCAGAATTTACCATTGTAGCTTTTAATCATGAGAGCTAATATCAATTCTTGATAAGTGAGCGTTCAAACCTGCTCATGGTCAAAAAAATTAATGATCTCAGGTGGGAAATTTTCCTATATAACCAAAAAATCCAAAATTTAGAACCGGATGGAACATTAAAGATAATCTAATCTAACTTCATTTTATAATTGAAGAAATTAAAGTCTGGAAAAGTGACTTGCCCAAAATCACACAGATGGTAGCAGAGCCAAGATTTGACTGTCTGGCCCTCTTAGTAAAGCTTAAGCTCCTTCTGCTATGACACGTGATTCTAAGTAATTTAATATGCACTGCCCTTTAAGAGGCTCTGCTGGAGGCAGAGTATGTTGGGTCTAATCCCAGTTAGTCTGTTCACTAAATTTGTAACTGAGCAATTCAATTAAATTCTCCATGTTTTAGTTTCTTCTCTCAAAATAAAAAGAAAAAAGAGACTGAGCATAGTTGAAGGTTACTAAGGTTTCTTACTACTCAAAAAATGATATGTCTAATTGACACTACACAAAAAGCAGGGGTCTAAAAGATCATTCCCACATGTCTCAAAATGGAAATGAATTAATTCCCTTAAGAAGATGGGAACTGGTGATTGTCAGTTCATTTAAATGAAATAAATTCATCCTTGAGGGGGAAGGGTACAGGGAAAAGAGAAAGAGAATAAGCATTTATTAAGCACCTACTATGTGCCAAGTACTGTGTTAAGAAATTTCATCTCATCTGATCCTTATGAAAATCCTGAGATATCTGAAGAAACTGAGGCAGACAGAGATTAAGTTATTTACCTTGGATCCCACTGCTAGTAGTATGTGCCCAAAATAAAATTTGAACCCTATTCCCTATACCATCTAACTACCATTAAAATGAAAAATGTTCCTGATACCCAATCAGAACTTACACTAAAAGTTAATGTGACAATTAACGTGAGTACCAGTTTTGAGGGGGAAGGAGGAATAAATATATGATCAAAATAATATTTAAAGAAACCATCATGGGCTGAGGAGTGGTAATCTATGATAAGACCCAGTATTTGCAAAGGATCACCGGTCTTTGGGAATGGGGGAGGGGGCAAAGAGCATGGAGAAGATAAAGCACTTTTTTACCCAATAAATAGTGGCACTCTACACAAAGTCTATATCTTTCTCCCTCAACCACTTCCAGGTCCAAACTCTCAGACATCAACCAAAACACCATTGCTATCCTCCCCATTTGAAGATCATCTTCCCTGAATACTTTTGCTGATTGCTTGGTCTTAAGAGCTGAAGAGATAGATTCCAAAGACCAGTAAGGATGGCAGCTTTGGGATATCCCTAAGGTATTTATTATCCCCTCTTTCAACGGAAGTAAGCTGAGTGCCAGATTCCCATTTATAATTGTGAAAGTGGGAAATGGGCCAACTCTTTTAAAAGAATATAAGCTGGTGAGGAGTTTGATGAAGTTCTAAACTGAGATCAAAAAGCCTTGGGTTCAAATCCTGCTTCAGATACTTAACTAGCTGTGCAAACCTGAGCAAGTCACTTAGTCTCTCTCAGTCTCAATCGCCCCATCTGTAAAATGGTAATAATAATACTTAATTCAAGAAGTCCTTATAAACATCAAATGAGATAATTCATGCAAAATGTTATTCAAGTCTTCAAATCAGACACTAAAACAAGACTTTCTCAACATTAGTCAGTCAATAAGCTCTTCTTAAGCACTTGTTCTGTTCCAGTACTCTGCGTGAAGTAATACAAAATTCTTGAGAACCTCATAATCCATTTGGGAGATACAACATGCATACATCTATGTACAACCAAACTATATACAAGAAAAATAGGAAGCAATAAGCAGAAAGAAGGCACTAGAATTGAGGAATTGGGAAAAACTTCTATAGAAGATGGGGACCTGAAGGAAGACAAGGAAGTCAAGAGGCAGAAATGGAGAGGGGGAACATTTGAGGCTTGGAGCACCAGCAGTAGAAATGCCCATAGTTCAAAAATAGAGCTCAGAATGTCTTGATCAGAGAGCAACAGAGAGGTTGGTATCACTGAAATCAAAGAGTTGGTGCTACGGGTGGATAAAAGGTATAAGAAGACTAGAAATGTGTGTAAGGATGGGAGTGTAGATTATAAACACCTTTGAATGCCTAACATATATAAAACAGGATTTTATATATGATTCTGGAGGTGTTAGAGAATCATCAGAGTCTACAGAGAGAGAGAAGAGGGTAACATAGCCATACCTACACTTTAAGTAGATTAATTTGACAGCTAAGTGAAGGAAGAACTGGAATTAAGAGAAATGTGTGCTAAGTATATCAAAAAGCAGACTATTGCAATAGATTGAGCTAAAGCAAATGAGAACCTACAGGGTGATGGCAAAGTCAGAAGAGAGAAGACCTATTAAAGAGATGCTGCTAGGGTGAAATTATTAATGCTTCCTCCTTTTCTCTTACATATTCTTATATATTTACTTCTCTGATGGCACAAAAAGAACAAAAAAAATTTAAGGTTGACCCACCCTGGTAACAAAATGCCTGTCAGAAGGTTCCAATAAGACATTATCTTCAAAGAAAATATTTGCAGTGGTCTTCTTGACACAAAATAGTTGGTTATTGCAAAAAATATTGAATCCAGTCTCTTCCCTAGACTCCTTGCCCATAAAACCAAGAAACCCTTAATTAGATAAATGACATTTTAAAGCAAAAAGAAAAATCCCTATTTAGAGGCTACTTTCTGCCAGCCATTGTTTGTTCTAAGGGTTCCTCCATGTGTGGGATATTTGAACTGGGTCATAAGGTTGCTAGTGGTTGCTTTTGACTCTGTAGGCTAAGCACACAGTGACCTACACTTCAGTCACTACTTTCCCATCCTAGAAGCATACTCTGCTTTGGGAAATATGGTCTCTCCAGCTTCTATACCCAGAAGCACCTAATGCAGAGTAAGGAATATAAAAGAGAAAGGGGACAAAGAGAAATAGTATGTATCTAGAAGAAAAAGGGATATCTGAGAATCCCTAGTTCAAGATCCTTATTTTGCAGATTAAGAAATTGCAGGCCTAGACAGGTGAAACCACTGCCCAAGGGCAAACTGGGATTACATGGTTGACTTGGTACTGAAACTGAGGAACTCTTGACTTCACATACAACATCCTTCATACCATATAAACTGCCAGGTCTTTGGAGAACGTTTTAAATTCTAACTTCCACTAAATGTATGACTATTCTCTAGAACACCCTTCACAATTCATCATTTTCACTGATGGTGTTAGGTTGCTTTTTTAAAAAATTGTTCCCACTAGTGTAATTATTGAGGATTGGAGGGAAAGCCAAGGATACTAATAGGGAAAGCAGGGGAAAGAGATGTGAGCAAAAAGGGGGAAATAAAGAATTTCATTCTTATTCTTTCTCCTAACACAATCCCTGACCCACTGAAAATATAAAAAACCTAACCTCCCTATCCAAATTATAGCTTAAGTCATTACTGTTTTCATTGCATTAAATATATAAGGAAAGGACTAAGGCAGAAGTAATTTGACAAATGGATAAGGAAAGGAAGAAAATTGGGGGAGGGGAATCTTATTGATTCTTGATTGAACTTAATACTCATTCTTTACCACACTTTTATAGTGGAGATTAATTGCAACCAGATCCTAAGTGATCTATTAACTAATAGAGGAACTTCAGGCAGAGAGATTAAGTAAGGAACCCAAAATTGTGGGGAAAGTTGATACAAAAACTTGGACTAGAACTCAGGGCTCCCTAAACCCACTATTCAGACCACATGTTTCCAACATTGTATGTTCTAAATATTGTCATCTGGAATGAGTAACTTTAGGTTTTATTGTTTCCTTATGATGATTATTCAATTCATTGTACTTTTAAAATATTAATGTTTTCTATTTTGCATGTATATTTTAATTCTCAACTTTCATCTCTATATTTGGATTTGTTAAAAAAAATTCAGTGAAAAGAAAAAAATTAAATCAACCAAAAATTTGCCAAATCTCTTAAATGTGGTCTCCACTGCATTTCTGAAGTTGTGACTATAATACTAAGACATTTTTGCATGGTAAAGAGTTCATCCTGAAAGGAAACAAGGTGAACAGCTGCCATATGGCAATCACCAGGAAGGGGGAAAAGGAAGGCAAGCCTGCATTCCAATGTCTGAACCCCATTTCTGCTTCATGAAATAAACAACTCCTAGTTAGGAAATAGGGTCCGTTTTCCTTAGTGGCAAAGTAGCATTTATTTAGGGAATAAATCTATGGATTTTCAACGATCATCAAAGCCTCTAACACTGAATAGGAGAAAAGAACTCAAAGATATAAGAGGGTGCAGGGAAGAAAATATCTATGCCTTCTGAAGGCACATTGACAGATTCCAAAAGGCCATTGGTCATTGGCCCTTAGGGTATTAAATCTGTCTACTTGTCCAGTGCTTTCCCTGAAGACTTATAAAGCTTGGTCTGCTTTATAATCAAGTTTTTTAGTGAATATTTTTTTAAGGCTTACAAGATACTTTACACCATAAAGTGTGGGTACATAATGAGGAGAAACAGAGATACTCAGTCTAAGGGAGATGTTTACAATTTGATATGGCTAATAAATAGAAAATAACATACCTTTTAAGGTTCTGGAATAAACATGTTGATTAACAGGCAGAATACAGGCAGATGTGGTATGGGGCAAAAGAACATTGGACCTAGGAAACCTAGACTCTAGGACAAGGTCAGCCACTTCCTACCTGTGTGACTTTAGACAGATCATTTAAATTCTCTGTATTTCATTTCCTTTTCTGGTATTTTCCAAGATATTCTAATTCAGTGTTTGCTAATTTGCTAATTTCAGTGTTTGAAATCTTGTTAGCATTTAGCTCTTCTTTACTTCCAAATAGAGTCTTCTCTTCTTTTCTTTTCTCTTCTCTTCTCTTCTCTTCTCTTCTCTTCTCTTCTCTTCTGTATCTCTCTTTGTCTCTGTCTCTGTCTCCATCTCTCTGTCTCAGTCTCTCTCTGCCTCTCTGTCTCTATTTTTCTACCTCTCTCTTTCACTGTCATTCTCTCCCCCCTCTCTTACTCACTGTTCTCCCTCTTTCTGTATCTATGTGTATCTCTCATCATTATTATTAAGTTATATGACCTAGACAAAAGTGCTTACATTATTAACAAATTACTGATTTTCTTGATACTTTGCAAATGGTAAAGTGCCATAAAATATGAGTGGCAATTATCCAAGTTAATAAAAAGTTGTGGTGTTTGAAACTTACAGTACATTTATATAAAATCCTTCATAGAAATTCCAGGATTTTGAGACACTAGAATGTGATGAAAGTGTATGCAAGGGAATTAAAATAAATAAAAATGTCAAGAACATAGTTTGAGGAAAGTCACAAAAATTCTATCATAAGGTTTTTGGTAGTAAATGAAAGAAATGCTTGCTCTAGATCATCTTTTTCCCCTAATGCCACCCTTCACACTATCAGACTTTCAGAGACCATGTCCTGAGAGACTTAATCTCACTGTGGGAATTAACTCTACTAATATAGTTCTTCAATTTAAAAATAATATTATAATCATACTTATGGAGAGTTTCTTGGGGCAGTGAAAATTTAAGAGACTTTCTTATGATTATTGAGTCTGTCAGAAACAAGACTCAGATACAGATCTTCCTTACTCTCCAGTTGGCTTCTCACTATATTATACTGTCTCTCTTTATAAACTAGAAAACTCCATATACATATGAACTATTTTTATTGCAATTAGAATTATTCTATAAAAATATGGGGCATATGATCAATTTAATCATAAATTGAGATAAAATTGAGTAATTAAATTGAAAGTAATTCAAGCAGCATTGGGAGAAGAATAGAAAAAATCCACAAGGTAGCAAGCAAATTGGTATCATTAAGCATGATAATAAAAAAAAAAAAATCATACAACAAACACTTATTGAACACCTACCATGTGCTAGGCTCTGTGCTGAATCTTAGAAATAGGATGATAAAAGTGAAACAGTGTCTGGTCCCATGGAGCTTACATTCTATAGGGGAGATGATATGCATACAAAAATACCTACAACCTGAATATACAAACTTAAATAAAATATATCCAAAATGAAACAAAATAATAGGATGGATGGAGGCATCTGGTGATCAGAAAAGCAAATAAATGTTCACTAAGAAGTTTAGGATATGAGCTAATGGGTAAAAGGGAACCACTGAAAAGTTTTGAAGCTAATAATGATTCTATCAATGATAGGTATAAACACAACTTCTTTGAGGTACTTAGGACATATTGAAGAGGAAAGCTATGAGAAATGTCTAAATGAGAAAGCTGACCAATATCTAAATAAGAAAAGTGTCAATGGGACAACAATAGATTAGGGTAGTGGCTCAAATTAAACTCAAAAACTTAATGAAAATTTGAGAATTAAAGAAGAAAGAATACAAAATTGCTATGTATCCATGCGAGATAATATGTACCATGACTAAAGTACTGTCCTTGACATTAAAAAGAATTTTAGTTCAAATTTCCCTCCAAGACATTTACTAGCTACATGACTTCAACCAAGTGACTCAACTTCCTTCAGTGTCTGTTTTCTGTAAAATATAGATAATAAATATACTTCACAACTTGTAAGGACCAAATTAGATCATGTATGTAAACTTTAAATCTATAAGTAATGCAATTATGTTGTTTTTGAGTAAACAAGGATAATGTATCACAGAAGAGAATGTGAGATTTTGAAGGAAATCTAGAAATTATACACTCCACCTTCATCCTCATCTTACAAAAGAATGAACTAGCTTAGAAGGAAGTGGATAATCTAGGATTACATAATAAAAGCTATTTCTGGTTCTATAATTTAAGGTCCCCATACTTCCACTCCAATGTTCTTTTCATTGTAAAAACGACTTCCTCTGCCTCAATAAATTTAGTACAAGAAAAGATAGGCTCTGACAGTTCTAAAGATAGTCTTTTAATTGTTTTAATCATTTCTGACTCTTTATGACTTCCATTGGGGTTTTCTTGGCATAGATACATAAGTAGTTTGCCATTTCCTTCTCCAGCTCATTTTATAAATGAGGAAACTGAGACAAACAAAGGTAAGTGACTTCCCCAAGGTTACACATAATAAGGGTCTGAGACTGGATTTGAACTCATCAAGATGTGCCTTTTTTCATTTCAAAATGTCTATTTTATCCACTTCACCATCTAACTGTTTCCTGGTACATCATATGTGGCTAATAAATACTCATCTCACACCTTCTTGTAAAAGGCCTTTCCTACCCCTATCAGTTAGTATTGACTTCCACTCCAAGGCTATTTTGTATCTATTTTGTATATGTCTATTGTTATTGTTCAGTTATTCAGTAGTGTCTGACTTTTTGTGATCCAGTGGATTATAAGATCCCTTGGGTTTTTCCCACAAAGATAGTGGAGTACCTTGTCCTTAAGGCAAACAGAAGTCACACGACTAGATTATATCTGAATGTGGATTTTAATTCAGTTCTTCCTTACTTTAGGTCCCAGTATGTATTTAGCATATATTTATGTACATATTTATTGTTTCCATCATTAGAATGCACTTTCCCTGAGGGAGGGGCCTAAATTTTTTTTTCTTTTTCTTTGTATCTTTAGTACTAAGTTTGGTGCCTGGCACAAAATAAATACTAGAAGTGCTTAGTGTTCCACTCATATTAGAGTATATAGGACAGGATGTTAGACAATGACAGGAGAAGATGGAAATATTATTCTTCACCATCAATGAAATAATAGAAACTCACTAACCAATAAAATCAGAGGTTAATTTTTTAAAAATCTTTCTAATGCCTACCATGTACTTTCCTTTGTCTTTTAGGTGCTCTCCAGTTTTACTTCTTTTGATACAGTAGTATTTATGGCCATAAACTATTACCAGGAAAACATTGTTTCTTTTTTTGTTAATGATGATTTGTTTTAGGAAGAGATTGTAGGTCACTAAAAGCACTTCATAATTTCCCAGAGACAATGGGAGTTTCCTGTCTTTCTCCTAATGTGTTGTGTTTAGCCCTTTTTTAATTTGTAATGTCTATCCAAAAGACTCACTGTTCTATCAGCTTTCCAGTCTGTCCATCTAAATGCATTATCAAATAAGAATTCTTCATAAATTTGGTTTTTTCTTTACAAATAGCTAGGCCATTCTTATCACTATACATGCCAGGTAGCATCTACTATGTGTCAACCACTGTACAAAGTTCTGGGAATACAAATACAAGAAAAAAAATAATCCCTTCCTTGAAGGAGCTTACATTCTCATGGGTAAGATAGTAAATAAAAAGGAGTTGAAAGGGAAGTAAGGATTAGGAGAGTAGGGAGTGATGGAGGAAGCACTTTGTGGTGGCAAAGTCCAAAGAATCAGAATTAGAATTGAGAAGGAAATGAAGAATCTCATTTAAGAGTTTCTGCATTATTCACCAATTTGATGCAATCAGAAGAACAATGTCATCCTCAAAGAAGACCATCTGGCAGATCTCACTATTCATAAGGAATACTCCTTCCATTTGGACTCTACCTTGGACGTCTTCTTTGATAGTAATAAACTCCATTTGTAAATATCCATTATATCCTTTCCCAATATAAACCTTGTTTGATTTTAATAATTAAATGTTTGCAGAAACTCATCTCTGTTGCTACATCTTTCAAGGACTCATTATTTTTTAACAGATACAAGAAAGATATTTATCAAAAGATGCAGAATGAGAAAAACAGTTTTGAAAATGAATGAGTGTAGAAATTTATTTTGGTTGACTATAAATATTTGTTAGCAAAGTTTTGTTCTTTTCCTTTCTTTTTAAATGGAAATTGGGGAGGAAGAAATCTGCAGTTCTTAATATTCTCTATCCTTGATCCCATTACTCTGCCACTGTCATTACAGAAACATAAGGAGGCTGCAAAAGACTAAAGAACATTTTCCATTTTTTCCACTGGATTTCATGGTCAAAGAATTCAATACTAAGTGGTCATCATATTTATGATAAACCTCTCCAAACTTAGCTATAATAGTGATTAGAAAGCAGACAAAATATGGTCCTGTAACTATATCCAAAGGCTTTCTAACAAGGTAGTGTTTGTCAGAGGATAACCTTTAAGAACAAAGTATTAATGTCCATAATATAATGAAGTTATCAGAACAGGACTTTGTGGAGGGTTTTTCTCATTGCTCCAAAATCTATGATCTCATATCTTTTACCCATTGGTCTTAGTTATTTTTTATTTAGTCAAGCAAATAAACAAATAAACAAAAATAATACCATCACCAGTGACAACAAGCTAAAGACTGTTCAATGTGAAAGTCCTTCACAACTATTTGAAGTCATCTATCATGTCTCCCTTATATATTCTCTTCATAAACTAAACATTTCCATTCCTTTGATTCATTCTCATATGGAATGGTTTCATGTCCTCTCACCACTCTCTTCATACCAATGTCCTTCCTAAAAATGTGGTGGCCAGAACTAAAAACAATTTTTCCAGATGTTGTCTCACCAAGACAGAGTACAAAAAAAATATATCCTCTTCTTTACTCTGGATATTATTCTTCTATTAAGATATCCTGTGGCTACATTAATTATTCAGCAGTTAGTTAAAAAGCAAGTCTTCAATTAACCCTCAAGAATTTCTCAGTTATAAATGCATTAACATAAGCACATATAAAAATCCATTGCTTGGGTTGTTATTATATTTCACCAAAAACACTCCCTAACTCAATTGACAAAATTTATCTAGTTATTTCTTTTTGTCAGAATAATCCTAATGCAAACTGTGTGCTGCCCTCCTTTTAAGGGCTATACCTTCTAGGGTAGATAACTATTTAGGAGCCATAAAATTGGCTCAAATAATTTAAGCCCAAGAATGACATAGAGAAGTAAATTTCCTTTCCACAACTCCATCCCCACCCTCTCTCATATAGCATTAAGTTTTTTTCTTAGTTTCACATTATACATTGTAAACTTACAAAAGTGATCCTTTTATATTCAAGCACTTTTCAAGAGCTAGAGACCTCAGTGTTATTCACTCAGCACTACTTTTAGAGGACAGCTCACACCAGTGGTTCAGGTAAACCATCTAAGGTAACCACACAGCTACAAGGTCTTTCAAAGAATGCCTCTCTGTAGTTTGTTTGAAGTGCTCTTTCTTACACTATAGATGAAACCCACCTTTGGCACTAACATAAAAATGGAAGATAAGGGAGAAAATAGAAAAATTAAGGAAAGTTAGGTAAAGTCTTTATACTTTTTTTGGCAGATCACCCAGACTCCCTGAAGATTCTTCCCCCAGGTATAGCAAATAGAGCCCCTTATTCTCTCCTTGAAGTGAGCTTGATTATCTGATATGGTAACAACTCAATTCTATTTAACTGCTCCAATAACACTCATATTCTCCCAGTGGTGTTACATAGTGTCTAAAACAAAGTAGGCATTTAATAAATGCTATTGGTAGGATCTTTTATAAAACTATGTTTCAATAAACCCTACAATCTCAGAAAATTTATGAATAGTCCTAAGAACAATAAAGAGACATATTTATACTCAAAATATAGTGTGAAATCTACCATCTAGGAAACATTGAAACAGTCAGATGGTCATGTAATGAGAAAAAAAAAAGGCACAACAAATATATAGTCTGAGTGTTGCCCTGTTACCTGCAGAAGAATTAGAGGGACCTCCAGAGAAGACAAGAGACATTCCATGCCTGAAGAAAATCACAATCTAACAAGGAATACAACATGAAAACAACTTTAGACAAGCAAGATAAAACCAAGATAAATTGGAGATAATCAATAAAGAGAAGAATGGAAAAAACCCTCATTTAGAGGGGAATGGAAAAAAACTTTTCATAGAAGGAGAAATTTTAGCTGAATTTGATAAAAAGAAAAATAGTCAAGCTGTTTGAAAAAGTCAAGCTGCTATTTGTTTTGTCTGTATGACTCCCAAGCACTATTTTTTTCATACTTTTACTGAGATGATAGATATGCTCTATTTTTGACTAGAGAATTTATGAAAGTACACAGACTAAAAAATCACATCTGTTGAAAAGACATTGATAGATTTATGATCTCTGCTGTGATGCAGAAAGGACCTGAATCTATCGATATGTTTTAAGTATAATAAACAAGAATGAATGCCTAGTTAGTTCCTAGACATAGCATGAGATAAGATGACAGTCCCTAGCCTACTGTGTAAGGGTAGAACAAAAGAAAAAAAGGAACTAAACCAGTCCTCTAGCAACCAAACATTTTTCTATCCCTTCAATCATTTACTTTAATCATGTCAATTTGAGTAAAGTAGATAAATACAAATTAAACATGGGTTGCTCCTGTAGAATCAAATTGACATGTAATAATATTAAGAGCAGTAGCTGATGTTGCATAGCACTCTACTGTGCTGCCTACAACATTTCATTTTATCCTTCCAATAACCATGCAGGTAAATTTTATAAATAATATTATACTCAGTTAATAGGTGAATAAATTCAGGTTCAGAGAGGTAAGATGAATTGCCCATGTCCACAAAGTTATTAGATACCAGAGCTGAGATTGGAACCCTGCTATTTCCTGTCTTCAAGTTTTACACTTTTTTCCAAACACTTCACACACATTGCTTCTCTCCTTTAGGTATTAGAAATACCAAGTGTTATCTACACTCAGAGACCAAATAAAGACTTAGTTCTTTTATTATATGCTAATAATATCAAGAGCAATTGATCAGAGAATTATAGAATCATACAGTTTATGAGTTGAAAGGGGCTTCAGTGCTTGTATAGTACAATCTGTACCTATAATAAAATCTCCTTAATAATACACAAGTGATCAATCAGCTTTTGCTTGGAGTAACCAGTATGTTACCTTGGCTAGACATACACATTACTTAGAAATTCTGAATTCTCATCCTGACCTCCACCATGCATATTTGCTATATAGTGCTTAAAAAGTCACATGGGCTTTCATATCTGAAAAAGCAACTTAGCCGAACACAATGTTAAACAACTGGTCCCCCCTTCTAGAATACATATTATGCCGCTGTATTTGGAATATTCTAGCAAAAGCATGAGGGGCTTGCTTCTGTGAAATCTGTTTGTTCTTCCAGCATTCCTGAAAAGATCACTTCTGATCTTCCAAGAGATCTTTCTTTTGCCTTGGCTTTCATATGCTTTGCAGATGATGCTACTGTGCACTCTTGGCAAACATTCTTCAAAAGACAAGTCATGTAAAATCAATTCCTTTAAGCTCCCCAGACCTTGTCCAAACAGAAATGGACAAACCTGGCCCTGTATGAGTTGTCACAAATGCCAGAAATTCACAAAAAATAAAATGCTAAGGCTGAGCATACAACAGCACAAATTTATCAATGAAACTTTCCCTTCCTTCTCAAATTAGTTTATGGCTCAGGATCATAGAAAAGTTTTTTAACTACTCTGGCCTGTCTTTTGTTTCCAGGTTTTCTGCTGATTCTGCTTTCACTTAGGGTTTTCTATCTCAAATGCCTCCTTAAAGAAATGTCTGAAGTTCTAGCACACATTAAATTCCTCTTATCAACTTCTATTTCACATAATTATGTGCTTAATTCTATTATTTCTTGCATTTATGTTGTCATTTCATGTATTATTCAGTTTCTCCTATAAAAGCTTGCAAATTCCTAGAAGAGGGATATAGTCTATAGCTTTTAGCAGAGTATAGTATTAGGAAACTACAAAGTGAATATGAGTCAATGATAAGGGAAGAAAGGAAAGAGAATGCTATTCTAGGCCATAATAACAAAGCATGGAGTCCAGAGTAAGAGAGGTAAAAATCCTGATATAGTTTCTCTTGGTCCATTTAACCTTTAGTACATATTCAGTATGCTATTTGTGGAATGCTTAATTAATTTCTCCAAAGGGTTAGTTGTCAAGCTGTGGATACATATGGAGTCCTCATAAGGAATACATCCTCTTAGAGTTTTAGAATACCAAGAAATGAGACCTTGAAGTCATTATTTACATGTATTGATTCTTCGCACTATCAACTGGTGACACTGAGTTTTGAATCTTGGAAAAGTTCTAGAATGTGCATTAAAAAGATAGTTTTATCAGAAGATATAAAGGAAATACATGCTCACTATAAGTCAATAGGGAATCATCAAGAATTCAGATCAATCTCACCATTATAGACAGTATAATAGACTGGTTGATCAAAAGAATATCAAGGTGTCGTAGAGATTTTGTCAAGCATTTGACAAGGCTTATTTGTATAAGACAAAAATATGTGTCGAATGATAATACATTTTAATGGTTTCAGAACTGGATGAAAATCAAGCTACCTGCACTCAGATCATCTTCCTAATAAATGATCTTTTACTTTATCTTGCCTGGAACAAAGTCTTCATATCACTTCCAAGTGATGTTCTGGACATACCTTCTCTCCTTTCATCTCTTTTATGTGTTTTTCCCCATTACAATGTTAGGAAGTCAGAGACTATCTTGTTTCTTTATAGTACATCTTGTTTCTTTATAGTTATTAGTACAATGTCTGCCATACAATAAGTGTGTAATAAATGTTTTTTTTCATTTTTTTGTGAATAAGAACCAAAGTGTAGTCAATAACGTAGATATTACAATAAAGTAAGAGAATATTTGTATAGCACCTACTATGTGATACCCATTATGTTAAGCACTTTTTTATACATATCTCATTTGATCTTCACAACAATCCTATGAGGTAGGTACTACTATCATCTCCACAACAGAGTTGAGAAAACTGAGATAAATAGAAATTAAATGACTTTTTCATTTTATAAATCTACATAGTATCTGAGAAAAAATTGAAATCAGGTGTTTCTGACTTCAGGTCCAGAGTATTATCTACTGTGCACCTAACTGCTTCATACATGGAAAGAAATCTATAGTAGAATGCCCCAGGAAACAATCTTTGATCTTATGTTGTTCTTCATTTTCATCAGTGACTCAGATCATGGCATATGATCAAATTTACAAATGACAAAAAGATTTGAATGACACTTCCATTTGTTGTTGTTAGTCATGTCCAACTCTTTATGACTGCAAATGACTAGTTTGCTATTTTCTTCTCCAATTCATTTTACAATGAAGAAACTGAAGCAAACATGCTGAAGCAAACATGGTTAAATGACTTGCCCAGGTCACACAGTTAAGAAATATCTGAGTACAGATTTGAACTCATAAAGAGGAATCTTCCTGACTGAATTTAGGTCCAGCCCTCTATCCACTGTGCTACCTTATTAGCTACCCACTAATTGCTATTATGCTAGATGATAATCAGACACCAAAAAGCATCAAAATATATTATAATTAAGAGATTAATAAAGAAAAGTTTAATTTTAGTTTTTTGAAATTGAGTTCAAAAAATAAGTGCATAAATATATATGCAAATATATATACACATATAATATTTATACATAATCATTTGCCTGTTGTTGCCTTCTTTGGATTGTGATATTCTTGAAGGCAAAGGCCTTTTCTCTTTCTCTATATTCCCAGGTTTTAGCAGTCCTTGCATATAGTAGGTTCTTAACAAAGGTGTTATTAAATTAATTAACAAATATAAGATAGAGGAGTCATGACTAGACAACCATTCATGTGGAAATAATCTCATAGTTTTAGGAAGTTACAAAATGAATGAGTAAGTAGACAAGGAAGAAAAGAAAGAGAATGCTATTCTAGATTGTACTAACAGAAACAGAGTCCAGAATTAAAGAGGTAAAAATCCTGGTATAGACTCTCTTGGCCCATACAACCTTTACCTCTTTATGCTTTGCATTAGGATATAACTAACTAGGTCCAGAAAACATGCTCTATTTTGAATTGAAACAATCATGCTGATGAGAGGTATGGAGAGAGGGAGGTAGTTATATCTCATTTAAATTGGAGCCAGTCAGCACTGGAATGGGAATCCATTAGGAGATTATCAAATCAGTGAAATCAACATCTAGTAGTATACAAATTATTTAAAGGGGGAGGGTATCAGAAACTGCACAGTAAATAATGGTCCTTCCCATTACTATTAATGATAAATAGTTAAATTGCCCTTTTCTGTAAGATTAGCTCAGTTTTCCTCCCAACACAACTTCCCCAAGAAGTTAAAGCAAGTATTTATTTTCAATTGATGAATGAGAAAGCATAAGCAAATTGTACATGCATTCTCACATACATACACAAACACAAAACGATTCTTCTCATTGCCAGATACTGAGTATGTAAAAGATCTAGAAACAACCCATAGGTTCCTTTATTTCCAATATAACCTAGTTTCTTATCTATTGTATCACTTAACTTCCCAGTTGCATATGTGTTTGATTTTCTAAGGTCTATAGGCAGGTAAACTGATCTTATCTTAGAACAGAAATACTATACATTTATAGAGTGTTTCTGGGTTTTCAAAAGATTTAGTTTCAGGAGTATTTCTAGTCTAAGTTATTCAATTTATAGTTGAAAATTTGAAGTTTGTAGATCTCAATAATTTTATTCAAGATCATACAAAGGGGAAATGGCAAAGTTGTGATCAAGCTCCTCTGATTCCAAATCTAGTGTTCTTTCCCCCATGGCATCCTTACTTCTCTACAATTAGAACCTTATGGCACTGGTATTTCCACAAGTCTTACCTTAATCAAAATACCTCATGATGTAGATGGAAAAAAAACTTTATATTGACATTTTACAAAGGAGAAAAGTGATACTTAAAATATAATCAGTACAAAATTGGAAGGAACCACACATCATTTAGTCCAATTCCTTCATTTCTACATGAAGACACTGAGCAACTGAGGTAAGGAAAAAGTTCCTAAGATGACTGTATGAAAAAATAAACACACCCTTAAACTATACCTGGCAGTGACCTCATTGGCAGTAGAAAATGTAGAGTAGATATTTTCAAGGGGGTCAATAAATAATTTTATTCTTCTTTCTCTCAGTAAGTTACTCACTAACATTGTGATATTCTAGGTGTCTGTAGAAATTGGAGATTTAGTCAGAGCCTTTAAGCCCATAGGAATCACAGGATTTAGCACTAAAAGGAACTTTAGAGATCATTGAATCCTAAGCCACTCATCTTACAGGTGAGGAAACTGAAACTAATAGAGATTAGGGGACTTGTCCAAAGTTGCATAAATATTGAATAACAGAGTCAGTAAAAGATAGGTAACATTGTAGAGTTGTTAGTGAACTGGTTTTAGATTCAGAAAGACCTAGATTTCAATCCAGCTTCAGTCACTTATTAGATATATGACCATGATCATGTAGCTGAGTGGTTTCTCTGGGACTGAGTTTCCTCACCTACAAATGAACATTTGGACTTGATGGCTTCTAAAGTCCTTTCCAGTAGAAGACAGTCTCTAGCTAGGAACTGATGCTCAGAGAACTTCAGCACATAGAGACTGTGCATCAGGGCAAATAAAAGTCCTAGGTCTAGCAGAATGATGCCTGACTTTATGCAAGGGGCAAGAAAAGGTTCAATTAGAAGTTCTGGTACAAGAAGTTCCATGTTCTATTTTTACAGTCAAAGGTTCTGATAAAGGACTCATTTCCAAAATATATAGAGAATTGACTCTAATTTATAAGAAATCAAGCCATTCTCCAATTGATAAATGGACAAAGGATATGAATAGACAATTTTCAGATGATGAAATTGAAACTATTACCACTCACGTGAAAGAGTGTTCCAAATCACTATTGATCAGGGAAACGCAAATTAAGACAACTCTGAGATACCACTACACACCTGTCAGATTGGTTAGAATGACAGGGCAAGATAATGTGAAATGTTGGAGGGGATGTGGGAAAACAGGGACACTGATACATGGTTGGTGGAATTGTGAACACATCCAGTCATTCTGGAGAGCAATTTGAAACTATGCCCAAAAAGTTATCAAACTGTGCATACCCTTTGATCCAGCAGTGTTTCTACTGGGCTTATACCCCAAAGACATAAAGGGACCTGTATATGCCAAAATATTTGTGGCAGCCCTGTTTGTAGTGGCTAGAAGCTGGAAAATGAATGATGCCCATCAATTGGAGAATGGTTAAGTAAATTGTGGTATATGAATGTTATGGAATATTATTGTTCAGTAAGAAATGACCAGCAGGATGAATACAGAGAGGATTGGCAAGACTTATATGAACTGATGCTGAGTGAAATGAGCAGAGCCAGGAGATCATTATATACCTCAACAATGATACTTTTTGAGGATGTATTTGATGGAAGTGAATTTCTTTGACAAAGAGAAGATCTAACTCAGTTTTAATTGATCAAGGATGAACAGAAGCAGCTACACTCAAAGAAAGAACACTAGGAAATGAATGTAAACTGCTTGCACTTTTGTTCTTCTTCCCGGTTATTTATACCTTCTAAATCCAATTCTCCCTGAGCAACAAGAGAACTGTTCGGTTCTGCACACATATATTGTATCCAAGATCTACTGTAACCTATTTAACATGTATAGGACTGCTTGCCATCTGGGGGAGGGGGTGCAGAGAGGGAGGGGAAAAATCAGAACAGAAGTAAGTGCAAGGGATAATGTTGTAAGAAATTATCCTGGCATGGGTTCTGTCAATAAAAAGTTATTAAAAAAAAAAAAGAAGAAAAAGTTCCATGTTATAGATCCAGGACAGGTTGAAGAGAGGACAAGTTCCTAATAGTGATATTGTAGGGTGAAAAACAATTTCAAGTCCTGTACTATAAAACAGAACAAAGAGTGAATTTAGAAGAAAGCAGAAGCTGTGTGGTTTTGACTCTAGTAGACTAGCACAATCTCAGCTTCTACTTCTAGTCGAGACCAAAATCTACAGTGAAACCAGAACAGAAATTCTAAATCAGTGAAGTACCCATAAACCTATCACTCTGAACCTGCAGACTTTAACTTGGGTGAGAATACTTCAGGAGAATTTAAAGCATGCGGTTCTCCAGCCTGAATTGGGGCTGAGATCCTACATTAGCACAATACTCAATGAATTCCAGCCCCCAAAAAATAGCAATAAAGATCCAAGGAAACACAAACTTAACCCAAACTTTCCCTCTGGAAATCCACAAAGTCCAACCTTATATGCAGTCTGAAAACAAAAATTAGAATAGAAGAATGAGCAAACAAACAAAAAGAAGCCCATCGTAAAAGATTTTTGATCACAGGTTTATTCAAGGCACAAACCAATAAGAAAAAAATTACTCCAAAACATGTACAAGTAAAACCTCAAATTAAAACACATCATGGACACAAGTTCAACTAGAATTCCTAGAAGAGATGAAGCAAGAGTGTAAAAGAATTATAATGTGTTTTCTTACAATTGAAATGAGAACACTAGGGGAAAATCTGTAGAAGAAATAAGAGATATAAAGAAAAAGAATTGGGATGATATATAACAGTCTGGCACAAGAAATGCAAAACCTTACCCAATGAACAAACTCTCTGAATTTTAGAATGGACTAAATGGAAATTAATGACTCTGTGGGGAAATAGGAAGTATTAAGAGAAAGATAACTGAAAATATAGGATGAAATGTGAAATATACCAAAAACAACTGACCTGGAAAATAGATTGAAGAAAGATAACTATAAAAGCATTAGATTGCCTGAAAGTCATAATGGAAAAAGAGTAGCCTAACCATAACATTTCAAAAAATTATAGAATAAAATTGCCCAGAATACTTAGAAATAGAGGTCAAGGCAGAATAGAAAAAGTTCATCAGTCACCTCCTTAAAGCGAGCCAAAATTAAAATTCCCAGGAATATTATAACTAAAATACAGAACTTTCAAATCAAGGAAAAAATACTACTATCATCTATAAAAAATTAAAGTATCACAACTGAAAAATGACTACACAAAAAAATCCTTTCTTCATTGTCTCTATTTTCCCCCAAGCACCTATTTTTTACAAGTAATATTGTTTAGAACCCTATAAGCTTTAGTAGGAACCCAGGTTTTTACTTTAAAGAGTTTTTAGTCCAAGAGATAAAAGACAGTGAATCATTTTTATGAAGTACAATTTAGGAAAGAGAATTGTTTGAGTTATCATGAATAGAACTCTGGATCTGGAGTCAAATAAGCTAGGTTCAAAGACTAGCCCTCTTATTTACTACTTTAGTATTATTGTACAAGTATTTTAACTTGTCTACTCTACAAATTTCCTGTAAAAGGAGGGAATTGAACCAATGAACTTCTAGGGTCTCTTTAACAGCCCATGATTTTTATATGACCAGTTAGACAAGTTTAACTGATTGATTGACCTGGTCTTCTTTCTCTTATTGTGTTCAATATAGAGTGATTGGAAAATGGGATGAATAGAATGAGTAGAAAGGACCTAAGAATGAGTAGATGGGATCTAAGAATGAAAAGACCTCAGAACGAGAAAATGGGATGAATGGAATGATTAGAAAGGACCTAAGAATGAGAACAGTAAGTCCCTATCAACAATCCTCATCTTTCAAACTCTTTTCTGTCATGTGCATATGTGGAGGTCTCCATGCAGATCTCTTATTGCTAATTTCATCAGGCTTGCATAATTTGCCTTCATACAGAGAAGAATGTGCAATAAGTCACCCTCAATTTATGCTTGATCCCTGTTTTAGTCTCTTTTAAAAAGAAATGATAATTGAAGGCAGAGTTCTTACATAGATTAGATCTTTGTTCCAGCATGATGAAATATAGAAAGTTCTTATAATCTTTGTGGAACTTCAATTGCTTAGAAACAACTAAACTTAGAACTTGATAAGAAAGGATGTTTAATTGAAATAGGGAGCAACCTGGTCATCACCAAGGATATACATTGATGATGATCTTTTTCCTCTTTTGTCTTCCTCTCCAACAACCTCAAAGTTCCATAGGTCTCTTCCTAATCCATGAGAATGTATGAGAGAATCTCCTATACCATATAAATTTTAATATAAAATTATTTTCTGCTTCTTGTATTAGATGCAAAAATGTTACAGCTTTGGAAAAAGAGCCCAATATCAGCTACTACTCCTATAGCAGGTAAATATCCCTCTTTTTCCAGAAGCAGCAAGTAGAGGAAGAGAGTGACAGAAATTCACAAGTATCAGTGAAGGCAGCACAGAAATTATAGGCTCACTAATCTAATGTTTCTTCCTGCAGCAGCTAGTAGAATATTGGGTGGGATATTAAGCCTAGAGTCGAGAAGAAGTTTAAATCTCATACTTATTGGCTGTGTGATTCTGCACAATTCACTTTACCTTAGTTTGCTTCAATTTCATCAACTCTAAAATGAGAATAATAGTAATTAGCTCTCAAGGATGCTATGAGGATCAAAAGAGACATTTGCAAAAGCTCTTATCACGGTGCCTGACATGTAGTAGTTTCTTTTTAAAAAAGAATACTGAGGGGTAGATAGGTGATGCAGTAGATAGAACACCAGCCCTGAAGGCAGGAGGACCTGCGTTCAAATTTGACCTCAAACATTTAGCACTTCCTAGCTGTGTGACCCTGGGAAAACCACTTAATCCCAATTGCCTCAACAAAAAATTTAAAAAATGTAATGTTGACCCAAATGTATATTTATCTAGCATGGATGTGACTAAGTCAAGACAAATTATGAAGGAGAAGCCAAGAAGCTGCTAGAATCAACATAATGTTTCCTACATCTTTCAAATTTTGTTTTTCCCTCTCTAGTCTGGTGAAGCTCAGGTGCTATAACTCCATCCCTACTTTGTCTGAGCTTCTCTCTTCCCTAGGATCTGCCAATGATGACATACTACTGGGATGGGAAGAGAGGTCTAAGGCTAGTCAATTCATTCTAGTACCAAGCTGTAAATCTAGGACCCTCTCATTGACTCATGGAATAAATGCTTCTTTTCTTCCCTTCTTTTCCCTTCCCTCTTCTATACATTTCTATCATCAAAGGTACTTTTATTTGAAGACCTTAACTGTTTTAATTGATATAATCTGGATTATTTAAGCTATTGAACTACTGTACAGTGTTTCATTCTATTTAATGCAGATTGATTAAATATAACTAGTTTGATACTGTGTCAGATGATCGTAGTACAAATACAAAAACAAAATGGTCTCTGTCCTCAAGGAGCTTACATTTTACTAATTGTAATTAATCTCTTCCCAAGCTACACAAAGTGTAATGATATCAAATCACTATATAAATTTTGGTTGTTATCAAAGGGATGTGAATAATATGTATACAGGTGATGCAATGGACAGAGTACCAGGCCTGGACTCAGGAAGACTCATCTTCCTGTGCTCAAATATTGTTTGGGGACCTCAGTCACTAACTGTGTGAAACCGGGAAAGTCATTTAATCCTGTTTGTCTCAGTTTCCTTATCTAAAAAATCATCTGAAGAAGGAAATGGCAAACCATTGTAATATTTTTGCCAAGAAAACACCAAATGGGATCACAAAGAGTCAGGTACAACTAAAAAAAATGACTAAACAAGGACATGAACAAAATAACTTAAATATACATATTTGATCCTAATAACAACTTCATAGGTTAAACAAATTGAATATGATTATCCTCATCTAACAAATTGAATCTCAGAAAAGATATGACTTATTTGAGATCCAGTTAGAATGTAAGAGAGTTTGGTTTGAGTTCAGGTCTTTTGACTCCAGACTTAGTTTTTTGGATCTCTTTGCTCTTTATCATAATGCCTCTCTAATAATTCTCAAGACCAGGAAAAATTCTAGAAATATGAAGGTTGAAAAGGCTATTATTGTTATATTATTATATGTATTATATTATATATACTTATGCTACATAGTCCCTATTTTGGTTCAAACACTATGCTAAAAACTTTTATAAATATTATCTTATTTTAGCCTCTCAACAAGTCAAAGAGGTAGGTGCTATTATTATCCTCATTTTATAGATGAGGAAATTGAAGGATACAAAGATTAAAATATTTGCATAAGGTCACAAATGTAATATGTGTCTGAGTCTGGAATTCAACATGGGTCTTCCTAACTCTATGTTAGACACTTTCTCCAATGTGACATGTTTTTGATACATATGCTTTTTATATAAAAGATGAGATTCAAGAAAGGATTTGGCTTAAATTTTTGGAGACAGAATTCTATTTTTTAATTTCAGAGACTGATCATCATATTTTAGTGCTTTTTAATGCTTAAATTTTATTTTTTAAATCCTTTTCTCAACCTTTCTTGCAAATAATTTTTCATTTAAATGGCTCCCAAATAATTTTCTGAGTTTCAACTCTCACCAGCTTCCTGATAGACATTTCACCTTGGATATCAGTTCCCAAATAAAATTCATTATCTCTTTGTCCCCTCTCCCCTTCATGAAATACTCCTTCAAATTTTACTACTTTGGTAAGGAGGCATTACCATTCTTTCTATATTTTCCATCTAAGAGTGATCTTCAACTTATTACACTTCCTAACTTTCCTTATCCAATCAGTTGCCACGTATTGTTGGTTCTGTCTCCACTACATTTCTTCCATTCACTTCCTTTTCCCCAAACAAAACAACTTCATTTAGATCCCCATCACCTCTGGACTGAACTACTGAAATATCTCTCTGAAATGATCTCCCTGTTTCTAAACTCATCTCTGCCCAATCCATTATCCACACAGCTGCCAAAATAACCTTCCTAAAACACAAGTCTGACTCTATCATTCTTCTGTTCATAAATCTTCAGGGGCTCCCTATTGCCTCCAGATAAAATGCAAACTCCTCAGTTTAACATGTGAAGTCTTTTACAATCTGTCTCCAGACTACTTTTCCAGACTTATTTGATATTATTCTTCTTTAGTCATGTAAATTCCAGTCAAACTTGCTGTTCACTGGACTCCACATTTAATCTTCTATTTCTATGTCAACATGCTGATTTTGAACATACTCATCACTCTGCCTGGAAGGTGTTTTCTTCTTACCTCTATATCTTGAAATCTCAAGTTTTCTTCAAGATTCATTTCTAATATCACTTCCTATTTAAATCCTTTCATACTCCCTATAATTGTTCATGGTGGGAAAATACTTATTAAATTGTTGCTATGTGCCAGACACTATGTAAAATGCTGGGGGTGAAAATGTAAGCAAAAAGACTGCTCCCATCATCAAGCAGCTTATACTCTTTTTTTGTTTGTTTGTTTGTTTTTTGAAAGTAGAAATATATTTTTTATTTAATAGCCTTTTATTTACAGGTTATATGTATGGGTAACTTTACAGCATTAACAATTGCCAAACCTCTTCTTCCAATTTTTCACCTCTTACCCCCCACCCCCTCCCCCAGATGGCAGGATGACCAGTAGATGTTAAATATATTAAAATATAAATTAGATACACAATAAGTATACATGACCAAACCGTTATTTTGCTGTACAAAAAGAATCAGACTCTAAAATATTGTACAATTAGCTTGTGAAGGAAATCAAAAAGGGCAGTTTATACTCTAATGAGAGAAAACAACACAATAAAGAGCTAAAAACCAATTTTAGTAGATAGCACGGTAGATAGAGCACCAATTCTAGAATCAGAAGAACCTGATTTCAAATCTGGTCTCACACACGTAGTAGCTACGTATGATCCTTGGCAAATCACTTAATCCCAATTGCCTCCAAAAACAATATTTTTTTTTTAAAGACCTAAAATGTTGGTGAGGAGGGAATCATAATGGGTAAGACTGGAGTGTCAGAAGCACAGCCATAAGGGGAATGAAATACAACCAATCTGTTCCCATTCAAAAATAGAGATTTTGAATGGAACTCATGAATGATAGTAGGGGACCAAAGGAGCAGAGGGATGTTCAAAGGTGAGAAGACAATGAAGTCATGGCAGAGAAGTATAGAGAGTTAGAAGAATAGCTTCCTTCTTCCTTGAATTACCTCTTATTTGGAGATCTCTTTACAAATGGCATAACTTATTACAGTATAAGATCCTTAAGGGACTGACACTTTCATTTTTGTCTTTGTATTCCTAGTACTTGGAGCATAGCAAGTTATTGAAAAGTATGTTTGATGCTTTCTCTTGGTCCCTCTTCTACCTGTCAGACCAATCTTTCTCAGTTTTCTTTGCTAAATCACCATCCATATCACACTCAGTTAACTATGTCTCTCCCAAGATTCTGCCTTGGGCTGTCATCTCTTTCCTTCTATACCCTCTCATTTGCTAACTTTATCCACTACATGAGTCTTATGTTATAACTTCTATGAAGATTAATGTCAGATTTATATATCTAAAGATGAATCCTGAGCACTAATTCTAATTTGACAACCGTCTATCCTACACATACACAAGTGTATATGTATATAATTTGTTGTACACTAGGCATTTCAGACTCACCTTTTAAAAGACAAAAGTTATCATCTTTCTCGCTGAAATGCCTCCTCTTCTGAAATGCCCTATTTTTGTCAAAGGTACCACTCTCCTCATGATAGCTTAGGTTCATATTCTCATTATTATTCTTTATTTCTCATTTTCACTCACCCCATATATCCAACCTGTTATCAAATCTTATTGTTTTTAACTCTAACACATTTCTTATACCTGTCTCCCTCTCTATTCAAACAACCCCCATCATAGTTCAAGATCTCATCACCTGCCAACTTCCTTACTGGGCTTCCTGTCTTAAGTCACTCTCCCCCTTGCAGTAAGTCTTCCAGGGGACCACCAAAATCACACCTGTCATAAATGACCAATACTGGAGAGGATGAGGGAAAATAGGTTCACTAAAAACTGTTGGTAATGTTGTAAAAATATCCAACTATTCTGGTGAATAATTTGGAATTATTTTCAAAGGACTATAAAATATGCATACCTTTTGGCCTACCAATATACTCTGACTAGGTCTGTACCCTAAAGAGATCAAAGGAAAAGAAAAAGGACAAAATATGATGAAAAATCTTTTTGTGGTGACAAGGAATTGCAAATTGAAGGGATATTTATCAACTGAGAAATGGCTAAAGAAATAATGGGGAGGGTCGATTCACACATATGGTAAGATCTATGTGAACTAATGCAAAGTGATGTGAGAAGAATTGGGAGTTGTAATGTTGTAATAATGATGAAGTAAGAAAGACAGTTTCAAAGGGCTCGTGATGGGAAAAAAAAATGCTATCCACTTCCAGAGAGATAAGTGAGGAATTCTGAGAATGAATTAAAATAAAATGTTCTCGCTTTTTTTTTTTTTTTGCTTTTTTATGATATAGTTAAAGTGGAAATATGTTCAGCATTTCACATGTAAGAAAAAGTATAGTAGTAGTAGAATTGTCCTGAAATTCACAGAGGACAACATCCAATAAGGGAACCAACAATAAAATGAAATATCAAGTTTGTTGATTTGAAATTCGGCATGCCAGGGTTTACTTCAGGTGTCAGATATCTACTTTGACTCTCTGCAAATAGACTAAGGGAGGTCATCCTATAATCTTTTTTTGTTGTTACTTAGTTATTTTCAATCATTCTGACTCTTCATGACTTCATTTAAGATTTTCATGGTAGAGAAACTGGAATAGTTTGCCGTTTCCTTTTCCAGATCATTTTACAGAAGAGGAAACTGAGAACTCATTTTACAGATGAGACAAACATGGTTAAGTAACTTGTCCAGGGTTACACAGCTAGTAAATGTCTGAAGTCAGATTTGAACTCAGGAAGATGAATCTTCCTGACTTCAGACTCAGGCCTCCATATCCTCCATGTAATTTCATTTTCTTTCCCCTAAAACATATAAAATTATACCAGTACTATTTCTGAAGCTTGTGAAGATGGTGAAGAGATGATTTTCATATTCTGCATTCCATCTTTATAAATATAAATAAGATAATACCCAAAAATTATTTTTTAAAAGACAACCTTTAGGGCATATTCTAGGATGAGAAGAAAATGAGCCTAATCTCATATACCTGAAATATAGTTACAGAATTATAGGAGTACAAGAACCTTGAATATCATCAACCACTGGAGGTCTTGGGTAAGTCCTTGGTCTCCAATTTCCTCATCAGTTAAATGAGAAAACTAAAGTAAATATCTTTTAAGTTCCCTTTTAGCCCTAATTTCTGTGACTTTCTGATGAGGCAAATTCAAACCCAGGGTTGTAATCATCTCAGTTCAAACCTTCCTCTGTAAGGAAGGCATATCAACTAACTTCTCTTATTTTATTAATTTTATTAATTCCTAAGTATGATTATAGTAATTTCTGTAGTACTTTCTTAAAATATTGTAATGAAGTTTAAATGAGAAGACATGCAAATGATATGAACAGATATTTTTCAGATGAAGAAATTAAAACCATTTCTAGTCATGTGAAAAAATACTTTGTCATTATCAATCAAAGAAATGCAAATTATGTCAACTCTGAGGTACAACTACATACTTCTCTGATTGGCTAAGATGACAGAAAAAAAGATAATGATAAATGTTGGAGGGATGTGGAAAAACTGGGACATTAAAACATTGTTGGTGAGGCTGTGAACTGATCCAACAATTCTGAAGAATAGTTTGGAACTAAGTCCAAAGGGCTATCAAGCTGTACATCTCCTTTGACCCAGCTGGCTCTACTGCATCTGTATTCCAAAGAGATCATAAAAAAGGGGGAAAGAATTCATATATGCAAAAATGTTTAAAGCAGCCCTTTTTGTAGTGTCAAGGAAATGGAAACTGAGTGGATGCCCATCAGCTGGGTAATGGGTGAATAAGTATGATGTATGAATTTTATGGAATATTATTGTCTTATAAGAAATGATCAGCAAGATGATTTCAGAAAGGTCTTGAGAGACTTACATGAACTAATGCTAAGTCCAGGGAGTAGAACCAAGAGAATATTATACACAGCAATAACAATTATGCTACCATCAATTCTGATGAACATGGATCTTTTTAACAATAAGGTGATCAGGCCAATTCCAATAAACTTGTGATAGAGAGAGCCATACACCCAGAAAGAGGACTGTGAGGACTGAATATGGATCACAACATAGCATTTTCACCTTTTTGTTATTGTTTGCTTGCTTTTTGTTTTTTTTTCTCATTTTTTCTCTTTTTGATCTGATTTTTCTTATGCACCATGATAAATGTAGAAACATGCATAAGAAAATTGCATGTTTAACATATATTGGATTACTTGATATCTAGTGGAGGGAGTAGGGAGAAGAAAGGGAGAAAAATTTGGAACACAAGATTTTTCCAGGGTGAATGTTGAAAACTCTCTTTGCACATATTTTGAAAATAAAAAGTTATTAATTAAAAATGAAAGAACATATATACAGAATTTTGCAAACCTTAAAATACTATACAGCAGAGGAGAGAACCAATTGTTAAATTTTCAGTGTATTTACACCTCATTATTAGGCAAAACCTCCAAATCAAGTTTTGATTTATTGTTTTGTTAATGTTCTAAATTTTAAAAGTGATGGAGATAATGTTACTAATGCAGAATAAATTTAAAACACTTGGATTTATCAGCACATCACTGTATATAAGTAATAGTTATATTCCTATCATCTGAACCTTATTATCACATTACCAGATAGTACTAAATAATAATGAAAATTAGTATTCAGAATGATGATCCAAAGGCACAGAAAACTCGAATTATTCCTTTTTCCATTTGCTGGGAACTCATTTGTATGAACTGCAAGACCCTGTGCTAGACATGAGGAGAATACAAAGATGAATTAGCCAGAAAGGGCATGCCCTCAGGAAATTATAATTTAGTAAGAAAGATGATAATATGTTCAGATTATTATAATATACTATTGAACATGGTCAAAGTCTAAGAAGATTATAGATGATAGTTCAGAGGAAGGGGAGATCACAGTAAATTGAATATATTCACTATTGAGGATGTTCTATTCTATTTCTAATTCTTTGAAAATAGGCAGTTCATGTAAAAGATATGTTTTTAGTCTAGCCCAGGTAATTAGTTAACAAAAATGTCTTCTAGTCTTGGTAAAAGGTCTTACATGTCCTGAGTTCAAGTTCCGCCACTCATACTTATTAGCTGTGTATCCTCCAACAAGGCATTTAACCTTTTGAATCTAGGTAGCATCATCTATAAAATAGGAGACCTACTTCCTGCTCTCCCAGCCTCCTAGGGTTAGCACTTGACCTTAAAGATATAGATATAGATATAAATATGCATACATGAATACATACATAGGGTTTTTTGGTTTGGGTTTGGTTTTGGTAGACTCCTATTGTTTCATTCATAAATAGAACTTTCATTACATAAACTCCTCTAAAATAGATCATCAATTAAGCCGTAGCTTAACCTTAGAGGGCAGTTGCCATTATTGTTATTGCCATTATTCTTATTAATATAGTTATGTTGCTCAACTGAATTACATTAAGAAAACTTTAAAAACAAGTGAACTAATTAGTTAATTGGGAAGTACATCTAAAACTGATTTTAATCTCTACAGAAAACATTCAATCATTTCTTCTCACTCTCCCCCCAGATCTCTTGGACTTCATTGAGGCTAAGATTGGTGCATGTGAAACCTGTTTCTCCACTTCCTGTTCTCCCCTCCCTTTCCTTTCTCTTCTATTTCATCTTTCTCTCATCCCAGCCCTGTTGTAATTTGAGTTCTTTTTTTTTTCTTCAGTCAAATACCTAAGCGTCTCTCACCATAGTGCCATGTAAATACTGTGAAAAATGAAAGGCAAAGGCTCTAAAGTCTTTTTAAATGAGAAATGGCAAGGAAGAGAAAGGATAGCAAAAGTTAGATAAGATGACATCTTTGGAGTTAACTACATTCACCCAAACTGGTTAAAAACCCAATCCAGTTTTCTAAATAATTTTGCATGGCTTTGAATTTGTGTTTATGCTTTCCAAATGTGATAGCTGGCTTTTCTATCCATGTTTAATTTAAGAAGCAGGTACTTGCTGTGAGTAAACAGCCCACAACAATAGAATTCCACCAGACATACCGTGGAGCTCTTTCATCTCCTCCCTAATGTGACAAGTAGGGCTGGCTTCCTTTATCCTGGAGTAGAAGCACAATTACTAAGCTATGAATCTATGTGGTTGTTTGTAGAACTTACTCAGGAAACTGATACCCTCGGAAAGTTTCCCTTCATTCCAATGTCACTTCAGATAGGGCAAGCTAAAAGGATTACTCTGGTATTGCTGACCTATGCCCATTGTCTATAAAAGCAGAGACTGAATGGGGTAACTTAACCCCCAAAGAGATAACAAAATGCAATGTGTGTACTAACATTTGTTCCTGGCATTTCCCATGAAACAGGCAAGTTGTTTTCCTGGTCTGTTCCATGCATTTAACAAATTGGCAAAGCAGGCCCTGTTATGGCTAGAATCCCAAAGAAGCTGGCCTAAGAAGGGTAGTAACATTCTACTAAGATTGAAGTGCTAGAAAACTGTCTGCTTACTGATAATCTTTTTGTGAAAATAAATTAAATCATTTCCTTCTCTTTGGAGTTTATCCCAGAGCCTGGCGCCCCAGATTCTAGTCCTGACCCAGTTTCCAGTCCTTTGAAATTTCAGCATAATACAAATAATTAGTAATAATAAGTAGAATTATAAAGTGATACAAATGTGCTGATCAAAAAGGAAGGGAACTGATGATGGAAGATTAAGATAAATTTTAATTGGCATCATTCAGTTCTGAAAATGAAAATTGCATCTTGTGGTTACTTCTATGAGAGTGGTTGGAAAGCTTAGAGTCTAATCTGAGGTTCTTTGGACCATTAGCCTTTACTTCATTGTTTTCAAGTTTATGCCCAGTCCTATGGACCTCCACCTCTCTTAACACATCCACTTCAAAGACACTTAGGCACTCGTGTGATTTTGGATAAATCATTTTATCTTTCTCAGACTTAGATTTCTTATTTGTAAAATGTAATTGGCCATTGACATTTCTTTCAGCTCTAGATTTTTGCATCCATAAACCCAAATCAAAATGGCACCTGGAGCTCAATATGAACATGAACTGTTTGCCTTTTGAGATTAATCTTGATGTAGAGTCATTCCTGTTGAAAGATGTACAAAATGCCAACATAGATCTTGTATTTGGTTTCTGCCTGGTAAGCCAAACACCTCAGAGTTCTGAAAATGGAATTCACGATCTGTGTAATGTTTGCCGCCAAACTTTATGCTTCCTTGTAATGGTAGAGTTAAACTTAGCCAAAACACATAAATGAGGGAATCCACAACAGAGATGACCAAGATGAAGCTCTCCCTTAAATTCTGCTGCTTATTAGTAGACAAAATCATAGGATGGTTTAACGAGAGGAAGGAAAAAAGAACACCTTGTCCAATTGAAAATGCAAGGAGAATTTAAGAAGGCAAAATGTAATAACCTGAACTGGAGTTTTGCCAAGAATCTGTCTGAGTAGCAAAGGAAGTCAGACCAGATGTTGCAGGAAGGGGCTTAGCTGGCCAGCCATTTCAGTGATAAGTCTTAGATTCCATGAAAACAGATCCACTTGTGCATTTCATAAAATCAAATTTTAGACTGGAAAGGGATCTTAAAGATCAGAGACCTCCAATCATTTTTTGATCATTCACTACTATCAGAATGGGTTTTTCCTGGTAGGTTTACAAGAGGTCAGAAGGGGATAGGAGATGAGAATTTTCCCAGTGGTGACTGATAAGGATTAGATTATAGCTACCCTGAATGGGTAAGGAATCAAAAGAGGAGAAGATTGGAAGCCGCCATAGCTGCTGAAAGATGTTGGGTAAGGGATCATTGGACTATGATAGTTAAAGGGAAAGTATGGCGATGCTATAGACAAGCTCCATAAAGGGCTATCATGAGGAGGTTGGGATTCTCCCTCTTTTTCTTTAATTATACTACAGACAGACAGTTCCCAAGGGGTCATGACATGGCTTACCAGTGAACCCCAGTTACTACTTTCAAAACTATTGATCTTCACAATTCCTTCATTTTATATATGAACAAGTATTTGGTACAATGGAACAGGATCTAGAATCCAGATCTTCTGATTGCTTGGCCAATGATATTTGTGTTAAACCATACTGCTTCATTAATGCAATGCTCTATTACTTATATTGGTAGCACATATTATTAAATAAGAAAAGTTACATGTATTAACTCCTTAATTACATGATGATGCTATTTTTTCTAATGTATAAAAATAAGAATAATAGCTAACATTAGAGTACTTTACAAATTTTATAAAGCATTTATGAAGTGCATTACAATTATTATCTCATTTTTTCCTACCAATAGTCTTGAGAAGTGGGTGCTATATTACCCTTATTTTATATATAAGGAAACTATGGTGAAGAGTTTAAGTGACTTACTCAGGGCACATAGTTATTAAGTGACCATGGTCATATTTGAACCCAGTTCTTCCTGACTCCAAATCCATCTATACCATCTAAACTATACCATCAGCTGCTATGATCATGAATCAAATAATAATATATATGCAGTACTTTATAAAACTTATGTTTCTATACAAAAGTAAGATATCATTTTGGTGTTGATATTGGCTAATTGACATAATGAGAATATTCAAGAGCTTAAATGATAACCAATGTGTACTTTCTGTACAATGGTGAAGCATTGCCCAATTGTTTTTGCTTTACATTTGAAAGAAATAGAAAGATAAATTTATATGACATCAGATAAGCTTTGTTGAATTTAATAATTTTATGGGTCCCTGATCTCATTGGTCTAGGTATTTCTTCTCCCTGTGTTTATCATGATACCTGTACATTGATTCATCCAATGCAATGAATATTATTCATATTCATAATTCAATAAATCTTCCATAGTAGATGTAGAAATTCCTATAAGCCTTTATCTTATCATTCAATATTTCAAGGATATTATATTTATTCTCTCTTTTTCTGGCTATGTGCCACTCCCATATTCTTTTCTAGTCAGGCAAGTTCTTGATAATGTCTTTTAGGTCCTGTCTCCTACACAAATCAGTTGAAATATGCTACAATCTATCTATACTCACAATATGAGCTAGAAGACCTTTCTTTTAGGTCCTTTCCAACTCTGATATCTTATTTTCTTTTGATTAGAACTATTACAGGCATATGGCAACCACTTAATAATTGTTTATTAATCATATGATCAATTGGTTTCTGTGACTTTCTGTTACATTCAATTTTTTATCTTTCTGAGATGATGGAATTCCATGATTCACCATAATATGAAATCATTTTATAATAATTTTTTAAATAAGTGGTCCTTTGTAGCAGTGAGCAACTTAATATCATTTACAGAACCGTAAAGTTTCCCAAATGCAATCCAACCCAGCATTATTCCATTATTCAAATATGTGCCTAACTTACATTCTATATAAACATTACTCCAAAACATCAATAGCTTGTACTTATATTCATACCTGTGCATATTGGGCAGCTAGTTGTCCCAAAGGATAAAGTTCTGAGACTAGAATCAGGAAGATTCATTTTCCTGAATTCCAATCTGACCTCAGACATTTACTAGCTGTATGACTCTGGGTAAGTCACTTAACCATGTTTAACTCAGTTTTCTTATCTGTAAAATGAACTGGAGAATAAAATGGCAAATCATTCCAGTATCTTTGCCAAGAAAACCCAACATGGGTTTATAGAAAGTCATATAACTGAAACAACTGAACAACTACACATTCCTTTTTTTCTATATTTGATGCTAGTACATAGTGAGTTGTTTTAATTAAATCCTCAAAGCAATTATGGAGGATGTGAGCATACAGAGAACTTGGTAAAAGGTGCACCTAAGTTTTATCATCCAAGAGTATTAATAAATGAAACAATATAAAACAAAAACAAAGCATAAAATTTACCAGATCTTCTGACATTTCTATTATGATTTGTTGTCATCCATGGCCACAGAAGACTTATCATATAAGAAAAGATCAGCAGTACTAAAAAGTCAGAAAATGTGTTTAAATTGATTAAATATATGCAACAAAACCATATACTAGAAATTTTATAACATTAAAAGCACTCAGGGACTGATTTTCAGGATATCTCAAAGAACATAACATTCTTAAGGAATGAAAATTGATTAAAAATCTAGTTATTGGAGGGGAAGGGTAGATTTTTCACATGATCCAAATTTTCTTCCAAGAAATTTGATAGAAATCCACATGATTCATTTGGAAACAATTTATGACAAATCTGCCTCTAAAAAGAAAGAGCAAGATTTTATTAATTTCTTAATGTGAATTAATCTATTTTGTTTCAGGTGGTCACTAGAAAACACAGTCACTGCTGATTTTTTTAAATTCAAGAATTTCCTGGTATTTACCAAATATTACATAGCATAATAAAAGTTTAGAGTCTCATCTATTGCATAATACACCCTGATTTGATAGTATTTGAAATCATAGTTTCAAATCACATTTGCCATCTAATGATACTTAGTTATACTAGCAGGAGCATTTCAAAAGGAAACAAAATGTAATCTAACTATGCTCAGTGGTAGGTAGCTCCTTACAGAGTACTTCACTTTGGATGAGGCTCTGGAGATTAAGAAAGAAAGACAAATTTGATTAATGCCTTTGTGGGGGGAAAAAAACCAAGTAGTAGCATTGAGATTACTTAGCCTGGGAAAAAGGTGCTTACTTAGCTACATTTTCAAGAATATTCAGGAGCAATATAAACAAAATTATATATGAATTCTTTAGTTATACTTAAGGAAGAAGTAGACACATACAGAACCAAGAGATTTAAGGGTTTAAGTAGGAGTTCTTAACCTTTTATTTGCTATAGCTTATAGAACCTTTCTCAAAATCATGTTTTTAAATAGATAAAATAAAATGAGCAAAAGAAACCAATTATATTGGAATATAGTCATTATAATATTAAGTTCATAAATCTGATGCTGAGTTAAAGTATAGTCAGTTTTTCTCTCTGTGTCGTTCTAAAACACTGAGACAGAACCATGTTCATATAAGAGGGTCCATTCCAAAACTCCTAAATTCTATGATTTCCTAGCAGATAGAAAATGAGAGCAATCATCCTCTGTCAGATATTTTATATGAAGCACATATTATCATTGGATCCAGAATATCATAATTAATAAAACATTGCTTTCAACAGTTCATTATTGTGCATATGTAGACACTTATCAGCCTTAAAGGTGACAAATCCCTGGTGAAGTAGAGATGATCCATAGGAATCCTTATCTTCCATCTTAATATTAATGGAATAAATCAGAAAATCATTTCAAGAATCGTTATATTTTATTGCTATTACTAAGCAGACACAGAAGTTTTTCAGGCACAACTTTATATAGAACCAATATTAGCTTATTACCCATTGTAGTTAAAGCAAATTAACTGGTAGATTTTGAATATGGAGGTTCTAATTGTTATTTAAACATTTCTTTAGACAATTTTGGTAATTAACTTAATTTTTAATTTGATGATTCATGATACATAATTCTATTCTTAATCCTTCTGCATGTTGTTTATTTCCAATTCATGGGCTACCATGGTCAAATAAATTGACTTAAAGACCAACTATCTGATGAAAAGACTCATCGTATAGCCTGGGTGATCCTGGAAGCAGAATCTGAAGATTGAAGCTTTACTAAAGCCTTTCTACTTTGGTAAGACTTGTAGGACTCCTATTCTTCTAGCCTTCAAGAATTCAGGCCTCTGCTTAATTAAATGATTAATTGTTCTTTGGATATATTTGGATTAAAAAGTGAGCAAATTTTGTAAAGGTCCATAATTTCTCCAATTATAATAAATTTTAAAGTTTTCCTCATTTGGAATTTAGCTTTATAATTTTATATGACTTATTTTTGTCCTTTTAGCAAAGAATATACATAAAATATATCACTTTTACCTGGCCTCTATCATCACAGACATAATTATTGTCAAAATATAGACTAGTTAATAAGGGTGGCTCAAAAATTTTTTTAAATGCTAGCATTATTTGTAGTAGCAAGGAATTGGAAATTAAGTGATTGCCCATCAGTTGGAAAATGGCTGAATAAGTTAGGGTAAATAAATGTAATGGAATATCATTGTTCTATAAGAAATGATCAGCAGGTTGATTTCAGAAAGGCCAGGAGAGATTTATATGAACTGATGCTAAGTGAAGTGATAGAATCAAGAATACATTCTATACACCAACACCAAGATTATGTGACGATCAACTATGATGGCTCTTAACTTTAACAATGGGTGATTCAGGACAATTCCAATAGTCTTGTGATAGAGAAGGTTATCAGCATTCACAGACAGGACTATAGTCTGAATATGGATTACAGCATAGTATTTTCACCTTTTTGTTGTTATTGTTTGCTTGCTTGTTTTTATTTTCATTCTTATTTCTTTTTCCTTTTTGAACTGATTTTTCTTGTGCAGCATAAAAAATGTGGAAATCTGTTTAGAAGAATTGTACTTGTTTAACCTATATCAGATTACTTGTTATCTAGGGGAAGAGAGAGAAGGGAAAGGAGGAAGAAAATTTTGGAACACAAGGTTTTGCAAGGATAAATCTTGAAAACTAACATTTCATGTATTTTGAAAAAAAACTATTATTAAATTTAAAATACTAACTAAATATAAAAAGAATAACCTTAATTTTATAAAATCTCACTCTTCATTCAAGGTACAATTCAAATACCTTTTACAAATGGTTTTTGATTGAAAAAAATTACCTTGTATTTGTTGGTTTTATGCTTTTTATGTGTATTCTGTATACACTTATGTATGTACTTATCATCTTCTTCAGAGTAGAGATGGCTTCATTCTTATATTTGTATCCCCAGTATTGGTTGCTGATTGAGAAGCATCTTAGAATTTTGTAACAGAAAGTGATCTTAGAGATGTTCTAAAGAAATAAGAGCAACTAATGGTACATAAGTATACCTGTGTATATTGGTTTAATAAAATCACTCATTAACATTTTAGCATTAACATTAATAAAAATAGGACAAAATAACATGTTTTATTTCATTTTTATTTATTTTGCTAAATGTTTCCCAATTGCACTTTGCATAATTTGGGCTGTACTTAGGAGTGTTGTGGTCTGAACGTGGCCCAGAGGCCAAGTGTATAACCCCTCTGGTCTAGACCACAAGTGTCCTTTTTTTTTTTAATTTTATAACTCCATCAAAATTGTTTTTTCCTTTGCTTGTGAGTGAGGGTAAAGGTAGGATAGGAATCAAGAATTTTACCAATGGGAACTGTGCAGCTGCCTTAACCACTAACAATAATTATCATGCTTATAGGTACGTAGAGTTTTTTGAATTGTTTAATGACCAGCTCTCCAGGCAAATGTGTACAACAAACACTTTTAAGTTCAATCTACATTATTAACATTTCTTATACCACTTTCTTACATCTAGGCAATCAACAAAACAATGAATCAAGATCTAGTTTATAGTTAGTTTCTGATATGTAAATATTCATACTGAAATTTAACAAAAATTAGCAATTTTTTTAAAAAAAATTAACAGATGAGAATGAGATAATTATAGCAACAACTGACATTTTTTGGTATTTATGTTTTCTAAAAGTTCAAATACATTTATTCATTTGACCTCACAACAACCCGGTAAGTCAAGTATTAATGTATAGGACTTAAGGAAATGGGAGCAGATAGAGGTTTATGGAAAATGCATGATCAAATTAATAGCTAACATTTATATAGCTCTTCAAGATTTATAAAGAAAAAAAAAGTGTCATTTAACTCAAAACACCCCTGCAAGATAGATGCTACAGACAGGTATTATCAAAATCTTTGTTCTAGGGCACACAACTTGTACATGCCAATGTCAAGATTCGAATGGAAATGGTATATAGCATTCAGCACCACACAAAAGTGTATCTCATAGCTAAAGAGGTGTCCATCGATAGGCAGGTATTGTATTGTATTGTATATGTATTGTATATTGCATAAGTATGCATATATGCATTATGAATATGTTCACGTGTGTATATGTAAAGTAAAACAGGAACATTAAAATTAAAAATAGGAATATTTATCTTTGGAAAACAAGTGAAAATGGTCCATGGAGTAATAACATTGAAATCTGGATTCCTAAAAAAAGGAAACAGACTGTCTGCCCTCTAGACTGCCTACCGCACCTTGATGCCTCCCCTCAACCTCAGTCCAAAAAATGTCTTGTTTGTGCACTTAGTACAGGGACAGGAGCCTTTTGGGAGCTTCTCAAGCACTGAAGGTAATGCAGGTAATGCCTTGTGTATGATACAGAAGGTGAAAAAGGTTAGGCTCAGACTAGATAACACCAATGTTTATATTTCAAAGCAACCTCCTTGTTTGCTTTCCTTTCAAAAAAGAAAAACTACTAAGGGTTTGTTCACTTCAAGAAGACTCATCTCGACAGGAACTTACCCATTTGTCAGGTGATCCTATCAGTGCCACATTTCCAAAAAACAACCCCTAGATCTATTTCTTCTCCTAACACAAGTCTGTGCAAACAACCCAAATGGACTCATGTAAAAGAATCATATGCGTTTTGATGAAACTGAAAATTATCTCAAAGCCTTTATCTCCTTGGTCTCCATGTACTATGTAGGAGACTCATCTTAAATTACAAATTTTCAGGATCAACAAAGTATCACTTTACTAAGCCTAAAAGCAACTAGGGTTTTAGTAACTTAATATGTCACAAAGAGGGGCACGTGGTGTGCTTATTTTTCAAGCATATGGAAGGCACATTATTGCCTATTAATCATCTCTCATAAATTTTGACTTTTTCAATTGGGCTATATGTCAAGGCCCACGAGCTAGGAAGTGATCATTCCAAAGAAAAAAAGAGCATGGTACAAAGCATGTTAATACATCACACATACCCTAAAAAAATGTGACTGACCAGAGGAGTATTGTCTATAAATGATTTTTTTCTATTACTACTGAAAATTGGATGCTATAAACTAACTTAAAAAATTAAAACTTTCCAATATAATAATAATAATAGCTGACATTTCCATGTCTTATTAAGGTTACCTATGCTCTTACCATGCATTTCCTCATTTAAATCTCACAACAACTCTATAAAGTAGATACTAGAGCTATTATTATCTCTATTTTATAGAAGAGGAAATAATAACAGCTAGAATTTATATAGTGCTTTAAAGGGACAATCCAGGGAGGTGGGTGCTATTATTATCCTTTTTTTTACAATAGAGAAACCTCAAGGCAACAGAAGCAATTTGACCTATCTGAGGTCTCACAAATAATAAGTGTATGAGATAAGATTCAAACTCAGGTTTTCCTGACCTCAGGTCCATTGCTCTAGCTGTTGTGCCACCTAGTTGTCTAAATGACTTTCAACTAGTAAAATAAATACTAAAGCAGGAATTCAATCCCAAATCACTTCTCATTCCAAAACCCTTTGCTCTTCCCACATACATTGCATAGAAAAGGATAAAGAACTTCTTTTACTTTCTACCCATATATTTTTAACTTAGTTTTAAAAATTACTTCTGGTCAACACTGGGAATGACTCAGGTAGAAATTCATTTAAGAGGAAGAATGTTGTAATGTAGAAGTTCTAAAACTTATTGGTCTCAGAATCATTTACATTCTTTAAAAAATTGTTGAGTTGTGGTGGATGTGGTTCTTTACAGCAATGAGATGATTCAGGACAATTCCAATAGGTTTATGAAGGAAAGAGCCATCTACATCCAGAAAGAGGACTATAGGAACTGATCACAATGTAGCATTTTCACCTTTTTTGTTAAGGTTTGCTTGCTTTTTGTTTTCTTTCTCATTTTTTTTTCTTTTTTGGTCTGATTTTTCTTGTGCAGCATGATAAATGTGGAAGTATTTATAGAAGAATTGCATATGTTTAACATATATTGGATTACTTGCTGTCTAGGGGAAGGGAGGGAAGGAAAAAGTGAGAAAAATTTGGAACAGGGTTTTGCAAGGGATGAATGTTGAAAATCATCTTTGCATGTATTTTGAAAATAAAAAGGTATTATTTAAAAAATTCTTGAGGACCCACTCCAATGAGATTTTATGTGGGTTATATCTATTCATATTTACTGTATCATAAATTAAGATATCTTAGTGTTATTATGAAAATAGTTTTAACCTAGCAGACCCCAAGAAAGAGTCTCAGAGACCCCCATAGATCCTGGACTACACTTTAAGAACTACTTATGTAGTGAGTAAAGTGTTGGAGTTGGAGTCAAGAACACCCAGATTCATATCCAAACTTTTATACATACTATGTGACCATGGGTAAATGACCATGGGTCATTGAACTGCTCACTACCTCAATTTATAAAATGGTTTTAATTATATTCATGGCACTAACTTCACAGATATAAAAGAGATAATTTATATAAATATTGACTAGTATTATGACACAACAAGGTTGTTATCTATAAGGTTGAAAAGAGTTTCTTCAGTAGGAGGTCCCCTAAAATACTGTTTATTGTTGTTCAGTCATTTTCAGTCATGTCTGACTTTTGTGACCTTGTTTTGGGCTTTCTTGCCAGAGACACAGGAGTGATTTGCCATTTTCTTCTCCAACTCATTTTACACATTAGGAAACTGAGGCAAACATGATTAAGTGACTTGCTTGAGGTCACAGAGTTAGTATCTGAAGCCAAATTTAAACTCAGGAAAATGAACCCTCCTGACTGTAGACCTGGAGCTCTACCCACTGTGCCACCTAGCTGCTCCTGATATTATTCATTAAGACCATCTAATAATTCTTACCATTTTAAAACACTGCCTTTGTGAAAGATGATTGGAGCCTTTATTATTCTACTTCCTTATTTTCTTTACATACAGTTTTTCTCCCCTTCTTCATGCCTAGAAAGAATGTGAATGACCTTGTAATCTCTTGTTAGGGATGGTTGTAGAGGGGATTAACAATCAGGAAAGGGTGGGACTACATGACCTCACTTATCCCTTCCAACTCTGATATTACTGGACTCCATGAACTAGTTGACAGAAATATGAACAGAGCAAGCAAAGGTGCTTTTGCCCTAAGAATCACATTCATTTCACTGGAATATCTCTTTTATTAAACAAGGTGGAAAACAAGAACTGGTTTGTTAATTCAATTTGAGTGAACTTGGGATACTGAAAAAAAAGCATTTTTAAATAAATTAAATGATAGTGGAGCTTTATGAAACTGGTCATAAAAGATAACATATTTTCTTTATGTTAGATAAACTTTACATTCCCATATATTTGTTTGGCATCCAATTTTCCTAAGATGCTAATAAAAAAAATTTTAAGTGCTTTCCTGAGAAGGGCTGTTACACCAGTGTTCATGGTTATTTGTAGAGGGAAATAGGTTTTGTTCTGAAACAATAAACCTATGCAGATTTATTAACAGAGGAAACCCAAAGCCATCTCATGAACTGATCAGATTCAAACTGATGGAATTAATAATGCGGATATAATGAAAAATATCTTTTACACTCAAAACTATTGCCTGCATAATGTCACCACATAACACTGTTTGTTTAACAGCCCTTCAGTGCTAGCTTTCCATTACTTGCAGAAGCCTTCACTGAGATGGAGTGGTTCTATTTAAAACATGATATTTGCTGTATATCATGTTACTAGTGGGCTATTCCCTACAGATGAATGAAAGCTGAGCAAGAAGGAACAAGAAACTCTACTTAGATGTTGGATTCAAAGATCAGAGAATGACAGAATTTCAGAGTTGGAGGGATCTCAAAGGTCAGCTAGTCCAACCCATACCCCTTACCTCCAAGAAATTCCTTCTAAAACATACCCAGTAAGAAGTCATTCAGTTTTTGCTTGAAGACATTCAGTGATGGGGAATCCACTCTGAATTACAGTTAAGTTGGTCTACTGGCTGTTCTCCATACCTAACATTTCATTTGGTGTTGTCTTATACCTGAAATGATCGACCTCTTAGAATCTCTGTAAGGTTCAGCTTTCCACGCAAGCCCTTTCCTGATTCTTCCAAATTATTGATGTCTTTCCCCACCACAACCTCCTTTCCAATTACTTAATATTTAGTTGTATGTATTTTGTATGTTCTTGTCCATGCACATGTTACTTCCTCAAACCCTGGAAGAAAATATTCATTTGTATCTTACATCTCAAGGGCTTAGGACAGAGCTTTGCATAGTAGAAAATAAATGCTTCTTATGTCAAATTGAATTGTATAAATGATAAGAATATATGCTATGTATTCGTATTTGTCCTTATTTCTAGGTTCTATAGTATCATCTTGCCCCAGGATTTACTAAAGTCAAACTCTATAGTCCCTAATCTCAACTAAAGGTGAGATTCACAAACTTTCCCTTTGCTATGATTTGTGGCATTAACCAAATAAACAAAAATTCCTAGTTATGATCCATTTTTAGACAATATAGTATGAAAGAAAACTGATCTGTTAATGTGGAGATCTGACTTTTATAACCACAATAACATTACTAATTTATTGTATGATCTCGGACAAGTCATTTAACTTCTTCAGATCGCATTTGTAAAATGATCAGATTAAAGCAGATTAATTCTGCTCTAATTCCCTTCCAGCTCTTATATCTTTCAAACTTTGTTTGTAAGCACAAAAAAACCACTTTTATATTTGCATTATTACCAAAACTTTCTGGACTTCTCATTCAGTGTCTTGATAAGTAACTTTGGGATCAATGGGATAATGAAATTCATTTGTTTAATTTAATCCTCTCTGTGTAGGATAAAGGATGGAAAGTGAATGTTCATAACTTTTTTAAAACAGAAAATTACAGGAAGACCTTTCTGTGTGTTTTGAGAGTCTGTCACATAATGAAAGGAGAACCAGACTCAAAGTCAAAAATTCAGATCCCACCTCTGATAACTCCTTGATGGTGTGATGCTAAGTGAATCACTTCACTTGTCAATGCCCTTCACTTTTCAAGCTGCTCTCTAAAAGGAAAAGTTGCAGAGGAGCCAACATGCATTGGTAAGAGTCTTCTCAGCAAGGAGATCCCTGTACTGTCCAGTCCCTATCACTATCTCTGCATGTATTTTTCTTCTTCAGTTCCCATCGTTTGTACTTTTTGGATTGAAAGCCATTATCATCTACTCTCCCTCCTCCTCCCCTACCTTGCCTAGTCCCCATAGCAGGAAAAACTCATCACCAGGAAATTGCACAAGCTTTGGAATTCTAATTTAAGCAGTATCCTCAATTTCCTTTGCTCCTTTGATTGGAGAACTAGAGGACACTGCCAAAAAAAAAAAAAAGAAAGAAAGAAAAAAGAAAAAGAAAAAAAAAGAAAAAGAAAAGGAAAGGAGAAAAAAATCCCAATATCTCTATTTAAATAAGGTTCTAAAACTTTGCCAACTCTTCATTTTCTATCAACTGTGTTCTTGGGATTGAATTCCACCATTGTCATGTCCCATATCTTTTCTCCTACCTCCTACTACTTTTCAGCTTCTTTTTATTTGTTACCTCTCCCACTGCTGGAGTCAGGAAGATTCATCTTTTTGTGACTTTACTTAAGTCATGTAACCCTGTTTGCCTTAGTTTTCTCAATTGTAAAATAAGCTGAAGAAGGAAATGGGAAACCAGTCCAGTAACTTTGCCAAAAAACAGTAACAATAATAAATTACATACTTGAAAAGTTGAATATGACTAAAAAATGACTGACAACAAAAACAAGGACTACCTTTCCTTTTCCTGTTTGTATCTCCAGAGGTTAGTATAGTAAGCACATGGAAAGCACTTATATAAATGTTCATTGTGTTATATTGCTATTGTTTTTAAAGTAGTAAGTCAAAAGTTGAAAAATTTGAAATTATATGAAAATAAAAAGTTAATTAGATAAGGAATTGAGGTAAAAATCTCTCTAAAAGTTACATTGAAGCTATTAATGATGGGGGAGGAAGATTTTGGAAAATCATTAAAATCACACAACTTTTGAATTAAAGAGTTTAAAATCTATTTCTTTTTTTATTGTAGTCTTCTGATACTGCTATAATTATACCAATTCTCCCAGATTAAGCAATCTTTAAACTCTTAGAGAACAATAGCACTCCAGTTTTTCTTTGGGGCCATTTTAATTCTATATTGTTCCTATCCCCCTCTTCTTAAGACATAGTAAATGCTGAAATCTTTCCACTAGCCTTTCTCCTTTTGTTCCCTCCCTTTCTTTCCTCTGCTCTTTCCATTCTTTTCTTCTCTACTCTACAATTTCTTTCTACACTCAGCTTTTCCCTTTCCTCTGTGTGACTCTTTTTCTCTAAGCAGCAAATAGGCTGAAAGGAGGTACCTTTGTCTCTTTCCTCAAACTTTGAGTTTATGATTAAGATACTAGTATATATGAATATTCTGTAAGACATAATTCATTCCATAGTCTGTCATAATGGAGATCATAAAGTCAATAGCTCTTCACTAAGGATGATATGGAACACAAGGACAAAATTAATCTTAGTACTTTTTGCTTACTACACACAAGTAGCTTATAAAGAGAAAATAATTCAGAGCATAAAACATTTTTTTCTTCAGTTCCCTGAGAAAGAGCAAGACTAGCTTTTTTATTAGCTAAATTAATCTATGAAATAATATTAGGAAATGGAATTAGAATATTGTCTTCTCGGTGATTAAAGTATGGTTTTCAACAGTTTGGAAAATAGTTAGTCGAGACTTTGGTTAAGGTTGTGTATTTGTATGCATGTGTATTTCCATGTATGTACATTTGAAAAGTGAGAGAGGTTTATAAAACACAAAATGATTCCTTAGTTTTGTTATTATTCTGTAATTCTATGGAGTCCTACTCTTCATTGACCCCGTTTGAGGATTTCTTCACAAAGATGATGGAGCAATTTACCATTTCTTTCCCCAGCTGAGTTTACAGATGAGGAATTGAAGCAAATAAATTTCAGGGATTTGCCCAGGATCAAACAGTATCTGAGGTCAGATTTGAACTTACAAGATGAATCTCCTTGATTACAGGTCTGGCACTCTATTCACTGCACCACCATTTCTGCTCTACTTACTGCAGAGCTAACATTTCTCCAAGGGTACCCACTTTACTCTGAAAGAATAAATTTGTTATTCATTACAAAATATAATACAATATAACATTTATTATATATCTATGTATGAGATATCATGCTGCAACTGAGAAGAAAAGAGAATAAGATAGTTCCTGCCCTCAAAGATAGAGTATAAACACAAATGAAAGTGAAGTAATTCTAGGAAGAGAAAACATTAGCAATTGAGATTATCTGGAAAACACCTAGGAGGTGGTGCCAGAATTGAAACCTGAATGAAAAATAAGAATATTTTATCCCCTGTCCTTAGTTCAGTATCTAGCACCTAAAAAGCACTTTATGTATGCTTGTTGACTTAGAGAGGGATATGCTGAGTGCTGCTAACTACAAAATAGGAATCTAGATAATTACTTAACATTTTCAGCATTTCTGTACATCATTAAGTAGTATCTATTTGTGTGTACATGCAAATATTCACTATTTTTCTGAAAACAGAGCTGACACCCCCCCAAAATACATACATATATGTGTGTGTGTGTGGTGTGTATACATATACATATATGGAATGAATTAAATAGCAGTGGCTGGTTTTGTGGTATAACTAAGAAAAATTAAAAGGAATAACTTTAGAAAAATGCCAAGACAAACTTATTTTCATAAATGAATGCAGAACATTGTTATCTTTGTAGTGGTTAAAATATCATAGCATAAATGAAAACAATGTTCATAAATCCAATGGGCTATTTCCAGGCTTGACTGTCTAGTAAGTAAAAATTGGATTTAATTTAATTTACATATTAGGACTAAGTATGCATGCCAATGTTTAGAGTATGTACATGAAGACTATTGCTGGGTTATGAATTTCACCATCACATTATGGCCATGTGTACAGTAGTAGTAATAGTAATAGCAGTAGTAGTATTAATACCAGTACTAGTAGTAAACGTGGTAGTGGTAGTAGTAGTTGTTGTTGCTGTTGTAGGAATAGCAGCAGCAAGGCACCAACATTTAGAGGAGGAGAAGTTGTAGTAGTAGTGGGTCTACCAAGAACTTTATATGGAGAGTGTTGCAAAAATCTGACTGCAGTTCTAAGCTTTAATTGCATAAAATTGAACTAAGACTTGGTTATTATTCAGTCTATCTGATTCTCTGTGACTCCATTTCGGATTTTCTTCACAAGAATGCTGGTGTTTGACATTTCTTTCCAGGAAAATGAGTCTTCCAGACTCCATACCCAGCACTCTATCCTCTGTGCCACATAGCTATCAGATTTTGTTCAAATCTCAGATAAAATTCTAACTTTTCTAAGATTTTCACAAGTCGTTTCATGCTAATACTAATCTCTGTTGATTATATCTAATTTATTTTGTATTGTATAATATATACGTAGTTGTTTGTATATTCCCCTCCTCATTAGACAATGAGTTCCTTGAGAGCAGGCTATCTTTTACCTTTTTATCCCTTGTCCTTAGTACAGTGCCTGGTACATAATAGGCACTTTAATAGGTTCTTGTTAACTGAGAGAAGGATTGGCTTCATGTTAATATGAAATATTAAAAGACTTCCAGAAAAGCCCTAATGAGAAGGCTAGATTCTCCATTGGCAATTTACTGAAGTACATGAGAAAATGTAAGTCTTGAAATATTTAACCCTTTCATTTCCATAAATTTTGCTATGGGGCCTCACTGAGTTGAATGTTGAGTACCTCTCTTTGCCTACTACAGTTAAGTCAAATTTCAGTCATGCTTTATTTAACTATACTTCTTCAGCACTACTCCCTCCCCTCACCCTCCCTCACACTTTCCAGTTCTTGAATCATAAGCTCATGCCTAGATTTAAGTCTTTTTCTTCTGCCATTCTAAATACCACGTGCAATTATGTGGCAGAAGTGTTTGCAAGCATTCTTATTCTTAGAAAAAAAGCTCATTTTCACTAATTATACATAAAAATCATGGGATTTTAAAGCTGTAAGGAAATTTAGAAGCTATCTAGTCTAATTTTCTTGTTTTTACAGATCAAAAAGCAAGTTCAATAGAATGAGTACTATGTTCAGGTCACACAAGTAATTAATGAAAGAGAATTTAATCCCATATCTCTTGACTAAAAATAATATGAGGAATGAAGATAGCTATATTCCTAGCAGAACCTTCATAGTATCCTCCCCATTAAAATTTTTTCTAATTATATTAACTGGTCTTCTTTATTGACATGGAAATCACCTCCTTGACTAAAAATTACAAGTAATGATTCATGGAATTGTCAATGAAATAAGTAGATATTTGGGTTGTATTTTGAGCTATTCACATTTAGGTTTTAACTATAAAACCAAAAGACATAAAAATGATTAAACCCATTTTTGAAGGAGCATGTTATGTATCTGTAGACTATATAATCCTTTAGATTTTCATTTGATTCTATGATACTTTTGAAAATCCAGATGCAGCACATCTGCTATAGTCTCCCTAACATAAATATGTACATTATTAGACTATCACAAAAGGAATATGTAACCACATGGAATAAAAATTAAATAAATCTCCACCACCAGCATCTTATATTTTATGTACTATCTAATTGAGAAAGTAATGGTACATTGTGGGAATGCTAATCATCATACAATGAGGTAACAAACATTTCTTGACTGATACGGATAATGAAATGCAGCATAGTATGATAAGGATTTGAATGATTTTCTGTGATGGAACATTGGAATTGTCATATTGATAAAAGATTCTTAACTTTATATAATTTATCATAACTATCACTATTAATAACAATAGAACAATAAGTCCTGGGCATCTAGATAGTGCAGAAGTTACAACTCAGTGCCTAAAATCAGGAAGAATTGAGTTCAAATCCAGCCTCAAACACTTCCTAACCACATGACCCTGGACAAGCTATTTAAATCTGCTTGCCTCAGTTTCCTCATCAGTAAAATGAGCTGGAGAAGGAAATGGCAAACTCTAGTATCTATGCCAAGAAACCTCAAAAGAGGTCTTGAAAAGTTGGACAAAACTGAAAATGACTAAACAACAACAAAATAGGGCCTGATGAATCTGATGAATCCCACGATTAATTTGATGAGATTGTAAAATTTGGGGATTTTTTTTAAAAATATATATTTCCCATTGAGATAAGGTTATGCTCTGACATTCCTGTGACTTGGTGTCAGACTGCCTCCTTATGAATAGTTGGCTAGATTTAAGAAGGAGTAACCAGGTGACTACAAACCCTGAATTCAAATTCATCCTCAATAACTTACTGGTAGTATAACTCTTAACAAGTCATTTCACCTTTATCTGTCTCAGTTTTCTTGATAACAAATTGGGCATGATTGTTATAAGAATTAAATGAAAAAATATTTGTAAAATGTTTCACATAGTACCTGGTACATTTTAGGCATTTAATAAACTCTTATTTTTAATAAAGTATTACTATCAGAAGAATAAACCAAAAACCAAGACTTTTCCTCTCTATTTTCCAATTTGTTTTCTCTCTTAGACTTCCAGACCAAAATTCAGTAAGATTAGGATGGAAATTTTCCCTTTTATCATCACTTCTGAGGAGCAAAAGAAGAAGGAAAAAAGCTTATCTGCAAGAAATGTATATTGTATTTTAGGCAAATCTACATGGAAAACCATGCCTAAGTTCTACTTAGGGGATTTTTTTAGGCAACAAGTCAAATACAAAGTGACACTTTGGTGCAACCTCCAAGACCAAACCTAGATGTGTATGAACCCAAAGTCTTTTGCAGCGGAGGAGCTAGGTTACATATTATGACAACAAGAGATAGAGATAGATAGAGATAGGACAGATAGACAGAGATAGTCATACAGATACACAGAGAGATAGATAGATAGATATCTGCCTTGGCAATAGATAAGTCTTAGAGAGGTTGAATGAGTTTGATGGGATTCTGATTGTTGCCCCCAGCCCACCCCAGCCCAAATCATGTCCCTATCCCCAAGCCCCATAGAAATCATTAATTATGGGTCTCACTAGAATAAGCAGTCCAGCATATTCTGTAAGCACATCTATTTTCACATTACCACATGATGGTTACCATAAAACATAACACAGAAATTAGCAAATAAGACAATAGCACTAACAAGATTCAGAACTGTATGTTTGACTTCAAATCTCAATAAGTCTTTCCTCTAACACACACCTATGCCGTTCTCCCTCCTTTGCTGCGCTTAGATGATCTTGTACTAGTTAAAATATCATTACCATAAATTAACACCTCTCTAGGAGGGCTTTTCTGTGTGCATTCTGGGTAACTACATGTGCAGTTCAACTATGCTTTAGGACCCCATATTCGTAAACTCCCATAACCTCAAAATTTACATATCTTGTGATGAGATGAGTACATTTGCTCTATAAAAATCTTCATCTTGCTTTGCTGGGCTTTTGTCTCCTTCAGGGAACTTTACCCATCCACTGAGTGCATAAATCTTATTAAAATGTCTTTGCTGGGAGTGGAGACTGAACTTGAATTTGTTCAGAGACACTATGTCACATACCTAACACCTCAACATTTCTGGTGTCTGATGTTGAGCAAAGCCTGTAACTCAGATCCTTTCCAACCTAAGGTAATTAGGTTCCCTCTTCCCCACTCTACTAATTTTAGCTGATTCCCACAAGCACCTAGGAATATTCACCTTGGAAAGCTTTGGTCAGCCTGCTCCAGTCCCCATAGGCCTCTGTGCCTGGCAAATTTCCTTTAGATATGGTAACAAAGATGGCAAGTATGAGGCAGGATTCAAGCTCAGGGTTTTGTTGATACCAAATTAGGTTTTGCTTCCATTCCTCTATACCAAAATGTCTCTCTTACTTCTTTCCTATATGATTTAATTGTCACTCGTGGTCATTTAGCTTTGCAAAGAAAGCATGAAAAGCCTTCTTTGTCCATTGTTTGTATTCAAACTACCAACACCAATCTTGGCACATAAACCAATTCTTAAAACTTTTTTACATCCTCCATTACTTTCTCCTTAAATCAAAAATATTATTTGAGAATTGAGTCATACCTAAAAGAGGTAAAGCGAAATCTCAAGGTGAGGTTCATCTGAAATATCCAAATAACAGACTTCTCTGTTGTTATAGGGAACAAATAAGTCTATTTGTCTATTCAGTTTGCTAAATCTTGCCATTTCTCCTGTTATAATATCTCTCCAATATACTTTTCCCCACTCATACAGCCACAGTCAGGCTCTGATTATCTCTCACTTACATTAGTAAAAGCCTTTTCATTGGTCTGTCCAATCTAAGTCCCTCCTTACTTCAGTCCATCTTCCATTCAGCTACTGGCCTCCAAGATATCCTATTAGCACCAAGATCAAATATAAAGTTCTTCTTTTGGCACTGAAATCTTCAAAACAAGTCCCTTCCCTACCATCAATAATCTTACACAATTCTTCCCCTTCACCCCACGGGGATAGGTTCAATCAGCTACATTGGCCTACATGCAGTTCTTCCAACATGATGCCAAATCACTCATCTCTGCATTTATCTATCCCTTTGTGCTGACATGTTCTGCCCCTCCATTTTTATGTCTTGGTTTCCCTGGCTTCCTTCAAGATCCAGCTGAAGTTCTACCTTATATTAGATCCTTTTGCCAGTGGTCTCAGGTACTAGTACCTTCCCCCTTCAGAGCACCTCCCAACTACTTTGTAAATACCTTGTATGAATTTAGTTATTAACATATTGGATCCTCCATTAAAATGCATTTTCCTTGAGGGAATTATTTTTCAACTAAATTGTGAACCTTGAAAATTGAAACTTTGCTACCAGAATATTTAGCTTTGGTAATATTTTTCATAAAAATCAAGTTCATTTAAATTTAAAGTATTCAAATATATTCATTTGGAAACATCTCAACATTTAGATCTTAAGTACAACTTAAGTACCAGCTCTATTTTCTAAAATGAAGACTTCTTAAGACACTAAAAGAAAACATCTCTCAATTTCATCTTCCTTATTTTTTTTACCTTTTCAGTCACAAAAATTAAAATTCTAGGATATCAAAATGTACTTCTCCCTATCTATTGTCACCAAACATAAAATTATCTATTTCACTGAATGTTTATAAGCATGAATTAAAGTAATATATGTAATGTGTTTTGCAAACACAAGAATGCATTGTGAATATGAGCTATGACCATCATCATCATCATCATCATCATCAGTAGTAGTAGTAAGAAGAGAAGTACAGTAATAGCAGCAGCATTGGGAGAAGACAGTATAGCATTATAGATAAATTAATAGTCTAAATACATAGATAGCATAATAGAGAAGGAAATAGACTATGAAGACTTGGGATTCGACTTCTGGAGGAGTCACAACCTCTTTCATTCTCAGCTTTTTCAAAGAATTATGCGAGGATAAAATGAGATAATATATATGTAAAGTGCTTTGGGAGACATGAAGCTTTATGAAAAAAGAAACTGTTATTATGAGTCTACTTGTGATACAATTTAGAGCAGAGTTGAGGTGAATGTCATGCAACAACACCAGGATGAGCTAAAAGGGTTTATTGATATTCAGCAGCATATTGATATGCAGCATAGGCAGTTTGAACAGATGAACAGTAATTCAGTCAGGGATATAGTCTCATATAGTTTCCTTGCTGCAACCATTCCAAAGGACAGGCAGGTTTGTTTGATAAGACTCAGATGAACAAGGAAACATACTCTCCATTCAACACTATCCAAATTTTATTACTGTTGCTGTTCAATTGTTTCAATTGTGTCCAATTTGGGATTCTATTTGGCCATCAATCCCATTTGGAGTTTTCTTGGCAAAGATGCTTTCCAGCTCATTTTACACATGAGAAAACCAAGACAAGCAAAGTTACTTGCCCAGGATCACTCAGCTGGTAAATGTCTGAAGTAAGATTTGAACTCAGGAAGAATTTTCTTGATTCCAAGCCCAGCATTCTATACATTGCCCCAATTTAGCTGCCATCCATAAATACAAATCTTACTCATTTTTAAAGGTTCAGCTCACTGGTCAACTCTTCTATGAACCTTTCTTTAACTAATCCAGCCTACAGTGTTCTCCCCTTCTGATGATCTCCAATAATACTCAGTGACACTGAAACTCCCCTTATTATGTATTACCTTATATTGTGAAATAGCTTTTTTTTTTGATGTCCTCTCTTCTCATCCCAAGTAACCTATCAATGGATTAATCCCTTTAACTTGTCTTAATGAATGAATGCCAATTTCAAGGCATTTGAGACAACTGCCCCTTAAATTGACTATCAATTATTTTCAGTTTTGATATCACAAACAAACCTTAAATTCTGCATTTGCTATCATTAAAGTAGTAGGAAAATAAAAAAGAGAATGAGTTTGGGCAATCTGCTGCCTCAAATTTTTTTGCCACTTGTGTCTTAACTTTGCTCTTCTTTTTGCTTCACATGGTACACCAGAAAGTAGACTGGATTTGGATTTACCATGGCTATCTTCTTGCCACCATCCCTGCCACCACAGTTCCCACACTAAAAAATCTCCAGAAACCATGCCTTGGGGGACTTAACCCCCTCAGCTTTGGAATTCCTATCCCATAGTATGTTTCATCATGATTAGTGAATGTTGTTATTTAATCATTTTTTTCCAGTTATGTCTAATTCTTCATGACACCTTTTGGGATTTTCTTGGCAAAAGTACTGGAGTAGTTTGTCATTTCCTTCTCTAGCTCATTTTACAGATGATAAAATTGAGGCAGAATCACATAACTAGTAAGTATTAAAGGCCAGATTTAAATTCAGGAAGAAGAATTTTCCCTACTCCAGCATTTAACTGTGTTCCCTGTGCTACACAACTATGTGAATTCACATAGCCCACTATATCTAGCTAGCTCTAATCATGCTTTTCACTCTACCCTGGCCATCATTTTTTCATCAACCTGCTACAAGAGTGTACACTTTCTTTCCCTGAATTCTACCTTTTTCTTTGGACTATCAAATCAGTACTATCACTGTAGCCTTTTGGTTCTATCCATCAACTTCCCTATGGTTCCACTCATCCACTCACCATTTTGGTGACTTTTCAAATTTAAATGGCTTTCCCAGGCTACTATTTCCTTCTGTGTGTGTGTGTGTGTGATTTTTTTTTTCTTTTAGGCTATAACTAAAAAAAGAAAAATTAAACATAGAGTTGTTTCTCTTGCATAAAATTCAGCATGCACATATATGCATATATATGTATATGTGTATATATACATATATATGTATGCATATATTGCACATAAAATATATAATTTTCATTTCTTTGAAGTATGTGAGATCAAAATATAGCTCTTCCACTTACCATGTGACCTATGATTAATCATTTAATATTTCTAGACCTCACTTTTCGTACCCATAAAATAAAGGGGTTGAACTAGATAACTTAAAAATCCCTTCTAATTCTAAATCTATGATTCTATAATCCCATAGTTCCTATGTCACTCTTTCCTTAGGCTTTCATCATTCTTATTTTTTGTCTGCCTGATTTCTGACTATTACTTGCCAAAATATCTTTGCTCTTTATACTTTAACTCTAGTTTTAACTGTTTAGTACCAACCTAGTCACTGATCAGATATCTGCTACTGGACTAATTTGGAACAACTTCAACTCCCTATTCTTAGTTCCTTGCCCAGCACTTATGACCTATTCCAGTGACTATAAAATACTTTGATTATGCTAGCACCAAGCCAACATTGCCTTTTGGGAAATGAGCATAGGAAAATGAATTGGTCATCATTTCTTTATAACAAATGGATGGAATGGTGAGAACTGGAGTTAAACACTTTTGTTAGAAATGTACAGAGTAGAGATATTTAGGTTAAGAATAGTTGTCAGAGAAAGAATAGCTATAGAAGAGAAGGTGATTCCTAAGGAGATCCAGTACCAACTCCAAGGACTCCCTCCCATATGTAGTAAGTACAAGAACACTCCTGGTGTTAATTTATGGATCTCCTCCCTCCTTTCCTTAGCCAAGTGCAAAGGGGCTCCCTTCGCCAGAAATAACAAAATGGACGCATCTGGAAGCCATTCCTAGGGCTCTGTGGTGATTAGTGAAAATTCGGAGGGTGAGCTGCTTCTCTTGTCTGTTGTGGGGCCCAACTGGAATTCAAGGGGATTGGGGAGAGGGTGCATAAGGAGATTGTACTCTTGGGTTTCCTCTCCCTCTAATATTATTTTTTTTTTCTTTCTTAAACAAAGTGGCCAGGAGCTTATATACGCCTGCTCAAATTTCAGCCTCTGCCTGTTACAGTATATATGATAGGTCACTAATGAAAACTCATCCAAGTAATGCTGTTATCATACTTTTAGGATATGTATTACATATACATATATATGTATATATAATATGTCTGCATATATGTACATATATATATAATATGTGTGTATGTAATGAATTATGTATATGAATTGCCAAGATCTAACAAGTATACATATACATATATACATACCTTTGTAACCCAAAGATGTAATACATTTTTAATGGCCTAATATTTGTATATTTGCTTTTCCATCATCAGGGACTTTAAGATTGTTTTAAAAAGTATATTGCCTTTCATTCCCATGTTTTCCAATCTTGGCTTCATTTCCCCAATGATGACTAAATGTGGAAGTAGAACTGAAAGGGGAGAAAGAAAAGGAGAGATGGAATAATGGATTACATGGAAATGCAAGCATAAACTTGTTCCTAACTTATGACACCATCTACTTGCCTTCTCAATAAACTTATTCCAGTGCCTCTGTCCCTTCTCTTCAGGCTTCCCAGAATTTGACACAGCAGCCAATATACCTCATAGGTTGTTGTGAGGACATGATGAGATAACAAAAATGAAAGCACTTTGAAAAAGTAAAAATACTATATATGTGAGATCATAATAATATAACCTTTCTTAATAGCACTTTCATCTTTATATAATCAAAATGTAGCACACTGCCTGGAATCTTTTAAGCCTTTGATAAATGATTATTGGTTGATTAAGTGATTATTAGATTACTCATATCAATAGCAATGTTGCTAACTAAGACCTTGCCTAATTTGTGCATCAATAATTCTGTGATTGATTCACAAATGTTTCATCCCCCACCTCCTCCCCACCAAGGCTTGGATTCCAGACAATCTTTTCAAAACTGTATTGCTGTCAAGATCTCTATCAGCTTGAATCTGAGGTTCTACAAGTTCCAGTCATGTGAGTTAGATATGTCATGAAATTTAAACACTGCTTTTGTGGGAAGGAAGAATCTAAATTTCACCACTCTGTACATTGGCTTGCGCACCTCTTTAGAGGGGACTCATTAGTATCAATTTTATCACTTCTTAATATTTCCTCTTATTCCTGGTTTTCGCCATCTGGATAATAACTTGTTAGTCCATTATGCTTGAACCACAAAAATTTGCAATTTATATACAAAAAAAAAATAAAACTCTTGACATGGGTATTCAGCAGAATATAATATATAGAAATGAAATTCTAAAATCAGGATCATTATTGGACATGAGATAATGTTGTCTTGGAAAAAAATGCTTGTCCTCATAGGACATATCCAATAATAATGTATGAAAGATAGAGAAATAGAAAGTTAGACTTGCTTTCTAATTAAGTGGGATAATTTGCTTTGGAAGAAGACATATTTCCCTTCACTGGAATTCTTCAAACAAAGATTGGATGACCATTAAACTAGACATCAGATAAAAGGGATTCTTTTTAAGTTATGTGTTGGAGTACATAGCATAGGACTTTAAATCTTTTTCAAATTCAAGATATCATAATTCTATTAAAATGAAGGGACAAACCAAATTTAATGTCTCAAGGCATAGTTTAGGATTTTGATGTACCTAGGACTGTACTTAACACTATGAGTGAAAGAAATGGATAGAACAAAGGAAGTATAAAACAAAATTGTTTATACATACCTATGTACAAACAATCCAGTTGAGAAGAAGAAACAAAATAATTAAAGGACAAGATGATATCCTTCAGCACAGAACCTAAGCACATTCAGAGTTAGAAATGAAAAAGATAACTGTTCAGAGAAGACTTTAAGTACAAATTAATGACTAGAAGCATGTATAAATTATCAAATAAACTTATTATCTATAACTATTACCACGTACACTATATAACTATGCATACATTGTGAGTAAGAGATTGGAAAGTACTTTTACCTTAAATAAAAATTGAATTATATACCCAAATATCCTTTTGTATATAAGAATATATGTATATATATGGAATAATTAACAAAATTATGGTTACTTAAAAGACAATATAGCTATAAGCATCCAATAAAAATTAAATTTAAAAGTGTTCTAAAAATTCAAAAAGCAAAATTTAAGTTCTTTTGGAAGTGTAAGTTGAAAGTTTGTGTTGATTTTCATATGTATTTTGCAAAACAAAATTTATCTTAATTCAAGATCACGGCCTTATATTATAGTTTAACATCTGGTACTGCTAAATCTTTATGCTTTTTTCATTAGTTCCTTTGATATTCTTGACTTTTTGTTCTTTCAAATAAATTTTGTTATTTTTTCTAATTCAGTAAAATATGTTTTTGGTAATGTAATTTAATTATTCATATAAATTATCTTAGTTAAAATTGTCATTTTTATAATAAGATTATGAAAATGCTTTTTGCTTCATATTTGTTTCAAGTCTATAAAATCAATAGTCATTTTAATTTCAAAATTGACATATACTCTATACATAAGATTAAACAGCTAAAATTTTACATGATTATAATTTTCTCTTTTTAAATCCCAAATAGCTTTTAATAGTAGAGACAGAATTAGAAAATTACACCAAACTTTAAAGTTGGAATGGACCTCAGTAGTCACCTAGTCCAATGTTTGAGATAGTTCTAATTGTTAGAAAGTTTTTCCTTCCATCAAGCCAAAATGTGACTCTTTGCACTTTCCACTCATTGCTCCTAAGAGAGTCAAATAGATTGTCTGATCTCCAGAAATGATTGCAACTATCAAGTTCCCCTTAAGTTTTTTCTTCTCTGAGATAATTGTTCCTAATTCTTTGAACTAGTCCTTATATGATATGAGCATATAATATGCTCAAGGTCCTTTACCATCTTGGTTGCTCTCCCATGAAAGTTCTTGAATTTATCAATGTCCTTCCCAAAATGTGGCATCCAGAAATGAATACAATATTCCAGATGTGATCTGACAAGGGCAGAGTACAGCAATATAATAATATCCTTGTTTGTGGATAAACCACCTATGATCACCAGTTTTTTGGCTATCATATGACACTTGACTTCTACTTTACTGCCAATTCATTAAAATCCCTGGACCTCTTCTTAGAATAAGGTTTTTAAATGCATAAGACAAAAATATATAGAATTCAAAGGAAATCAAAAGGTAGCTGAAATAAAAATGCAATTTTTCCCATAGAAGTTCACTGATCCACCAAAATCTATCTATAGGCCCAAGAAATGGTGTTGTGATTCTTAAGGATCCCAGAGAGAAAGAACAAGATGAGGAAAAAAGGAAAGGAGAAAAAAGGAAAGAGAAGAGAGAAAAGGAGAGAAGAAAGAGGGAAAGAGACAGAGAGAGACAGAGAAAGAGACAGAGAGAGACAAAGACTGAGAGACAGAGAGAGAGCCTAGAGGAGTTTACCAAGCAGAGGAGTGATATACTCAATCCTTTGTTTCAGGAAAATGTCTTTGGCATCTATGTGGAAGATATATGAATTGGAGAAGGGAGAGAGTTGAGGCAGGGAGATCAATTAGAAATCAGTTGAAATGGTCTAGGCCAGACAATAAGAGCTTGACCTGAGATGGGTAGTTATATGAATGGAGAGGAGATGAATACAAGATGCTGTGACTATAATTGACAACTAATTGACTATGGGAGTTCATAAAGAAGGAAGAATCAAAGATGAAGGATGATTCTAGAGTTATGATCCTGGGTTACTGGAAGTATTTCCTTAATATTTCCGCTGACATTGATAGGCCTTGTGGAGACATTGTTTTAACTTCTTTAAGTCTATATGAAGTGGAATTATAATCTTAATGGGATTATGTGATGAGGGGATAGAATAACACAATATGAGGCACGATTACTGAGTATTATGTTGGGAAATACATTATTAACCTTGATTTTAGAGACAATGGAGTCTTCTCTGATGAAAAAGATAATAATTACCAAAATATCTTTTGAAAAGTACATAAAAATCAAATAAATATGAAGGATAGTTGGGAGATAAAGAAATCAAGGCCATGTCTCCAGAAACAAGACTGAAACTACGAAGCTTCACTTCTCTCACTGTAACCCAAATCAAAGGCCACCTCTGCCAATAATCTAAAAAGAATTTCCAAGTATGGAAAGGGAGAAAACACTATATAAATGTCAATTGTTAGAAATATCACAATAACTTCTTATCAGTCTCCTTGTTTCCCCATTTTCCTTGACCAATTCATCACACTGACATTCCTAAAGCATGGTTCTGATCATATCATATCTGCTTAATGATTCAATGGTTCCTGATTGCCTCAAAGATGAAACAAGCTTCTTTGTTTGGCATTTAAATCCTCTCCCAATCTGGTTCCTCCCTATATCTCCAGATTTATTTCATTTTTCCCCTCATACATTCTATGATCCAATCAAAAAATGACTTACTTACCATTTGCTTCATCTCCTGTATGTTTCTTTGCCCAGGATTTCTGCATGCCTCACTGAAGTGGTCCCCTTAACTTCTATTTATTTTTTTATTTCTGGCCCTATTCAAGTTTCATCTTAGATTCCACCTCCTATATCAGAGTTTTCCTCACAACCCCAGGTGTTGGTTAGTGCTCTCCTCTCATTCCATAATCCCTTTGTATTTTCTTCACTTTCACTTATCTTTGTGCATGTTGTATTCCATTAGTAAAATGTGAACTTTTTTGAAAATGGGAACCTTTTTTGGTTTGGTTTGATTTTGCTATTATATCTCCAGTGCCTACCACAGTGCTTGGCATGTGCTTAAAAATTAAAACCATTTTCTGAATATGTACAGGAGAAACAGTGTGTTTTATTTTTTTCATTTCAAATGTAAATATAATACCCTATCCTTTGCATTGAGGAATGCCATTTCTGACCCATCAGCAATGGGATATAATGAGATGGATTAAGTTGAACCATTACACATTCTCAATTATTCTCCTCTGTGAGCCTGGGCACATGTTGGTAAGACATTTGTAATGAAGGGTAAATTTGTGGCTCTTGAACAGAAGAAAAAAAATTTCCCCTGGAGAATCTTTAGAATAGAAGTTTCAACCCATGACTTTGGCCCTATATTCAAGGCTCTTTTTAATTAACCATCTCTGACACTTTGGATATGTCATGAACACAAATCAACAGCTTTTTAAGTCAGTCCCCTTTGGATTTTCTTTCTCCCCATAGTCCAGGGAAAAGACTACTTAGTAGGTGAAAATGGGGTTAATGAGTTGTACATGGAGAAAGTATGTGCATTTTATTCCAATAGACATAGTCAACATTTTTGAGCATTTGTCAAATATCCTGGATAAATGTTACATTTTTAAAAATCAGGATCCAAGTCCACAGGCCACATATTAAGGCAAACAGCATGTTTTCAGGTAATTAGTGTTTATAATCAGTTTGTGAAGCTAAAGTGAGTCCAGATCCCAATGTGCCTAGAAACAAGTAGGAAAGCTTTTGTATGTGCTCATGCAAATGCCAAATTAACATCTGTATGCAATCTAGACTCCAGTCAGGTCCAAAGTATTGTTGTGGTCTTGGCCAATTCACTTCAAAGCCTATACATTTTAAACTTCACATCAGTAAGAAAACAATGTTTTCTGTTCCTTCTGCGTTCTGAGTTTGGAGGGGGTTTTGTTGTTGTTGTTCAAGGGGAAAAAACTCTTCACATTAATAAGACTTATAAATCACAGCTGTTTCCGCGTGGCTGCCCTTCACAATAGCATTTTGTATTTTAGTAAGCTTGGAAATCTTTATGCTTACCCCATTCTTCCAAAATCTAAAGCATCCTGGATGCTTTCAAATAAAGCAGCATTTTTCAGGACTGAAAGGAAGCATCTGGGTAATTTTAGTAAAGAAAGTTCTAGGCTTGGTGTCAGAAAGACCTGAGTTCAAAGCTCTCTTATGATACTTACTGGCTATGTAAACCTGGGAAGGTTGCTTGAAATTGCCTAGAACTAATATACTGTATCATAAAATGGGTAATATGTACTGCATGTGTGAAATGACTTCCCATACCTAGAATTCACTATGCAATCACAAATCCTCCGAGTATTCAGTATTAGAAACAAGGAAAGTGATTGCAGTGTTTCTACTCTTAGCCATTTGTCGGTGAGGACAATGTTTGTTTGAAATTGACAAAAGACTTGGGTGGTTTAAAACGTTAGCCTACATGATACCTGAATGACTAATTTCATAACAGATCAATCTGTAAACACATCAATTTGATTGAATTCTGTAAAAATAAAAGTTTTAGAAAAGGGTTGGTTTCCATTAAAAAAATAGATTGTTTATAGAGTTTGTTTCCATGACGCTGCATTTCCAACTTACCCTGAACTCTTCATGTTTCAGCTATTTAATTTAATACCATGTAGACACTGCCTAGATAGGATCATGGGAATAACTATTGATCTACAGCTGGAAAAGACCTTTGAGGTCATCTAATCATAAGTAATTCTGAAAGTCCCTGCTTAAGCAACAAGGAGTTCAATCTTCTGATTTCATTTTTCAAGTAACTCAAAATATGATACACAGTGAGTGTAAATAGGCTGAAGCATATTCATAATGATGATTATGAGGAATCCTATCAAATGTTGCATAAGGCATCATCTCTGATATGTCTAACTAGAAAAGGTCATGTGGAAGAGGGATGGATAACAGAGGCATCCTGAGTATTGTTTTGGCCCCCAGCACATCCTCCATGGGCAAGAATCAAACAGAATAAGATAGACTGGATAATTGGAATTAGTGCTGGTGCAGAGTGTATCCACTTCAGTGAGAGCAAAAATTCATTAGATCAGACCTTTCTACTCTTTTAGGTTTCTTTCTCTTTTTATTCTTCAATTTCTAAAATCACCTTTTCAAAAAATAATAAGTAAATAATTGTACCATGCAATTTGGATAAGAGGAAGCTGTCTCCTCCCTTCAATGCCTATGTCTCATTCTCAACAATATCTGCATAAGAGTAAGATTAATGTACTAGAAGAATGGACTTTAATTCAAGAATAAAAGAATTTAAATCCCTCCTCTGACACTTCTAATACAATTTTTCTTATCTTTATAATGATGATAATCATATGCATATGTATGATATTCATGTATATATAATTATGTGAGTATACATATATACATGCATATCACAGAGTTACTATAAGAAACAAATTAAAAAGTTCTTTACAAACTTTAAAATGTTATGTAAATGTCACAGATTGTTAAATGTTACCTAAATTACTCTGAGCAACTACAAAGGTTCTAGAAAAAAACAAAATTATTTTTCTCCATGTTCTCACTATTTTCTAAATACAGTGCACAGCTAGTAAGTGGTTTTTTATTCTAGTAATCTTAATATTAGATATCCATAATTGAAATCTTCCCTAACATATTCCTCTGAAATTGGAATTCCTCCAATGTCCAATGACAGCTCCTCCCCAGTAACATCACTGTTTACAAGAATGCTTTCTTTTCTTACCTGATACTGGAAGACAAAATGTCAAGTCAGCAAGTTTTTTTTAGTCATCTAACCAAAAACCTCTCATTGTATAGATGAAAAAATTTAGACCAGACAAGAATAATGAGTGGCAGAATCAAGTTTTGAACTTAGATCCTATTTGTGATGAAAATAATACTTACTAGGGTTTCTGTCACATAGAATTAGTAGGTTTTTTTCCTCAGACCATATCCTATTATGATTAAGCTAAGTTTTCTTTAGAAAATGAAACCATTATTAAAGCTTAATTAGCCTAGGAAACTAAGGGTCAAACAATTGATATACCTTCTTGGAGGTCTATGAACATCATCATACTAGGGAAAAATCAGATCTTCCAACCTCACATGCTCCTGACCATGATGATACCTTGTCAAATATGGAGGCAAACAAAGTATAATAACTGAACTGATGCTGCATCGTAGTTGAATATCCTTTCTGTGTGGTAGATAAGCATATTTCCTTTCCTTTGATTACTAGGAGGTCTCCAAGTGTCCAATTTGTTCTAATAGCAAACTTGAAAGGCCCAACCCGACTGAGCAAGATCCAGCCTTCAGCACAATGATTCTAAAGCCAATTCCCTTTCCTATTGTCTTAATATTATGATACATAAACAAGCTTCATAGAGAAGCTTTAAGTATAATTATTTGATTTTGAAGCAATATATTGCCCCATTGACAAATTCATTCATTCATAATTACTCTAGGAAACTAAATCCTGTAAAACTTAAGAGAAATACTTATAAATAAAATATTGGACCTGAGAGGTCATCTGGTTCTAACTCCTTCCCTCTCCTGATTAGAGAAATGCCTTCCCCAAAGGTGTCAAACTTAGTCATGTGGACCACAAGCAGCCATCAAATTTTTGAGTGCAGCCTAAACCAGATTTAAGTGTATTGTTTAACAAAACAAATGAAAATACAACACAACATAGATAGTGCTAATTTATGGTATTCTAAATCAATTTTCTGCCTTCGGGGATCCATTTCTATTTCAGTTTGACACCATTAAAATATGCCTAAGAAAAAGTCATTTGGTTTCTGTTTTATCTCTTCTAGATCCTTAAATATTTAAATGAACCTATTATCTCCTCAATACGGGTCCTCCCTCCAAAGGTACAATGATAAAAACAAATGTAATAGCTAATATTTGTATGGTGCTTTAAAGTTTGCAATGCTCTTTACAAATATTTAAAGTTTTTTATTCATAACAACTCTGGGAGGTAAGTGATATTATAACACTTATTTTGTAACTGAGGAAATTGAGGCTGAAAGAGATTAAGTGACTTCCCCAGAATCATGAAGTTATTAAATAGTAAAGTCAATTTGAATTCAGGATTTTCTGACTCCAGTTCTGACAGTTTCCACTGTGCCACAATATCTGTATCTAGTACAATTTGCAAATCAAGCATAACATATCATACATTGTCTCTTATTCATACCCTGCCAGAAATCATCAATATTTGTCTATCCAGAATGCTAAGAGTCTTCTTCTAGATCTCTTGACACTTTGGTTACATTTTTGCCTTCTTTAGGATTCTCTTCCTTCACATAGAACATCAGAAAATGTGTCCAAATGTGGTTACTTCACTATTAAGAATGGATAAATTGGCTTGTTTTATAAATTTTAGCAGGACTTCCACATTTTTTTTCTGTTTGTTGCTAAAATAAGCTTATTTGAGCATCATGCAAAATTTCTTTTAAACATAAAACAGCTTCCTTTTTATCAGGTAATGTTGATCTCTGGAAAACTTTATAATTATGATATTCTAAACCAGTACTTCCTTTGGCTGCCATTTTTGTCTAGTTGGCAAGAATAGCTACTGTTTTTTGAATTAAGTATTTTCTTTGGGGAGATCTTCATTGTATCAAGTGATTTATATCTAAATTTCTTAAGGAAATGTTCAGAGCCTATGCCAGTATTTGTTGTTTAATCTATTGCCTATTTGTAGCCTCAGTAGCTTATTTGAAAAGATCATTTGAACTACATACAACATTTTTCTTTTTAAAAATTATTTCTTGAGCAGGACAAGGAGATCATTATATACTTCAACAACAATACTATATGATGACCAGTTCTGATGGACCTGGCCATCCTCAGCAACAAGATCAACCAAATCATTTCCAATGGAGCAGTAATGAACTGAACCAGCTACGCCCAGAGAAAGAACTCTGGGAGATGACTAAAAACCATTACATTGAATTCCCAATCCCTATATTTATGCCCACCTGCATTTTTGATTTCCTTCACAAGCTAATTGTACAATATTTCAGAGTCTGATTCTTTTTGTACAGCAAAATAACGTTTTGGTCATGTATACTTATTGTGTATCTAATTTATATTTTAATGTATTTAACATCTACTGGTCATCCTGCCATCTGGGGGAGGGGGGGGAGGGTAAGAGGTGAAAAATTGGAACAAGAGGTTTGGCAATTGTTAATGCTGTAAAGTTACCCATGCATATATCCTGTAAATAAAAGGCTATTAAATAAAAAAAATAAAAATAAAAATTATTTCTTATAATCTCATGCTGATTTTGAACTACCAAGTCAATGGTCAAACAATATATAGTTGATTCTGAAATTACTCCTTTAATTGTTGTGTTTTTATCTGGCATTTGTCATGACTAGCACTTCATGATGCCCTTCCTTTTTTTTTAATAATAACTTTTTATTGACAGAACCCATGCCTGGATAATTTTTTTACAACATTATCCCTTGCAGTCACTTCTATTCCGACTTTTCCCCTCCCTCCCTCCACCTCCTCTCGCAGATGGTAAGCAGTCCTATACATGTTAAATATGTCACAGTATATCTAGATACAATATATGTGTGCAGAACCAAACAGTTCTCTTGTTGCACAGGAAGAATTGGATTCAGAAGGTTAAAAATAACCCAGGAAGAAAAACAAAAATGCAAACAGTTTACATTCATTTCCCAGTATTCATTCTTTGGGTGTATCTGCTTCTGATCATCATTGATCAATTGAAACTAAGTTAGATCTTCTCTTTGTCAAAGAAATCCACTTCCATCAGAATACATCCTCATACAGTATCGTTATTGAAGTATATAATGATCTCCTGGTTCTGTTCATTTCACTTAACAACAGTTCATGTAAGTCTCTCCAAGTCTCTTTGTATTCCTCCCATTGGTCATTTCTTACAGAACAATAATATTCTATAACATTTATATATCACAATTTACCCAACCATTCTCCAATTGATGGGCATCCATTCATTTTCCAGTTTCTACCCACTACAAACAGGGATGCCACAAACATTTTGGCACATACAAGTCCATTTCCCTTCTTTGGTATCTCTTTGGGATATAAGCCCAGTAACAGCATTGCTGGATCAAAGGGTATGCACAGTTTGATAACTTTTTGGGCATGATGCCTTTCTTTAAAAAAAAAAATAGCCATGATAAATCCATGGGAGGTTTCTCTGTGGTCTACAATACTCATTTCTTGATTCTGAGTTAAGTACTCCAACAAATTTTTGTCATTGTGTGCACAGAAGTGACTGAGTATTAACTTCACTGTGTGGAGATTCCTATCAATATTTTTTCTCAATTGTATGTAAAAATTTTTAACATTCTTTTTTAAAATTTTGAGTTCCAAATTGTTTCCCTCCCTCCCCACATCACTCTTTGAGAAGGAAAGCAATTTGATATAGATTATAAATGTGCAGTCATGCAAAATATGTTTCCATGTTAAATAAACATGTTGCAAAAGAAAGACAAAAAGCAAGAAAAATAGAGAAAGTTTTTAAAGTATGCTTCAATCTGCATTCAGATTCTTTCTCTGGAAATGGATAGCAATTTTTATCATAATTTCTTTGGAATTATCTTGGATCATTGTATTGCCAAGAATAGCTAAGTCATGTACAGTTCTTTGTACAGATGCTGGCACATAAACTGCAATTATTTTAGTGCTGTTTGTTATGGAGGTTATTGTTATGGAGGCTAATAATGGTCTAAATAAACTACCATTAAGTTGAACTTGAGTCAGGAATCATATGATTAATCACAAGGGCAAGCTCCCATCTGCTCTTAGCAAAAAGAAATATTTGTCATCACCTAATGAAAAATACATTAAAACATTTGCTTCCCTGTCATATTTTGAGTCTTTTTAATGTGGTATAAACTACCAGATTGTATTGAACATGAACAATTTTCTAATAAACTCCAAACCTTTGATGATGGAAGCTTACCTGCATGATGCTATGGGACATCGCTGTAAACTGTCTGTGAAGTAATTTTTTTTTATTTTCAATAGGCACTCCTTGAGACTCTTACATTCAAAATATATCCTTGATTTACTTAAGGAAACATAGTTGCAAACATATCATCTATCTGGTCATATGAAGATGAGAAAATATCAATATTCTACTTTACATTCACTATATATAGGATTTGTGCCTACATCTTTAAGAAAATGTTTACAATGCTATAATGGATCAATTCTTGACTACTTCCAGTGAATCTTAGGACCGCCAATTTAGAGCTAGGTGGAAGGGAGCTTAGAGACCATCAAGTTCAACTCCTTTATTTCATAGTAGGAAAACTCAGGCACAGAGAGTTTAAGCAACTTGCCTAGTTACTATCAGAAGCAGGATTTGAATCCAGATCTTCCTAATTCCAGGCTACTTTGGCTACTAGGCATTGAGAGAAATAGAGAAGGGAGATTTCTTACCATTTAGTTAGGTATACAAGACCAATATATATAATATTGTTACAGAACAATTTTATGCAAACTAAAAATGAAATAGATGGTCTAGGCAGAGAGAAATCAGTATTAAGTAGAATATCGGAAGAGGCTTTGGGGAAGAGGAATTTTAAGTGAAGCAACAAGTAATATTTAAATAGAAAGAAAAGAAGCAGAGAGTATAGAGTTACAAGAAGGAACAGATGAATTAAGGGACTGAAGCAGGGGTGATCTTCAATGGGCCTAGACAAACAGATCTGCCTGAGTTTATGTTGAAAAATAGTAAGCAAAATGAAATCCTATTATGGAGAACTTTGAAACTTTAAAGGAAAAATTAACAGCATTTTATATGAAAAATGTGTATTTAAAAATTCTCTTGTTTAAATGTAAATGAAGGTGGCCTAGCTATACCAGACCTAAAACTATATTATAAAGCAGCAGTCATCAAAATCATTTGTTACTGGCTAAGAAATAGATTAGTCAATCAGTGGAATAAGTTAAATTCACAGGATAAAATAATCAATTATTTTAGTAATCTAGTGTTTGACAAACCTAAAGACTCCATCTTGTGGGATAAGAACTCACTATTTGACAAAAATTTCTGGGAAATTGGAAATTTTCAAAAGCTAGGCATTGATCCACACCTAACACCCTATACCAAGATAAGATAGAAATGAGTTCATGATTTAGACATAAAGAGTAATATTATAAGCAAATTAGAAGAACAAAGGACAGTGGAATATGGATATGGACAATATGAGTACATTATTGAATCCAAAATGAATAATTTTGATTATATCAAGTTAAAAAGGTTTTGTACAAACAAAACCAATGCAGGCAAAATTAGAAGAAAAGCAATAAGTTTTTTACATTTAAGGATTCTGGTAAAGGCCTCATTTCTAAAATATATAAAGAATTGACTTAAATTTATAAGAATTCAAGCCATTCTCCAATTGATAAATGGTCAAACGATATGAACAGGCAATTTTGAGGTGAACAAATTAAAATCATTTCTAGTCATATTAAAAGGTGCTCTAAATCATTATTGATCAGAGAAATGCAAATTGAGTAAACTCTGAGGTACCACTACACATCCCTCAGATTGCCAAAAATGACAGGAAAAAATAATGATGAATGTTGGAGGAGATGTGAGAAAACTGGAACACTAATACATTGTTGATAAAGTTGTGATCTAATTCAACCATTCTGGACAGCAATTTGGAATTATGCTCAAAAAGTTATCAAACTGTGTATACCTTTTCATCTAGCAGTGTCTCTACTGGGCTTGTATCCTAAAGATCATAAAGGAGGGAAAGAGACCCACATGTGCAAAAATGTTTGTGCCAGTTCTTTTTGGAGTGGCAAGAAACTGGAAACTGAGTAGATCTCATCAGTTGGAGAATGGCTGAACAAATTGTGGTATATGAATGTTATGGAATATTATTGTTCTATTAGAAATGATCAGCAGGATGATTTCAGAGAGGCCTGGAAAGACATGAACTGATGCTAAGTGGAATGAGCAGAACCAGGAGATCATTATACACTGCAACAGCAAGATTAACGATGATCAATTCTGATGAACATGGCTCCTGTTAACAATGAGATGATTCAGACCAATTCTAATGATCTTGTAATGAAGAAAGTCATCTGCATCCAGAGAGAGGACAGGGGAAACTGAATGTAGAACACAACATAGTATTTTCATTCTTTTCATTCTTTGCTTGCCTTTTGTTTTCTTTCTCACTTTTCCCTTTTGGATCTGATTTTTCTTGTGCAGCATGATATTTGTGGAAATATGCATATAGAGGAATTGCACATGTTTAACATATATTGGATCACTTGCTGACTAGGGGAAAGAGGAGGAAGGGAAGGGGGAAAATTAGAACACAGGGTTTTGTAGGGGTGAATGTCAAAAATTATCCATGTAGCTATTTTGAAAATAAAAAGCATTTTTGGAGAGCCAATTATTAAACATTTATCTGAACACCTCTCTATAAATCTATTGATTCATATTAGTAATTTTATTATATCAGGTGTAATACTATATAAGAAAGATAGGGCGGAAGTTATATTCCCTTTTTTTTTCTTTCTTAAATTGTCAGATACTTTCTCAAAATACTCATAATCACTTTAACTAGAATCCTTCCTTTCTGGTGCTCTTCTTCTATCACTTCCACAGTCTAGAGTAACCAACAAGTTGACTAAAGGGACAAAGACACAGGAAAAAATACTTAGCTAGCATTTAAATAGTGCTTTTCAAATGTTATCTCATTTGATCTTTACTACAACCTTGGAAAATAGATGCTATTTTATCCTTATATTACAGTTGAGGAAACTGAGGAAAACAGAGTTTAAGTAACACACTCAGATTTAAGAAAATAATAGTTAACATTTATATAGTGCTTATTATGCACTGTCCCAACCATTTTATAATTATTGTTTCTGAAAAGCAGATGCTATTATTATCCCTATTTTAGAGATAAGGGAACTGAATCAAACAGAAAATAGGTGACTTACCTAGGGACACACAGCTGATTTCTGAAGTAGGATTTAAACTCAGATTTTCTGGACTCCTGGATAAAGGCTCTATCCATTGTGCTACCTCGCTGCCTCAACATTGATTGAGAGTACAAAATAGGAATCATAATTTAGTGTTACTAATTAAAAAAAAAAAGGTCCTTTGTGAGGATTCAGCCCACACCAAAGAAACGTGAGTGCAGCAGGCATCCAGTAATGGACTAGCAGTGTCAACAAGCTTGCTAAATTAGCATCAAATGAGATTTACAAGTATAGAAGGGCAGTTTTTAAAGGAACAGCAATTTTTTGTCTAGAGATTTTTGCTTCATTGCTGGAAATCATGTTCTCCTCTTCTTCCTACTCCTCCTCATCATCCTCTTTCTTCTTCTTCTTCTTCTTCTTCTTCTTCTTCTTCTTCTTCTTCTTCTTCTTCTTCTTCTTTTCTTCTTCTTCTTCTTCTTAATTTCAATCATGTCAAACTTGACATGACTCCAATTGGGGTTATCTTGGCAAAGATTATGGAGTGATTTGTCATTTTATTTTCCATCTCATTTTCAGATGAGGAAACTGAGGCAAGCAGGATTCAGTGACTTGCCCATGGGCCAAATGATAGGAAGTATCTGAGATCATATTTGAATCTAGGAAGACTAGTCTTCCTAACTCTAAGGCTCATTTATACATTTTACCACTAGTTGCTTCATTGATTACTATATAAGATAAATATATCAGGAGTTCTTAACCTGGTGCCCATAAACTTTTTTAAAATTTTATAAATATTTCTATATGATAATTTTCCTTTTAATTCTTTAGTTATATTTTGTGCATTTAAAAAATTATTCTGAGGAGTCCATAGGCTCTAGGAAACTAACATTTTTAAAAGGTTAAAAACTGCTGGTATAAAATATCTTGGTGTAGGAGATATATATGTGTATGTATGTATACATATAAACATACACATATATGTGTATGTGTGTATATGTATGTATGTATACCGAGATAGAAAAATAAACTTCAAACAGTTTTTACTAATTCCTAAAATTTGATAGTGCTGAACTTCCATGATAACAGTGTCCCTTCAGATTATTGATCCAGCTCCCAAGCCATCTTCTAAGGAAGCATTTCTTGTGCAGAAGGCCCCTAATATCTCCATCACCAATCATTCCAATAATTGGACATCTGTCACTAATGAGCCTAGAATAACAACATCCACCCAAATGACTAGCCTTTGTTCCAATCTGATCTCTGCAGCCATAATTCATAATTCCATAATGCAGCTACTTTATTCAAAGTAGCAATTTCCTGGTTCTCCCTTTTCCATGAACCCTTAGATCACCTTTCATTTATGACCAAAAAAAAAAGAAATGAATATATATTAGAATATATTTTATATATACATATATATCATATAATATATTTGTTATGTGTTAATATTAATTATTATATTATGTTGTAATTATTATATCAGTGTTCTTAATGTAATAATTATATTATTTATATGTTAACATTATTATTAATGCTTGTTATTATATTAATATTATTAACATAATAATATGATGATTTATATTATTAATATGGTAACATAATAATTTATATTAATACAATATATTATATATTAGAATATATGTGTTACATGAGAGAGTATGTAAAGCACTTTTGTAAACTTTAAAGCACTAAAAAATGCTAGCTTATACACAAACACATTTATTTTCATGTTGTTTTTTCTCTCTTGGAATATGTTATATTCCATAGTAGGGACTGTTTTTACTTCCTTATTTGTATCTCTCAGGTGTAGCAAAGTGCCTTTCATGGATACAGTGCTAGGTCTGAAGTCAGGAAGACCTGAAATCTAGCTTCAGAAACTTTCTAGATGTTCAAGTCATTTTACCTGTTCGTCTCAGTTTCCTCATATATAAAATGGAAATAATAATAGCATCTACCTCCTAAAGTTGTGTAAAGACTGAATGAAATGGTGTCTACCTTTCAGACCTGTGTAAAGACTAAATGAAATGTTTTATAAAGTACTTAGTACTTAGTACACTGCCTGGCATTGAGTCTATGTAAATGTAAGATAATAATTGCAGCAGGAGGATGAGGAATAGCAAATAATTGCAGCAGGAGGAGGAGGAATAGCAGTAGCACAGCAGCAGCAACAGTAGCAGTAGTAATAACTGCAGCAGCAATAGCAACAGCAGTAGTAGTAGCAGTAGCAGTAGTAGTAGCAGAAGCAATATCAACAGCAGTAACAATAATAGCAGTGGTAGTTATAGTAGCAATAGTAGTAGAAACAGCAGTAGCAACAGCAATAGCTGCACAGTAGGAGTAGGAGTAAGAGTAAGTACCTAGTAAATAATCACTGACTCACTACCTAGCAATTGATTCTGTGGGTGCTGATGTATCCCTTAACTCCTCAGCAGCCATACCTACAAAAAAGCTCTATAGTCTTTAACATTGTTACATGATTCAACATCAGAAATAAAGTTTTATCCAAGAGAATAACATTACAGAAACGATTGATAATGCTCCTTAAGGATCAGAAGGGGCTTTTCATATGACTTTGAGCTGAAACTTCTTACGTGGGCAGTCTTTTTCTGTTGGAATGTGAGCTCCTTAAGAGGAAGGACTGTTTTATCTTCTGTTTGCATCCCTAAAATTTAGTACATTGCTTTATGACTACTGAATAGTATTGGGGGGAGTCCCTTCATTCGTTCCTTCTCCAAGTTTTTCATTGAATATTCACACAGTGATTGAACTAACTGTAAAGGAACTATAAAAGAAAAAAAAATGTCCCTGCTTCTAATGGATTCACACGAGAATTCCATCAAACCCTTGAAGAAAAAGAATATTAGTACTATGCAAATAATTATTAAAAATTTAGAAAGAAATCATCCAATTAGAGATCACTTTTCTGAAACAACTTTATTATAAATGCCTAAACAAGAGGAGAAAGCACAAAAGGAGAATTATTGATAAATATCTTTAATATTCTCAAATATTCTATTACAATTCATATAATAATATGTAGCATTTATGTATTACTTTAAGATTTGCAAAGTGTTATTTAAATATTGTCTCATTTTATCTGTCAAAAAGACCACAGCAACTCATTCAAGAAATAATTTATAATTACCAAATTGTATTCATACCAGGAATGCAAGGATTCAACATTAGGAAAACAATGAACATAATTAACCATATTAGAAAATGTGAACAATTTGCTTTAAATTTTGAATACAGCTTTATTAAAAATTCATGGAAATCTATACAACTAAAATAGTTAAGTAAAATAGTTAAAAATGCACATAATTGAAGTATGTGTTTCTGACATTCCTGCCCCAGAAAGACCATTTGGAAATGATTAATTGCATTGTAGACTTCAAAAGGCTCAGACTCTGTTAAATTAAGGTAGGCAGTAAATTCCATAAGTAGGAACCTTCCACAGAGAACACCTCATGCAGGAGCATAATTAGAAAAGAAGGCAAACTTCAACATCTTTAATAATGAACTTCACCCAGTCAGTTTTCCTATATTCAAGAAACAATTCATAACCCAGATATTATTGCTCTTTAATGATGCCAGAAGGGTTATAATGTCCTCTCAGGCAGTTACACAAGCACACATGCAAATATGTGCACATGTATACACATACTCATATACTTCTTCTGAGTGATTGCCACCATCCTCATTGTACCCACTCTTAACAGAATGAAGAAATGCTAGCTGGACAGACATCCTTTGAAAGGTTGCCAGTTCTTAACTTCTTGGGCAAAGAGTTCTCATATTTCCACAGTCTGAATTTAAATCATTCCACAAGACAGTTTAGTTTTGGATCTTATATGCTTTCCTGTTTCTCTAAAGTGCTGAGAAATTTGACAAGTTAAAATAATCAGTCCCTGTCTCTATATTTTGGGGATGATGTTGGATTGTGAATCTGTCAGAAAAACAAAGACTCCTAAACAAAGCAATCAGGTTGTATTTACTGCCAGCCCCCCTACCATGGGCCAAGGAAGATGATCATCCCACTCCCATACTCTGAATGTGGAATTTAGGGTATGTAATTTAGGGTATGTAAGTGAAGGCCAAGCTTTAAGTGCTCAGGTCTCATTTCTGAATCCCTCAAAAGGCTAGAGGAACCCCCTAAAATTGTGGTCAATTTTAAGAGCTCTTGAGGTTGATAGTAGCCTGGAACTTTAATGTGATCCAGAGCTCTATGTCTCTAATTCCAAGGAAGCTAAGATGTTATTTGTTCATTTATTTAATGTTGCTGTAAAAAATAAAGATAATGTTACTGCCCAAGAGAGGGCATAATCTATAGCTCCTAAAGAATGAAATAGTCCAGTTAGGTTAGTGAAAGTCTATTGAGCTTAAAGTCAAAAGAACTAAGATAAGTCTTCTGTGTAGCAGAAATCTTGGACAAGTAGTCCAACATCTATAAACTTCAGTTTCCTCATATGAAAAATGGAAATAATAATACTTATCTCTCAAGGTTATGTAAGGATTAAATAAGAGTATACACACACACACACACACACACACACACACATATATATATATATATATATATATATATAAAACATTTTGTCTATCTTAAAATGTGTATAAATGTTAGCTATTTGCTTTTTCTTCCTAGACTTTAAGATCCCCAAGGATAGGCTATGTCTAATCTCAACTAGGTGTTTTCCCCCATGTCTAAGCATGTGCTTAATAAATGTCCAATTTCATTGAAAAGAGACACGTTTTTATAAATAACTGGAAGATTATGAAACTCATAAATAATTTACCTTTATTAAAAAAATCCTTTGTGAGAAACAGCTTGGTATAGTGAAGATTCGGCTTTAGAGTAAGGAAGATCTAGATTCAAATCTAGCTTCAGAAATATTTTAACCATGGCCAGATTCCAGACAATTCATTTAATTTCTCAGCGTCCCTGGATATCTCTAACGTGAGACTAGAAGTTAGAGACAGGTGGGGTGGGGGAGAGAGGGGGGAAGGACAAGGGGAAAGAGAGAGAGAAAGAGAAGGAGAGAGAGAAAAAAAAAAGAGAGAGAGAGAGACAGAGAGAGCAGCTAACAGTTATTTCTCTTACAACCTTCTTTATCTCTCAATGACCCCTTAAAGTAGATTTTCTCCTAAAGTCAAGGGTTCTATCCTCTGGCCTTAGAAATCAAATCCTACAACTTCAACTACTCCCAGATCTACTGCCCACATCTATCTGATCTCTTCATGTGCCCCAGATTGACAATGCTACGGTCACCATGACATCTCTACCTGTATTTCTAAGAGAAATATGGACTCAACTCATCCAAAATGGAGCTTATCTTTCCCCCTGAGTTTTCTTTTTCAAACTCTGATTTACTTATCTGCCTAATACCATAATTCATTCTATTTTCTTTGTTAAAAACTATCAGTCTATCTTTAACTCTTCCCTGTACTCCTCATATCCAAAGTCATATTGATTCTAGTTTCACAATATTTTATCTATCCTTTGCTCTATTATACATTTTATCTTTTAATAATATAATAATTCAGATTTCTTCTCTGGTACAAAGGGAGGGCCAAGAAAAACTTTACACAGATTTTCCAGATTGCAGGGGCAATCCATCATGATATGGAAGGGATAACTGTAGTTATCCCAATCCATTCCCCATACCTTATCACCTTCACATTTTTTTCAGAGCATAGCTTAAGCAACTTTCCTGACATCATACAATGAAGAAATGTCCGACTCAAACCCAGGTCTCCTGACTGTACGTTTTAAACTTTTTCTGCTCTAATACACCACCCTCAACACAAAATTATTTCTCACACAAGTCTGGCACTGAGCCTGGAATTTGGATTATTTATTTTTAAAAATTGTCTACAGAAGGTCCTCTTTTCAAACGCAAATATATTAAGTGTAAAGGATAATCTTTTGATTGATCACATAGGGAATTAGGGGATGGGTCACCAAGGAAGAGGAGCAGGTGGGAAAAGAGGAGGAAAAGCCAACAGAAAGGTTTGGTTGGAGCACTACATTGGATGGCTCTAGACAGTATGAGGTCACTAAAAACTTAGGTCTCTTGGAGATAGTCTCTGAAGAAGAAAAGATTAGCCAAGATATTAAAGGGAAACTTGGCCTGCTTAATAGCTTTGCTCCGGGCTGGCCTTCATACTCAACTGTAAGATTTGCTCCTAATCCTCAAGGTCCCACAAGAGATTCTACTGTTTGGAACGAGGCTTGTTAAAGCATCGATTTTGGTATTCCTGTTATTGGCTGCATGCTTTCCAAATGTATATCAGAAGTCCAAAGGGTAATGCTGTCACCACCAAAAATGAGCTGCCTAGAGAGAACCCTTTAGAAACCTGTCATCGGAAGGCATGGCCAGCCATCAGGCTGAGCAAGTTTTCAGTGGTTTCAAATGTTTCTTTAGTGTTCTAATTTATGGTATACTATATTGGTGGGGCCTTCCTCCTTAATGGGTTCCTTCTGTGCATCAAGTTTGCAGTAACTTCAAAGGGAGATCCCTGGGTAGAAAGAGAAGGCAAGGGATGGGGGAACACTTTCTTGGCAGACTCACAGATCAGTATCACAGACTATGAAGTTAAATGAAAACTGTGGTTTCAGAAAAGGTATAAGAACTATCTTTTAAAAGAAGACTTGATTTTTTTTCTATGAAAAGTGTAATCATGGGGGACTTGTCTCTCTTCTCATTCAGCTTGGTATTAATTTAAAATAATTTGATGTTACTTTCTGATTGACTCGATTATCCTTGCTAGTAGAAGAAAGTATTGTGTGGAAAATCCAAAATGGGACTCAAATACAGCTAGTAACCCAAAATATGTTTCTACTTGGATTTTAATGTATTGTATAAGTCAGATTTATGTTCTTATTTTTCCATGTTTATTGAGTAATTTTTTCACCTGAGAATTCTCTATAGCATCAAAATTTCAAGTTGAATCAATATTCTTTCTATTATTATGTAGCTGCTAGGTACTCCATATGGTTCTAAATGTTGTGAAAAACTCAAAGAAATATGAAATATGCTATCTGTCTTCAAGTAGCTTATATTCTAGTGGAATAAATAAAATTATACCCAGACAAAAAGTTAAGGAATAGGAAGTCAGGATTATAGTCTTGTTTCTGGACAATATATCTCCATTTCTGTATAGTATTTACCTCTTTGTATTGAAGGAATAATTAATAATAATAATACCTTATTTATATAGCAACACTTATATTTTAAAAATGTTTTAAGTACATTGAAACATTTAATGGATTAAAACATTGATCTCTGATCCATCTTTCCCAAAACTCACCCAGATCACCTTGGGAGATGACTGTAGAAATATGCTGTTAAGTTAATGCTAAAATTTGTTTGTAATCTTTATGGTCATCAAGACTGAACCAGAAGTTGAGAAAAGGGGATTTTAAAGAAATGGGAATAAAAAGCCATTTCAAAGTTGAAAATTTGATGGATAATCCACAGAATGAAAATCAAGTATACATCAAATGGTGACAAAAAGTTCTAATTCTGGACTACAGCTTCTCTGGGAATAGAATAAGAATAAATTCTCTTCATCAAAAGGATGTTGTGATAAAAAAATTTTTAGGAAAAAAATATACAAAACTTAAATAACAGATGAAATGTTTGAGGAATGTTAAAACGAAAGAGGCCATTTAAAACCAAGTAGCAATGTTGAATGCTTATGTGGGACATGTATGGCCAGTGAGTTAATTAAATATCACTCACCAAAAGGCATGAATAGGTATCCCAGGAATCTCATCTACCCCTTTTAGAGGAGACTCTCTTCCTAGAGGGGAGTTAGATTAGGGTTCCTGGGACTTTGCTCTCTTCTATCTGTCTTCCTTCCTGTTTCCTACATCTATCTGTCTCTCCCCTAAATATTGTTAGTCTAAGAGAAATGATTTCATTCTTTTGTTCATGCAGCTTCCCTGATTGTTACCCCTTAAAGAGGAAGGATACAACTTATATTTGAAGGCTTAATCCTTTCTCACCAAATGTTACTTACACAGAATACCACTACAAATGGTGAATAGAAAATAAGCCCATCTGTCCAAACAGATAGTAACCAGACACCCAGAGAAGTTGTACAGATTAAGATATACCAGACAATACAGTGAGTCAATGAGCTCTCCCACTGAGAATGAGATATTGACATTCAACTTATAGATAGTCCTTAGTTTTATTCAAGGGGAATACTACAAAGTCTCTAGGAAAACAAGCTGGAAATTAGAGACATACTGAGAGGAGTTGGCCTTTCTCTATACGCTGTCTTCCAAAGCCTGTTCTCTTTCTCTCCATATTTCTCACCAACAAATCTCTGGAAAGTTGTTTTTTCTTTTCTTGAATCAGGAGGAAAGATGAATAACTCTTTTCCTTACTTTCATACCAACTCTGACCTTCATATATGCATTCAATATAAAGTCCTCATCTTCTCCCCCAGTGAGAAGAATCTTGTGCAAACACTAGGCTTGAACACTTGAGGTTTCATTATTATCATTATTTTTATACCAAATTAATCTGATATTAACTTATCTCAATATTGTTTCTGCCATTACAATAAATTACCATTTTAACAGAAAACTCTAGTTATGTGACAAGTAGCATATATCAAAAATTTCTCTCTTCTTGGATATCCAACAATAAAAAGTCCAAATTATATAATATGTGTAGTTTCTATACATGAAATTATACAACTTACCAAGATATCTGTGACAAAACTAAATTATGTTTTAAGAATATTGACCACTCATCTCTACTAAACCATAATTGTCAATGTTATTCAGTCATTTCACCAATATCTAGTATCAAAAGATTTAGGAATGGGGGAAACCTAAGAGATAGCATTATCTAAGCACCTTTTTTTTTAACAGATTAAAAAAAAGAACAGAGAGCCCGAATGACTTTTCTAAAGTCAAAAAGTTAAGTAGTATCTAGTAGAGTCTGGACTTTAACCCAGGTTCTCTTACTCCAAACTTAATGCCCATTCCACTATATCATATTTCAAAGATCCATGATTTGAACTATGTTGGGACTGCTTCCACTAGTGCAAATCCCAACTAGTCTGTATCTTAGTAGACAGTTATATGAACTATTATGATCAAAACAAAATAAATCCATCACCAAATTGCTAACTCTAATGTGATAAGTACTTCCAAAATCTAAATTGGTTCTCAAATGTCATCAGATCCAAATTCAAAGCCTTTATATTTTGGTGGTTGTGAGAATCAAATGAGCTAATTTAAGAAAAATCATTCAAAAACCTTAAAGAAAGATACAAATGTGAGATATAAGCAACAGCATCTAGGGCTATACTCTAGCAGCATAGCTTTCAAATACCAAAGGTCATTGCCACCCCAAATGAGATATAGGGTTAGCTCTTTAATGGAAACATAAATAAAGAACTATTTGGTGCTTGCTACCTTTGCAAGGACAAACAGAAATTATTGTCACTTCCATTAAAGACCTTAGAATCTCAAAGTGAGAATTTAACATATAGCCATAATCTCTGAGAACCTCCTGAAGGAGGCCATTATTTTGACTGACTCACAGATGAAAGTGAACAAACAAGAATTTTCCTTGGTTACTTTCCAGTCTTAGTTAAGAAACCTGAACATTTCTCCATTTTGTTACTTTTCAGCTCTAAAACTTTAGGATAAAGTATGCTTTACTTTCACCCACAAGACTTCATGGGAAATAAAGCCATCAGAATTATAACTGTGTTTTCATAACTCCATATGAAAACCAAATCTTTCTAACAACTTTGGGATAGACCGCCCCAGAGTCTGAAAGTAAATTTAGACAATCTGAACTGGGAATAATCTGGACATGGGCCTGATGATCTTCTAGACCTCAAATAGTAACCCCTTTTCACTCTGTCGAGGACTGCAAAAGTGGTTTTTTACAGCTGCCCTGCTATTAAATAAAAACATGAATGCCTCTTTGGTCAATGCAGGATGCATAAAGAAAAAGCTTGGAGAATCGTGACAGAGATCACACCATGTTATTTCTTCTGGGTTCCACTTGGTGACCTGATTAAGGAAATTGCTTGCAGGCGGTTTTCTGGCATAACATGGCCCCCAAGCAATATATAGCAGAGACATTGTGAGGGCCACCTTAGGGGCTTGGGCTATTTGGCAAGATCTTGTCCCAGCAGGAGCAGGGTTGCTTCTGAGGAATACCTTGGAGAACTTACAATATTGCTGTCTCCTACATATGTTTATATAGTTACTGATTGGAGGTATAAATATTCTGAATTCTTTCCTAAATAATCTTAAACTATATATGCTTTTATGTGACTCTAAGTTACTTGTTTTCACTCTGTTCAAATTTTTAAAGCTTAAACAGCAGCAGATTTGAGAATATGAAAAAAAAAAGTAAAAGGATATGAAATTTGTAGTACTATCTTTTTTCCAAAATATCATTGACTATTTTCTTCTAGATTGGATGAGCCAGGAAAAAAATAACATTAGACACTGTTATCTTGATTTCTAAAGTTGGGAAAACTTTATAGAGTGAGTACCTGCTGCTACATGCAAGACACTGTTTTAGTGGCTATACAGGATAAAATATATATATATATATATATATATATATATATATATATATATATATATAGTCCTTGCCTTCAAAGAGCTTATATTCTTATTTGGAATAAGATCAATTCATGTGAAATTTAACAAAACACTCAAGTTGAACACAGGAGACCTTTCCCATTAGTCAGAGATCAGCCTGGTGACTAAAGGGGTCAACAGATATTATACTAACACCACAACATATGAAGAAAAGTCTTCTATTTTGTAACCAATAACATGTTAAATCAATTTTTAAAATAAAAAATAATGAATCATCAAGAATTTCTTAAGCACCTACCATGTTTCAGGCACTATGCTAAGTGATGGTGATCCAAATACAAAGAATGAAACAAATACTACTTTAAAGGAGCTATAAGAAAAACTAGGACCTATAAGTTGCTGCAGAAAACCATATTACAGTAGTACATGAGTTGACCTAGCAGACCTTCTTTATTCAAAGCCGGAAATAATTCTTCATGAACACCCTATTCTGAGTCAAATTTAATCATTCTTTAATGACTAATAGGCAAAGTGGTATAATAGAAACAATGCTTGATCTGAAGGATCTTATGAGGAAATTTGAATTCCAACAGTATTGGAAACTACTGTTAAATTGCATCTTTGTCCAATTTGTATCTGAATCTCTCCTGCACTCTATAGACTTAGAGAAAAGACTGCATTGTGGCTTATTCGTGATCATAAAGCCAATATTGCCCCAGATATTACTTGAATCCAAATATTCCTAATGATAAAGCCCCATTTTCTATTCACAACATCACATTGCCTCTCCACGTCCAACACTTTCTAATTGTAAACAGGGGCAAGCCACTTTGCCTGAGCTGTTCTCAAGTACTATTGTACTCACTCTACTATTCTTTATCTGTATATTATGATAATTATAGCCCCTGCCCCCTCCCAGTTGTTATGAGATTCAAATGAGATCATATGTATAAAATGTTTTGCAAATTATAAAGTGCTACATAAATACTAACTATACCTCAACATTATCTGGAAATGATTTGGGATCTCAAAGGCTATGCTTTCAGTGTCCAAACTCTAATAGGCCCCACCAAGGCTTTATGTATGGACCTAGTAATGTGCCTGTAGTCTGAGGACCTACCTCATTTAGTCATGTCTATGACATGGGTAGGTATTTTTGCCACAGCAACTCTTGGAAACTATGAGCCTCTATGGAGGCTCAGGTGATTCTTGATCTGTTTCCAAGGAGAGAAGAGTCATTCCAATGACATCACAGATAGTTTAATTAAATAAAATAGTTTTAATTTATGTATAGAAATATTAATATGTAAAATTTGCTTCACGAATTCAACAATCCAACAAATTATATCCCTCCCTGAAGTTAATGACCTATACTGTTTTCCTCAAAACTTTCTCAATAATCTCAATAAAGTGAACCCAATTTGTTGTTACAATAATAATAATAGAATGATGTTTATAAATCACTTTAAATATACAAAATGTTCTAAAAATTTTAGTACTATTTTATTATTTAATAGCTCAAATCTCATTTACTCCTCCCAACAACCCTGTGAAATAGGTCATCCCCATATTACAGATAAGGAAATGAAGGCTAAGATCAGTTAAGTGACTTGATCAGGGTTACATAGGGGCAAGGGAGAAAGTAAGTACATTAAGAGAAAGTGAAATAGGATTTGAATTCAGGTCTTTCTGACTTTAGATCATTCTATCCTCTGTGTCATTGTTTTCATATAACAGTCACTCAGCAGTTGTGAGTACTGAGTTATGGAAGAGAATGAACCAAAAGGAGCCCAAACTTGGACTCTGTAAGGCTATTTAAGTCAAATTCATAATATAAAATGTCCTATCAAATGGAAGGCACAAAGTTCAAAGTTCATGTGAATAAGCCAAGAATGGCACAGATAATATATTCAAAGTATATAGATATGTAAGGGTGGGCACACAGAAGTATGAAGGGAATGCATTTTAGACTGAAAATAGCATCTCAAGATACAGAAACAGGTTGTGAAGTCTAAACAATAGAAAAGTTAGGTTTTAACTCTTGGTCTCAAGGAAAATTTGCCTTCTGCCTTAATTTTAATCAGTCTTCAATCAATTAATTAAAAAGCACTCAAGTACCTACTATATTCTGGGCACTGTATGAGATTCAAGAGACACAAATCCAAAAAAAGGGGGAAAATGTCCCTGCCCTTAAGAAGCTTACATTCTAATAAGGGGAAAGAATATACATACATATGTGTATGTATGTGTATTGGTATATTATGCATGTGTATATATGTATATAAACAGTATGTATATAATTAAACAGGCATATTCTTCATATATAAATAGATATTGTGAATATTACATCCAGTGATACACAAAACAATGCAAGATAATTTGAGAAGGGAAGAGCCTAGCAGATGGAGGGAGGATGGGATTCCAAAATGGTTTCAAGAAGAAGATGGCTCTGAGGGGAAATGAGGAAAGAGGATGATCTAGGAATGAATAATAGCCATTGTGGTACAAAAAAAAATAGAGTGAAGAGTGAGAAAGGTATGTGTAAGAAACAGTGAGATCAGTATAACTGGATTCTATACTGTGGGGAGCAATGAAATATATAAAAATACTGGAAAGATAAGAAAGAACCAAGTTAGACAGAAATTTAAATGCCAAACCTAAGAGTTTATGTTTTATTTTACAGATAATATCATTTGTCATTTTGTCATTGTCAAATTCATTTATTAAAGAGGGGCGAGGGGTGGCAACATGATGAAACCCATAATTTAAGAAAACCACTTTGATGACTATATGAAAATAGATTGGCATAGGAAAAGGCCTGAGGTAGGGAGACCAAACAGAAAGCAATTGCAGTAATCTATACAAAAGGTGGCAACGTCTAAGTAGGCTATGACTTGAAAAACAAGCACATTTGAAAGATATAGTAGTAGCAACAAGAAGATTTTGCTACTGATTGGACTTGTAGGGTTAATAAGTATGAAGCATCAATGAGGTACTAAAAGGATGGTACTGTTCTCAACAGTAACAGAGCAGTTCAGAAGAGGGATTGATTTGAAAGGAAATATAGTCTTCTACCTTGGACATGTTGAATTTGAACTGCCAACACAGTTTGAAATGTTCAAAAGGAAGTTGATAACTTCTATGAAGTATTCTACTTCACCTTCATCTCTGAAATTATCTCTTCCCGCTCCACTATCCAAAAAATCCATCTACTTAACAACAACAACAAAAATAATAATAAAGCCAAAGAGTTATTAAAAAATACCTTTCTGTAAAACCAACAAAAATGGGGTCTGAAAATATTTTCTATATAGTTCCTCTCTCTAAAAAGAAGAGAAGCTCCATTTTCTCAGCTCTTCTCCATGAACAAGCTTCTAGATGGTTATAATTACATTTTTTTCAGTCATTACAGTCTTATTCAATTCTTCATGAATTTGTAGTTTTCTTGGCACTGATACTAGAATGGTTTGCCATTTCCTTCTCCAGCTCATTTTATGAGGAGGAAACCGAGTGAAAGAGTGTTAAGTCACTTCCCCAGGGTCATACAGCTAGTAAGTGTCGGAGTCTATATTTGAGCTAAGAAAGATAAATCTCCCTGACTCCAGCCACAGAATTCTATCCACTTAGTAATTTTTCAATTTATGGGGGGAGGCTTATTTCACGTAACATTGTTTTAATTATTGTGAATATTGTTTTTCAGCTTACTTCTCTTTGCAACTGTTCAGATAATTTTAGATTCATTGTTTCTTATAATTCAGTAGTATTTCATTACATTTATATACCACAATTTGTTCATCTTTTTGCTTCAATGGCCTGGAGTCAGGAAGAACTGAATTAAAAACCAGCCTCAGACACTATCTGTGTGACCCTGGACAAGCCTTTCTCTGATTCATTCTCTACTGTAAAATGGAGGTAATAAAAGCAGCTAGTTCCTAAGGTGGTTGTGAGATTAAATAAGATAATAATAAAACAAGTAAAACACTTCTCACAGTACCTGGTGCATAGTAGTTACTAAATATAGGCTTGTTTTCTTTTATTCCTTCTGTAAAATGGAGATTGTAGTACTTAGATCAGATTGTTATGAGGATCAAAAGAAAGAATGATTTAAAGCATTAAAATTATTCAGATGTCAGATGTCAGCTAATATCCTCAGCTTTCTCTTTTAGGAAAACTATCACAGAACATAGTTGTAGAGAAAACACATAACTTTTTGATGGATCTTGGATTTTAATAATAACACTATTCTTTCCAAAGGTGAAGCTTTCAATACATCCATGACCTCTTCACCATACAAGTCTTTATCCATGTTGGGGAAAGCAAGGGAGGGGTCAGAAATGATGGGAGAAACTTATTTCACATTGAAAATTATCATTGCATTTTAGATTGAAATTTAACATTGTATTTTAGTGTTTTAGAAACTAAAATTTCCTTCAGAGACTAAAATTTATTCTGGAAAAAATCGTGATATATAAATTGTTTTCTTCACATAGATCATCAACAAGAGTTTTTTTTTTGTTGTTGTTTGTTTGTTTTGTTTTTCCTAATCCTGGTTTGTCTAGAGAAGAAAGCTAAATCATAGAAGTATTACTTTATATTCTGCTTTTCATACACTAGCATGTCATTAGTACTCCCATTAGTATACTGGAATTGGATTTGAATTTTACATTTCTTTGCTATGTTGATTGTCATTATTAATGCTAAGTATCTGTTTATGGTCCAATCAGGGTGTAAACTATATTGAGATGAATCATAAAACTTTAATTGCTGTTGCCACCTTCACAACATCATACTTAATATATTCCCTTCTCCCCACTCCCAGAATCATATTCTAGTTCAAATTCCCATTACTCCCCATGTAGACCACTAAAAAAAAGTTCCAATCGGCCTTCTGCCTCATATCTCTCCCCACTCTGACCCAATTCATCATTTGTCAAAGGTACCTTCCAAATACTCTGTATGTATATTGTATGTACCTAGTTATTTTTGTATTGTCTCCTCCACTAGAGTATGAGCTTCTTGACATCAAGGACCTTTTTTATCTTTCTTATCATCCTTCATACTTAATACAGTTCCTGGAACATTTAATATGTTAGCCAATGTTATTCAGCAACTTTTTCCATCATTGTCTACAAATTGATTCCTACAACCTTTTCTATTGGAAGGTTCCCCAAGATGGAAACAAATGTGAAAGCATCCAAAAAAAGGTGACTCATGCCTACACTAGATAAAGAACTTATATTATTCCATCTTCCATAGATCACCTTTAATATCTTCCCTACTTTTTCAACTATTTTTTTCTATGCAAACTACTAAATTTCCCTTTGTTCTTTTGTCAACATCACATAATAACCAAATCTAAAATTTGCAAATTCTCAAGTTCATCATGGGCTCAAACCAAAAGTCCCTCAATGTTGGACTTTGGGGGAAGAAGGAAAAAAACTTTATTATATATTTTATATTATATATGTCATATATAATATACGTATAATATATATTATGCATTTAAAGAAATAGCAAATACATAATAGATTTGCAATAGATTGCTTTTAATTATAAGGCTTGAACTAGGACGGTAGTCTTATGAGTGGAGAAAAGGAAACAGATGAAAGAATATATTATGCTTACTTTATTCCATAAATTAAAAAAAAAAGACTTCAAATGATATAGAGAAAACATTAACTCCTAAGGTAACTCTTTCTATTTTTGCAAAGCACTAATTGTTATTTTTTTCCCTATATCAAAACTAACTTTCCCTCTCTGTAACTTTCACTTATTTTCCTAGACCTACTTTCTAGGGTTAAGCAGAATAAACCTAATCCTTCATGTGCATGATAGCCCTTCGAATACTTCAATAAGACTGCTCTTGAAATCATTTCTATCCCACCATCAATAACTCCACTGACCAAATTTTTTTCTCTTCTCCAGGCTAAACACTCCCAGTTCCTACAACCAGACTTCATACAGCATGATCTTCTCCATCACCTTCCTCTGGATGCTCTTCTTCTTATCTATGTCTTTCCTAAAATATGGTATCCAAAACTGAACATGTTCCTGAAGTGATCAAGGCTGAATACCAAAACACTATCACTTCTATCGTCTTGAACATTCATCATTTCATAATGTAACTTATGATCTTGGTAACTTTTCTGGCTGCCATATGACTGTCATCCCAATGCTTCACATTTGTTAACCAACCTTTCCCTATGATTTCAAATACACTTCCATTTATAATAAGTAAAATTCAGGGTGGAATAGCAGAGTACTATGACCTAGTATGACTTTGGGAATAGAGATAAGGGGATAGATGCAAAATATATTATGAAGGTAAGAGTGACAAGATTCAACAACTGATTGAACAGGGAAAATTGAATAGGGGAAAGCTAAAACAACACAATACAACAAAGATGTGCTAAAGATTAATTTTGCTAAATTTGCTAAAGATTAATATTTGCAAAACACTCTGCTAAGTGATACAGAGACAAAATGAAAAGCATCCCTTGATCACAGTTTACCTTTTACTAAAGAAGGTGGGGAAGGAAGGAGGAAAGAAGTAACACACAAATACGTGATGATAGTTCTTAAAGGGAAAGAACACTAACAACCAAGGTGCTCAAAAGAGGCTTCCTATAGAAGGTACCATAAAAATTAAAGAACATTAAGGTTTCTAAGAGGTAAAAGTAAAGAGAGAAGATCATCCTAGGCTTGGGATCAGCCTATGTCAAGATACAAAGGTGAGATATGCAATGTCACATTTGGGGAACCATTTGGATAGAGCATAATGCAGGTAAAAAGTTGCATTGTAAATATATTTTTAAATATACTGGAAGGAGTGACTATTTTATTCTAGAATCTAGGCTAGGAATCTGTTGAAGGTTTTTGAACTGTAGCAATGGGGTAGAAAGATCAAATATGTTTTATGAAAATATTTTAGAAACTGTGAGGGATATATTGAAAAGGAGAAAAATTATGGGGGAAAAGAGAGTCCAAATAGAAGGTGATTGTAATTCAGGCAAAAGGTGGAAAAGGCTTGAACTAGGACGGTAGTCTTATGAGTGGAGAGAAGGAAAGAGATGAAAGAAATGCTATGGAGGAAGAAATGATAAGATTTAACAGCTGACTGGATATAGGAGAGGGAGGAGTTGGGATTTATTCCTGGAGTAGGAATAGAGAAGTATTACAGCACCCTTGACAGAAATAGAGAAATTTGAAAGGAGAGGGGAATAAAAATGAAACCTATGGAGTTTTGTTTCGGCTACTTTGTCTTAAATGCCTTTGCATTATCCAAGTAGAAATAGATGACTAGCAGAGAGTTGGTAACCTAGGTCTGAAGATCAGGAAAAAGATGAGGGCTGGATATATGAATCTAGCAGATATGTGCATAAAGATAAGAATGATAGTAGGAAATTATATGGCACTTTAAAAATTGCAAATGTTTTCCCTCATTTGAGTTTCATAATAAGCCAGTGAGGTAGGAACTACATTTTACAGAGGAGGAAACAGGAAAAGAGAGAGGTTAAATCCATCATCACACAACTAGCTAATTTGTCAGAAATAAGATTTGAAACTATGTCTCACTGATTCTAACTTCTAGGCTATTAGATCACAAAGTATTTAAAGGAAAGGAAAGACTGGGAAGCTAGGAAGGTATTAGCATATAAAGGACTTTAAAAGTCAGACAAAAGATTTTATATTTTGTCCTAGAGATAATAGGTCAATGGAGTTTATTAAATAGAGAGAATGATATGGTTGTACATGAGCTTTAAGAATAAATACCTCCATAGGAATTGAAATATTTCTAATGAGCCAAAAAAATCCTTAGATAGACCATCCAATGGGAGTAATATCTGTGGAGTCTTTACATCTTCCTCAAAATCTTTCATATGTACACTGATTAAATTTAAGGCCATTCTTGACCTTATAGACTTATATACTGCAATAAAAAGGAATAAAAGCAAAATATTCATAAAATTAGAGAAATTGGGTAATTGTGTGAGAATGTTTTTTGAAACATTTTCAGGCTCCTCTCTTGAATATCAGTCAATAGTTTCCAAAGACATGAAGATGTCAGAAAACACAGAGAGAGTAATCAGTCAACTGATAAAAAATGATTCAAAACAGGATATCTTGAATATTCAAATGTAAAATCTGTGTAAACCTAATTTCTCTGGAAATTAAATTTCAGAAATTGAGCAATGTACCTTTCAAAATGATTCTGAGAAATCAGCACACAATAGGATTTAGCTGTAGGAAACTCCTTGCATTTTCTGGGTAAAGTCAGAACTTAACTGTAATGAAAGCTTTATTACAAAAGTGTATGTAGTAGGTACTGGACCTGAGAAAATAAGAGGTTAAATTATAAGGGCTGGGTTTTTTTTTTCCTTCAAGTCACAAAATTAAACTGAAAAAAGACCCACATTAGATTTTCCAGACATCATCTGGGCATTTAATTTTGTTGGCTTGATTTTTAGCATTTGCTTCTTTTATAAATTCTCTTCAAAGAATCAAAATCTATGAGGATAGACTTTATCTATGAAATAATTTGAGCAAATTTTTGTGAACCCATTCAGTATATCTTTGTATGCTTGTTTCATTTGGACACATCTTCCTTCCTTATTCCACTAAGTGGTATAGTGGATAGAACACAGAGTCTGAAAGTAGGAGGACCCAAGTACAAATCTAGTCTCAGAATTATATTATTTTGGGTAACTCAATCTTTGTCTCCTTCATTTTCCCCAAGTTGGAAATAGTAATAGCACCAATTCTCAGAACTGCTGTATCAAATGAGACAATATGTAAAACTCTTAACACAGTGCCAAGCATAAATAAGTGTTAAATAAATACTTATTCCCTTTTCCCCTTCTAACTATAACTGATCCCTTCCATTACTTCAAGCTCTCTAAACTAAATTTCAGTTAATATCTGTTCAAATTAATTCTCAGTGTCCCTATTCCCTCTGAATTGCTTTCCCATGACTTTCCAGTAATTAATCACATGATATTTCATTATAGTGATAAAAATCAATAATTTGCTAAAAATAAAAACACAGGATAAAATCAGGAAAAATGCATTAACAGCAAATATTCTCAATTCCCATTTCTCAAAGCAATCTACCTCCCAACCTCTAGGGACAGAATATTGCCATGGTCCTGGCTCCATACTGCTGCTATCAGCCTGGAGCTCAATGTAGATGAGAAATGGTATTAGAGACTTGCCTAACACCACAAAAATACTGCAACTTCAGTGCCTGGAAGTCACTGCCACTCACCACAGAAACACTAAGTCTTCAAAATACAGACACCCTGTACCTGGCACACAATGGGCCAGATCTGCCCAAGGCTCATGGGTACTGTGACTCCAAGTCCAATCCGCTATTTTCAAGAGCAATGAAACCTTCCTAGACTTCTACTGGTGTAGCATTGATAAATAAGATCTGGTAACAGCAGGAGGAAGAGAACCTCAATACCTACAAAGGGAGCATAACATCAACATTAGTTGCTCCCTATATCTTCTTTTTCCTCTCTAGCAACTTCAATGCTTTTTTAAAACCTGCCTTAGAAATATCCCTACATATACATGATCTCTTGGGATACTCAGGAAATTCAAGACTGTCTCTATTAAGCAGACACAGTGGGGAGAGGTAGTTCTCTGAGGAGAGGGTTGGTAACTCCTTATATTATAGAATTCCCAAAGCATCAAGAGTCCCCAAATGCTGACTGTTAGGATCCCAATATTTATTCTATAGGCTTACCCAAGAAAATGGAGAAGGTCTTGGCAGTCATTGAGACTATGATACTGAACCATCAATGCCTAAATTTAAACATCAAGACTTCAGAACATTGCTTTTCAAGGTGTGCATGATATACAAGGGAACATAAAACTTGGACACATAGGGAAAACCATCCAGATAACCAGTTTCCCCAGAGATTCTTAAAAATGTTTCACTTAGTTACCTTTCCCTTCTTCCTTCTACAATTCTACTGTCATAATATAAGGATCCACTGTGAATTTTGATCCTTAGGGCAACCATCTCCTTGATTTTATCTACTGCCTATAGGCAACCTCAAAATAGGAGACACTCTAGCAACACTCACTAGGGATATTGGCAACAGTTGCTGTTTTTCTTCTCCCATATTTCAATGATTCTGACTTCCTGATTATGGTAATAATTGATATCCTTTGGTCAGCCTCTACTAAACCAGTAACTTATTTCTGCATCTCAAAAAATTGTTTTCGGTTCTGTGAAGTCTGCATCCAAAGTATAAATGTATTTGTTCTAGTTGAGACTTAAGGTCCTTTTTCAGCATTAGAACTATCACTCTATGATTGTGAGGTTTTTATTAAGGCTTGTAGGAAGTATCCAATCCCCACCTCAACTCTACCACCAAACCATGATTAAACCAAATCATAAAGAAAAGGGGAAAGGAACAAATCATAAAATTAAAGAAGAGATTTTTAGAACTGGAAAAGATCTTAGAGATCAGATGATCAGACTACAGCTTACTCATTTTACAGATTAATAGACTGAGATGTAGAGGCAATGAAAAAAAATTGTCCCAGATCTTATAGAAGTGATGTGGCTCAGTAGATAAAGAGCTGGACCTGAAAACAGAAAAAATTGAGTTTAAATCCTAACTCAGACACTTACTAGCTATATGACCTGATCAGATTAGCCTCTCTGTGCCTCTGTTTTCTCATCTGCAAAAATGGGGATAATAATAACACTTCCCTGTTGTGAGGATCAAATTAATGTGTGTAAAAGATTTTGCAAATCCTAAAACATTATATGAATGCTAGCTATAATTCTGAAGTCAAACATAAAACTCTGAGGTACCATATTCTTGCCTTTATGTCTTCTTTACACTATCAAGTGACTTGAATTAAGGAAGTATCATTGGTGCCAGAATACTGTACTGGTCTTACAGTTTCAATATAATCATTCATGAAATCAGCTGGGTTCAGTAACTAGTACTGATTTTCTCTTTGCTTCGAAATCAGGACTCTAGAAACATATCAGTTAGATAGGTGACAGATGATAGATAGACAGATAGATAGATAGATAGATCTATTATTTTTACTTTTTACTTTCACATGATTCAACTTCTAAACTCCAGTAATAGTGAATTAGCATTAGCTCTGTTCTACCCATTCCCACTTCTAGCATTCAGATAATGTACAAATGGGCCATTTATTAACAGAATAAGCTGAAATAAATGTAATCATATCTCTCATGAGCCACTGCCAGAATTATCCTAAATTGATAAAGTCTTTCCAAGACCCGTCAATAACCCTTTGTACTGCCAAAGAAAGTTTTTTATAAACACTGAGTTGACAACATAATGTTGTAGAAAGAGCAAAGCTGAACAAATTGTGATATGTGTTCATGATAGAATACTTCTGAGCTATAAGAAACGAGGAACTCAGTGATCTTAGAAAGCATCTTGCACAAAACAGTGAAGAGTGAAATGAGCAGAACCAAGAAAACAGCATATATAGTAACAGCAATATTGTTTTCAAAACAACTATGAGGGATAATGCATTTTGACTATCATAAATATCCAAATTAACTACAAAAGGCATATGAAGAAAGACACTATCTGCATCCAGAAAAAACTCATAAATAAAAGTATGCATAGAATAATTTTACATTATATATATATATATATGTATACATACATACATAGACACAAATGTGCGTATGTGTATGTGTAACACATACGCATACGCACATTTGTGTCTAATGGTAACCATCTCTAGTGTGAGGGTGGGAAGGGGAAAAAGAAAACTTTATTGTGTACTTAACAGGCATAGCAAGCTGTTTACAATAGATTTGCAGATTCATATATAATCATCTTTTATTTATTATACTGTGTTATGGAAATTCTTGTTTTATCCCATACATTAAAAATAAAAGAAAAAACAAAGCATTTAGAGTTGGAGGAACTGGGTTCAAATGTTTGCTCTCCTAACTGCCTCTGTGACCCTAAGAAAGACATTTAACCTGTAGGAGCCTCAATTTCCTCATCTAAAAATGAAATTGGACTAGATTATATCTAAATGCTTTTTGGCTTTCCAGCCTCTCCTTCATAACACTTCTAAAATAATCTTCCTAAATTACAAATGTGACCATGTCACTTTCCTTTTCAATCATTACCAGTAGCTCAAAAACAAAATAGGAATAGCTCAGTTTGGCATTGTAGAAATTTTCGCAATCTATACCCAGATTGCCTCTCTACACTTAATTCATCTATTCCTTTTATACGTTTTAACATCTAGCTCTTAGAATCTTTAGTTTTTTTTCATGGTTGATATCAGGAAGGCTCCTGTAAGAATCCTTTCCTGATCCTTCAAGTTGCTAGAAAATGAAGGAATGGAGGGAGGAATGTATGAATAAAAGAATGAATAAATGATAAAAATTTTATTGAACACTTACTATGTGCCACAAAAAATCCTATGCTTAGTGCCAGGTGATAAATATAACTATATCATTGAACTATCTTGTATCCCCTTCCCCCACTCTTTGCCCTTTGAAATATAAGCTTCTCATTTAGGGCAAAGGCAGTTTCCCATTTCTATCTATATCCCTATAGTCTAATACAATGCTTTATATCTGATAGATGCTTAATAAATACTTGTTAATTTGAAATCAGCTGAGTCTCTTACCTACTAAAATGAAAGGTACTTCCAAGTGCAGGTGGACCTTACTTTAATAAAACATGATATCAAAAAATCACATGAACTAAAATTTGATGTTTAAGTTACAAAAAGATCTTTTTTCCCAAAAAAAGTATCACTTTAATTAGCTAACTCCCCAATTACTCTGAAAACATTTTAAAATTTCAGATTTCATAATTTTTTTCTATTGCATAAATTATAAATTCAATAGCATTTATTGTGTTTCATCCATGTTTCATCCACTGGGATATAAAGAGAGAAAAAAACAGAAACAATCCCTTACTACAAGGGGTTCACATTTGAACCCTTTTCCCACACCTAAATCATCTTTGGGTCCTTAAAAACACCCCTCACAAAGAAGAAAATATTTAATTAATAGTACATCCTCATAATAACACAACAGAATTATATCTATTAATGTGTTTCTTCCTCAGGAACTCGGTCTTGGAGGACTGGAGAGCCATTAGTCATTTGCCATCACAGAAGCTTCTAGAGTTCATTCCTATAAATAAAAATCAAAAATGAGTGACAGTATTTTTTTTATTTCTTCCCATCTGAAAGGTTTCATATTTATACAGAATGCAAATTCTTAAGAGAATTGTGATCATTTTGTCTCTATTTCAAAAAGAAGATACAGGGGGGAAATATTTTAAGGCTTCAAAGGGCTTTGGGAATATCAGATTACTTTCATGAATCAGTGTTTTCTTGCACTGAGTATAAATAAAAATACATGTTTGAATTTTCTTCCAAATATGCATAGAAACTAAGGAAAATGTGCTTGATGATATGCTTCGGAGTGGAATGTTGCATTCTCATGATCCCAAAATACTGAGAAACTAGCTTTAAATATTTCATGAAATCCAAAATTCAGTTTATTCTGGGGATAAACAAAAAGTTACAAGTCAATTGCAATTTTTAGTCAATCTTAATCCAACATCAAGAACGGGGGCAGGGAAGAGAGGCAAAAAAAGGACTGGGGAAAACAGATGGGCATAGGGGTGCAGGTAACAACTGACCAAATAATAGAGCCACTAGGAAGAAAGATCTATGAAAGTGAAAGGGGATAGAAAAATCTAAGCGAACTAAGAAAATGGGCACACAAATGCAGGAAAGTAAATAGATCTTACTTCTTACTGCTTATAGAAAAAAAGAGATGGTGCCTTTGTTTTTTTGTGGGAGACCATAAGTGATTTCTTATCAGAGCCAAGTCAAATATCCAAGAAGGAAAAAAAAAAACATTGCCACCAATTGTCTAAATTAAAGATTAGTGATAGTACTATAACTTAAATGCTTAATTCCTGAGTAGTGACCTTTCTGATTTTTATTACTTGGTTTCCTAACTTTATATAGAACTTTTCCCAACTTCACACTGTTGTCTTTGAATTAGAATTACTTTCTGATTATCACTAAGCAACTTCCAGAAAGTATAGAATGTTTCTCAACCACAATTGCTAACATTTATATAGTTATTACCTACTCTATGCCATGTACTGGACCAAGCACTTAATAAATCATGATCTCATTTGATCCTCACCACAACTCTTGGAGGTAGATGCTATTATTATACTCATTTTAAAGATGAAAAAATGAGGGAAATAGAGGTTAAATGATATTCCCAGAGTCACATAGCTAATAAGAGTCTGAGATCAAATTTTAACTCAGGTCTTCTTGGTTGCAGACTTGCCCCTCTAGCTACTTTACCACCTAGCTGCCCAAGATTCAAAAGGACTTCACAAACTTCATTCCAGGACTCAGATGACCTCAAAGTCTCTGTACCAACAAGGTGAAACTTGGGCAGAAAGCAATTCAAAACACAAAACCATTTTCATAGAAGATAAGGAGAAAGCAAGTACCAATATCTCACCCAATCCCTCTGTTTCCTTTGCTATATCAGCATCCTTAATCCTGAAAACTAAATCTGAGTGTCTCCTAAAGCTGTTCTATTTTGTTTTGTTTTTTAATTTCCTAGCATATTCCCTTGCTAATTTTATCAGTTCCCATGATGTTATCTCTCCTTAACTAGGCTCCTGTCCAGTCAACTGCCTGCTGCCACAGCTCCATCTGTAGGTCTAATAAGTGGCTAAGTCTCAACAAGTCCAAAACAAAATGCTTAATATTGCATCCTCTCCAAAATATCCCATTTTGCTTGAATTCCTTACCCGCCTTCCAGTCACCCATAATAGCAATTTTGAAGTCTTTACCTCTTATCTCTTTCAACCCTTAGTCTGTTCTCTTCTACCTCCCCATATATATCTTTCACATATATCCCTTTCCATTTACTCACATAGTCACTACCCTAGTTAAGAACTTCATTATCTACCACACAGAGTATTGTAATAGCCTCTTAATGAGTCTCAGAGATTCTTCTAGTCTCTCTCTTCCCTAGTCTAATCTTTGATGTTTAAGTAAACACAATGATTACTTCAACCACCTTCAGGGCCATTGGAACAAATTGTTCTCATTTCCTTATTCCATTGGGGGAAATCTTCACCTGTTTAATGTAGACATTCCCCCTAACTCACCAATGACTTTGACATCCCTCAGTTACCTTCAACTTGATTTAGTCCATCTGCCAAGATAAATTTACTAGGCATTGCACATACTACAACTTCTTGGAGCCACAGATGAGAGGTAAAAAGCAGACATCAAAGGCAAATGAACAGCTCTGAAAAAGGCTAGCAAGCTAGCCCACCCCAATACCCCATAGTATAATATTCCCATATTGGCATATTTTGTCAGTATCTTACTCAGAAATCTTTAGTATCTATCTATTGCCTCTAAAATACAATATACTCAGCTTAGCAATTAATGTCTTCCACATTCTGGACCTCATTTACCTTTCAAGTCTTATTTTATATTATTTCTCATCATATACTTTCAACTGTATTCTAACTGATCTAGTAATAGTAATATCCTCCCTCCAATACACATTCATATAGGTGATATTTCATGTCCAATATGTATTCCTCTCTCTTAGAATCCCTAATTTCTTTCAAAGTTCAATTCAGATACCAGTTCTTAACATTAGATCTTTCCTAATGCTCCCATTTATTAATGTGTTCTCCCTCCCTCCCTCCCTCCCTCCCTCTGTCCTTCTCCCTGTCTGTCACAGAACCAGACTCTGTCTTTGTCCCTGTCTCTGTTTGTTCCTTTCTCTTCTCTTTCTCTGTCTCTCTGTCTCTGTTTCTGTCTTTCTTTTTTTGTCTGATTGTCTCTGTCTTTGTCTCTCTGTCTCTCTGCTTTGTCTCTCTCAATTTTCCTTCCTTTTCTCTCCCTGTCTCTCTTTTTATGTCCCTCTCTGTCTCTGTCTCTCCCTCCCTCTATCTCTCTCTGTGTCTCTCTCTATCTCCATCTCTCTCTCCCTTTCTCCCTCACTTCCTCCACCTTTGGAAGTTACTTATATTAACTTTCATATGCTGAACTCACCAATAAAATGCAAACTCCCTGAGGGCAGGAACTATTTATTCTTTTATCTTTGTATACATTAGCCCTAGTATGCTTGAATGGTTCCCTGATTGAAGTATATAGTTAATTCATGTTTACTGTACTGATTTGAATTATCCCCAGCTTTACACAAGTACAAAGAGGGTCAATGCTTTGTTTAGTTAATGGCATTACCAACCTACCACAATGAGCTATTTGATTATCATTTCTGGGGTCTGTATGCAACAAACTTAAAAGATCATAATCTTTCCTTCTATATTACAGAAGAAAGAATTGATGACGGCTATCTAAGGTCAAAACTTCTGATGAGGCTTCACCGTATAGATTTTTTAAGTTTGTTTTTCAAAAGCACAGGTCTCTTCCTTTCTCAACAAACACTAGGGCTCCCTTATACCTCTAAGATCAAATATAACCTCCTCTGGCATTTAAAGCTTTTCACAACTGATGTTTCCAGGATTGTTGCATGATTTCCCTTCCAGGACTTCACGTACTAGTCAGACTTGCTTTCTTATTGTTCTTCATACATGCCATAGCATTTCCCATCTTTGTGGCTTTGCTCTGGCCCATAACTCTCTCCTCATATTTGTTTCTTTAGTCTCCTTCAAGACACACCTTATATAAAAAAGGTCCATCTTAATAGTCCCATCCAAAGTCACTTTGTACATACCTTTATACATATATTGTATATATACCTCATAGAATATAAGCTCCAAGATGGTAGGGGCAACTTCATTGTTCTCTTTGTAACCACAGTGTCTAGGACAGAACCTAAGTAGATGCTTAATAGTGCCTCCCTCCACTCTTCATCTTTGACTCTGCATTGGTCTCTGCTTGAAACAAGGTATGCCTCTTAGGATAAGCTGATCATTTCTGTTCTTATCACTGTAATGATACTTCAACCTTGGATATTCAGACCTCTTTCACCTTCCTAAGTTTCCTCACCCCTCTTATTGGAGAGCTTGTGAGTAGAGTACCACTCTCCTCCCAAAAAACTTTCTTTATAATGGGTAAAAGCTGGATTTCCGACTCATTCCATCCTCCATCTGCAAGATGTTTCTAAGCTGGGTACTCCTGGCACCTCCTCTCCCCCCCCCAAAAAAAGTCCCAACTTCCTTATGTGCTTTGTGTACCCCCATTAGATTATAGGCAAGTTAAGGTCAGGAACTATATTTCTTTTTCTTATTTGTATCCCCAAATATTTAATAAATGCTTATTGACTGATTGAACTTTAAGTAGAAATTGAGTTGAGACCCCTTCTATTATTCTAATTTATTAAATGATACAATTTTTAAAAGTTTCAGAAGGCAAATAATCAATAGTTTTTAAAATTCAAATTAAGGAAAAGAAGGAGGAGGAGGAGGACAAAGAGGAGGATGAAAAGGGAGGAGGAGGAGAGAGAGGAGAAAGAGGAGCAGGAGGAGCAGGAGCAGGAAGAGGAAGAATAAGAGGAGCAGGAAGAGCAGGAACAGGAGGAGGAGGAAGAAGAAAAGGAAGAAGAGCAGGAGGAGGAGGAAGGGGAGGAGGAGGAGGAAGAGAAGGAGGAGGAAAAATCTCACATATGATCAAAAGTTTTCAGAGCCTTATTGTAGAATATCATATGCATCATGCATTTTGGACAAAATTCTGTCTCCAACTTAGTTTTCTTCCTGAGACTTTCTATGAAATGATGCAGAGGATTAAAGAAATCATGCATCAGTGACAAATCAGTATCTATTCTGGGAGGGATAAATTTTAAGCAAGAATATTTCTTGTTTCTTTTCCAAGGGAGTGTTATTTCACTGGATAAATTGAACTCCATTGAACATCATAACTGCACTATTTTTTTTCATTATCTAGATTTATTTGAGAGATATCATTCAATTCAACAATAGATATCATTTCTGTTTTATACAATAGGAATAATAGACTTATGCTTCTTGATTTCCAGAGCCAACCCAAGGCAACATTAAGAAATAAAGCTTATGTATGAGACCCCTTAAAATGTGTCTCTCGTCATTTACTTCATATATTTCTTCCTTACCTGTTCAGGATCTTATCTTTCTAAGGACAATTTAAGATGTAAGCTGATAATGTTTGTGTCTTTTCCCCTTGCAGTAATGTATTAATTTAATTAAGGAATTCTTGAAAAATTGACAGATCCTTGAGACACACACACACACATAAACACACACACACACACCAAATCTCTATGTGTGAATTTTCAAGTGTTAGCAAGTGGTAGAGAAATTTAAAAGATTTTGGAATTTTTAAAACATATTTCTACATTCTACAAAGAAGAGTCAGAACAAAATGGGAAAACCATGAGGGAAAAAAAGTGAAAATAATATGAATCCAATTTGCCTTTGGACTCCATGTTCTCTCTCTTTCTATCATGAGACTTTTAGAATTGTCTTAGATCTTTCTATTGCTGAAAAAAGGAAAGTCTTAATTGATCATTGTACAATGTTGCTGTTACTATGTACAATGTTTTTCTGGCTCTGCTCACCTCTTTCAGGATCAATTCAGATAAGTCTTTCCAGGTTTTACTGAAATCCACCGTCCATCATTTCTTAAAGAACAAAGTTTCCAGAATTTTTTTTGCATTTTAAAGATGAGTTTGTGCAAAGGAACTCTTGAAAGTAATAAAAAGTACTTTTCAAAAACAATCCAATTCATTCCCTTTTTTCCTGTTCAATTTTGGCCAAGGTTTATTGCCCATTTCTAGTTTTTATTTCAGATACTTATAGACTTACTGAGTGTTTTCTCCAAATAATTTTACCTTATAGCATAGACCAAAGTTTTCACATTCTCCATTCCTAGACTGCATTATGGCTACAGCAGAGTATAATCTGAACCAGATTAAAATTAAATTTAAAAATATCTAATAAAATAAATAATTTAACATGTTTTTCTAAGTCAATTAGGTGATCTGTAATTCCTTATATTTTGAGTTTGACAGCACTGACATATGTTCAATAATTAGCTGATATTTATATAGCAGTTTAAGGTTTTCAGAACACTTTATGAATATTATCCCATTTGAGCTATCCAAAAATTCTGGGACATAGATGTTTGAGCCTGTATTTGAACTCATGTATCCCTTACTTCAAATCCAATATACCAGTGATAGATCTCTATTCTTGATGAATTTAGGGTTTTTTTTTTTCATGTAGATTATGGGGCAAATCATTACTGAATCATTCTGGAAATCACTAAGGGGGTTCATAGAGGTCTGGAGTTTGATGAAATCGTAGTATCAGCTACAATTTTTAGATGTTCTAAAGGTCAAGAAACAATTGACCAGTTGCAAGTATGCTGCAGCATATTATCAATAATGGCTTGCTTGAAGGAAGTGGAACAAAGATATCCAGGAAATACATTATTAGAAGTGGATTGGCCACATAATGAAACAGTAGCTAACTAGCTACTAGCTAACATTTATAAAGTGATAGGTTTGCCAAAAAATATATAAATATTTATCTCATTTGATCCTCAAAACAAATCTGGTAGGTAGGTCTTATTATTATCCCCATTTTACACATGAAGAAGCTGAGGCAGGCAGAGGTAAAGCAATTTGTCCAGACTCATGTAAATAGTAAACTCTGAGGCTGAATTTGCACTTAGGTATTCTTTACAACAGATTATTTCTCTATCCACTGTAATTCCTAGTTGCAGTTCTGCATATGTACTCACAGAATATCAAATGACCTAGATCAGAGAATTCAGTGTGTTGAATAGATCATCTTTGGAGGACTCACAAGGAAAAGGATTACATAAAATGTAAAGTTATGGATGGACAGCAATCTGCATTGTTAGAGATGATCCCTTTATTAATAAGGTCATAACATCATTTAAGTCTAGAAATATTGCAATATGGCTACAGATCATGGAAGAATCAAAACTCCAAATAACCAAATGGGTCAAAAAAATTCTATAGTCAACCAATCAAGTACCTAATATATATTAGATAACTGCAGTACTAAGCTCTGCAGATACAAAGAAAGACAGTGGTAGATATAAGACTATAGTAGTCACTAACCAAAAAATTGTTGTTCAGTCGTTTAGTCATGTCCAACTCTTTGTGAACCCATGAATCATAAAAACCTGGCTCTTCTGTTTCCTACTATCTTTTGAAGTCTGTCCAAACACATGTTCATTTCTTTCATGATACTATCTCTCCATCTCATCCTCTGATGTCCCATTTTCCAGGGTCTTTTCCAATGAGTCCAATTTTTCATTATGTTACTAAAGTATTTAATCTCCAGCTTTAGCATTTATCCTTGCAATGAATAGTCCGAAGTAAATTCTCTAAGTATTGACTGATTTGACCTTCTTACTTTCCAGGGTCCTCTTAAAAGTCTTCTTCAGAACCACAGTTTAAAAGCACTGATTCTTTGATCTTTCCTTATCATTCATCTCTCACAGCCACACATATACTGGAAAAACCATACCTTGCTTACAAGGACATTTGTCAGCACAGTGATATCTCTTTTTTTAGTATGCTATCCAGATTTCCTTCCAAGAAGAAAGTATTTTTTCCTTTCATGGCTACAGCTGCTATCTGCAGTGATCTTTTAGCTCAAGAACATAAAATCTGACACTGTTTCCATTTCATTTCCCTCTATTTACCAGAAAGTGATGGGATCAATTTCATGATCAAAGCTGTTTCAATGGCAAGATTTAAACCAACTATAAAATTCTCCTCTTTCACCTTCATCAAGGGGCTTCTTAATTCCTCTTTAGTTTCTACTATCAGAATGGTATCATTTGCATATCTGAAATTGTTGATATTTCAGCAACCTTAATTCTGACTCTTGATTCATCCAGTCTGACATTTTATATGATGAATTCTGCATGTAAGTTAAATAAACAAAGTGACAAAATATAGCCTTTCCTAATCTTAAGGATTAATATTAAGCCATTTTCATTTGAACTTTTGCTCCTTGATGCATACAGATTCCTAAGGAGACAAGTAAAATGATCTGGTACTCTCCTTTTTATTTATTTGTTTGTTTTTGCTGAGGCAGTTAAGTGACTTGCCCAACATCACACAGCTAGGAAGGGTTAAGTGTCTGAGGTCAGATTTGAACTCAGGTCCTCCTGACTTGAGGGCTGGTGTTCTATCCACTGTGCCACCTAGCTGCCCTTACTTTCTTCTTTTTGAAGATTTACCACATTTTGTTGTGATTCACACAGCCAAAGACTTTAGTGCAGTCAACAAAACAGAAGTTGATTTTTTTTTTTTTGGAACTCCCTTGCTTTCCCTATGATCCAGCAAATGTTGGCAATTTGGTCTCTAGTTCTTATCCCTCTTCAAAAAAACAGCTTACATTTTTTGTAATTCTCAGTTTATATATTGTTGAAATCTAGCTTACAGAATTCTTGTTGATAACCTTTGTATAACCTTGTTGATATATACATTGAGCATAATTGTTTAATAATTTAAACATTCTTTATCATTACCCTTCATTAGGATTGGGATCCATTGTTGAGTTTTCTAGCATTTGAGTGCAACACTTTAATGCTATCATCTTTTAGGATTTTAAATAGTTTATTGTAATCCTGTCCTTTTCATTAGGTTTATTGTTAGCAATGCTGTTAAGGTCCATTTTACTACATTCTCCAATATGTATGGCTCTAGATCAATAACCATACCAAGTTCTTTCTTATATAGTTCTTCTTTATTTTCCACTTCTTAATATCTTCCCTTCTGTTAAGTCCCCACTACTGTTGTCTTTTACCATGCCCATTTTTCCATGAAATATTGGATATCTCTATTTTGCTTGAGATATCTTTCCTTTCTATTGTGTTCCTCTATTTCTTAACTAAATCTTATCTCTCCTATTTTCTGACTTCCCTTTTCAGGCTGACCTCTAGATTATCATTTCCATTCTAAAATGAAATGCCAGAATGAAAACAATACTTCAGTGTGGTCAGATTAAAATAGGGTCAGTTTTCTCATATGTAAAATGAGAAAATTTTGCTCAAGCAGTTCTAAGATACTTTCCAGCTCTAACCTGTGATCTATTATATTACTTTACTGAAATATGCTTTTTTCTATCATGAATTTCTGTTTTTTTTTCAATTCAGGTATAAGAATTTATATTTATTCTTAATGAATTTCATACTAATAGATTCAAAAGTTCTAGTTTCTCAATATCTTTTCACCTCTCTCATGCAGTGTATTGTCTATTCCTCCCAATTTTGTGGAATCTAAAAATTTGACAAACATGATTTCTATACATTTCCTAATATCATTAGTAAAAATAGTTTAAGAATTAAGGATTAAGTACAAATCCTATGAGCACACCACTCATTCTTTGATAAAACCAAACTATTAGGCACTTCTTTTTGGGTCTGATCCTTCAACCAATTTTAAATCCATCTCATCACACTATCATTTATCTGGTGTCTTAATTTTTTTCCACCAGGATAGCATGAGAAATTTCATCAAATGCTTTGTTTAAAAAAAAAAAAACCTAGGTTATCCCATGTCTATAATAGTTCCATAAGTAAATAAAGTTAGTCTGTTAAGTTCTTCTGTTATAAAGTCATGTCAATTGTTTATGATCAGTTTCCTTTTAGAAAACTAACCATTTCTTGAATAATATATGTTCTAAAATTTTGTCATGAATCAGAATCATTTTAACTGATCTATAGTTTGATGTCATTTTCTTCTGTATTTGAAAATTGGGACGATATTCACCTTTCTTCAGGCCCTCAATACTTCTCCAGAATCTTTTCAGTTATCATTGACAATGATTTAGCTAATCCCATGAAGAAGTTCTTTCAATACTTAAAGGGAAGAAAAGAGAACAAGCTTTTATTAAATGCCTACTATGTGACAGGCACTGTGCTCAGTATTTTACAAATATTTCATCTGAGCCTCACAATAATCCAGGGAGGTGAGTGTTACTATAGTCTCCATTTTACAATTGAGAAAACTGTATCAACGATTAAGAGATTTGCATAGGGTTTTAAAGCTAGGTAGTCTCTGAGGCAAAATTTGAATTCAGGTCTTCCTTACTCCAGGCCTAATGTTCTCTCTACTAAACCACCTAGCTGTCTCAAGCATATACTTTATCTGATCCATGTGCCTTGAACTCACTGAGCTAGACAATATTAAGATTATAATGTCTTGATGCATTGTTGGTGGAGTTGTGAACGAATCCAACCATTTTGAAGAGTAGTTTGGAACTATGCTCAAAAAGTTATCAAACTGTGCATACCCTTTGATCCAGCAGTGTTACTACTGGGATTATATCCCAAAGAGATTATAAAGAAGGGAAAGGGACCTGTACGTGCACGAATGTTTGTGGCAGCCCTTTTTGTAGTGGCTAAAAACTGGAAACTGAATGGATGTCCATCAGTTGGAGAATGGCTGAATAAATTGTGGTATATGAATATTATGGAATATTACTGTTCTGTAAGAAATGACCAACAGGATAATTTCAGAAAGGCCTGGAGAGACTTACACGAACTGATGCTGAGTGAAATGAGCAGGACCAGGAGATCATTATATACTTCAACAACAATACTATATGATGACCAGTTCTGATGGACCAGGCCATCCTCAGCAACGAGATCAACCAAATCATTTCCAATAGAGCAGTAATGAACTGAACCAGCTATGCCCAGAAAAAGAACTCTGGGAGATGACTAGAAACCATTACATTGAATTCCCAATCCTTATATTTATGCACACCTGCATTTTTGATTTCCTTCACAAGCTAATTGTACAATATTTCAGAGTCTGATTCTTTTTGTACAGCAAAATAACGTTTTGGTCATGTATACTTATTGTGTATCTAAGTTATATTTTAATATATTTAACATCTACTGGTCATCCTGCCATCTAGGGGAGGGGGTGGGGGGGGTAAGAGGTGAAAAATTGGAACAAGAGGTTTGGCAGTTGTTAATGCTGTAAAGTTACCCATGCATATATCCTGTAAATAAAAGGCTATTAAATAAAAAAAAAAAGATTATAATGTCTTGATGTATTTAAAGTAATGAGAAGAAAAGATTCTATCATGTTGTTTAGAAGGGATTTGAAGTATTTATGAAAATATGTAGACAGGATTTATATAGAATAAAAAGGATTGAAGAGATGCAATAGTCATTAGTAGGGGGAGGAAAAACAACTGTGATAATTGATTCATCAAAATATGTGTGTCTTGCAATATACATACGTACATATATACACATGCATGCATGCACACATATATACATGTGTGTATGTGTACATATGTATGTATACATATATAATATTAATCAGACTTTTGGTTTGCAAGTTAGGAGATGGAAGTTCTAGTTTCAGTTCTTTAATTAACATTAAATAGATTATGTGCTTTTCCATAATTTTGAGAAATGATTTGGAGTAGAAAGAAAGCCATGAAAAAAAATACATCAGTGCTTTATTGGGAATGCTTTATCATTCTCATTTAAGACAATAATATTCTATTACCTTGCTTATAGGTGTGTTATCAGGACTAAAAAGGGGAAGGGGGGATTTAACTGGTTTTGTTCCTTTCTTCCATATGACTCCTCATTGTTGTTGTTCAGGAGTTTCAATTATGTTTGGTTCTTTATGATCTCAGTTAGGGTTTTCTTGGCAAAAATATTAGAATGCTTTGCCACTTCTCCATTTCATTTTTGCAGATAAGGAAACTGAGGTAACTGAGGTAAACAGAGTTAAGTGATTTCCCAGGATCACACAATTAGTAAGCATCTGAGGCCACATATGAACTCATCTCTTCCTAAATCCAAGCTCTATGCTCTATTCACTGTGCCACATAGTTCCTATTCAATGTTGAATTTAGAATGCAGATCATTCTTTTGAGAAAGGAACTAGTTTATTATAATATCATGTATCTTAGTAATTTTAATAAATATATCAAGCCCTTGTCTAAAGATAGATTTATGTGTGTCACAATAGTTTGAGTATCAATGATCTGTTATCATAAGTGTACATAACAGCAAGCAACACTGAAAAGCTTAAGTTAAGTTGCAATAAGCATATAATACAAATAATTGGCAAGTTTTATCTAGATGGTAGGAGGATGTTGAAGGATATGTTTGAAATGTCAAGTTATTACTTTCCATCTTTATTAGGTAACAACTTATTGCTAAACAAAACCCCTCTTAAAAAACTTAACTCACCTTTAGAACAGCGGATATGAAGCTTAGAAAACCACCCCATTGATAAATGAAACCTGCAGTTTTCCAGGAAGTATCAGAATGCAAACTATATTCTTGTTTGAACAGAGCTAAAAGAGAAGCCAGTTTGTATTTGACAATGACAAATTACTTCCAAAGAAAATAAAGCTATGTCTCCTGGTTCTTCTATTCAACAGACCTGTTTCACTATCTATCTAACCTTTGTCTCTGGCTCTGGCTCTATATTCATATGATCATGAAAAATGAGAATGAATTATTTATGGTGCTGAACTTTTGATATGAGATCATCAAAATTTGATGATTCCAAAATACTTATGAAACTTTTTTAAATTAAAAAACAAAAGAATAATATTGGGAAACATCATTTAAAAATCAACTTGAAAGAGTGAAACAGATTTTTTAACAAGTTTTATCAACGTTGTCTGGGTTTACATAATCATAGTTATCCTCAGTTTCTGTTTCTCTCATCCTCTCTCAAAAAGTCATCCCACATAACTAATGATATTTTAAGAGAAAAATAAAGAAAGAAAAAGAAAGAAAGGGAAAGAAAGAAAGAAGGGAGTGAAGCAGAGAGGGAAAAAGGAAGGGAGGGAGGGAGGGAAGGAGGGGGGAAGAAAAGGAGGGAAGGAGGGGAGAAGAGAGGGAGGGAGGGAGGAATGGAAAGAGAGAGGGAAGGAGGGAGGAAGGGAAAGAGGGAGGGAGAGAGGGAAGGAAGGAAGAAAGGAAAGAATAGAAGGAAGGAAGGAAGGAAGGAAGGAAGGAAGGAAGGAAGGAAGGAAGGAAGGAAGGAATTCAGCACAATTGATTGATACATTGAAAAAATCCAAACACAAATGCAATGCATAATACCTCCCACTTCCATGAATGGAATTGATGGTAATTTTTACTATCTCTTCATTTCAGTAATGCTTGATCTTTATAATTTTATTATATTCATTTTTATATGTAGTTGACCTTTTCATTTACACTGTTGTACTTATTATACATATTGTTTTCTTGATCTTGTTTACCTTACTCTGCTTCAGTCCATATAGATCTTTCCATGCTTCTCTATATTCAGCACATACATCATTTCTAACTATACAGTAACATTTATTACATTCATGAACCCCAATTTGTTTAGCCAATTTCCAACAGTGAACTTTGTTTCCAATTCTTTGCTATCACAAAAAAAGGCTTCTATAAATTCTTTTGTGTATATGAGGAATCTCTTGGGTATAAGTCCAGTAAAAAAGAATACCTGACTCAAAAATATGGACATGATTCTAGAGGATGGAGCCAAGATGACAGAATACTCACTACAGCCAAGCTTTCCCAACATTATTATCCAAACAACTTTCAAATAATGCCTCACTTTAAATTCTGGAGTGATAGAGCTAACAAAAGATTAGTCTGAGACATTTTTCTATCCCAAGAAGGTAGGAAAGAGAGATCTATGACCTCTGTGAGGCCTGGCCAGAGCATATGTAATGGTAACACCACCTGTGCACCTTAGAAGCAGCAGCAGCAGTTTGGAGAACTCTCAGCCAAAAATTGTTAAGGGGATTGGACAAATGGCAAGAAAGAAATGGCAAGGGACCACTATGCTATCATTGAGTGCAGGATCCGGTACTATTTGGCAACTCCATTCCCTATAGAGCCTTACAAGGTGGAAAGGAGTGTTTCTGTCACAAGGGATCATAGAATCTGAGGAGCAGTATTGCTTACAGTTGCAAAGGATCAAATGCCCTGAGAGACAATATCACTTGTCACAAGAGATCCTGGATCCTCCCTGTGTAAGGACTAGGAGACAGCTTCAGGACAGCAATGACCACATCTATCCCTGGATTACACTATCTTGGAAGTACCAAAAACATCCAAACCCCCAGCTCTGAAAGCATTAGTTCAAAGACTGAAGTTTGGAATAGTGACCCTTCAGAATCCCACTCTATCCCGACCTTTGGAGCACAACTTAACTTTAACATAAAATTCAAAGTCAATAAATAGGTTTAGAAAATTAGAGAGAGAGGCAGAAACAAACAGACAGACAGAAGCAGAGAGAGAGAGACAACTAAACAAATCTACTATGGTGACGAGGAATCAGACTAGAAAGAGACAAGGATATAAAAATATCTACACCAACAAAGACTCAAAGAAAACTGTGAACACAACAGAAACCTGGCAAGAATTCCTGGAAGAGTTATTTTTAATGCAATGAGTAATAAAAGTAAAATGGGGAGAAGGGTGAAAACAATGCAAGAAAATTTTGAAAAGACAATTAACTGTTTGGAAAAGATAAAAAAATAAAGTTTAAAAAAATAAAACCAAAAAAAAAAAAAAAAAAAAAGACCAAATGGGAAAGCAGGTACAAAACTTCACTGATGAAAATAACTCTTAAAGACCAAAACAAATTAGGAGATGAAGTGATACAAAAGCTCAGGAAAGAAAATAATTCCTTAAAAATTAGAATTGAGTAACCAGAAGCTAATGATTCTATAAGATATAAAATAAAATTTAAAAATGAAAAATTAGAAGAAAATGTAAACTATCTAATTGGGAAATCAAAAATCAACTGGCCTGGAAAATAAACCAGGAGATAACTTAAGAATTATTAGACTACCTGAAAGACATAATAAGGAAAAAAAAAAACTTGGACATCATATTTTAAACCAGAAGAAAAAAATAAATTTAAATAATCTTCCAATCACTTCCTGAAAGAAATCCCAAAATTAAAATTTCTAAAAATATTTTAGTCAAATTCCAAAGTTCTCACATCAAGTAGAAATACTGCAAGAAGCAAGAAAGAGTCCTTTCAAATATTGTGTCACAGTCAAGATAACAAAATTTAGCACCTGCCATGTTGAAATATGATATCTTGGAAGGCAAAGGAGCTAGGATTACAACAAAGACTAATCTACTCAGCAAAATTTAGTTGTAATACTTAAGGGGAAAAAATAGATATTTAATGAAATAGAAGAGTTTCAAGCATTCTTGATGAAAATACTAGAATTAAATAGAAAATCTGCCAAACTCAAGACTCAAATGAAACATAAAAAGGTAAATGTGAAAGAAAAATCAAAAGAAAACTCAACAAGGTTAAACTGTTCTATCTTTCAATGTGGGAAGACAACACATGTAACTACTAAGAACTTTGTCATTATTAAACCATCTAGAAGGATTCTATATCGAAAGAAGGCATGGGAGTAAGTTAGTTATGTCAGAATGTGTTTTTAAAAATGATAGGTAAAAAAGAGAAGTGCTGTAGAGAAGGGGAAGAGAGGAAAAGGGTGGGTGGGAGGAATTTATCTGTCATAAAAGAGGCACCCAATGAAGAGCTTTTATAGTAAAGGAGAAAATAAAGGGTGAGGTGACAGGCAACAGTTGAACCAGAACTCACCAGAATTGGTTCAAAAACGGAAAAATATATATCCATACTCAGTTGGATATAGAAATATATGTACACATATGTATATGTAGAAATATATATCTTCATACTCAATTGGATATAGAAATATATCTAGCTCATAGGAGAAAAAGGAGATAAGAGAAATGAATAGAGTAATAAAAGGGGAGAGTGGATTAATGGAGGCAGTGCATCAAAAGCAAAACAGACTAATGAGCAAAATGAGAGAGAGAGAGAGAGAGAGAGAGAGAGAGAGAGAGAGAAGGGAGGGAGGGGGAGAGAGAAGAGGAACATAGGAAAATAGGATGGAGGTAAATATATATACACATCATAACTTCATAACATCATAACTTTGAAAGTGAATGGAAACAAATACCAGGATGGATTACAGACCAGAATCCAACAATATGTTGTTCACAAGAGACACATTTGAAATAGAAAGACATACACAGAGAGTCATAAGGAACTAAAGCAGAATTTATTGTGTTTCAGCTGAAGTGAGAAAGGTAGGGGTAACTTCCATGATATCAACCAAACAAAAATAAAAAATATACATAATTAAAATATATAATCAGGGAAACTATATTTTGCATTTTTAAGTCTCATACATGAAGCAATATTAAAAAACTTTTCATCAAACCTCTGATGAAATCTCTAATTTCATCTCTCAAATATATAGGAAAGTGAGACAAATTTAGAGAAATAAGAGCCATTCCTCAATTGATATGTGGGTCAAAGAATATAAAGAGTCAGTTTTCAGAAGAAATTAATCTATAGTCATATGAAAACATTCTCTAAATCACTATTGATTGGAGAAATTCATATTAAAACTAAAATACCTAACTAATATGACAGTAAAAAAAATGCTGGAGGAAATGTGGGGAAAATAGGAACACTCATACTTTGTTACTGGAGTTGTAAACTAGAAAACAATTTGGAACTATGCCCAAGAATCTATAAAACAGGGCATACTTTTTGACCCACTATCCCCAAAAGATCAAAAATAAAGGACCCATATATTCAAAAGTACTAATAGCAGTTTCTTTTGTGATGCATAAGATTTGGAAATTGAGAGGTATAACTATCAATTAAGAACTGCTAACCGAGTTGTGGCATATGATTGCAGTAGAAGACTATTTTCTATAACAAATGACAAGGGAGATGTTTCAGGAAAACCTGAGAAGACCTAAATGAACTGATGCAAAGTGAAATAAGAAGAACTAGATCATTGACACATTAATAGCAATAATAATCAACTATAAAAGAACTAGCACTCTAATCAATACAATGATCCAAGACAAGTCTAAAGGATCAATTATAAAAATATTATCTACTTCCAGAAATTGAACTGAAGAACTCTGAGTGTAAATTGAAGTATATTTTTTTCATGTTTATCTTTCTTACTTTTTGGGATATAGCTAATATGAAAATGTTTTGTGTGATTTCATGTGTATAATTGAAATTCTCAACTGGTGAGAGAGAGAAGGAGAAAACTTGGAACCAACTTTTTATATGTTAAAAATAATTTAAATAATAATAATAATAAAACAAAATGCCAGGTATAACAATAAGACTAGAAAAGAAATTGAAGGAATAAAAAATAAGCAGTGAGGAAATAAAAACATCACTTTTTATATATGATATGATGGTGTACTTAGAACTTTAGAGTTCCTAGAGAATCAACTAAAACACTGATTGAAATGATTAACAACTTCAGCAAAGTTGTAGGATATAAAATGTCACAAAAGTTATAAACATTTCTATATATTACCAACAAAATCCAACCAAAATACTTAAAAAGAAAAGTTCAATTTAAAAGAACTGGAAATAATATAAAATACTTGAATGTCTACCTGTCAAGATAAATCCAGAGATTATTTGAAAATAATTATGAAAACCTTTTCCCCCCTGAGGCAATTGAAGTTAAGTGACTTGCCCAGGGTTGCACAGCTAGGAAGCGTTAAGAGTCTGAGATCAGATTTGAACATAGGTTCTCCTGACTTCAGGACTGGTGCTCTATTCACTGCGCCACCTAGCTGTTCCTTATGAAACCCTTTTTACAGAAATAAAGGTGGATCGAAACAATTGGAGAAATATTAGTTGCTCATAAGTCAAGCCAATATAACAACAACATCATTCTTTCTAAAACTAATTTGCTTATTCAGCATCATACCAATCAAACTATCAAAAATTATTTTAAAGAACCAGAAAAAATTAGAAAAGGCCAATGATATCAAAGAAACCAATTTTAAAAAGTGAAGGAAAACAGCCTCACAGTACCTGATTTCAAACTATAAAGTATTAATTATTAAAACAATCTTGTAATGTCTAGGAAAATGAGTGATGGATCAGTAGAATACCTGAGACATATAATACACAGTAGCAAATGACCACAGTAATCTAGCGCTTGATAGACCCAAAGATTCAAGGTTGGGGGGGTAAGAATTCACCATTTGAAAGAAATTGCTGAGAAAACTGGAAGACACTTTGGAAGAAACTAAACAAAGATTAACATTTCACACTATACTTAGAAAATTTTAAATGAGTAAAATGATTTAGACATAAAGAATGATATAATAAATAAATGAATAAATAAATAAGGGGAGCATGAAAAAGTACTTGTTGGATCTATAGATAAGGGGAAAGTTTATAAGCAAACAAGAGATAAAAAGAATTACAGGAAATAAAGTATTTTATTTTGATTAAATGAAATTAAAATTTTTGCACAAATAAAATCAAAGCAGCCTAAGTTAAAAGGAAAGTAGGAAAGTGGGAAAGGGAAGATTTTCGTACATGTTTCCCTGATAAAGGCCTCATTTTTCAAATTTATAGGAAACTTGTGTTGAATTTGTAAAAATAAGAGCCATTCCCTAATTGATAAATGGTCAACAGATCTGAACAGGCAGTTTTCAGAAGAATAAATAAAAATCATCAATAATCACATAATTTTATTTTTTCTGCAATATGGCTAATATGGAACTATATTTTGTACGATTTTACTTGATTTCTTACCTTCTCAATAGTGGTAGAGGAGTAGGAAGGAGAGAGAAAATTTAGCACTAATTTTTTTAATTATTGTCAAATGACTCTGAGATACCACTACACACCTCTCAGATTGTCTAAGATGACAGAAAAAGATAATAATAAATGGTAGAGGGGACATGGAAAAACTGGGACACTAATATATTGTTGGTGGAGTTGTGAACTGATCCAACCATTCTGGAGAACAATTTGGAACTATGGGCAAAGAGCTATCAAACTGCATATTCTTTGATCTTTCAGTGTCTCTACTGGGTTTGTATTCCAATGAAATCATAAAAAAGAGAAAAGGACCCACATGTGCAAAAATGTTTATTACACCCCTTTTTATAGTGACAAGGAATTGAAAACTGAGTAGATGCTCACAGTTGGGAAATGGCTGAATAAGTTATGGTATATGAATGTTATGGAATATTATTGTTTTATAAGAGATAATCAGCAAGATGATTTCACAAAGGCCTGGAGAGATGCTAAGTGAAGTGAGTAGAACCAAGAGAACATTGTACACAGCAACAACTAGATTATATAATGATCAACTGTGATAGACTTGGCTCTTTTCAACAATGAGGGGATTCATGCCAATTCCAGTAGGCATGATCCAGAGAGCCATCAGCATCCAAAAAGATGACTGTGGGGACTGAATGTGCATCACAACATGGTTTTTTGTTGTTGCTGCATGATAAATGTGGAAATAATATCATTGAAAGAAATGTACTGACATCTGCTTTGGAAGGTTAAGTAAAGAAGTTACTTGAAGAACTAAAAAAAAACTTCAATGAAAATGTATTCAGTGACAATAAGAAGCATTTATATAGTATCTTGTCAGTTATTTTAAGTAGGATGGGGTGATTTGATTAGTTGACTCAACCCCCATTATTTTATTGTCATAGTTATAATAACTGATATCAATAATGAGCATTGAGCTTTAGAATAATAATAATAGTAACTGATATTTATTTGGTGACTTAAATTTCCTAAATCTTTTCTACTTGCTTGAGCCTCATAACAATCTTATGAGGTAATTCCTAGAGGTAGTACTATTTTCATTTTACAAATGAGGAAACTGAGGCTGAAAGTTAATTCATTTTTATGAATAATAGCCAGTAAGTATCAGAGGCAAGATTAGAAGAAACTCTTCTCTTCTGAATTCAAACATAGCATCATTTGTACAATATTCTAGAGTGTTTTTTTAAAAGGCTGAGGATTTTGCATTTCATTTTAAAAGCATGAGTAAGCCACAAAAGATTTTTGAGTAGGGAGTAAGGGAAGATGGAAGGTATTCATTACGTTGGCAAATGTGTGGAGGATTAACTGGAGAGCAAAGAGACTTGAGGCAAGGAGAACAATTAGATAATACTTCAGGCTATAATTGGTAAGAGCTTGTACCAAAGGAGTGGTAATGTAATTGGAGAGGGAGTGTCTTGGAAGTAGAATCAACAAATTTTGTCAATTGATAGATAATGACATGGGAGTAAGTAAAGGAAAGATACCAAGGATGACACCTACATTAAGAACCTAAGTGATTGTATTGATGTCTGTGGCCTCAACTAAAATGTGGAAGTCTGAAAGAAGATCAAGTTTAGGGAGAAATATGAGGAGTTCCTTTTTCGATATAGTGAGTTTGATATTTCAGTGGGGAAAACGTTGTCCAAGAAGAGGCTGGCAACATAAGACAAGGCTATTAAGGAAAGAGATTACAACTAAAATAGAAGTCTTATAGATCTCTCTTTAGAGATAATGCTTGAACTTATATGAATGAATGAGATTGCAAAGGTGAAAAAAAAGAAGGAAATAAGAAAGGAAGGAAAAAAAAGAAGGAAGGGAGGAAAAAAAGGAAGGAAGGAAGGAAGGAACACATTTTATTCAGAGGAGGAAACTGAGGATCAGAAAGATTAAGTGGCCCATTGGACAGCTAATAAAAATGAGAGGTGGGTTTTGAAGTCATATTTCTCCTAACTCCAAATGCAGCACATTTTCTGTTTAGGGTCATCCTGGTCCCATTAACTAAAACTTTTAAAGTTTCTATACAATCACTGGACTAGATGTTATTTATGGATATGTATTGTTATCTTTCAGGCTTTTACTCTTTGCCCATAACAATATACAATGGAGATTTTTGCCTTCTTATGGGCACTGCATTTGTAGTTCTCTTATATATAAGCTTTTCTTATTTATAGGGCCTAGACTCAGGAAAAACAGAGTTTAGATTAGATCTCAGACACTTACAAACTGAGTGAACTTGAGCAAATCATTCAATCTCTGTTTACCTCAAATTCGTTTTTTCTGAAATCTAGCTAACCATACCAGTATCTTTGCAAGAAAACTCCAAATGGGATCACAAAGAGTAACTGAAAAACTGAACAATAAAATATTTATAATTTGCCTGTAAATTTGTAATATAGTAGATATCACTTTTAAGGATGAATATATTTGCATTCTACTCAGTCTCCAGCAGGAGAAGGACTTCATCTCTGCATTAGTGATTTCTGTTGGCTGAGATCCTAGGGCGGTTTGGAGAATGGAGAGTGGGTAGAGGGAGGGAGAGACATAGTCCAGCCAAACCTGAATTGATTTAGCAAGACACACATTTTTGTTTGCTATCCTCTGATGCAGCATAGATCTGGAGACAATTTATTGAGGGAAAGTGATCACTGACCTTTGCTAAAATAACTTTGCTTTCAGGAGCCTCCTATGTTGTCTAGCCAGTAAGGGACTACCTGGCAGGATGCCCCACTGAAGACAGATGGCAGACCAAACAATGAATGGCTGGATCTCATGTCTTTTAAGAAAATGTGCTTTCTGAAAAAAAAAAAAATGGAGCCTAATACAGCAATGCAAAGAAGCACTGGCCTGAGGGCCTAAGACCTGAGAGAAACCAGAGCAGAGCTAATCAAAACCAAGCTGTGAGCTTAAAGAAATAGCTTCTGCTTCTCCTTTGGGTTCCATCCCCCACATGCATTCATTCTCTCTCTCTCTCTCTCTCTCTCTCTCTCTCTCTCTCTCTCTCTCTCTCTCTCTCTCTCCATACTTACCAGCAATTTACTACAGGTAAATCCTTCTCTGAATCTCATTACATGAAGAATGCAATGAAGGCCAAAAATGCTAGAAAAAAAAAAGACTTGTGACTGATAAATGTAAACTATTTACAATACTTTGTGAAATTGTTTTTGACAAATTCTTAACAATAGGAGTCCACTCACCTCATTTAAAACTTTTCTTTCTTTCTTCCATCCTCTTTCTATCCCTTCTTTTCCTTCCCTTAAATCTTTCCGTCTCTCTCCTTTTCTTCTTTCCTTCCTTCTTTCTTCCAGTTCTGTCCATATCTCTCTCTCTCTCTTTCTGTCTCTCTTTTTCCCCTTCCTTCCCTCCCTCTTCCCCACAATGTTCTGAAACAATAGAATACTCTGAAAAATGTAGGCCTCGTAAATCTTACTTAGTGGCTCTTAGAGCTATTTCTCAGCAAACTGAAGAAAATAAAATATTCTTCCTTCTCTTGAGAAAGTCTCAAGAGAGAGGATAGTGTTGAGAAATAATTGCCCACTTTGGTTCATTGCATAGATAATCACAAAAGTTTACATTAGAGAAAACAAAATTTTGCCAAGAATGCTCTTTCTTTTTGTAATAGAAACACTCTCATCATCTAACCTGTGGACTTTCTCCTTCCCTGTGATACTTACACAGAAACTTTGTCCACTCTATAAGCCACATTAAAAAACACTGGTCAAAAGAAGCATCCGGCAATCAAACACATGAGAATGAGTTCTGGGACCACTCAACCCCACCTATCCCCAACTCCACTAGTAATCTACAAAATAAATTAATCCAGTTTTCAACAATAAATAACTTTCATTGCCTTTGCAGGCTGTGTGTTCCCTGGGATAATAAAAGTAATATTTCAGATCACTTCCCTATAATAAGAAATATCAATAGAGATGAGAATTATCTTTCAAGACCCTATTCAAGAAAAATCTGGAGATCTCACTTTCTGAAGAAAGGGTTCAGGCATTGAAGATGATGGAAAAACAATGTGGTCTTGGTAGGTATGAGTGGGTTCAAACTATGTTCCCAAGAGGAACCTTTTTTGAGTCCTTCCCTAATATAATTTTGGTGAGATGGAAATTTGAAGCTCTATACATTTTGAAACTATGTCCAAAAAAGGATATGAGAAATGTGGAGAAAATATCTCTGTATTATTTATGTTTTAGGTAGCACCTTTCTCTAAGGAGTTTAGAATGCTTCATAGAGATGAGTTACTCTTAAATATTGCACTTTTCTTTATATATTTGCTGAGATTGTATAGTTTTGTTTCCACTGTGATTTCCACCTCATTTTTTCATTCATACTGTTGATCTGTTATATCCATTTAACAAAATGATTCAATGTCTTTAATATCAGGGAGCAGAGAGACCAAAACAATTTCCTTTTTAAATTAAAGGGTCTTTTGTAAAGATTACAATATTAGAAATAAACTGTTCACATGCCTTATGTTCAAAACAATTAAAACAAAAATAAAGTTTGCAACACTGCTCACTCTTGTCAATGACCCAGTGATAGCATATCTGACCTGGTTTGAAAGAATACATATTTCACTTACTGTTCTAGGTACATTTATCATTGTATAAGGTCCATTAATGTGGATTGTTCCATAGGCCTGAGACATTTCAGGTGCTCCCTTCCCCAGGTAAAGATTGCAATCTTCTCTTCATTGTAATCCTTGTCCAGGGCTTTCAGAAATCCTCTATAAAGCATTTATCCAATGCTGCGGAATCTTTTTGATTCTTTTAACATTTTTATGGTTGCCAAGACAGTATTTCGACTATCTATTATCCTTCCCTTTCTCTACATGTCCCATTCCCCTTCATTTCTTGCCATACATGTCTTTTTCTGATCTTTCCCAAAACTTTTTTTAGGCCAGTCATTGTTGGATGCATATGCTGCAACCTTCTGATCCTTATCATTTATCTCTTTTGCTCTCAAAGGCATCTGTAATTATAAGTCACAGTCATACACCATAATTAGGAGAATATTGGTGTTTTTAAAAAGATGAAAAAATAGCAACCCATTCTTTGTAAATCCTTTTTTAAAAAAATTTTAAGGTACAATTTGGTTAATATTAACATCAACTTAATCAGTGGAACTGGATGTTAAATATGAGCGGATGAATGTCAGTACTTAAACCTTTAGCATTAATATAGGAGTTATTATAAAAGGGCAGTTCCCAGAATAATGTGAAAATATTTTACATGTTGAAGTAAAAAGAATTGTGTCCATCTAGTTACTACTTACCTCTAGGATCTCCCAAAGTACAAGGTCCTGGAAAATCATCTTATTTTCTGGATCTTCTTCAAATTGACAAATGTATCAAACATCTGTTGTGTGCAGACTTCTAAACTACACACTGGAGAAGAAAAAAGGTTAAAACTAACTCTCACTTCTAATACTTGCTACCTGTTTAACTTTGGATAAATTGTTTAACCCTCTCAAATTCTATCTCTTCAAATGTAAAATGAATGAGTGACTAAGTCTGAAACTACATTCCTGTGTTCTTTCCCCATTAAGTATCATGCTAGGAACAAATTTGTCCTTACTGTGTCATTAATCTTTCTCTTTAAAAAAAAAAAAATAAATAAATGAAGGTATCTAAATCATGATGATGTCATCAAGATTGTGACTACATGAAACTTCCAGAGAAACTGTTATTAATATATTTACCAATCAGGCCTGTAAAGTTCATTTAATTAACTTTCTCCTAAATTAACTATCTGCTTAAAGGATCTGACTAATTTCCATTAAATTGACTGAATCTTCCAGTTCTCTTATCACAAAGTAGATAATTCTAGAATCAAAGGAACTGGATGATTTCATTTGGTCCATCTTCTTAAAACAAAATTAGTTACTGAATTCAGATTTAAAAGGATCCTCTGTCCTTCTAAATATGTTTAAAGGCATCATCTAGAAATTAAATGATAGATACCTACCCATATAAATGGAGATCATAATGCTAAGGTTACTTGGGAATCTTTTAATATTGACTCTATTAAAATTCAATGAATTTTAGAAAAAAAAATATAGCTTCCTGACATATTTCTTACCTTAACTCATAGGATCATATAACTAAAGCTGGGAGAAATATTACATATCTACTAGTACAGCCTCCTCATTTTAAAGATAGGGGAAAAGAGGCTTGAAGATGTTAAATACCTTGCCTAAGGAGATAGAAAATCCAGAGTTTCAGGGCTTAAAGAGATATGATTATTCTGTTTTTCTTCTAAAGGGAGGGTCTTTTCTGTCCTCTATATAAACAGTCTGTTGTTTCCTTGTTCTTAACTGCATGCCAAGCCACAATAGGAAAATAAACATTCTTGCATAGAACACTAAGCATTCAGGGGATGAGTCTCAAAAAAATTGAGAATTAGAGTAATATCTGTCTAAATAACCAGAATATCAGGTACATATTTAAGTCTTGCATAAACCAGAGTCCTTGATTTAACTAAACAGGATCAAAAGGCTTCTAATTACAGGATTTTACACCAGATTCTCACTCTTCTTTTGATCCTACTAGAAATATTACATAAATGACGTTTTTGTGGCACTGCCTATTGTCACTAATGTACTAATGGTGTCTCCTCACACAGAGCAAAGGCTCTGTTAACTGAAACCAGGATGAGAGGTTTAGCTTGGTTTATCTGGAGGTTTTCCTAAATTCCCCACTTTGATGACTGTAAGTCTATTGTCTAGGACAATAGAAATGAAACCACCTAAACTTTTAAATATTGCCTCCTCAATGAATTTATATAAAATCACAGAGGTCCAAGAAAGGAGTTTCTTCAAACATATCTCTAGCTCTGGCATAATCATCTCCCTGAAGCACTCCCAAAAGATGATTTATAGGTATCAATTTTTTGTTTCAGTTCAAGTACCAGCCCTTATAGGTGATCTTTTCTAATACATGCCTTATCCTAGCTGTTAGTGATCTCTCTCTTTCCCTCCCCACCTCTCTCTCTCTCTCTCTCTCTCTCTCTCTCTCTCTCTCTCTCACACACACACACACACACACACACACACACACACACACAGTCCTAACTGCCTAATTCTAATTATTCTTGAACTGATTTATGTCCTTTCTAAAAATCAAATGCAATGTTCCCAATAGGATCTGACCAGGGACATGTAGAATAATAACATTATCACCTATCTGATTTTTAAATTCATGCTTCTTTTAGTGGAAACTCAGATTGTATTGGGAAGTTTTTTTGACTATTGAATTACATTATTCATCCATAATGATCTCAGATTATACTCCCCATATTTGTTTCGGTTTAACCTGTGTCCTTTCAACAAACTATCAGTGGGAAAGGCCACATTCCATATATGCTTACAATGTCCAGTGGACTGGATGTAAAGACTCTCCTTGGATGTAAAGACTATTTTGTTTTTTTTTTTTTTTCCTCTTTCTGTTCACGTTGCCCAGAATAATACTTGATAAAAAGTAGGCACATAATAGATTTTGAATAACTAACTATATTTTCCCATCTGTACTTGTGAAGTTAATATTTTAACCTAATTGTAAGACTTTTTACATTTATCCCAATTAAAATGCATCTTAATAAATTCATTCCAGTGTTCTAACTGACTAAATTCTTTTGTTGATTCCTGACTCAGTCATCTACCATGTTATCCGTCCATAACAATTTTGTATCGTCTGCAAATTTGATAAGCACACAATCTATGATTTTTATCTAAATCACTTAGAGAAATCAATAGTAGGTTTATCATTTAATTAGTATACATAAATCCTGGGAGAAAAAACTTATTCTATTAAAACAAAGCTCTCTATAACTTAAAATTTGAGTTTTCTGCCCTACTGAAAATTAAACCCATAATTACACAACCAGTATTATCATCAGAAAGATACTTAAATTCAAGTCTTCCTAGTTTCAAAAGAAACTTTCTATCCACTAAGCTACACTGTCTCTCATGGATAAAAATTGTTGAACAGAACAGAAACAGTTCCCTGGGGCTTTCCACTGTGCATTGTAACACTCAGTCAGTTACAATGAACCTCACTGTATATTTATATCTTATCTCTCCATTGTGACTGTGAAAATAACAGGAAAAAAATTGTAAAGTGTCTTCCCAAATGCTAAGTAATGAGAGAAAAGAGTGGAGATGTTTCTGTGTAACTATTGATCAGTATAGTAGCAGAGAAGTCAGCATTTCCTAGTTCCTTCCTCAAATTCATACCTTCAAGAAGATTAACTAAAGGGGCCATCCAGCAAAACTTTCAGAATTACTCTAATTTCCAGCAACCCCACCTAAACTGATTGTTGTTCCCATACATGAATAACTGTATCACAATGAAGTACTTACTGCCGCATCAAAATATTTAAATGAATTCGACTAAAATGAAACTATTAGGAAAAATCAACTGGAAAAAGATGATGGAATAGAAGGAAGCAGTACACTGAGCTTTCTTTCTCATACTACTACCCAACCAAAATCAAGAAAGAATATCATACAGAGTAATGATAACAAAACATAAAGGGAAAAGGCACAGTGAGTCATTTTTTTATGAGGAGATGGACAAGAAAGCTTAATCAGAACTTAATCCAGAACAGGAACTAGGCTGAGGATGAGTTATAGCTTTAACCCATAGCCCCAGGTTGGTGCCCAAAGTTATATAACCAGAGCAAAAAATTTAGACCAAGGATGAAGCTGCAGTTCTGGCTACTAACTTTTAGAGCTATTCAACTAGCTGATAATAACCTTGGGCCCAGAGAAATATATTGGAGCCTATCAAAGAGCAGGTTTTCAGTTGTGTCATCAAAATGGAAAATATACGTTGGCTGCTTCTTCACTTCTCAATAATAACCATAAGGATTTCAAAATATGAAAATGTACTCTCAATCATCAAAGAACAATTAAATCATGCTCCATATAGTTTTGAGTTTATGTATTTTATTTTACTTCAAGTATCTGAAAATTGATGATGATTAAACATCAAACATGGCAACTCTTTACTAAACACATAGATAACTGATAGTTTATTCTTTAAAATAAGTCAGTAAATATTTTTAAGCACTGTGTAAAATATTTAGTAAATCTCTAGAAGAGGGATTAATGGTTTCCTAAAAATAAGATTAGAATACTTCTAAAGGAGAGTGAAATGTTACACTCTCTTTCAATAGCCATTTAGTATTATTAGTTTTTAAATTCCTTTTTAATGGAATATTTCCATTCCTACTGCTGACCCCAATATATTTCAGTAAATTTTTATCAGTCTTTTTTTAATATCATCATAATTTCTCCCATTATGCCTCTTTCTCTCCTTTCCAGAGAGCCATCAAATATAATAGTATGTAAGACAGAAAGAAAAAAAAATCAGAGTAACTAATATATTGGAAAAATCTGAAAATATGTGCAATGTGCAGCACATGTGGACTGCTCACCTCTATAAAGGGATGGGAAAGGGAAATCTACTCATATCTCTCTTTTTGAGCCAAGCTTGCTCTTTATAATTTTACAACATTCACTTTTTATTTTGTGTGAATGGTTATTCTTTCTATTTACATTGTTGTGGTCATTGTGTATATAGTCTTCTTGGCTATGCTTACTTCACTCTCCACCAGTTCAAGTAAATCTATCATTTTCTGTACTTGCCATATCATTATTTCTTACAGCACAGTAATATCTCATCTCCTTTATATACCATAGTTATTCTCCCCAATTTATGGGCATCTGCTTTATTTCCAATTATTTTCCATCACAAAAAGTGCCACTATAAATATTTTGAATATGAGAACTGTCTTGTTATTTATAGCCTTCTTGAGGTAGAGATTCAGAATGAAATATGTGATCCCAGTATTTTCATTTTATTTGCTCTCTTAATCTTGTCTAAGAGAAGTAGAGAGAAGTTTGGGCTTAGAGTCTGGAAGGTCTCAATTTGAATTTTGCCTCTGACACTAATTACCTGATGTTGGTCAAGTCACTAAAACATTTTAGGTACTAGTTTCCTTATCTGTAAAATATCCATAATAAGAGCAACTATCTGAATGAGTTGTCATAAGGATAATGAGATAAAGACTATAACATGCTTTATAATCCTTAAAATGCAACATAACAGATTAGTTACTATCATTATTGTTATTATTCTTTTTATATCATTATAGAAAAGTCAGTATAGAGAGTCAGGAGGACCTGGATTAAAGTCTCAATTCTGATATATACTATCTGGATCACTATTAACAAATTACAACTTCTTGATTACCTTAGACAATTCTGTGAGAGTATAACTCACAGAGGGGATCTTGATTTTCTTTGACAAAAGGAATTTTGTCCCTTGAGGTGATCTAGTGGGTCAAATATTTGGAATTAAGAAAACTTGAATTCAAATCTCTCCTCGAATATTTAGCTGTGAGTCTTGTTAAGAATTAACCTCTCTCAGCCTCTTCTGTGAAATGGAGATAATGAAAGCATTTTCCTCACAATGTTGTTGTGAGAATCAAAATATCATGTGTAAAACTCTTTGCAAATCTTAAAGCACTATTATTATTATATTAGTTAAACTACTGACTGATCAAAAAATAGTTATCAATGAAATTCTAAATGGTAAAATCATGTTATAATCTTTGTTTTGTTTTTTTATTTATTTTCAAATTTAGATTAGACATTTTTGAATGAATAGCAGCCCAGAAAATTTCTATCAGACCTTCCCTGCTGATATAAGGCAACATAGGAAAGAAAAAAAGTTGACCCCAATGATGTTACAGGAATTATATACCCATTACCTTTTTATTTCAAAAAGATCATTGAATATAATTGAAAACATTTTTCCCTCTTACTTATATATTTATTTGGTTGTCCTATACTCCAAATTTTTGGGGGCTCTGAATTTATCCTAATGTGGATGACTTTCTCAGGTTATGTTTTCATGACACCACAAAAGCAGTTGGCTGAATTGGCTGGACCTCTCAACCTCAATGAGACACTACCTAAGACATTTACATTATTCTCCTTCCTTTATAGAATCATTTCCACATGACCATAATGATCTGAACATTATTTTTCTTTGCCTTTTTTTTCTTTCATGGGCCTCTTCTGCCTTAGTGTAAATATTATCTTGAAGACCACAACTGTTTGACTTGACTATCATGTTATCCAAATTTAAAAGAAATTGAAACTTCACTCTGTTAAGCAGAGCAACCTGGAAGTTTAAACAGGAAGAAAAGAGTCTTACCATAAACTGTGGAATGCATTTTAAAATAGAAACCTAAATTGCAAGTGGCATTTTGAAGCTGGCTCTTAAGAAAGTACCATCTTTGGAAAACATAAATCATTTAAGTATCTTGATGTTTTTTTATAGTATTTTATTTTTTCCAATTATGTGTAAAAATAGTTTTCAATATTTTTACAAGATTTTGAGTTCCAATTTTTTTTCTCTCTTTTCCCCTTCTTCCTCCCCAAGACAATAAGCAATCTGATATAGGTTATACATGTGCAGTCATGGAAACATATTTTCACATTAGTCATGTTTGTGAAAGAAGAAACAGAACAAAAGGGAAAAGCCACAAAGAAAAACAAAAAACAAAAAGTGAAAACAATATGCTTTGATCAGCATTCAGACTCTACAATTCTTTCTCTGGATGGGGATATCATTTTCCATCATGAGCCTTCTTGGAATTGTCTTAGATCATCGTATTGCTTAGCGGAGCTAAGGCAATATAGCTGATTAGCGTACAATGTTGCTATTACTGTATGCAATGTTCTTCTGGTTCTGCTCACCTCTTTCAGCATCAGTTCATGTAAATCCTTCCAGGTTTTTTTCTGAAATCTACTTGCTCATCATTTCTTATAGCATAATTGTATTCCATTATATTGGCACAAATTGTTGAGCCATTTTCCCAATTGATATGCATTCCTTGAATTTTCAATTCTTTTCCACCACAAAAAAATATACAAGTATCTTGGATGAGACAAATAAAAGATTATGTTAATGTCTGAATATTTCTGATATCTCCAACCTTTTCTCAGAGTATGAATGAAAATCAAAATCAATTTATGCTCACTCAACACATTTTTCCTCTTATTTTCAATGCTTGTGTTTTATATGAGAAAATCCATTCATATATTTGTATAATATTTATATTTATAATCCATTTAATTTCTTCAAAATATGACACTTCCATATTGATTGATTTCTGAGAAACCATTTGAGTCTCTTCTTAAGGTTATTAATTGTTTGGGAGAGAGTTATGTTTGTGAAGTGAAAAAAATCTGGGTTTGGAAATCCATTGTCAAATCTAATTAATATTCTACCATATGGATGAAAGAGATCTAAGTGTTCAAAAGAATAAGTAAATTAATGTATTATGCCTTATTTTTACACAAAGAACAAAGGATATTATTCTTTTATGAATATATATTTTAAAATATAATTTAAAATTTTAACTTCTGAAATTACTCCTTTAAGTATTGTGAAAAACTGATATTTTTGAAGATTTGAAATTTTCCTTCAAAGTTTTATAATTTAATGAATTCAAAATTTCATGTCATGTTAAGATAATCTGAAAGAATTGTCAAATTCTCTCTGGCAAGTAATTAAATGAATTAAAATTTTTATGTTATCAAGATAATCTGAAAGAACTGGCAAGAGAAGATTTAAGAAGAATCATAGGTTCATAAGAAAGAACTCCTTGAAAGCTCCTTTCAAGTATTTGAAAGTATTGGTCATATGGAAGAAAGATATAATTTATTATTCTTGGTCCCAGAAGACATATATTGGAGTAGTAGGTAGATGCTTCCAAATGAAAAGCTTGTTGAGACAACAAAAATTCCCACTGATTAGAATTATTCAAATTTGACTCAGTAGGAAATGTTTCCCTTCACTAGGAATCTTCAAGCAATGAGCAAATAACATCATGAATTTTATACAGGAGATTCTTATTTAAGGTGAACTAGATGGTCTTAGAAGTTCCTTCCAATTTTGAGTATGTTCCTCCCATCCCCATTGATGAAAGTCACAACTCCTCTATAATCAACAGGCTATTTAGAGTTGTATTAGTATAAAAAAAAAAATTCATTACCATGCTACTAGTCCAGGAATGAGCCTCTAAAAATATCAGTAGGCTATTTTTCAGACAAAGGATATTTGATCCATCAAAAGGTCTACATTCAAAGTCCTTCCTTCTTGCAATCTCACAGCAAAGCTTTCAAAACTGTGATATCTCTGCAACATAACAAAATCAATGTGAGATTTTAGTGGAAGTTCCTTATTGTAATCTCAGAAATTGGTTCAAATTTTATCTCTAAGAAGAATGTCCTGGCCACCAACTCTAAATTAATATAAATAACAAGGTAACATATGCCCTTATACCTTTATCATATGAAAAGATCTCTTTTTTATAGTTGGGAAATGATTCAATCAATCAAAGATATAAAGTAAGTGTGAGGGGCAGCTAAGTGGCACAAGGGACAGAAAACTAGCCTGAAATGAGGAAGACCTTAGTTCAAATCTGGCTCAGACACTTCCTAACTATGTGACTCTGGACAAGTCACTTAATCCCAATTGCCTCAGCAAAAATAAATAAACAAATAGAAATAAAGTAAGTGTGAACAATTCCTAGGTACCAGTGTAATAATCGATCAAAGCATAAATTAATTTCATCTAACTTAGTTAATGAATTTGAGAAGTCTTTGAATGAAATCAGATGGCAATCTTACTAGAACGGATTGAAAAAATTGTATAACTCTATATCAGAGAAGGGGATTCTAGCATCTATTTCAGGAGGTAAGCTTTGGGAGTATTTTTAGAAAGAAGACTTTTCACTTGAACCAGATTTAGTAAAGATGGAATTGGGGAAAGAAATAGGGGAAATGAACCCAGAAGGAGTATTACATTCCTCCTTGATATGTCCCCACTAACCTATGTCATCAGAAAGACTAGTCCAGTAATAAAGCACCCAGCTAGGAGCTGAGGAAAGACAGCCTCAAGAAGTATGACCTTGTTGTAGCTTCAATACTCTAAAATGACACATACCCTCAGCACCCAGCAGAGAGCTACACAGACCTCAGAACTTTATGAGGACTCCAGGAAGGAAAAAAGGACTTTTTTTCACTGAACTAGAAGCTATAAATTATTTCTTTGCCACTGAGTTCAAGCCCAGTTTCATTTGAATTCTATAATTACTTATGGAATAGTGAATTCTGGAGTTTGAGGGAGAATATTTTATACCAACTCTTCCTACTATACATAATAAACATCCCTAAGTAAAAAATAATTAATTCTGGATGACTAATGACATTAACTGAATAATAAATAAGGAGCACTATAGGGAGGGCTTATGAACAACAGTACCAGAGATGACTCCCAACCCTTTAGGGTTGTCCCCTAGAAACATGAAGGGAAAGGTAGTGGCCATCTTCTGTGACCAAGACCACTACTGGGAATGGAAAGTAGGGAGATGGCCCACAAGAGTATGCTATGCATGTACATATCGACCACAATATAAATATCTTGAAACTACTTTGGAAGTGCCTTCTCTGACATCTTAAAAATAGAATAGATGTCTCTTTGAGAGCATAGATTAAATTTAACTCTTCAAGATGCTGGTCTTGTTCTGTCAAGGTCTCTTCCAGTCACAATCTGCTATGATTGAAGTATTATTTCAGTAAAAGAAAGTAGAACTACTTGCTGTACGATATTAGTAATGAGGAACAAGGACTCATTAACGAAAAGGTAAGGATTCCATGAAGTGGAATGCAAACATTACCCCAAATTGTTATTCTATGTTCAAGGTAGAGTAAATTTTCAGTGATGCTCTATGGTTGGTGTTTCCTATGGTGAATGTGTTTCCTGAGGTATTAAAACTATCCTTTATTTGTTCTGTTCTTATGGCATCAAACATGACCACATAACATAAATTAAAATTTTTTGACCTACTATATAAATCTTGATCCATTGGTGATTGGTCATGGGACCACCATGAGTACTCATAATTCTGAAATAACCCAACATAGAATTTCTGACCAATCATAAGATTTTGATAAACTCCCCAGGGCAGTAACTGCCATTAAATTATTTATTGCTACCAGAAAGATCTGAGCATAAAAAATTGTGTCAAATACTTTGGTAAATGTGGAAAAACCTTAAATGATGCTTGTCTCTTTCTAAGATCTCATCTGCAACAAATACATATGTGTTAATTTTATCACTACACATTTTGACTTACTGAAAATGTTAAGATTTAAAAGAAAGAGTAGTTGAAGGATAAAGTTTTACCCCTAATTCTCTTAAAGTTTAGGAGGGAAATGAAAAAGAACAAAAAGACCTACTTTTCTATCTATCCTAAGGCAAAAATTTATTTCCATTTGTCAACTCTTATTGTTTTTGTTGTTGTTTTTTGTCCATGAAATAAAAAGAAAGATTAAGAGAAAACTATTCAGTTTTGTTGTTTGCACCCCTGTGAGATTTGCTAGTCTTAAAGCAACAACAAAAAATTGTGTGCTTTTAGTACTACAATATTATATTGTTATCAATAAAAATGGTGTAGTGGAAATAGAAGTTAGGATGTGGAATCAGGACATCTAAGTTTGAATACAGTCTCTGACACTTACATGTTATGTGTGACCCTAGACAAAACATTTAATTTTTCTGAGCCTCTGTTTTCTTATTCATAAAGTGAGGGCAATAATATTGCACCAGCTATCTTAGTAGGTATTGTGAGAAAAAATGCTTTAAAGACCTTAATTTGGAGGTAATACATTATGGTGTAATAGACTAAATACTGGATTTGCAATAACTGAATTGGGATCTAATTCTTACTTTTTATGCCTAATTCCAGTGTGACCTTCTGCAAGCAATTTTTACCCTTTAAGTTTTAGGTTCCTCATTTGCAAAATGAGGGAACTGGAATAGATGACTTCTGAATTGCTTCTAGTTTTAGATTGACAACATCATTCTATGATGTAAATATAATGAACAAGATTTAAATGAGAGTACTTATCGTCATATAAAAGTGAATTAATTGCATATGATAAGAGAAAATCCAATCCAAATTAGACAATAGCTACCACCAAAGAGGTTTTCAGATGCTTTCTTAAAATGCCATTGTGTGGGAATAGCTTTTAAAATATAGATCTAATTATTTATATCCAATTGTGGTATGTATTAGGGAATAATAAACCTTTTAATAAAAAAATTTTCTTCAAAGAGACTTGAGTGCCTTCTGGTAGATTCATTTTCATGTTATTTAATGATAGGCCCACCTCCTGATAACTGTAGTTAGTAAAAGAAAGCCTATTTCTTTTTGCTCCAGAAGCAGAGCCCATAATGAAGCCATTCCCATTAGTGGGTTTCTAGGTGGGTTTCTTTAGAATTGGAAAGAACACAACTTGAGTGGAATAATAAAACTTCTATGTGCAGATTTATCTTCATGTTTATTTTTCCTTTGTCTTCGTGGAACAATATGTGCTCCCTCTGGTGGCAAAAAACAGCGTCCTGTTTCCCATTTCCTATTACAGGATAAGGAGTCTGGGTAACCAGAATGCCAAAGAAGCTCTTAAGGTTTCAAATATTAGGTTGCAATCTGGCTAAAATCATCATTTGACAAATGAATTGAAGAGTTCCTGATGAATTTCACTTGGAGGCTGAATTCTCATCCATAAAGTTGGCACTAAACCAAAGCACTTGATCAAAGATTGTTTGGGAAAGATTTTTTTTCTTTGAAAGATAGGACGTCACCCAGGAGTAACTAGGAGACTCAGAGAAATATCAAATTGTGCAACCCACACAGTAAAATTAATTGAGGACAATATATCAAGCCAATATGCTGTACCAGAAATGGGGAAAAATAAAATTTTACAGAATGGAAATGTAATTTAACAGCAGAAATGAACACTTGACCAGGCACTATTCATTTCTTCCTCAAGGGGAAAAAAATTAAAAATACCCAGGTGGTTAAATTGTAATACATTTGAAACCCCATCACCCATGAAAACTCTAATTATGATTCCACTTTTCTATTTGGCCAACTCAGGAACATATGTGGTTCCAATGAAGAGCAGAGATCATTTTGAGACACAGAGATAGACTGACAGAGACATAGAAAAATAGGACAGACAGAAATAGTGAGAGACACAGATATGCAAAGACATAGATAATGACAGAGACACTAATGAGCCAATAGACTAACAAAATTAAAGATAGACACACAAAGACAGAAAGTTGAGACATAAGAGCTCTTCAAAATGAATCAGAGATAGCAAGGAAAAATACTGACCACATTGAATATAGTTGTTCTAAAATGTTTCAATTTCCCAAGTTGGATCAGGACTATATGTGTGGTTCTCATTTTACAGAATGCAAGGGTTGGTGGAGGTGGGGGTGGTAGCTGGGGAGATTAATTCCTTTATTGTCCTTTTTTTAAAATGCCAACGAAAGTTAGAAGCTAACTATTAACCAACCAAAAATATCTCACCCATAAGACATTGCCTCATTGAAGGAAGCTAAAGGTCAGGCATTAAGGTCAAGGTAAAGACCAAATACTATTTAATTTATAATTCCCAACTATGGAAAGTGGAAATCAGATGTTTTTCATTAAATAGCATGTCTAGATGCACAATTCTTTCAAGTGAGTTTCCTTGGCAAATTTTGGAGAGATTCTAAACTTCATATTACCCAATATAACCTCAAGCAGGTAAAGTTTCTTTTGTAAAGAAACCAAGGTCAATGTAATCCTAGCTGTAGGGAGGTGGATGCCAGGAAGTCTGCAGTGTACTTTAACCTTAGACATAGTTCAATTAAATAAATCCCATCCTCTTAAGTGGGAGTCAAGAAACAGCTAAGGGAAAAAATAATGCAAACACATTTGCCAATGAGTGCTCTGATCTGTGTGCTTCTTTCAGTTCATTCAAGTGATGGGCTAACCCTTCAAGGGGACAATTCCATTTTTCTTCCAAGTGAAACTGGGGCTTGTGAAAAGGATTTACTTAGAAGCAGTGGATGTTGAAATACCATGAGTAGCCAGAGCTCCTTCAAAATGAGAATTTTCCACTGGTTGGTTTTTTGTCTCTTGCTTTTAGCCAAGAGAAACTCATTTTACTGTCACTGAAAATTCCATCTCCATGACACTGTCAGTTTTGTATCAGGAGATTTGGTAGCTTCCCTCTGAATATCTGTAGGAGAAGTTATGATGTAATTAGTTTAAAAATACAGAAGAAATGCTGTCTTCTCATATTTCCTTCTTCTTCCTCCTATTCTTTTTTTTCTTCTTTTTCCTCTTCTTCTTCTTTCTGCTGCTGCTGCTTTTGTTTTTGCTTCTGTCTCCCTTTCTCTTTCTGCTCCTTTAGTTCTCATTAATATTCCTTTATCTCTGACAAATATTAAAATATTGTTTTAGAGAAATTTAGAAAAATAAGTTCTCTAATAAGCATTTCAGAAAACTGTGTTAACTGAAAAATAAAGTTCCCAAAGGCAAAGAATTTCTTTTTATGCTGGCAGCCTTGCCAGGTCTGATTGTTCTATATTCTTTACCAATCCCTCAAGAATCCCATAAAGTGGATTTCTTCAATTGAAGAATCTGGTCCTACAATATGGACTACAATTAATGACTGGAGCATTGCCAAAGCAATTTGACAATACCACACTTATGCAATTTGTAGATAATATGCCTGGATGGTTCATATTTGTTATACAGTACTTGGGAGAAGAGTGGTGTTTCAGGACATGCTTCCTTTACTCTGTTTCTATCCTATGAGTAGCATTAAAAACAGCTAATTATCAAAAAGCTATGATTTTCTAACTTTTCATCCCTTCTATCATGTCCCCCAATTTAAAAAAGGGAAAACAGAAGAAATATTGATGTAATCTTAATTCAGAAGGGAAACTCAGAAGTTCAGAACTAAAAGGGACTGGGAAACTCATTGAGACCCATAGAGGTGAAGGGACTTCCCCTATAGTAAAACAGTTTATTATCAGCAGATTTACATCCTCAAACTACAAATCCAGGACCTTTAGTATTATAGTATCATAGAACTTTAAAAGACTTTAGAAGTCTTCTAGTTCAACAACCTCATTGGTTACTCTCCTTATAACTATAACCTTCAATCATAAGAATGAGGAAAATCAGAACTTCCACAATAGAAAACATACACAACAACAATCATGAGATTAATGTCTTAAGTCTTGCCTAAAGGAATGATGAATTCCAAAAAAGATAGCATTAAATTGTATTCTGTTCCCAAACATCCCCATGATTTGCACTGTACTCCTTAGAAAATTATTGTAATCCCTTTGCCTCAATTGTACTAGCTATAAAATAGAATTTTTTTTTTCATTTTGTGAAATGAGCTTTCAAAATCTGGGTTTAAAGAACCTGTATAAAATCTCAGCATTATCTTATGAATGCCAGTTTCAAGAGGAGTGAAGTTTCCAACAAATGTGTTTGAAGCAGTTGTGGTCCATGGATATCACTTAATTCTGTCAGCATACGATGTGTGGCTATATATTTAAGAAAGCAAAGTCATGTATTTCCTTTTAAAAGAAATATATATATATATATATATATATATATATATCATAAACCCATGAGTTTTTAAATTGTTGATTACAGAAAGCCAAACATATACAAAGTACAACTCATTTATTAGTGGACATGATAAGTTTTGTAACGTGGAATAATTTTATTTAGATTTTACCTAGAATGGTTACTATTTCAGAAAACATGAGATCTACTGTTCTTCCTTTTTTACCCTTTAGCCCTCTAAGAATTAATTTTAGTATGAGACAACCTATGTGTATACATTATAAAATCCCTAGAATCTTGCCATGTTAAAAATAGAATCCAAACCCACCTTTTTACAGGTCAAGAAATCCAGGCCTCAAATATGTAACTTGCTTAAATTCTCATTGTTAGCTAGGAACAGAGCAATGACTAGAAAATCTCCTAACTCCTTGCCCAAATGTTTTTTGCATTAAAAAAAAACCATTTTATTAAATATGACAGTGGCATTTTTCCAACGAATTAATTGATCTCATGACTGACCTGCAATCTGTGGTCTGGGAATATGTTTTATTCCACAAGTCATTATGTGATTTTCTCCCATTTGTAGAGTGACAATTCTGGTGAGAACTAACCTTTTTTTGTGTAGGCTAAAATTTCTGGTAAATTAGGGATAAAGGTGTGGGGGGGGGGAGTTTACAGATACCAAAAATTATCCTCAAAACTCATTTTAGTCATTTGTTTTCAGCTCCCACAAATTATTTTTTTTAACCTGAACTTTTCCAGGTGAAAAATTAAATTGATCCCAATTTCACTTCCTATTCCTATTCCTTGCTAAACTTCAAGGAAATGCTAAAAAACAAATGAGATGCCTAATTAATTTATACTCTATAAAATTCAGAGTAGAAGACAATTTAAATTACTTTGAGATCCTTGAAGTCGAAAATCCTGTCAATTACTCTGTGCTGGGGGAAAGATGGAAAATTGCATTAAAACAAAACAAAACAAAAGATTATTTTTTTCTGCTTGTTTGGAAATCCTAGAAGATAATTTTCTTTATTTGAAGTGTAGTCATACTTAACAAGTAATATCAGAAAATTTCACCCTGATGGTTTTTGTAACTATTAAACAGCGGTTTCATATCAAAGGTCAAGAGCTTCTGAACTTGAAATTTATATTAACTGTTAGGGCTTTAGAGAAATCCTTCTCAAGTTTTATTGCCCACCAGTTTAGTCATAAAACATAAGTTCTTATACACTTTCATAATCCATAGTGTTGGCAGCACTTAGTGGTTGAAATTAACAGATGATGGAATCCCAGAATACCCAAAATAATGATATGTTTTAGTATTAGTCAGATTCAGTGGATCAAGAAGACAGAATTTCCAAGAGAGGAGAATGTTCTCAAGCTATTATAGCTACAAAATGTTCTGGTAGAAAAGATGTCTTGTCTTTTCTTTGGGTTCCCTTTCAGCCTCCTTTCAGGTGAAATTACTGAATAAGGAGCAGAAATAGGAAACTCTAGGAAGGCAAGTATTACATGGATTCCTAGAAAATATACCCAGGGTTGAAAAAGCAGCAGTTTCATTGGATTTTTTATTCATGTTATAAAAATATAAAATAAAATGCTGTGACTTTTTTGTCCATTTTCTTAGGCAGTGAGGCAATCATCATAGTTCTTTTTGAGGACTTCTGGCAATGCAGGCTTTGCAGCAACATGGTCTTCCAGGGCAGGGAAGAATGGAGACCTGGGGAACTGATTCTTTGGCCAACAGTGAGACTGAGAAAGCAGTTTGAGCGGAGGCTGGTGTCTGGGAAGTCCAAAGGAAGGTGGGAGATTAGGAATCCAACAGATAGGTTGAATGATCATTTCTAAGGCTTGTGCTTGGTGATAAAGAAGGTCCACGGACTTAGGCAGTTACCCACGTATGTAGAGAAAGCTAAGAGTAAGAAATGCAAGAGGAAAGGGGAGATGGAAGAGAATAGAATCTAGGCCTTGGTACCTTCATCCATAAAATGAGAAGAATGGATTTGGAATCTAATCATTAGGTGAACTCTAAGGTTATTTTTTCGGCTCTAAGCAAAAATAAGGTCTAGAGAAAACATGGAGATGGAGAAAATTAAGGAGGGGAAAGACCAGCAAAAGAGGGGAAAAGGAGAAAAAAGAAAGAGGAGAAACAAAATACGAAAGAGACCTGGGGGGAGGGGGGAAGAGGGATAAAAAGAAAATGTCGACAGGACAATGAGGAAGAGAAATACGTAGAATCCAGAAAAAAAAAAAAAAATCTGGCAAAGTTAAATAATCCAGTAAACTACGAGAAAGTGAAAACGGATAAGAAATAAAAGAAAAAGTGATAAATTCACCCTTTCCTTTCCTTGACTTGGGAGGGAGGGGGAAGAGGAGCGGGGATAGTCAGGGATGCGTCGGAAAGCAAATCTTTTCGGTGGACAGCAAGTTGGTGTTTTCTTAGCTCTTTCCCAGGCAGTTTGGCGTTGACTTTTGCGGGAAAACCTAGGATCTCTCAGGGCAGGGAACGGATCTCAGTTCGTTTCCACTCCAATCCTCCTCCCTCCCCAAAGTTGCCCGCTGCATCGAAGTATTCTCCTAGAACGCTTAAAAAGCGTTTTCAGTTTTTGCAGGTGCCTCTTCCCACCTGATCTCCATAGCCATGCTTCCCTCCCCTCTCACAGGTTCCATCGCTTCTCAGTTCTCTCAGGCTTCGGGAAGCGGCTGCTCCTCCCTAAGAAGACGAAGCCGGGATAGACAGTCCATGTAGGCTATTAAGGGTGTCTTGGGGTTTGCCGACTGGACTGGAAGGCTTTCGATCTGCCACTGAGAAGAAAAAAGAAAAAAAAAGGGGGAGTGTATATAATAGGTGTCTTCCAATACGGATGCGCGGTCCATATTCCTGTTCTATCACCCCCATACATACATACATACACTTGTGACCCGGTTTAGAGCTAAAGAGCAACTGCTCCTCTGCATCTAATAGAGGGGCAGTTCAGGAAAGAAAACTCGACGCTCCTGGAGAGTATGTTTTGAAGAAGAAACAAAGAGCACACATTTCTACCAAGGAGTAAAAGATAAGGCAACTCCCCAGGAGGAAAACAGAGTCAGATGGAAATTCTGAACGCGTCTGGGATGGGCAGAATGGGAGAACAAGCAGACTCAGGAATTGGGAAGCTATAGACACTAGCAGCTCAGGAAGGGGCAAGAGACGCACATAAGCGGCGGGCGGCGCTGCAGACCGCAGCGCTGAATTGTAGAGGGAGATTAGAGAATTCTATTATATTCTCGGCAATTGGATTTCCCCAGCCTGGGGCATTGTAAAAGAGCTATGGACCGTTCCAGTTTCTCCTACGTCTTTTCTGCTTCCCAAACTGCCGGTCTCCTCCTATAGGTTCGACTACCCGGCACACACGCAAGCATTTCACACAGCACGCGACAGGAGACCCGAGAGACCAGATACCCCCAGAAAAGCTGCCGGTCCTAGTTAGACACCCGTGGTTCTGTGCATAGCAATAGGGAACCAGGGAACCACCGACTGGAAGAACGGAGGGAGGGAGGGCTTACCAAAGATTATACACTAAGTAAAAGTCAGTGCGGTCTGAATTCCTCCGAAATAGGCGGGTAATTTGCACTTTAAGGAGGGAGGAGGAAGAGGGCTGGACTTTATATAGCCCGCCTAGTCTTTGACTGCTGGGCATAACCTGGCTCCTAATTGACGGTCATAAACAAGTACTGAGGAATGTTTGCCGCTATATTAAGTGACACCGTATTTACCAGGTCATATGTTATTTAATGTTTCACTCTATTATTTAGGGTTTTGGGAAGAGAACCAATTTATGCTACTGAAAGCCAGAAAGTGACGCTAGAATTGCACAATCGCTTCCCCCAACACACTCACACACACACACACACACAGAACAAGAGAGAAATTTCTCCCCTTCTCCCAGAAATGCTAAGCCACAACAGATCCATTCCCAAAGAAGTCTAATTTTATTTTCCTTCCCAGACATTTGTCGCTTACAGAACAAGCAGAAGCCACCTTAATGTTAGTGACGTCTGAATTTCCAATCGTCTAAAATCCCTCACCTTCCTCTAACCCCGGAAGGCTCCTGTTTAGACAAATGCTTCTCCAGCTGCCCGGGGGATGGAGCCCGCACCTGTGTGCACCCTCCAAGCATGGGTGGGAAGCGCCAGGCGTTCCCCTGGCCCTGGCCCTTGCCTTCTCAGTACACACATAAACACACCCTCAAGTCCTCCATGGAGGATTGATCCAATTTAAAAAAAAAAAAAAAAATTAAAAAGTATTGTTTTGAAAACCCAGGGCCTTCTCTGGCCACGATATTTAAAAGACAAGGAGACTTGATTCCTCCCCCTCTCTGTCCAAAACACTGTATTATGTGCCCAGGTCTGAGTTGTTTTTAATTCCTTTCCAATTTGCACACATCAAAAGGAATATACTGTTTAGAAAACATTTGAGGCTGTTTCAGTCAACATCCTTTTGAGTTTAGAGATGAAAAAAATAAATAAATGAAATTTTACAAATAAGGCCTCCCCAACATATTTTGGTGTTTTCCACTAAATTTCTAGTTACTGGCAACACCATCCTCTCCCCCACACTAACCCCTTTTATTAGGATTTCTACTTCCCTTCCCTTCCCATTCTTTCATAAGTTTCGATAAAAGAACCAAGTCAGTTCTCCAGATCAAACTCACTGTGCTGATCTCTGCTGATCTTAATATATTCATTCTGTCTGTATTTGGGGGCTGAGAGAAATAGGAAGCAAAGGGATCACCTCAGGAAGAGCTGTTTTTTATTTTTTCCTTCAGTTAGAAAAGCAGAAATTCAGTTTCTCTTTTGTTTTTGGATGCCCAATACCTAGAACAGTATCTGGAGTTTAATAAGTAATGGAAATTTAATCAATGACTCTCCATTATTGAGTTTGTTGATGATCTCAGCTTCCTAAGAAAGATACTGGTGTTTAGCAAGGGCCAGTGACTATTGTCACTGAGTTTTTTCTTCTGAAGTTCAGCTGTTTGATATGGAAGGGACATTTGTTAATTGCTCTTGGAAAAAAAAAAAAAAGATAGAATGGGTATTTTTTTTTTCCTTTTAAGGTCTCCCTTTAGTATCCCTTGACAACTGATCCAAGAACAGACAGCATCTATGAGGCAGAGTAAAAATTCAAGGATTCTTCCAGAATTTTCAAATATTCTGGAAGAATATTTTCCCTTTTTTTCCCCTGGACATATCATTCCACCCATATAAGGAATTAACTCCCCTGTTGTGGAAGTTCCCCACTTTAATTTCTGATCTTTAAGAGAGTTGCCCAGTTGTTCAGTATCAGAAATTGTCTCCTTGACTTTAACACCAACTCTCTAGCCCCTATGCCTTCCTGCTTCTAGTCAAAGTCACTTTGAAACTTGTCCTTTTGTTTAATCTAATTGGATTTTCAGAGTCTCCTAAATCTTGGTTTGGGGGGGAGGGGGGTGGGGATAGAGGCTTGTAGCTCAGTGATTGATTGCGAAGACAGGGCCGATTTTACAGTAAAGTTTCTATGTTTTCCCAAACTGCTACTTCAATACCAAATGTCCTGGGGGAACTGTCCTGGTGTTCTGACCACACTGAAATGATCACCAGTGTTGTATAAACAAGGCGATACTGCCCGGGACACTGAGAGAAGAGTGGTGGGTGGTAAAATCTATAAATGCCTGACTTCTGCCACCAGAATCTAGTGGATGAAGCAAAAAGATAGGACCCTTTAATTTGTCCTCTCAAATCATGAAAATTTTCAGACTACTTACAACCAAAGTAATGATAGGCTGAAATCAAGTAGATGCTAACCAACAGAGTATAGGAGACCAAGTCATGCATTTTGGAAATTATTAAAAGGAAGTGAGACTAATTGAAAATTCAACAAATTTGTACTGAAGAAAAGGAACTTTTTCCAGTTTTATTCTATATCCACTGAATCAGATTGTGTGATACCATAATGAAATATGTAATTTCTGATCCGCAATTTCATCTAACATAGGAAACTCCCAATGTAGCAAATTCCTCCACCTACAAAGAACAACGTATTTGTATGGTATAAGAGAATAATTATTTGAAGTATAAACAGATTAATTATCTTGCCTAAGGTCAGATATTCAGTAAACTGCAGAGGCAAGAAATAAGTCTATATGTTCATAGAACCATGTAATTCTTTATCCCCAACTTACATCTAGAGATGGACACCAGAGGATATGGAGTCCCAAACTCTCAGTTTACACATGTGAAAACTGAGGACCAGAGAAGTTAAATAACTTTCTTTTAAAAAAAAAAAAAATCACAAACCAGAGCCTGAATCTCAGGCCAACTCTCTTTACACTACTATGTGACTTGATGTCTTTACCAGTTCAAAAGTCTGACACTAGATTTCCAAATTTCCTTGTTTTTTCCAATGGTATACTATTTTCATTTCCTAAATAAGAAAATTAGTCATCTTTAGTTCTAAATGGTATTCCCAGAAATGTATGCAAGTTGAAGATTCAATGAGAATTTATAGTCTCAGGAAATAATGCCTTCTCTTTAAATTATCAATTTCCTAAACAATGATGCCTCAAAAGTCATAAATGCTAACAAAAGTATTTAAAAAACACCTACTTCTACATTTAGAATTCAAAATGGGATGCTTAATGTAAGGACAATTAATATCTCTGTAACTGCATAGGAAGACCAATTAAAGTATCCCATTTAATAACCCCTCCCCTTCAAATGAAATGTATTTACATTACTGTGGTTATATTTATATTCTAACTTGGCATAATCTGATTCAAGAAACTTACCAGCAGAAATTATTTTCTGAATATTTTAGTACAAATCATTTTAATTGGGATGCTTAATGTCCCATAGTTCTGAACCAAAGACTTGATTTTTTAAAAATATATAGACCAAGAAATCATTAATTTAGCTCTTAGTCTAATTACTGTGGGAGTAATATTTGAAAATGTGTACACATATGCTCCTATAATGAAGAAAAGGGCACTAGTTGGAAATGTAAAGGCAATTAAGTAAAACATTCAAAAGTTATTCATATACTTCTATATTTCTCTAATTACCACACAACATTTAAAACTAATTGTCAGAAAGAGGGAAGAAGAAAGTCATAATTAGAAAGTTTGTCTAAGGGCCTTTTGAAGGACTATATTTCTGTTGTTAGAGGACCAACTGGCTGAGAAAATTCCATAGAGGCTAATTACCAAGTGGTAGGCCATAAGCTGATAAATTTGGGAATCCAAATCAATTGATGAAATTATCTTGTAAGGTCTGAAAGAGAAGAAATTGGGATCCTAGAATTGAAATATAACTGCCTTTATGACTTTATTAACATTTCTTGATTTGTTTACTATAAAAAAATTTATGTCATAGAGTAAAATATTTTAAGAGATTACTACTCCTATCACCTTTCTTTAAAGATACAGTGTAGAATCATATACATGGGGGGAAAAAATCCTCATTGATGGAAATATTCACCCTGGATTTTTTTTCTGCATCTGTTAAGTTAAATTTTATATGCTATAAACTAGAGTCATTTGCTACTTCTTTGAATCACATAGATGACAATTCCTTTCCACTTAACACAACATATTCTGAAAAAAAATTAGAGCACAGCTTGAAGGCCTGAGTAAGTCAAACTGTGAGCTATTTATTCTCCAGATCTCTTATTTTTCCCAGGAAAAAAAAAAAAAAGGTTGACACCAGAACATTGAAAGGGGAATTAAACAGAGAAGACGCTGTCTTATTTTAAAATTGCTTTAATTAGATCTTACCTAAAAATTCACTAGCTTCCAAGTGATGGCTCTTCAAACTACTATGTCTGTTATCTCCAGATAGCTTAGTATTTGGAGTTAGGAAGGAGTACCTGCTTCAAATACTTGTTTTTCATCTGATTTCTATATCTTTCTTGAAATGTGAACTAATTCGCAGCTTGCAACAGTCTTCCTTAAAATATGGTAGACATGTGCCTTACTAAGGATGAGTCCATCTGACCTATATTGTAACTCCAGTTACCATATTGAAACCAATTCCCTTCCTGGGAAACTCTCTTAGTGTCAGCCCACAAACAGTGTGGTGACTTGTTTCTCCATTGTCTTTTAACTGTTTTAGTTATAGTTCATTTGTGACAGATATGAATATTTCAAATTTATTTAATTGCTTTGTGATTTACAAAGCCTGCACAATACTGTGCAGTAGTAGTAGGACCATCATAATTTCTATTTTACAAGTGAAGAAAATGAGGCTGAGGAGCAAATAAAAATCAGTCCCTTCACAATCACAAAACCAATCAATGCCCTTTCTCACACTATCTACTCAAAGCAAATGAAACCATAAAAACTGAGGATATTTTCTTAGATGTGACTTGTCCAGGATCACAAATTGCTAATGATGGACCCCAAATCTAACTGTCTCCTGACTTAGTCCTTTGAACTTTCCATTATGCTGATATAATACCTTAGGCATAACATAGGTAGAGTTCAAATTATTCTGAAAATGATCAGTTTCCTCCAATTTTGGAAAGCAAGAACCTGTAGATAACTGACTTGGAATCAGAAAAGTTATATGTGCTAGACAGCCCCTGTGAATCTGGGAAGTAGGTTGCGGTGGGGGGTAGAGGGAAAGGGAAAAGGGCCAGATTTCCTGGGGTTTGTTTAAATCAAGAAGAGAGTTCTCTCTAATCTCATAGGATTATATTTCAAGAATGGATTGGACAATAGGACTTGCCACAGGACAGATTACCCAGCTCAGGAAAAATGATTTGGTTATTGGTCTAATAACAGAAGGTCCTAGACTAGATAGAGGGTGAGAGATCATTAAAAAGTGGTCTCTTCAGTATTTCTTCTTCACTAAACTCAATAAAGCTGGCTAACATGTGCTCTTTGCAGGAGAAAGGTTTTTTCAGCCTAGGCTATGGGATTTAGAGCTGGAAGAGCTTTAGACATGTCTCAATAACTCCCTCATTTTCCAGATAGAGAGCAGGCCCAGAAAGGACAAATAACAGGCCAAAGTCATGAATAGAATCAAGATTCAAAAGAGAAAGAGTCTGGAATCAAAATGGTTCAAATATCTAAGAAGATATACTCACTCTGAAACTAGGCAAGTCCCTTAAACTCTCAGTGACCTGGGGAAACTTTTTTTTAACACTAAAAATTAGAGAGCTTTTTTTCTATTGCATTCATAGAGTTCCTATATCACAGATCCAGTTTTTTTTTTTTTTTTTTAATCTGCTATTTACCTTGTTATCACAACCTCTCTTGGCCTCAGTACAAAATAAGGCAATGCAGGGGAATAGAGGGCAGACCTTGGGGTCAGCAAGATTTCAATTCAAGGCCTACCTTTCCCAAAACTGTGTGAAATTAGACAAGTCACCTTTTAGTGCATATAATAAATAGTTCTCTAAGACTGTAAATTACAGGTGATCTGCAAATCCTAATCTACAAAGTCAGACAGCATTTCCATCCAGGGAATTTAAGGGAACCATGGGATCTTAGATTTAGAGATAAGAATCATTTTAGGGGTCATCTAATCTATGCTCTCCCATAATAATTGAATCAGAAATCTGAATACAAAACTATGTGCCTATTTACAACCTAAGCAGCAGTTGTAAGAATAAAGTGATCTGCATTTGTTTAAAAAAAAAAATTAAAAGCCTTTTGAAACAATTCAAACGAAATAAAAGCATAATTGTTTCTAAAAGTGTGCCATAACAAAGTAATATCTGCCTACATACATACTAAATGGAATGATTGCCTTATGTGCATATATGTCCGAATTTTAAAAAAAACAAAAATTGAAATCTTATGGAAAAAAAAAATTCCATATCTCTTTAGTTTCACACCTATATAGCCACCATCCCTACCCCCGATTCTACTTCACCCTACTTCAGCAGCGATGTGGTCCTGAACTTAAATTCCCACCTTCCTCCTTCTATTTAGAGACTTTCTCTGGACAGTCGGATGGATCCCTTTCTCAAACAGCAACTCTCATCTGTCTTACCTTCTCTGCTGGGGTGTTTGAACGCCATGGCTGTGGCGAGATCTCCCCCGTGCACGGTGACACCAGGTCCGTGGTGGGCCAAGGGACTGCCCTGCGCTGGCCAGGGATGGCCCGGAGTGAGATAGCCGCCTCCGGGCCCGCCGTAAACTCCGTGCTGGTTGGAGGAGGGATAGGCACAGGCTGGAAGGAAGCTGCCCACTGTAGAAAGACTCGGAGTGGGCTAGAAATATAGGGACGAGAAATGGAGAGACAACATTACCACCCAGTCCACCACCATTGCACCCAGCTTTCCCTAGACCACTAGTCAGGTGTTTCTGAAAACTCTATCGTAGATCCTCGCCCCTATATTCTCTTTATTGCTGGGGATGGAGTGGGAGAGGAGAAAAGGCAGGACATCAGTTATTAATCCTGAAGCGTGTCCCTTATTCTAATTGCATTGATTAGCTTGACTGAAAGCAATGGCATTTTAATTGACCCAGAGTAGGACCAGGAGGAAAGGGACCGCGAGGACAAACAAGAAAGCGGGAGAATCCAAACAGCCGCACCATAGAGTTCACAGGATGAGGGCGGCTGAACAATCACCAGATTTGCGCCCTGACATATAATCCTTAAATTCAAAAGTATCGAGTTAAAACATAAATAACTCTCTGCAAAAACCAACTTTTAAATGCTAACGAAGTGCGTGTAAGCAGAGATGTTTTAAATGTTTTGAATCGTTAATTTTTTTTAAATGTCTACTTACTGTCCCCCCCCCCTTTTTTTTTTTGCTGGGACTATTGGAAAATCGATATGGGTTGCTCTTAACTCTTGCTACAGCGTTCTCCAAATTTCGCTGGTCCTAGTTACCTGTGGGTATTTGATGTCAGCTTCCATAACCGCTTTATCAATTCCGTTCACTGCCTGTGTGGCCGGGAACCCCGTCCTATTCACACCGGCCCAGTCTTCCATTTTGGGGGAGTAGGCAGAGCCCTCGGTCCCCGACAAGGCCCCTAGATTGGAAAGAGAGATTGTGAGGAGGCAGCTGAGCTCGTGGAAAGCCCCTTTGCCCTATCACCTAGGCCTTAAAGAAGGGAGTCATTTACAGTAATCTACATTCACCCCACTCGTGACTGTAGCCGAATAAACTTTGGGAGAGCCTCGGGACACTCGACACTCTTAAAGAAATCAAAAGTAGCTAAGAAGTCGATCCACCTAAGTTTGTTTCGCTTTCACTCACTGTCTGCAGGATCTTGCCCAAAAGCTCTCTTTGGTTGCAATCTAATTTCAGATCTTTACTGCTTTCTCTGCAAAACAGAGGCCTTCGGGTACAAATTTGGAGAATTGTTGCTGGGCGAAATTTGTTGTCTGAGAATGGGCCTTACCACCCTACATAATAACCTTGCAAGAAAACTTCTTTTTTTCTTTTTGAGAGAGACTGAGAGGTAAGTGGACACTGGTTAGGGCATTCTCAATAATTTCTTCCCTTTTATATTATTTTAAAAATCCAAGCAAACCAGGATCTGGGCTATAGTTCCACTTGGGGGAATACTTTTGGAGGACATTCTGGGAGAGGAAGTAAATAGGAAGATAATTTGTGTTGATATTTGTGTTTACATAATACACAATGATTATTCTCTAGAGGCATTCTGATTTTATATTCTTTTATCATAAAAGTTTTACCATCCATATCTGAGGTTTCTAGTGAAGAACTAGACAGATGGAGTTGGTATTAGTCAAAAGTCTCTGAGCAATATTTGGGTTTTTAAAATCAATTCCAAAAAAAAATCCAAAAGTAAAATCCTATGCAGGCTTCTAGAGTTCTGAACCCCTACTTCCCATCACTGGACTTCTTTTACATCCCCCTTATTTTTTTTTTTTTTTATCACAAAAAGCTCTGACTCCCTCAAGTCTCACTGAAGGGACTTAATGCCTACCCACTTATGGCAAGCCACAGAAAAGCAGAGGTCATATGCACAGGACAAAAAAGGAAATAATTTCAACGACAAACTTTACATGGTCAAAGTTTTTATGCTCCCTAAACAAGGCAATGAAGTCGACCCTCCCCAAAGTCGGTGAGCCCAAAGAAAATGAATGACCAACAACTTGAATGTGAAGTTAACCCAAAAGAGAAACCCTCAAAGTCCTTAAATGTAAATCATTCCCAAGCCTCTTTGCAGAAACCACTGATATAGCTTCCAATCCCCAAATTCCACAGGCCCGAGAACAAACCTATTTTTAAAATAATAGAGATAATAATAAATTTGAAGACAAGCTATTTTTTTAAAATTATGGCGGGTAAGTGACCTATGGAAAGAGGGTGGTAGTGGTGTAGAAGAAACTGAACCCTCTAGGAAAGGGTCAAGTAAATTAATGGCGATAATTTGTTTTGTTTAGATCTGCCAGAAAGAGATTGCGATATGAATTCGCTGCGCTCACATTCTTTTTGCAAGACTGAAAAAGTGAAATTTCAAGACTCCAAATTTGTGGTCGACAATCTATCATCCCCAAGAAAATATTTTCCACATTTTTCATAAAAAGTTCAAGATGTCCAAGAGTTCCTACAGATGGTTGGGACCCGAAATTTCCCCGGTCCTCCCCAGATTTCATGCTGCTAGCCTTCTTGGCTGAAGGGGTCGGAGGCGATGGAAGAAAGAGACCAAATCTCACCCCCAGCACTTAGTCCTTGACACTGCTTTCAGAAGCACACACGTGAACCCCACTACTCCGAGAAAGAGAGAGGCGGGGGGAAGAGAAGAGAGAGACAGAGATAGAGCGCTTCGGGTTCTGGTGAACACGTAAAGGCATGTATTGGACTCAGTTTACTAACCTGTTTGCTCCATAAAAGTTCGAATGCCCAAGATGTTGCTGACAGAGTGAGCGGAGGGCCAGGATCTGGGGATACTGACGTGTCCCGCAGACACAGGAACTCCGGGATGGTTCCCCATCTTGGTCCCAGTGGGTGACATGGGATTGGGGTAAGGGTACTGGTAAATGTGATTGTAAGGCAGTGCCGGTTGTGGGGGAGGTTGCTTGGTGGCTTCATAAGGATTGGGCTGGGACAGATTCCCAATTTTATTCCTCAAGATCCTGCTGATGGAACTGACCGAAGGCACGTTGTATTTGTCGCAGACTCCATCGGCCAGGAGTCTGTCCCTAATTTCCCAGGCGAAGATGCCTGGATCCCCTTGTTTGTAGTCCCTGATGTGCTTCACCACGTTCGGAGTGGTGACTCGGGGCTTGCTCCCTCCGATCGCTCCCGGGAGAATAGAGCCAGTCTCGTTGTACCTCGCCAGGATTTTACTCACACAGCCGTGAGACACTCGGAGCTGTCTGCTGATATCGCACGGTCGGATGCCGAGCTGGGCCAGTTCCACAATCCGAAGTCGGATCGCATTGGGCAGAGGTCTCCCATTGACGAAAACACCGCCCAGTTGGTTCACTTCTCCGTAAGTCTGCTCTATAAAGGGATGGGGTGGGGAACGAATAGGGACAGAGAGGGAAATCGAGAAGAAAACACGCGAAGATTACTCAGCATTGAGAATTATAAAGAAAATACTGCCTATCCCACAAAGACTCAAACTGCTTTGGAAAAGAAAAGAAAGTTCTCTTCCTGCTCCCTACTGGACCATTGTTGATCCTGCAAATCAAGAGATCCCAAATAATAAACTTCCGAAGAAAAGAGACGAAGTTGATGTTCTTAAACTGACAGCTCAGTCACTCTTTCTATTAGATCTGAGTAGCCAAAGCAGGGTGACCTAACACCGCGTCCCCAAAGTGGGTGCCCTAGTGTTGGATAAGAGGATGGGGCGGGGATGAGAGAAAGGAAGAGAAAAGCACGGGGAATCGAGGCTCACTCAGCTCGGACTCTTGTCAGTTTGGACAGAAAATTTCTCTTTAATTACCCCCAAAAACTCTCTCTCTCTCTCTCTCTCTCTCTCTCTCTCTCTCTCTCTCTCTCTCTCTCTCTCTCGTGCGTCTTGCTCTGCCCCTCCGCTGGGGGTGAGCCGGCAGACGCGGCTTCGCAGTCTGCCAGAGAAGGCAGGCCCCCGAACCCAGGGGGCGGGAGAGCAGAGAGAAAGAACGAGAATAATGGGAAAGAGAAGAGCCCCAACTCAAGTTTGCTCGCAGGCGTCCGCTGCTTCCCTTACCCATAGCAGCGCGCAGGGCCGGCTGCCTGGCGCCCGAGCGACTGCTGGGGTTGGGCCGGGCGCAGTCCGGGTGTGCTCTGCTTCGGGCGGAGATACATAGAGGGAGGGAGAACGAGAGCGGCGAGCCACGGCCCCTCTTCGAACTGGAGACGCTCCTGCTGGGGAGCGGGAGCCGCAGCGGGAGCCGGAGAGCGGCGGCGCTGCCTCCCTGAAGCCTCTCGGTGGCCCTCTCCCAGGACACTTTCCAACTCCGGCAGCCCTTAAACCCCAAGGTGATCTTCATCCGATTGGGATAAATTCGTCTGACCAGGAGGCTTCAGTGTATTCGGATCAATTTGACGTGTCCTCCACGTCAATCTCGGCGGTCACGCCGGAGACGCGTTCATTGGCATCTCATTGGTTCCCGTCATTTCTCTCCGGCTGCAGTTCGGGCTAGGCTTCCCTTCTGGTGTGTAACTCTACCTCCCTCCTCCCACCCACCTCTACACCCTCCTCTTCTCCACCCCCCACCCCCGAGCAAGTTATTCCTCCTCTCTCACCCTCACCCCCACCCCACTCCGCCCCAACCCAATGTCTCACTCATCCTAGACCGAAACCCAAACCCAAGCAGGCACCTCCAGCCAGGGTGTTCAGCTCTGACCGCAGCCTCGAACCCCTCAAATCTCTTCTCTCATTTTCTCCCTTTCCCAAAGCTCACTTGTTAAGTACTTGGAGAATAATTACAGGTTGGTTGACGTCTTTGAGGCTACCAATGTGTGTGTACCAATTTGTGCCCTCAACTTAGGGTCTCGGTGAGGGTCTAGTTTTCACTGTTTATTCTTCGCTGCTACCACAGATGTTCTTATTGTTAACACAACATTCAAATGTGATTCCTTTAAGGGGAAGCTGACTCCGGATGCCAGGATTATTTCATTGACTGAAAAGGGTACCGGGGCTGAAACTCTCTGCCCCCTCAGATTTCTTTTTGGGGGGAGGTGCCTGAAAAGGAAGAGTGGATCTTTGAAAATCGTCCAGGGTAGAGGTAGCAATGTACCTTTCCCCATTTCCCCTCAAATTTGCTCCAATAAGTAGGAAATGATTTGCAAAAAATCCAACCATTTCGTCTTTTTCTTGGATGTCGGACATCACCATCATCCCAAACACATTTTTCACTGTCCGCTTCTGATCTTCAAAGACACCCAAATTCAGGAAATCTTTTTCTAAAATGACCAGACTGACTATACGTGGACTGAGTTAGCTTGAGGACTAGTAAAACCTCGGAGGAGAATATAGAGAAGTGGGAATCTCTCTCAGAGATCATAGATTCTCAGAGACCGAGAGATTCTCTTACCAGTGAGTTCAGTGATCTATTTCTATCGCATATTGACAGTTATCTCTACCCTTTGAAACCCTTGGCCAATTATGGGTTGTCCCGTGGGACTTGACTTACAAAAATGAAGTCAGGAGCCACAAATCTATGAGAAACCCCTGTTCCAAACTCCGGGCTGGGTTGGTGCCTTTCAGAACTGGAGAAGATAACTTGTAATAGAAAGTGTCACAGTACAAATTGCCCAGGAAGAGAAAGGGGAAAAGGAGGATGAGTGGGAAGAATTCGGAATAACCCGGGGGCAAAGAAAACTAAACTCCTTCTTCCCGGTATCGGTCTTCTAGTTCAGGTCCCAAAGTCTGTGCTTCTGTATTTCCGTCTCAAAAAAGTCAGACCCAAAGACCTAGGCCGAGAAACCCAAGAGCTCGTCTGTGTGTAATTTGTCAGGACCGCGTACTGGTTGCCAATCTAAGCAGCAGTAATTTCTCCCGCAAAGACTCACAGATGGAAAAGATCAGCGTGAGCCCAGATAACAGACTGGCCCTGACCCTTTTACTTTGACTGCTTGACCAAAGAGAATCGTTAGCTCCTAAACAGCATATATGAATATGTCAATTAAAAGGAGTAGGGCCATAAATCCCCGCTCTGCGCAAACTGGAGCTTTTCAAAGAGCCGGGAGGACTGAAGCTGGGGGAAGGAAATCTCCGTATTGATCCGGAATTAAGAAGGTGGGAATGGAGTGGGAAAGGCTCGAGGAGACAAGTCAAGGACAACATTTTACTTTTTTCTAAGAATGACGATTTTAAGTGAGTGGCTAGAACAGTTACTTGGGATGATGGAGAGCAGAATCTGTGGTGTGAAGGACAAAGAAAGAGCCTAAACACAAACTTTGGGGAGCCTTCCGAAAGTAACCAGGGTGGCGGCGGTTGAGTATGGAGAGGATGCAAAGAGAAAATATAAAGCAAGGCCGCAGACGAGAATGGGGATGTGGGGAGAGAGATTCGGATTTTCTTTTCCCTTAAAGAAAGCCTTCCCTCCTGCGGGCCATACAGTAGAATTTGGGGGACAAGTTAACAATTAGAGGGAACACTGGTTTTGGATTAGCTTTGATCTGCATCAACCGGGTATCTACCGAGAAGTTTGAGCCAGCAAATCCTGTAGAAAGATTGTTGAGGTAGGACGTGGGTGTTGCTTTAAAAACTCTAAAGGCAATGTTTTCAAAAGGACACACCAAAAAAGAGGGGCAATGAGAACAAAAAGACTGATTGAGGCTCAATTAATTTTGCCAGAGAATGGAACACCTCTGATACTCTCCCTACCATACTACCCTTTTCCCGGTTTTCGTTTATGAATCTTAGAATTTGGCACTCTTGAAATTGAGTATAAGCAGCTCGAGACCATATCTTCTAGTCATCTTGTACGGTAACAAGGGCTCGTTGGTCGCTTAGGTTGATCTACTGTTTGTCCTTGTAGGAGCTTTCATGGAGCTCCCAGGAGAATTCCAAGACATTCTCTTAATAGACCACCAGTCAGTCATTTAAACGTCACAATCAGTCTTTTCACGGGATCCCCAAGAGATATTGAGTTCATTTGGGAAGAAAGCGCTTTGTAAATCTAACTGGCAATAATAAACATTATTCTTATTAGGATGCACTGACGTTTATTTAATATGCATGTACAAAAACTTGCCAGACCTAGCAGTTGGCTTAAGGAGTTATTTTTACCCCCTAATAGTTTTGACAGGTAAAATGTTAACTTTAACTTCTCCCTTTAGCTAGAAGGCAATCCATTTAAGGAAGACCCCTTTGAAAGCAGCCCCCAAATTATTGGAGCAAAGGTGCAAAAGAAAAAACATATTAATAGCGATAAGGACAATAGAAACTCTTAACGGGTCTGGCTTGAGGCGGCTCCTGCTGCGGCTGCTGCTGGGGTAGAGGAGGCTGCTGTGCATCAGCCACAGCTAGTGCCGCAGCAGCCAGTTTAGCGATGTTTGGACCACACAAAAACTTGCTCGCGGCCGTGGCTGCAAGAAAAGCTAACAGTCTGTCGCCCCCTGTCGATAAACAGGTTACTTGCTGCACTGCGCCTCTGCTTTTGTTAAGGGATTTACCTGGAGGCTAATTTTAAACACCAAAACGTGAAAAAGCCAGATTAATTTCTACTCCTATCCAGCCCGCTGTCCTGTCCTTCCCCGAACTTCTCCCAAAAGATCTCCAAGGTGCCCCCAGGTTGAGAGCGCCGCAGGTAACTGACTTTTGGGGGTTTTAGAGGTTTTTGTTTTTTGTTTTTTCACTTTTGTCTTAAGGATTTTACCCCGATTGTTGAGCTAATAAAGATAGTCATAGTCCGGGATCGCCTTTGATCTTGACGCAGCTCAAAGTCTAGTTAAAGAGGCAGCTCGCACTTGGAAGGACTGGGTTGTTGCGGGAGCCACTCATGTGAAGAACCCGCTTTGGCCTTAGGCTGCTGGAAATCTGTCTGATCAGATGTGGCTCTGTGGTCTCAGAACTAATTCACAGCACGCAGTCGCATGGCCCGACAGGGAAAAAGGAACACAAATTCGAGGATGTAAAAGCAGTCCCTGTAACCCTATATATAATTCCTTCTCTTGGTGGCATTTCAGTTAATTCCAATGACCACAGAAAATAGCAATAGCCACTGTCGACGGCCGACTTAAAAGTAAAGGAGAGCAAAGCGGAGCGGGAGTGGGGAGGATGTCAGAATTTGAAAGAAAAGAGGCTCAGTAATACCACAAAGAGCTGACCCTTCTGCCAGTCTTCACTGGGCCCTAGCGATTACGTCTGGCCTCCTGACACCGCCGTCATTCCTAGGGCTTTTCCGCAAACTCGCCCTCCCCTCCAATACACACCGGACGGAACGAATGCAAAGTGTTTGTGAACTAATGTTTTGATCTTACAAAGCACGAATTTTTGATGGCTCTAAGTAAAAGGAAACAAAAAGGCATGATGTATTTGCGTAGTATCTTAGACTGGTTGCAGAATTTTCGGGTTAACCCTGACCCTATTTCGGTCTGAAGTGCCTATATCTGTAGAGGTATCTTAGTGCCCCAAAACCCTGAAAGATTTTTGGACGAACACAGAAGAAGCATGGTCTTCTGATTCCATTGTAAAATGAAATTAAATATGTGCTTATCAATGAGTCTTGAGAGAAGGAAATGGAAAATGAGTGAACTGGTCCTAACTCAGTTACTGAGTTACATAATTCTAGAAATTTAAAATGTCAGAGTATCTTGGGATTCATGTAATCCAACCCCCTCGTTTTACAAATGAGAAAACTGAGACCCAAGAGAGTTTCTTAAATGGCTCTCTCCTGTCCCTGAATAGTCCCTAAACTTCAGTTGATCTCAAGGATTGAGATCAAATGAAAATTTTCAAACTACGAAGTACCCATCCAACCCTCCAAAACGAACTGCCAACCCTGCCTTCAGTAGCAAGTTGTACTGTTAGACAGACACTAAGCTCTAGGCAGTAACCTGTCCTCCTTGGCAGACTGGGTGGAGCCTCAGGCAGGGCCTTCGCCTGCTCATCAGTATTGAGATCTCCAACAAATTTAACCAAGTCTTTTTCTGCTCAGATTGGAAAGTGGCAATATGGCAAAACTCTAATCTAATTTTAAGTCATTTCATCGAGACTGATATGTACAGAGTCCAAAAAAATCCAAATTTAAAAAAAAAAAGTCTGGACCTCTTATAAACCTGTCCTTTAGAAGTGGGGAGGAGAGTGGAGACGCAATGCTGCTGAGACAAGTCCGAGTACTAGGGTTTGCTGCGTCTCGC